>NC_064639.1:523666719-525113594 GCF_023864345.2 Schistocerca serialis cubense
GTTGGAACAGCAAGTTCCCCTGCCGGTCTAGGAATGGTAGAACGATGGGTTCGATGACGGTTTGGATGTACCGTGCACTATTCAGTGTCCCCTCGACGATCACCAGTGGTGTACGGCCAGTGTAGGAGATCGCTCCCCACACCATGATGCCAGGTGTTGGCCCTGTGTGCCTCGGTCGTATGCAGTCCTGATTGTGGCGCTCACCTGCACGGCGCCAAACACGCATACGACCATCATTGGCACCAAGACAGAAGCGACTCTCATCGCTGAAGACGACACGTCTCCATTCGTCCCTCCATTCACGCCTGTCGCGACACCACTGGAGGCGGGCTGCACGATGTTGGGGCGTGAGCGGAAGACGGCCTAACGGTGTGCGGGACCGTAGCCCAGCTTCATGGAGACGGTTGCGAGTGGTCCTCGCCGATACCCCAGGAGCAACAGTGTCCCTAATTTGCTGGGAAGTGGCGGTGCGGTCCCCTACGGCACTGCGTAGGATCCTACGGTTTCGGCGTGCATCCGTGCGTCGCTGCGGTCCGGTCCCAGGTCGACGGGCACGTGCACCTTCCGCCGACCACTGGCGACAACATCGATGTACTGTGGAGACCTCACGCCCCACGTGTTGAGCAATTTGGCGGTACGTCCACCCAGCCTCCCGCATGCCCACTATACGCCCTCGCTCAAAGTCCGTCAACTGCACATACGGTTCACGTCCACGCTGTCGCGGCATGCTACCAGTGTTAAAGACTGCGATGGAGCTCCGTATGCCACGGCAAACTGGCTGACACTGACGGCGGCGGTGCACAAATGCTGCGCAGCTAGCGCCACTCGACGGCCAACACCGCGGTTCCTGGTGTGTCCGCTGTGCCGTGCGTGTGATCATTGCTTGTAAGCCCTCTCGCAGTGTCCGGAGCAAGTATGGTGGGTCTGACACACCGGTGTCAATGTGTTCTTTTTTCCATTTCCAGGAGTGTATATATATATATATATATATATATATATATATATATATATATATATATATAGTGTAATATATTAAAACGTTAATTACAGCTAAAACTCCCACAGCTGGTTCGATATTAACTTTCTGTCATTTTATAATACTTATTATTTCATTACGTTCTACTTATAAGGACAACATACATCCCAACTTCCAATTGATGGGAATATTTCTGCAAGGATTGTGAAAATGCACTCTTTTACAACTGTGATTTTCGTCTGGTCGACTGATCTGTTGGCGGCAGAACAATATTTCTCAGAGTTTATATGGATGTCGTGACTTCTATTTCTATTACAAACCACAAAGTCTGATCTGAGATAAAATCCCATCCCAGTGATGTATAATAAGTCAACATTTACGTTAGCAAAAGGCAAGCGAATTGTAGATCTTTATCTGTACGATATTAACATTAATATAACTACCATTGTATTTATTAGTATTATTCATGAACCATGGACCTTGCCGTTGGTGGGGAGGCTTGCGTGCCTCAACGATACAGATAGCCGTACCGTAGGTGCAACGACAACGGAGGGGTATCTGTTGAGAGGCCAGACAAACGTGTGGTTCCTGAAGAGGGGCAGCAGCCTTTTCAGTAGTTGCAAGGGCAACAGTCTGGATGATTGACTGATCTGGCCTTGTAACAATAACCAAAACGGCCTTGCTGTGCTGGTACTGCGAATGGCTGAAAGCAAGGGGAACTACAGCCGTAATTTTTCCCGAGGGCATGCAGCTTTACTGTATGATTACATGATGATGGCGTCCTCTTGGGTAAAATATTCCGGAGGTAAAATAGTCCCCCATTCGGATCTCCGGGCGGGGACTACTCAGGAGGATGTCGTTATCAGGAGAAAGAAAACTGGCGTTCTACGGATCGGAGCGTGGAATGTCAGATCCCTTAATCGGGCAGGTAGGTTAGAAAATTTAAAAAGGGAAATGGATAGGTTGAAGTTAGATATAGTGGGAATTAGTGAAGTTCGGTGGCAGGAGGAACAAGACTTCTGGTCAGGTGACTACAGGGTTATAAACACAAAATCAAATAGGGGTAATGCACGAGTAGGTTTAATAATGAATAGGAAAATAGGAATGCGGGTAAGCTACTACAAACAGCATAGTGAACGCATTATTGTGGCCAAGATAGATACGAAGCCCACGCCTACTACAGTAGTACAAGTTTATATGCCAACTAGCTCTGCAGATGACGAAGAAATTGACGAAATGTATGATGAAATAAAAGAAATTATTCAGATTGTGAATGGAGACGAAAATTTAATAGTCATGGGTGACTGGAATTCGAGTGTAGGAAAAGGGAGAGAAGGAAACATAGTAGGTGAATATGGATTGGGGGACAGAAATGAAAGAGGAAGCGGCCTGGTCGAATTTTGCACAGAGCACAACATAATCATAACTAACACTTGGTTTAAGAATCATGAAAGAAGGTTGTATACATGGAAGAACCCTGGAGATACTAAAAGGTATCAGATAGATTATATAATGGTAAGACAAAGATTTAGGAACCAGGTTTTAAATTGTAAGACATTTCCAGGGGCAGATGTGGACTCTGACCACAATCTATTGGTTATGACCTGTAGATTAAAACTGAAGAAACTGCTAAAAGGTGGGAATTTAAGGAGATGGGACCTGGATAAACTAAAAGAACCAGAGGTTGTACAGAGATTCAGGGAGAGCATAAGGGAGCAATTGACAGGAATGGGGGAAATAAATACAGTAGAAGAAGAATGGGTAGCTTTGAGGGATGAAGTAGTGAAGGCAGCAGAGGATCAAGTAGGTAAAAAGACGAGGGCAAGTAGAAATCCTTGGGTAACAGAAGAAATATTGAATTTAATTGATGAAAGGAGAAAATATAAAAATGCACTAAGTGAAACAGGCAAAAAGGAATACAAACGTCTCAAAAATGAGATCGACAAGAAGTGCAAAATGGCTATACAGGGATGGCTAGAGGACAAATGTAAGGATGTAGAGGCCTATCTCACTAGGGGTAAGATAGATACCGTCTACAGGAAAATTAAAGAGACCTTTGGAGATAAGAGAACGACTTGTATGAATATCAAGAGCTCAAATGGAAACCCAGTTCTAAGCAAAGAAGAGAAAGCAGAAAGGTGGAAGGAGTATATAGAGGGACTATACAAGGGCGATGTACTTGAGGACAATATTATGGAAATGGAAGAGGATGCAGATGAAGATGAAATGGGAGATATGATACTGCGTGAAGAGTTTGACAGAGCACTGAAAGACCTGAGTCGAAACAAGGCCCCCGGAGTAGACAATATTCCATTGGAACTACTGACGGCCGTGGGAGAGCCAGTTCTGACAAAACTCTACCATCTGGTGAGCAAGATGTATGAAACAGGCGAAATACCCTCAGACTTCAAGAAGAATATAATAATTCCAATCCCAAAGAAAGCAGGTGTTGACAGATGTGAAAATTACCGAACTATCAGCTTAATAACTCACAGCTGCAAAATACTAACACGAATTCTTTACAGACGAATGGAAAAACTAGTAGAAGCCAACCTCGGGGAAGATCAGTTTGGATTTCGTAGAAACACTGGAACACGTGAGGCAATAATGACCTTACGACTTATCTTAGGAGAACGATTAAGGAAAGGCAAACCTACGTTTCTAGCATTTGTAGACTTAGAGAAAGCTTTTGACAATGTTGACTGGAATACTCTCTTTCAAATTCTAAAGGTGGCAGGGGTAAAATACAGGGAGCGAAAGGCTATTTACAATTTGTACAGAAACCAGATGGCAGTTACAAGAGTCGAGGGACATGAAAGGGAAGCAGTGGTTGGGAAGGGAGTAAGACAGGGTTGTAGCCTCTCCCCGATGTTGTTCAATCTGTATATTGAGCAAGCAGTAAAGCAAACAAAAGAAAAATTCGGAGTAGGTATTAAAATTCATGGAGAAGAAATAAAAACTTTGAGGTTCGCCGATGACATTGTAATTCTGTCAGAGACAGCAAAGGACTTGGAAGAGCAGTTGAATGGAATGGACAGTGTCTTGAAAGGAGGATATAAGATGAACATCAACAAAAGCAAAACAAGGATAATGGAATGTAGTCTAATTAAGTCAGGTGATGCTGAGGGAATTAGATTAGGAAATGAGGCACTTAAAGTAGTAAAGGAGTTTTTCTATTTGGGGAGCAAAATAACTGATAATGGTCGAAGTAGAGAGGATATAAAATGTAGGCTGGCAATGGCAAGGAAAGCGTTTCTGAAGAAGAGAAATTTGTTAACAACCAGTATTGATTTAAGTGTCAGGAAGTCATTTCTGAAAGTATTCGTATGGAGTGTAGCCATGTATGGAAGTGAAACATGGACGATAAATAGTTTGGACAAGAAGAGAATAGAAGCTTTCGAAATGTGGTGCTACAGAAGAATGCTGAAGATTAGATGGGTAGATCACATAACTAATGAGGAAGTATTGAATAGGATTGGGGAGAAGAGAAGTTTGTGGCACAACTTGACCAGAAGAAGGGATCGGTTGGTAGGACATGTTCTGAGGCATCAAGGGATCACCAATTTAGTATTGGAGGGCAGCGTGGAGGGTAAAAATCGTAGAGGGAGACCAAGAGATGAATACACTAAGCAGATTCAGAAGGATGTAGGTTGCAGTAGGTACTGGGAGATGAAAAAGCTTGCACAGGATAGAGTAGCATGGAGAGCTGCATCAAACCAGTCTCAGGACTGAAGACCACAACAACAACAACATTCACGTCTACAAAAACTAAACTTAAATATGAAAATTAAAAATAAGTTGCTAGTTCGAAAGAAAGTGTTACCTCCACAGTGATAGTAAACACTTGCTGATTATCTCACCCGGTAGCTTGATATTTCCTTGATTACTACCATTTTTATCACATAAAATAGTGGCTTCCGTTCGTAAATTACTACTTGGCATACAGCCTTCCAAAGAACTCTCTTACCCAGCACGTAACTGACAGATTTTTAACCCTTTTATTTAGATCTTCAGAAGATTAAAAAAGGGGATACTTAAGTAATGTTTTTCTTTTAATTGTTAAGTCCGCATACATAGCCCCACCTTGAACAGAGGGCAAAAAGCCAAAGTGTACATGAGAATTACTTTTTACTTCTTGTCTAGTGTCTGTGTGCATTACAGTTCACCTGAAAGTTGTATTTCTTTTTGGCTCCAAGAAACGTCATTAAGGAGTACATGTATTGATGAGTACGTTTATTGTTTTCATCTTTACTCAATAACCTTGCTTTTCAATTATGGTGAAAAAAAACTAATTCATTTTGCGTACCATGCCTCAAAGTACAGTTCATAACTACGTAAACAGCATTTGTTCATCAGTTTCATAAAAATGCAATAACTTGTTCAGAATCTGCAATAGGCTATATGGTGTGTGCTAGAGAATAAAGAATGCGCTCTTTTCTAGTTGATTGTCAGGGACATACGGTTCCTGGTGACTGAAACTTTACTCTTCCTGGCCTGGTGCCAAAACGTTGAACAATTTCTTAGAACAGCAATGAACACAACAGAAAAATGAAATAATTGTTGGTAATAATAAAAGCACTTAATTTATGAATAATGGTGTCATAGAGAAACAACATTTATGCAAAACTTATTCCTTGTACTATGGAACTTTATTTCTGTATCACTTAACACAGATCTCTTATAATCAACTTTATTTAATCCAGTATTTTTGGAATGGAAATACTGTGTTAGGGGGGAAGAAGGAAAAAAATAGTTCACACATTTTACAAATTGAAATTATAACACAATTTTGAGGAATAGATATTTGGAAGCTGATATTCTGAATTACACACTGAAACAAATAAAGTACATTAATTTCTCACTTGTCAGCAACAATGTATAAGAAAAATAGAGAGAAAGGTTACACAATGACACTCAAATTCATTACTTTAGTTCTTAGCGACAAACACAAACATACAGCTCATCTCTAGGTTACTTGATTTGTCAGCTGTAGGTGTCACCATATATGTACTTAATTCTGTTTTCAATATTCTAATCACAAAATCACTGGTGACTAAAAGATCTCTTTTTTCGGAAACTTCTAATAAGAATGTGGTGTAGCTTACCGCTGTGGAGTTTAACTTCATGATGTAGCCTTATTTTACAATACTCAATGAGTACAGCATCTTTCAGTTGATGATTGTGGTTGTCAATGGGAGGAATGCCTGCAATGTGTTTATTCAGCCGAAGGGAAACATAATTCCTTATGTCCTGCAAAGCTGAGATAATTAATTTCTTCAAAATGTTTTTCAGGTTAAGAATGGACAGTTGTCTAATATTTTCTCGCCCACTTAGCACAGATAAACATGATCATTTAATATGATGGACAAGCAACCTCTTTTTTTGCTATTCAAGATACCGGTACTAGAAACTTAGAGCATGATGAATTTTGCCAAAGGTGGCACTGCAGTTTTCGTTCAGTTTCATAGCCAAATACAAAGTATATGAAACTTAATGAGATATAGAATCACAGTCTTTATTTATAATAGAGGGGGAGCAATTAGCGCTAGTAGAAGTTCCATCTTGAATGTGAACCAAAAATCTGGCCAAATCTCTTGCAGAGCAGCTTCAGACTGCTAGATATATATTCTGCTTCACCACGACTTCTCACAGCACTGAAAAACACTTCCAGAAGATCTTGACTGAGTTTATATGCCAGCACGGAAGTCCTTAGTGGTGCAAATCTTCTTCTCACACCATCAGATACAACTAGAGATGAATATAGACTGTTAGTTATACATATAAAACCATTTCTTGTTGAGAGAACCAGTTAAGTTCCCTCAGGAGATTCTTTTAATGTAAACTGGCGATATTTTGTTTGCAATATATACCGACTTCACTATCACTGGCAAAAGTCACAAAATATAAACCGTTATTTTTCGTAAAAACCGGACATTATGACTGTAAATGAATTTCACTTGTTATAAAAGCATAACAAAACATTTCATTCGTTTTTTTGAATAATCATCAGAAAAGTAATGATGCTGCCAAACTAAAATTTTGTCTTCCACTGCTGTGGGAGCGGTGGACTCAAACATGCAAAGTGTAACAAAAGCAAGTATTTACTGAATAACTGTAATTCTGTTTCTTATAAGCAGTACTGTCAGTGCGCGTTCACCTGACCACATACAAGAAGATAACGATCCCATTAATTGAAGGAATTTCGGAGAAATTAAGTTAACTGTACTACTACATATGCAATAGAAATAAGGCAAAAATTTTATTGTTAAAATCACTGCTTGATTTCAGCTATAATTGAGAATAACTCATCTCCAACCCACACAATGCTCAATAACAGAAACTCGGCTTCCTGCTCCGGATCACGTGATTTAGATGTTGGTCTCAGTGTAATTACGTCACGCGTTGTCTCTATTTTCTATGGCCTACAAATGAATGTTCAGAAACAAATAAATGTAGATCAGATAACACAGACCGTAGATATACATCACGCGATCCGTAATTATCGTAAAAAACTCTTATGTAAAGAAGAAAAGCAGGAAAGTGTCATACATCACATTTCATAAATAAATGAAATTAACGGAACAAACGTGGGAATCACGGAGTTTCTTGGAGTACGATCTAGAAACGGAACTATAAAAATAGCCACAGAAAAAAGTACTAAAAAAGTCAGGAAAACGTATTATGCTATCCGGAAAATACAACAAACCGAACATTGATATCCTGCTCTTGGTCTGAGGAAGAGGATACCAGTGTCACCTATAAAGGAAAAAGCAACCAACCAAACATCGATATAACTAACGGCAGAAAGAACAACATATAGACGTCGGTATCCTGGTATTCAAGTGACATGACCTTTAGGGTCGATTGAAGAACTGGATATTAATATTACCAACAGCTAAAGGATCAGCATACTCCGATATCCTGTCCTTCAGTTGACTTACGTTGGTCAGCTGAACAGCAGGATACTAGTACTACCCACGTAAAAGAAAACAATATACCTAACGCTGCTGTCCTCTTCTTTTGTAGACGTATGAACTACATATTGCAAAGAAAAGTATAACTTTTACATTGGTATCGCACACTTCAGTTGACACAGATATCACCTATAGCAGAGAAAACGGCAATCCTAACATTCGTATGCTTTATTTCACTTGACGTATGTATTACCTAATGCGTAGAAAACGACATCTCTAACATCGATATCCTCTACTTGAGCTGACCTACTCAGGATACTAGTATTACCCACGACGAAAAGAACGACAAACCTGACATTGGTATCCTATTTTTTACCCATGGCGGATATGGTGGTAAATTAAAACGTCCACACCAATACTTTACAACGACGACCAGCAATATAACCCATACAGAATTTCTTTTAATCATACATTCATTTATTTAAATTTACGATTTGAAGCTTCGTTTCCCGAGATGACAGATTTGCGACCTACGCATCAGAAACAAATAGATTATCATCTACGACTTAAATATGACGTCATTGGTCAAAGCCAAAGAGTTGTACTTCATTATTCAGTTGACCCGTGTTCTCATATTATACTAGAACGTCCATACAAACTTTTCCGCATGGCCATTGGTATGACAAAATGGAGCAGTTGTAAAATGTAAAAGGCCATTTACTTTCACAAAAAAGTCGAAGTCTTGAGACGAAAACTGAGTGCAGTTTCCAGTAACTGTGGTTTACACCAAACCGCAATGGAGAAAAACGTGACCAAGCCTGAATTATTTTCAAAGATTTAATCGGTTATGTTAGTACAACAAAAGTAAATTTGGAAATCGCACTGATGACTATGAGTCAGTATCTTCGTAAAAAGTCTGAAAGCAGATGTGATATAGATCCTGATGTCTGTGGCCACGGTAAATACTGTGGATGATGTGGTCACTAGTATCTCTGACATACGTGGCATTCAACAAGCATCACTTCTATGCCATTATCAACATTTTTACTGTAGCACTATGTTTAGTAAGTAGTATGCCCCAGTGACTTTGATATAACATCTGGATTTACGCACTTTCGTTATGACCATTGACGTCTTTACAATTCTGAATGTACCAAAATGACACGTCTGAAAACAGTGAGGCCATGTCTCATTTGCCAGTCTGATTTAACGTCATGTTCGTTTACCAACTTTCTATTTGTAGGACATTCCAGATTTTCTGTTTAATCTCAGATAAAACTGAATACTTTGTCACATGCTTTGCAAATAAATTAGAACTGAGTGGGAAATTTTCCACAGTGTCTTCACTGACTGAACATAATGGCAAACTTACATCTGTTGAAGTATTAAATATTTATCCTGCCCTGATGGCCGTCATGAAAACAAGTTGCATGTTGCGCTGTGGTCCTGAAAATTATGTAATAAACGCAATTAGATATAAGTAACGACCCGCACAGCAATCTTTGTGCTCTCGTGGACGGAACAGTAAGATTTATTAGAAAGATAGCAACCAAAGGCCTGTGGTCGATTAGTGGAATGGATCTGTGGCGTAGATACACTACTGGAAATTGAAATAAGAACACCGTGAATTCATTGTCCCAGGACGGGGAAACTTTATTGACACATTCCTGGGGTCAGATACATCACATGATCACACTGACAGAACCACAGGCACATAGACACAGGCAACAGAGCATGCACAATGTCGGCACTAGTACAGTGTATATCCACCTTTCGCAGCAATGCAGGCTGCTATTCTCCCATGGAGACGATCGTAGAGATGCTGGATGTAGTCCTGTGGAACGGCTTGCCATGCCATTTCCACCTGGCGCCTCAGTCGGACCAGCGTTCGTGCTGGACGTGCAGACCGCGTGAGACGACGCTTCATCCAGTCCCAAACATGCTCAATGGGGGACAGATCCGGAGATCTTGCTGGCCAGGGTAGTTGACTTACACCTTCTAGAGCACGTTGGGTGGCACGGTATACATGCGGACGTGCATTGTCCTGTTGGAACAGCAAGTTCCCTTGCCGGTCTAGGAATGGTAGAACGATGGGTTCGATGACGGTTTGGATGTACCGTGCACTATTCAGTGTCCCCTCGACGATCACCAGTGGTGTACGGCCAGTGTAGGAGATCGCTCCCCACACCATGATGCTGGGTGTTGGCCCTGTGTGCTTCAGTCGTATGCAGTCCTGATTGTGGCGCTCACCTGCACGGCGCCAAACACGCATACGACCATCATTGGCACCAAGGCAGAAGCGACTCTCATCGCTGAAGACGACACGTCTCCATTCGTCCCTCCATTCACGCCTGTCGCGACACCACTGGAGGCGGGCTGCACGATGTTGGGGCGTGAGCGGAAGACGGCCTAACGGTGTGCGGGACCGTAGCCCAGCTTCATTGAGACGATTGCGAATGGTCCTCGCCGATACCCCAGGAGCAACAGTGTCCCTAATTTGCTGGGAAGTGGCGGTGCGGTCCCCTAAGGCACTGCGTAGGGTCCTACGGTCTTGGCGAGCATCCGTGCGTCGCTGCGGTCCGGTCCCAGGTCGACGGGCACGTGCACCTTCCGCCGACCACTGGCGACAACATCGATGTACTGTGGAGACCTCACGCCCCACGTGTTGAGCAATTCGGCGGTACGTCCACCCGGCCTCCTGCATGCCCACTATACGCCCTCGCTCAAAGTCCGTCAACTGCACATACGGTTCACGTCCACGCTGTCGCGGCATGCTACCAGTGTTAAAGACTGCGATGGAGCTCCGTATGCCACGGCAAACTGGCTGACACTGACGGCGGCGGTGCACAAATGCTGCGCAGCTAGCGCCATTCGACGACCAACACCGCGGTTCCTGGTGTGTCCGCTGTGCCGTGCGTGTGATCATTGCTTGTACAGCCCTGTCGCAGTGTCCGGAGCAAGTATGGTGGGTCTGACACACCGGTGTCAATGTGTTCTTTTTTCCATTTCCAGGAGTGTATATTCATGAAATTTTTTAACAGCAAAGATATTTGCAAATGGTTCTTTCTGAGTCTGACTGTAGTTCCTCTGAGAAACTGTCAGCGTTTTTTTACGTCAACGCTATTGACCATTCAAATTCATGTTTCCAACCTAACAAATTGATTCCAGCGCAGTACTGTGACGAATCAGCTGCAACTGTCAACATTTCAGGCGGGTCATATGCCATGAACCCAGTGGGGCGACGACAAAATTTACTTTTAATTTGTAGAATGATTATTGGCATTCCCTGTTCCAATTCTCTTTTGTGCCTTTGGGTAATAATTTGTGAAGTGGCTTTCTGACGGATGCTGCATGCAGAATTAACTTCTGTCGCGTTTCGAACGTTGACATTGTACTGGACTGTGCAAGTAACTGAAATAATCTCCGCTAGAAATGCAACACAACCTCTAACTTCATTCAGTACTCGATTCAAAAATTTCTCTGTGTGCCACTAAAAAACTGCATCCACGAAGAAGTCTTAGTACAGAGATAGTGAACGGATAACACTGTTTCGTATACCTTAGAATGAAATTATTCGTATTGACTACTCTCGCATCCACGTTACAATACACAGAGCCCCCCGCTGTTCGCTTATGAATTCTCCAACGGTGCCGCTAAGTCTGCCAGTACTGGCCCTGCCTGGCTTCTTCCCACTTCTGTCCACTACCGTACTGCTCCGTCCACTTCTCCTGCGACCCAACCCACCCTCCCTCGACTCCCAGGGGGTGTCTTGCTCCTCACTTTTGTTCTGATTTTGAATTAGCTTTGCCAATGGACTTCACGCAGTGGTAACAACGGTTCCCATTCGATCACCGCTGTCAGGCTCTGCTAGAGCTTGGATGGGTCACCATCGGGTCTGCCGAGAGCTGTTGGCAAGCGGGGTGCACTCAGACCTTGTGAGGCAAACTGAGGAGCTGCTTCATTGAGAAGTAGTGGCTCCGGTCTTGGAAACTGAAATACGGCCGGGAGAGCGGTGCACTGCTCATATACCCCTCCACATCCGCATCCAGTGACGCCTACGAGCTTAGGGTAACACGGCGGCCGTTGGGCCTTCATTGCCTGTTCGGGTGGAGTTTAGTTTTTCTTCTCTTCGCTTCCGCCTGATCCTAATGTGAAATGGTGCCGAACACGAAACACCACTTGATGGCTCTAATTGTGCACTGTTCTCGATACTTTTTCCGAAGCTGTGTAGAAGGGGAAAGGCTTCTTCCCTTCTATGGCCACGCACTTTGTCATTGCCTTCTCATGACGTATGAGTGTCCCTACCAAAGACCCCTCTCTCACTATCTTATCACAGGAATTGCTGTCTACTTGTCGTTGGAACCCTATCAATGGCGTCGGCCGATGTAGCCGAGCGGTTCTAAGCGCTTCAGGTTGGAACCGCACGACCGCTACGGCTCAGGTTCGACTCCTGCCTCGGGCATGGATGTGTGTGATGTCCTTAGGTTGGTTAGGTTTAAGTAGTTCTAAGTTCTAGGGGACTGGTGACCTCAGAAGTTAAGTCCCATAGTGCTCAGAGCCTATCACCGGCACAATGTACTGTCCTGTGTACGTAGATAGCATGCAGCATTATCGCGCCAAGTATCTACTCATCTCCCTACAACAAGTAAATCTTTTAATTTTCTTACAAGACTTAGGTTTTTTCTCTCTGGATACTAGACTTGCAGTAGCAATTTTTCGTTTTCATACGGCAGGTGAATGCTTGACGTCCTTAGGAGCAGGAAGATTTTTAATTGCTCCAGTATATTGCGGGGTCCACCAGATGCCATGTGCTGACAGAAACTGCTTTAAGTATTGTATTTTGCTTCGGAAGAATACCAGTTCATTTGTTATATTTGTAAAATGTTTATGCCGGCTTTAAAATTACATAACCGTTCACCTGGAGGTTTTCCTGCGACAGTGATATCGTCAAGATGGTTCACAGAATGTGGAGTCTTCTTAATTAACGGTAACAAAGGTGAAATAACAGAATTCATTTCAATTCAAAAATTACAGGTGAAGCGATGTCGAGGATGCACGTACGTAAGAGAACAGGTACGTGAAATGGAGTGAAGAGAATAGGCGAGTCAGCGAACGTTACACAATTATACATTGAACGTGTTTCAAGGGAGATAATGACGCACGGAATCAATTTCGTTCTGTGGTAGTAAGACTGACGAAATGCTGAGAGATTTTCGAGAAACTGTACGCAGGATAACGAGTAAAGAAAACCAGACAAATGCCGAGGAACTATTAGATCCTTTCAGGAATGCATGTTTCAACAAGTGATAAGTAACGATGGTATCCAAACGATAGTTAGAAGCAGCAGTGGCAATACTGGAATAGTTGCAGTGGTGGAGTTAGCAATGCCGGAAGGAAGCGCAAGGCGAATAGCCCCATGAACAAGGACTGAAAGTGCAAAGGAGGCCTAAGGAAAGGGAAAGTAGAAATGTTTCATTTGTGTGCTGCGATGGCATGCAGCAAGCAAATGTCGGAGAAACAAGGCGGAGGGAAGAGTCGTGCTGTGACAGCAAGGCAATTCACAAATTTTTGTTACATTTGTAACAAAGCAGGTCGCACGCGAGAAGAATGCTTGTCACGAGCAACAAAAGTGACGAAATATATCCCACACGTTAAAAGAGAATTGTAGGCAGGCAACGGCTCACATTCACTACGAAAACGGAGATTTACCAGAACAATCCGCTGGGTAATTGTGGTGTACCATGTGCCACAGAACGGGTGATAAACTGCTTCAGATGGCAATGGGCAGAGCTCTACGCTAATAATTGTTATGAAAGTCCTTGGCGTGCATGGCAAAAGATTAGAATACCAGTGTTAAGCAAGAGAGTGAAAGTAGTTCAGGAAAACAAAGTTGTTGCAAAGCTGTGCGGTCAGGCATTGTCACAGAAAGCCCTTACTGCGGATGACAGAACGTGGCACAAAAATTATGTGGCCGGCCTGAGTGGCCGAGCGGTTCTAGGCGCTACAGTCTGGAACCGCGCAACCGCTACGGTTGCAGGTTCGAATCCTGCCTCGGGCATGGATGTGTGTGATATCCTTAGGTTAGTTAGGTTTAAGTAGTTCTAAGTTCTAGGGGACTGATGGCCTCAGAAGTTAAGTCCCATAGTGCTCAGAGCCATTTGAACCATTTGAACAAAAATTATGTGCTTGTATCATACTGTATAGAGTTAACGAGGTGTATAAAGCTGTTAATAGATGCGGGGGCACAAATGTGCTTGTTAAAGAGAAAGAGGTTTCGCGTTAATTGTACAGCTGGAATAGGCGAAGCAGAAAATCTTTGAGTGAAAGGTGTCACCAGTGCAGCAGTAAGTATACTGGATGCGACAGAAATTCACCTAAGGTTGGAAGGTACCAGAAAAGTTGGGCAGAAGTTTCATGTTTATGTGTAAGGGGTAGACTCCTCACATGTTCGATCGATCGGTAGGGATATTCTAAGACAGCGTAAGGTTAAGTTGGACTGTGTGGGGAAAAGTGTTAAGCTTGCAGTGACCGTACATACACCTAGTGTCGAGGAGGAACCTAAAGGGTACTATTTAAAGGCCAGCCAGGAGTCGAATAAGGAATTCGGACAATGCAAGGAAAAGATAATGCGGTTGACCAGTACCGCAGAACAGTGAAATGCAAAAGATTGTTCCAAAACAGCAAATTGTACTCGAGGTGTATGTACCAGAGTCTTTAGTGATAGTGTTAAACAGAATGTCCGTAGGAAGTGTAATAATTTTGTCAGTGAAATAAGGTACAGTTAAAGAAGGTTAGGTTAGTGATGGAAGAATTAGAACAAATAGCAAAAGATGTGTGAATTAAGTGGCAGTAACGAGTCAATGGAAAGACGGGAACCCATGTCAGCGTTTTTCTAAAGCAGTTGAGAGCTTATCAGTAAATTAAGGAAGAAAATAATATATTAGGAGAAGATTGAGTAAGGTGTGGAGGAGTAGTCTGTTTACCAGGTGACAAGTTGAATGAAAATCTCATTCTGGAAACATCCCCCAGGTTGTGGCTAAGCCATGTCTCCGCAATATCCTTTCTTTCATGAGTGCTAGTTCTGCACGGTTCACAGGAGAGCTTCTGTAAAGTTTTGGAAGGTAGGAGACGAGGTACAGGCAGAAGTAAAGCTGTGAATAGCTGGCGTGAGTCGTGCTTCGGTAGTTCAGTTGGAAGCCGGCACGGTAGCTCAGCGTGTTCGGTCAGAGGGTAATTTGCCCTCTGTAACAAAAAACTGAGTTAACAGATCACCAATGAACTTAAATGGATGTCTTACAACGTCCGCCCCGACCAGATGCAACGAACGAAACCGAACAAAATGAGATTAAAAAAAAAAAAAGAAGTTGGTAGAGCACTTGCCCGCGAAAGGCAAAGGTCCCGAGTTCGAGTCTCGGTCGGGCACACAGTTTTAATCCGCCAGGAAGTTTCATATCAGCGCACACCCCGCTGCAGAGTGAAAATCTCATTCTGAAGGCAGAGCTTAATTATTGCACTACAGAAATGTCGTTGTTGGATATAGTATCTGCAGTGAGACAGTTCCGACTGTACACACGTGGATGACGGTTAATAGTGGAAATTCATTGAGTTCGTAAGAAGGGAAATAGCCAGTTGGCTTATGTGTGAGGAAGAAACTGGAAGTAACTGAAATAATTTCAACCATAAATGCTTTACAACTTCTTACTTGATTGAAAACCCTTTTTAAATGTATCTCTTTTTGCCCATAAGAAACTACATCCACAAAGATGCAAGTCTTAGTACAGTGACGGTGAATGTATAACACCACTCGATGTGTTATGAAATGAAACTGTTCAGATTGACTACTCTTCCTCCCAGTCTACGTCACACAATTTCCCATGTACTCGCTTATTAATTCATCAATGGCGCTGCTACAGCTTCGACTGCTAGCCCTGCCTCAGATCTTCTCAGTTCTGCCCATTACTGCATTTCTCCATACACTCTGGAAGCGTCCTGCTCCTCTGTTTTGTTCAGATTATCTCTTTGTATCAACCTGTCTCTGACATTACATAAAACTGAAAACGTGCCGCCACTTGACCGGCTCTAATTGTGCACTGTCCTAAACCTGTCATTGGTTTCTCATGACATACCAGTTTCCCTACCAGAGACCCTCTCTCTATCTTTCTTGGCCCACATTCTCAGTCTGGAGAATTTCCATCTCACTATTATTATTGTTACATGGGTGGAGTACACTCGGAACCATACCTCTTACTGGACAGTTACTGCACTGTGTACTTAGCCTGTAGCATTATAATGTGCCTGCATCCACTCAGTTACTGGCTACCTTCCTGCCATAAACTTCCCTATTATGCATAAATTTTCTTACAAGACTTAACTTTTTCTGTGGATATTAGACTTCCAGAAGTAATTTATATGTTCTAATATGGCAGCTGAGTATTTGAGATCCTCAGGAGCAAGAAGATTTCTAATATGTTTGTGGCATCAGCCGGATGCTGTGTGCAGACAGAATTTATTTCGAGTACATTGCTTTGGAAGAATAAACGTTTATTTTTCTTCATTTAGCATCAAATTAGTCGATTGAAAAATCTTAAAGACAGCTTCAAAATTACAGTACAGTTCACCTGAAGTTTTTCCTGAGATGATAATGCTGCACAGGTAAGGAGAGTGCCTAAGTAATCGTCTAAATAAGTCTGTAACGTACTCAGGCTACTGGGAATTTCAAAGTATTTGTAACTCCTAGCACTTTTAGAGACTGAATGGCGTGTTTTAATAACTGTAAATCTTTGTCTATCACTATCCAAAGGATGTTGTAAATATGCCTTCTTGAGATCAGTTTCTGCTAAGCAAACACTTACAGCCGATTCAGACATCAGTTCTTACTTTTTTGGAATTGGATAGGATTGCATAACAGATCGCCCAATTGAAGTTTGTTTGAAGTCTCCACAAATCTGTAACTGACAGTCGTTCTCTGCGCTTTTACTATGGTGTTGCTCATTTTCTACGGATTAAGTAAAACAGTCGTCAATTGGAGACTGTTTTGAACACCACAGTGCTTTACTAGGCTTGGAATGTCACAGTGCTTTACTGTGCATGGTACTGTAGGGGGTGGTACGCCGCTACCTTCCTCTGACCTTCCGACTGACTTAACCAGCCAGTTAAAGGGGTATCTACACTTTAACGAGGAATCTAAACCAGCAAACTTTGCCAGAGGTTTATGAAATGATAAGTCACAGATAATAATTATAGGAGTGAACAGCGATCAACTCGGAGACCTTTGGATTTGTAGTCTACCAGTTTATTACCGAGCCACTAAGCCACTACTGGTTACGGATGTAATAGATCCTGTTGAAGGCGATCTAATGCCTGTTCAACTTTATGTTTTAACGCAAAGGGCATGTTGCAAAATCTTGGCACAGCATTCGACCTCTACGTAATGTGTACCTAGTAACACTCAAAGCCGGTTTTATCTCGGAAAAAGTGTTACGTTATTGGTGTCACACTTTCTGCAAAGTTTCCTTTGGACCGTCAGTATAATTCTGGTTCATTTCCTAGTGAATGAATGAAGTTTATGAAAGAGAATAAGGCCAAAAAGAACTGTTGCCTTCTCAGACCTGTCAAATACTAAACTGGCTTGTTCAGTATGTTGCTTGCACGTAACACCCCTAATAAATCGAACATTGACTGTTATGTATTGACGGCTTTAGTGAAACAGCAAATTCTGAAATTAATGTTTTTTCGGCGATCCTAATTTCTTATACTCCTTTAGAATAATTATAGAAACTAAGGAACCGGTCTCAATTTGAAATTTAAAGGCACTTCATTCACATGAAGAGATACAGATAAACCTTGTCATTCACTCAAAGTACTACATTCTCCCCGTGTTTTAATCGTGAAATTTTACTGATATGTACATGTTTCTTCTGAACATCTTATGAATTTTTATTCAAAATCTCTTTTGTACATCCGATTCCCTTGTTTCGTTGCCCAGTCTGTTTTCTGTTACTCACTTCTGATCGACGTCAAGTCTTGTACCAATAGTTACAAACTGTTTCCCGAAAGAAACAGTGTTCTCTCTTGTAGTTAACACCACAGTGTGCACAAGATTTTTATTTAACAGCATCGAGTCTGTTAACGGAATGTAGATTCGGTAGATCTCCTCGTATGCCCTATGGCTTCCTGGCGCATCTACCTGTCTACCCAAACTAACAGCACACAGTCTTGGAAATATAGATTACCTAATTTATAGTTTGGAAATTGTGTAACCAGTATACCTCGATTGACAGATTCTTCATAAGACCTCTTTACATTTTTCCCTTTCGCAATGACGTTTGCCTCTAGTAAGTAAGCCTGTAACTGTGTTATACACAGTTTATAAAGGTGAATTTGTTTTTTAAAACATCGAAAAAATTTATGCCGGGCTGCTTCGACATGTCTTTGAGCCTAGAAATATGTTTCAAGTTTATCTTTAAGTTCAGAATAGGACAGAGACACTGCGTCAAACTCTAGATACTTTTTTTCACCAATTGAAAGACAGCAGGACCTGCAACAGCAATAACAAAAACTTCGCGTGCAGCATTGCCTGTATTTGATGAGTGATGGAATGCTGTCGCTGTAGGGTGATATAATTAGCGAGGCTTGAAGTGTTCTGTCGAACACTGGAAATAGTGTCAGCGGCACGTTAAAAGGTTTTGGGGACATGCTGCTTAGCTTCTAACTTGACCAGGGTTGCCTCAAGTACCTCTTGCGTGCTGGAGAGTTATTACAAAAGCAGTATCATCAGTAGCAGCGGTAATCGAGTCTCCGTGTCTGAAAAATATAACTCTGAACAATATACAAAATTCACTTAAATCTTCTTGAAGATCGCCACGCTCTGAATAAATTTTGCCACAAAAATTTCATTGCATACACCCAAGATTTGTTTGGCAATTATGGTATGGGCTACTGGCGGAAATATTTTCTGGAAAAGCTATTTAAATTTCATTTAGTTAAGGCGGGATTCTACGCTGCCAACGTATGTTATTGTTATAAGTTTTCTTTTCACCAAATCGGCGGTATACTTCTTCGTAGTACTTTTCCTCATGAACAATTGAAGTGGATATTATCCTTTGAATCTGTAGGTCCTCGTGGACGGTCATGTCGTGTTCGACAAAGGTAGGTGCCCAACATAAAGGTGGCAAGAAGTGAACCCCATGCCACAGATTTCTGTAGATAAATGGAAGTGGCACGCTTGCACACTAATTTAAAACTCTCTAAAGCAAAGTCACTGGGCACCACAAGAGAAATTTTAACAGTTGATTATTGAAGATCTGTAATTCAAAATGTACTCTGCTTTTGCTTGCAGGGTAACAGTAACAATCTCTTATTGAAATAATGTATTTCAAAACACACTTCGCCCTTGTTTGCAGAGAAGTTTTAGTCCTTGTGAAAAGTTCTAAACCTAATATACCACAGTAAATGCTTACTAACTAACCTAACTGAATTTCAGTATTGATTGCAGGCTAGACACTTTTAAGTTGTGTCTCTCAATAGCAAAACACTTTGACTGTTAGTTGGAATAATGCTTCACACTTGGCGTTTGTTATCCAGCTGCTAGAATCATTGAACTAGAACTGCAGGAACTAATGAGATTTGCTGAACTGACTGGAACGAGTGGAAACTCATGAGAACTGTTGGAGTCGGAGTAGTTTCGGCGTGTAAATGTCATTCGGTATACTAATTGGCGGATACAACACATTGATCTGAATTTCAGTACTCTATTTTGTGGCAGGCGTAACAATTGCCTGATGAATGGTATATCTGAATGTTTTCTATGGAAGCACAATGTAGTTCTAGGTATGAGGGGTATTTAGGAAGCGGCTGACCATGCTACAATGATAAGCAAGAATATTATCATCACCTACCTAATAAACTGTATGTCCACCTTTGGCAAGATTAATAGCGATGACGCGTCGTAGCATGGAATCAATGAGGCCTCGGTAGGTTGGTCACCTAATTACCGTAAATTCAGAGGAGGAGGGCGATGAGGTCAGACGCCACGGTCAATTTTATCCCAGACGTATTTTATCGAGCTCAGATGTGGCGATTTGGGGAGCCATCACATCAATTAGAACTCGCCACTGTGTTTCTCCAACCACTCCATCACACTCTTGACCTTGTGACATAGTGCTTTATCTTGTTGAAAAATTTCAGCGCCCTCTGAAAACATGATCGTCGTGAATGGTTCAAAATGGTTCAAATGTCTCTGAGCACTATGGGACTTACTATCTGAGGTCATCAGACCCCTAGACTTAGAACTACTTAAACCTGACTAACCTAAGGACAGCACACACATCCATGCCTGAGGCAGTATTCGAACCTGTGACCGTAGCAGCAGCGCGGTTCGAGACTGAAGCGCCTAGAATCACTTGGCCACAACGGCCGTCTCATGAATGTTGTACTACATGGTCTGTAAACAGTGTACGAGACTCCTTGGCCGTCATGATGCCTCACCGAGCTCCACTGGACCCATGGATTCCCACGTAAATATTCCCCACAGCATGATGCAGCCGCTGCCATCTTGTCTCCATCCAGCAGTCCAGATGCCAAGAAGCTGTTTCCCTGGAACAAGACGATTCGCGCCCTCCCATAGGCATGATGAAGAAGGTATCGGCACCACCAAACCAGGCAATGCTCTCCCACTGCCCCAACTTACAGTGCCGATGGTCAAGTTCCCATTTCAGTCATAGCTGCCGATGTCGTGGTGTAAACATTGGCACATTCAAGGGTCGCCAGCTGTGGAGGCCCATCGGCGGAGTGTTCAGTGCACTGTGTGTTCAGAGGAACTTATACTCTTTCCGGCATTAAAGTCTGATGTTATTTTCGCCACTGTTGTCCTGTTTTCCTAGGCTCCCCAGCCTATGGTTTTCGACATCTATAATGAGGGGTGGGCGCCATACCCCACGATGGCTAGATTTGGTTTCACTTTAGTTTCGGTTAGTGTTAAAGACGCTCATCACAGCACCTCTCGAAGAGTCGTGCCGAGCCTCCAAGCCGTCACAATATGCCTTCGGTCGTACGCAGATAGATCGCGCGCCTTCCCCATTCTACACACGGACAATATGGTCACTGCAACGCATGTACCGCGCGTGTGTCTGACTAGCAGTCATTCCTAGCCAAATGAGGTTGCTATCGCCCGGACGGGTTTATATTGGTAGTACGCCGGTGTTCATAGTGTTTTGGCTGATCAGTGTATATATGAGGCGAGACGCTGTTACTACCTGGCGTGAGGTACCCTCTGAGGATAGCTACATGTATTGCGTTTGCCGGAGACACAGCACACTGACTGCACATGTAATATCTATGTGTGTACCAATGATTTAAATGAACCATAGGCATTAAGAATTCAGTGCCTCATCTGCAACGATTACGCAACCACTAGCCAAGCCGCTGATTTTGGAAGTTCAAATATGACTACCCTTAAAATGGCCTCTCGCAGTCGAAATAACAGCTATCATTTTTCTGTGCTGTTGCCAATGTCCAATAATGTGTGACAAAGTGTGTGCGATTCCAGCTGCATACCGAGATTGATTTTTATGTTCACCGTTTAGGACGAGAAAGTATTTTTGTAGCACAATTACTGTCATTCTGTATAAACCAGTCAAATGAACGACTTTCCTTCGGTTTATTCTTCTTCTCAGCCGACCACTACATAGTATTCCCTATTCCGATACGCCGCAATTTCTTTTATAAACACGTAAATGGTCCTCAACTTTTTCATTAACACTCTACATTTCTATTGCTTGAGAATTACATACACAAAGTTAAAGGCAATCTATTATGTTAATTGTCAGGTGCACCTTTTATATACTCCATTCTCGTCATTTGAACTAGCCGGTCGGAGTGGCACAGCGGTTCTAGGCGCTACAGTCTGGAACCGCGCGACCGCTACGGTCGCAGGTTCGAATCCTGCCTCGGGCATGGATGTGTGTGATGTCCTTAGGTTAGTTAGGTTTAAGTAGTTCTAAGTTCTAGGGGACTGATGACCTCAGAAGTTAAGTCCCATAGTGCTCAGAGCCATTTGAACCATTTTTCATTTGAACTGACAGCGGGCGTAGATAAATAACATAAGCTAAAGAGGGGACAGTATTTTCCCGTTCTAAAATCAATAGATCTTTCGGTCCACGTAATAGAGCAACGGTGACCCAGCCATTACCGTGCCGATTGTTATCATTGTTGCTAAGGGTAAAGTTAAGAACTCCACCACAGAACACTGATGGACCATGCAAGATGACTTGTGCACCTGCATAGTTCTCGGTATTAATATCAATATTGTCTATTGCTTTATACACTGTAAGGCAGGTACACCTTCTCCTCCTATAATATCGTGCCATTTTCTGTGTGAGAGGTCCAGTGCTGTTGTTCAAGCGGCTGCACGAAGACTAATGCCTTCTTAGACGAAATGAAGTCTTACATAGCGTTCGAGCTGTTACGTAACCCCAGGGATGCGCGTGGCACTGGGCACGGCTGCAGCGATCTCGCCAAAAGCATTGGAGCCCATTAAGTCGCTCGGCCCTGGCACGCGATGGCGTACTGAGGCAACCCAAAGGTGCGACACATAGAGAGTATCCCAGAGTGCCACTGAAAGCTACAACACCAAGAAGAATAGCTTCTCGGCTTTTGGCAAGATCAATGTATAGTTTTTATTGGTAAGGATAAAGGAAAGGAAATCATTTATTTAATTTCTATAATAATGCGTGAGATCACCCACGATTTTAATTCTTTTACAGTTGACAACGCCTTTCGCCCACACTGACACAGATTCAGATTCATTTATTTTACGATGACGCCTGGTCCTGAGAACCAAGGGCAATGAAGAAAGGTAATACGATTCGCCCATAATTCTATTGTAGACCTCTTCGACGCGCAACCTTGGGGTTATTTAACAACTCTAACGCTATATATATTTTGTCTAAGAAGGCTGCAGTCTTCGTGCAGACGCTCGAGCAACAGCATTGGACCGCTAACACAGAAAATGCCACGATATTATAGTAGGAGAAGGCGTACCCGCCATACGGTGTATAAAGCAATAGACAATATTGCTGTTAATACCGACAACTATGTAGGTGCGTAAGTCATCTTGCATGGTCCATCAGTGTTCTTTGGTGGAGTTCTTCACTTTATCCTTAGCAACAATGAAAACAATCAGCACGGTAATGGCTGGGTCACCGTTGCTCTAGTACGTGGACCAAAAGTCGATAAAGTTGCAGGGATAGAAAGTTTTAACAGCCGTGACGTCATTGCTTATCGGACATTTTATATCGCAGAGGTCTACAATAGAGATATGTGTAAATCGTATTACCTTTCTTCAGTGCCTTTGGTTCTCAGGACCAGGAATCATCGTAAAATAAATGAATCTGAATCTGTGTCAGTGTGGATGGAAGGTATTGACAACTGTAAAGTAATTAAAGTAGTGGGTGATTTCACGCATTATAGTAGAAATTAAATTAATTGTTTCCTTTCCTTTATCCTTACCAATAAAAACTCCACATTGATCTTGCCACAAGCGAAGAAGCGATTCTTCTTGGTGTTGTAGCTCTCAGTGACACCCTGGGATACTCTCTATCTGACGCACCTCTGGGTTACCACAGTACGCAACCGCCAGTGCAGGCGGTTAATGACTGCCGTAAGAGGTAAAAAAAAAAAAAAAAAAAAAAGCCAGGCACGTGTTTCTCAGTCACATTGAGTGATACGTTCTGGCCGAAGGAGGAAGTCCTTAGAGTGTTCGAACTTGTGTCTCCTGTTGTTGAGTATCGTATTGCAGAAGAATCTTTTTCACTTAGAGAAGGTAAGCATTTACATTGCTTTATTAGATTTTATGATGATGTCTATATTGAAAACATATAAAATTTTATTCGGTGGATATTTGGTTTGGAAGTTGCATTAGATATTCAACCGTTAAGGTCCCATAGAGTGGGATTAAATATGCTACTAAAGAAGATCCAAATCCATTGACTAATTTGTCTTTGAATCAGTTAAATTTTTTTGGTCAGTTGTGGCACTGGACCCGTAATACCAGGTGATCAAAAAGTCAGTATAAATTTTAAAACTTAATAAATCAGGGAATAAGGTAGATAGAGAGGTACAAATTGACACACATGCTTGGAATGACATGGGGTCTTATTATAACCAAAAAAATACAAAAGTTAAAAAAATTCCCGACAGATGGTGCTTCATCTGATCAGCGTAACAATAATTAGCATAACAAAGTAACACAAAGCAAAGACGATGTTATTTACAGGAAATGTTCAATATGTCCACCATAATTCCTCAACAATAGCTGTAGTCGAGGAATAATGTTGTGAACAGCACTGTAAAGCATGTCTGGAGTTATGGTGAGGCATTGGCGTCGGATGTTGTCTTTCAGCATCCCTAGAAATGTCGGTCGATCACGATACACTTGCGACTTCAGATAACCCCAAAGCCAATAATCGCACGGACTGAGGTCTGGGACCTGGGAGGCCAAGCATGACGTAAGTGGCGGCTCAGCACACGATCATCACCAAACGACGCGCGCAAGAGATCTTTCACGCGTCTAGCAATATGGGGTGGAGCGCCATCCTTCATTTTGGTTCTAATAAAACCCCATGTCGTTCCAAGCATTTGTGTCAATTTTTAGCTCTCAATCTACATTATTGCAATATGGGGTGGAGCGCCAACATTTTGGTTCTAATAAAACCCCATGTCATTCCAAGCATGTTTGTCAATTTTTACCTCTAAATCTACATTATTCCGTGGTTTATTAAGTTTTCAAATTTATACTGACTTTTTGATCACCTGGTGCATCTGTTATTGATTATACCAGTCCGTTTATTGTTGCTAATTGGCAGAAATTGAAACTAATTGAAAATCTTTATGAATCATACTGCCAAAATTCATTGAAACCCCGTAAATTGCGGAAGTTCCATTTGATGTGTTATGGATGGGCAGGGGAAGGTGTTAATTGGTACAATTTTAATTGGTGGGAACGATCATTGCGAAAGCCTCAGTTGTATTTTTGTGGTCCGACTTGTATTGGGAAGTCATGTCTACTTGATAAAATTATTGGACGTGATGTACATGTTTATCGCCCCCATTGTTCTCAGTTTGGCATGTTGTTCTAAAATCAACAGGTATGTCAGTGTGGATGATAGGTGAAATTCTAATACGACAGCTTTACATCATAAATTACATGACCTCGGATTGTCGCAGTGGCATGCTTCAATAAACTCTGCTCAGTTTACCAGCTGCGTCACTTCGAATGAGGAACTCGCGCTTTCGATAGCATTCTCCGCCATCGTTATCAAGAATTAGAAATCACTGACTGCCAGGAATGACACGGTGTTCTGTTTACTCAGGGCGTTCGGAAATTTCCATTACAAACTTCTAAGACTAGTAGAGGCTACTGAGTTCATAATAATTTGAATAGGAATCCACGTCCGGAAACGTACCGTTTCTGTTCGACGACAGTTTAAAATCAAATATTTAACTCATCTTTTTCCGTTTGCGGAACTGAGTTGGGCGTGATGGAATACAGCTATTAGGGTACAATTCGAAAGGAAACATGACGAAACATCCACTTATCACTTAAGCACTTGTCTTGTATTAACACTAAAACATTACGTTCTGTATGTAGGGTGTGCTGTGTTCTTTTCGTTTTGGACTCACGTAAACCCCTAAGCTACAAGTGTTAATACAAACAAATAGCTAAAGTGATAAATAGACGTTTCGTTGTGTTTCCTTTCTAATAGTTATCTAATATTTGTACTGCGTCTCATTTAATTCAGCTCCTCAAGCACAGGTGGATGAATTAAACATATGAACAAAAACCGACGCAGAAAGGAAACAGCACATTTCCGGCATGGGTTCCTACTCAAAATGTTATGTACTCACTCCCCTCTATAAATCCTAGGTTTGTTACGGGAATTCCCGAACATCCTGTATAGATACAATTAACACCATTCGAAATCTTCCGGAGAGGACAAAAGTTATGCATGCGTGGAAGACAAGATGTGCAGCTCATAGCAGCTCCGTCCCTTCTCTGGACCGAGTGACGTCACGAGGCACGAGGGGCCGGCTCCACCACTGAAACTGCTGCTACCGCCTCTCTGCAAGCGTTAAGCCTCCATCTTTGCTTTTACTCGATCTCCTAATCGCGCCCCCTTGCCCTGCTAAATGTGTTATTTATTTATTCTCTGTCAAAATGGTTGTCGTTTATTCTACTTTTGGTTGCATCTTTTATAAGAGAATAACACGCGATCATTTTTGAACAAAACTCTCGTTTTTTTTAAAATTTTGTTTAATGCCCGTTTTCTAGTGAATGTTCAGTCAGTGCCGACTTCTGAAGCTCCTTTTGTTTAATCCACTGCGAGTGCTCTGCACACCCCTGAGCAACAGCGGCAGTACTTTGTCTTGTGTCTTTAATGGGGCGTAATATATCTTGCATCTTGGGGGCGGGCTTTAACACTGGTCTCAGTCCATGTCTCTTCACCACGTGTCTTATCTTGCTAATCGTTGCTACGCGGTGTGGAAAGAATACAGCGGCTTGGCCTCTTCTACTGAATCACGAGGCGTCTTCCGTCGATGACGCCTGAAAGTTTTTGCAGCTTCTCTCTTGCTGTAACCAATTTCTCTGAACACACGCTCCAGCACTGAGATGCGGACTCTAGATGGTGGTCGTCAGAAATAATATTTGCCCTGTGTATTGAAGTGTCCAGAACCGCTTTCTTGTTTCCAGGGTAGTTGAAATTGTTGGTGTTAAAGTACGTGTAAACTACCAACATTTTGAATGACGAAGGTGACCTCTTGCCTTCTTCTCAACTAAGGCATCAAAGAATGGAACCTTGTCCTCCCTCTCTCTCTCCAACTCTACAGTAAATTTATTGTTGGGATGCACACCGTTCGACGAACTGCTGCAGTGCATTTTTTCCATGAGGCCATATCAGGAAGGGTTGTCAACGTACCATAGGAAGCGAGATGGACGCAGACTCGCAGGCTTCAGAGCTTGCACCTCGAAATGCTCCACGAAGAGATTCAAAACCGCTTTAGATAGTGCATATTCCATGGCCATGCTATTCTTTATCTCGTAATATTAATTGCGGCACATGAATTGTGTTGTTGATAAGGCATGGTGGAACAGCTTGATAATCCCAGGTGGAAACGGTTGGTTCAAAAGATCCAACGAATCTTGTACTACCACCCTCGTAAAATGTGACACAACATCCAAACTATGTCGCTTTGACCTATGTTTATTTTCCTGAGGATCTTAATATATGACTAGGTAACAACATGATGTCCACACTGTCCATGTTTGGGACATGTAGGTACGTGAACTGAGAGTAGTAACTGTAGACCACATAGGGACATCTTCCTTATGTATCTTCATGTATCTGCGTTCTTGTAGATAGATGGGAGCACCAGTTTCAACGTGGCACCTGCCTCTCACACCATCTTACATCACTCAGTCCTGTGGCAGGACGGAGTTCCTATGAGTTCTCCAACTTGCCTTCCACACATACGTCATTTCACCACTGTGTGAAAGATTCTGGGCACTGATAGTGCATCTATATAAGCCGAACAGCATGACAGCCGGAGCAGTAAGTGATTTTAAATCTGGATGACGATGGCGGAGACAGCTACCGAAAGCTCTAGTGTTTTACTGAAAGCGACATGGCGTGTAAACGGAGAAAATACGATAAATTGCATGTTTGGTATTCCCTCTCTGAGAAATTCTATTTTTCATTGTAATATTGAAATGAATATATTTTCTTATAGTGAAGTAATTCGTCAGTAGTTGCAGATCAAGCAGTTACTAAACCATTAGTTCTAAAAATTAAAACTTCTCCCCTTCTCCTAAAGGCGGAAACATCAACAATGTTTAACAGCATGAGTATGCAGACGTCAATGGAAAACAGTGCATGGAAGCCACACAATGTGTATCCACAGCATGTGTGTTGAAACGTGTCGTGTGAGCTCTCCATTGGCAAAAGATTCTTGACTCGTCCCCCATTTGGATCTCAGGCAGGAGACTGCCAAGGGAGAGGTGACCATGAACAAAAGATTGGGTAACGAATGAAATGATTACTTTCTACGACAAGCACTTTGGAATGATATAAGCTTGAATATGGTTTTTAATCTAGAAAATCTAAAAAGGGAAAAGTTAAGGCTCAATCTAGTTATACTGGGTGGGGGTAAGTGAAGTGAAATTGAAAGGACAAAGATATCTGGTAAGATGAGTATAGGATAATATCAACAGCAGCCGAAAAGAATTCAATGGGAGTAGGATTCGTTGTGAATAGAAAGTTATGGCAGAGAGTGAGATACTGTGAACAGTTCAGTGACAGGGTTGTCTACGAGAATAATAAACAGGTACTTCAGTACATAAGGGCAGGTAGAAATGTAATAGTCATCGGGGTTGTAGGCGAAGGAATAGATGGAAGGGTTATGGGAGAATATGGATTCGGTACTGTAAATGAATGATGAGAAAAACTAATCGAGTTCTGCAATAAATTTCAGGAGGTAATAGCGTATACACTTTTCAATAATCACAAGAGGAGGAAGAATACCTGGAAAAGGCCGGGAGGTACGGAACCATATCACTTAGATTACATCATGGTGACGCAGAGGATTCGAATTCGATGCTGGATTATAAGGCGTGCCACGGGCCAAACGTAGACTCAGTTCATAATTTAGTAATAATGGAGAGTATGCTGAAGTTTAAGTGAACAGTGAGGAAGAATCAGTGTGCAAAGCAATGGGAGACAAGGTACTAAAAAATGAAGAGTTTCATTTGAAGTTCTCTAAGGGCATAGATACTACTATGAAGTATAGCTGAGTAAGCATTTCACTTGAAGAAGAATGGCCATCTCTAAAACGGCAATCACGGAAGCTGGAATGAAGAACGTGGGTACAAAGAAGGTAAATACGAGAAATCCATGAATGACAGACGAAATACTAAAGCTTTGTCAGTGAGGGGGGAGAATTGTCTGTTGATGTGATAGAAAAAGAAACATTAGTCGTTATGGAAAAGATAGGGTATCCAGTATTAGATTCAGAATTTAGAAGACCTTCAGAAGTCTTAAGATCAAATAAGGCAGAAGGGGTGGATAACATGCCAACACAATTTCTAAAATAATTGGGGAAAGTGGCAACAAAACGACTATTTACAATGTTGTGTGGAATATGTGACACTGGTGATACACCATCTGACTTTCAGGAAAACGTCATCCACACAAGAGCAGACAGGTGCGAGAATTATCGCCTAATACTCTTAAAAACTCATGCATCCACGCTGCTGATAGTAATAATATACAGAAGGCTGAAGAAGAAAATTGAGAATGTGTTATATGACGATCAGATTGGCTTTAGGAAAGGTAGAAGCATTGAAATGGGAGTAAGACTAAAGAAATCAAGACACATTCATAAAGTTTGTCGACCTGGAAAAAACGTTCGACAGAATCAAAAGGTACAAGATGTTCGAAATTCTGAGAAAAATAGGGATAAGCTCTAGGGAAAACGAGTAACGTAATATATGTGCAAGAGCCAAGAGGGAATACTAAGAGAGGAAGACCAAGCGCGAAGTTCTCGAATAAAAAAGGGTGTAAGACAGGGATTCAGTCGTTTGCTCCTACTGCTCAATCCATATAGCGAAGAACCATTGATGGAAATAAGAGAAAGGTTCAAGAGTGTAATTAAAATTCGAGGTAAAATGTTATCAATGATAAGATTCGCTGATGACATTACTACCCTCAATCAAAGTGAAGAATACTTACAGGATCTTCTGAATGGAGGGAACATTCTGATGAGTACAGAATATGGACTGAGAAGTAGCAGAAATGAGTACAGCGAGAAACTTAACAGCAGGATTAGAGATCACAAAGTAGATGAAGTTAAGGAAATCTGCTTCCTAGGCAGTCAAATAACGAATGACGGACGGGGCAAGGAGGACATACATAGAAGATTGACACTGACAAAAAGTGCTTCCTTGCCAAGAGAAGTCTATTAGAATAAAACATAGGTCGTAGTCTCAGGAAGAAAATTCTGAGTATGTACATCTGATGGACAGCGTTGTATGATAGTGATAGACTGTGGAAAAACTGGAGCAGAAGACCATCGAAGCACTTCAGATGTGGTGCTGCAAAAGGATGGTAAAAGTTATTTGGACTGATTAGGTATTCATTGATGAGATTCTCCACAGGGTCGGCAAGGAAATTAATATATGGAAAACACTTAGAATAAGGTGGGACAGGAGAACAGGACGTAGTACTAGACGGAGCTGAATATGGTAATAACCGTAGCAAAAGGGAGACACTGCAACACTCCCACGAAATAATTGAGGACATAGGTTGCAAGTATTACTCTGAAAAGAAAGAGGTTAGTGTAGGAGAGGTATACGTGGCAGGCTGCGTCAAATCACTCCGAAGACTGACTGCTTAATCAAAAGAGGTGTGTCACAGTATGCAGAGAACTTGGGCCAAAAACTTAAAGAGCTCTTCATCGTCAGGAGAATCATTTCTTAGTTAAATCATAGTAGTGTATTACTTTACGTCTCAGTAACACTACCTAAGATACGATGCTACTTCGATCTTTTGGACTGCCTAAATAGCGTGATAATTCTACTTTTATTACTTATTCTGTGTGGTTTCCACACCTTCAAAAAATTCAAAGAATGGCATAGAGAGAACTGAATACTGAATAGTACTATACCGTTCCAAGAGTGTGCTCTTTCCCAACTGCACAAATGGCTGTGGACACAACTCAGCTATGTACGAGTGGTTTGGGGACACTTATTCTGAACATGTCACCTGTAACTGTTCATTGGATGCTATTGTGTTAGCCGGACGGTGTGGCCGTGCGGTTCTAGGCGCTTCAGTCTGGAACCGCGTGACCGATACGGTCGCAGGTTCGAATCCTGCCTTGGCCATGGATGTGTGTGATGTCCTTAGGTTAGTTAGGTTTAAGTAGTTCTAAGTTCTAGGGGACTGATAACCTCGGATGTTAAGTTCCATAGTGCTCAGAGCTATTTGAACCATTTTTTACTATTGTGTTGTATCGTAATTAGGAAGTTGATGTTTCAACATCCACTCTGTATTTGAGAAAGAGCACAAGCTCGAAACTGCCTAGTAGTACTTAACCAAGAACTCTTATCAACAGTGTGATGGAAACTACCTCAATAACCATAAAGTATTAAGTGTCATATCAATAAGGCGAGCATACGTTCCTACTTAATTTTTTACTTTATGTGCAGTGGTTTCCACAGCCAGTTCGAATAAAATCCTTTTCACATTATGTTACACCATTTGGAAACTAAAACCATTTCAAGGGGACTAAACTGGAACATAGGTTTTAACAGCAGTTTTTATTTCAAAATGAGGCGCCCCAATGCCCAAAATTTTTACTCAGATTGTTTGTTTCTTTTCAGATACGAGTTAACAGTCCTGCTACAAGATGAAATTGACGCGCCACAGTACACCAGGATGTCAATAAACGAGCCAAATCAACGTGGCGCAGCTCACTGATAAGGTAAATGCGTGGTAAACACTTATTTGTTGTCTTCTCTAATGTCTTGCTACAGTACCGGGACATAATGATTTCAGTGTGCACCAGGACTGGAGAAACGCTAACCCCAACAAGGCATCACTTTATTTTCATGATATAATAATTAATACTTTATCACTACCCTGCCTTTCTTCAAACATTTAGTCCAAACGGTTTTAAAATATTCTGACGAATTCAGTGTGTCCCGTTGATATTTAAGTGTGGAATGGACTTGTGTGCGGTATGAGGCAGCTCTTCGAAGTTCGCCTACATTTAAAACGACTTTTACTATCACACTGACTAGTGCGTGAAACACGAAGTACAGACTATGTGGAAGCAGTCTTCGGATGACTAGTATCGCATATTACACCTATGAAATCATAATATTCACAGCTAAATAGCCCGTCAGTCCAAAACCTTTCGAGACAGCATTACTAAAAAATAGAGAAAGTTAAGATGGTTGTATGAACACTTCTGTTTAATACGTGTCACATTGACTCGACTTCCGATTTTGTCATCCTAACGTTGATCCTTTATATGAATTTCTGCACTTTGTCGCTTTGTGGTATGTTAGTATTGAGACACGATGTCTCGTCACATGTTATAATTTTCTCTAGAAAGGAACTGTGTGCAATTTGCAATTCAATTAAGTGGCAGCAGGCGCCCACGTGTCGTTGTTTTTGTTCAGGAGTGAAGGTGTGCGCCAGAGACTTTGCACATGCCTTTCTCTTCTTCAAGACATTTTGGAGAAGGTATTGATTTTTTTTTTCTTTTAGAGATGTTGGTCCTTTCTACGGCCGCACGCCCACTACTTAACACAGCCTTCTCACAGCTGATTGGTCGTATGAACATCTGTTGTTTACAGTTGTTATTTGAAGCTGCCACCGTGCTTACTAGGTTAACGTCACATATACGCCAGGAATAAAATCTTTATCGGAACATTTTTGACTGACTATGGATTGATATATTAATTTTAAAAGTTAATGAGACACATAGTGAAAGCGTAATATCTTTTGTACTCCCCAAAACGGGACGATAGTTTTTTTTTAAACAAAGTGTGTTACTGACAGAGTCGTCCAACTTGTTTCTTTGTAGCTTCTTGTAGGTAGCCATTAGGCCAGACACGAGGATCTTGTAGAGCCTGTTCATGCTCCCGTGTGCTGCGGGTGTTCCGCTCTGCATACACCACGTGACCTCCTCCCGTCCCCACCCCCTGGCTTCAGCCGCGCCTACAACCGCAGGTCACAGAAGCCGCCCAGCCCTGAATAAAGTGGTCCGCGTCTTGGAGGGCCCATTGCTGCGGGCGCCTGGCCGCTGCCAACGACATTAAAGAACTTTTGATGTAAAAGGAATCAGCCGCGTCCCTCGGGGTTATTTTCGCGTGGGTGATCTTTCAAAGGGATATTATAAGTCCTTACCCCGCCAGCGGCCTCAGACACAGTTGGCCAAAGAGCCCTGCGCTCTTTTTACTATGAATCTGAGCGAACGCTCATTTCTCCGCGGAAGATGTGCTTCCGACTCATTACCCACCGTTGTTGGCTTAAAATTTTGATTTCTCCGTTACATTAAGCAGGTAAATCTGCCTTAATAACTATTTTTGTTGATAATTGACTTTCGTTCTACAGATGGAGACTTAAAGTAGAAGAGCTGCATCGACAATGCAACCACCAACAGCTGCAGCGTCAAGAACTGAAGGCACAGGAACATTATTTACCATACCAGTAAATACAGCCCCTGCATTCGCCCTCCTCCCACGCCCCAATCACTCCACATAGTCAGCCTGCGCCAATACCTTAAAAAAAGCAAAAGAACGGGAACATAAATTCAATAATGCCTTGGTGCGTATACTCTTCCTAGTGTTCACCGTAACAAATGATTTGGGTGAAATAATTATCACATCGTTCTACCAAATCACCCAACTCCCTCTGACGTCGGCATGTGTACTTCCACTACCATCCTTGGCTTTGGCTTTTGGAAGATTCTGACAAGAATTACTCGCAGTCACTCACTCCTTCGCTTACGTTTGCATTCACAACAAGTCTTACTTTCGTTATAAATCATCTCTGCTGCTGTTGATGTGAACCTACAAGTGTCTCACCAGATATCCGTATTTCCATTTCATTTCATTGACACCTTTCGTGCCTTTTCATTTCCTTTACTCCCCGCTCTAACATGTGTACTGTGGTCCTTTATTTCTTTACTGAGTTTCTCATGGTCACCTCTCCTTTACAATTCCCCTATCAGAGATGTGAATAAGGGACTCATCCGGAATCTTTCCGGATCTTTCCTGCCGTTATGTGAACAGAAGTGGCACCACCAGCAGTCGACCAATGGTGTAAACGCCCAGAAGATGGCCCCTACGTCGGGTTGAAACCAGTTGGCGGTATTATAACAATAATAAATGCGAATAAGACTGTTCTTGAATTATTGTTACTGTACACCCTCCGTGAACCGAACAAGTAATACGGATGTGAGCGCAAAGTACGATCTACCCACGCCACAAACTGTCACCGTACAGGGTCTAAACTTAGATGTTGATCAGATATTACAACAGAACACCAAGTGTTGACTGTGACACTAATTACAAGATTCGTTACACGAGCAGTGGTAATTTATGCAACGTGGCTCTAACGTTAACAATTTGTGTACAATGATAAATTTTCAGTGATATCTCTGTCAATACCGTGGTCGAAGTATGTCATTATCTAATTAATATCTCAATTATAGCCAAAGTCATTAAGTGTTTCCTGGAAAGGTCTATGCTCACTGCAGTTTCAGTAATGATCATGAAATCATACTCTACGAACATAGGTTGGCATGTCTGCTGTAAGTCAAGCAGCCCTTTTCTCTTTATTTAGCTGTTTTCAGCACGTCATCCAGTATGAATAGTCCTTCACTCTGATTGGCTGAGAAGTAAATTGGAATTTGCGTTAATGTCATCATTATTTCGTCATAGTATGTGTACTGAATGTAGCACTCTGCTTCAGCTGTCTAGTTACATGTACTACCACGTAAAGATACAACTGGCTTACGCGACGTGAATCTGAATTCACAAAACTAGGAGCTGAATTGCAGGCTCTCGTGGATACTTAAGGTATCTTATGACCACTGGACTAACAAGCAAAGCAGAACCATTGATCACAAAAACTTTGTTTACAGATGAATCACCACAGGTCGTGTATTATTTACTTTATCACTGGTTTCACTCGACAGAGGAGATTATCTTCATGTGTTTATGCCATCAGGGCATCTAGTGTCTGAAAATGCTCTCGTCTTTAGAGTGAAACTTCTAATGTAGTCACTGTGCGTGTAATAGTTTCGTTTTCGTTTGACTGAATGATATCGCCTGTGACTGAAATCTGATATTGCAACCATGTGGCATCTAGGAAAAATTTATGTTGCATCTGAGTCAAAGATTTCCTTGGAACACAACCAGGGTTCACTATAGGACTGGACTCTTAATACTTACATCAAACAACTAAACTCAACGGAATATGCAATCTTTTTACCTATTCCATAGTCACAAGCGCAGCTTCATTGGGAATCTTTGGAAGGTACTTTAGCATATCTGTTTTTATTTCGTAAGTATTTATCGTGTATTCTTGTTTTCTGACATGTTCTACATTTCAAAATATCTCCTCACTATGTATCAATTGGAACGAAAGGTACATATAACTTAATCTAACTAATTCATCATCCAAGTTGAACTCATTATACATTATAAAACTGTGAGCAACGGAATACACTCCCCAAGACACTGAATAAAAAGAGTAAAAATGAAATCATGAAGGTCTACGCTGCAACAGTAGGCTGAGCACAAAGTAGCAGCGCGCGATCTTTACGGTAAGCGGTCCTGCTATAGACAGCACATGTGGTAATCAACTGAAAATAAATTCGAAGACAGAGAAAACTCGCACAGTCGAAATAAACTTCGTGGAGCCTTATTTTCATCCTAATCTTTCTTTTGAAATTCAAAATCGCATATAACGAATATAAATAGAGTAAAAATCAAGAGATAGCAGGACAAAATCACATCGAGTCCTGGCCACTACTGAAATACTTTTCTTTAAATATTACATTTCACAGAACCATACATTAACCGAAGGCTTAGAACAAAAACCACATTTACGGTGGAATTACAGTACATACATTCAATAAACGCACACAAGGAATATGGATAATAAGTCGTCTTCAGAAACTCAGATTTTACCTACGCCCATGTGTGACGAAATAAACACATTTTATCGCAATTAATGAAATAAAAACCGTTAAGAGAGTGAGCTGAAAGCAACGGAGAATCCCAGATTTGACTCAAAGAGCACCCTTTTCCCGCCGAGATTACACTGCTCTCGCCTTTTTTCACGTAAGCTAAAGAGACAAAGGAGTCATTAGGTAATTCACTAATGACCACCTGGAGCTCGAGATTGTGATTTATTAAAGCGATTTACTTTCCTAAATGTCTCATAGATAAATAATATTTGAGATGTAAGTCTCCGAAACCACTAATGCCATGCGTGACAAAGTGGGGCTCCTGTAACAACACGTTAACTTTAACAGGAACAGGGAAAGAAGCTCCTCCGACTGACTTCGTAAACCAGCTCCAAGGAACTGTATCTTCTACAGTTACTTTCAAAATAATTCTGCACTGCAAAGCATTAACACAATGAAGATGATAGCAAAAGCGAGACTGATGACCTTTAGGTTCAGAAGAAACCCGCCAACTAAATGGAGTGTAATTATTAATTTTGTGGAGACCTCAAGAGCGTCGCCTCTGCAGTAACAGGCCTGAAGTGAAGTGGTATTTTGTCGTCAGGATGCTGAAGACAACAGCAGGAGAAAACATCATTAACAGTCACAGGCCCATGTACACTCCTGGAAATTGAAATAAGAACACCGTGAATTCATTGTCCCAGGAAGGGGAAACTTTATTGACACATTCCTGGGGTCAGATACATCACATGATCACACTGACAGAACCACAGGCACATAGACACAGGCAACAGAGCATGCACAATGTCAGCACTAGTACAGTGTATATCCACCTTTCGCAGCAATGCAGGCTGCTATTCTCCCATGGAGACGATCGTAGAGATGCTGGATGTAGTCCTGTGGAACGGCTTGCCATGCCATTTCCACCTGGCGCCTCAGTTGGACCAGCGTTCGTGCTGGACGTGCAGACCGCGTGAGACGCCGCTTCACCCAGTCCCTAACATGCTCAATGGGGGACAGATCCGGAGATTTTGCTGGCCAGGGTAGTTGACTTACACCTTCTAGAGCACGTTGGGTGGCACGGGATACATGCGGACGTGCATTGTCCTGTTGGAACAGCAAGTTCCCTTGCCGGTCTAGGAATGGTAGAACGATGGGTTCGATGACGGTTTGGATGTACCGTGCACTATTCAGTGTCCCCTCGACGATCACCAGTGGTGTACGGCCAGTGTAGGAGATCGCTCCCCACACCATGATGCCGGGTGTTGGCCCTGTGTGCCTCGGTCGTATGCAGTCCTGATTGTGGCGCTCACCTGCACGGCGCCAAACACGCATACGACCATCATTGGCACCAAGGCAGAAGCGACTCTCATCGCTGAAGACGACACGTCTCCATTCGTCCCTCCATTCACGCCTGTCGCGACACCACTGGAGGCGGGCTGCACGATGTTGGGGCGTGAGCGGAAGACGGCCTAACGGTGTGCGGGACCCTAGCCCAACTTCATGGAGACGGTTGCGAATGGTCCTCGCCGATACCCCAGGAGCAACAGTGTCCCTAATTTGCTGGGAAGTGGCGGTGCGGTCCCCTACGGCACTGCGTAGGATCCTACGGTCTTGGCGTGCATCCGTGCGTCGCTGCGGTCCGGTCCCAGGTCGACGGGCACGTGCACCTTCCGCCGACCACTGGCGACAACATCGATGTACTGTGGAGACCTCACGCCCCACGTGTTGAGCAATTCGGCGGTACGTCCACCCGGCCTCCCGCATGCCCACTATACGCCCTCGCTCAAAGTCCGTCAGCTGCACATACGGTTCACGTCCACGCTGTCGCGGCATGCTACCAGTGTTAAAGACTGCGATGGAGCTCCGTATGCCACGGCAAACTGGCTGACACTGACGGCGGCGGTGCACAAATGCTGCGCAGCTAGCGCCATTCGACGTCCAACACCGTGGTTCCTGGTGTGTGCGCTGTGCCGTGCGTGTGATCATTGCTTGTACAGCCCTCTCGCAGTGTCCGGAGCAAGTATGGTGGGTCTGACACACCGGTGTCAATGTGTTCTTTTTTCCATTTCCAGGAGTGTATATTCACCAACTGTGACATCGTCGTGTATACAAACAGTGACCCAATACGGTCAAATGTTTTTTTATTTCAGTCATCAAGATCTAAAATAAGATGTACAACAGGCCGCATAGTTCACGTGGACGATGCGGCCTATTCTACACCTTATTTTAGATCTTTATGACAATGCTACGTTGATTTTATTTATATGTTTCGACGATGCCATTATGGCCTAATCACTTTAGGACATGGCGTAAAAAAGATCTGAGGATGGTCATTACGGACTGAAACCGATCCTCGTCTAAGGAATTCATATTGTGATCAAAGACTGAAATGAAAAACATTTCCATATATACTGTAAAATCCTGTGTATGTATATATTTATGTTACACATCTCCACCTATACCGATTCCAACCAAACCTGGTACACATATCACTTACTGTATGGAAAGAATCTCTGTGGGGTAAAACTACCTATCAAAGGACTGAGTGTAAGGGTGGAAAAAAAGCAGTGTAGTGGATGATGCGCGCTTACTCAAAATTTATGAATCTAGTATTTGGAAATTGGAGCACTTAGTGTCTTGCAATAAATATTGCACTTAAATACAAACCTTTAGAAATTTTTTGTCCCTGACAACCCACACCAAATGATGAAAGATAAAGATGTTCACCGGTCACTGTATGTAGGCTGTTCTTGCAGTAGGACTGCCGCGTGAATTTACTACAACTTTACTACTAGATGTGTTGATGAACATTTTGCAGACACTATTCGCACATACCGCTGAATATGCTAGCAGTATTATATTATTGTACGATATGCAGTTCAGGAGATATGATATCATCAACACTGAGAATTGTGAGAAACTGCGGAGCCATGTACGACGCTTAAATTTATTGCTTCTTTGCTACTTTGTTCGTAACACATTTCGCAGACGGTATCCACATATGCTGCTGAATACACCTACAAAAATGTATCATTCTACGACCCAAAGCTCAGGAGATATTACATTAACACTAAAGTGCGTGAAAAATTGTTGCATCATGCACGACGTGTTAATTTATTACTTCTTCACTAATAATTCTATTTACCACATATAGCAGTCCATAGCCATATATACCTCCACATGTACCTGAAAAATCCTATTATTGTACGAATCATAGTTCAGGAGATATGCTTCATAAACACTGAGCTGGATGAAGATGAAACTGCTCAGAGAAATTCACCTTAAATACTGGTGAAATACGTATACCGATAGGTGTTTAATATACATGAAATACATTTGATATGTGTGTACTTGGAAGCAGCCACAGGTAACAAGCTCTTCCTAAGCCTCTGAAAAGATTTTAACCAAATTTGGTACACGTATTAGTCACGGTGTGGAAAGAAATACTGTGGGGGTACGAACCAACAGCCTCCTGCTGCGGGAAAGAGAATGGAGCGGATGAGATGGACAGACAGAGTGGGGAAGGAGGAGATGCTCACAGATATGGGGATGAGAGGTGGTCAGAGATGAATGTGCAAAGAGGGGGGATGGAAGGAGATGGACTGAGGAAGGAAAGAGGAAGGAGGAGGAAATAGACAGAGAAAGGGCGAGTATGGGAAGAGCAGGGAGATGGGAAAGTAGAGATGGACAGAGAGAGGGGGGCCGAGGAATTCGAGAGAGAAAGGGAAGAGATGGAAAGTGGGGGAAAGAGGGTATGGGAGAGAAAGGAGGAGTCAGACACAGAGAGGACAGAGAAGGACATGAAAAGCGAGAAGGGTGTCGAGAAGAGGAACAGGGATACTGGTGGGAGATAGAAAAAGCTTGATTGAGGAGATACAGAGTGAAGAGGTGGATATGAGGGAAGAGAGAAGGGAAGAGGAGAGGGAATTAGAGAAGTTTCACATGAATGATTTCTTGTGAAACCGTGTTGCCTGTTCGTCACTAAATCGTTTCCTTCGAATGTTCCAAAATTCTGCTGCAAAAATCAACGTTAGTCATATAGATATTAATACCATATCGTATTAATTTATTTAAACTATGTCTCTAAGTTGTCGTCGATAATATCCGGTCAACGCTGATATAGTCAGATTGGGAGGAGTGGTGACTGTTTCTTAGGAAGGCGTCAAGCGAAATTTTATCTGCTTCCTTAAATCGGAGGAATTTGCTTTACTTTGTGGTGAGTTTGGTGTTACGGCATTCGGACTCGCTGAAATAGCCTTGTGGTCAGTAATTCCTGTATCGGTCACAATTCTCCTTACATACTCAGGATTATTTATTGCTAAGAGATCAAGTACGCTTTCGTAAACATTTCGCTTTTTGTTAGCGTGGGCGCCTGAAAAAACTGTTCAAAATAATTTTCTGAGAGTCCATTCATAACTATTCCAGACGACGTTTTTGCCTACCACAGACGCTTAAACATGTATTTTCGCCGAAGTATTGAGGGTAGATTGAAGTCACCAGCAACTATAATTGCCTGAGTGAGGTACCTATTTGAAATGGTATTCAAAGTTTTCTTATAACTGTTCAGCAATTGTATCCTCTGAGTCGTGGTCGGGTGCGGGTGGATGGAAGGGGGGGGGGGGTTATCGGTAAAAGAAACTGGTCATTAATTTTTTCCGGTCGTCAAGTATCACCTCTACCCATAGGAATGAACAGGAACTGTTTACTTCAGTTTCGCTGCAAGGTAAGCTACTTCTGACAGCAATAAACATTCCATCACCAACTACAATTCATCTATCCTTTATGAACAGTTTAAGCCCTTTGTGGGACTTATTTCCATATTTATACATATTTCCATACCTATAACGATGTTAGCTTCAGTGCTTTTTGTTAGCCCTTGTTGCTCTTTTCTTTTCCAATACATCTACGACGATTTATAATTACAACACCGACTGCTGCTTGATCTACTTTCCTGTCTTTCACCTGCACCCCTGTAGACTTACGTTCTTTCAGTAGTTTTCTGAAGCCCTCTAACCTAAAATGTCACCCTGACTCTCCACACAACCATCGCTCGCGTGTAGCCGCTTCCTGTGTCTAGCGAACCCGCATATACCAAGTAAATCGTTGATAGTTCCCTGTAAAAATATCACGCCATTCTGCTTCTATAGCCGCGCATAATTGCGAAAGAGATGCCGGTGCAGGGTTTTGTGCACCAAGAGACTTCTAGATTATGTCCCACAAATATTAGATGGGATTCATGGCGTGCGACCTGGGTGGCCCAGTCACTCGCTCGAATTGTCCAGAATGTTCCTGAAACCAACTGCGAACAACTCTGGCCCGACGACACGCCGCATTGTCATCCTTAATAATTTCATCTTTGATGGCTGCAAATGTCCAGAAGTATTCGAACATAACCATTTCCAGTCAATCATTGGCTCAGTTGAACCAGAGAATCCAGTCCATACAATGTAAGCACAGCCCATGTAAACACAGCTCACGCTATTATAGAGCAACTGAAAGCTTGCACAGTGTGCTGTTGACAACTTGGGACCATGGCTTGCCGCGTGTTGTGGCTGTGCGGTTAGGGGCGCTATGTGGTGGATCGCACAGAGGTTCGAGTCCTTCCTCGGGCATGGGTGTGTGTGTGCGTGTGATGTTCTTAGCATAAGTTACTTTCCGCAGTGTTTAAGTCTAGGACCGATAATCTCAGCAGTTAGGTCCCTTAGGAGTTCACATACATTTGAACATTTGGTCCATGGCTTCGTGCGGTCGCTGACACACTCGACCCTACGATCAGTTCTTACCAGTAGAAACCGGGACTCATCTGACAAGACCACGGTTTTCGAGTCATCTGGGCACAACCTATATCGTCACGAGCCTAGGAAAGATGTTTCAGGCGACGTCGTGCACATAGGAAAGGCAGTCGCGTCAATCGTCTGCTGCCATAGCTCATTAACGTGAAATTTCACCACATTATCTAACTGATACGTCCCAAAATTTATATCTGCTGTTGTTTCACGCAGGCCGTTGTGGCCGAGCGGTTCTACGCGCTTCAGTCCAGAATCCGCGCTGCTACTACGGTCGCAGGTTCGAACCCTGCCTCGGGCATGAATGTGTGTGATGTCATTAGGTTAGTTAGGTTTGAGTAGTTCTAAGTCTATGGGACTGATGACCTCAGATGTTAAGTCCCATAGTGCTTAGAGACATTTGAACCATTTGTTATTTCACACAGTGTTGCTTGTCAGTTTGTACTGACAACTCTACGCCAATGCCGCTGATATCAGTCGATAAGTGAAGACTGTCGGCCACTGTGTTGTTCGTTGTGTGTGTGTGTGTGTGTGTGTGTGTGTGTGTGTGTGTGTGTGTGTGTGTGTGTGTGTGTGTTTGTGTGCGTGTGTGTGTGTGCGTGTGAGAGAGAGAGAGAGAGAGAGGGCCAATCTCTGAAGTTTGGTACTCTCTTCAAGTTTTTGCCACTATGGAGTTCGGAATATTGAAACCCTTAACGACACCCGAAATAAATGGCTCCTAGTTATGTAAGTCTTACATATCGTTGTGCTGCCTCAATCACGTCGGAAACCTTTCCACGTAAGTCACCTGAGTAGATATGAGAGCTCCGTCAACGCAGTGCCCTTTTATACTGGTGTAAACTATACTACCGCCATCTGTATGTGTGAATATCGCTATCCCGTGACTATTGGCACCTCATTGTGTTGAAACTGCGACCAGAACGGTCGCGGGGTAGCACTGACGGAAGGTGCGGCGGGACCCGCGGAGAGGCCCGCGAACAACAACACAACTGAAAAGGACAGACACGACCAACATAGGACAGAACGAATACGACAAGACCGAACAACAGAGTCACAAGGAAACTAACTCGTACACGAACCAGGAAGAAAGCAGTCTAGCGCAAGCGAGGTGTAAACCGACGTAAGTGAGATTAGACTGACTGGATGAGCGTTTTTTTTTTCCTTTTTTGTGATTTCATTCCCCTGCCCCATATGGGCAGGGGAGGGCTGTCAGCGGCACAATCCACCGCTCTTCAGCCAAGTGACACGACAACTAAAACAAGAATAAAATGATACATACATAAGGAGATAAAAAAAGGGGAACATAAAACAGAGTAAGGGGAGAAAATGGAGGTAAAAATACACGGACAGGGAGACGTTAATGGAGGGCAGTTAAAAAAAGTCACAAGAATGTTAAAAAAACACAGTTGGCGAGTCTTAAAACACAGAGAAGAAACTGAATGTGCACGCACAGCTTAAAGGTCGGCCACAGTATTTAAAACACTTCGGGACAACACTCTTAAAACCCACTTGGAGCACACACGACGAAGAATAAAGCTGCCAGGTGGGACCTGCCGAGGGAAAGGTCAGAGAGGATGGAAAAGGAGGGGAGAGCTTGGGGCAGCTGGGGATGCGGCAGGATGAAGAGAGGAGGGGCATCAGTGGGTTCACGAAGAGGCAGGAGGCACGTGGGGCGGACTGGATGAGCGAGTGGCTGGCGCTTAAGTACGCTCTCGGGGGCGCCGCTATTGGCCGCTGGGACCACGTGTTCCACTGTGGCGCCCCAACACTAAAAGCGGGCCAGGAGGCGCGCGCCGCCACAGCTTTTGGTGCAGCGACCTCTATGGGTCTTCGACGTCCATGACGTCTGGCGCGGATTCTAATTCCGTGGAGCGCGGTACCAGACATTGTAAAGTGGTGCTCTCGGGCAGGGTCATCCGACGTTGTTATACCGGTATTGCTCTATCTGGTGCACTACCTGTTCTAGAGAAGTACGCCTCTCCTGGGTTGCCATGAGCTAATACATGGAGAGGATGAGATCGGATTCAATAGTACCACTGAAAGAGGTTACGTTTTATGCTGGGAATACCTCTAACCCTTTACCTGGCTAGTACAACAGTGGTTGAATTACGTTCACCCTAGCGACCCCTATAAGAGTGGCTGTGAGGTGAATAGTTGGCCCCATTATGTCACAAGTTGTTCCATTGATCAGCAACCCTTGCTTACAGCAATTCGCTACTACTACTGTGCCATCATACAACGAGTAGAACAATATAGCCCTACTAGTTGGAAATATGGGTGCCGTTACATAATGTCCCGCGAGAATCACTGTACATCTCGCTTAAGAATAACTGATCGTCGTACGTATCTTTGCCACTCTGGACCATGTGGATCGGGCACATGACTATTCATTCCTTCTGACAGTTCCACAGTTCTTACCCTGACATTACCACATGTTTTCCACAATCCCCGTGATTAGTAGTACCACCCCTACCCCCTGGACCACGAGCTTCACCAGTTGAAGATGAATAGTAAAGTAGTTGTTGCATGGCTGGTCGTCCTGCAACTGCAACTGAACCAGCACATAGAACCATGAATGGTCCATCCTGACTTCTACTGTCACTTCATGTTAGGATTAGGACACCCCTAACCCCCATCTCCCCCATCTCCAGCGTCCAGAGTCATCATTACTCTCCCTTCCACCTTCGAAAGACGCTGTGTCCCCCGGTACAGCTCCTGGCGTGGAGAGATAAGAAAAAAGCCTTTTTAAGGTGACGAATCACCCGATGTGACCCTGAAATAATTACAGATATTACAGATTCCGTCTGGGATACGCATCTGCACATTTTTTGGGGGGGGTCGTCGGTCATCTGACTGGTTTGATGCGGACCAACACAAATTCCTCTCCTGTGCCTCCTCATCTCAGAGTAGCAATTGCAACCTAAGTCATCTATTATTTCCTGTATGTATTTCAATCTCTTCCTTCCTCTGCAGTTTTTGCCCTTTACAGCTCCCTCTAGTACCATGGAAGTGATTCCCTCGTGTCTTAACAGATATCCGATCATCCTGCCTCTTATCAGTATTTTTCACATATTACTTTTCTCTCAGTTTCTGCACAGAAACTCCTCATTTCTCACCTTATCGGTCGACCCAATTTTCAATATTCGTCTGTAGCACCACATCTCAAATGCTTGATTCTCTTCCGTTCCGGTTTTCCCACAGTAAATGTTTCAGTACCATACAATGCCGTACTCCAAACGTATATTCTCAGAAATTTCTTCCTCAAATTAACGCCTATATTTGATATTAGTAGACTTCTGTTGGCCAGGAATGCCCTTTTTGCCATTGCTGGTCTGCTTTTGAGGTCCTCATTGCTTCATCCGTCATTGGTTATTTTACTGCCAAGGCAGCAGTATTCCTTATCTTCATCTACTTCGTGACCATCGATCCTGATATTAAGTCCGGCTTTCTTCGATTTACTCTCAGTCCAAACTCTGTACATATTAGACTGCTCATTACGTTCAGCAGATCATGTAATTCTTCTTCACTTTCACTCAGGATAGCAATGTCATCGGCGAATCCCTCTTGGCTGTTGTACTTATTGCATATGACCCATCTCTCGCTATAGATTACTCCTACTTCAGTGGACAAAGTTCAAAACCATCGTACAATGTGCATTAGATGTGTATGTAAAAAGCAAGATCGTAAGAGATGGAAAAGAGCCACCTTGGTACAACAACCGAGTTAGAAGACTGCTGCGGAAGCAAAGGGAACTTCACAGCAAACATAAATATAGCCTAAGCCTTGCAGACAAACTAAAATTACTCGAAGCGAAATGTAGTATGAGGACGGCTATGCGAGAGGCGTTCAATGAATTCGAAAGTAAAGTTCTATGTACTGACTTGGAAGAAAATGCTAAGAAATTTGGGTCTTATGTCAAAGCGGTAGGTTGATCAAAACAAAATGTGCAGACACTCTTTGACCAAAATGGTACTGAAACAGAGGATGACAGACTAAAGGCCGAAATACTAAATGTCTTTCTCAAAAGTTGTTTCGCAAGGGAAGACTGCACTGTAGTTCCTTCTCTAGATTGTAGCACAAATGACAAAATGGCAGATATCGAAATAGACGACAGAGGGATAGAGAAACAATTAAAATCACTCAAAAGAGGAAAGGCCGCTTGACCGGATGGATACCAGTTCGATTTTACACAGATTACGCGAAGGAACTTGCCCTCCCTTCTTGCAGTGGTGTGCCGTAGGTCTCTAGAAGAGCGTAGCGTTCTAAAGGATTGGAAAAGGGCACAGGTCATCCCCGTTTTCAAGAAGAACATATGTGCAGAACTATAGACCTATATCTCTAACGTCGATCAGTTGTAGAATTTTGGAACACGTATTATGTTCGAGTATAATGACTTTTCTGGAGACTAGAAATCTACTCTGTAGGAATCAACATAGGTTTCGGAAAAGATCGTGTGAAACCCAACTCTCGCTATTCGTCCACGAGACTCAGATGGCCATAGACACGGCCCAGGTAGATGCCGTTTTTCTTGAATTCCGCAAGGCGTTCGATACAGCTCCCCACAGTCGTTTAATGAACAATGTAAGAGCATATGAACTATCAGACCAATTGTGCAATTCGATTGACGAGCTCCTAGATAAAAGAAGGCAGCATGTCATTCTCAATGGGGAGAAGTCTTCCGAAGTAAGAGTGAGTTCCGGTGTGCCGCAGGGGAGTGTCGTAGGACCATTGCTATTCACAATATACATAAATGACCTTGTGGATAACATCGTAAGTTAACTCAGGCTTTTTGCGGATGATGCTGTGGTGTATCGAGAGGTTGTAACAAGGGAAAATTGTAGTGAAATGGAGGAGGATCTGCAGCGAAGTGACGCATGGTGCAGGGAATGGCAATTGAATCTCAATGTAGACGAGTGTAATGTGCTGCGAAAACATTGAAAGAATGATCCCTTATCGTTTAGCTACAATATAGCAGGTCAGCAACTGGAGTCAGTTAATTCCATAAATTATCTGTGAGTACGCATTAGGAGTGATTTAAAATGGAATGATCATATAAAGTTGATCGTCGGTAAAGCAGATGCCAGGCTGAGATTCATTGGAAGAATCCTAAGGAAATGCAATCCGAAAACAAAGAAAGTAGGTTACAGTACACTTGTTCCCCCACTGCTTGAATACTGCTCAGCAGTGTGAGATCCGTACCAGATAGGGTTGATAGAAGAGGTAGAGAAGATCCAACGGAGAGCAGTGCGCTTCGTTACAGGAGCATTTAGTAATCGCGAAAGCGTTACGGGGATGATAGATAAACTCCAGTGGAAGACTCTGCAGGAGAGACGCTCAGTAGCTCGGTACGGGCTTTTGTTGAAGTTTCAAGAACATACCTTCACTGAGGATATTGCTCCCTCCTACGGATATCTCGCGCAGAGACCATGAGGATAAAATCAGAGAGATTAGAGCCCACACAGAGTCAAACCGAGAATCCTTCTTTCCACGAACAATACGAGACTGGAATAGAAGGGAGATTCGATAGGGGTACTCGAGGTGCCCTCCGCCACACACCGTCAGGTGGCTTGCGGAGTATGGATGTAGATGTAGATGTAGAGTAACATCCTTTTACCTTGAATTTTGATTCCACCCCTCAAACTTTGTTTTATTTCCATCATTGCTTCCTCTATGTACAGAACAGTAGGGGCGAAGGACGACATCCTTGTCTTCCACCTTTTTTAACACAAGCACTTCCTTCTTGGTCGTCCACTCTAATTATTCCCTCTTAGCTGTTGTACATATTGTATATGACCCGTCTCTCCCGATAGATTACCCCTACTTTTTCAGAATTTCGAACATGTTGCACCACATTGTCGAACGCTTTTTACAGGTCGACAAATCCTACGAACGTGTATTGATTTTTCTTTAGTCCTGATTCCATTATTAACCCCAATGTCAGAATTGCATCTCTCGTGCCTTTACTTTTCCTAAAGTGAAACTGATCGTCATCTAACGCTTCCTCAATTTTCTTTTCCATTCTTCTGTATTTTATTCTCGTCAGCAACTTGGATGCACGAGCTGTCAAGCTCATTTTGCGATGATTCTCGCACTTGTCAGCTCTTGCTGTCTTTGAAATTGTGTGGATGATGCTTTACCGAAAGGCAGATGATGTGTAGCCAGACTCATATCAACACACCGAAGTGAAAGACCTTTTGTGGCCACTTACCCCAATGATTTTAGAAATTCTGGTGGAGTGTTATCCATCCCTTCCGCTTTATTTGATCTTAAGTCCTCCTAAGCTCTTTTGAATTCTGACTCTAATACTGGATCCCCTATCTCTTGTAAATCGTCTCCTGTTTCTTCTTCTATCACATCAGACAAATCTGTCCCCTCATAGAGGCTTTCAATGTAATCTTTCCACCTATCCGCTCTCTCCTTTGCACTTAACAGTGGAACTCCCGTTGCACTGTTAAAGTTGTCACCCTTGCTTTTAATGTCACCGATGGTTGGTTTGACTTTCCTGTACGCTGAGTGTGTCCTTCCGACAATCATTTCCTTTCCGATGTCGTCACATTTTTCCTGCAGCTATTTCGTCTTGGTTTCCCAACATTTCCTATTTATTTCATTCTGCGGCTACTTGTATTTCTGTATTCCAGAGTTTCCCGGAACATTTTCGTACACTTTCCTTTCGTCGATCAATTGAAGTACTTCATCTGTTACCCATGGTTTCTTCGCGGTTACCTTCTTTGTACCTATGTTTTCCTTCCCAAATTCTGTGATGACCCTTTTTAGAGATGCCCATTCCTCTTCTACTGTAATGTCTACTGAGCTTCTTTGGGTATTGATTCTTCCTGACTAATGTCTTAAACATCACCCTATTGTTCATCACAACTAAGTTGTGATCTGAGTCTATATCTGCTCTGGGTACGCCTTACAATCCAGTATCCGATTTCGGGATCTCTGTCTGACCATTGTGTAATGCAGCTGAAATCTTCCCGTATCACCCGGCCTTTTCCAAGTATACCACCTCCTCTTGGGATTCCTCAACAGAGTATTCGCTGTTACTAGCTGAAACCTGTTACAGAACTCAATCTTACACACTATGTGCGCTAAACGAAGGATCGTGGTTCTCCACATTCTTCTGCCATACTGTCGAGATCTGAAGCCGTATGGTATGTAGCGCGTAAATGGCGCATGCTCTTTGTTGTCTCCATTCTCTTCTACTTTCCTTGTCCTTTTCTTAGCAGTCAGTGCTGAGATTTATGATAATGGATCTGGGGGTCTGTGACTAGTCGTTGCAGTTGTCATACGTAGCAGGACAATTACTGCTGATGTGATTTCGATGACCTGTTATTGGCACTGGTTCCATGTAATAAGCTTCATTGTCTTAGCCTTCCGCTATCGAGATCCTCAGTCTCGATAGCGAAACCTACTGCCCTACTTTATATTCTGGAAATCTACCTAGGCGTTTACCTACCTCTTTCTCAAGATCCTGGGCATTGGTGTTCGTCCTGTTCACAAGTGTCCCTGCTTCCGTTAATGTCTTCCCGAAATTCCAAACTGGCTCCCTGTTCCACTTGATTTTTGGTTTGATACATCGAACGGAGGTGACATCTTCCTCCCATACACTACCTTAAACGGAGAAAGACCAGAGCTGGTGTGTACTCTGGAATTATATACTGTGATAACGAACAGAAAACATATAACCAAATTAATATAGTGGCTGTTTACGTAGTAATTCAACATCCTACGAATTAACACTGTACATGGTACATTCTACCATTATCCTGTGGGTGCAATGGTTTAATCCTTAGTTTTAATATCCCTTATTAGTGAGATATCTTTATTTTCAAGTCCGATACGAGGTTAGTACCTTGATCTCTCATATGGTTTAGTTTCAGGGACACCAAACATCAACAACTTTGGCTATGGCCCGAACGTAAAGTGTCCAAATAATCTTCGTGCAAGGTGTCTAAACTCAACAGTCATTTTGTTAGCTTCACCACATAGGCACCATTATCTTCCTGTCCATCTCCCGTACTCCTACAACACTTTTCCATATAAAACATTGTGATGCATACAGTAATCCCATGCAACATGTTAACAGGAATTACTGGCCTCACACTCGCCCACAGTAGCTCCACAGCGGCTTATCGAAATATATTAATGGAATTAAGGCTTAGTGGATTTTTCCATGCTTTAACTGGACTGGCCCTTAAGGTAGACGAGCTTTACTGCAGCATTTCATTGGTGACGTCTTCCTCCTGTTGGATCTTTGTTTCCTTGTCTTCCACATACAGACCAGACCAGACGAGACTTCGTCAGGAGCTCCCCGATGGCTGAGTAGGCGGAGTCATAGTAGGCTTCCCTTCTCAGATTTCTTGTTCTTCATTGCTCTCTGCGGTGAAGACAGCTCCGGTGGCTCATGATATGTCAGACTTCGCTGTCCCCGGCGGGTACGGCGTTGAGAGCGCCTTACTCTGACGACTGCTCGGCAGCGACCGGGGCGGCGCGGCTATCAGCAGTGGCTAAGCAACTCCCTGCAGCATCTCGGCCAGCTGCGAGAACTTCTCGATTACTGCAGAGAATGTGGAGACGACTGCAGACGACATTCCACCATGCATCACTTTATCACTTCCCATTACTTCATACAAATGACCTCTGAAATTTCTAATCACAGAATCTCTCTACGGACTCATTGCGCATCTGTGACATTCCACTCAACTACATGCAAAACTATCTCCAGCTGTTCTCTTACTCATACCATTGCCGTAACCCTTGTCGTAATTGTTCAAATGTTAGTGACTTTCTCGGCTTCTAGTTATGTTTCTCAATCGCTTTTACCTATCCAACAGCCGGCCGGGGTGGCCGTGCGTTCTAGGCGCTACAGTCTGGAACCGCAGGACCGCTACGGTCGCAGGCTCGAATCCTGCCTCGGGCATGAATGTGTGTGGAGTCTTTAGGTTAGTTAGGTTTAAGTAATTCTAAGTTCTAGGGGACTGCTGACCTCAGAAGTTAAGTCCCATAATGCTCGGAGCCATTTGAACGTATCCAACACTAACAGTTTAGTAATTTGTAATATCTGGTCATTGGACATAAATCTGAGCTTTGGTGTGGCTTCCAGATCATTCGGGTGGTTTACCAGAACTGGAACTAATCAATCTAGCGGTGGCCGGATTCACGAATCGAGAAACTTAATAATGCCTATCCTTCACCATAGTAATCATTTGCCTAAGTATTACTGCCTTCTCCGCCGATAACAGGACTCCCTGTTTTAATAACAGCTGAATCCCATCCTGCCCAGAAACACCGAGCATCCCAGTCTCTGCCATTATGAACCTTACTTAATTAATTACGCTAAAATAACAATACTAGGACAATGAACATGCACTTACATCTTACGTCTGGTCACGAGGCAGTTCGAACAATACACTGCCTAGCAGTAAGGCCAGAACGGTGGCACGTTGATCACTCTACTGATATCAACGCAGCACACGATGCGTTGTGTCCTAATAGGTGACAATGTGAGCGGCATATTGGTTGCAAACGTTGCTCCCTAGCATTGCCTAGAAAATGCAACAAATCAGGTGTTTCATCCAGATTCGTAAGTCTTACATCACATACTGGTTTGAATCCGTCTCCCCGGGACAGAAAAGTAGGAAAAGGAAACCCAAGCAGCTGTGGCTGTGAAAAGATGCTAAGTCCAGCTGCTGGTGTCTGTCTCGCAGAAACTTCTGACACCAAAATAAAGAGGCTTGGAGTTGGTTGGTTGATTTTGGGGAGGGGACCAGACAGCTATGTCACCAGTCCCATCAGATTAGGGAAGAATGGGGCAGGACGTCGGCCGTGCCGTTTCAAAGGAACCATCCCGGAATTTGTCTCAGGCGATTCAGGGAAATCACGGAAAACTTATTTAGGATGGTCAGACGTGGCTTTGGACCACCGTGCTCCCGAATGCCAGTGCAGTGTGTTAACCACTGCGCCATCTCGCTCGCCTGGGGTGGCAGGCTTGAGGAGAGGCCGTGTTTTGTCATCAGCCCTATTGCGGCTCAAGAAAACATTATTAACCGTCACTCACTTTTTTGGAAAACAAGCTACACTCTCTTGGTGTATGCTGATATCAGTGACCAGGACACCAGCGCCCTGCTGGTGGATGCCCTGGACTGCTGACGCACGATGTACGTGGCAGCACGCATACCATCTGGCGTGATTGTGCAACTAGTAGTGGGGGGCACCGGCAAACGCGGAAGCCCGCCGTGAAAGGAAGACAAAATGCAGGCCGTGGAATGGCTGCAAAACCCAGACGGTTGTCCTTCAGGACAGCAGGCTGACTGCAGCTGAAGTGAGCTCGGTGGTGACCCGCTAGATGGAAGGTGCGAAGTCCGTGCAGTGGACGCGTCGGTGGTGCTCAAGTTCCGGAGGGGCTGCTTGCAGAACCACGTCGCCATGTCACTTGTCGCATTCCTCCCCCGTAGAATGTGCTTCCAGACTGAAGCCTTTGGCTAACAATGATTGGTTTGATACAAGACCGATGCATATATGTTGTGCCAAGGCACCGCTTCGAAAAACGTACACCAAAACAAAACAAAAATGGGTCAAATGGCTCTGAGCACTATGGGACTCAACATCTGAGGTCATCAGCCCCCTATAACTTAGAACTACTTAAACCTAACTAACATAAGGACATCACACACATCCATGACCGAGGCAGGATTCGAACCTGCGACCGTAGCGGTCACGCGGTTCCGGACTGAAGTGCCTAGAACCGCAAGGCCAACGCGGCCGGCTTATACCAAAACAGCACTGCTATTTCACTCAGTAGTGCCGAAAAATAATTTTATGAGTGAGGTATCAAAGATTACTCAAATCACTCCTCTGATAAGAGATTCCCAGTATCAAAACATGAAATATGAAGTTCATTCTCCTCTCCCATGCAAGTTTCACAAAGCAAGATGAGAAGCTTCCACACCACGATACATCCTCACCACAAATGGCCGAACTTCAGTTTCTCTCTTTTACGCCATCTGCCTATACTCCCGGACATTCCACTTTATCTTTGGTCATGGAGTAGCTGAAAGCCACCTTTATTTGATTAGTTACGGCAATAGCACACTGCGGGAGTGACCACAACAACTTCAGCGAGGCTTGGGAACTTAAAGCCCGTTTCGAGTAGCTGAAGTCGTTTCTGTTTACTACGTTAAATTGATACGAAATCTGACGCAAAGTTATAAATATTGACGCGAATGAAAAAATATTGCAAGTAAAAACCTTTCAGTGCATATTACACGAAATTTGGGGATTTATACGTACATTAATTTCTAACAGTCGCTGTGACCCCTGTAGGTAACGGTTTCATATTCTAATAAAAAAATTTGTAGTGACTAGGAAGTAAAGTTTTTTGTAACCGCTGTCCACTGAAACAGTCTTGCAGAAAGTACTACCACAGAACCAAAAAATTGGACGCATTCTAACAGCAGCAAAGCCGTCAACACTTAACGGAAACCTGCGAGCTACAGGGTTGCGTAGTAACGCGGGCACTGTTGCTGCCTGCTTTGCGGCAGACCAGCACGTGCCGCCCTAAACCCTTAACGACGCCGTCGTAACGCAGCCGGTCGCCGTGGGCGGGGGACGGTGCGGACACCGGAAACGCGCGCACTTAAATCCGCCCGAAGCGCGAGGCTGACCATCTCCACTGCAACCGTGGCTTTCTGCGTGCCGCCAGGCAACAGGAAACTGCGCCTCTGTTGTACTACTCGCGGCGCTGCCCAAACAGGGACTTTTACTTGCCTTTTGTAAGTATTATTTATAAACTGAAACGATTACTCTCAGCCCAAATGTTCACCTACGTGGAAATAATGGCTTCTTTCTCCTAAGGAGGGCCACAGTCAGCACTCAGGTTTGTAGCAGAGATGTTTCAGTAAGTCACGTAATAGATTCTAAACTAACAGAACTGTTCGAGGTTTGTTCCAGTAAGTCATTTGATATTAGTGGTCGGTAAATTGTAAATTAAATTTGATATCTACATGGAACCGATCAAAGAATTAAAATGTTACGGATAGCTGTCCTAGTGCGCAGTTAAATGTAGCTTCCAGATAGAGACTATAACGGATACCCAGCAGCTCATTACATGCGAAGTGTGGTAAGGTTCAAAATGGTTCAAATGGCTCTGAGAACTATGCGACTTAACATCTGAGGTCATCAGACCCCTAGAACTTAGAACTACTTAAACCTAACTAATCTAAGGACATCACACACATCCATGCCCGAGGCAGGATTTGAACCTGCGACCGTAGCGGTCGCGCAGTTCCAGACTGAAGCTCCTAGAACCGCTCAGCCACATCGGCTCGCCAGTGTGGTAAGGATTTTACCTTCTATCTAAACGGCCCAGCTGCAGTTCCAACTAATGGACGTTTATGTAATGTATTTAATGTCACAAAAATCTCTATATTTCTTACTCCAGGAATTTAATAGGGGCAGAACTGATGTGTTGAAAAAACAAAAGTCAGGGGGGGGGGGGGGGGGGGGGAAGGTCCAGCAAGAACGGTGGTACTGTGTTTCGTGTTGAAAGACTTATTCAAGCTGTTCGTCGCAGTAACGTGAATCATACAGAAAACGAGTTCAACATCACCCTTGGAACTGTCGTGGATGTTGTGCTCATTATTTTGTGCCACTGAAAGACGTGGTCTCACTGGATACCACAACAACTTTCAGACGAAAATAAAGCCAAGTGAATGTATCCACCGCTTCAGCACTTACTACGGAATCAGGTGGAGTGTGTTCCAATCCTACAGCACAACATTTGACTTGACGAAACGTGGACGAATCATGTGATATTGGAAACAAAGAAAGCATTAACATCATTCACGCATTTCTCCCCTCCACTCCTGCAACAATAAGTTCAAAACAACAGTATTTGAGAATAGAGTAACGGTAACAGCTGAAAGACACGCAGTGTTTGCTGTTTTATTTCCTCACCCGTGAAAAGACCGTGAATACTGCCTCTTACTACGCCAAGTTGGATCGTTTATAGTTGGCAGTCCGGAGTAAAACACCAGCACTGCTTTTGTTATGCAACGCCAAACCAGATACTGCTTTGGTAACGAGTGATTAGGTTCGGAGTTTGCGTTGGAATGTATTAGAACGAAATCCATACAACCTGAATTTCGAAACAAAGCCTGTTTCATCTCTTTGGACTATTAAAGACTTTACATGGTTGCATGGTGCCTGTTCTTTCGGATATCTCCGAAAGAACAGACACTAAGCATTCATATAATTGATTCGCTTCGATGGCAAAGAACTCACAAACTTCAGTGCGTATGCACAAGTACGTTCGAGTTCCTGTGGCAATTTCAAAGTACCAAGATAGGAGGACATTGACGGGGACTGCGGGTAGTTGGCTCCAGGTGGGAATCGGGATCGGTCGAGAGTTGTGTCGAGATAGTCAGCGTCCGGATGGCGCAGTGGTTAACGCAACTGCCTGTTAAACTGGAGATACCAGGTTCTAATCCCGGTCCACCACAAGTTTTCAAACGTCACCGTTTATTCCTGATGAAGTCCCTTTTCATCTGACATAAATGTATTTTTTTTCCTCTCCACTTCCAATTTACGTAACTTTAAACAAGTATCTGACCAGCCACAACTTCAGAACAGCTGCGACGTTTAAGAAGTTGATATTAAGTGGCTCGTGATCTAGGAGTAGCTTCTTTGGCTAGAAATCAGAACGTCCTGGGTACCGTTTTGGAACCACACACTGCATTAATTATGAAAAAAATCGTCATTGTTTGAACACTTCCGGCAAAGAGAGTCACCTCCTTTCTTTCAGCGGCCTGTTAAAGAGGGTGCAGGAGTGCGCGGAAATTGCAAACTGTCTAAAAAATGGAAAAAGTCAGCAATTGTCAATAGCACAAGGATGCAGGAGGCAGAGGAAGCCGCTGCTTTAAAACCGCATACTTCGTATCCACAGGACTTGTGGACTGTAATTTAAACGTGTCATGGAGATCTCTCCCTTAAATGAAGACTCCGAATTAGTCACCCATTCGGGACTGCGTGAGGGAACTGCCAGTAGAGACGAGATCATGAGAATAAAATGGAATAGCAAAGAAAAGGGTAATATTCTATGAGTCAAAGCTTCAGAAGTTTGAATGCGATGGGGAAGCAGTTTCTTTTCCTTTTTTTCCACCAGTCTTCTGACTTGTTTGATGCACCCCGCTAAGAATTCCTCTTCTGTGCTAATCTCATTATTTCAGACTAGAAATTGAAGCATACGTCCTCAATTATTTGCTGGATGTATTCCAATCTCTGTCTTCCTCTACAGTTTTTCCCCTTCAGCATCCTCTAATACCATGGATGTCATTCATTCATGTCTCAACAGATGTCCTACCATCCTCTACCTTCTCCTTATCAGCGTTTTCCACATATTCCTTTCGTCTCCGATTCTGCGCAAAATCTCTTCATTCCTTACCTTGTCAATCCACATAATTTTAAACATTCGTCTGTAGCACCACATATCAAATGCTTGATTCTCTTCTGTTCCGGTTTTCCCACTGTCCATGTTTCAATACCATGCGATACTGTACTCCAGACGTACATTCTCAGAAATTTCTTCCTTAAATTAAGGCCTATACTTGATATTAAAGGACTTCTCTTGGCCATGAATGCCCTTTCTGCTACTGCTAGTCTGCTTTTGATGTCCTCCTTGCTCCGTCGGTCATTGGTTACTTTACTGCCTAGGTAGCAGAATTCCGTAACTTCGTCTACTTCGTGACCCTCGATCCTGATATTAAGTTTCTCGCTGTTCTCATTTCTACTACATCCCATTACCTTCGTCTTTCTTCGATTTACTCTCAATCCATACTTTGAACTAATTACTCTCTTCATTCCGTTCAGCAGATCATGTCATTCTTCTTCACTTTCATTGTCCGCAGCTCGTGGTCGTGCAGTAGCGTTCTCGCTCCCCGCGCCCGGGTTCCCGAGTTCGATTTCCGGTGGGGCCAGGGATTTTCTCTGCTTCGTGACGACTGGGTGTTATGTGCTGTCCTTGGGTTAGTTACGTTTAAGTAGTTCTAAGTTCTAGGGGACTGATGACCGTAGATGTTAAGTCCCATAGAGCTCAGAGCCATTTTTTCACTTTCATTCAGGATAGCAATGGCATCAGCGAATCGTTATCATTGATATCCTTTCACCTTGAATTTTAATTCCACCCCTCAAACTTTTCTTTATTTCCATCATTGCTTCCTCGATGTACAGACTGAACTATAGGGGCGAAAGACTACATCCTGGTCTTACAGCCTTTTTAATAAGAGCACTTCGTTCTTGGTCGTCCACTCTTATTATTCCCTCTTTGCTGTCGTACATACTACATATGACCCGTCTGTCCCTATAGCTTACCCCTATTTTTTCCAGAATTTTGAACATCTTGCACCATTTCACATTGTCGAACGCTTTTTCCAGGTCGACTAAATCTATGAACGTGTCTTGATTTTCCTTTAGTCTTGCTTCCAATATTAAACGCAATGTTAGCATTGCCTCTTTCGTGCCTTTACCTTTCCTAAAGCCAACGTCATCTAGCGCACCCTGGTATTTTTTTCCATTCCTCTGTATATTATTATTGTAAGCAACTTGGATGCGTGAGCTGTTAAGTTCATTGTGCGATAAATCTCACACTTCTCAGCTCTTGCCGGTTTCAGAATTGTGCGGATGATGCTTTTCCGAAAGTCAGATGGTATATCTCCAGAATCATACATTCTACACACGAAAGTGAAAGTCGTTTTATTGCTCTTACCACAATTATTTTAGAAATTCTGATGGAGTGTCATGTATCCCTTCTGTCTTATTTGATCTTAAGACCTCGAAAGCTCTTGTAAAATTCTGATTCTCATACTCGATCCCCTATGTCTTCTAAATAGATTCTTCCGCCTCATAGAGGCTTTCAATGTATTCTTTTCACCTATTCCCTCTCTCCTTTGCATTTAACAATGGCATTCCCGTTGCACTGTTAATGTTGTCACTCTTGCTTTTAATGTCACTTTCTCCTGCAGCCATTTCGTCTTGGCTTCCCTGCGCTTCCTATTTATTTCATTCCTCAACGACTTGTATTTCTGTATTCCTGAGATTCCCGGAACATTTTTGTACTTGCTCCTTTCATCGATCAACTGAAGTATTCCATCTGTTATCAATGGCTTCTTCGCAGTTGCCTTCTTTGTACCTATGTTTTCCTTCCCAACTTCTGTGATGGCCCTTTTTAGAGATGCCCTTTCCTCTTCTACTGTAATGCCTTCTGAGCTATTCCTTCCTATTCCTATTCATAACGAATCCTGCTCCCGTTATTCCATTTTCTGCTGCTGTTGATATTCTGACCTGAAATCATTGCCTTCTTTCCACTTCACTTCACTGATCCCTACCGTATGTAGATTGAATCTACAAAATCTAAACACCGTGATGCTGAAGCTAAGTCTCGATGTGAACGGGGACAGTGAAGTCAAATGGAATGAAATTAAAATTCCTGTTCAGATGAAAATACGATGAAATGAATAGCAGCATAAAATGGCAGGGGGCGGGGGATGAGTAGGATTCGTCACGAATAGGAAAGTAGGGCAGAGAGTGAGTTATTGGGAACAATTAAGTGATAGGATTGTTGTTATCGGACTCGGAAGCGCAAAAATCCTGACAACAAAAGTTTAACATACCAGCTAATGTCCCAAGAGTAAAATGAAGAGTATATGAGGATACCGAACCTTTATTTCACTATGTAAAAGGAGATGAAAATCTGATAATCATGAGAGATCGCAATGTTTATGCAGGAGAAGCAATAGGAATAAAAATTATGGGAGAAATGAGCATGGTAATAGGAATGAAGGAAGAGAAAGACAAGTTGAGTTCTGCATTTAATTTCAGTTAGTAATAGAAAACAGTCTTCAAAAATTGCAAGAAGACGAGATGTACTTAGAAAAGGCCTGGACATCCGGGAAAATTCAAGCTGGATCACATCTCGGTCAGACGAAGTGTCTGAAATCAGAACATCAGACACTAGATTGTAATGCGTACCCAAAAGCAAATGTAGACTCAGTAATGGTGATCAGTAAATTGGAATTTAAGGCAATCGTATGGAAGAATCCGTGGGGAAGGAGGTGGGTTGAAAAAATAATGAGGAATGTTGAGAGGTGTTTAAAGTAGTCTAAAGACGCGGATACCATGGTAATGAATCATTATTTAACATGTTTATCTTGATATTCCCCATTTGGATTTACAGCTACTTGTGTTTACCGTCTTTGCAATTCATATTGTAGGATTTAGTATCCTCAGTTATGCAAAACAACATTTTTTCCAAGTTCCCAAACATGTTTCAGCACCACTGTGCCATCATGGGAGGGTTTCCATTTTGTTTAATATGTAATGTGAACATTTTTCCTAAATGATTACAAAATTATGTGGCTACTTAGTTCAAACAATAATTTGTTTCTTTTTGTTAATACCTTTACACTTAGTGTGCATAATTTTTCAGGACCACTTTGTGTAATATTTATTACAGGTAGCTTGTCAACTGCAACCAAACGACGTTGATGAAAAATTTTGTTGGGAGATAACCTATCATTTTATGCTCTAAGCATAATTTAGTTTGTCGCAATATTTCGTGCCTATATTAGTTCTCACTTTTACTTGCGTTTTCGTGTGGCGAGCACTTTTATTCTCAGCATCATGGTGAGGTTTCGTGATGCACACGTAAATATAACACGTATTTTCACAAATAAGATCGTAAAAGCACATTGCACTTCACCAAAGCACAGTGTAATTGTTGTTGTTGTGTATCCCAGACCAGTCAGTGTTCATTTGCTTACCTGTGAGTTCGTCGCCAAATTAGAGTTTTGTATGAATTTTATCTTTGTGTATTTGTGTGTTGTCTGTACACTTGTTAGCTGTTTGAATTGTCTTTTACATGGCATTCTTTTTATGTGTAAAATGGTTTTTCCAGGATTTAGTGTACTCATTTTTCGTGTGTGTGTGTGTGTGTGTGTGTGTGGGTGGGTGGGTGGGCAGGTGGGTGGGTGAGTGAGTTGGTGTGTGTGTGAGAGAGAGAGTATATTTGTGTGTGTATGTGTGTGTGTGTGTGTGTGTGTGTGTGTGTGTGTGTGTGTGTGGGTGGGTAGACCTCATCTGTTTGTGTTGTCTTTTCTGTAAAGCTCCTTTAATGTGTTAAATAGTGTGCCCTTGTCGAGTGCAGTGTGTTCATTTATTACCAGTTTCCCTTCTGCTCTTGCCTTCTGTATGTTAAAGTCACCCCTAAAGGTCAGTTTGCTGTATAGGACGTTGTTAGGTTTTGTTATTCGTAAGTCTGTTTGTATATGCGCTATTGGAGCTGTTGCGTTTTAAAGCTCTGAGATGTGGTGAATATGTGGTTTTGAAGTTTCTGGATATTTGTCCTATGTACAGTGAGTGGCAAGTGTTGCTTGTGAATTCATACATTCCTGATCTGTTAAGTTTGTCTGTTGGTGTTTCTTGTGGTCTGATCTTTTTCTGTCTTGTGTCCTCCGTCCTGTATCCATTTTGGAATCCCCGTTTCTTTAATATGTTTCCTATTCTGTAAACAATCTTGTTTTTGTAGGCGAGTATGCATCACTTCGTTTTGTGCGTGAGTTGTTGCTCTGTTGTGTCTTGTGTGTGATCATTGTTTGTTTTGTGTTGTTCTGTGTTGGGTGAGGAGTTTTGTGTATGTGTGGTATGTTCAAGTTTTGCACTGTTTACATATCTCTTGATTTAACTTGTGTGCCATATGGGTATCATAAACGTTTTCTGCTACTGTTAATTTTATTGCATTTAATTCTTGTTTTAGTTCCGTTCCGTAATGTGTGTTCTGTTTAATGTACGGAGCGTGAATCTGAAGGTAACTTGTTTATGTGTCAATGGATGGTTCAATAGTTTCTGAGTGATGGAACGTATGGTAGTCAGTTTCCTAATGTTTCCTGATGTGTGTGTTGTTTGTTTTATGTATGGTGAGATCTAAAAAATGTAGTGTGTTGTTAGTTTCTGTTTCTAATGTAAAGTTAATTTTGGGTGTAAGTTGTTTATTTAATTGTGTTGCTGTTCTGTGTGTGTATGTCGTTCATCAGTCAGTTATATTATGTCATAGACGTAACTGTACCAGTAAGTAACTTTGTAGTTTTTGGTTTCATTATGTGTCTCAAGATCAAGTTCTTCAGGTTGTTTTTATATGTGTTATCTAGGAGGGCACTAATTGCTGATCCCATTGGCAGTCCTTCATGTTGAGAATAAAATTCTTTGTTGAACACAAAATAATTCTGTTATGCTATGGTCATGAGTATGGTTGTTATTTCATTGATGTGTGTGCCTTGTGATTTTCCTCATTATTTTATATTTGTGTAATGATGCTGACTGTTTCATTTATTGGAATACAAGTGTACATTGATGTGACATCAAATGATATGAGTGTTTCTGGGTCTGGTATGTGTATGTTCTTGATTCTGTCGATTAATTCCTATGAGTTTTCCGATTTCTTATTAGCATCAAAAGTGTACAGTTTTTTTTTTTTTTTTTCTTTTTGCAGTGTGTGTGCCTGTTGAGCTAGATGGTAGGATGAAGCATCTTGAATGCTGATTAATGGTCTTAATGGGATATTATCCTTGTGAATCTTTGGTTAGGAAGCTAGGGTAGGTGCTTTTGGATTTTTCTGTGTCATCCCTTTTACCTGGCCTTCTGAGAATGTATTTCTGATGTTTTTCAGTGTCTGTTGAATGTTTTTCTGGTACCTGTTCAGTTATGTGATGTTATTGTCTCTGAGAGAATCTAGTGTTTTTTTTCTATATATTCTTTTTCATCCATAATTACACCAATATTCCCTTTGTCTGCTCCTGTTACTATGGCATTGTTCTGTTTTAATTTTTGTTTTGGCTAGTTGGCTGTTATTTCCTCTGATGTTCTATGATTAGACACAATTGTGGTTTTTTTGTGTTATGATTATCTGTGTTATTTCTGCAGCTACTTATTCTCTTGTCAAGTTCACAGTAAAATTTGGTGTGCTCAGTCTTTCTTGTTCCTTTATAATGTATTCGAATACTAGTATGTGGTTTTCTATTGTTTTGTGGGATATATTTGTGTTAATGTTGTGTTTTGGCCCTTTTTCTAATAGGTTCTTCACTTGTTTGGTAAGATTTATGTCAGTTGTCTTAATGATTCTGTCATGGAATATATTTTTGGTTATGATTGTCTTCGTGGGTGTGTTTGTGCTGTTAATAATTCTGTTAAGTTTTCTGTTCTGTTTCTCCTCTCTTTCTTGCATTACTTTCTGTATGTGTGCCTTTTCTCTCTCTGATATTTGAGAAATAGGTAGTGTGACTCTATAAGGACTCCAGTAAATACAGTTATAGTGGATTAACGAGCTTTCTTCCAGTTATATGTCCATCTCTTTTACCCGTTTTAAAATCTGGATTTCACTTCTTGACATTCCTGTAAACTATGTATAAATATTTTAGCTGTGGTTGCCATTGGTTTAAAATTACATCTATGAACTACCTGCGCGAGTTTGAGGCACTCCAATGGCCAACAAGTGACCCGGATAAAACACTGATACAACATTGTGGTACTAGCTCCGACAAAACTCCGTTCCAGAGGCATTGCCCAGTATAATAAGATCGAGTTACAGATGTTACGAGACAGCATGTTTCAGGAGAGGATACAACGGTTTAATGACATCCTCCAACGGAATCAGTGCATGAATCCATGCTTGAAGGGTGCCATGTCGTACCGATAAGTGGTCTCATACTGCCAAGATCTTTGTAAATTTTAGTCTATATTGTAATCACTGGAATAACATTTCGTTTCCTGCTGTTCTAGATTCTTCACTGCATGTTTCTTGGAGTCAGTGAAGTCATTAAAAAAGTGTACTTGAATTTTATCACACTAAGTGTTTCTAATTACTTTCATCCTTTTTCTTCTTGATAACTTTGAATACACGAAACAGTGTTAATACCATTTCAGATAAAATTTGAAACCCATACGTCATCGTTAGCATTAGACGAAATAACGAAATATATTTAGCTAAGATGAATTGTACTATATCTCTATTCAAAATTTTTGCATTCTGGATTGTATTCAGCACTTAGAGTAATTTTGAGATGGTTACTTTTAAGCGTTTGGATGGAATTGGAGTCTTCAGAGTGTATTGCCTAACATCTTAAGTTACGAGACTTCCTTATTGATTTTGTTACAGAGATTACTATACATCTTCGCGTTAATGAGTTCTGTACGAATTTCAGCATGATTAAAATATTTTTCGACTTCATAATCCCTAATAGACGATAATTATGATTGACACCTATCACCCAAGAACGATGTTGTACGCAATGACATACAGCAAAAGAGAGAACGAGGGTGAGACAAATGAAAACCTTAAATAGTTTTTAAATGTTATTTATTGTGCAGAAGTGGTACAATGCTGTATCACTTTTCCACATAATCTCCCCCACACTCAATGCAAGTACTCCAGCGATTACAAAGTGCGTAAACTCCTATAGAAAAAAATTATTTTGCTAGTCCGTGCAAACATTCATGCACCGTGTGGCGTATCTTATCATCAGAACGGAACTTCTTTCTTCCTATTGCGACTTTGAGTGGTCCAAACATATGGATATCACTTGGGGCAAGGTCTGGTGAGTATGGTGGATGAGGAATACACTCAAAATGCAGGTCTGTGATTGTTGCAACTGTTGTAAAGGCAGTGTGTGGCCTTGCATTATCATGTTGCAAAAGGACAGCTGCTGACATCAATTCACGTCGCTTCGATTTGATTGCAGGCCGCAGATGATTTGTTAGGAGATCTGTGTATGATGCAGTGGTGACACTGGATCCTCTAGGCACTTAATGCTCCAAAATGACGCCTTTTTCGTCCCAAAAGAGAGCATAACCTTCCCTGCTGATGGTTCTGTTCGGAACTTCTTCGGTTTTGTTGACGAGGAATGGCGCCATTCCTTGCTCGCTCTCTTCGTTTCCGATTGGTGGAAGTGAACCCAGTTTTCGTCCCCAGTAACGATTCTTGCAAGGAATCCATCACCTTCTCGTTCAAAGCGCCGAAGAAGTGCTTCACAAGCATCAACACGTCGTTCTCTCATTTCAGGAGTCAGCTGCCATGGCACCCATCTTGCAGACATTTTGTAAAACTCGAGCACATCATGCACAATGTGGTGTGCTGACCCATGAGTAATCTGTCAACATGCTGCAATGCCATTCCGTGTTACTCGGCAGTTTTCTTTCACTATGCCTTCAACTGCTGCAACGTTCTGTGGAGACACAACTCGTTGTGCCTTACCAGGACGAGGAGCATCTTCCACTAAAGTGACACCATTTGCGAACTACCTACGACATTCGTAGACTTGCTGCTGTGACAAACATGCATCACCGTACTGAACCTACATTCATCGATGCATTTCAATAGGTTTCACACCTTCACTTCGCAAAAACCGAATAACAGAGCGCTGTTCTTCCCTGGTACTAGTTGCAAGTGGGGCGGCCATCTTTATACTGATACTGCGACGGTATTTGTGCATCTGCATTATGCTGCCAACTACAGGCCATTCTGCACGCTGTTTGTTGCACGCTTACCAACTTACAGGATAACGGCACGAAATTTCAATTTGTTATTACAAATTTAAGGTTTTCATTTGACTCAACCTCGTAGTATAATTTTGTGAAGGTATTTTCATGAAAAAAAAAAAAGAAAGAAAACGGCTGTATCAAGTGACATAACGCAAATATGCCACTTAATGTATGTAGTTCACACGAATAGCGGTAACACGGTTGGCAAACGTAAACACACGTTTAGAGAGAGGCCTAGGACGTTGAAAAACAACTTCCGACGAAAGTTAGTTGCACGATTTCTCGTGAATATCGAGGCTTCATTAGACATAAAATTCGAATATCTATGCTGAACAGTAACCTCATGAAAACCTCGCAAAATGTGATATATTAATGGGAAGAGTACTACTGTGTTTCAGTTATGAAATTAAATCTATATTAAATCATATAAAGGAACTGCGCTCAGAAGTTTTTGTAGGAACACCATTATTCAAAGAAAATTTAAAGATCTGAAATTCTGAGTTAATTTGGGTGTTCTATTGGAACGAAATGAACGTTACTTTCAAAATTATTTATTGTATTGGCATCAACGAAAGCAAAACAGGGGTAATGGAGTATAATATAATTCAATCAGACGATGTGGAGGGAACGACAAACGAAGGAATTCTAAGCTGAAGATACCTGTAAGTTTTTTTGTTTGGACGGCAAAGTATCAGATGCTGGAAGACTAACAGTGGTAAGCAACGGGTATGTGCGGAGGTGGAACACGTGCGTAAATATAAGAGATAAAAGGATAACAGAAATTTTACAAACGTGGTGCGAAGAAGACTGCTGACGGTTTCATTGCAGAAGGCGGTATAGCACTTAGCAGCCCCATAGGTCAAACAAACAAGTAACAGACTGCACTGTATGTGATTGAGCATCGTCCTGCAGAATGGTCGTCAGGTCCTGCAGAAAGCGTCATCACTTTTGTCTCTAGGCTGGTCGTAGTCTGTGTTCCAAAAATGAACAGCCTAGAGACAGAAGTGATGACACTATCTGCAATACCTGACCATCATTTTGCAGCACAATGCTCAAGCACGTACAGTGCAAGTTGTTACTGATTTATTTGACTGATCGGGTTGCCAAGTGCTATACCACCTCCTGCTTTCTCCTGACTTAAGCCCTCGTTAGTTCAACTCAATTTCTAAACTGAAGGAAATATTTCACGGCATTCGCTTGAGAAATGCTACAAATTATTCGGGCAATAGACCGCACCGCTCTAACTGTCAACAGAACTGTAACTGCTAAGATGGTTCAAATGGCTCTGAGCACTATGAGACTTAAGTGCTGAAGTCATCAGACACTTAGAACTTAGAACTACTTAAACCTAACTAACCTAAGGACATCACACACATCCATGCCCGAGGCAGGATTCAACCTGCGACCGTAGCGGTCGCGAGGCTCCGACTGTAGCACCTAGAACCGCTACGCCACTCCAGCCGGCGGCACTGCGAAGAGTATCCTACGACTTCCACATCGCTGGCAACGGGTTATACAAAATGCTGGTGACTACTTTCGCGTATATATTTTGTACGAGCTGTAAATAAATAGTTTCCACTATTAAAGTTACAACCCTCGAATAATCAGCGTCTTTCTCTACGTCACCTGTTTTCTATTGAAAACCTAAGAGTGGTTCCATGTACATTGCTTGGCAGAACGAAACAAGGTGGAGCACATGATGAAGACCCGCATCATGTACCGCGTCTCATAGAAGAAATGGTCCATAAATAGCGTCATAGGCCATAGCCCCTAGGATCGCTGCACCCACCATACTCGTGTGCCTTGTCTATTACAGTGCACGATTCTGAACGACAGCATATGAACAAAATCATAAAACAGTGTAATGAATAGTTGCTACTCACCATATAGCGGAGATGTTGAGCTGCAGAAAGGCACAACAAAAAAACTATCGGAAAGTTAGCTTTCGGCCAAAAAGGCCTTTGTCAAACGTACAAAACATTCAGACACACAACCACGCTAATGCAACTCACACACACATGACCACAGTCGCTTGCAGATGGAATAAGCATTTCCGCTCTATGATGAGTAGCAACTACCCTTTTCATTACACTGTTCGATTCCATTCTGCATTTTACATTGTTCGAAATCATAAAATGACACTTATAAACCTGTACAAAAGCGTAAATAGTGTGATCTTGTTGAAGTTCAGAGTAATAGCAAACCATAATTACTATAGGTAGATGAAATCACCACTTCGAATGCACAATGATTGATAACACCAATAAAGTGGTTATGTTACGACAGTTGAGGGATAACAGACGGATGAACATTAAAGCACCTGACTGCCTTTGCCTAATTCAAACCTACCTAGACATATCCATCAAATATCGCTGAATAAGTGAATAGTCAACAGCATTGTTCTGAAGCTAGCTGCCTTCTATCTCATATCAACAATTCCTCATTGACCCTCATTCGTCCGAAATTTACAATGAACATTCGATAGCTTAAAAACTGACCACGTTTTACAACAGAGCAGAAAATCGAATCATTAGGCAACAGCAACAGAAAACCGGTTTACAGCTTGACGTCAGAAAGAGAAAGCAAGTCATTGATGTAGGAAATGCGAGATATACGCTCATCCTGTAATTGCCTGTGATCTTTGTGCTGTCCATTACTTCCGTAAGTGGCTATCAGAGGGCGCTCCAGAACTACTGGTGGCTATTAAATCGATCATGAAACTGACCGAATGTTCGCTGTAAGTGATATTAAGATATATAAGACATGGAAACTACAGAACTTTAAAGAATTTGTTTGTATGCCATCAGTGCCATTGAAGGTTAACTGTTTGGATGGAGATAACTAAGTAAGAAAGTATATTTGTACAAAAGGTTTATTTTCTTTCTGGAATGGCTTATCTTCGTATTTGCGAACTTAAACTGCTTAGTTTATAATTATTCACACTAATTTACCCACCAGGAGCGTATGGACCCATGTGTTCAAGGAGACGACTCTAGCGTCTATTTTTTGTAACGTAGGGATTGAGGTGTGGAATGGTAATCTGAAAATGCAGTTTTCAAACTGACAAGAGTTGTTCTTTCAATATTTGGTGCACTTCTACCAAACTTTGTATGGCAGAAAATCTACAGTTTTTTCATTTCTTTTACAACATGCATCGAATTTCCGCCATACTCAGTTTAGCCCTTGGGTGCTCATTCTGGGACACTGTGTAGGGTATGGATGCACCTGATATTATTTATGGACAAATTAACGACAAAAAAAACAGTCATTAAAAGGGAAAGGAGGAAAAGGAGATAAGAAAGAAGATGATGAGCTGAGCTGCTATGGTGCAATGGTGCACCATCAAAGCAACGATTGCATATGTCGCAGAGAAACGGAAGAAGACGGTAGGTGGGGACGACAGAGTAAGACTTAGAGAAACAGAAGTCGGTAGGGGGCCTAGATCCATTGATGTGATTCGAAACGTTTGCATTTTTTTTTTTTTTTGGGACTTGGCCACTCTCGATTAAAAATGGAGATGAAAACAGAACTAGAATCAGTGACTTCTTCTACATTACGTGTGCGCCATTGAAAACCTAAGAGTAGTTCATCTTTTTAATTTGACACAAAATAAAACAATGGAGTATGAAGCTTGGAAACTGCAGAACATTTAAGAACGTGATTATATGGGTTCACTGCTACTAAAACTTAACATTTTAGTTGGAGATAACTTCGAATTAAAATACGATTGTAGCGTTTTGTCTTCTAAAATGGCTTGTCTTCGTATTCGTGCACTTAAAATGCTTAAACTACAACTATTTTACCGTGTTCAGAAACTATATAATAAATGAAGTCGGTGGTGAGATGTTTCTTGCTGTAAGAAGTAGTTTACCATGTAGAGAAATTGAAGTAGATAGTTCCCGTGAATTAGTATAGGTGGACATAATTCTTGACAACCACAATAAAATATAATTGGTTCCGTTTACCGATCTCCCCGACTCAGATGGTATGGTTGTTGAACAGTTCTAAGAAAACTTGAGCGTCATTTCCAGTAGGTACCCAACTCATACAATTATAGTTGGTCGTGACTTCAATACACCCTCGAAATGTTGGAGAAAATACATGTTTAGTCGGTGGCATATAATGTCCTGAAATCGTGAAGGGCTTCTCAGAATATTATTTTGAATAACTTGTTCAGGAGCCCATTGTAAGAGTAAATTGTCGCGAAAACATGCTTCACGTCTTAGCAAGAAATAGTAGATACCCTATAAGTAGCATCATGACAAATACAGAGATTAGTGACCACAATTTTGAAACTCTCTGGCAGATTAGAACTGTGTGCGAGGCTGACACTCGAACTCGGGACCTTTGCATTTCGCGGGAAGTGCTCTACTGACCGAGCTATCCAAGCACGACTCACGATCCGTCCTCACAGATTCGATTCCACCAATGCGTCGTCTCCTACATTCCAAACTTCACAGAAGGTCTCCTGCAAAACGTGCAGAACAAGCACTCCTGGAGTGAAGGATAGTTGCCCGCGAGAGGCAAAGGAAGGTCCCGGGTTCGAGTCTCGGACCGGCACACAGTTTTTATCTTCCAGGAAGTTTCATATCAGAGCACACTCCGCTGCAGAGCGAAAATTTCCTTCTGATCACAATGTTGTTGTACCTAGTCAAAATACTGCAACATTGAAACCCACCAAAGGTAAAACCAAAATACATAGATTAGAAAAGACAGTTAAAAATTCGTGAGATACCTTCAGCAGAGAAACTCTCTACACGTTCTAATCGGACTGTGTAAGCGTAAACCACATGTGATTCACATTCAAAGAAATAATATCTACGGCAGTTGATAGATATGTATCAAATAAAACTACATTCTCATGAAAGCACAGTGAAAAATAATGTTAGCACTTTGCATCAGAATATCAGGGGATTAAAAAACAAAGTAGATGAGGTTCTCGTTTGCTTAGAACCTTTAGAAACTTGGGGTGGAATAGATGTACTATGCCTGTCTGAACCTCATATAGTCACAGATATGGCAAAGATAAATCCACAGTGAAATCATCTTTCAGCACATGTAAGTAGGGACACTACAGAGAGAGTTTCCATGTATGTTAAAATCTTTCATAGTGTGAACAACTTAAAAACTAAAAAATGTTGTGTAGAGCAGCATATTGAAGCATGTGAGTATGAGCTTAAACTAAATGATGGTACTTTTATAATTGTAGCTGTGTATAGGTCCACACAGGGAAATTTTTCAGCAATTTTGAAAAACTTGATGTTTTGTTGTGCTGTCTGACAGACACAGAGAAGATAATTATTTATTGTGGGTATTTAAATGTATGTTTACTGACAGAGTTGAACAGAAAGCTTACTTTGATGTATTGTATGGTCCTTTCAATTGGACATCACTTATTCATTTTTCTGCTCAGGTGGTATGGGAAAGCATCACTCTGATAGATAATGCTGTCATAGACCACGATAAATTTAATCAAATAAAAACTCCTCCTTTTAAGAATGGTTTGTCTGATCATGATGCACAGCTAGTTACAGTATATGGCTTACTTCCATACAATAACGTAAAACAGTCCTCCAGAATAGTGTGATTAATTAACGATTTAACAATTGAAAATTTTAGGGAAAGTTTGCCACAGTTACACTGGGATGCAGTGTACAGGGAACCTGATGCTAATTTAAAATTAGTATATTTCATGACACCTTTATGAGTATATTTGAAAACAGTTTCCCTCAGAAAACAGTGAAATATAATTGTAAGAAACTATCAAAAAAGCCATGGTTTACTAAAGAGACAAAAATATAATGAAAACAGAAAGGGGAAATGTATCTCAGAGCTAGAAGGAGTAATGATACAGAAACAGTGAAACATCACAAAAACTTCTGCACTCTATTAAGAAAAGTTATTAAAAAGTCCAGAAGTGTGTGTATTATGTCTGTGATAAGCTAATCTGATAATGAAATTAAATCAACATGAAATATTGTTAAAAAGGAAACAGGGCGACTGAGAGGAGGAAGACTGTATTTCTATAAAACCCAACGAAGAGTCTGTTAACAAAAAGTCAGAAGTAGAAAATATTTTAACAGACATTTTTCAAGTGTTGTAGAGAAAATAGTATCCAGTATTCATTAGAAAATGCAAGGCAGTATACAGAAGAGGCAATACCTATGCATCTTCATGAAACTGAAATTCAGCCCACCTCTTCTTCTGAATTAAGGAAAATAATAAATTCACTCAGAAGTGAAACCTCACATGGAGTGGATGTCAACAGGGTAATAAAAGCTAGTTCCCAACACATAAGTAGGATTCACAGCCATATATGTAGTATCTTACCGAAACAGGTATTTTTTCCAGATAGATCGAAATACGGTATTGTTAATCCACTACATAAGAAAGGGCGTTGGTCTGAGACTTACAACTACAGCCAAGTCTCACTTTTGACAGCTTTGTCCAAAATTCTTGAAAAAGTAATATATTAAGTAGAATTACATGTTTATAAAAATGAAGTACTAAGAAAATCTCTGTTTGTTCTTCAGAAAGTCTTTTCAATAGAAAATGCTGTAGATGGACTACCATCCAAGATATTTTGTGATCTCCCTAGTACTTTGACTGTGTCAATCACGAAATTCTTCCAGACGTGCTTAAGTATTGTGGTATGAGTGGGACAGTGCACAGAAGTTTTAATTCATACACTCCTGGAAATGGAAAAAAGAACACATTGACACCGGTGTGTCAGACCCACCATACTTGCACCGGACACTGCGAGAGGGCTGTACAAGCAATGATCACACGCACGGCACAGCGGACACACCAGGAACTGCGGTGTTGGCCGTCGAATGGCGCTAGCTGCGCAGCATTTGTGCACCGTCGCCGTCAGCGTCAGCCAGTTTGCCGTGGCATACGGAGCTCCATCGCAGTCTTCAAGACTGGTAGCATGCCACGACAGCGTGGACGTGAACCGTATGTGCAGTTGACGGACTTTGAGCGAGGGCGTATAGTGGGCATGCGGGAGGACGGGTGGACGTACCGCCGAATTGCTCAACACGTGGGGCGTGAGGTCTCCACAGTACATCGATGTTGTCGCCAATGGTCGGCGGAAGGTGCACGTGCCCGTCGACCTGGGACCGGACCGCAGCGACCCACGGATGCACGCCAAGACCGTAGGATCCTACGCAGTGCCATAGGGGACCGCACCGCCACTTCCCAGCAAATTAGGGACACTGTTGCTCCTGGGGTATCGGGGAGGACCATTCGCAACCGTCTCCATGAAGCTGGGCTACGGTCCCGCACACCGTTAGGCCATCTTCCGCTCACGCCCCAACATCGTGCAGCCCGCCTCCAGTGGTGTCGCGACAGGCGTGAATGGAGGGACGAATGGAGACGTGTCGTCTTCAGCAATGAGAGTCGCTTCTGCCTTGGTGCCAATGATGGTCGTATGCGTGTTTGGCGCCGTGCAGGTGAGCGCCACAATCAGGACTGCATACGACCGAGGCACACAGGGCCAACACCCGGCATCATGGTGTGGGGAGCGATTCCTACACTGGCCGTACACCACTGGTGATCGTCGAGGGGACACTGAATAGTGCACGGTACATCCAAACCGTCATCGAACCCATCGTTCTACCATTCCTAGACCGGCAAGGGAACTTGCTGTTCCAACAGGACAATGCACGTCCGCATGTATCCCGTGCCACCCAACGTGCTCTAGACAGTGTAAGTCAACTACCCTGGCCAGCAAGATCTCCGGATCTGTCCCCCATTGAGCATGTTTGGGACTGGATGAAGCGTCGTCTCACGCGGTCTGCACGTCCAGCACGAACGCTGGTCCAACTGAAGCGCCAGGTGGAAATGGCATGGCAAGCCGTTCCACAGGACTACATCCAGCATGTCTACGATCGTCTCCATGGGAGAATAGCAGCCTGCATTGCTGCGAAAGGTGGATATACACTGTACTAGTGCCGACATTGTGCATGCTCTGTTGCCTGTGTCTATGTGCCTGTGGTTCTGTCAGTGTGATCATGTGATGTATCTGACCCCAGGAATGTGTCAATAAAGTTTCCCCTTCCTGGGACAATGAATTCACGGTGTTCTTATTTCAATTTCCAGGAGTGTATATTAACAACTGGCCACTCTGTATTCAGATAGATGCAACGCTCGTTCTTTTTGGTGATGATACATGTATAGCAGTCCCCCTAACTAAGAAAAATCAGCAAAGAAATTTGTAAATAATATCTTTCAGAAAAATATTAAGTGGTTCTCTGCAAATAGACTTTCACTAAATTTTGAGAAAACACATTACACACAATTGTATACAGGATACGGCAGAACGCCATTGATAAATGTAGACTTTGAACATAAGTCTGTTGCTGAGACAGAATATTCAGAATTGTTGGTTGTGTGCACTGATGAGAAATTGAACTGGAAGAAGCACATCGATGATCTGATGAAGTGCGTAAGTTCAGCTTCTTATGCAATCAGAGTTATTGCAAATTTATGTGACAAATATATCAGTAAATTAGCCTACGATGTCTATTTTCGTTCACTGCTTTCATGTGGCATTGTATTTAGTGGTAATTCATCATTAAGAGAAAAATTATTCATTGCACAAAAGTGTGTAAACAGAATAACGGTTGGAGCCCACCAAAGATCATCTTGCACGCATTTATTTAAGGAACTCTGGATATTTATAGCACCTTTGAAGTATATACATTTACATATGAAATTTGTTATTAACAACCCATTCTAGTTCAAAAATAATCGTGAAGTGGATAGACACAGCACTAGAAGAAAGGATGAATTTCACTATTCTGTGTTAATTCTGACTTTGGCGCAGAAGGGGTGCATTATGCTGCCATAATAATCTTTGGTCATTCGCCACATAACATTAAAATTCTGACAGATAGCCAACCAACATTTAAAAAGACATTACAAGAATTTCTGAATGACGGATCCTTATACTCAATAGATGATTTTTGATATATGAAGTGGTAACTGAAAAAAAATTATTGTCTTGTGTAAAGAAAACTTATGTTAAACTGACACATTCCACATAACTGTGGAAGTATCGTATTCATGATCTATGGAACAAGCATTAATGTAATGTAGTGTAATAAATGAACAATAGATGGCACATATTCACCATGGTAGAAAAAACAGGGCAGGACACTATTTCAGAAGAAACGGAAAAAAGCATACCAAATTTTATAAAAGCGCAAAATTGCAAATAATGGCAAAAATTTTACAGAAGCTCGAAATTATCGCGAACTTCAATGCGAGATGCTTTTAAAAGTTTCCACAACGAAAGTATGTCTCTAAGTCTCACAGAAAATCTGATTGTGTGTGAAGTTAACCATTGGCAGTCGCAATCAATACCTTCCATGTGATAACAGTAGTAATATTAGTGATGACAAGACCACTAAAGCAAAGTTGCTAGACATTTTCCGAAATTCCTTCACAAGAGAAAGCGAAGTAATACTCATGAATTCCAGTCAAGAACAAATGCCAACATGAGTAACTATAAGTAGATATTCTCGGTGTTGCGAAGCAGGGAGACGATCTGAGCAATCTCCTTAGATTGGTAGCAGGTGCTGCTGTCGTTTACCGTTATGTTATGTCGTCAAATGATCAAAACCAATTGCAGAATATTTTAAACAAGACATTCTGTATGTCGGAAATAGTGGCAATTGACTGTACATCATAAAAAGTGTGCAGTCATTCATTTGAACACAAAAAGAATCCCTTAAATTACAGTATACTGGTCCATCTTCTGGAATATGGCTGCATGGTTTGGGATCCGCACTAGATAGGGTTGACGGAGTTCAATGTATTGAAGTTCGTTTTGTATTATCGCGAAATCGCGGAATGGGGAAGAGTGTGTCACGGATGTGATTCCCGACTCCGGGTGGTAGTCATTAAAACGAAGCCGTTTTTCGCTGCGGCAGGGCCTTCTCATGAAGTTTCAGTCGCCAGCCTGTACCTCAGAACAAGCAAATATTTGGTTGGCGCTCACCTATAAAAACATAAAAGAATCTGAGCTAGCACGGAAAGGTTTAAGTGTTCATTTCTTTCCCGTGCCTGTTAGAGAGTGGAACGATTGTTCAGAGAACACTCTGCCTGGCACTTAATTGTGAATTAGAGAGTCATCATATACATGCAGATGTAGATGTAACAAACGTAACAAACATACGTAAACAAACAGAAGAATGCACCACTGAAAATCGTTATCTACGCATTGGGTACAACTCGAACCAGCGACCTCCATCTGACAATAATATACCCGTTGAGCTGATTCCGAACTGATAGAATTATGGCTTCTTAAAAGGGTTTACAACTTATGTCAGACGTTGCATATAGATCTAGTGTCACGTTATCTCCCTTGTCAGGCTTATCGCGTCGAAGTTAAAGACAATTTTCTTAGCCCACACGGCTTGTCCTGTAAAACGGTAATATCTGCAGCGGCACCGGCTTCAGGAGCACGTGCCGTACGCAGCTGAAGTAGCTTGTCATGTAGGCGTGACTCAAGGCCGGCAAGTTTATTCATTTTTAGGTCTCCTAGGTAAAAACAGGGCAGCAATTACGCTGTCTTATTGTCAAAGACTGTACAAATTCTAGTCATGATCACATCCGACACCAAGCCGAGCGGAGTGGCCGCGCGCTTTAAGGCGCCATGTCGTGGATTGCGCGGCCTCTCCCACCGGAGTTTCAAGTCCTCCCTCGGTCATCGGTGTCTGTGTAGGAGTTCTTAGCATAAGATAGTTTAAGTAGTGTGTAAGTCTAGGTACCGATGACCTCAGTCGTTTGGTCCCTTAGGAATTCACACACGTCTGAATTTTTTTTATCAGATACCGACTCCTTTCTCCCCACTCTTGCAACGCTTAATGGCATGATCCTGCTCACAGGTTAGCGCCCTGAAATGTGGAAAACCGTCTTCTCATCAAACCGCATGAAACCCCTACCGCTAACTTAACTTACCACCCTATCAACCTCCCGTCAGTGTTCATCAAGGTCTTCAAATCAATCCTTTCCCAACGGCACCATTTAAGCCTCGACCAATAACTTATATCTGTCAACAAGTGTGACTTCTGTCCCAAATTCTCTTCTGATGACCTATATCTCACTCATCTTCTATCTCATAGGTTCATACAACAAAAATTCCTGTAAACTAGAGAAAGCCTATCATCATGAATGGCATCCCGATCTCTTTTGCAAACTCCAAACCTACGCACATACAATTAACTACGTCCATCTGATGCATCTTCCAGTCTAACCGCCCATCCTCTTTCGCTGTTAATAAACCCAACTCCAATATCTTCCAGCCCATTGCAGGTGTTCCCAAAGACTCTTTCAGTTTCCTCTCCTTTACCTCCTCTGCACAGCCGATATGCCCAAACAATCAATGCCCGTCCACATCCTTCAGTATGCTGATGATACCACTTTCGACGCCCCCGGTTTGCACCGCTCCACAACCCTTCTAACTTTCATTACCTTGACAGGCGTATCTTCTGCTATTGAAATATTGCATGAATTTCAGCTCCAACTAAGTTCTACCAGTCCCTCCAAGTCCTTGCTCCTCATGGACTTCCCCTTGCTTCTACACAGCCGTCTACCTCCCTCCCCTTGAACCCTCTGCCATCTCATAAAATTGTCACTTCCTTACTCACAACGAACACCTCCGCATATCCTTCATCATCCGCAAAAAATATTCCAATAACGCTATTGTTTCCCCTCAGATTGCCAACCTCAGTATACTGCAGCGCCTTTGCAAACACGTTACACCATCCCTTCACCTACAATCTCCATCCAAAAAGTAATTCCAGACGACTTCCTCCCAAAGACCTCACATAGGTATTTTCCGTTCTACCAGCTATAATATCCCCACCTATCCAACTCACATCTGCATCCCCCGGTCCCCCTCCTACTTCCTCTCCCATCTCTACCAACGAGTTACCCTCGCGACATCACGGCCTTGCTCACGCACAAAACTTCTCGTTCGTTACCGTCTTCCTTCTATCCATTCTAACACTTACCTTAACTTCCACGGATACCACCCAACAGGCGGTTTCTTTACATCTCCCCCCACCCCTTCCCTACAGAACACCGGCTGCTTTTCTCTAGCTCACAACTATTTTTCTCCAATGCAGGTCGTTCAGTTTTATAGTGAATGCGTCGTGATCCTGTTTAAAGTACGTCGACGTCTTTCTAAGGTATTTGAATAATATTTTACTTTTCTTAAAGAAACAAAAACAATATTTTACTTTATACCACCATCGTCATTCAACAATTTCGTTAGAGATATGTATAAGCTCTCAGGTTTGCTTCTTTAAATGTTGTTTTCATGGCTTTACCTATATCGTAATGTTTTTAGCAGAAGAGTGGACATTATACCGCTGACATCTCATCTCCTGTCCATATGGAGTAACGATGATGAAATAGCAATAATTAAAAAATTATAACAACGGTACGTGTGTAGCACCTGAAGGTGAGGAGCAAATATCTTTTGGAAGTAATGTGCATTTTATACAACCTATCTGACTAAACGCTAGTGAATCATTCAAAGAACACTGATGCATTTCATAAGGAGCAGAAGCTGTACTTGAGACTCCACATCATTTGATTTAGTGGTTGTAGCAAGATTAACTTCTGCGACTTGAAACAGTTCCTGCCTCTTAAGTTTATAGCTTTACGAACAGGAATTTTCTTCGTACAACGTTCCTGATTCGCCATTGATAGCTTTACCATGTGGCTACAAGGCCTAGTAGTGGGACGAAATTGAAGTGTCACCCATCCACCAGTGTCAGCCCAGTTTGCAGGTGAATATAAATTTAATTTAGTTTTGTTTATGTATTTTTGTAATATTTGTAATGGTTGTGAAGTGTCTAAAGTTTTTGTATTTTTTTATGTTTCATGTACGGAGAGGGCGGCGCAACGAACGGAGACAGCATCTTCGTTGCCGGGACCGGAGACAAAATTACTGGCCACTATACGTCGCGGGTCGACAGCCAAAGAGCAACAGAAGATCCTGAAACCGAGTTGTTGCGTCGTGCTTCAAAAATTTAAATAATTGAGAATTTGTAATGTTTTGTACAACAATGATATCATAGGAAGGTTAATCTTATTGAAAATGTTAGTTTTGTCTTGTCAAGGTTCAGGTTCACGTCTGTATGTAGGAAGATAATAAACTAGTGGATGCTACTAAAGTTGAAATTCGTGTTCCGAGGATTTATTTATGGAGAATTATATGAATGAATTAATAATATATTTGACAAGATTATTGGATTTTGACAGCGTTCATCGCGACTTTGAATCTCAAAAAGTTTTTTCAATGTGGTTCTATTATCGATTAAATCAGATAACGTGTATCAATATAATTTCTGAGGAGAAACAAACGACTTCTAAAATTGAAAAAGTTTACGCAAACCAGTTGGCCCGAGTGACGTAATTCTGTGCATACGACTCAAATGATGTTTTACAGTTTCGTTCAAGAACCATTCTGAGACAATTCAAAAAGAATATAAGTAATTTTGAAGTGGGTTGTAACTGACGTAGGTGACGAAGTCTACACATGGTCATATGTCGAAAGAAAATCATTTATAATAAACTTACGTCATTACACTACACCGTGGCGACCTTATAAACAGGACTTATGTGCGACTAAGGCGCACAGGTACGAAACAAAACATCAAGAGTCCTTCGGAAGTCAACGCGAGTTTTCGTGGAGCCTTCACCAGCCAGCGGCGACTTCGCGGGTGGGGGCATCTGACGGAGCGCAGCCAAGCAGTACGGTCACGCAGTTATTCCACGAGAAGGCGCATCTGTTGGGCAGCAGCTGAACGCTGCAAACCCCGACAACCCTTTTTCTCCCTAAACTAACAGGCCCAGTACGTCAGCTGGGGGGCATTCCTCCGGCTGGTATTGGAGGTGTTGCTGAGGGCTTCGCCTGTCTACGGTGGTGCCGGGCGTGGTTGCAGCCAGTGACGTCTCCGGTGTTCGACTTAGCGTCCTGCCGGTTGCGGAAGCGGGATCGCAGCATCTCAGCGGCTGCATCGACGGCTGTTACTTCTGCAGCCCATAGCAGCACACTGATCACCGAGAACTACAAACTACAATATTATAGTCCGGTGAGTTTGTTTCAGGTTGGAAGTGGAGTGTTGTACATAGGGAGTGTGCTTTTACAGGATTGTTGATTACAAGTCAGCGTGTGTAACTAGTCATATCTTACAATAATGTCGGGAAGTGAAATGTCAGACGAAGAGCAATCTATGTCCGATAGGAGCATGAGATTCCTTTTTAGGACAATCGCTAAATTGAAACAATCTAACGAAGAATCTAATGCTAGATTAAAAGAGCAATTAAAACAGTCTAACGAAGAATCTACTGCTAGATTAAAACAGGAACTAAAACAGGAATTAAAACAGTCTAACGAAGAATCTACTGCTAGATTAAAGGAGGAACTAAAACAGGAATTAAAACAGTCTAACGAGGAATCTACTGCTAGATTAAAAGGGGAGCTAAAAAAATCTACAGACAGTTTACAGGAATATCTTAATGAAACCAGTCGAGAATTAAGTGATAAAATAGAGTCTTCTAAAGTTGAAATGCAGGAAAAACTAGTAGGACTTAGTAATAAGATTGCTGATAATTGTAAAAGGTTAGAAGAACATATCCAGGAATCGCGTGAGGAAAAAGCTCGCATGCGGAATGATATTACTGACTTAACCAGGAGACTAGATAATGTCAATATCTTAGTTGTAAATGAAATACAGAAAAATAACGATAAGTTACGAGATGAATTTTCTATGCAAACAGAAACTGTTCGTAGAGAATTATTAGAATATATTAAAGAGGTTTCTACCAAACCTGTAGAGATTTCTTCAATAGATAATGTGGAATTAGAGATATTAACTCATCGAGTAGAAAAAGATCATACCGAAATAGAAAACATGAAATTTTTAATTACTGAAATATGCAGTAACCTTGAGACCTCCAAAAATAATAACATTGACGAAGGTACAGAGCGTTCACATCGTGAACACAGTGAAGAATCGATATTAGCTAACCGCGTATCCAATACAGAAATGAAAATACAGGAAATTACTAAACGGTTATCGGAATTAGATAATAATGAAAACATTTCAAGTAGTAGAAATAATAACGTAATCAGAGACAACAGTCGCATCGTGTTTGCTAGCTCGGACGACAACAATACAAATAAAGAAATCACGGCAAGCCAATCCGATGCAACTCCGTCTCTGCAATCTAAACAAAATCCAACTATGTCTCTCGCAGAATGTTGGGATGATATAACGGCAAATTCAAATGTAGCAAGTCGATTTCCTGTGTTCAAACCAGGAGGCGAACTTCGCCCTATAATCTTTTTAAAGCTTTTGAAACTTCATTATTTCCTAAATGGAGTAATGAAAAACGGATTCAGTTTGTAATAGGACATTTAGAAGCAGAAGCTGCGGAATGGGCAGTACTGCGTAGAACTGAATTTAGGGACTGGGATGATTGTGTTAAGCAGTTTAAACAAAATTATTGGTCAAGAGGAAAACAACAACACTTAACTTTAGAGTTGTTAGACCCTCCTCCATATTCTAAACGGTGGTGAGATTATAGGAATTATTTCGAATGGCATTTAAACCGTGTTAAATTAATTGGAGAACCAATTATTGAAAGTCACCTAGCACGAGTCCTAATTAGTAGGTTACCGTATTACATAAAGGAAAGAAAAATGTTATTCTACGAATTGTCTATCCAAACAAAAAAATTCGCGAACAGATTGTCAAAACTGCTGAACGGAGAATTAAAAGCTGTAATGAACATGCTATAGAACCCTCATTTCAGGTAAGAGATCTTGTGTTGGTACGATCTCATCCTAAATGTTCGAAGATCAATAAGGAATGTAGAAAATTCTTCTTTATCTTTGAAGGTCCATATGTTGTACATAAGATTGTACATCCCAAAGCATTACTTCTTATGGAACCTTCATCAGGTGTAATTAATATATAGTGTTCATGAAATGAAACCCTTCATTCCTAAATAAGTTAATATTTAGTATATGTTACATACGGAAGAGCGTTCATAGTTTATTCATGTGAAGTTTTTCGTGATAGTTACGTGTTATTTTAAAGAAATGACACGAAGCTTAAATAAGTGTTCTACAATAATCTATCGGTACTTCAAAAAGAGAAAGGTAACTAGAAGGGAATATATATGGAAGAAATTTTGTTATTAGGTCAGAAGGAATTTTGTATATTTTTATATTTACTCGGATAGTAGGAACCAAAGGTGATGGTTAATAATTTTAGGGACCATGGGCGTCCAGAGCTATATGGCTCACGAGAACATAGCGGAGTGCCTTTAATAGAGATTTGTAATAGTGTTAATATAGAACACACCAAACGGGGCTCTCTCGCTTGTTTCTCCTAAATAAATTGCCATTACCCGACAGGATGTCCGAAGGTAAAGAAAGCCGTGCCGAGTTTCTAAAGAAAGTTTTGCTTGATTTCTTCTTGACCTCAGGCATAAATAAAGCATTAGGGAAAAGAATGGCGTAAAGTAAATAGTACTATTAGATATTGTGAGAAACTTATTAGTGATATACATTTTTGGAAAGAATAACTCTAGTAAGTGAATAAAACTGAAACTAATCTATCACAATTTGAACGCTCTCTCCTAATGTAACAACGTTAAAGAACGTACTAAATTATTATTTACTAGCAACTATTAAATGTAAAGGAATAATCTCTATATATTCGTTTATGAATTACCATAATAGCACAATTAAGAGTAAATGACAAATAGTCACAACAATATCGTAGTAAAAGGATTAAATCTATGTAAGAGCAAAGACTCTAGAGTACGTAAAATGTGAGGAAAATGTATTAACAGTTAAATATTGTATAAAGAAATAGTTTTATTTTCGGTTAAAACCTGACAAACTTAGCTTGTGGGTGGGGTATGTAGTGGGACGAAATTAAAGTGTCACCCATCCACCAGTGTCAGCCCAGTTTGCAGGTAAATATAAGTTTAATTTAGTTTTGTTTATGTATTTTTGTAATATTTGTAATGGTTGTGAAGTGTCTAAAGTTTTTGTATTTTTTTATGTTTCATGTACGGAGAGGGCGGCGCAACGAACTGAGACAGCATCTTCGTTGCCGGGACTGGAGAGAAAATTGCTGGCCTCTATATGTCGCGGGTCGACAGCCAAAGAGCAACAGAAGATCCTGAAACCGATTTGTTGCGCCGTGCTTCAAAAAATTAAGTAATTGAGAATTTGTAATGTTTTGCACAACAATGATATCATAGGAAGTTTAATCTTATTGAAAATGTTAGTTTTGTCTTGTCAAGGCTCAGGTTCACGTCTGTATGTAGGAAGATAATAAACTAGTGGATGCTACTAAAGTTGAAATACGTGTTCCGAGGATTTATTTATGAATAATTATGTAAATGAATTAATAATATATTTGACAAGATTATTGGATTTTGACAGCGTTCATCGCGACTTTGAATCTCAAAATGTTTTTTCAATGTGGTTCTATTATCGATTAAATCAGATAACGTGTATCAATATAATTTCTGAGGAGAAACAAACGACATCTAAAATTGAAAAAGTTTACGCAAACCAGTTGGCCCGAGTGACGCAATTCTGTGCATACGACTCAAATGATGTTTTACAGTTTCGTCCAAGAACCATTCTGAGACAATTCAAAAAGAATATAAGTAATTTTGAAGTGGGTTGTAACTGACGCAGGTGACGAAGTCTACACATGGTCATATGTCGAAAGAAAATCATTTATAAGAAACTTACGTCGTTACACTACAGCCTGTGGCTCTTATATTTTGTGCATCAGGGCCTTTAATATCAAACTTTTCTCATTCAATAAATGATATCCGAATGAAAATCAATCAAAGCTTCACGTTCCAAACGAAAAGGTCTTGAACAGATAAATTTGAATTAGATGTTTGAAATAATTATACACAATGAAACTTTATATCTATTTAAAATTGATCTGTTTTATTTTTTGTCAACATTCTCCATCTCTAATTAGAAATATAAGCGTTTCTTCCTACGGAAGTTTGAAAATTAAACCAACACTAAATGTAATCTATAAAAATGAATAAGAAAATTTTTTGCTGACGTCTAGAACAAGTATGAAGATCATTTTCTAGCTGATGTATTCCAAAATTTAATACAACTGTGCGACAAAATATCAGTAAGCATATAAATGTAGAGCCATCCCAATCTTTATTTCAGTTTTAAAATGAGTTAACTGCTAATTCATTTGAATTCATTTGAATTTACCGTAAAATGAAAGCGGACGGAACACATCTGGGTATTACTGAAAGTGTTTTCAAGTGCCTTAACCGAAGACTGTTGTTACACAACAAGCTACATAAACTAATTCCCATTCTCACCGAAGCAGCCTTTTTCCGGTCGCAAAATTTCAAACTACTAAATCAGTACGTAACAGCATACGATAAGATCAGCTGGCATTTTGAGCATCACATGTCCTCGTATTTCAGTGAATTGTCGAAACGCGAGTCCCGTGTAGAACAATAGCCCCACAAATTATTCCACGAACAGCACACAACACATCTGCACTACTTAAAACTGCGTAGCGGACGTAAAACCTTTACCAGGAAAAAAGAGGAAAAAAAGAGGAGAGGAGATGCAATATTCCGACTGTTGATGAAATCCATAAGAGATATCTGAGCTATTATTTGTATAACAGTTGAAAGCAATGATTTACGATCCCTCATGGATATCAAGTGTTTGACATGTCAGTGTATCCACTGTGAAAGTTTATAACAAGTGCATTAAGCTAAATCTTGCCTTCAACGAAGAGCTAAGGCAGAACCACGCTCAAAGTTGAGAAATACAAAGTTTTAAACATTGCTACATTTTTTCAGTGAGCGTTTATAAATTAAAATAGGAACAAATGAGCCCTCGGTCACAATTTTTAGTCTTATTAACCTGGTTAATAAGACCAAAAATTGTGACCGAGGAGTCATTTATTTCTCTTTTAGTCGAGAAACATCACAAAAGGAACTTTATGAAAGTGAACGATCCTAAGGTATACTTCTTAGAAAGAATATCGGTCATATGTATCTTAGCTCGCTCTATTCACCAGAGAACTTCTTAGTGCCAAGAGCCAGGAAATCTGGTGGATTAGATGTTGGCGCATTTTATAGCCCTTGCTTTAGTATGGCAACGAGTAAACAATTATCTGTGGGATATCTAATCAGGCTTGCATTTGGACAGAGTTAATCAAAATATTATAATTTTTGCAGAAGATGCAGTTATAATGAGGGAATTATATCTAGGGATAGTTTCAGCAGTAACGTGGTAGGTACATATAAGGTATCTGCCAGGCGAAAAGACAAACTGCTAACTGTTAATAAGCGTCGTAATCTTAGAATACAAAATTAGTCAGTAATTATAAAGATCAGATTCGCTATTGAGATAGTTATCTACAGTGGAAATGAAGAAAAATTATGGGAACTATTGAATGGACTGAACAGTCTAGTGAGTACAGAACATGAGAATATGGACTGAGTAGAAACCGAATAAAGACGAAAGTAATCAGCAGAAAAAAGGTGAACAGTAAACTTAACATCAATGTTCATGACTATGAAGTAGACGAAGTGAGAGAATTGTGCTATCTTGGAAGCAGAATAACACTTGACGGACGAAGAGAAGCAGGCATGAAAACCAGACGGGAACAAGCAAAAGGTACATTTTGGGCTACGATAATTCTATGGTATCAAACGCAGGCCTGTATTTGAGGAAGATATTTCTGAGAATATAGGTTTGGAGCACATCATTGTGTGGTAGTGTATTATGGTATTTGGTGAAATTGGAAAAGAAGAGCATGTAAGATACGGACTTCGAAAGTTACGTGGACTTATAAGATAAGGAATAAGGAGGTTCTCCACAGGATCGTCGAGGGGAGGAATATATGGAAAATGCTGACAAGAATAAGGGACAGAATTATACGTTAAGCTATCAGGAGCCCACTTAAATGTACGAGAGTTGCAAAAGCTCTAGGAACGGTCACATCACAAAAATTTATTTTCTCGGTTTGCTAGGGTATACGATCATGTCTCAGAAATTGGTGCATTCACTACCAACAGGGCCGACTGTGGAGCTCCACGGCGGCACCGCTCACCCGCGTTTGAGTAGGCTGTACTCCATGCTGTAGAAGAGGACGCTACGCGATTACGAGAAACATAGTAGGTAGACAGAAAGTGGATTACCGAACTGTGTGGCATGTTCTATATGAGCATCAGCTACACCCGTACGAACCACAAAAGATAAAGGCAACACAGCCACAGGATTTTCTGTCACGAGCTCACTGTATTCCTATGCTGTCGTATGGGAGAGCCAGACTTCCCGTGGCGGATCTTCTTCACGAATGACGCCATGATCACCAGGGTAGTTCCTACACAAGTCATGTGTGGACTTATAGACACTTCTTCGCTGGCTGCGCATGCCCATGGGTTTCATGTTCACGTTCAGACTGTATCATTTCTGGAACCGTCTGTATATCTGGGTAAGTTTCCGGGATGGACATGTGATTCGGCCAGACTTTCCTTCCCGCCACGTCTCAGAGGTGTCCCATACTTGTGAGTCCTTGACGACGTACTGAATCGGCTCTTGGAAGATGAGCCACTGCATGTGCGTGGTTCCAGCACGATGGTGTACCACGGCATGTTTAACGTGCTGTCCGTGGACGTCTGACCAACGATTTGGGAGTCACTTGATTGGTTTTGGTTGTCCGATTGCTTGATTTGCACGTTTTCCCGATTTGAAACCACTAGACTACTATGTGTGGGGTCGCATGAAATCAGTGATTTACGAAACCCCTATCGTGTCCTAGGAGGATCTACTGGCGCGGATGTGACTGCGACAGATGCTGAAGGACCTGGGTGATCGTTTACACCGGAACGTGGCACGGAGGAACCGTATCTGTGTTGACGTCGGTGGTCGCCACATTGGACCCTAGTTATGACTGGTCGCCGACGAGAAGCAGTTGGAGTCAGACAGCAATGTATGGAGTGGAGGAAAGTTGTACATTTTCGGACATGAATTCCCATACTAAACTTAACGTCTTGGTCCCAACTGTAAGTCCTCAACGCCTGTTAACGGGATTTAGTCACACTCTGTACAGTAAGTCGTCCTAAAGGCAGTTGTGATGCTATTGTATTTCGCGGGCGAAAATCACGTATAATCTAGACGAAGTTCTTTGCATGTCCCTGGATTTCATCATACTGGCGAGTTTCTTCTTTACCATCTACTAAGTATTGTTAGGCTATCTGAATATGCCTGAGACCTGAATCAAACTTTAATCGTCACTGATGCATCCACCTTTCATTTTCGGAAAGAGAAGTTCTCTCGTTGCATATTTAGGAACTTTAGTGCACTTAATTCATTTGATATATGTCGCTTGTGGCAGCATAAACCTCTACCTCTCACCAACTCCACATACCCAGCTGATCGAAAATCAGAGGTGGCAACATCAGTGAAAGTAACAGTTTGCGTCAGACTCAGAATCGTGTTCAGGTAATCATTCAGACGATTGGTGACTACAAGTACGAAATCGGGTTTCCAGTTCCGGTGTGATAAATTTTCAAAGTAAAATACAGTACTTTTTTTTCTAGACATTTGTCCATGCGGAGGCACTGAAGTCACTTTTTCAGACGACCGTCGGCGTGCTGATTACGTCTGGGCCGCTGTTCCTTAACCTGTAATTGATTCACTGGAGAAGATCTTTTATTCTTCGGGCACGTGCTGGGACGTAGCTAACGTCTTCCTTATTGGAAGGCGATTCGGTTCCGCAGCCAGGATATCGGGTCAGCCTGCTGCGCAAACAACGGCCGGCGACCGCTGAGTCTGCGTCGCCGCGCGGTGCTTTATTACCGTCATGTATCCGAGATGGGCCGCCGCTTAATTAATGCCCATTCTCGGGATTAATGGCGCCGGCTGCCCCAAAATCGGGACTAGGCAGGGACCAAACGACTCCGCTGGAGGCCGACGTCCACCCGCCATTACGTCCGCCATGGTGCTGAGTAATGTATCTGCTGATTTTCCGATAGTCCCTCTGCTTCTGCGTCTAGATATCTTCCAAAATGAGATATTCCATACGGCCTCTTTAGCACAACTGTCTTAACATTCTGAATAAATAAATATCATTCTTTGGAATTAGAAAGTTTTTCATCAAAATACACTCCTGGAAATGGAAAAAAGAACACATTGACACCGGTGTGTCAGACCCACCATACTTCCTCCGGACACTGCGAGAGGGCTGTACAAGCAATGATCACACGCACGGCACAGCGGACACACCAGGAACTGCGGTGTTGGCCGTCGAATGGCGCTAGCTGCGCAGCATTTGTGCACCGCCGCCGTCAGTGTCAGTCAGTTTGCCGTGGCATACGGAGCTCCATCGCAGTCTTTAACACTGGTAGCATGCCGCGACAGCGGGACGTGAACCGTATGTGCAGTTGACGGACTTTGAGCGAGGGCGTATAGTGGGCATGTGGGAGGCCGGGTGGATGTACCGCCGAATTGCTCAACACGTGGGGCGTGAGGTCTCCACAGTACATCGATGTTGTCGCCAGTGGTCGGCGGAAGGTGCACGTGCCCGTCGACCTGGGACCGGACCGCAGCGACGCACGGATGCACGCCAAGACCGTAGGATCCTACGCAGTGCCGTAGGGGACCGCACCGCCAGTTCCCAGCAAATTAGGGACACTGTTGCTCCTGGGGTATCGGCGAGGACCATTCGCAACAGTCTCCATGAATCTGGGCTACGGTCCCGCACACCGTTAGGCCGTCTTCCGCTCACGCCCCAACATCGTGCAGCCCGCCTCCAGTGGTGTCGCGACAGGCGTGAATGGAGGGACGAATGGAGACGTGTCGTCTTCAGCGATGAGAGTCGCTTCTGCCTTGGTGCCAATGATGGTCGTATGCGTGTTTGGCGCCGTGCAGGTGAGCGCCACAATCAGGACTGCATACGACCGAGGCACACAGGGCCAACACCCGGCATCATGGTGTGGGGAGCGATCTCCTACACTGGCCGTACACCACTGGTGATCGTCGAGGGGACACTGAATAGTGCACGGTACATCCAAACCGTCATCGAACCCATCGTTCTACCATTCCTAGACCGGCAAGGGAACTTGCAGTTCCAACAGGACAATGCACGTCCGCATGTATCCCGTGCCACCCAACGTGCTCTAGAAGGTGTAAGTCAGCTACCCTGGCCAGCAAGATCTCCGGATCTGTCCCCCATTGAGCATGTTTGGGACTGGACGAAGCGTCGTCTCACGCGGTCTGCACGTCCAGCACGAACGCTGGTCCAACTGAGGCGCCAGGTGGAAATGGCATGGCAAGCCGTTCCACAGGACTACATCCAGCATCTCTACGATCGTCTCCATGGGAGAATAGCAGCCTGCATTGCTGCGAAAGGTGGATATACACTGTACTAGTGCGGACATTGTGCATGCTCTGTTGCCTGTGTCTATGTGCCTGTGGTTCTGTCAGTGTGATCATGTGATGTATCTGACCCCAGGAATGTGTCAATAAAGTTTCCCCTTCCTGGGACAATGAATTCACGGTGTTCTTATTTCAATTTCCAGGAGTGTATTTAGCATGTGATTATTTTGCTGAAGTAACAAATCTAATTACTGCAAATGTTTTTGGCCATCAAATGATTGTTTCATAAAACGCAAAATAAGCTCAATAATAATGAATCACACAATTTAACAAAACGTGGCTGCCTATTGTAACCTTCTTGGAGTTTTATAACTTCGCCGATCTCTTTTTTCCTTCAGTAAATCCCATCTGTGTAAGCAAATAGTATGCTATATTATTGTTTATAGTGAAGGAGAAGCATATTTTGTGCTTCAAAAATGCGATACGATCATAGTGAAGTTCAAATGGCTCTAACCACTATGAGACTTAACATCTGAGGTCATCAGTCCTCTAGACGTAGAACTACTTAAACCTAACCAAACTAAGTACATCACGCACATCCATGCCCGAGGCAGGATTCGAACCTGCGACCGTAGCAGCAGAGCGCTTCCGGACTGAAGCGCCTAGAACCACTCGGCCACCATAGTGAAGCAAGTGGTTAGCTATTATCTAAAATTTGTAGAATTTGTCTTAGACCGCAAATCTTTTTCTTTTATTTTATGAACGGTTACGATCTGTATGATCCTCATCTGATACGTATGTCTTCCTAACCTAGAATACGATGGATAATGAACTTCTTGTTCTTACATCTTTTGACAATAACTTGCTTGGGTACAAGCTATTTTGCATTTTATATACTAGTTGACGATGACAGACATGTCTGTCCTGAAGCCTACAGATCTAAACACTCTGTAACGTAAAAGAAAAAAATTGAGATCCAGCACGGTTTTAAATCCAAAAATTTTATTCCGTACGCCAGGCAGAATTAGTCTTCAATACAAGCAACATGTGAAAACGTTGCCTGACTGTTTGTCATAAAACAGCTGAACGGCTTCCTTTGCTAGCTATTATTGTGAACAGTGTAGATGGAATCACCAGTAAAGAAAGAGTAGTCAAGCAGTGTTATCAGAATGCGTCGGTTAAGAGAGATAAGCGTATTAGAACGAAGGCAAGCCATTGAAAATTACCTGACTAACAAATCCATCAGAGACATTTTAACATCGTAACAAGTCGACTGTTGGTGGTATGACTGTTGAATGGAAACGTGAAGGAACAACCACCAATATACCAAGACCAGATAGACATCATGTACAGGCAGTGAGGGACCCCGACCATTGTGGAGGTTATTGTAAAACATGGCAAGAAATAAGTGGAAGGAATCACTGCTGAGTATGAAACTGCTACCAGCAGTCCAGGAAGCACAACGACATTGCATCGAGAGTTAAAAAGAATGTTCTACAATGGTCGAGCAACTCCTCATGCGCGACACACTTTTGTAGTCAATGAGGTGGCGTGAAGAGTGACCCCACCGGACAGTGGATGACTGGAAACGAGTGATTGGAAGTGATGATTCACACTATACGCTACGGCAATCCGATACAATGCTTTAGGTTTGGCTGATGCCTCGAGAACCCTACCTACAATCGTGTGTTACGTCAATAGCGAAGTACAGAAGAAATGGAGTTTCGATATGGTGGTGTTTCCCATGGTTATAGTGTGATCCCCTCATTGCGCTTAATGAAACGCTAAATACGGAAGGATACGAACAGATTTTACAGCTTTCAGTACTGAGTGCAACTGAGGAGTCGTTCGGAATGGACGATCGTTTGTACAAATATGACAGTTCTCCGTGTCAGAAAGCAACATCGCTGGACAGTAACATTCCTGAACGGCACGAGCCTGCAGCGAGTCCAGACCTAAACTGCATTGAACACTAATGGAAGTATTAGAAAGTTGAATTCGGTCCAGACCTCAGCATGCAGCATGGCTATATTCTTTGGTTTGAGGAAGAATGGGCCGTCGTTCTTTTACAGAGAGTCCGGCGCCTCTTTGTCCCCGGAGGATTCCAAGCCGGCAGCTATTAATGTCGACTAATAGGTGACCGGATACTTTTGATCACATGATATACATGTATTTTTATTTTTTTTATTTTTTGGTAAGGTCTTATGGGACAAAATTGCTTAGGTCATCGGTCCCTAAGCTAACACACTAATTAATCTAACGTTAACTTACGCTAAGGACAACACACACACACACACACACACACACACACACACACACACACACACACATGTTCGTGCGAGGATTCGAACCTCCGACGGGGGAAGCCACGCGAACCGTGATAAGAAGCCTCGACCGCGCAGCTACTCCACACGGCTCATCTGCTGTCTTCATACGACCCTGGCAGATGGCGTACCGGTTTCGGACAAGGGGACAAGCCGCGAAAGCACTTGGGAAGAAATTGAAGAAAAATATTGAGTCACTGTTTCGGGGTGAAGTGTCAGCAGAATCTGTCACAGAGTAGTGTGCAACTCAAATGGAGTTCTTACGAAGTTAATGCATCGACTGACAAACGCAGTTTATATTGCTCTGCTTCACTTTGAAACTGGGTATTACAGACTCTTCATGATGGAGACGATCATCCCGTTGTTGGAACTGTACTCATAATAGTGTCAGAAATGCATTCGCTTCTCATGTCCTGTGTGGAATTATCGCAGTTTTTTTGTTAGATGGTAATTCTCTGAAGAAATTGTGCCCACACCTTTAGGAACTTAACAGAATGATCGAAGACGATAGGTCCAACACCTCTTGTTGCAGTAATTTTACAGCACTATCCTATTAACTGCGTATGGTCTGGTTCATTACGTAACTTACGAGAATTTTCTTAATTTCAATTTGGATTCTTCTCCGAGTTCAAGCACTGTGAAAAAAGCAGCCATGATTCATCAGAAGAATGAGCATTTCGGTATTGCCATTCCAGCATGCTAGGAGTACGTTAGCAAATTACATTAGTGACGTCGCGCAACAGTTTCTGAACAGTTCAGTCGATGCACTGCCGTTACGTTGTAAACTTTCTGTTTGTACACAGATCTGTGGGATGACGCTGATACCATTCCAGCCCGAAATGCTATTGACAATTTTCTCGAGTTTTCTGCTAAAGCCACTACTAAATGCTATTTTTGCTAAAATATGACCCACACTCACGTCGCAACGATTATCTCAGATTTTCAATTTCCTCCCTAACTCATCTTTGATAAAACCGATACATCACCTAAAAGTGGAAGGACCGGAGGGCATACGGCGATAGGAGCCAACCTGTGCGACCTTGGTTCTGGTGCATCGAAGAATACACTGGTACAGATGTACGTGAAATAATCACTGTAAAGTTTCGCTGTCTCTGCTAGCCCTTGTCGTAGTAGTTTCGTTATTTCTTAAGAGATATGGATGTGCAAGTTGTGTGAAATACGTTGCAGTTTCCCAATTGCAGCTATTAGAGAGGTAACTCTTCTTTAGATATTCTCGTAGTGTATTGTGTTGCTGCAATGTGCATGTTTTTGCGCGTCCTCCTCTTCACTCCTTAGTAGCACAGTTTTCTCTCTTCAGCCACATAAAAGAAAAAGAAAATACTGAATGGAAACATTGTATTTTACATAGGTAACACAGCAATGGCAATCAACACAAAAAATGTTATATATTAGTTGAGCTGCAGAATTGTGAAATGACAAAAGTTATCGGTATTGCTCAGTTTAACTGGCTGATACTGAAGGGACTGTATTAGATTATCAGATGCTCTTCATTCTTGTAACTCTCTGTCACTAAACCTTTAGCTTCACAGACACTGTGAACGCTTTTATTGATAGAATGTCTTCAAACTCGCACCTAATTTCGATGTGAAAATTTGTTTGAAGGATCGGAGATTTCGTTGTTCCTGAAGTCGCCGGTACCTACAGGAATCATTTTAACGCATGTATGAGACACTACAGTAAAAAAAATGTATATATCTAAAAATCTTTCTCATTTTATTTCGTCTAAAAACACCCACTCTAGGAACCGACATGGAAGTGCGTTGTAACTGGAGAGGAGGACGCCTGAGAACACATGATCTTTCATGGGCGGTGTTTTAATCTAGTAACTGAATTGAGAATCACATGAAGGAATGCGCACTAGAAATCACCATATGCAGTTTCCGGAATTTTCTACTCTTTCTGTTGTTGTGAGATATGGGGTTTGTTTTGCACGGCGTTAGTCAACATTGCGAGGACAGTTAAGCCGTACCTCATCGTTCGTGCACCATCTTGCACCATGAAACGGAAGGAAGACTTCTGTCATGGACTACGTGAAATTTTCAAATGAACTGAGCTTATTTAATTTCTTAACAATATTTCATGTCTTGAAATTGGAAATTTATGTTAGTGGCTGACAGCATCCGTTTCAAAATGATGTAACTAGTTTTCATAATACTTGTTCTGAATTTGATTTCACTTACGGATTATTGGTGCGTAGTAGAGTAATAATGTGACACATAAACTATTACACTGACGCAACATCACTTATGGAATACCTAATAATGTCGTGTCGGTTCTCCTTTTACCTGGCGTAGATCAGCAATTCGACATAACATGGAATCAGCATGTCGTTGGAAGTATCAAAAAATGGTTCAAATGGCTCTGAGCTCTATGGGACTTAACATCTATGGTCATCAGTCCTGTAGAACTTAGAACTACTTAAACCTAACTAACCTAAGGACAGCACACAACACCCAGCCATCACGAGGCAGAGAAAATCCCTGACCCCGCCGGGAAGCGAACCCGGGAACCCGGGCGTGGGAAGCGAGGACGCTACCGCACGACCACGAGATGCGGGCTTGGAAGTATCCTGCAGAAATACTGTACCATACTATCTCTACAGCCGTCCATAGTTGCGAAAGTATTTCCGAGGCAATATTTTGCACGCTAACTAACCTCTGGATTTTTCCCGCACATGATCGATGGGATTGAAGTCGGGCGATCAGAGTGGCCAAATCATTCGCTCGAATTGTCCAGGATGCTCGTCACACCAATCGCAAGCAATTGTGGCCCAAAGGCGTGGAACATTGTCATCCGAATAACATCCAGTGTTGTTTTGGGAACATGAAGTCCTTGAATGGCTGCAAATTATGGCCTTGTAGGTGAATACCAGAGGACTCAGTCCATTCCATACAAACACAGCCCACATCATCATGGAACGGCCATCAGCTTGCGCAGTGCCTTGTTGACTGCTTAGGTCCATGGCTTCGTGGGGTCTGCGCCACGCTCGAACCCTACCAGCAGCTCTTACCAACTGATATCTGGTATCATCTGACCAGGCCACGGTTTTACAGTCGTCTAGGATCCAACTGCTATGGTCACGAGTCCAGCCGAGTTGCAACTGGCGATGTCATGACGCTAGCAAAGGCTCTCGCGTCGGCCGTCTGTTACCACAGCTCACTAACGTCAGATTTCGCCGCTCTATCCTAACGGATATGTTCGTCGTACGTCCCACATTGGTTTCTGCGGTTACTTCACAGTATTGCTCGTCTGATAACACTGACGATTCTGCACAAACATCGCTGCTCTCGGTCGTTATCTGTGGTGAGAGTTAATGCCTGAAATTTGATATTCTCAGCACACTCTTGACACTGTCTCTGAATTCGTTAAGGATTTCCGAAATGGTGTGTCCCATGCGTCTCATTCCAGCACCTTCCCGCGTTCACGGTCTGTTAATTCCTGTGATGCGGCTATAACCTCGACGGAAACCTCTTCACGTGAATCACTTGAATTCAAAGACAGCTCCGCTAATGCACTGCCTTTTATACCTCGTCTTCGCGATTCTACCGCCATCTGTGTATGTGCATATCGCTATGCTACGACTTTTGTCACCTCACTGTAATACGGTATAGGCAAGATTTTCTCGATTCAGCACTTTCAAATTTCAATACAATATTTTTTCGTAGGTGCACGATCATATCTTTGAACATGTCTTCATATTTAGAAAAATCTTACTTTACCGGGCTAACTTCTGGAATTTCGGAAAAATACGTAATGTGAACGCCATTATTTCAAAATGAAATCAGAAAATATATTAAATTTGCATTATTGGGCTAGCTAGAGGCGAATGTCTGAAAAGCGTTCCAACGTATAATCGAACGAACTTGGAAAGCGATTTTAAGTCCATGTACCGTAAAACAAGGAGATATTGTATCACTTTAGCACTTTTTGTAAGATAACCTTCTACAAATATGTACTGCGACATTTACTTTCCACATCGTTTCATTTTGATGGAAATAAAGTTTCTCTAGACCACATTGTGACGTTAACTCTGAGACAGGAAAAGTAGAATTGAATTCATTTGTCACAAAAATGAGGTGATCTCGTGTTTCATTATGAGACACAGTTGTATCTAGGTTTCACATTTCCTCAGTTTTATGAGTTTTGTTTTACCAGTAAATAAAAAGGTTGATTCCTCGTCGTAAAAGCTATTGCATGAAGTTTCAGGACTGCAGCTGGAATACATCGAATTCTTCCCACGATACATCGACTGACCACCATTCACTCATCGTCAGGGGAGTGTTCAGCACAGTAGATTGCATGTTCACATTGCTAACTTCATATCAAAAAGTGCATGGAGACCTACGTGCAAAGACAGCCGGTCGGCACCTCTTAAAAAGAGAAAACAGGCGCCGGTTGTGCGTTGCGTCACAATATGGCGTCGTATGCAGGCAAAAGAGGAACGCTGGCATTGCACGCTACGGAAGGTAACTGAGGTCGTTTGTGAGTGTAATTACTATGTCATTGAAAGTGAATTATTTTTCTTCAGTTTTTGTGCACTAGATTGGATGATGTGCGTTTGTTTAATCAGCCAATGACCTTGTTTTTATTGACGAAGTTCTGTTTCGCCATTCTGTGCCGACTTATGGAAGAAATTACAACGGAGACCAAAAAATGGTTGTATTTTAATGTCTAGATGATGAATTAATGAGAAAGAAATTGTTTCAAGAATTCAAAGAAAGAAGTTTACTCTTCATTTAAGTTCAAGAGTAAGTTTTTTTTTGTTTAAGTTCTTAAAAGACATTAGTTTTAACGACGAAGAGTACAGTCAATCGTCTTTGTTACTGAATGTCAGCCGGCTGCAGTGACCGAGCGGTTCTAGGCGCTTCAATCTGGAACCACGCGACTGCTAAGGTCGCAGGTTCGAATCCTGCCTCAGGCATGGATGTGTGTGATGTTCTTAGGTTAGTTAGGTTTAAGTAGTTCTAAGTCTAGGGGACTGATGACCATAGAGGTTATGTCCCATAGTGCTCAGAGCCATTTGAATCATTTTTTTTTTCTACCATATTATCGATATAGTTCCACAAAATGGAAAAATGCATGAGAAGGTGAATACAGCAAATGTAACGAAAGGGTCTTTCTTTTATTTTTTGGGATTTATAGTCCGTCTAGAGAAACAAATGTATAAGGCTCTCTGAACACATCTGTAAACTGTTACAAGTGTATCTTGTCATTTCTTTGTGCAATCTGTCTTAATTCCTGAGGCTGAATTTCAAGTTCAATAATTAACCAAGACTTCCTTCATAAGCACACAATTCAACTGATTGAAAATAGCTGTGTGCATGTGTTTCTGCTATCATGCAGAAAATAAGTGGCAATGTTTTAGCTTTCTTCAGGCTGTTAGTTTTTGTGGGTGAATTAAGACAATGACATTAAAACAGGAGATGAAAGATAGAGACGTAAAAAGACATAACAGATATTCCATAAAACAACACGTTTAGCAAAATTAGTTCATAGGTAAACAGGTTACACACACTTTTCATAGCTAAATAAATACATTCGGTAATTTCAATAATTTCTTTCACAACAGGTTGTTATGGAACATTGCTGTGTGTATCTTCCCCATGTTTCACACTTGGGTAGCTCTTTGTCTTTCAGTTGGGAGTCTTAGTTTGTTCTTATAGCGGGACAGTAATTTTATATACGTAGAATAATTACAGTTATAATACCGAAACTACAAGGAAGGTCCACTAGATGATTCTTGGGTATCTCTTCCGGTGTTCTGATTAATCTGCTAAGAGTTATAAAAACCTTGTTTAATGCCTGGCTGTGCAATCCCACAATTATGTAAACATTTTTATTTACAGGTACCCCAAATCCACTTTCAGAAGGGTGATGTTCTTTGTGAAACACAGATTTGGTATGAAATAGTTCTTAATTGCCCCCTCCAGAAACTACATTTGAAGTCAAATGCAGTTGTACTGATATTCTGCCTCTCCTCTATGCAGAATGGAGCACACGTCAAGCGCCCGAGGAGAGAAAGCTGACACTTGAGAATGAACGTCTAGTAGCACCATTACAGTATAGTCTATCTACTCTAAAAGACTATGATGATGCTTTCAGCTTCATTTCTGTGGCAATGAAAGATATTCCGTTTCAAATTGATTCCTGTACGTAACTGGTGCGTATTGACAAATAAAATATTAATTTGGAATTCTGATAATTCCCGTTACATACCTATTAAAATACAAGCTTTCATTTTGCATTGGTTTACACAAGATAATAAAGAGACACTAACCCCCCCCCCCCCCACACACACACACAAGAGAGATATTCACACCTAAAGTGATTACACCTCATTTATTTTCACTTTACTGATATATAATTTGTGTCACAATGTTTAAAAGCTTTGTATAATATTTTTAAAGTGATTAAATTGGCACTATTTCCCTTAGTTTACTTTTCAGCTTTAAATAAATAGGTGTAAATAACTATGACATAAATTACATTTTGACATTATATGAGTAATTTACCCAAATAATTGAACCTCTAGCTTCCGTATTTACTTAGAAAAAACGGTTTATACATGAAAAAGCAAATTCACTGAAATTGGTCCTAATTTATTTAGCTATATATGTAATGAAATTCTGTCCCATTACCTGTGTTTTCAGGGTCACTAGGCGTTCTCTCCCTACCATTCATTTTACTATTTTCGTGATTTTTCTTGCTGGCCTTTTAAATTACATTATTTGCAGTTTGATTTTGATGCCATGTTCAACAGTGTTGGCATCTTTGTAATAGGAAACTGGAAATTTGTGGTAATGTCTCATGGGATCAAACTGCTGAGGTCATCGGTCCCTACGCTAACGCATTACTTAATCTATCTTAAACTAACTTACACACACACCCATGCCCGAGGGAGGACTCGAACCTCTGACGTGGGGAGCCACGCGGACCGTGACAAGGCGCCCTAGATTGCGCGGCTAACCCGCGCGGCATCTTTGTAATAGGTCACACTCAGATGGATGTGAGAAAACCGAATTCATTAAGTCCATAGCAGCTTACAGTTGCCTACGGTGTCATTTATGAAGTTCCTGGAAGTCGGTAAGGTTTTTCCACCGGCTGCATTACTATTTTTATGTCTAAACAAATCTACAGTAAAAATTGCACGTCTATGTGCCTAACCATTTCCAAGAAAAATATCTTCAGTTTGCCCATTTTCATATATTACGAAAGTGACTGCACTCTACATGAATTAAATAACACCGCCAACAATGACAATTTCTATTTAACTTATAAAAAGTCACTCATTTTAAGGACTGCATTCTTCTCTTATGGTGTTTAATGTGTTCACATCTCGTTCAATTTCTCATCAGTGCAGTCGAAATGAGATGCTCAAAAATGGTTCAAATGGCTCTGAGCACTATGGGACTAAACATAACTAGCCTAAGGACATGACACACATCCATGCCCAAGGCAGGATTCGAACCTGCGGCCGTAGCGGTCGCGCGGTTCCAGACTGAAGCGCCTAGAACCGCTCGGCCACTCCGGCCGGCAATGAGATGCCAAATGTAGGTAAGTATTCTACTTTTCACCGTCATTTCGTTAACCCTTCGTAATTGTGCTGGGGTTTCACACCACCAACGAATGTTCTTTCCAGCGTTGTCGTGAGATAGCGCAAATTTGTACTTTACCAATCCAACAGCTTAGTTTTACAAGCTGAAGTTGGAAATATTATAGTTAACATCGGTTACATTTGTTTAGGGGGGAAAACGGACACGTTTATTCGTATTCCATTGTCTAATAATAGTTCTTAATTTACCTAGCAGTCTCATTTTTATGGTGTAAAGTATATTTAAATAAGGCGCAAACATAAATATTCGGCTACGCTATACATCAATCTGTGGTCAAAATCTTTATTTGACATTCACATTCGTTGGCTTCACCAACCCTGGACCATCTTGTAACATTTCGACCTAACATACCATATAACCATAACTTTCTAAAGAAGATGCGTGGCTCCAGTATCACAATTCCCACTCGAGCCAGACGTATCAGTGCTGCCGACACTTAAAACATCTAGTTTAAGACTTTTCTCACAACAAAATAGCTTCTTTGTTCATTTCTTCTATAACAGGTAGGTAATTCATTCATAGCGTGAGACACAAAGTTCGTAGAACAAAGTACGAATGTCGGTCAACATATGGCACACCCCGTTAATAATTATAATGCTGAAATGCTGCTTCTAGCTGCTACTTTTGACCTAGTTGTGACTCAAAATCGCAGTCAGGTGGTGTAAAGTTGTTACTGTGGAAGCTGCAACTTCGCAATCACTGATTTGTAACAAATAGGGCTTCATTGCACGCCCCTAGTGTGAAAGACGCTTGAGTAATGAATACATCGAATGATGTTACACCTGAATATTACATCTGAGAAAATTATACATTACAAACAAAATTAGGTCACTACAGCTCATCTTGTTATTTAGGTCACTATAGCTCATCTCATTATTTCTCTTATTGTTCACAATGTGAGAATTAAGAGAAAGAAAACATTCTCTCTTCCTGCTAGAGCAGTGACATTTACATTTGTAAATCATCATGTTATAAAAGATAACAACTGAAGATATTGACTGAAATAGAGATGGTTTACAGACGGAAACGAATTCTATGAAATTTATGAAGTAGGCCTGTTTTAACTTTAGGACAACACCGGACCTACTCGTTTTGACCAAGTGGACATTTGCATGGTGGGGCTATACGAACTGTGAAACACAATCATGTCATCGTTTGCAATTATTAGCGTGTGTTTCCCTCTTACCCTTATTGCAGGTGAAAAGTTTATCACCATAGGTGTTTCACGTGTATTTACAAATCATTTTCTGTATTCACTGTTTCGATGTCCACTGCTTTGTGCTGCGTTGTTAGCGCCGGTTGAAGTTTAGAAAAACGCGGTTGCACGTTTACGTTTTTGCGAATTTCTTGGATTTAGAAGTCCCCTATTTATTTTGTGACATTTACGAATTTATGTACCGTATTTCAATTCTGTAAACTTCACAAAAGTCGTAGGTTCACTTGTTCCACTTGTTTCCGACTCCAGGCTCCGTTAACAGCGAAGGAAAAAAACAGTGGACTTCAAAACATGTAAACGAGAGGAAGAGACGGAACATAATTTATAAATATGTGCGAGTCGCTTGTGATGGACAACTTCTCTTAATTGCAGTGAACTTAAGACTGGAAAAAGAATAAATATAAAATTGTAAAGAAAAGCAAAATGTGGCTGGTGAAAACCTTCGAATAAACTGCAGTAAGCTTAAGATGGGAAAAAAATAGTAATTGGTTCGTAACATGTAGTGAGGAAGATGGCTATGCAATGAAACATGGTACATCATTCTGTTTCGAAACCGTTTATAAGTAATCAGCAGTGAGTTACAAATAAAACAATGATGTCATTTGAAAGAGGAAATGTTATCATTCCCTAATACGTCTCATTGTTCAAATCAATTTCTTCACGAAATTTTAACTTCCGAGTACTTTTACCGAACGGATAGCGCTCGACCGGCTCGGACTACACGCCATGAGGTCGTAGTCCAGTGCACAGCTCCTATCTGTTTTCAGGAGTCGCTGCCTCCGTCAGGTTTCGCGCTCTCTGCAAATATTTCTCTATCTATGGAGTTAAATTTCAGATGTCAAGCTTAACGAAAACAACCTTCACAAGTCGTGTCATTAGTCACAAAGTACTTTCTTTCTTATGAAATTAAAAACAAAATATCGTGTCCCACGCCTTATCTAGTTAAAACCACCATCACCACTGATAAGATCTTAACCCAAACGTAGTGTCACCGATTCCTTAGTAACTGAATCTTAGGGGGACCTCTTCAAGGCCATGATTTCTGTGACAGAATAATCCATAGAACATGCTGTGGGAGATACAATGTTCGGCTATGGCTGTATTTTTTTTTTTTTGTGGTTTTAGGGCGCACAACTTCAATGGTCATTAGCGCCTATGGCTGTCTTACTTCGCCTTGAAATGCGAGTGTGGCGATTATATTCAGTGCATCTTTCCCGCACTTTGCACGTTGTCTGACCAATGTAGGCTTTGCCACACTGGCGAGATACTCTGTAGATTCCAGTCCACCGAAAACACAGATCGTCCTTTGCTGAACAGAGAAGAGCACAAGTCTTCGGGAGGTAAGTGGTAAATCACTATGAGCTAATGTTTCTTTAACATTCTGCCTCATTTCGACGAAATATTGCCGACATACGTCCTGGACTAGAATCGATCCTTCTCCTCTTGATCCTTTGAGTCATAGCCTGTACGCTGTAGATGGATCAGTACTGGACGGAGTCGAGAAAATCGACAGGAGTCGCTAATGAAGCCTTTGCGAATTGCATCTCAGTCCGATTTTTGGTATAAAACATGTGATTATACAGCCAACCAGGTTACACGTAACTGGTAGATACACTAACCCAGCTTTCGAAACCTACTAGGGGTTTCTTCATCAGAATGGAATTTTGATAACTCGTGAAATTACGTTGCTAATAACCAATGGTTGCTAAAAAAACAATATGGAGCATCTATGCTCGAAATTCTGATTATTGCTTTTTAGCAATGTAATTTTACAATTCATCAAAACTACATTCTGATGAAGACAGCACTATTAGGTGTCGAAACCTAGGTCAGTGTACCTACTAGTTATGTGCAACCGGTTGGCTGTATAATCCTATGTTGAAACTATCGCACGTTTGCTGAGTAACAGCCACATTTAAAACTTTTGGTATAAAATAGCAGATGTACACCTCCAGTGCAAAACCCGCAAATGAAGATCGCTGAATAGCATTAGGCCGAAATATCTCACAAAACCCTCAGATGAAGATCGCTGAATAGCTCTAGGCCGAAATATCGTGCTGAGAAGTCTACGTAGTTCGGCTGCAATCCCGAAACATAATGGAACAGAAAAGCATTTGTCTCAAAGTTTAAGAATTTGGAGATATTTATTTTTCTAGTTTTCATATACATCCAATGATTATATGTCTTGCTCCATAGAAACAAATTAAGAATTTTAAGAAAACTAAAATGCATTAAGCAAAGTAACTCAACAAAAGTTTTCCATATTTTAAAAAAAAACGCCTTACACTGTGCTATCTCTAATAATGTTATTTTATTTTGTTACTGGTGTCGGTTTTGAACCACTATCAACGGCAAGGAAACTACGACAGACGTAACACATGTCATACATGCTTTAAAAATATGTTACTACAGGAAACCGTAATTGCCAAGGTAATAAAAATTGAAAACTGTGAGAATAGCCGGCCGGAGTGGCTGAGCGGTTCTAGGCGCTACAGTCTGGAACCGCGCGACCGCTACGGTCGCAAGTTCGAATCCTGCCTCGGGCATGGATGTGTGTGATGTCCTTAGGTTAGTTAGGTTTAAGTAGTTCTAAGTTCTGGGGACTGATGACCACAGCAGTTAAGTCCCATAGTGCTTAGAGCCATTTGAAACATTTGAGAATATAAAAATATGATGACACACTGACAGAAAGTCCTTTTATCAACGTGCCATGGTCGATATAGAGAGGGTACAAAATGCAATCTGGCGAAGCACGAAAAGAGTTTCTCAAGAAAAGAAATTTGTTAACATACAACATTAATTGAAGTGTTAGGAAGGGCTTTAGAAGGTATTTGTCTGGCGTTTAGTCTTGTCCACAAGCGAAACGTGGATTGTAAGCAACCCAAACAAGAAGACAATAGTACCTTTTGAAATGTGGTGCTACAGAAGAATGTTGAAAATTACATAAGTAGATCAGATTAATTAAATGGTGTTCGTATCGTGTTAAAACCCTTCAGCTTCTATTTATATTTTATTTGACGCCATATGCCATGAACTTTTGAAAAAAAGCTATGACTTTTATTAATAGTAGGTAGCAGTGTCATATGATCTTTCTATCAAAGTTAACTTACATTTGACCGAATGAGTTGTTTGAGAAAAGAAGCAACGGAGATTATTACTGAGACTTGAGCATGACGATCCAAGGAATGGGTTTTATTAAATATTGGTTATTCGTTTCTGAACAGGGCTCCTTCCGTAAGAGATTTCAAAGAGGGCATAGAAAAATGGTGGATGGGGCGTGAGAGGAGAACGAAGACTGAATTGTATTTTACGAATCGAACATTTATTAGTTTGACAGGTCTTCCCTCTCGACTCACAGATCGTATGTTAAGAGCAAGCTTACTAATGTCTCGCCTTACAAATATCTAGTCTGAACAGTAGGGTGAGTTTCCCTCAGACATTCTTTATGTTATATGTCAGCAGGGGATCTTCCTTCAAAGATGATTAGTTATGGATGCTCTTGGGAACGTGGGAACTCTATACGCTCTGAACATCGCAATACACATATGAAGCAAAAAAAGCTACGCGAGTAGGTTGCACTGGATTTGGGTACCAACATGAACTTTCATTACAGATGGATCTCAAGGGAAGCAGAAAGCTAATTCCGTCATGATAATTCGCTCTACTCAGGGAGAGAAGAGATTATTTTATTGACTGACTGGACAAAACTTAATACAGAGCTCGTACTCAAAATAAATCATCAAATTCAAGGAAACATTCCTCTTGCGTAGTAGCAAGGAGCATTAATTCCCTATGTTGTTAATTTAAGTAGCTGCGATCATTATCAACATTGGAAATTGAAATGTTTAACTAACCATGATGAAAATTAAAGTTTATACTAAATATACTCCGAAGACCACGATACTCTCATCACACCATTACCAGGAACAAGGTTTTCCGAATACCTTGTAGATTTCCTCATAGGCCGCCGTAGTCCGTTGTATCTTCACAGAGTGGGGGTTTGGGACCAGTCACAAAAACGGTAAAGAGGTGCCATACATTCTCTCGGTAGCTAGCGCAGTAAAATATTCGGAAGATCATTGTTCTGGAACCAGATCAATTTAAAAGACAATATTTTAGGCAGAATTCGCTAAAAAATTATCACGACTTTGTACACCGGTCAGCTTGACCAGTCACAAATGTTAAGAAAAAGCCGGTCTGTATGTTTTCCTAGGTCACATATGGCCACAACCTACGCTTAAACAAGATCCGACGGGAAGTTCCCAAGACTCTGTAAACAGAAGTAAGAATCTGAAACTTCCTGGCAGATTAAAACTGTGTGCCGGACCGAGACTCGAACTCGGGACCTTTGCCTCTCACGGGCAAGTGCGCAGGAGAGCTTCTGTAAAGTTTGGGAGGTAGGAGACGAGGTACTGGCAGAAGTAAAGCTGTGAGGACGGGCCGTGAGTCGTGCTTGGGTAGCTCAGTTGGTAGAGCACTTGCCCGCGAAAGGCAAAGGTCCCGAGTTCGAGTCTCGGTCCGGCACACAGTTTTTATCTACTAGGAAGTTTCATATCAGCGCACACTCCGCTGCAGAGTGAAAATCTCATTATAGAAGTAAGAATCTACTTATCACAACTGGTACATTTTCTACTGCTACAAGGATACTCTGCAAATCACATGTAATTACCTAGCAGAGGATTCATCGAACCACCTTCACAATAATTCACTATTCTTTAATCTAGTACAGCACCCGGAATAAGCGAACACCTATAACTATCCGTGCGAGCTCTGATTTCCCTATTTCATTAATAATGTACTTCTATGTTACTCGTGTTGGAAGCTGTTCTTGATTAAAATTCTGGAATATTTACTTCGTATTCTTTGGTGAAGGAATTTCGGATGGCTGTGTTTAGCGACTCTCCTTTGGCATCACTGTCGTCGATAGGATTTCCATTGCTATCGGGCAGAGGAGGCACTGATTGTGTCTTGCCGCTAGCATACTTCACTTTCGACCAGAATCTCTACAGATTTTTTGCAAGGTTTCGAGACAAACTTTCGTAGTGGAAACTGTTATAAGCATCTCGCAACTAAGTCCACGCTAAATTTCGAGCGTCTGTAAAAGATCGCCAATATTGGAGCATTTATGTCTGTTTAATGTCCTTAGGTTAGCTAGGTTTAAGTAGTTCTAAGTTCTAGAGGACTGATGACCTTAGAAGTTGAGTCCCATAGTGCTCAGAGCCATTAAACTGGGGTCGATACTATTTCTTCGACATCAAGCCACATCTGGTCTACACGTACATTGTTAATTTGGAAGGAATGCACATTATCTCACAGGAAGGCGTCAAGTGTATTTTACCTGCTTTTTGAGTAGGTATATCTTTCGTTTATTTTTGGAGAATTCGGGTGTTACAATATTCAATCTCGCTACGACAACCCTGTGTTCACTGATCCCTGTACCCGTTTTGATGCTCGTTATTAACTCAGGATTGTTTGTTGCTAAAAGGTCAAGTGTATTTTCACAACCGTTTACTTTTCCCGTTGGCTCACAAACTAACTGCTCGAAATAATTTTCAGATTATATGTCTAACACAGTTTCGGATATTTTATGCGTACCTAGGGAATTAAACATGTATTTTCGCCAATATATCGAAGGTAAATTAAAGTCCACATCAACTACAATTGTATGAGTCGGGTACGTGTTTAAAATCAAACTGAAGTTTTCTTTGAACCTTCTGAAATAGGAGGTCGTTAAAAGGTCACAATTATTATTTTATTCCGGTAGCCAAGAATTACGTCTGCCCGTACTAGCTCCCAGAAAGTATCTACTTCAATTTCGCGACAAGTTAGACTACTTCTAACAGCAACAAACAAGCCTCCGCTAACCGCATTTTGGAACACCGTTAGGTTCTTCGCAAAAATTTCGACTGAGGCTATATCCGGCCCTAGCCAACTTTCAGTGCCTATAACGATTTGAGCACTTTCTATTAGCGGTTTCCCAATGCAGCTATGACAATTTATGACTGTCATCCCGATGGTTCCTGTTCCTGTATCTACTTTTCCCTGTGGTCGAGCCGGCCGGTGTGGCGGTGCGGTTCTAGGTGCTTCAGTATGGCACCGCGTGACCGCTACGGTCGCAGGTTCGAATCCTGCCTCGGGCATGGATGTATGTGCTGTCCTTAGGTTAGTTAGGTTTAAGTAGTTCTAAGTTCTAGGGGACTGATGACCTCAGATGTTAAGTCCCATAGTGTTTAGTGCCATTTCCTGTGGTCGGCCTGCACCCTTTGTGACTGAAGTCCTTTATGTGGTTTCTCGAGACCCTCTAAATAAAAAAAAAAAAAAACGCCCAGTTCACGCCTGCGTGTTGTGGACTCCTGACGTATTCAGCGGAATCCAAAACCCAACCACCCTATAGGGCAAGTCGAGAAACCTCCAGCCAATACGGTATCAGAACCGTCTGAGACTCTGATTCACACCCTCCAATCGGCTCTGTACCGGAGGTCCGCAATCGGTTCTGTCGAATAGCTCTTCCTTTATCTCACAAGCAGGACTGGCAGCGTCTACTGCTTCTGTTAGTCGTTAGAAAGCAGAGAGAATCTCTTCCGATACAAAGCGACACACATCACTGGTGCCGACGTGAGCCATTACCTGCAGTTGGCTACACTCTGTGCTCTTCATGGCATGACTCCAACCGGTACGCACACGCAGTGCACATTGGCTTTCTTCACCTTCCCGGCAGCCATGTCCCTAAGTGGCCCCCATAACGCGCCTAATATGGGAGCTCCCAACTACAAATAATTCCATCCTTTGAGATTGCCCGGATCTTGCAGTCTGAGAGGTTTCTTCCGAAGCAGAACAGACGACTACATCTATCTGAGAGATAGTGTCAGCCACAGACAGCACATTGAACCTGTTAGTCGGACTAACTGGGGAGACCTTACCTGTGGCCCCCTGGGGAGTATTTCGCCGCCTGCCACGCACCAAGGTGACTTCCCACTCGACCACGAGCGAGGGGTCAACCTCAGTGCTAGCAGTAACTGGGCCGGCCACCGGTGACGACCGGTCGGAGGACTGACGTGCTGAACGTCTGCTGGATCACCACGGCCGGCGCACAGCATTGGTGCCCATCAACTGCAGCTCAAGCTATGTAACCGAAGCGACCACAGCCTGGAGATGAGAGCGTAGTGTCATCAACTCGGTTCGCATCCGCACACTACAATGACGTCCCTATCCATACTAAACATAGGCCGCGCGGAGTGGCCTCGCCGTTTGAGGCGTCATGTCAAGGACTGCGCGTCCCCTCCCGCCGGAGATCAAATCCTCCCTTAGCCATGGAGGTGTGTGTTGTTCTTAGCATAAATTAGTTTAAATAGTGTGTAAGTCTAGGAACCGATGATTTAAGCAGTTTGGTGCCTTTGGAATTCACACACATTTGAACATTTTTTTGAACTGTCGACGCGTGCTGCAGAACTCTACTGTAGACCCTGATGAAAACGCAAGAACTGGGTCTAATAAGTTGAATTAATACTCACAGATTCAAAAGCCGGTCTGCCGAGGCTCGCAGATGAGACTAGATAATTGACCCCTCATTAGGAACTTGTCATATGTCACAAAATCAGTTTACTTTCAGATGCAAACGAAAACGCGAGAACTGTGCCTATTAGATACAAAATTAACAAGCAGAAGCTCAAGCAACTAAACTATCAAAGCAAAACAGATGAAATTATAGAATCCGTTCCGTGTTAGGAACTCGTAAAAGTCACAAAATCTGTTGCTTCCCTGTTACTGCTTCTGTCTCGGTCGGCTACTGCTGCCTGATTGGTTGACTAACACCAACAAGCGGTCCCTAGCTTTCAAAACTAACAAACAAACGACTATAGACTCGCGCTACGGAACTCTACTGTAGACCCTGACCAAAACGCAAGAACTGCGTCTAATAAATTAGATTAATACGCGGAGATTCAAAAACCGAACTACCGAAGCACTCAGGTGAGTCTAAATAATTTGCCCCTGATTAGGAACTCGTAATATGTCACAAAATCCGTTTACTTTCCGGTGTAAGCGAAAACGGCAGAACTGTGCCTATTAGATATTAGATTAACACGCAGAAAAGAAACAAAACTATCAAAGCACATAAATGTTTTTCCGTGCTGAAGGTTACGGAAAAAATGTTGCTGATGTGAAGCGCGGAAGTAACAATAATTAGAAAAAGGGCTCCCGAGCACTCACAGAAGTACAGTAACAAAAAATAGTAGAAGACTGTTCTGCGAAACTGACTCAGATGGAACTAGGTATCATAATCCATATTTACGTGAAAGGAGGCTGAGACAAGCCCGTTTCAGAATAACTAATGAGAAAATACTCAATCGAAATCGAGAATAAAAAAATTAGTGGCATAACTTGAGATCGGTTGCTAGGGTACATCCTGAGACGCCGATGCCGGAGAGTAAAGATTTAAAATCTCACTAGCACCGTCTTGGTGATTTTACATTATGACGCAGCACCACCGTCAAGAAGAAAATGTTTGGGCTGTAACCACCAAGAAATGACACTTTGTCGCAAACAAATCTCGAGTCCACCACAAAAGTGTCCGATAAAATCTGAGGATATAATTAGTTTCTTGGCCACTAAGAGACTACCGACAACCGTATTTGTACCGTATTTGTCACAAAATAAACTGATTACAACTCTTTCAATCACAGTACATCAAAATTGCAGAAAACACAGCTACCTTCGGCTTCAAAAGCAAAATACCAGAAAAAGGAAAGAAGGAAGATTAGGTTTCAACTTCCCGTCGATATCTGTCATTGGAGACAGAGCACAAGCTTAGATTCTTTAAATGATGCGGAAGGAATTCCATCGTTCTCTTTCAAAGGAACGAAAATATAATCTCTAAATAATTTTCGATAAAGTGTCAGATACGACATGGACATTTGGTTGGTGGCTTTCTGCAGCTATAGCATAAATTGCAAGTTGAATGCACGTTCGTCTAGTATTTTAATAACGTAATAGGTAAGCCGGCCGGTGTGGTCGTGCGGTTCTAGGCGCTACAGTCTGGAACCACGTGACCGCTACGGTCGCAGGTTCGAATCCTGCCTTGGGCATGGATGTGTGTGATGTCCTTAGGTTAGTTAGGTTTAAGTAGTTCTAAGTTCTAGGGGACTGATGACCACAGCAGTTAAGTCCCATAGTACTCAGAGCCATTTGAGCCATACTAGATAACAAGAGTAAGTGGGAAAGTTGTGCAACAGTGGTAATTACTTTCTAAAGAAAGCAATTATAATTTTAGGAATTTATAGTACATAGCCACGGAAAGCCAAAGCCTTGGAAAATGTTTCTATGAACATATAACCGGACTGTACTAAACACAAAGAAACCTGACGTCGAAAATACTATTAAGCAGTCATGCAAAAAAAAAAAAAAAAAAACTGAGCTGCAGGTACTGAGATATTCGCTATTTTTGACTTCATTAAAACAACAAATACGAGTAGTTAATACTTTCAGCCAGAAGGCAAATACTTGTTTGTAAATAATGATTAATGTATAATAAGGCGTCGCATGGCGACGGTGGAATTTTCTAGATAATGTAATTCGTCGTCTTTGGGCGGCAATAAAAACAGAAAAATACGGATAGATATACGATCCTTCACTATTTTGTTCGCTGGAGAACAAATGAAGCCTTGAGCGCTAAAAAGAGACTTTTACTGTTTTTCTCAAGTAAGACGGACGCAGATCTGTGGCAGTCTGATCTAATTTTTTACTAAATGTATATAAACGTGTTATGTCTGAGTTGAGCGAAGTGTAAAGAACTGTTATAACTTACCGTGACGACGCACGAGCGACTCAAAGAAGACAATGGCTATATAAAAGAGCGCTCAATGGACGTGATATGGACATAAAAATCTACCGTCATTGTAGTATTAAGCTTAAGGTACGATATATGTTTTAGTTATAATAAATATTTGTTCTGGGAATACTGAATCATTTAGCAGTGCTCATTTCTATTATCTCCTCAGTATTATTTTCATTTTAATTATGCATTTTGCTAATATTACAGACTCCAAGATCAGCAGTCCAATGTGCGTGTTACATTGATAAAAAGAAAACTGTTTTATCGTCTTCTTGCATCAGCTTTAATATTGAATTTCTCTTTTGTGTGATGTTACAGTTGTTTTTGCGCCCTTAAGAACTTTCTGGTCCCTTAGGAAATTTTTTTGTCATAACAATAACTTCACAACCGGGTATGATCGTATCTACGATCATGAAGTAATTAGAAAGACGATAACGCAACTTCTTAATCAATAGCACGCTAGTTGTGACTGCCTCAAGCCACGCGAAACCGCAAGTAAAAACTATTCACATCTCATAATGCAATATTATATGACAATGGTCAATCCATGATTCTTACGCCAATTGTGATTGATAAAACAGTTAGTTAAATCTCAATTTCCAACTTTCCATTGAATAGCAACATCACTTCTATTTTGTAACATCACACTTGGCGCCCGAACAGGGACTTGACCAAAAATTAGTTCAAATTCTTGGAAAATTTTCTATGTGCTTGTGTTAATAAATGTTCTGTCGTTTCATGTACACATCATCTCTCTGTGAGTAAGACAGAAAATACGCTGGTCGATAACGCAGTTTAATTACCGAGAGAAAAGAAAAGAAAAGAGACGTGAATTTGCTGAGACAACATAGCGGTATTCAAGCCATCAAAAAGTAAGTCAGAATTTGGCATACGCAGTGTAGTGCTTCAGTAGCAACGTTGCTTTTCCAAGTCGATCCACATCCTTTCTATCTCCTTCCCGCAATAGAAAATCTGCTTTATTTTATCTTTCAAAGTAAAATTCTTCGTAGTCTGATAATAGAAATTATTTCTCCCCATTGTTAGTATACCTGTATTGCATTTTCAACATGGTGGATAGTGTGCGCAATTTGCAGTGAAGAGCATCTTCATTCATTTGTCTGAAACGGTTAGGTTCCATCTTGTCTTCTTGCCAGATAGAATTTCATTTGTTGCTCACGCGAGAGTGGTGCTCTTAGCGGACTCACCACGTCACTGACAAACGACGAAAGCCTTACGTAGCACGTGATTTACTAACGAAAGTGGCAGATAGTAAACAGAGACAGGTGACAACAGGAGACGGGAGTGAAGACGTTAATAGGATTCCATACCCTTTACGATCGCGAACGGTAGGTTCCCGTGTGGAAACTGAACTAACCATGTCTGTAACAGGGGAAAGTGACCCTAAAGTCCAAATTCTTCCCGCTGCAGCTACAAATGACCTCGGTGCGTTAATGGAAATGCTGAAACAACAGTTTGACGCAGTAAATGAGACTATAAAAACACAAAATGAGACTGTTAACGCCCGATTAGATGCTGTAAGCGAATCAGTAAAAACACAAAATGAGACTGTTAACGCCCGATTAGATGCTGTAAGCGAATCAGTAAAAACACAAAATGAGACTATAAAAACACAAAATGAGACTGTTAACGCCCGATTAGATGCTGTAAGCGAATCATTAAAAACACAGCTAGGCACAATCAAAACAGATCTGCATAAAGAAATTACGGCTGAATTAAATACCCATTTGGGTGAGGTGCAAACTAAGATCAGTGATCAAATTCAGAAAATGCAGAAACAGGTGAAAAGTGAAATAGCTGAAGTATCTGGAACATTAAACACAAAAATTCAGGCAGCTACCAAAGAAATAAACTCAGTTAGAAATGCAGTATCTGACATTGAAGGTGTAGTGGAGGATCTGTCGAGGCAGATAGACTCAATCAATATTGAAGAACAGGTTAAGAGCACCGTGAAAGCACACGCGGAGGCATTGTCGGAACACTACAGTGAATGGATAAAGGGTAAAGATATTTTTATCGAAAAGAAGGTCAGGGAGGAGCTTAGGGAGACTGTCAAGGATGTAACTTACGAAATCTTAGCTGCTCCTGGTAAGTCGGGAGACACAGTAGTTTCTGAATTGGGACAGATTCGGAGGACACTCACACGGGATCTTCCCGAGTGGAAGCAGCAAGTAGTGGACGAAGTCAGAATGCTGAGAAACTGGGTAGAAAATCCGCACACGCATACGCAAACTATAGGGAACAACTATTTAGACGGTGACGAATGTCAGTCAACTCCTTATTGTTCACCGCCTGATTACATGCAAAACAACAGTCCTGTTGAGTCCCGAGTAGGGAAACTAAATGATCCGCCCACAATTGTGAGTTTAATGCAAGAGGAAAGTGTGATTAAGCATCGCACTTTTCCTGTTTTTCATCCGCAGAAGCGAGAAATACACCCCATCGTGTTCCTAAAGAATTTTTCCGGCATATTTCCCAGGAGCTGGACAGACAGACAGCGTATTCAGTTCGTCACTGGCTTTATTTCTGGTGATGCAGCATTATGGGGAACGGAAATGGTAGACACGTGTAGGAATTATGAAGAGTTTGAGAAAATGTTCTTGGCAAAATTTTGGAGTAATGGGGTACAGCAAAGATTAAGGAAGGAGGTGTATGGTGCGGAAATTTTCAATGAGAAGCATGGAAGTCTCCGGCGATACTTTGAGAAGTATCTAGCAAAAATTAAATTCTGGGATTCTCCGATTTCTTCCAAGGACGTAATTATGATTCTCAAAAGCAAACTCCCTGTGTCTATTAGAGAGAAATTAGTAAATGTGTCCGAAGAAGACACGGATGTATTCCTTTCTGTGCTGGATTCCTTAGATTTAATTAGCGAGGATGTGCGCTCCAAGGTTGGCAGCGGCAAATTCTTCCCTGGCAGCCAGCAGAATGCATCGCACGCGGACAACAATGCGCCCAAGGAGAGAGCGAGCTACTGCGACCGCTGTTGCCAACCTGCCAGCGGTTATCAAAACGCAAACGGCAATAACTTTAAACGGAAGCAGAAAACCAATTACAGTAATCAGCAGAGATACCACCCAATTTACAACCACCAGGTACAACATCAGTACGGAAACCCACCCTTTAATTCTGCGCCTGAGCAGCATGGAAATTCTCCACAAACTAGTGGTAATTTTTCAAATGGACCAGTGTACAATCAAAGTTATAGGTCGAAATATAGCAAGTGGCATGGGCAAGGCGGAGGCCACCCAGCACAACATAAGAACAACTATTCACAGGATAGAGGACCGCGGAACAATTTTCAAATGGCACCAAATGCGAACTTTCCTTCACAAGGAAATGGTTTTGCCGGCAACCAAAAGATCGGGCGACATCAGCCTTCTCAAGTATTCTATTCACAAGTGAATGCACCCAGTGGATTTGACCCCTTTACACCGGCATTTGTACCACATAACCAGCACCAATATGAAACGGAACAAACACTTAAAGCCATGAATGACAAACAGGTTAAACATCCTGCGGAAAATTAGAGGCAGCACCTTTCAGCCTCCTAGAGGTCGCTGCCGGTTCCAGTGGGGGCACTAACGAATACTCTGATTCTGAGAATGTTAATGCGATACGGTACGACCATGAGACCGACTTACGAGATGACCTTGCACCTGACAAAGAAGCTCAAGACATTAACAACATTTATGATGAACAGGTCCAGGCTTCGATTAAGATTTCTATTGCCAACATTCCTTTCACAGCCGTTGTTGATACAGGAGCAAACATCAATGTCATGTCACCATGTCTCTTCAGACAGGTGTCTTCTGTTTCAAAAGTTTTATCATTGCCGATTCAGGGCTGCTCCATATCGGGAGCGATTGGTCCATTGAAACAGAGAGTTAGTTTACAGACGCAGCTTCAACTGCAGATAGAATCTGTTTTGGTTTTTTGCCACTTTCTAATAGTAAAGAACTTGTCAGTTCCATGTCTCTTGGGGATGGAGTTTCTTCGACAAACAAAAGCAGTGATAGATATTGAATCTGGAATGTGTACCTTTATCGTAAATCAACAACAAGTTGTTGTTAACTTGTTAAGGAGTAAAGTGAAGGCAGTGTTGACATTGCATCAGGTTTGGAGACGACAGAGGACCGCCAAACCGTGCTTTGATCAGACAAATGACCTGAGTAAATGGGATGACATAAATGACAATGAGTATGAAGACTTACTTCCTGACACAGACGAGATCGATGCTAAAGCCAAGGAATCGACTGAACTCAGGGGGGAGCAGAAATATGAGTTGTTCCATTTATTAGTAAGTTACAAGAAAATCTTTTCAAAGAAACCAGGAGTAATAAAAGGGTTCGAGTATAAAATGGAAGTGCTTCCCCACTCAACGTTCTGCAAAGCAAGCTATTCAGTACCCTACGCCCGACGAGAAGCTGTAAAGCATGAGATTAGGAAAATGCTGTGTTGGGATGTTATCGAGTTATCGAATTCGCCGTACTCAAGTCCCTTGTTGTCCGTACTTAAACAGGACGGTAGTGTCAGACTAGTACTGGACGCCAGATCAATAAACAAAATAATTGTACCGATAAGGACTCGGCCTGAAGCACTTGAGGAGCACTTGCAAAAATTTCATGGCATTAGATTTTTGAGTACACTCGATTTAAGAAGTAGCTATTGGCAGGTGAAATTGGCCAAGGAATCCAGAAAATATACTGCTTTTATATTTGCCGGCCGCTCATATCAGTTTAAGGTCATGCCTTTTGGTTTAAATGTAAGCTCGGGAATATTTATTTCTGCTCTCGATTTTGTGTTAGGACCTGAACTTCTGGATGAGGTAACTGTTTATGTAGATGACGTGTTGATAGCCACTAAGAACTGGGAAGATCATTTAGCTATTCTACGAAAGGTGTTTCAGAGATTTCAAGAACATGGTGTTACAGCGAATCTGAAAAAGTCAAAATTTGGAAAACGTGAGGTAAAGTTTTTAGGTCATGTGATTACACCTGAAGGGATTAAACCCGACCCGGAAAAGTTGTCTGCGATTAAGAATTTCCCTACGCCGGTAACTAAGAGGCAACTAAGAGGATTTCTCGGTCTTTCGTCTTTCTTTCGACGATTTCTGTCTGGTCAAGTAATGAACAATCCCGCTTTGCACAATCTTCTGAAGAAAAGTACGCATTGGATTTGGACACCAGAGTGTCAGAAAGCTTTTCAGGCAATTAAAGATGGTCTTGTAAACAATAACATTCTCTGTCATCCACAAATGGACAAAGAATTTTGTATCACCTCAGACGCTTCGTTTGTTGGAATTGGATCTTGTTTGTTTCAGATTGAATTAGTAGACGAAACAGAGCAGATCAGAGTGATTAGTTTTGCGAGTAGGGTCTTAACAGAATGTGAAAAGTCCTATTCAGTTACTGAGCTGGAGGCACTTGCAGTTATTTGGTCCTTCAAGAGGTTTAATTATTACATTTTTGGCAGGAAGATAAAAGTGTTTACGGACCATCAAGCACTTTCGTATCTTTTGACCTGTAAATTACAACATCCGCGTCTGACCAGGTGGTGTTTATTTCTGCAAGAATACGATTTTGATATTGTGTATATAAAGGGCAAGGATAACATTATTGCAGACGCACTTTCTCGTTCACCAGAAGGTCTGCCTGAGACAAGTGAGTTGGTAGAACAGATGTCGAATTACAAAGTTCTTCTTATGCAGGATCCCATTCATAGAAAATATTTCTTGGAACTGTGCAAGCAAATCCAGACACTACAGACCACAGATCCTAAGTGGGGAAAAGTAATCAGACTTCTTCAAGAAAATCCAAACCATAAGTTGTCCAAATTCTTCAAGATTCATAATCAGGTATTATTTCATCGTACCTCTGTGTCATCAGACAACTGGCTTGTTTGTATACCTAGCAGTTTTGTCGAACATCTTTTGTGGTATACCCACATTTCTTGGGGCCACTATGGTCCAGAGAAGTGTAAAAAGAAGATTGCTACTTACTGTTATGTGCCCAACCTACATCGTCGGATACACAAGTTGCTAAAATTCTGTGTCATCTGCCAAAAGGCGAAAGCTCTGAATATTCCTACTTTAATTCCATTGAATCCGATCATCGCAGAAAGACCTAATCAGCTCATTAGCATTGACCTGGCTGGCCCTCTACCGATGGGTAGGGGAGGTGTCAAATACCTCGTTGCTGTTCTCGAGAACTTCACTAAATACGTTCGAATGTATGTTATGAAGACATCTTGTGCTCCGCCTATTATACGCTGTCTTGAAAATGACTATTTCCCTCGATTCGGAGTCCCCGAATCTATACTTTCAGATAATGCATCCAACTTTACTTGCCGCAAATGGCGTGAGTTTTTGGCCCATCACAATGTCAAGCAGATCTTAATATCACGTTTTAGGCCTCAGTCGAATTTGACTGAGCGGATCTTCAAGGAGTTTAACAGATTTGTTCGGACGTACATTCCAGACAAGCAAACTCGTTGGGTTGATTTTGTGACACCTTTTGAGGAGATAGTTAATAATTTGCCACACACTTCCACAGGTTTTACTCCACACGAGTTGATATCTCGAAAGAAGGAACAGAATGAGTGGGTTGATCCTCTTCCCAAGATACCTAGCCCTGAGGTAGATCTAGATGTCAAAATTCGAGAAGCTTTAAGTTCCATTACCACCAATGCTCAATTAAGGAAGAAAGGCTATGATAAAAAAGTAAACAAAGTTGTAAATTACCATGTAGGTGAAAAGGTATTACTTAAGACTCATTTCAAGCCATCATTAATATGTAAGAAAAATCGCAAGTGGCAACATATGTACCAAGGTCCTTACCTTATTTTAAGGAAACCGCACATAGGGAGTTATTTGTTAACTGACCCGGCTACGGGGAGAGTAAAAGGCTTATTTCACCATCAAGACTTAAAGAAATTTTATAATGGTAGTGGTTAAATACTGTCGTGGAAATGAATTGTTGCTTACTGGAAATTTCCTTGTGTGAACTGTTAATGATAAGTATTGTGTTGAACAGCGCACTGACTACATGGTAACGGCTATTACATGTAAACTTTAAGTATTAAATGCTATGTATGAAAAAATTGTTTATAGTGATGGACATGAACCGATATTTCTTCAACAAGCTGAAGCAGGAAATTGGGGTTGCACCAAGAATTTCAATTTAATTTTAAGTTAGTAATAAGAAAAAAAGTGCTTGCGAGGCGATTGCCCGGAGCTATATAAATATGTAAAGGTGAGAAATGGAGAAGGATGCGTAAATAAGCACTTCTCTCAAGGTACAAGAATATTTATAGATTTATTTTTAGTAATGTAAGTACTTGAAGTTCTGTAGTAAAAGCCCAAATTACCTGCTTAAAAAAAAAGGTACATGGTCAAACAGTCCAGACAGTGGACAGGAGTAGAAGAAATAGCTTAAAGTTCAGTTAAAGCGTGCTGTTAAATGGAAAAGACAAGTGGTAACCCGCATGTGTTCACGCAAGGAGACAAAAAGCTGTAGTAAACTAAGTAAGGTGAAATACAGTACAAATGGAGGCAAACCATGAAGCATCAATAATGTAGCGTAAGTACTCCACGAGGCCATTAATTGCTATGAAAGTAAACTATTTCCCTGTGATCTGAGCCCAATGTAAAGAGTATATGAGGAATGTTAGCTGACGAATTGATTTCAGTAGAATCAAGTTACTAAATAACCACACAGCAAGCCCCCTGTATCATAAATAAGTCCAAGTAAAGATCTTCAGAAGATTTGTAGTGTAATCTAGCGACCATTCAATACCCTAATTGAAGGCTAATCTAAAGAACAAGCAATGCAGTGATATTTAAACTTAATATTGACTATAACCTGAGTAAGACGTAGAAGTAGCAAAGCATGCTGTAAGGAAGGAGGTTGAAATTTATATATGTGCCTATGTTTATTATGATAATTTAATTTACATGCAGATTTTATTGCAAAAATGTCTTCTAAGACACTCCTCTTATGAAATCCATTTTCCTTCTGCCCGTTCCTTTTGATCCTGGTTCATTAACCCAGACCAAGGGTCGACTTGTAAAAGGCACGTGTGCTTCGAAGCAAAGCAGTGCTTATGAGAAATGAGACACGTAGCGTGATGAACTTCGCTAGCTTTGGTAATGTTTGTTATGGACCGGTTGCGTAAACCCAGTGAACTGTCGGTAATTCCATTCATGCAAAAAAAAAAAAAAAAAAAAAAATAGTAGACACGCGTTACCCTATTTTTTTTTAACAGAGAACGATTGCTGAGTACATGAAGCGAAGAGGGAGACCTATTGTTATCCAGTCTGCCCTCAAATATAAAAACAAATTTGGCAAGCAAAAAAAAAAGATTCAGCGTTAAATGCATACTCGTTAAGTAGTAGATATGCTGCGTGGCAGTAGAAAATGATCTTGGGTGCACTAAAGAATAAATGCAACGAGTGTTGCGAAACCTGTAGTTTTCATAATGAGGAGATGAGCACTTAAAAGAAAGTTTGAAAGAATATTTTTAGGTTCACTAGTGAAAGCAAATCTTGAGATATAAAGAGTCCATTCATAAAGCAGTTGTTCACTGGACTTAACAAAAGGAGTGACCATTAATTGTAAATATTAGCTCGTAAGTGATATTTTGTAAATAGTAGAATATAAGTCTTTCTATACCAGTGGAGGAAACGTGCAAAATTGATTGTTTTGTAAATGAACTCCATCGGCGAAGGAACTAAGCACGAATGCTGTGTGAAGATGCACACTAAAGTGCGACGTGCATAATAAAAATAACTGTTCACTGTATACTAGTGGTAGTGTTGTACTGCAAGTGTAAAAAAGAAGTCAAGGCTACGACAACAGGTGCAACGCAAAGTTCAGTGTTGTTCTAAGTGCAGCGACAGCTAAAACATTCGTCGTCACTTACCTGTGAGCCTCATGGGAGGCAGTTGACAGAGAAGTATGGAGGCAGCTTCAGTGTCTGGCTCCTCCGATGGAAAACGCGCGCGAGGTGTTTGTATCGATGCACTCGTGTGATACGAAGTTCACAAAAAGAAGGAGCAATCTACGACCAGCAGCTCTGTTACAGCCTTAGCGCGAACGGATACTGAGTATTGGAGCTCACGCAACACTGTGCAGCTGACGTGTGGCTGACGTGTGGGTGACGAAACAATCCAAACTTTAAACTGCTAACCGCCATGACTTCCATCGTACATGCTGGAGGAAAGACATTTGTACACTTGTGTGACTACATTTTCATACGTAAATTAAGCAATTTTCTTGAGTTGAAGTTAAGATGAGTGAGAAGTAGATTGTTAGATTACTCTGGCCTTAAAGCCATTAATACCGGCACTCCTGAACACTGCTAAAATGAATTATAATCCTGTCTCTTGATGGACAAAGAAAATGAATGTGCACTATAGGAAGACCCTAAACTCCAGACCAGTTCCGATCCTTAATAAATGTATCCAGTAGCTTGTAAGTCATACTAATAATTTTCCACTTCTTCTGTTTCATATTGTAAATAAAAACCCGGGAAGCCACTTGAATTCCTGGCACCACAGTGGAAAGGACAGATGTACTGCATGATGAACGCCGTAGACAGCTAACACAGAAAGTGAAAGCATCACGAAGTGTAGTGCTACGTTATTAAACTGTAATTGAACCACGAGGTGTCAACAGATGCTCGAACATTGTCCACTCTAGTTTAGTGAAAATAAGCACTCACTGTACTCATGTATTAGTTGTTAAGCTCAAGAGAAAGTAATTCCTGAATTCTATCCCCTGAAGTGCGAAATGAACGTTCACTTATTGTTATAAGCAAATATGGACCAAACTTAAATATGCACATAAATGTTAGTCTTGGTATTATGGAATGAAGTGACTGATGAACAAAGAATGAAAAACTTTATTTTGAAAAATGATAAATATCTGATATATGTTTATAAATGTAATTTCAATTTAAGTACATAGTACGCCAGTAACATTATGTAAATGTCACACAAAAAATCACGAATATCTCATGAGGACATGAGGATCGAGGTAATCCTTCGGCATTCCCTCTCTCCTCATGGGAGGCAATGAGATATTCGCTATTTTTGACTTCATTAAAACAACAAATACGAGTAGTTAATACTTTCAGCCAGAAGGCAAATACTTGTTTGTAAATAATGATTAATGTATAATAAGGCGTCGCATGGCGACGGTGGAATTTTCTAGATAATGTAATTCGTCGTCTTTGGGCGGCAATAAAAACAGAAAAATACGGATAGATATACGATCCTTCACTATTTTGTTCGCTGGAGAACAAATGAAGCCTTGAGCGCTAAAAAGAGACTTTTACTGTTTTTCTCAAGTAAGACGGACGCAGATCTGTGGCAGTCTGATCTAATTTTTTACTAAATGTATATAAACGTGTTATGTCTGAGTTGAGCGAAGTGTAAAGAACTGTTATAACTTACCGTGACGACGCACGAGCGACTCAAAGAAGACAATGGCTATATAAAAGAGCGCTCAACGGACGTGATATGGACATAAAAATCTACCGTCATTGTAGTATTAAGCTTAAGGTACGATATATGTTTTAGTTATAATAAATATTTGTTCTGGGAATACTGAATCATTTAGCAGTGCTCATTTCTATTATCTCCTCAGTATTATTTTCATTTTAATTATGCATTTTGCTAATATTACAGACTCCAAGATCAGCAGTCCAATGTGCGTGTTACATTGATAAAAAGAAAACTGTTTTATCGTCTTCTTGCATCAGCTTTAATATTGAATTTCTCTTTTGTGTGATGTTACAGTTGTTTTTGCGCCCTTAAGAACTTTCTGGTCCCTTAGGAAATTTTTTTGTCATAACAATAACTTCACAACCGGGTATGATCGTATCTACGATCATGAAGTAATTAGAAAGACGATAACGCAACTTCTTAATCAATAGCACGCTAGTTGTGACTGCCTCAAGCCACGCGAAACCGCAAGTAAAAACTATTCACATCTCATAATGCAATATTATATGACAATGGTCAATCCATGATTCTTACGCCAATTGTGATTGATAAAACAGTTAGTTAAATCTCAATTTCCAACTTTCCATTGAATAGCAACATCACTTCTATTTTGTAACATCACAGTACGCAATACCATTGTGTAAGACAGAAGCTTGTAACTTACTGCGTAGAGCTGTACGCCATCAACCATAATGAAACTTCCAGTTAGGATGAATAACCAGCAGAGAGAGAGCCATAAGGTGAAGTAATTAAGCCGAGCTACTGTAACGTAGGGTAGGGTGACTAGAGGTGGGGGGGGGAGGTTGGGGGGGGGGGGGAGCAGGGCGGACAGGCGGTGGCTTAGCGGCTCAGCCAGCTGCCGCATTGTGGCGGCCGGCTTCAATTAACTGCCGGATTAATGCGCTGATCTAATTGATCCATTGGCGCCGATCGCCAGTCCGATTGTCACAGCGGTCAACCCACCCCGTCTGCTCCTTCGTGCTGTCCCTAGCATGTGGCTAGCTCCGTCATCAGACCTGGACGATTGAATTTGTCTTGACAAGAGGGGGATGGCTTTCATTTGCCTAATGCGTATAGGAATATTTATGGAGTGACCGTTCAGGTAGGGAGAATTAAATTTGTGTTGCTATCACACAGCGACTCCAAATGTTACGTGATGCAGTGCTCTGTAAGGTTTGCCTGTAAGCGTCCAGAAGATTTCCAACGTCACTACACCGCCAGCTCAGGCAGACCTCATTCGAAAGTACAGTGTTGAAGGCAAAGGTATTTCGCTTGCTTGTGCCTATTGTCTCGGAGCAGACGTCGGCAGCTATCTCTTTTTCTTTTCCTTTTTTATTTTTTGTTATATGACAGGAGCAGAAATTAGCCACTATACATTAGGTACTAAATGAAGTTCATCCTGCTGCCGGGTCTCTGCATTAATAAAGTATACTGCGATGGCACTGGAGGATGGCAAAGGTATTTTGCTTGCCTGCACCTATTGTCTCACAGCAGACGTCAGCAGCTATCTGTTTTTCTCTTTCTCTTTCTTTTTTTTTTTGTTATATTATAGGAGCAGAAAATAGCCACTATACATCCTGCTGCCGGGTCTCTGCATTAATGAAATATGCTGCGATGGCATTGGAGGAAGGCTTCCTAGAGCACCAATCTGAAATGGCCCCGAAAAGGTCTGAATGTGGAGCTATGACGTGTAGCATATTAGTGATTTATCAAGGGTTGTAAGTTTTAGGATCCAAATATTTGCGATATCACTTACTAGTATAATCTTCTTAATTGCTGTTCAATCTTGGGGAAACTAAAATATTACCATGTAGCAAATTTTAACTTTTTGTTTGTCACTTTGTTTCAACTGTCTTTACTTTATTGTCTACCTCTAAAGACAATGAGAAATTCCCATTAGTCCACAATAACTTCACTTTTGTTACCATTGTATTGATATTACGCAACCTTCCATTTCTCTGTGTGTTTCTGCCACTTTACTGATGTAATGCGACCTTAGACCTAATAACGCAGTTTATCATCTGTTTTCAGGTAGGATTAATGCACTCTTAAGAGATGACATCTTGAGGCCATAAGTGTCCATAAATAATATTTGCTATGTGTGGTTATTTTATAAAGGCAAGATCGAAGAAATACTTCATTCTTGTATTTTGTAATATTTGTGAGGCCTACAAGACATGTTTTGGCCTTCCTGTATAGGATCAGGAAAACTCTGGGCACCTCATTTTGCTTGTGAGCATTGCAAATGAACCATGAAAGGTTCAATAAGCAGAATGTTTTAATTCCAAAAATATTTATGAATTGTATGAAGGCTTTCACGACCGGATGACATATCTTCCGGTAAACCTTCCGGGATGTAAGGTCGTGGTCCATGAAACTCTTCAGCTTCATCAACAGATAAATCGGCTGTAACAGAACACGCTTTTCAGTCAGGAAATCATCAAGTGAAGTTTTCCGAAACAAAAATTTTATCTACGACGACGAAGTATTACCCACGGCTTTGTAGAGAAGCAATTGAAATATATAAACATAGGTATAATTTTAATCGGAAAGAAGAGACCATGAAACTTAATGATATTTGGACAGTAGCACTACAGAATTGCTAGACAGTTTTATCCGTGACGAGATTACGATCGATAGTTAAGTTTTTATCTCTGACAATGATTATCTCTGCATATCACGTGTAACTCTGGTCACGCCCACTTTCTACGATATATAAGTCGCTCTCAGACGTCCGACCCGTCAGTCGGCAAGACTCACAGGAGGAGAAACACCCCTCTGAAGATGTCCAGCGCAGCTCTGGACGAAACGTTAAGAGCTGAAGAGTTTCATGGACCACGACCTTACATCCTGGAAGGCTTAACAGAAGATATTTATGAATTGGTTGAATAATTATTGGATGCTTTTTGCAGATGTGAAATAATTTTATTTCTGCATAGTAGATCCTTACCAACGTCGGATACTCATTCATCCAATTATCTAGCGCCGCCCTATCCAGTCCTCCCATGACTACATCATTGCAGTCGCGGCGGTAATGATAAAGATACGCGCTCACACAGTGAAGGGAAAACTGCAGATTCAGAGGTTTGAGCTGAGGAGACAAAACCATACTACCCCAAACAGGAAGTTCTTAATGACTTGGTTACAGGTCTTGGTCTCACCAAGTCAAATGCTGAACTTCTGACATCAGAATCAAGCAGTGGCGCTTGTTAGATGACTCTGTGCAAATTTCGGAACATAGAAAGCGTGACAAAACTTATTGTTTTTATTTTTCTCGTCAAAAGTGCTAAGTTTTTTCCGCAACGTGACTTGTCTGTTTGACGTGACTGGAATGGAGTCTAATCCAGACTCGTGTTACCTATTCGTAGACAGTTCGCCAAATAGCATCAGATCCGTTTTACTTCGTAGCGGGATCAAATAGGCGTCTCTTCCTCCGGTGCATTCACGTAACCTAATAGAGGATTAAGTAAGCGGCTCATTCTTGCTGGAATGAATCGAATATGATGAATATGGAAGGCAGGTAACTGCAACCTTTAGAATGATTTGATTTAGGATAGCTCTGCAAAGTGATTTTACAAGGTTTATCTGCCTTTTTGGGCTCTTGAATAGCAGAGACAGTGAGGCATTCTGGGAAGGAAAGAATAATGTCAAGTCGAAAGCAATGACAGGTCCAACAAAGATGTTGATAGCTCTGTTAAGCGTAAAGATGGACGTCATGAAGCAGCTTATTAGAGATCTGAATCAGGACTCTGCACTAGCACTTTTCGCGTTTTTTGGTAGTATATATATACTCTTTTCTATTTATTTTGGTTTTGTTTTTGTTATTGCTCGCGTAATAACGCATATACTAAAAGAGCCGCGAAATACCTTTTAGTAATGCTGTGCCAAGAATTTCTTTATAATCATTAATTTTCAACAAAACAGAATATATCGGGTTCTTATTGTTCTGTATCTGGCTTTCTATTAAAGGAACATTTTTGGTTACTGTAACTCACTATAAAAAATCTACATATCTTCCCTACTTTATAGTTATTGAAAATGAAAATTACTTCGTTATGAAATACTGATGTTACAGTTCGCAAAGATTGTTCAACATTTTGCAGTGGATTTTCGTTAAGCGTAAAACACCAATAATTGCCACGACTAGCACAAGAACATGAGACTATTGTCGGAGAAAAATACGTTTTCACTATAAGGTTTGCCAGACCAGAACTAAGCACAACAAAATTCCTATTATGTTACGAAGGTAAATTATCTCTTTTGTACTATTAGCAATATATTATCAGCAGCCCGCATCAACCTGCAAAACACATCATAAAATCTGCTGCTCTGCTCTGCAAGTCCGGAAGCTGAAAGAGATGATTTTATTTCACTATTACCTTCCCGCTTCTTTGCGGTATGATCGATTTCTTTCAATACAGTTTGAATGCGCCGCGGCAGCGGCTTGTTCGTTCGTAGCGCAGCTCTGCACCACGGATAATATTTAAATTACTGAAAATGTCTTAAAAGGATGGGATAATAATTTAAGCAAGCTACTACAAATAATAATGCAAGGTTTCATTAAATAACTCTATTCAAAACATTCAAATATCTACAATACACACCTTTTTTAAAAATGCGTACGTAATGGCGTACATCGATTAACCATGACAAAAGAAGACTACGTTAGCATGTACAACTGCGACACAGGCTATCTTACTCCCGTAACTCCAAGAAGAAGACAAAGAAATTAATGTTCATGCTGTATTATGTATACTAGTGATGTTTTTCATCTGTGTATGATATTTATCGTCTGTGCGGTTTCAGTACTCGCCGACACAGATATTATCTAAAATAAATAATAATAAAAAAATACATAATTCCATACAATAACAGAATACGATGCACAATATTTTCTCTTTACTACAAAATATGTCTTTTGCTAAGGGACGTTACAATGCCCCCTGGCAGCAATTGACTAACGTTAAGAATGTTCGGCAATATGCTGCCACTAACGTCCGTTTTGTCATTGTCTATCACCTTGTTTGGAATATTCACTGTCCACTTCTTTGCTCTTTTACATTATAGTTTTAATTACACTTCTTATAGTTTTTTCACACTTTGCGAGGTGACCGTAAACCTAGTCCCAGGGTCATTACAGTTTTCTGGCTCCCCCATTTGGGCTACGTGCCGTCAGAAAACCTGGGAAAACTGCGCCGGAGCCATGGTCATCTCACCTGGTTTGTCTTAACACACAGTTTTGTTCATCAAACAAGGGTGGACTTCATCCAATGTTCACAGATAACAATGATTATTTATGTCAAAATGTTAAACCTTTTAGTCTCTCTATTAAAAATGTACCTTCTACACTTTTTCACATTTGTGTTCTGTGTCACAATTAAGGTCAATCATCAAACAGTTCGGTTGCAATGTAATGGATTGTCTCTACACTTACTCACGACAGATGTTCTACCATTGTATGGCATTCGTGTCAGTTTGTGTCACTAATATGACGAAAACATATGACATATATCATCGAACAAGTGAATGTTTTGAGTTATACTCAGCAAAAAGAAAAAAAAATGTTTGTCACGTAATTTCGTGTTCAATAAATCATTTTCATATTAGTACATGAACAACGTAGTTGGTAATGTTCGGTTGAACGTCAACAATGTCGTACGGAGCGGGCGTCGCGAAGCAATTGTTGCGTAGCGTCGTCTGGAGCGCGGCGTGCCAACGACCGCTGAGGTCGACGATCTGCTAGCAGCAACATCGACGGCGTGCTGCGGTGGCGCCCGAGCAGTCGCGAACCACGCCGAACCATTCACCAATGTCGGCCTGTTGCAGTGGTTTCCTGCGACCGGCTGGCTGGCGGCACCCGTCTCTGCCTCTCCGCATGGCTCCCCGTCGTAACGCATGAAACAAATATTCCACAACGGTGTACTGTCTTTAAGGATACAACTTATTAGCTGTGGAAGAAAATGCACTTTGGTTAAAAGCGTTTATTGTTCATTACGCCGTCGCTTCGCTGGTATGCACAGGATGTTTTGGCATGATAACAGGTTTCTTGTGGCATTGTGACACTGGTATTCAGGGTTCGTCACACGCACATTGTACTACACACTTTCACTTGTTCTCACGGTTGATACACTGCCAGAGTGTCTTTCAACACGCGAAAATATTTCGGTACACACATACTAAATGTCTCCGTCGAGCGATGTTTGTTTGAATCGACTCCGAACGGATCACTAACTACCGTTTTTACTCACAGTGTACTACTGTTCGTTGAGCACTGCACTATGACAGTTAGTCACTCAACACTTAACTTATACCGACGTATATATTGGTGCAGATACAACAGTCATTTTCTGTCCCTACTACACACAATATTCCGTCCTTTCCTAGATTGTTTATGCACACAGTTTATTTTTAATGCATAACAACTGTTCTTAGCATAATCACTATCATCTACATTGAGTCCATTGTGTTACCTTCTCATTACACACTTTTAATACTATTACTAGGCATATATTGCTTTTTTGTAATTATTTGAAGGTGTGTGATTTTTTTTTTTTTTTTTTTTGTACATAGCTTTCTTTTCCTCTTTTAGTGTAGCTTGCCAGGTTATCACCCATCTAGCAAACAGATTTTACCATGTGCATGACAGCTTGACTTGGGCATATTGTTCAATAAATACTTCATTTAGTACTGGTATTATTTTTAACGGTCCGTCCTACAGGACTACAGTGAAGTTTCCGCGTAACTTGATTCGCGTACCGCGTAATTAATATTCAAGAACGTGTACCAAGTACACAGGCTTCAATTGAAGCATTCATACATACAAAGCATAGGTTGCACGGAACGGTTTTGTTTTTTATTGGATTCTGCTCCAGTGTCGTTCTCAGATCACTATTGGCAGTAAACATTACATCACATAATTATTTCGTACTACAAAGTCAATTTTTGGCTAGTATAGACTCTCTCTCAGGGTTCCTTAATTCTAACACAATTACATTTGCTACATATTTATATGAGATTTCATCATTAATTGTACTTACTTACTACAAAATGATTCAAGAAATTAATCATTATTTTATCAACAAAAGATTATTCATTGCTTGAAGAGCATGTAGTATTTTAATGACACCAACTGTCTGTAAACAAAGTCTTCCATTTGCATATTATTGCTCAGTTTACTGATTCTACTTCCTCAAAATTGTAACTATACATAAATTCTTTCTTAAAACTAACATACTTACACTCTAAAACACAATTGAAATCTTCTTACCACTACTATTTACATCAGACATGTCACTGAATAAATAACTTTACATCTTTACGTGGATACATCCTTTTATTTTCCCCGTCTGGGGATGTGCTAACAAATAGCTACATTCGTGTGGCAACATCTTCCGAATCTCTTTAACCACTACTTCCCTCCTCGACCAAGGGATGGAGTAAGATGCGCGACAGTATGTTTTGTGAGGCATCACCTCTATGTGATAGTGGTACCCTTTGACTATTCCCGGTCGGTCGGTAAATACCATGGTATATTCCGATAACAGCTGCGTCAACTGTTGCTTTTGTATGTTGCTCAAACTTTCAGATTCCTGTACCTTGGTTCGAAATTCATCAACATTTGGTTCAAAATTTCTATCTCCTATATTCGGATAATAGAGATCCGTCACAGGTGAATAATCATTAAAGTGTAGTACCCAGGGGTTCCTACCTTTGATATTAATTCGATTGCAACATGGCACAAGTACCTCCTTCGATTTCATCATAGACAACTCAATCCTCCTACCTTTATTAACTATACTTAGTTTTCCCGAGGAGAGGTCGATCACTGCGTCCCTCTCACGGAGAAAATCTACTCCCAAAATGCAGGCCACCTTTAACCCTTTAACAATGAGGAACGAGCTCACTATGGCTTCGCCCTCCTTACAAATCTCCACCTGCACCTGGTACTTAACTAACTGGCTCTGTGCACTTATAGCTCCAGACACCTTGCAATTATTAACCGGGAAAGTCGGTATACTACGTCCCTTCCCTAGCGCTTTAAACAACTCTGTACTCATTACACTCACTGAGGCACCTGTGTCAATGATTATATTCACTGCAACATCATTGATTTTCGCTTCTATTATGGCTTGCACATTTTCGTTGCTATCTTTCTTACATTCATGCGGTTCGGTCAGTAGATCTTTATCCATACTGATACCGTCGTTGTATCGCAGCATATGTATTCCAGGGATACTATTGTTATTCGTGTTGCTCTCACTCCACCCCTCGGCCAGCGATGGAGAGCATATCGAGGCCGATTCTAGTTTGTTGGATGGCTTGCTTGCGAGGTACTTGGACGGCTATTATCCGCGACCTCTACTATATTTACGCTTTGGTTTGTGGGCCGCCACGACTGCGCAATAGGCGCGTTCTGCAGTGGTGGTCTGTTGTTATCGTACCGGTCATTACCCTGCCGCTCTGGGCTTGGTCGCTGATTCTGATTCCAATTACGATTACCGTCATTGTAATTGCTATGCCACTGACCTCGCGCATTTTTCCAGCGGTTGGTCCCTGGCAATCCGGAATCGTACCGGTCGTCAAATCGACGCTTTTTATTGTGGGACGGTTGCCCATACCCGTTCTGACTTCTCCCATTATTACAATTTTGCGAATGCTCTTGCCGATTGTTACCACCCCCACCATTTCCATGGTTGTGGTTTTGTGCACTATTATTTCTGTCATGTTTACACCCTGATCCATTATTCCGCGAGTGATCACCCGCTGCTTTTGCGTCTTCCTGGATTAAGTCTATTGAATCTAGAACAGACAGGAAATGTTCCATGTCGCTTTCTGGTGCGTGTGTTAATTTCTCTTTGATATGAAGGGGTAAATGTGATTTTAGGAGTCTCATTATGTCTCTTGGTGAGATAGGCTCGTCCCAGTAACGCTTTTTGTTTATGTACTTCTCGAAATACCGTCTCAGGTTCCCAAGACGGGGTGAGTACGGTTCGGGATTGTATACTTCTTTTCTTAGCCGCTCTTGTATACAAGGCGACCAGTATTTCGACAAAAACGCCCTTTCGAACTGTTCATATGTCATGCAGCTGTCTGCTACTTCCGTAGCCCACAATGCTGCATCACCCTGAATGTATGACATTAGATACTGAATTTTCTGTGCTTCTTTCCACACACTAGGCAAGATATTTTTAAAGCTTTTTATGAATACTACTGGGTGTACTGACTTCCGTTCAGTAGTAAACGTTTGATACTGCCTATTTTTTATCAAACTTTCTTCAACTAATATTTTTGGGCTATACTGGTTTGCTCCTGGGACATAGGCTGTGTGCTCCGAACCGAAGCTACAGCTCTTCGCATTATCGCCTAAAGATTCACCATTGTTGCGTCGCGTATAAGTTTGTGCGTTGCCAAAAACATTGGCTGTTGGCGACATAGTTTCATGTTCAAGATGTTTGCTGCTTTGTGCTAAACCCTTTTCCAAGTCGGATATCCGTTTGTTAATATTCACTTGCCACTGCGGAATATCCTCACTGAGTATTTGTTTGATGGTTTGCACGTCGTTCTGTACCTGACTATTTACTGCGGTACTGAACGATTCGGAATCTCTATCTGCTATTGCTGCTTGTACCTTAGAATTAATATTTTTTTTCGATCTCACTCTCCTTCATTTCTAGCCATGAGTTGAATTCGGTTTCAATTTTAGTCACTTGTTCGTTCCACTTCTGCTCTACAAGCTGTGTGGAATCTACCTCTAGCTTTTCTAACCGGTTGGCTAAGACACCTATCTCGTCTACCATGTTAGTGTTTGCTACTTGCAGATTGTTGACCTGTTCAGTCAACTCCTGCACGGCCTTAGGTATCGACTCATAATTCTGTTTCATACAGGCAATGTCTTTCTTCATAATTTCTAACGATTGCACAAGTTGCTGGTCTCGCTCAGCTAGCTGACGATCTCGCTCAGCTAGCTGTTGCGCAAATTTTGCCTGGTAATCCAGCACGCGCTCTAATATCGCCTGAAGTGAATTCCCACCAGGCAGATTACCACTCTCTGGTTCCTGCTTTTCAGGAGGTGGTGCCATTTCTTTATCTACCTCTCCTTGAGCGCTGGTGGGCGGTGGCACCACTTCCTGTGCCCCTGCCCCCACATTTTGGCATGGCATATCCTCAAAGAGAGTACTTGTACTGCTTAATGCACCCGCTTCTACATTTCCTGCACTAACTAATGGCTGTTCCTCAGTATCCATATTGCTCGGACGTTGACTACGCAATTTAACCATATTCATAAATTACCTACTCGAACACAAGACCTGACAGTTTTTTCACTTGCACACAAAATATGTTAGTTTATCTACGATCAACTTTGTCCTGCCATAAACACTAACATCAAACTACACACCACTAGCGATATGAGATCACTTCACTGGAGTTAAGCTTCTACAAACAGGACAACTACACTGTAGTCTTACCTTTTATTTATCTGATCTCGGGGTTCGGCTGCCCCCGGATTAGGTAGTCGTTACAGTTTCTCAGTACTATCAGGATCGTTTCCTCTAACTTGCTTGCAGTGGTGCGGTTTTTCATGAAAAATTTTTGTACATTCATTAATACATAGCATTAATCATGATACACATACATACATTTATCCACTAAATACATACATACGTATATATAACAATAAACACTGAAAAAAAGTACATAAAATATTGCTATTTTCGTGGCCACTGCAAATTCGGGCCACGCGTTTTTGGGCGACAATTTCGCGTTTTTTTTTTTTGGTTAGTATATTTATACTCTTTTCTATTTATTTTGGTTTTGTTTTTGTTATTGCTCGCGTAATAACGCATATACTAAAAGAGCCGCGAAATACCTTTTAGTAATGCTGTGCCAAGAATTTCTTTATAATCATTAATTTTCAACAAAACAGAATATATTGGATTCTTATTGTTCTGTATCTGGCTTTCTATTAAAGGAACATTTTTGGTTACTGTAACTCACTATAAAAAATCTACATATCTTCCCTACTTTATAGTTATTGAAAATGAAAATTACTTCGTTATGAAATACTGATGTTACAGTTCGCAAAGATTGTTCAACATTTTGCAGTGGATTTTCGTTAAGCGTAAAACACCAATAATTGCCACGACTAGCACAAGAACATGAGACTATTGTCGGAGAAAAATACGTTTTCACTATAAGGTTTGCCAGACCAGAACTAAGCACAACAAAATTCCTATTATGTTACGAAGGTAAATTATCTCTTTTGTACTATTAGCAATATATTATCAGCAGCCCGCATCAACCTGCAAAACACATCATAAAATCTGCTGCTCTGCTCTGCAAGTCCGGAAGCTGAAAGAGATGATTTTATTTCACTATTACCTTCCCGCTTCTTTGCGGTATGATCGATTTCTTTCAATACAGTTTGAATGCGCCGCGGCAGCGGCTTGTTCGTTCGTAGCGCAGCTCTGCACCACGGATAATATTTAAATTACTGAAAATGTCTTAAAAGGATGGGATAATAATTTAAGCAAGCTACTACAAATAATAATGCAAGGTTTCATTAAATAACTCTATTCAAAACATTCAAATATCTACAATACACACCTTTTTTAAAAATGCGTACGTAATGGCGTACATCGATTAACCATGACAAAAGAAGACTACGTTAGCATGTACAACTGCGACACAGGCTATCTTACTCCCGTAACTCCAAGAAGAAGACAAAGAAATTAATGTTCATGCTGTATTATGTATACTAGTGATGTTTTTCATCTGTGTATGATATTTATCGTCTGTGCGGTTTCAGTACTCGCCGACACAGATATTATCTAAAATAAATAATAATAAAAAAATACATAATTCCATACAATAACAGAATACGATGCACAATATTTTCTCTTTACTACAAAATATGTCTTTTGCTAAGGGACGTTACACACTTTACAGATACTTTCTAAGCTTCTATCCGAAACTGAGAAAATTTCATGGCTGGAGTTGCTCTGTGACCACAGATATAGAAAAAAACGCTATAAAACGAATTTCCAAATATGATCACTGATAAGGAGGAGGTTCCTTGTAATTGATTTTTAGTAGGAATTAAGGGCTTGTTTGGACAATCATACTTACGAACTGCATGCATCTCCTTAATGCTTTGGTGGAAAACTTCGGCGTGATGGAATAATGGGTATATTTCATAATCCATATTCCTCAGAGTCATCTAGATATATTCAGATACAACACGAGACGTTCTCTGAAAAACAACGCGAACGCTTCCACCAATATGCACTGGATTTTGAACATCGCTATCAAGGACCGTGTAACGAAAATTTCATGTGAAAATTATTTCCAGTACAGCCAAAAACCTCGGAAAGTCACTTATTTTTAACTCACATGCCTTCATATGTCTTAGTTTATATTCATCAAATTTTATATGCATATTGTTTTCTAGCTCACACTGTGGAAAGAAAATGACATCCTACGTTTCCAGAACTGAAATAGATATCTCTCAAAATATTTGTGGCATATCCGTAAAATATGATTTTGAGTATTTTAAATTCGAGAAACTTTTGAGACATGAAGAGGTAGAAAACGGCGTTTACAACTCAAAGACAAAAATGATGTTTCATACTTTAATCATTCATTACGTCATTTGAACTTTATACTGAGGTGATAGAAGACATGGGTCAGTGATATGCACATCTACATAGGGCGGGAATATCGCGCACACAAGGCATAAAAGAGCAGTTCAGTGGAGTAGCTGTAATTTGTAATCAGGTGAGCCGGCAGCTGTGGCCGAGTAGTTCTAGGTGCTTCAGTCTGGAACCTCGCGACCGCTACGGCCGCAGGTTCGAATCCTGCCTCGGGCATGGATGTGTGTAATGACCTTAGGTTAGTTAGGTTTCAGTACTTCTAGGACACTGATGACCTCAGTCCCATAATGCTCAGAGCCATTTGAACCATTTTAATCAGGTGCTCCATGTGAATAAGTTTCCTCCGTGATCATGGCCGCACGACGGGAAATAACAGACGTAGAACTCGGATTGGTACTTCGAGCTAAGACCTTCCATTTCGTAATCGTTACGGTATTCAATATTTCGACATCCATAATATCAAGAGTGTGCCGAGAACACCAAACTTCAAGTATTACCTCTCAACACAGACAACGCAGTGGCCAATGTCTGTCACTTAACGACAGAGACCAGCGGCTTTTTCGTAGAGTTGGCAGTGCTAACAGACAAGTGCTGCTTGAAATAATTCCAGAAATAAGTGTGGGACGTACGACGTACGTATTTGTTAGGACGGTGCGGCGAAATCTGGCGTCAATGAACTGTAGCAGCAGAAGACCGACGCAAGTGCCTTTGTTAATTGCACGATATCACCTGTAGCTGCTCTTCTGGGCTCGTGACGCTATGGGTTGGACCCTAGAAGACCATGGCCTGGTGAAATGAGTCCCGATTTCAGATGGTAAGAGCTGATGTCAAGACTCGAACATGGTACAGACCCCACGAAGTCATGGACTCAAGTAATAAACAAGGCACTGCGCAAGCTGACGTTTGGTTCCTAATTGAGTGTGCGTTGTTTACATAAAACGGACTGGGACCTCTGGTTCAAATGAACCGATCATTGACGGGAAATGGCTATTCTCATTTGGGGACCATTTGCAGCAATTTGCGGTCTGCATTTTCTCAAGTTGTTGTTGTTGTTGTGGTCTTCAGTCCTGAAACTGGTTTGATGCAGCTCTCCATGCTACTCTATCCTGTGCAAGCTTCTTCATCTCCCAGTACCTCCTGCAACCTACATCCTTCTGAATCTGCCTAGTGTATTCATCTCTTGGTCTCCCTCTACGATTTCTACCCTCCACGCTGCCCTCCAATACTAAATTGGTGATCCCTTGATGTCTCAGAACATGTCCTACCAACCAATCCCTTCTTCTAGTCAAGTTGTGCCACAAACTCCTCTTCTCCCCAATTCTATTCAATACCTCCTCATTAGTTATGTGATCTACCCATCTAATCTTCAGCATTCTTCTGTAGCACCACATTTCGAAAGCTTCTATTCTCTTCTTGTCCAAACTATTTATTGTCCTTGTTTCACTTCCATACATGGCTACACTCCATACAAATACTTTCGGATACTACTTCCTGACACTTATATCTATATTCGATGTTAACAAATTTCTCTTCTTCAGAAACGCTTTCCTTGCCATTGCCAGTCTACATTTTATATCCTCTCTACTTTGTCCATCATCAGTTATTTTGCTCCCCAAATAGCAAAGCTCCTTTACTACTTTAGGTGTCTCATTTCCTAATCTAATACCCTCAGCTTCATCCGACTTTGTTCGACTACATTCCATTATCCTCGTTTTGATTTTGTTGATGTTCATCATATACCCTCTTTTCAAGACACTGTCCATTCCATTCAACTGCTCTTCCAAGTCCTTTGATGTCTCTGACAGAATTACAATGTCATCGGCGAACCTCAAAGTCTTTATTTCTTCTCCAGGGATTTTAATACCTACTCCGAACTTCTCTTTTGTTTCCTTTATTGCTTGCTCAATATACAGATTGAATAACACGGGGATAGGCTACAACCCTGTCTCACTCCCTTCCCAACCACTGCTTCCCTTTCATACCCCTCGACTCTTATAACTGCCATCTGATTTCTGTACAAATTGTAAATAGCCTTTCGCTCCCTGTATTTTAACCCTGTCACCTTCAGAATTTGAAAGTTAGTATTCCAATCACCATTGTCAAAAGCTTTCTCTGAGTCTACAAATGCTAGAAACATAGGTTTGCCTTTCCTTAATCTCTCTTCTAAGATAAGTCGTAGGGTCTGTATTGCCTTACGTGTTCCAACATTTCTACGGAATCCAAACTGCTCTTCCCCGGGGTCGGCTTCTATCAGTTTTCCATTCGTCTGTAAAGAATTTGCGTTAGTATGTTGCAGCTGCTACTTATTAAACTGATAGTTCGGTAATTTTCACATCTGTCAACACCTGCTTTATTTGGAATTTTGGATTTTCTCAAACCAATGTGTAATTTTTATGTATGACAGTACATCATGTCACTGGGCAACAATTGTTCGCGATTGGTTTGAAGGACATTCTGGACGATTCGAGGGAATGATTTGGCCACCTTAATTGCCAGACATGAATGCCATAAATCATTTATGGGACATAATCGTTAGGTAATTTCCTGGACAAAATCCTGCATCGACAACCCTTCCTCAGTTATGGATGGTTACAGAAGTAGCCTGGGTCAAATTTCTGCAGGAAACTTCCAACGAATGGTTGAGTCCATGGAATGTCAAGTTGCCGCACTACTCCGACACGATATCTGGAGGCTTTCCGTTGCTTTTTTTACCTGAGTCTATAAGGTTGTGTCACCTAAAGCTTGCTCCGCAGGTACTGCGGAAGTAGAATGTGCTATTGATGTGTGGTTTTCACAAAACTGATTGGTAGTTAGGGGCTCGTGTTGTTAACCAATCAACAGACTATAATAGTACTCAGAAAGTGTACTTTTTGTGCAAAAATATACTTTTTGAAATTGAGCAATGCCTATTAACAATAACGAACTAAACGTAGGTTAAATTAGAATGTCAGTGTGTCGCTTGCTAGCTTTTAGTGCGAGTCGTTGATGAGATATACCCTGAATGGTTCCTAAACCGACAATTATAGAAGACGTGTAGTAGCACACACTAAAGGATAACACAACCGCAAGCACTAGTTGTCGGATTCTGGCTGGTAACAACTGATCGTCAGAGATTGTTTTCAAAATTACCACCGACAACGGCAATACACGCTTTGTCTTTGGTACGGAACGACAGCTGCACACATGCTAGCATTTCAGCTGAGATATCCAAGCAGGCTGCAGTAATACACCGTTGCAAATCATCGGGTGTAGTTGGTATGTCACTGTAGACAGCGACTTTCAGCTGTCACCACAGAAAAATGTCTACCGGTGTCAAATCCGAGATACAAGGCGGCCCAGATACATGTCCTCTACGTCCAGTCCAGCGGTTCGGAAACAATTCGTGAACCCAATCTGCACGTAATATAGGTACCTCCGGCTCCTCCTAGTCTGCACGGGAACGTCTTCCTGTATTCGTGGCTGCGATACTTGCGAGCGTTCTGTTTTCGGTTTATGAAAAACGGCCCTATGAGCTGAGGATTCACTATCCCACACCACACGTTTACACTCCACGGACGCTGACCGTCTATCTGACGGAACAAACGGGGTTGTCAACAAACAAATATTTCATGTTTCGGAGGTATATCTGGCCATGATTGTCAAATGTGTCTTCATCGCTAAAAAAGATTTATGATATATCTGGAGGATTATCGTCTCCATGCAGATCTTGCTGGACAGAGATGCGATTGGGATGGAACCTATGTCGAAAGAGTATGCGGAGGGCACTTCCCTGACTCATCCCACTTCCTCAGGCGATAGTGGGGGAGCTAACATGCGGATCAACAGCAGCAGCATCAAGAGCGTTAATTTGACCCTCTTCTGTCTTCACTTGTTTCGTTGTGTTACATTGTCTAAGTGTTACACTACCATATTCAAGTGACTAGTTGGAGAGGCTGATAAATAACTGCCGAAATGATTCACGTCTATTGGGATATCTTCCTGCATACGCCGTATAAGATCGAACTGCATTCTTCCTAGTCTCAACATGCGACGAGCCTGTCGATTTTTTCTGTATCGGCAAATACCATCGACCACTCACGATCTACTGCTTGAACTTTCACACAGTAACTGACTAGTAAGTCGAAATGCACTCAAGGAACACACGAGCACTATATAAGCAAACATAGGAACATCGTACAATGCCACTTACGCAGGCTGTATAGCCTTTCAGAAAGCGGTCGCTCGTAATCGACTCGCACTAGAATCTTGCAACAAACACCACTGGCATTCTAATTTACGCTACTTTTAGTTCGTTGATGTCAATAGGCACAGTCCTTTAAAAAAAAGATGCATGTTTGCACAATAGGTACACTTTCTAAGTATTATTAAAGTCTGTTTATTGGCTAACAGTACGAGCTCCTGATTATCAACCCAATATGTGAAAACCGTACACCGATAGCCCTTTCCGTTTCCGCAATATTTGCGGTGCACGTTTTAGGTGGTTCACCATGTATATATTGTTGTCTGCAATTGAACATTCCTGGACATGTATGTGCATCCAACGAAATGACTGTGAAACACACTCTCGTACTATCAAATGTATACAGCACCAGCACTTGTCTCATAAAATGAATTAACATTATAACCACAGTCCAGGATCCATAGCTGTATGATATAATTCGAAATTAATTCGCTAGATGAGAATTACTCGACATCACTTTCTTTGGGTATAGATCTACATTGTTCTCGGTTCCTCTTCTGATTCTCCCTGTTGAGGGAATCGAAGAAATATTGAGAGTATTATGTGCTGAATTCATTGGACTACGATATAAGGATACATACAGTGTGACGTATGAAAGTTTGGTTGGCCAGTTAAGCATGCACGGAGATCATGAAAGGTTAGGCAGACCGCTTACGATATGCGGGAAATCCTGATTCGTATCGTGGTCTGACACAAGACTTTTTTTTGTTACTATTCGATAGTAGATCTATATCTGACACAGCACTTAGCGAATTCGAGCAAAAGAGAATCTCATCGTCCTCGTCATATTCAGTCGTCTCCCAGTCAGAGGTTATAATTACCTCTGTAACGGTAGGCCTGTATCTTACTTAAAAAGAAATGTCTGTAAGATGAGCAGCTCTTACATCCTGTCAAAACAGTGCCTCGCAACTTTCGAACGGGCACAAAAATTTTGACCCCTAATGCAATCGAAGTGATCTATTGAGATGCTTCGCCATCGATAAATCAAAAGTGGTTACTCCATCTTCATGATCCACTGCACATTCTCGATAATCTACAAACTATCATCTACAAAAACTCTCCATATAAAATATCTTACACAGAATCTCTGCAACGTTTCATCACTATGCAGACTGTTTTGCGTTCAACACCATGTAGAAGTTTCCTCATATCATTTCTATACCATCTGTCTCCATGTACTTCAGTACTCATTAACCTTCTTCATGTTACTGTCTAAATTAAATCACTGACCATAAGAGAAGACGCCCACCTGCATCAGTCTTGATTTGTTGGGAAAGCTATTTAACACCACTACTTCATACTACGACACAGCATCAGTCCAAGGAATCAATCGACAGAATTCTCTCAATTGATCTTCTAAGCAATTCTCAATATATTTATGACAGAATTATCTCTTTCATTTCCACATTCTGTTACAGTACTGCCACAGCCTTAGAAAATGGTACACACGCTCCTTTCAGTCCTAACTGTTCCTTGCTCATATGCTGGAGTTTCGGAATTTTGCGTACAGTACTGACAGCATCTACTCTCTTCTTCTAATAATAAACTAACTACAATATGTACTCTTTACATCTTACATACAACCCTGAACATAAGTTTTGCTTCAGCCTCACGTACTTCCAGTAGAGTCTATTAATCATCCCAATGAACAACTGTTCATGCCCTTCGCTATCAAAGCTCGCCTCCTCTCGGCACCAAAATTTCCTCTTGGTTTCTAGGCGTTCCTCTAGCGCGATCATAGCCCATTTCTAGTACCCCTTACAATCCAACATATAATTTCGTAATCTCTGGCCGACATTGATATAATCCAGATGGGATAATCCCGTGTCTCCAGGTCTTTTCCAAATACACCTCCTCTTTTGTTTTGCTGCTGAATCTGATGAGAACAACCCTACCACTGAACTATTCACAGTGGCTAACCTTCTACCCTGCTTCATAAATAATTCTTCTACCGTTATAACGTTTTCTTTTGCTGTTGTTATTGATGTGTTGGCAAATGTGCCAACACCTTGTAGATAGAGGAGGCCGAAATGCACGCTATCTAACGCAGACGGGCGTGAATTCTGGAACAGGATAAGTAGTGAATGCTAATAAGAAATGTATGCAGCTCCTCGAATACTTAACTTTTATTCCTTCATGTGAATACAGCATTCTTGATGAGACATTTCATACGATAACTATCAAACTATGTAAGGCTAATGGCGCCTTGCTAGGTCGTAGCCCTGGACTTAGCTGAAGGCTATTCTAACTGTCTCTCGGCAAATGAGAGAAAGGCTTCGTCAGTGTAGTCGCTAGCAAAGTCGTCGTACAACTGGGCGAGTGCTCGTCCGTATCTCGAGACCTGCCTTGTGGTGGCGCTCGGTCTGCGATCACACAGTGGCGAAACGCGGGTCCGACATGTACTAAATGGACCGCGGCCGATTTAAGCTACCACCTAGCAAGTGTGGTGTCTGGCGGTGACACCACAGTTATTACGTTATATGCGTTTCTTTAGAAATTCTTATCTTCTTTCCAAACCTTTTCACTGAATCCCACTACATCTGGACTGAGCCTTTGCACCATGCTCCGACTCGAATGTTATCCCTTCGCTGGTTATTCCATTTTTTCCTCTTGGTCTCCTCACTTTTGGCCGTCACCTCCGGAGATCCAAATTGGGGACTTATCCGGAATATTCTGCAAATGGAGAGTACATAAACCAATTATAGTCAAAAGGTTTCTCAGTAACATTATGAACATATATGACATTTTCGATGGATTCTTTTGATCATAACTGCAACTCCAGTTTTGCCCATTCGTTTACATTACTCCACCTTGCATCGCAATGAAAGCATTAACTCCGTTATAGTCTTCAATATCTTATTTAGTTTTGATATTAAAGCTATATCAATTTTTGCAATGTTTCATTCTTTTCTTGGTTATTTCTCTCTAATGCTCATTCCTCTAATATTCCTTGTGACTATTTTCCAAATTTCTGTATTTCTTTTATTCTAAGTCTTTTTCCGCACTTCAGTCATCATCAGAACATAAGTTCGTTTATATACTTGATGTTTATGAGTATTGATATATATCCCCTGTTACAAGACCCCAACCTGTAACCAGGGTGGTGCAGATGCCACCTTTGTGTATCCCAACACACTTGTTTTTCTTTTATTGTTGTCTCTGTTTGATGGTTACCTTCACTGCAGATATGAATCATTCACTCCAAGTTTTCCAGGGTGTCATTCATTAAGCCTGCCTCCTATCAGAGGGTCGTCTCAAACAGAAATATTCTGTTAATTACGACGATTTAATCTTATTCTAGAATTATTGTTTCATACACCATTTTACCGTCAACCAACAACAGTTGCTCCTCACTCATAACCCTGTTCAGATTGTAAGTGCTACTTGCACTCCAACTGAAGGATGTATGTTAGTTTAACAGCCCAAAACTCTCAGCCAGGTACGTTGAAACACAGTGTTGACTCGTCACATTTCGAATCATTTTCTCCAAACTTACATCTCCCACCAGAGTACAAAACAAATGTGTCAAGCAACAACATTAGGAAACGATTTCTTCCCGAATGACTGGGCAAAATCTGTGTCCGTCATTAACACCGTGACTTATTTATCATGATTCTGTAACATTCTTGCTAACCGCCAATCTCACCTACAGGTACAACAGCCACCTTTTCGCATATCATATATAAGATGATTTGTATGAATATTTTATCTGCTGCTTATAGGCTTACTTGGAGTTCATTGTTAGCCTTTGCGTTGATGTAATTTCTTAATGTATGGGTCCATAGATTCCACTTGCAACTGCCCTTTGATTCATCCCGTTATACATGTGACTCTTGTCGACGCTCGTGTGATATCGTGCTACGTCGCCCCCCTGATGGTAGAGCTGTTGTAGTACGTGCAGCAAAATGTTGCCTGCAGTCCATCTGCAAGCGAAATCTATAGTAAATATCAAGCAAGTGAATAACCCCATAAATTTATCCTCCCGTCGCTCCCATTACTTCATAAAACACTACTAATTGTGCCCAAATAAATTTTTAGTATGACATGAGTAAAAGAACCAAGAAGGGACGGTAAGAATGGAAGTTGAAAAATCAGTTCTTCGGATTCAGAAGGATGTAACCGTGGATGCAGACTTTCCCCACTACTGTTCAATTTGTACATCAACGAAACACTGACAAAAACAAAAAAAATTTAGGTGTGGGTTTAAAATCAGGGTGAAACGCTGTTTTGAAGTGGCAACCGCACACAAGTAATAACCTGAAAGCTGGGACGTCGATAGTGAAGAAAGCAATCACGTTCATGACGAACAACAACGTGCAGCCATAACAGAACTGAAACTCCTGACAGAGAATGCAAGTAATTGTATAAACGTCGAATATTCTAGAATATACAAACAATACTATCGTAAGACATTTCAAGTATCTTTTAAAACGCTAAATGCCAGATAACAAATAGTTAGATGGGCTGAGGTTTGAACGGTCGATCGCCAGTCATTACCCTACAATGACTGCAACAGAGCTCACTGTGTAGCTCTCTCTCCTGGTGAAACAGCGACCAGCTGCTTCACATGTTCTCACTGGAGCCGACTACAGTACCCTGGATCTAGATCTGGTCAATAGTCCTCTGGATAACGCCGCTGGCGAATCCTCGCGTTCTGGCCGTGTTACATCCGCTGCGATGATCATCATAGGTAACCTCTCCCCTAGACTCTTCGAGATAGTCGAGTAGGTGTTCGGTCTCCTTGAATCTTCATCGTCGATCTGTGCCTCGTAGCGAGGAGGACACGGCCCATACGAACGATGCCTCTGCATTTTTGTCTTCTTGATGAAGGGTCGTAATTCTCGAATTCAAATGCAACGTTCGGTAAGTGATGAAGGATGTAGCACTTTACTAGCTTTTGTGATGGTACTACTTTCTGCACAGGTGGAATAGTCCGTTCTAAGTCTCGTGGGCTGTATTCCGCTGGGCCAGTTGTTGACGTTACAGTGCGACGTTATGGTACGACCCTTCATCAAGAAGACAAAAATACAGAGGCATCGTTTGTATGGTCCGTGTCCTCCTTTTGATCGCCCCGCCCAGGGTCCCAGTCCGAGCCAGTTGCCATGTTTCATAGATCCTGAGGATGACGTGATCCACACAGCCGCATGCAACACATCACATCCCGCACAGTTACCAATGGTAAGATTCACTAATGACTCAGCAGCCCTCAGTGAAGGTGAGGCATAATTACAGGACGTAATGAATGGAATGAACAGTCTAATGTACATAAGATTTTGAACTGAAAGTGAGAGCTACGCAAAGGAACAATAAAGTAATGAATAGCAAAATAAGAACAGCGAAACGAGAACAGCGATAAACGTAATATCAGAAATAAGGATTGTGAAGTACACCTGATAAATTCTGCTACAAAAAACTGGAGAAACAAAGAATAAATAATCGGGAGAGTAGCCTGAGCAAAGAGGGCATTTCTCACTAAAATAAGTTACATTAATTATTTGAGGAAGACATTTCTGCGAATGTACGTCCGGAACACAACGATCTACGGATGTGCATCGAGGTCATCAGGAAAGAGGAAAACATTGACTGGAAGATATGTGTAAGGCATCGTGAAGTAACTTCCTTGGTATTAGAGGCAGTCGTAGAGGATAAAATCTATAGGGAGAGATAGAGATGGGAATATATCCAACAAATTATTGAGGAAATAACGTGCAAGCGCTACTGCTCTAAGATGAAGAGTTTATTTCAGGAGTGGAAGTGATAGTGGTCCCCGTCAGAGTTATTGGGGCACTGATGATCGAAAGATTCCTCCTTCCCACTCCTAACCTTTACAAGTGAAAATAGTCTCTCACAGTATCATACTTTGCAATATGCCGTTGCATAAGTAAAAGAGGCTTAAGATGCTGTGTAACAGAGAAGAAAGTCATTACTCTTATTATTATTTTATCGCTACATATTCTCCTAGTACGGTCCATCAAAGAATTCAGTTCGTGGTGATTGATGTTTCTTATCTTGGTATTCCCTTCATTTGTTATTGTCAGTCTTAACTGCCTAAGTAATTCAACCAAATGTGAATGGTTTATATCTCCATCAGATTTCGATGACACCGGGTGAGAACAACGCCTAGTCCTCGTGGCAGTATGACCGACAAATTCACAGTACTATCTTTAAATTTAGATGTAATCCTGCGAATCTTAAATAACTCAACGTAACTAATTGAAACCGGTTATCATTGTCACAAATCTGTGGAAAATAACTGTTAATTACATATGTCAAAACATGACCGCTCACCTAAAAGTCAATATTCTTTTGATGAAAGAGTCGATAAGTCAGTACTCTTAAGGGTTGTATATAGTGTGATTATCAAAGTCGAATTAGCTGAATCTCCAGGTAACTGTAGAAAATGTTCAGAATACCTCTCCATCAAAGCTGTAGCTCATTCCTTCCGGAAAATTTGTCAAAGCCGGGCAAGAGGCTTCCGCCCCTAATTAGGTTGGTTCCAGCGGAGCGTTAAACACTAATGAGAGGAGACGCCGCTGCCATCGGTCGCTGTGATCCCTGCGCCTTCTTTAGTCTTCATTCTGCTCTAAGGTATCCATCTGTTACTGCTCATTACATTCCCTTTCTAACTCCTCTCGCAATTCTAGAATAACCGTCTGACTGCTAATATTTCGCTAAAATCATGAATAATATTTGATTCACAATTTTCATTTCAGCATAAAAGATCAGTAGCCGTTATTATGACATTACTAGAAATACTGCTACGTACCTTAAGTGTAAAGCTAACATTAAAGAGAAATTTAATTTGAACATCAGAGAGCAGACACGTCAAACTGTGTCTGTACCTCGATTACGAAAAGTAGAGTAGACTTTGTACTGACATGGTTAAAAGTAAACTTAACCATGTTGTAAGGTAACGGATGATGAGGAAGTACATGGGAACGTTCCTTTTAAAACGCCCGTGCCTGGAAGTAAACTGTTCAGCCCAAAGGGAAGAGGTGCTGCCCAAATACGTCATATCCGCACGCACAGAAGAGATGAGATGTCATGGCGACAGTGCTCACTGAAATAATATGTGGCTACGTAAAACTTTCACATATTTAGTGTCACAAGATCCAGTAATGCTACATTATTTCAGAAGCTAACATACTGAGAGCGTCCATGAGACGGGTGCATCACCGTTTAGAAGGTTTTTATTCTCCATAAACTACGCAAGTTAACAGCAATACTAATAACTGCTATTTACACAAATTCTTTAATAACTTACTTATGAGAACCGGAGGTGCTACGTACTCAGGCGATTTTCTAAATGAAACATGCTCGTTTGTACACTGAAGAGCCAAAGAAACTGGTACACCTTCCTTTGTAGTCGTTTGGGGCGTATGCAATTGAAGTGATATGGGAATCTTGATACGCAGAAATGCCGCAATACGACGTGGCGTGGGATCGACTATGGTCTGCAGTAGTTGTACAGGGAACTGACACCATGAATCCTGCAGGGCAGTCCATTAACCCGTAAGGGCACGAGGGGGTGGAGATCTCTACTGAAAAGCACGTTGCGAGCCATCCCAGATATGCTCAATAATGTTCATGTCTGGGCAGTCTGATTGCCAGCGGAAGTGTTTAAGCTCGGAAGAGTGTTCCTGGAGCCACTCTGTAGCAATTCTGGACATGTGGAGTGTTGCATTATCCTGCTGTAATTGCCCAAGTCGGTCGGAATACACAATAGATATGAGTCGTATCTAGAGGTGTCAGGGGTCTCATATCACTCAAACTGCACATGCTCCGCCCGCATCTCGTGGTCGTGCGGTAGCGTTCTCGCTTCCCACGCCCGGGTTCCCGGGTTCGATTCCCGGGGGGTCAGGGATTTTCTCTGCCTCGTGATGGCTGGGTGTTGTGTGCTGTCCTTAGGTTAGTTAGGTTTAAGTAGTTCTAAGTTCTAGGGGACTGATGACCATAGATGTTAAGTCCCATAATGCTCAGAGCCATTTTTTTGCACATGCTCCAAACGATTACAAAGCCTCCACAAGCTTGAACAATCCTCTGCTGAGAAGCAGGTCAGTGGATTCATGAGGTTGTCTCTACAACCGTACACCTCCATCCTCTCGATACAGTTTGAAACGAGTCTCGTCCGACCAGGCAACATGCTTCCAGTCATCAACAGTCCAGTGTCGGTGTTCACGGGTGTAGGCGAGGCGTAAAGCTTTGTATCGTGCAGTTATCAAGGGTGCACGACTGGGCCTTCGGATCCGAAAGCTCATATCGATTATGTATTTTTGTACGTTTCGCAAGCTGACACTTATTGATGGCCCAGCACTGAAATTTGCAGCAGCATGCGGTAGGGTTGGACTTCTGTCACGTTGGTTGATTCTCTTCAGTCGTCGTTGGTCCCCTTCTTGCCGGATCTTTCCCGGCCACGGCGGTGTGGCAGATATGATGTTTTACAGGATTCCTGATATTCACGGTACTTTCGTGAAATTATTGTACTGGAACATCATCACTTCATCGCTACCACGGAGATGCTCTGTCCCATCGCTCGTGCGCCGACTATAACAACACGTTCAAGCTCACTGATATCTGGAAAAACCTTCCACTGTAGCAGCAGTAACCGATCTAAAAATTGTGCCAGTCACTTGTTGCCGTACATAGACGTTGCCGACCGCAGAGCCGTAACCTGCGTGTTTACATATGTCTGTATTTGAATACGCATGCCTATGCCAGATTTTTTGACGCCTCAGTGTATTACAAAGTGTGAGCGCCATTCTTTGATATACTAAGTAGCTTTACGTTACAAGAACAAATATTTTTAGTGTATTCCGTGTTTTTGGTAACTGTATTAAATTTATTTAAATCGGCCGTTAATAGAGCTTTCGTCCTGTGAGTGTAGTGGATGTATTGCAAATTCTACCTACACTGAGTGAATGGTCGGCAGTAGACGATTCGGAATAACTACCTATTCCATTGCTGTGTTAGTTATCGACGTGTTTCTTTTGTGTAAAACCGATGTTCGGAAATGACTTATTATACGTATATAATTAGTGACAAGGTAACCAATAGACCTACAACATAGTTGGCAGGTGGCAAATGACTACGAGAAAGAGTAATAGCTGTATACACGTATAGATTTAATGTTTTAATTTGGAGTATTTCAGTGGTGACCATAAAGGAAATTTTCGTTTTAACGAATAAGTAATGTGTCGTCAATTACGCTATAAAAGCGAGACACGTCAGTGGGGCGGGGCCTACTGTGTGTGACTCGTGGTCGCAGTCTGGTTGTCCACGTAGCATATGTTAGGCTTCAAGTTCTCCACTGAGTGCTGAGGACAAAATGATTATAATCATTCATGAATCATAGCTTCTGGCAGATTATGAGAACGTGGGTGCTGAGACGCTAAGTAATAAATACATTACACTGAGTATTATTTTGATTTATTTGACTGTAAGTAACTTAAAAACGAAAAATAAAACAATTCACATACGGTTTGCACCCCCTCTCCGGTCCGCGTACTTTTTCCACTGCACTTACGCCTGTCCCTGTCCGGAAACCAAGCTGCCTTGTATGGAGAATACGTCACCCGACCCGGGCCAAAAATTTATTTTTTCTGAGCGCTTAGTCACAGTTTGGAGCTCTCACTTCTGTCATATTCAATTGTGGCTAAGCCTTGCATATACCGCAAATTTAGGACAAAACTGGTGGTCAACAGCTGACGTGGTCCCCTTGTTAGAAGCTGAGAGCGCACATGCGGTGTTCGCTTCGTATGCAAGTTCGCTTCGTTCATATCAGCTTTATTGCATACATTTATGATCCTTCGTGACGAAGTGTTGTGGTCAGCATTGTTTTAAACTTATCTTTCTTTGCTGAGAGGCACCCATTCACTAGTGAATTCACTTTTGTTGGATAATACTAACCTTATTTAATTTCCATTATAAATAACTATCATATTTGGTTACTTACCGTTCATATTTTACTTAATTTTATTTGCAAATGTTGCCTTATTTTGCAATTCTGTTTCTTTTCTATGATGGCGCTGAGCACTATGGGACTTTACATCTGTGGTCTTCAGCCCCCTAGAACTTAGAACTACTTAAACCTAACTAACCTAAGGACATCACACACATCCATGCGCGAGGCAGGATTCGAACCTGCGACCGTAGCGGTCACGCGGTCCCAGACTGAAGCGCCTAGGACCGCAAGGCCACACCGGCCGGCTCATTTCTATGATACTGAATAAAATCTAACAAATCTACAGGCCAAAGTGTCGTAAACGGAACGATGGTCAACCACCTATTAGACACGTTGCCGAACCAAAATTCTCATAGGTGACCCTCAGCTATTTCGACCGCAATTTCTAGCGCTAATTGCATCATTGGGAAATAAGCGGACACCTCTCATGTGGGATCCTGAGTTATCTGAAGTATAAGAATCAAAGTTAAGAAACGGCAAGTTTGCATTGTGGCTCCAAGGTAATCAAATGTGCGACATTTCAGCAGACGAAATAAAGAGCAACAAATCTTCGTCAGGGATAATTATTCTGGAGGATAAATACTTTCAGAAAGGTTTTCGTGAGACTTAAATCAATACTCGATGTTAACAAATTTCTCTTCTTCAGAAACGCTCTTTCTCCCATTTCCGTCTACATTTTGTATCCTCCCTAATTCGACCATCACCAGTTCTTTTACTGCGGAAATAGCAAAACTCATCTACTACTTTTAGTGCCTCATTTCCTAATCGAATTCGCTCAGCGTCACCTGATTTAATTAGACTACATTCCATTGTCCACGTTTTACTGATGTTCACTTACATCCTCTTTTCAAGACACTGTTCATTCCGTTCAACTGCTCTTTCAAGTCCTTTACCGTCTCTGACAGAATTACAGTGTCATTGGTAAACCTCAAATATTTTGTTTTTCTCCCTGGGCTTTAATTTGTACTCCAAAATTTCTTTCGTTTCCTTTACTGTTTGCTCAATAAATAGATAGAATAACATCAGGGATAGGCTACAACCCTGTCTCACTCCATTCTCAACCACTGCTTCCCTTTCGCGCCCCTCGACTCCTAAACTGCCATCTGGTTTCTGTACAAATTGTAAATAGCCTTTCCCTCCCTGTAGTTTACTCATGCTACCTTTAGAATGTGGTTGAGATTATTCCAGACAACACTGTCAAAAGCTTTTTCTATACAAATATTATAAACGTAGGTTTGCCTTTCCTTAACATATCGTCTATGAGAAGTCGCAGGGTCACTATTGCTTGCTGATTTCCTACACTATTTGATGAAAAGAATTCAGACACTCCCAAAAACATACGTTTTTCGTATTAGGTGCATTGTGCTGCCACCTACTGCCAGGTACTCAATATCAGCGACCGCCGCAGTCATTAGACATCGTGAGTGAGCAGAATAGGGCGCTCCGCGGAACTCAGGGTTTTTGAACGTGGTGACTGGGTGTCACTTGTGTTATACGTCTGTACGCGAGATTTACACAATTCTCAACATCTCTAAGTCCACTGTTTTCGATGTGATACTACGGTGGAAACGTGAAGACGCACGTACAACACAAAAGCGTACCGGCCGACCTCGTCTGTTGGCTGATAGAGACCGCCGACGGTAGAAGAGGGTCGCAATGTGTAATAGGCAGACATCTATCCAGACCATCAACAGGAATTCCAAAGTGTACCAGGACCCACTGCAAGTACTATGACAGTTAGGCGGGAGGTGAGAAAACTTGGATATCATGGTCGAGCGGCTGCTCATAAGCCACATATCTCGCCGGTAAATACCAAACGACGCATCGGTTGGTCTGAAGAGGGAAGGATTGGACGAATAACAGTGGGAAAACGTTGTGTGGAATGACGAATCACGGTACACAACGTGGCGATTCGATGACTGGGTGTGGGTGTGGCGAATGTCCGGTGATCGTCATATGTCAGCGTGTGTAGTGCCAACAGTGAAATTCGGAGACGGTGGTGTTATGGTGTGCTCGTGTTTTTCATGGAGGGGGCTTGTTGTTCTGTGTGGTAATATCACAGCACAGAGCTACATTGATGTTTTAAGCATCTTCTTGTTTCCCACTGTTGAAGAACAATTCGGGGATGGCGATTGCATCTTGCAGCACGATCGAGCACCTGTTCATAATGCACGGCCTGTGGAGGAGTGGTTACACGACAATAACATCCCTATAATGGACTGGCCTGCACAGAGCCCTGACCTGAATCCTATAGAACACCTCTGGGATGTTCTGCAAAGCTGACATCGTGCCAGGCCTCACCTACGGACATCGATACCTCTCCTCAGTGCAGCAATGCGTGAAGAATGGGCTGCCATTCCCTAAGAAAACCTTCCAGCACCTAATTCAACGTATGCTTGCGAGAGTGGAATCTGTCATCAGGGTTTAAAGGTGGGCCAACACCATCCTGATTGAGAGCATTACTGATGAAGGACGCCACGAACTTGAAAGTCATTTTCGGCCAGGTGTCCGGATATTTTTAATCACATAGTGTAGGTACTCTCTATTTGTTTCTCCATTCTTTCCATCAGCTAGATTAATAATACCTTTCTCTGCGAATTCATTTACCAAATAACCCTTAAAAACCACTCAAATATGTAACTCCATTAATAAAATGCACTCTGACTTGTCATTATTCTCTTTTCATTTTAAAATTCAATAAAGCACTTCTCCTTCTGTCTTAACTATACTTTCGCAAATAATACTCCTTACTTTTCAGTTACCCGTTCAATAAATCAGATCACTTTAACGGTAAAATTATTATAAATCAGATCACGTTAACGGTAAAATTACTGTCTTCCACTCAGTTTTATCACTTTAAGTAAAATACAGTAATAACTCACCTCATACTTACGACTCAGTAGTCAATATTAATTATTGTGGAAGAATCTCCTCTTCCCTTTCATATTCAATCTATAGTTTCCGGCTACTGTATAATATATTTTTCCTTACTGGAATTTAGAAGTAATTGTAACGTTAGTTACGCCGGCCGCTGTGGCCGAGCGGTTCTAGGCGCTTCAGTCCGCAACCGTGCTGCAGCTACGTTCGCAGGCTCGAATCCTGCCTCGGGCATGGGTGTGTGTGATGTCCTTAGGTTAATGCGACTCTTCTGTAACAGGAAGGGATTAGTTTATACTAGACGAAGATTTTATGAAACAATAAGGAATATTCATTCCAATAACCATTTTGGAGGGTACGACAAAACAACGTTGGTTTGGCTTATTTGTTACTTATCTATACCACAGCATTCTTTGTCACTGATTATGTTTAAGACCACCAAATATAGGGCAGAGAGGAGGGAGAAACAAGGTAACCGTTGGTTATTGACTGAATTTCGTTGTTCCATTCAACTCACGAGAAGGGAATTCTGTTGAAAAGTAACATTTGATCATAGTGACAAGATTTTCTAGTACGAATTTCGACTCTGTGTTTTCTGTTGCCGACAGAAATATTTTCCCCTCCGTTCGTTCTGAATTACCACATCTAGCACGTTCCGCCGTCACGAATCTCTTGCACCATCGGAAAACGGCTGCTGCGCTGGAGCCGATAGAAAATTTCATTTGCGGCTGCCACCTTGCCTCTGTATTGTGCAGCGCCGCGAGACCAGTAAGAGGTGAGGGGAAGAAAGACTGGGAAAAACAGATAGAGGAAACGGTCAAGAAGTGGTGTAGGTGCTGAGAACCTAACACTTCCAGGCTTCTTGTACGATAAAATATTTCTCACCACTACAAATTCTGACAAACTACTTTCGTCATTCGGACTGCATGATGGTATCTCTCCGTGTCTTTAATTTCTTCTCTCTCTGCCGCTCTTGTCAGGGAGAATATGTTCCCTCCTCACACATATATTGTTATTCTTTGACTTCTTGAGAGCATATACGTTTTTTTTCAGATGTAGCAGCTTCGCATTAGAATTTTATTGAACGGAATTGTTGGAACTGACAAATTTCTTGTTGCATACTTTCCCTAGAAGGGCATGGTGCTGCTAATTATCCGTTCATATTTCAGAACGTATTATTATTTTCTTCATCGGGACAATTCAGTGTCTCTTAATTAATTAAAAGTGTGTTATATGAACTTCATCTACAACTGTAAATATTTGCAGCAACCAATCCAGCACTTTCAGCGAATAGTACGTTGCCTTTAATGCCATTTGCCACAAATGCTTCTCACTAATCTTTGAAAAAGCAGGTTCGAACGTTATTGCAATTAACACTGGAAATGTGCATAACTACAAAAAAATAAAGGCAAACCGTTCTGTCTTCACCTTTGAGAGTAACCTACAAGAATATATGAAAATACATGAATCCAAACTATGAAAGGAAGAAAAGATAAAAGCTGCTACGATACCTTCGATTGAAATAGTTTCGCACATTTCAGCACGACAACTGTCGTATACTCGGTAGAAGTGAGTCATGTCCATGCACTGTGAAAAGTTTCCATTGAAACTAATATAACTGGTGTTTTTGGAAGTAACGTAGGTTTTTCTAGCTTGTACTTTACAATAGGTCGATAGAGCGTTTGCTACTCACCCACATAAGATGATATCGACTATAGTTGCAAGGCCTTCTGTGTCATGGTGGAACAAAAGCGCACTTGCAGTAGACAGTTCAGTTAACTGAAACATCTAGCTATCAGAGCGTTTTGTTGACTGACGGTGAAAATAAGTTGTCGAATGGAGTGGCAAATTATAAAATAAGCACATTACAATGTATGTTCCACATTATACCGTTGAACATACAATATTGCCCTTTTCATTTACAGTGACGAAATCGTTTTGCGAAGAAGCGACAGAAACAGCCGTTAATATGGACTGGTGAATCTTAAGGAGAAAGGTAGCATCTTCTTAAGTATCATGCAGCATGGTTCTCAGCACTGGATGTAAATTTAGCGTAGCGACCAAAGGATACACTTATCACTTGTAATTTGTCTCTTTCATAACAGAGGGCCCAAAACGAAACTACATCAATGTTCTGAGTTGCGTAAATGATTAATGACATTCCGTGCCATTGCTGGACGCTCAGAATTGTAGACACTGCACACATGAGACGAATACAAGCATCATATACAATTTGTGAAAGTGTAGAAATTACGCTCTGTGTGGAACAACGCACCTCAAGTGACGAAATGAAAGGCAAATACCACAAGTCCTAGTTTCAGATTCCAAGGCACATTGTGAGACTTAAAGACAACATCAAGTGGACTTAAACAGAATTTAGTTTAAACTAGCAGATATTTAACGAAGCAGGCGCAGCGTCTAATTTTTTTCCTACAATTTCAATAAACTGTTCACTTCTGTAAGACCGGTTTGCTTGACGTGAATAAGCCAGTGTTGGCAGATATCATCAATATAAGTTATGAGAATTTTGGGTGCTAGTAGACGATCACAAGCATTTACGTCCTCGGCGAACGCGCGCAGAGCTTGGATGCGGCGTGTGCAAACGATAAATGTAGAATTGATTGATTCTGTATTCGGAAAGCATATGGGTTTAGTGCTCTCCAAGCTTGTATGATTCTCTTTTATCGCCGTAACGTCCTGCAAGGATTTTCTTGATTTCTTCATGTGTGTCAGAGATCACAGCGATATCATCGACCACGTACTTTGGTTGCCTTTCTAATATGTGATTATGAATGGTCGGTATCGTGGCATCCTGATCAGTCGTTAGCTGTAACTGTTCCCAAAAAAGAGCCTAACTGACAACACCTTCAGCAAACGGCTGAAGTTTTTTTGTGCGCAGTCTAATATGAGATGTAGGAACAATTGAAGTCATAACCGGTTGGATATCATTGATGGTAATGTGTACATCCTGATAATTATTCTGTAGTAGTTGTATTCACAGTAGTAATTTCAATACCAAATCAATTATTACAGTAAACAACCTTGAAATGGGTGTTCCGTTTGTTATAGCAGAGATTACGGACTCGTCTTAGTCGCAGTCGCCTGCTATGTTGGAACAGAATTCTTTATGTTTTTGTTGTAGAAGCAACAGCGACGCCAGTCCATAGAGGACCACGCACGTTAAAGAAATTCACCGCCATGCAAGCATGCGGATGTTTGAGAAGCGGCACCGGAAAGCAGAGTTGATTTAAATTCAAAAAGACTGGTCTTTATCCGATCATCTTCGATGTCAATCACGCATATTTTATCATTCCTGTGAGAGCGGATGCACTAAACTGATGCAAAATAAAACAATGTGTTTTTACGGAATCTCCCGTCGAAACGTTTTATCCCTTGGTCTTTAGCAAGACTGGGGATTTTGATTCTTTTTAAATTTTCACAGGCCTGTGAAAATAAACATCAAAACGTTGGCTAATGCGTACAGTCAGCGTGATAGCAGTGAACCTTTCGTTTTTGATCTCATTTTGTTCGTTATTTTTCGGAGCATTTTTTCTGGGCGGACGTCCCATGACACCCGTTACAATTCATCGTTGATGCGTTCACTCAGTTTTTTGTTGCAGAAGGCAACTAACCCTCTGACCGAACACGTTGAGCTAACGTGCCGGCGGCCTGAGCCGCTGCACTGCGCTTACTTGATGGAAACATGATGAACGTTACGAGTATGGGCGTTACCCATACCACTTCAGCATGGATTTTCTCAGGAACTAGGGACTGTCGCATGACAGGTCGCTAGCCGTTTCTCTACAACATACCAAAAACTCATCAAAATCCGTGAAAACCCTTATCAGAATTTTCTGATCTTAGACGCAAATTCTGCTCTAATTAGACTGACCATTCCGCATCAGTGTTCTAAGTCTAACCTCATTCGTCCAGACCACATACATTTTCTGCGGATCATAGTATTGGCAGGTGTTACCCCTTCCGTTTCTATTGCTGTTCAACTACTACTTTATTTTCTTTACTCTGACCAGCAGGAAACTTTTGCTGACATGGAGTCGAATAATCAATCCGTGCTATGCAGCTGGCTTAGAAGCTATAAGTGGGAGCTACGTAGATGAGCAGTAAGTGGAACAAGCAGCACTACACTTGTGTCAATTTTTCGTTGCATTCATTTACAGTTCATCATGTACGGTGTGTCTGCAACACTGAGTTCCTGCTTCTGTGCTCCTTTAGTGGACGAGCTGTTTGCTGGCATACGAACAGTCCCAGGGGACAGACCGGTGCTAATGGAAGGCAGAAGGCAGGTGGCAAATAGGACGCAGGTGGCTAAGTGGCAACTAATCCCACGGCAGCACTGCGCGCCCGTCCAGCGTCGACACACACGTACAGGTACACACACACACACACACACAGTCCACAACAAGCTCACCAGCTCTTGGAATGCACGGTACACCACGATCTCACAGTACCACTGCTGCAGAGTTCTTAATTTCAGGCTGAATATTTCTGAAATAACTTTTTCCAGTCCGTTTCGAAAATTATGCCGTTTTCAAGTGGTAGGTGTACATGATCTAACAACCAACTACCATATGGCGACAAACCTAAAAAGTTCTGTAAATTGTCACGTATACAGTTGGTAATAAAGGATTTCAAATTAGTAGCTACAACTAGAGCACTGCCTGTGCGAGCCAACTTCTCGTAACGCACAGAAATTATTCTTAGTTGAACAAGAATAACGCTTCTATGTGCACTAGGTTGCTAATTTTACTATTTTTAGACGATTTCTTGCATTATGTCAGCTTATTTTATTACAACTGATTCGCACTTGGTAGTGTTGTGTCTCAGCCACTACTCTTAAAGTGTTTGTATATCAACAGCACACGTAACGGTTTCTACACTCTCTATGAACTACTGCATGTGCTCCACTGTGTCATTGGTAAAATATCTGGGCGTTACCACCCTTTTCTTGACAATAAAAACCTCCTATTTGACAACTTAATTTGTCTCTCGAACGTCTTCAACAAAACCGGATGACCCTCATTTCAGCTACTCCCCATTCCCCATATAACATGTATGTGGAGGTGCCAGTGTCCAACCACTTGACACAAATTTCTAGTACATGGGCAACATACGACAACACTCACAGTAAACCACATTAAACAAATCTCCTTTACGTCTGTGATCAAAAAATTTTTTTTCATCAGTCTACCGGTTTCGGTCTATAACGACCGCAATCAGATACGTTCTTTAAAAACATGTCCTAATGTACTCCAGCCGTAGTGGCATCGTCAAATGTTAAATATTGCTGGCATACATTTGATGATGCCACTATGGCTGCAGTACATTAGGACATGTTTTTATAGAACATATCTGAAGATGGTCATTATAGACCGAAACCGGTAGTCTGATGACATAAAAATTCTGATCACAAACGTAAAGTAAGGACATTTATTCTACAGGGTGATTCAGGAAGATATGCAAATACTTTGATATGTTATTCTACAAGGAAAAATAAGGAAGAAAGTTCATATAAACATAGGTCCGCAAATTTTTAGTTACGGAGTTATGGCTAATAAAAGATTTTGCTTGAAATGTAGCAGTCGTTTCCTAACCTTGAAACGAGTTAGTTTTCGGTATTGTTCACTGAATTACTGAGCTTTGTGTTTTTTTAATTATTAAGATGAATTCATGTGTGCTATGGTATTGATAAAGGCAGACTGACACATTCATACAGTTTCAGTTAACGTTATTACCATCATTTTTCCAAACTTAAATTCTCTACAAACTCTGTTGAAAATTTTATGCGATTGTCTGGAATTTAAAAAAACAAATTGGGCCTAAAATTAAAAATTTCTTCTTTGGATGTTCTGGAAAACTACTGCAGATACACGTCTGGGACATGTTTTATTAGATTCCAGATCAGTAACATCAAAATAAATGGAAATCGTGCTGTACTTTAACCTCGTTTTGCGATGGCTTCATATTAGCGAAGTTGCTAAATTTCAGGTAAAATCTTTTATTAACCGAAACTCCATAATTAACATTTGCAGACCTATGTTTATATGTACTTTCTTTCTTTAGTTTTACTTGTAGAATAACATATTAATATGTTTGCATATATTCCTGAAGGACCCTGTATATTCGGGTCAGTGTTTTATTCGCGACCACGTCACAGCTTGTGAAATTAAACAAATCCTTCACAAGAAAAACGAAACACTGCTCCTAGTCACGACTGCATTACTTATTACTCCATTTCATTCATAGCAACCCTACTTTACTTAAAACTCAACAAGTCCCCGTCCCTCACTGGCGAAACATCCTCCTACTGACCCATCAGCACCCCAATGGTCAGCAAGGTCTATGACTCCATGGTATCTCAACACATCTTCAATCTCCTAATCCGGAACCCATCCCTAACTGTAAACAACTGTGGCTTCGTCCCAATTTTAGTTCTGGTGACCTACTCCTATATCTGACAGACATCTTAACACATCACCATAATAATCGTAAATCGACCACTTTTTTTATTCAATCGCCTGAAAAAAGCCTATGACTTTGTTTAATACTCCAGTCTCAGTCTTTAGGCCTGTACGTACACTTTCAGTAAACTATAGCTGCCTTATTACAAACTTATTATCTCGCGGCCCACCCTTCCTCACTTAATAGTATCAATTCCTGTATGTTTCATCCCACTGCAAGTGTATACCAAACGTTCTGTAAGCTCCTACGTATCACTTATAGTGCTGCAATACCTAAACCACTCCTCCACTGTGCCGATGACACCGCCTTCCACATTCGAGAACTCCCAATACTCCAACCGGATCCTTCTCAATCAGTTCACGTCCTGGTGAAAATCAAATGCAACTCAAGACTGATCCCTCTAAGAGCAGGCGGTTGTTATAAGACGAACCACTTGCAATTTCCTGCTACATAAGTTTTACCTTCGACTATCCTCCTGTTGCTCACACCTGGCCGAGACCCTAGCTATTCCTACCCTGAAACCTATGTTTTCCTATAAACCATCTTTCCACATTGTACCAGTTCCCACAACCCAATCCAAATAAACATCATACTTAATAAATATCTAACTATCACGAAACATCAATCCACATATCCTCTCTGCCTTTCTTCTTCTAAATGCATGTCTCTCTCATCATGGGGTAGGGATGTGATTTGTAATGCTGTGCACTAACTGATTTTTCTGGCAACAGCTCGTCACTGTTTTAAAAGTCAGAAATGTTATTAAAATATCAAAAAACAAAATAATTTTTGATACTTTTTGAAACCGTCTGCATACAATTTATACTTTTCATATTTTTCTTCCAAGCCTTACATCTTTTAAACTGTTTTATCTAAAGAGTGGACCATTGTTCCACAGCCAGCTCAATCTCACTTCTTTAGTGTGAGCGAATGAAAATAGCAATAAAATAGGAAAAGGAATATGACAGTTTGTTGCAGGGGAGTCATTCTGGCGTGGCTATACTTCACTTGTTGATCAAGTCATCGCCTTCATTGTACAGGTACATAAGTAAATACTCCCATTCATTCACGAGACTTTCATTTTTTGTGTCAGGCATTTTGTCCTGGAATTAAAATAAAAGCAGTCTACGGCCCCCGTCTGCAGATACGACCCTTGTAGGTTTCCGGAAAACGTTGGTTACTATTACAGGCAGTGTCCTACGACACTGATTTTATTCCCTAATAACCCAATGGCTTGAAGATTTCTTGAGTAACAGAAGCCAGTGCAGATAACTGCAACAACTACCTCACAATCAGCCAATGCGTACAAACTGCTGAGAAGAATATTGCACCCCAAGGGCGGAAAAGAAAACAGAAGATTAGTTAGTTGACGATAAGTTCGATTTTAGGAAAAGTAAAGGCACCAGAGAGGCAATTCTGACGTTGCGCTTGACTATGGAAGCAAAACTGAAAAAAATAAACGCTCGGAGGATATGACGACCCAGAAACAGCGTTTGACAATTTAAAATAGTGCAATATGTTCAAAATTATGATATAAATGCGGTGAAGCTATAGGAAAAGGCGGGAAATATTGAATATGTACGAGATCAAAGAGGGGACCGTAAGACTGGAAGAGCAAGAATGAAGTTCTCGGATTAAAGACGGGTAAGATTGAGAAGAACCCTTGAATAACAGAAGAAATACTTCAGTTGATCGATGAAAAAAGGAAGCGCAAAAATGTTCAAGGAAAGTCCGAAATACAGAAATACAAGTAACGTAGGAATGAAACAAACAGGGAGAGCTGGAAAGCTAAGGTGTAACGGCTGCATTAAAACTTCGAAGAAATCGAAAACAAAATCATTGTCGGAAGGATTGACTCAGCTTGTAGTAACATCAAAAGAACCTTCGCTGAAACTAAAAGCAATGGCGGTAAGATTAAGAGTGCAATGGGAGTTCAATTCTTAAACGCAGAGGAGAGAGCGGGTTGGTGGAAAGAATACACTGAAAGCCTCTATGAGGGGAAGGACTTGTTTGATGACGCGGTAGAAGATTAAAGAGACGTCGATATATCAGAGGTAGCAGATCCAGTATTAGAATCGGAATTTAAAACAGGTCTGGCATCCTTAAAATCAAATAAGACAGATGGACTAGATAAAATTCCACCATTCTAAAATCGTTGGAGTGTGTGGCAACAAATCAGCTATCAACATTGGTGTGTAAACTGTATGAGTCCGGTGAAATACCATCTGACTTTCGGGAAAACATCATCCAAACAATTCCAATGACTGCAAGAGCTGACAAGTGTGAGAATTATCGCACAAGCAGATTAACAGGTCATACATCCAAGCTGCTAACAAGAATAATACACAGAAGAATGGATGAGAAAATTGAGGATGTGTCAGCTGAAGATCAGTTTACCTTCAGGAAAGGTAAAGACACCAAGAGGCTATTGTGATGTTGTGATTGATAATGGGAGCACGACTAAAGGAAAATGAAGACACATTCATAGGATTTGTGAAGCCTGAAAAAGCATTCGATAATGTAAAATGGTGCAATGTGTTCGAAATTCTGAGAACAATAGGGCTAAGATACAGGCAAAGACAGATAATACACAAAAATACAAGAACAAAGTGGGAATAAAAAGAATGAAAGACCAAGTATGAAGTGCTTGCATGAGAAAGAGTGTAAGAAAGGGATGTAATTTTTCGTCCATACTGTTCAGTCGACTCATCTAAGAAGTAATGACGTATAAAAAAAAGTTTCAACAGTGGAATTAAAATTCAAGGTGAAATGATTTCAATGATATGATTTGCTAATGACATTGCTATCTACTGAAAGTAAAGAAAAATTATGTGATCTGCTGGATGAAATGAATAGTCTAATGAGTACTGTATATTGATTGACAGTAAATTGAAGATGAAAGTAATGGGAAATAGTAGAAATGAGAACAGTAAGACACTAAACATAAGGATTAGTGATCACAAAGTAGAGGAAATGAAGGGATTCTGCTACCTAGGCAACAAAACAACCTCTGAAAGGTTGGGGAAGGAGGACACTGGCGAAAACAGCATTCCTGACCAAGAGAAGTCTACTACTATCAAACATAACCCTTTATCTGAATAATAAATTTCTGAGAATGTACTTTTGGAGCACAGCATTGTATGGCAACGAAACATGGACTATGGGAAAACCGGAAAAGAGGAGACTCGAGGCATTTGAGATGTGCTGCTATAGAAAAATTTTGAAAATCAGGTGGATTGGTAAGGTAAGCAATTAGGTTCCCTGAAGGGTCATTGAGGAAAGGAATTAGTGGAAAACACTGAGAAGAAAAAGGGAAAGTATCGTAGGATATTTATTAAGACATCACGGATGACTTCCATCGTAATAGAGGGAGCTGTAGAGGGCAAAACCTATAAAGGAAGACAGAGTTAGGAATACATCCAACAGATAAGTGAGGATCTAGGTTGCAAGTGCTTCTCCGAAATGAAGAGGTTTGTAAGGTGTCAAAGAAATAATACACCTTACACTGAATTCCTGAAACGATTCTCGTTAAATCGGTGTGTCGCACGACGTAGTTACATGGAACTGTACGAATTTTATTGATACGCAGATCGAATAAACATGCTGGCATTTCAGGAATATAAATCACTAACACTCACACTAGTAATTGCATGCAAGTATTTTCCCAGACCAGAGCTACTAGATGCAGTTCTAAGGGATGGAGAATTTCACGACAGAATGCCAGCCCCGCATTCGCACTGTGGGACACCTAGCGGGTACAATGAGATGCCGGAGCCACTGCGCAGACTGTCGCCAAAGGCTGCTGTCCTTGCCCCTGTTTTAATGACGACCATTCGGAGAGCCTTTCTACAGGAGCACGGCCAGAGATGGCAGATAAACATCCAGAGAAATCCAACTTAGAACACTGGTGACTCACTGTAGACACCTGTGTTAAAATTCACATGAAAGAAAAAGTTGTTTATCTCAGTATTATATAGCAAAAGTTAAACTAAGTCTTACGAAAGAAACGACGCCTGTGATAGGCTGCAAAAACTCTAGTGGGTGGAGTTATAACGAGTAAGAATGCTCTGATTGGCCTGAAAGTAAACTCGCAGCCACCAGCTTTGACATACGCATATTGTAGACTGAAAATTCCCGTCTTTCTCTTGCAGCAAAGCGTCCAGTGTTTGAGCAAGGTGACTCGTGCCACAGTGAGATGATTCCGAGAGCCATTATGTGAACACTTGTTCACAGGCTCTTCTTAACTCGTAAGGAATTAAACTGCTAAGTTTCCTAGTATGGAGAATCGCGCCGAGAACTGACAGTTTACGTTTGTGAGCTATTTAAGGGCAACGACGTACACGCTGTTCCAGCCAAATAGCGTGTACCATGCCAGTTAACTTAGCTAGTGAACGACTAGCAGTGGAGCTTCATCAAAGATGTAGGAAATATGTTAGACTGGTGTTTAAAAATTGAGAGAGATTTAGAATAAGTTCTCAGGTTCACAGATCACGGCGACAGCCGCCACTGCCGCCGCCACTACAGCCGCTGACAAAAGATAAACACACACACTGGTGCTACGCCAGCAAGTGATATTCAATTGACACTCTGAACTGCGATCGTTTCCGTCTGTCTTTTTGATCAGCCACTGTAGAGTGATTTAAACCTAAAGTTATTGAATTGTTTTAAATGTGTACTTCTTTCTGATTGGTCTTTATGAACCTCATCCATTAAGTGGTCATTTTAATTGTGCATTATTTCTTAATTTATAGCGCTGCCGCAACAGTATTTAATTTGTTTGTATTTCATCGACCCCCAGACATGTTCATCAACCATCGTACTATTAAAGATGCTTACAATAGTTAGGAATTTCGCCTAACAGTTGTGAACACTCCATAACAAGATTTTACCATCCTGTACGTATTTGAATATGTCATGAGTTCATACTTCGTTACGTTAGGTTAAGTTGGAATAAAAATAAACCTTAATAAAGAAAATCCGACATTTTCATTTTTGCTAACATATATTTGATCCCGTACATTGATTTCTGTTAGTGATAACTTTTCCTTTACAAGGAGTGTAGTGGAACCGACATTAATATCATTGTCTGATTACATCACTGTCCGAACTGCTGCACTCTTCTGAACTCAGCAGATGTGAGATGGTATCTTCCAACCTTGCAGGCCGTAGGCTCAACACCAAATTCCTAAAACACTCACAGAGGTCCCTGCGCAACTGCAGTAGGAAGATAGAGCAGAACCAGTCGCACAAATGATAGAGATTGACATGGAGAGGACATCGTGGCGGGCCGCATCAGAGCATCAGAAGTCTGATGACTCAAGAAAGATACATATGTAGAGCAGAACTGGAAAAAATTTAAAAGCAACACTGAATGTGTCTTAGACAAGTATGTTCTGAGAAAGGTCTTAAGAGATGGGAAACAACCTGTGATGTAATAGCCGTATTAGAGAACAGCTACGTAAACAGGAGCCCAGCTGGTACAGTCGTTTAGGTGGCAGGGCTAAAATATATCAGTGACACTGTTCTTATCTTTCCCCTGTCCTTTTCTCTAACGATCAGCTATTGTCTCTTGTTGAATTTATTTTTATTTTACGATCTTCTCCAGTTTACTTTATTATTAATATACTTATTCTGGTTTTAGTGATGAGATCTGCCACTGTATACAGGGTAGTTAGCAAACAGTCTACAAAAAGCTTGTAAAGGTGTTGCAAGATAGTCTGTGCTTGAGAAATAACTGTTAAGAAAAAATTCCTTACGTGGGACCGTTTCCTGTTTAATTAGCGTTGAAGTCAGTCGATCAGGCCGTTTCGCACGTAGAGAGATACAGTAAGTGTCAGTTATTTTCATAGTATTGCGGTAGCACACAACAGCGCTCATTCTGTGGCCCCGGTTCGATCTTTACTACCGTCCCATGTCAAATTTGTATCACTCACTTGTTCGGTTTTAAGAAACCAAATAAATTACACGTTTGACGACACATTCCTCTTGAACTTTTTGCGCATGCAGTGGCCTCATTGGCTAACATCAGTGTTAATTAAATCGGTAACAGCGCAACGTAACGAATATTTTTCTCAACAACTATTTATCAGCACAGCCCAACTTGCAACACTCTTACAAGCCTTTCAGGCTGTTTCTGACCACCCTGTGAGCATGATCATTTACAACCTGTAACAGTTCCCTTGGACCAGACTAAATCAGACATAATTTCATAATTATATTCGACTATACTGAATGAGATGCGCTCATGGCTTCGTTCAAGAGCAGTTCCCCGTATTTCTTCCTTCTTCCTTTTTTTATGATATGCTCTGATGTCATGCTTCCCGTAGTCTGCCACTATTGAGGAGATATTTTTCCCGGAAGTTTCACCGTTTCTTAACTAGAACCGAAAGCCTCTTCTTCTCAGGTGTGCGTCCTGCCGATGAGTGTATTAACCAATCGTAGACTGGCGTCTAAGTTCGTAGCGTTTTTGTTCTGCATGTTGGTTTTGTGTTTTCTATCAGTTTATTTATCGATTGTCATTTTATATTTGTAGTTCGCTTTTCCTGTTTGAGATAACATATTGAGATTACATACTGTCATTTTGTCATTTGGAGATATTGAGTGGAGCTATGGAAGCTAGAAAATGGAGTGCCATGTGAAGTTCAATAGCAGGGTGACAGCAGCGGAGGCAGACAGAAACACATGTGTCGTATATGGCGTTAGTGCCACTGGACGGAGCACGGCAAGGAAATTGTTTTCTTATTTCAAGGAGGAACGTTTTGATATGAGTGGCTGTCCACGTTCAGAAATACCTATCTTCTGTGTTTGATGAAGATCGTTTAAAAGCATTAACCCACAATGATATACGCCAGTGTACTCGAGAACTGGCAAATATAATCATTCCACCACCGTGCGACATTTGAATGCAATGTGGATTATTTAAGAATCGGGTGTATGGTACCGCATGCTCTAAGCCAAAATTACAAAATTCAGCGGGGGGCCATATGTACATCTGTGCTTGCTCGTCATCAATTACTTCGTGAACATCATCGACCACTCCTATCATGTATCTGACTAATCCAGCAGGCCTTATTTTCGATAATATTTACACCATTTCTACGTTGTTTATTTTACACTTCGCGACAGAGCATCCATTCTTGTAATGTAATTTGTTATCATAAGTGTATCGTGTAACGGTTCTTTCTGCTTCATGTCATCATATTAACAGAATTTTGAAGGATTCCCGCTTAGATTTGGTAGAGATCTCCGTTAGTCTGGTTTATTCAAATTAATTAAAACGACAAAAAACTTAACCTCAATGTTAGGGTGGTAGTGAGAGCGTTTTTTTTTTTTTTTCATTATTTGAAGTTGCTAGTTGGTGTACTTCCTCGCATTACCTAATTCATGCCACGGAACTCAACCACCATGAATGTGCAAAATTTAATACTTTTACATTGCCTTTCTCACAAAGAACTCCTTGAGCGAGGGGTCGTGTAAGGCCAGTGATGTTAACTCCATTCAACTCCCCACGTATTGCCTACCATGCAACAAAAATATTGGCTGCTAACGGAAACAGAGGGCGGGGCTAGAGATATCCAATGGTGAGCACAGCATGAGGATATGGAACATAGTTGAATTGCTTAGTCGACGAATAACTCACTACAGTTCTACAGTAATAGTGATGTTGATACAAAGCAGAGCTATGGCAGCGATAGACTATATATATATACTTTAGAGCAAACTACCTCTCGTGAAAAATGTGTGACATTGCAATTCACGTGGGCTATTGGGAAAGTAAGGAACGATAGGTCACGAAATGGAAACCACAGCTAAAACCAAAACTGTTTTATTGGAAACAGTTAGCTACAGCTTCTAGCTACTTATCTCCATAGTCGTCGATCCGACGTAGACATATGTCGCAGCGTTGTACCAACTTTCCAATACCTTCGTTATAGAAGGCAGCCTCCACTGCTTTCCGCCAATTCTCTACACTGGCCTACAGCTCTTTGTCTGTGCCGAAATGTTGTCTCCATAGGCAGCGGTTCATTTGAGCAGAGATGGAACTCAGAGTGAGACAATTACGGGGTGTATTGTGGGTAATCAAACATTTCCAATTGAAAACGATGCAGGAGCCTCTTCATTGCCCCTGCAGAATGCGGCTGAGAATTGTCTTGAAGAAGAAAACACACACCAGTTATGTAATGTGGGCTGCATAGCTTCAGGCGAAATTTCTCACCAGGCCCTCGTACTTGGCGGGAGACACTATTGTTCTATGTATCTGTATGTGCTCCCTGTGTGCTCAGAACTAAAATGAACGACGTAACGCGATCGACGGGCATACTAGAGACACTGCCCAACATATCTGTGATAAACCTCATCGGATTTTCACTGTGGTTTCTATTTCGCGACCGATCGTTCCTTACTTTCCGAAAAACCCTCGTATATCACATGGAACTATTCAACAAATTCAGCCTCTGGATGTTTATTTCTTCGTGACCATAAAATATTATTGCACCAGCTGCAGCTACATCTTAAAGGATAGCCAGTTTCACTATAAACTCCAGGACAGACTGCTTCACATTTGGTTGCATGCCACCACATTCTCTCAGTACTCATCACCCCGTTACACCAATGTGATTCTGTATGCATTCTTTAAGAGTGTACGATTTCAACTTCCAAAGAATTCTCCTTCGTTCGTGATGGTGAGAACCTTTGTGATCACAGTGGGGTACTTTTTTTTACTCACTGTTGCAAGTTAAAGGTCTGTTTTGTAAGTTTCTTGAATGCCGACGTTGTCCATTTTGCAAAGTCTAATACATACATCTCATAAAGTTTGATCTCTGCACCTTTGTTACACTCAGTTCCTGTCGCCCTGGTGATGCATATGGTGAGTCATTAGCAGCAATATTTTTACTATCATAATCGTTAACACAACACCTTCAAGGAGTTTCTTGAGGCTATTTTGAAGCTGTGATTCTGCATTCATTAGCAACTTAAGTAAACAGCGATTAGTCACTTTTAGCTTTATTTCTTCAGCTAATTTGACCTATATATACGGAACATACGTGTCAATGACATGGATAAATTAACGCCTTTTAATTTAGTCGTAGCTCAGGTACATCATTATATTTAGGTTGATTTGAAGTTTGCGAGATTGTTGACTTTTACGACATCCGATACGAGTAACATGCAATATACGCGGTTCATTCTGAATTTATTTGCAAGTTCCTGCTAAGTCTAAAGCAAAAAAATCAACTTATTATTGTGCTAAAAATAATCAACAGACATAACATAGATAATCCTAATTCTAGCAACACATGGTGTCGAGAACCTAATATTCAACCGAACACAATCTACAGAAAACTTTCGTTAGTTCCGTTACTAGATAATCCCACAGATCGAAACTGTGCAAAGTAACACTACCACACTCACACTATTTACATTTTTGGCCACCAGCAAGTAACCTCAGAGGTTACCCAATGTGTATACTACACTGTATGGAACATATGTGATTTTCAGAATGTAAGTACCGAATGAGTAATTGGACACTCTGCTCATCTATTTATATTGTTACTGACGCTAGCGAAGTAAAAGGAGGGGAGAGGATGAAACACGGTTCTGGAACATAACCTGAGGCCCTAGAGTGTGTACAGAGTCACAGCACTGTCCAACGTCTGGATCGCCATCAACTGGGTCACCCCCTTCGCTTAATGATCTGGACAATGTGAGTCTAATGATCGTCAGCTGTAAGCCACCAATACTCTTACGTCTGATAGCCAACTGTAGGTAATAAAACTCTCTTCCTCCACCAATACATGAATTGGCGAAATACAGTCCTACACAATTGCCAACTTTTGCATTAGTGACTCCGAGAAATAAGGAAACTGCACATCTAGAAAAAAATAATGGAGAAATCATTGGAGATGAAAACTGTAAACCGATATGTGAATCAAACCACACCCTTGCCTTACCGATATGTGAAGCAAAACACACTATTGCCTTACCGAGTGAACACAGATATTAGTAGAAACAACGTCGTCACATCTTCAATTTTCCACTGTCCTGTTCACTGTCGAAGAAACAGTGCGTCTAGAATTTGCCCAAATGTTTGACATTCAATACACTATTTATTTCACCACTGTTTCTGGAAATAAAAGACTCTGCTGACCATTTAGATTCTAGTTCTATTTACACAATCGACTTGGAAACAATTCCGACCCATTCCCAAGTCTTACACTTTTATGCAGTGTTGTTCAAGCGGAATGAGTCATTATAAACTGGAGTAAATATTAGCTGACAACGATGTATATAGTCTAACATTATTTATTATGTTACAGTTCCTTCTGTCCTCGCCATAATACTTCACATACTTCGATAGTGATTCGTAGTTGAGTTTAAATATTTTGTGTGAATGGGATTTCCGTATGATGAGCTAGTGGAGCATTTGACTTCAATAAGTATTGAATCAACAGTCGCAAAGGAATGAATACTGGGGAGTGGGAATTTATGATCAACACAGACTCCACTCCATGTCGTGAGCATAACCTTGAGCCTATTGGTGTGATAGAACTCACGAATCTCTCACATTTTTCTTCTCACATCTCTGACAATTTCCAGACCTGGTTATTAAGTTGACTGTGATTATTTTACAATGTTCTGCTCTGGACACTGCTTACGTTCCACATCTATAATACCACCAATTTACAATGTACTTTAGATGTTGCGTATGTTTCGGAACTGAAGTATACTAACTTACAGCTGTGTGGATGGTTATGGCCTGTTAGGTGGTGATACCCATTTTCTGAACAAACTTATTCAGCTGGACTGTAAAGTATGTCTGTGGCCTAGTTCGTATGGTGATGTCTGCCTCACCTGTGAGATTTATATTTAGCAATGAAACTATAAATACTTCCAAGAATATTCGATAGCAAAGCAGCCATGATTTGTTGGCTGCCAGTGGGATCAACAAAACTCTAGATAATACTTGCAGATTCCTGTGATTTCATAATGTCAAGAGCACTAGGTCGATGGTCGTGTCTGTATGCACCTTCATCCAGTCGAGCAGTTAATGGAAATGATCATGTAGCCACGGGTGATGCTGTGTGCTCCATTCTCCTCTTACAGCTGCTTGATGTGCGACCACGTATCTGGGCACTATGTCGTGTAATTACATCTCAGTCCACGGTATCGGACATACACGCCCGTAATAATATTGTGTTTCGATAAACGATACTCGATGCAGCTGTTGTTTGCTGTATACCAGGGGTTCCCAATAAAATTTTCTCGAGGACCTCCTCATCGAGCATGATTGATACCTTCTCATGTCACAGTATCAAGTACCTAAAAAGCCAAATTAAGCGTCTTTTTATACGTTTTCTATTTTTGGTACTTAGAAATAACATTGACATATTCATTACTGAAAACATAATGAGCTTAAAACTTTTTCAATTTAGCCATCATTGTTATTGTTAAATTTTTGATTATTGCTCAAAATCTTTGTCTTCAAATCTGGGTGTTTAGTATTACAAACTCCTTAAAAAAAATTGAGTATGAACTGAAAATGACAGGTAAAAATTAAAACTGCATGTAATGGTCTTTTAAGTGTACTACACTTGAGATTGCATTGAGTAGACATGTGTGAAATATAAAAAAAAACTAACTTCATACAAGGTATTACTTATTTGGAAAAATACAGTTACAACAGAGTACTCTATCAGTATACAGTCAGTTTCAATTTTCAGTTCTTAACGAGTTCAATCTGACCTATGAGTCCATTATTTCTGAAGTATTAGGTGCCAAACTTGAAACGTTCACTCTGAAATCCGACTGCATGTCAAGCCGATTCCTATTTTTTTTCATGAAACACATGGAAGAAAATGCTTGCTCACACCGATATGTGGTTGCGGACCCCTCTGACATAGCTCGCGGACCCCTGGGGGTTCGCGGACCCCTGGGTATTCACGGACCACCTGTTGGGAACCACTGCTGTATACTGTTGAATATAAAAAGTTATGATAATTGCTTACCGCGAGACTCAGGGGGCCATTTACCTGGTTTTGGTGTGGTACTGAAAGCATACGAGAAGAACAGAAACAAACGAGAAACCACTCTAGCGTCGATGCGGGGCGCAAACGGGAAATTCACTGACGTAAGCGCCTTTTATAATGAGCAGAGTGTTACGCCGCGGTGACTGGGAACTAGGATGTTAGAAACGGCGTAACAGGTCGACTACTCACGTGCTACAGTCGCGAATATATGTGGAGCGTCGTTGAAGGCTGGTGAAATCAAGAATATACTACAAGTTGTGAACGTCCACCCCTCGTTACGCAACCCGGTAATCGGAGGCTTGTCCGCTCATTGAGGCAGGAAGACAGGCGATCTGTGTCAGATCTGATAACAGACTATAATACTGATGTTTGGATCTCACCGTTGGGTACAAGCTCCGCAGCAAACGATGCGTTCTCAGGCTGAAAAAATGGTTCAAATGGCTCTCAGCACAATGGGACTTAAATTCTAAGGTCATCAGTCCCCTAGAACCTAGAACTACTTAAACCTAACTAACCTAAGGACATCACACACATCCATGCCCGAGGCACGATTCGAATCTGCGACCGTAGCGGTCGCGCTGTTCCAGGCTGCAGCGCCTAGAACCGCTCGGTCACTCCGGCCATCGTTCTCAGGCTGACCCAACATCGTGAATACGATTTCAGTGAACATGGGATCATCTAGATTAGATTGTGAATAAACAGAAACGCTTCGCCTGGTGTCACAAAGTACGTTTTTTGTCGCACTAGGTCGATGGACGTGTCTGTATGCACCTTCATCCAGTCGAGCGGTTAATGTAAATAAGCATAAAGCCACGGGTAAATACTGATGGGGTATATTACGCTAAGGGGATCATTTACCTGGGCTTCCAAGGGACCTATGCTAGTAATCAAATGAGCCGTAAAATAGGTGAAGACTACCGAGGCGATGACATCTTATAGCAAGTTAATTGTCCGCATCACAAGACCAGAATCATACTACATTGCGGTGGTTGGAGGAGGATACCACTGAACTAAAGTTGGTGTCTTGATCAGCAAATTCGCCTAATTTGAGTCTCATTAAAATATAATTGGAACACTATCGGGCGCCATCTCTTCACCCACGAGCCACTGGACCGTAGTTTTCGCGAACTGCATGACCCTTGCGTTTGTATTCAGTCATCCGTCTACTGACTGACTTTATGCGTCATGCCAGTAATTCCTCTCATCTCGGATTAGCACTTGCAACATATGACCTCAAATATTTACTGGATGTATTCCAGTGTCTATCCTCCTCTACAGTTTTTAACCTCTACAGTAGCCTCCAGTCTCAATGGAACTTATTCTTTGATGTCACAACACATGTCCTATCATTCTGTCCCTTCTTATTGTCAGTGTTTTCCATATATTCTTTTCCTCGCCGTTTCTGCGGAGAACCTCCTCATTTCTTAACTCACCAGTCCACGTAATTTTCAACGTTCTTCTGCAGTACCACACCTCAAAAGTTTTGATTCTCATTAGTTCCGGTTTTCCTACGGGCCATGACTTTCTACCATACAATGCTATTACGACCTACGTTTGGGACTACTAGACTTCTTTTGGCCAAGAGTGCACTTTTTACCAGTCCTAGTCTGCTTTCTATGTCCTCCTTGCTCAATCCATCATGAGTTATTTTCCTGACTAGGTATCAGAATTCGCAAACTTCGTCTCATTTCTGCTACTTCTCATTACTTTCGTCTTTCTTCTATTTACTCTCAATCCACATTCTGTACTCCTTGCATTGTTCATTCCGCTCAACACATCCTGTAATTCTACTTCAGTTTCACTGAGGAAAGCAATGTCATCTTTTCGCTGATACCCTTTCATCCTGAATTTTAATCCCATTGTTGAACCCCTCTTTCATTTCCCTCAACGCTTCTTCTATGTGCAGATTGAACAGTAAGTGCGAAAGACCATATACTTGGCTTTTACCCATTTTAATCCGAGTACTTCTTTCTTGGTCTTCCAGTCACATTGTTCCCTCTTTGTTCTTGTACTGACTGTATATTACCCATCTTCCCATATAGCTTATCCCTATTTTTCTAGGTATTTCGAACATCTTGCACCATTTTACATTGTCGAACGCTCTTTTCCAGGTCGACAAATCCAATGACAGTGTGTCGATTTATCTTCGGTCTTGCTTCCATTATAAACCACAACGTGAGAACTGCCTCAAAGGTGTCTTTTACCTTTCCTAAAATCAAACTGATCATCATATAACACATTCTTAATTTTGTCTTCTGTTCTTGTATATACCATTTTTGTCAGCAAGTTCGAGGCATGTGTTGTTAATCTGATTGTGCGCAAATTTTCACATTTGTCGGCTCTTGCCATCTTTAGAATTGTGTGGATGATATTTTACCCAAAGTCTGATGGTGCATCGCCAGTCTCATACATTCTTCACACTAACATGAATGGTCGTTTTGTTGCCACTTACCCCATTAATTTTAGAAATTACGATGGAATTTTATCGATTCCTTGTGCCTTATTCAATCATAAGTGTTGTAAAGCTCTATTAAATTGTCATTGTAATAATGGCTTCCCATTCTCTTCCCTGTCTCTGCAAAAGCAGACATAATGTCTGATGGGATAACCGCAGTCACTGGTTTTTTCCAATGTTGTTTATAATCAGTCTTGATTGCAAAAAATGTTTAGTCTTCTCTGTCTGCTCCCGTCTCTTCTTCTATCACGTCATCAGACAAGTTCTGTTGCTCGTAGAAGCCCTCATTGTACTCACTCCACTAATCTCTCTCTCCTCCGGATTTGACAGTAGAATTTCCATTGCATGTTATACGCCTTGCTTTTTACTTCACCAAAGGTTGTTTAGGCTTTTCTATATAGTGCGTCCGTTCTTCTGACCATCATTTCTTTCGCTATTTCTCCTCATTTTTAATGCACTCTTTTTGCCTTAGCTTCCCTCCACTTCCGTTTTATTTCATTTCATGGTGACTTGCATTTCTGTATTCGTGAATTTTCCAGAAAGATCTTGTACTTTCTTCATTCGTTCATCAACTGACGTCATCGTTGTCCGTGGGGTGCGTCCTAAGGTCTCTTTTGTACGTTTCTCTTGAATATCTCGAAAACTAAGGCTTCTAGCGAAAACCCTACAGTGCAGTGTTTAACTGCATCAAACTTCCTACAAAACGATCCTGTTCATTCTTTTCTGTAGGACTAATACACCCATGAAACAAAAGTTTTGCGTCACCTCGGTTCCGAGAAATCCGGAACCTGTACAGAAAATTGGAACAAAGATCACATAAACATCATTTCCGCCCTTCTTATTCCTCATGAAAATCACACATTGCATGTTGTACCTCCATACTGCGAGACCTTTGGAGGTATTGGTCCAGACTGCTGTACACACTGGTGCCTCTAATATCCAATAGCGCGTCCTCTTGCATTGACGCATGCCTGTGTTCGTCGTGGTATACTATCCACAAGTTCGTAAATGCACTGTTGGGCCAGATTGTCCCACTTCTCATCGACGATTCGGCGCATATCCCTCACAGCGGTTGGTGTGTCACGTCGTTCATAAAAAGGTCTTTTCAGTCTATCCCATGCTTGTTCGATAGAGTTCATGTATGGAGAACATGCTGGCCACTGTAGTCGAGCTATGTCGTTATCCTGAAGGAAATCATTCACAATATGTGCACGATGGGGGCGCGAATTGTCGTCCATGAAGACGAATGCCTCGCCAATATGCTGCTGACACAGTTACACTATCGGTCGGAGGATGACATTCACGTATCATACAGCCGTTACTGCGCCTTCCATGAGAACCAGCGGCGTACGTCGGCACCACATAATGCAACCCCAAAACAGCAGGGAATCTTCACCATGGTGCACTCGCTGGACAGTGTGTCTAAGGCGTTCAGCCTGACCGGGTTGCCACCAAACCCGTCTCCGACGATTGAAGGCATATGCGACATTTATCGGTAGAAAAGGAAATGAACGTTTGGCGTCATTGGGCGGGAGGTCCCTTGCGGGGCTGGTGCAGCCGCCTTCTTGCAGGTCTTACTGGATTCGACGCCACATTGGGCGACCTGCGCACCGGATGGGGATGAAATGATGATGAAGGCAGCATAACACCCAGTCTCTGAGGAGGGAATTGAACCCGGGCCCATAGGACAGCAATCGGTCACGCTGATCATTCAGCTATCGAGACGGACTCACACTTATCGGTGAAAAGAACGTGAAGCTAATCCTGAGCTTATTGTTGGGCCCATCTGTACCGCGCTGCATGGTGTCGTGGTTGCAAAGATGGACCATGCTATGGACGTCGGGAGCGGAGTTGCGCATCATGCAGCCTACTGCGCAGAGTTTGAGTCCTGTGGCTGCACGAAAAATTATTCAATATTTTGGCGTTGCTGTCAGGGTTCCTCCGAGCCATAATCTGTAGGTAGCGCTCATCCATTGCAGTAGTAGCCCTTGGGCGGCCTGAGCGCTGCATGTCACTAACAGTTCCTGTCTCTCTGTATCTCCTCCTTTGAACAACATCGCTTTGTTTCACTCCGAGACGCCTTGACATTTTTTTTGTTGAGAGCCCTTCCTGGCACAAAGTAACAATGTGGTCGCGATCGTACCGCGGTATTGATCGTCTTGGCATGGCTGAACTAGAGACAACACGAGCCGAGTACCTCCTTCCTGGTGGAATGACTGGAAGTGATCGGCAGTCGGACTCCCTCCTTCTAATAGGCGCTGGTCATGCGTGGTTTACATCGTTGGACGGGTTTAGTGACATCTCTGAACAGTCAAATGGGATACAATATCCAGAATCAACGTCAATCTTCAGGAGATATGGGAACCGGGATGATGGAAAACTTTTTTTTTTTTTGGATGAGTGTATTTTGCGCGCTGTGTGAGAGAGAATATGAAATTGTCGCTTGTTATTGCGGGTTGTCCGCCCCCGGTAGCTGAGTGGTCAGCGCGACAGAATGCCAATCCTAAGGGCCCGGGTTCGATTCCCGGCTGGGTCGGAGATTTTCTCCGCTCAGGGACTGGGTGTTGTGTTGTCCTAATCATCATCATTCCAACCTCATCGACGCGCAAGTCGCCGAAGTGGCGTCAAATCGAAAGACTTGCACCCGGCGAACGGTCTTCCCTACGGGAGGCCCTAGCGACACGACATTTTTTATTGCGGGTTGCATAAAGTAGGGGCAGCTGACTCGCTCAATAAAAACTACCATTCGTCTTTGGATGCATATGACCATACAAGTCACAAACGCTGTTATACAGCCAATTTAACTTCTGACATCACAAATGTAATCAACCAACTATTTTGAATATAAGTTAACGTATTTAAAATTGAACATGTTCTTTCACGTCAATTTAAGGTTAGCGAATTCCGCACTGTAAATTTCAGAGTTTCTAACGATGCTTTTGTTAAACTGATAGAATAAAAAATATTGATTGCGACTTGTAGCTGTCCTGCGAATTTGATTTAAACAGTAGCTGTTTCTCCTGTACGCTTTACCAGTTGTTGCCTCATTTAATATCGTCTGATCTGTCAGGGAAGAGTTTATTCCGGTTATGAGTTGTTCTTCCAACTCAAGCAGTGTTGTACAGAGGCTGTGCTACACTGCTTTTCACCTTCCACGAAGTGCACCAACAGCGCATACCGCCTCGGAGTGATCAGGGTCAGATAATGCCCTGATGGATGTGCCCTGAGCAGCAGCGCTGCCCCAGAGCCGCAGGCGGCGACCGTGCAAGACCCCCTGGGGGCGTGGCTGCCGCCCCCAGCGCATCTCCGGCGCTGGGCGTCGCGGCGCCTGCCCCTGGGACGCCGCTGACCGACGGCCGGCGCCCGGCGCCGCCCGGCTGCAGTAAGTGGCGCCGTTACTCACCGGGACGGCTCATCACGGCTCCGCGACGCGCCACGACGCGCTGCGACCTCCGCCGGGGGCCACTTTCTTTCGCTCCGTCGGCTTGAGTAACGACCTCGCGCGCCCGGCGTCCCAGACCCGCCGCTCCACAATAGCGACCGCGACGTCTTGTTTAATTCAATTCCCTCGACTCCTCTGCCGGAACCGGTCTAATTCAGAGATTTACAGCCGCAAAAGTCGGAAAGTGCTGCATGGGAAAAGCCACAGACGAATTTCGGTTCATGGAACACACTGCTGTACACAAGGCAATTCACCATCAGGAAAGTATTCTGCATCCACATACATTTACATACGCACCACGTAAGCAACTGTATACTGTGTGACAGAAAGTAATACGAAACAATCCAAACAGTCCATGTATCATGTTTACAACTTCCATAACTTTAACCCATACCAGATAACAACAAACTGTAACTTATGGCAAGATAATTCACATTTCAAATGTATGATTTGAGATAATCAGCCAACCAGTTGCATGTAAAACGCTTTATTGACAATCCTAGACCATGGCTTTAACAATCGTAAATTTGTCTTCCTCAGAAGTGCATGGACCTACTGAGGAAATTTTTCAGAATATAGTTTAAAAGACTTATCAAGTTTCGAAGGACGCACAAAACAATTTAGGAAAAGTATAATAAAGAAAACATGTAAAATCACATTGGCCATGACGAACTTCACAGCAAAGAAACTCGTGTCAAGCAACATGGTATGTGTGACCATAAGTTCAAATGGCTTTGAGCACTATGCGACTTAACTTCTGAGATCATCAGTCGCCTAGAACTTAGAACTAATTAAACCTAACTAATCTAAGGACATCACAGACATCCATGCCCGAGGCAGCATTCGAACCTGCGACCGTAGCGGTCTCTCGTTTCCGGATGTGACCATAAGTACAATCAAATAAAAGCCATTAAAAAAACGAGTTGTGGTAAGCGTAAAAGCTTTTACATTAAAATGTACATGGAATTAAAAGGCAGTGAAACGGCTTGTATGTGGCTCGTCCCATGCAGCGGCTGACTAAGTTGTCGTAGCGCGTGAAATATGAAACATAAATAGGCGACGTATTGGCGCGAATATATACACGCATGGCAAACACAGAAGGTGTATAGTAACAGTCGCCGCACCGCATTGTATATAAAAAAGGTTGAGAAAACTTTTAGGTGGAATAATGGGGGAAAATGGCAGGCAGAGAGGGGGATGGGAAGAGCGGCAAAAAGGATGGTACACAGAAAGAAAAAGTAACACATTACCACATCATTCTTAGTAATGTTCTGAATATTTTGACGTGTGGGCATTGCATCTTATTCCACACGAAGCCACAGGTTGTTTCTGAAACGCAAAAACTAAATTTTGTAATGAGTAGTTTATTTTTTATTTAGCTGTTGTATCTGCTGATTTTTATTTGCTTTCGAGAAATCAGTACACCAGACATAAAAGAACATGCTGAGCATGACGTAAGTTACTTACATTTCAGGGCAGATCTCTTTTGCATTCTTGTGAGGAAACTGTACATAGTCAGAATATTCAGGTGTTGCATTAAGTAACCAGATTAAATTACTGTGAATACTGAAGGTAACCTCAAGTAGTTGTTGTTATTCTGAGTATATGGATATTTCAAGCCAGAAGTTCCACCTCATGTCACACAACTTTCATAATTTGCTTAGGTATTGCGTTTTAATTAAATAGTTTTCACTGAGTACTGGATTACTTACTTTGGCATTTAATTAGATTCGTTTTTTCATTAAGTTTGAAATTTTCTTTCACGACACTGTTCACATGCGCAACACAGGGCCAACCAAGAGTCAGTATTCCTTAGTAGTTAAATACGATACGTTACACGGAGAGAAAGTGTTTGAAACAAGAATATTCAGTATTTTGATTTATAGGTACATTTTTATAGAAAGCTTGCACTTGTTGGTTGTTTTTTCAAATCATTCATTTACATTCATCGTTGTTGAGTAGCAGTTATGTTAAAAATTTTATAACTTATAATTTCTTTGAGTCATGTTTGCAGATCTGGTGAAGAACTTGGACGCCACGGGAGAAAGTTTAGAGTGCAGCTCGGTTCATACAGACGAAATTCGATATCCAAGTACAACTAAACTTTAGGACACAGTGTGGAAAAAACCCAGAACCCCGACCAACTATACGTCACATATGGAAGTAATATTCTCCGTAGACAGTGTTCGTTTCCCTCCTGTTTCAGACTCCAACGAGCACAAGGTATGGGAGGCGTTTGCAGTAAGTCGTACATAGGCCAGAGGTGCAGGTGCTTGTAGCATCAAATCCGAAGCACATATCTCAGCGCAGATAATGTGCATTAGGTATGCTACCCAAGACTGAAGGAAATAACGATCTATTCTATTCTCTTATATGATTTCTCAAACCGAAACATCGTAACGTCCTTGTTTATCGATCAGCGTATCCTCACGTTACTCATGAAATGGAAAGACACGGTCCCAGGGTCATTGTGTCGCGAGGACTCGTGTACAGTTTCATAGTGGATCCTCATAGGGAGTCTCACGTCAACAGTGATGTTTACATTGGTAAACTACAATAGAGCTGTGTCAGACGTCTTGTTACAGCAGAATGAAGCACCGCGTCACTGGCCCCTAAATGTATGTCTCTCAGTTTCTAGATGAAGTGTTTCTGGTTGGGTGGTTTGAACAAGCTGGTCCGATTCGGTAGTCGCTACAGTCATCTGACGACCCATCAGTATTCTTCCTACTCTGTTTCGTGAAGGGTCAGGTGTAACGAACCAAGGTCACTTGAAGACATTACCTCGCATGGCATTTGAGCGTGTCGATTTACAGTTTCTCGAAAGTACACAGAAAGAAACCAAATACCAGTTGGACATTCCTCATGCCACTACCGATCCCAAGTTGTCGTGTAAGAATGAGGAAACAAATCTGTATGAGTTAGCCTGTCAGACTTTGAAAACTTGTTTCAATTATCTACTATAGTTTCCAAGTTATTAAAGTCTGATAGTGAAAATTTAATTCACTGAGATAATGTATTTTTCATACTATTTCATTCATTCACTGAGCAACGAAAATGTGGCTGTCTGTATGACATAGTAAACGTCGTAATCCGTAATTCAGTTACGCAGGAGCACTGCGGCCATTGCATAAACTCCGAGCTAGTCGGGTATCATTTGCTTTCTTAGGACACTAACATAAGGAAATCACTTTTTGTTAAAAATTACATTTTCTGAAGTCTTTGGGGTGTAGAACCCCATCAGAACATCTGCTAAATGGAATACAATTACCATGAAAGTACAAACACAACGTGTACATGATTAAGAGTAGAAATATATAAAAACGTCTACAAATAAATTTACGTAGCATATAAATGGCTTAATCATGTCAGATTATTACATTCTAGACACCACTGCTCAACTGAGATGGTGGAATGCCGTTTAAAAAGTAGCAACCATTACTAACCATCAGGTTGCATTCCTGTGTGGCTGTAGTGGCGATGAAAGAGTGCATAAAATGTAGGTGGAAAATATAATTAAAAAAATACTAGAAAAAATGAGAAGCTAATAGGAGCCATGATACGTGTGTCTGCTCTGTTGCCTTAGAACTAATATCTGTCATAGCTACTGCCCGCCATGTTTGTTGTCCAAACCGACCAAGAGATGGTGTGGCGTGCATATAATTGGCTCCAGTATCTATTATAGCTATCAACTTTCGGGTTCATGGCAACCACCAGCTTTGTAAAATACCACGAGAAGTATTGCCTCGCTATTTCGGTTAAGATTCATCATATAGTTTTCTATCACATTTTACTGAACCATTTATAGTAAGTTTGTTACGTTGCTATAACTTTAATAGTACATCGTTCAGGTAACACTCACTGATACTTCTGATGCCACACGATTTAGGATTATATCCCGGTAAAATGAAGCATCTTCCCACTTTTTTATTCATGAAATGTTATGTACCTTAGCATTACTCGAAAAAGACTGAGTTTATCTTTAATGGTAACACTCGTTTGAAGCTTCATTAAATGTACGTAATTTTCCTGTACTTATCTACTCCATGGTGTAAGATTTGTTGACCCTTATTATTTTCATTGCAGCTTTGCTCTTTTTAATACATATTTTTATAAATACTTTTAAGGTTATGTATTATACATTGACCGTATTGGATTAATGGCGTTTCAGTCAATGAACATGTTTAGTTCATGCCTTATGAAGTTTTCGTGCATTCGTCGGCGTCCGTTTCCTATCCTGGTATTGGCATAGTTTCATTTTTATCGTTTATACTTGTGGTTCACTACCTAACGACGTCACAGTGTCTGTCTTCTTTGTGCAGTCGTTATAGGCTTTATATTATCAGCATTTTTTATGATATTTGTAAATGAATGTACAACCTAACATTTTGTATATTTCATTGTTTTGTAAATTTTGTAAGTGCAGTAGCATCATCAGTCAATGAAGGTACTTCTCCTAAAACCTGATGCCTCCTCTCCTCTCTCTCTTCATACTGTTTTATGTGCATTTTGTAAAGGCGTACGTCTTCTTTCTATACCGTTGGATTCGACAATTCTGTATGTTAGTGGCTCTCATCTGTACTATGATTGATTTGTGACTGTTCCAAAGTGATCGTACCCCACGCCTCTTGCACCCCCAGTTTAAACTTCACCCCCTTCCCAGAAGCCCTGAAATGAATCAACATATTTATTTACGTACATTTGTTATATACTTTCGACAATTGATATATAATGTAAAGGTATTTTAGGTGATATGTAATTCAGAATGTGAATAAGCTGACGGAAAGCAAATCGCGAAAACAATAAATAATGAATCTAGAGCAGTGCAATTTCGGGAATACGATTATCTATGTAACATTAATAAGTGGTTTAAATTGCAAGATCACTTGTTAATGTAAGTGCGAGATAAGCCATTGCAAATGTGAAATGCTGGCACATTAATACCCGGTGCAGTCACCAGAATGTGGAATGCAAGTATGCAGACGTGCATGCATTGTGTTATACAGGAGCCGCACGTAGTTTGTGGACTGGAGTTCCAGGCCTATGGCAGTTGGTCAGTCAATACAGGGACAGTTAATGTTGTTTGTGGATAACGCTGGAGTTGTCCGATAATGTCTCACTTCTGCTCGATTGGAGACATATCTCGTAACCGAGCAGCCCAAGGTAACATATTGATAATCTGTAGTGGATGTTGGGTTACAACAAGGGTATGAGGAAGAGAGTTATCCTGTTGGAAAATATCCCCTGGTATGCTGTTCATGAATGGCAGCACAACAGGTTGAATCACACACAGACGTACAAATTGGCAGAAATTGGTCGGATGACAGCAAGACAGGACTTACTTGACCATGTAGTAGCTGATGGACTGCCTCCTGCAAATTTGTTAGCTGGAGCCTTGTGTCGGAGACGTTAGCACCAAGAAACTGCACTGACCTTGTCAGTGTTAACCTTGCATCTAATGCCTGCATGCATTCTTGCCCTGCCTTCAAATCCTGGTCCGGGGTACTAGCCGACGTCCTGGCATAATCCCTGACTTCCTTAGTCAGCTGGTGGAGCATGCGTCAGTTGTTCAGCATGCCGTTCAAATCAAATGGCTCTGAGCACTATCGGACTTAACATCTGACGTCATCAGTCTCCCAGAACTTAGAACTACTTAAATCTAGCTAACGTAAGGACACGACACACATCCATGCCCGAGGAAGGATTCGAATCTGGGACCGTAGCGGTCGCGCGGTTTTAGACCGAAGCGCCTAGAACCGCTCGGCCACAACCTCCGGCTCAGCATACCGTTCTCCAAGTTTATAATTTGTGTGGAATTCCACTCTATAGTCGCGTTATTGGCTTCTGCTAACCCCATTGCGGCTTCTCCAGTTTCATTCAATTTGCTCACGTCACTTGCATCTGCTGTTCCTAAGATTACCTTCAGTATTCTGCTCCCAGCATCTACCCAGTCCATTCCTGACTCTCAAAAGCTCGTGCAGACCTACTTCCATCGCCTCTTGCATTGCTCCTTTAATTGTGTATATGCCCCGAGCAAGTTCCTTTGTTCCTTTGAGAGCTCTCTGCTTCCCTTAGCCAATTCTTGCACACCTGAAAATACTTCTTTGGACCTCCTGATTTAATTTCGTAACTCCCACACATTAAATACTAAACTTAAAACTATTTATGGGTACAAAATACCATTTCTAACTATCTGGAAAACAACACTCCACTGTCCAGATGATACACTTGCAGTCCCGTTACTCCGCCAGAAGTAAAGTACTACACTACTGCTAAAACTAGTGTTCTTTTCCTCCTTCACACCCTGGCAACTCGAGGACAGTGATCAATATCACCCCCCACTCCCTCCCCACGAAACTTACTTTCTCTGAACAGCGATCGTCTTATAGGTCTACTGAAAAGACTTCCAATCAGCGTTACATCCTACACTACACATACAATAAACTGCACAAAATCGATACACACAACTACACTCTTCACATTAACACATTACGTGTCTGAGGTATCAGACTCCCCTTCCCATTGCTTATCGTTTCGCTTTTACCTCTTAATATCCATCCTTGCCTTTGCTACCACTTCTCGTGGAATCGCCTTAGGCGCACGCTTGAATGTTCAGCGACGTCCCATATACAAAATCGTCGTCCTTGTTGGCAACTGCTGTTTCACATTCGCGGTGACGTAGTTTCAACTGCTTGTTGCAGGGTACTGGCACCGTCTTAAAAACTTCTTTGTCTTTCCCTAATTTGCCAGTGACGTACCCACAGGCTCCACTGCCTCTTCCTGTTTCTCCCAAGCCTCCATTATTGCTCTTTGTATCCCTGCTTCTCCGTTTCTGCTGCTCTTCTGGTTAATCATGTCGAAATGTTATGGAGTCCTTTTACCGTACACTACCTCGAATGGTGATAACCTAGTACTAGAATGTACTTTAGAGTTATATGCATTTATGAAAAAAGCTATGTATATATTACAGTTGGAATCCATGTAGTAACTAAGTATTTTCCCGATTTCCCTCTCTGTGTCCTTCCACTAGCTTTCGGATGTGACGGGCTAGTTCTCAACTTCCTCACTCTAGGCAACCGACATAATTCCTTCATCAGGTTTGACAAGAAAAGTGGTTCAAATGGCTCGGCCACATCGGCCGGCTAACAACTTAAAGAAAAAAGCATTTAGAAAGCAACTGTTACACAATACCTTTTATACATTGAAGATAAATTAGACATCATATTGGGTTTTGGTAAAAGATATAAAACAAGGTAATAGTAACAACAACCATATGCACCGAAGCGCAAAAGGAACTGGTATAGGCATGCATATTCAAATACAGAGATACTGTATGTAAACAGGCAGAATACAGCCCTCCGGTCGGCAACACCTATACGAGTATAAGACAACAAGTGTCTGGCACAGTTTTTAGATCGGTTACTGCTGCTATTATGGCAGGTTCAAAAAATGTAGGTGAGTTTGAACGTGGTGCTATAGTTGGCGCACGAGCGATGGGACACAGCATCTCCGAGTTAGCGACGAAGTGGGGATTTTCCCACACTACCGTTCACAAGTGTATCGTGAATATCAGGAACCAGGTAAAACATCAAATCGCTGCTGCCGGAAAAAGATCCTGCAAGAACTGAAGAGAATCGTTCTACGTGAGAGAGGTGCAACCCTTCCGCAAACTGCTGTATATTTCAAATCTGGACCCGGAACAAGTGTCATCGTGCGAACCATGCAAAGAAACATCGATAAGGACTTTCGGAGTAGAAGGCTCACTCATGTACTCTTTATGCCTTCACGAAACAAAGCCTTATGCCTCGCCTACTACCGTCACCACCGACATTGCACTGTTAGTGCCTGGGAACATGCTGCCTGGTCAGACGAGTCTCGTTTCAAATTGTATCGAGCGGATAGAAGTGTATGGGTATGGAGACAGCCTCATGATCCATGAATCCTGCATGTCAGCGGGAAACTGTTGAAGTTGGAGGAGGCTCTGTAATGGTCTGGGGCATGTGCAACTGGAGTAATATGGGACACCTTTCTACCCTAGATACTATGACAAGTGTCACCTACGTAAGTATCAGGTCTGTTCACTTGTATCCATTCATACCTATTGCGCATTCTGTCCGACTTGGGCAATTCCAGGAGAACAAGACCTCCCCGTAGGTCATATTCGCTATAGAGTGGCTCCAGAAACATTCTTCTGAGTTTAAACGCTTCCACAGACCCCAGACACCCCAGCTACGAACATTATTGAACAAATCTGGGATGCCTTGCAATGTGCTGTCCAGAAATCTCCATCCACTGGTACTCTTGTGGATTTGTTGACAGTCCTGCAGGATTCATGGTGTTGATTCCTTCCAGCACTACTTAAGCCACTCGTCGAGTCCGTGGCACATGGAGCTGCGGCATTTCTGCGTGCTCGCGGGGGCTCTACACGATAGCAGACAGGTGCACCAGTTTCTTTGGCTCTTCGGTGTGTTCCTGTACTTATTCAACTTACAGGCCTCATATATTAGAAGAAATACTTAGTTTTGAGTTATTATGACCATACCCAAGAAAAAGCCAAAGGACTCGTGCTATACTAGGTGTACCAGTCTTCAAAAGAAGACAATCAGTAATTAATTAATGATACAGTTGAGCCAACTTACGAAAATGTGTTACAGTCTGAAATTAATGAGCAAAATATCTTCGTAGTTTTATGTTATATTGTACGACATATAAACTATTCGAAAAGGAAGGTGACGCTATACAACGTCTTAGCAGACTGAGGTGCAACGTTGAGTGAGATACTGTGAGGTGAGAAAAGTCTTGGGATAGCGATATTCACGTACACAGATTCCGTTTGTATCGCTTACATACACTGAAGAGCCAAAGGCACAGGTAGAGCTGCCTAATAAAGTGTAGGGCCCCGCGAGCACGTATAAGTGCCGTATCACAACCTGGCATGGACTCGAGTAATGTCTGCAGTAGTGCTGGAGGGAAATGACACTATGAATCCTGCAGGGCTCTTCATAAATCCGTAAGAGTACGAGGGGGTGGAGATCTCTTCTGAACAGCGCGTTGCAAGGTATCCGATATATGCTCAATAACGTTCACGTTTTGGGAGTCTCGTGGCCAGCGGAAGTGTTGAGAGAAGACATCGAAGCAGTGTTCTTGGAGTGACTCTGTAACAATTCTGACGTGTGGGGAGTCGCATTGTCCTGCTGGAATTTCCCAAGTGCGGCGGAATAAGCAATGGACATGGATGCAGGTGAACACACAGAATGCTTACATAAGTGTCACCTCTCAGAGTCGTATCTAGACGTATGAAGGGTCTCATATCACTCCATCTGCACATGCCCCACACTATTATAGAGCCTCCACAAGCTTGAACAGTCTTCCGCTGTCATTCTGGGATTCATGAGGTTGTCTTCATACACGTCAACGTCCATCCGCTCGATACAATTTGAAACGAGACTCGTCCGACTAGGCAACAAGTTTCCAGCCATCAACAGTCCAATATCGGTGCTGATGGACTCAGGCGTGGCGTAAAGCTTTGGGTCGTGCAGTCATCAAGGATACACGAGTGGGCCTTCGGCTCCGAAAGCCCATATCGATCATGTTTCGTTGAATGGTTCGCTTGCTGACACTTGTTGATGGCCCAACATTGAAATCTGCAGTAACTTGTGGAAGTGTTGCACTTCTACCACACTGAACTATTCTGTTCAGTCTTCGTTGGTCCCGCTCTTGCAGGAACTTTTTCTGGCCGCAGTGACGTCGGAGATCTGTTGTTTTACCGGATTCCGCATATTCATGATACTCTCATGAAATGGTCGTACGGGGAAATCCCCATTTTATCGCTTCCTCGGAGATGCTGTATCCCATCGCTCGTCGGCCGACTATAGTACCATGTTTAAGCTCACTTGAATCTTGAAAACGTGCCATTGTAGCAGAAGTAACCGATCTAACAACTGCGACAGACACTTTTGTCTTGTATAGGCCTTGCCGACCGCGGGTCCCTATACTGCCTGTTTACATATCTCTGTATTTGAGAGGCATACCTGTATCAGTTCCGTTGGTGCTTCAATGTAAAAGGACAATACATTGGCGTAGTTGTCATTTTTACTCATTTGATTCTCGTGAAAGGGTTTCCGTCGAGTTTTTTGCTACATGACGGTAATTAACAGACTCAGAACACGGAATGGTAGTTCGAGCTAGAAGCATGGGACATCCCATTTCGTAAATCGTTAGGGAATTCAGTATTCCGAGATTCACAGCTGTGGCAGCAAACGACCGAAGCGAGTGCCTTTGCTAACATTACGACATCTCCTGCAGAACCTTTACTGGGCTCGTGGCCACATTGGTTGGATCCTAAAAGATTGGACACCGTGGGCTGATCAGAAGAATCCAAATATCAGTAGGTAAGGGCTGATGGTAGTGTTCGATTGTGGCGCCAACACCACGAAGCCATGGACCCAGGTTGTCAACAAGGAACTGTGCAACCTGGTGGTTGCTCCATAATGGTGTGGGCTGTGTTTACATAGAACGGATTCTGTCCTCCGGTCCAACTAAGGCGATCATTGAATGGAAATGGTTATGTTCTGCTACCTGGAGACCACTGCAGGTATTCATGGACTTCATGTTCCCAAGCAACGATGGAATTTATATGGATGACAATGCTTCGTGTCATTGTACCACAATTGTTCACAATTGATTTGAAGAAGATCCTGAACATTTCGAGCGAATGATCTGTCCCAACATGTATCCCATCTAACATTTATGGACATAATAAAGAGATCCGTGGGTGCACAAGTCCTGCACCGGCATCACTTGCGTAGTTATGAACGGCTGTAGAGACAGCCGAGCTCATTATTTCTACAGGTGACTTCCAACCACTTGTTGAGTCCATACCACTTTGGGTTGCTGTCTACGCTGGGTCGACATTTTATTAGGAGGTATCGCATGACTCTTGTCACCTCAGCCACCTCAGGTGTAGCTGCGGTACACCCAGTACCGCAAATTGTGCAATTTGAGGAACGAAGGAATGCTCAAAACCATATCAGTGAGAGTCAATAAAACTTTCTACATAGGCTTTCACAAGAACTCTCACATATTACGGCATAAAAATTTGTGAGACTCGACTTCACGGAAGTAACAAGTACTGCAAAACAGATTTTCAAAGCAGAACTCTGCACTATTGAAATCAGTCAGTGAGCTTCTGACGCTTCACTATGACGTTAATCCGTAAATAAATGTATTGCTCGTGTACATCATAAAGAGCATTTATGAAACCATATTTCTGAGGGGTCAAGTGAATTTAAAAGTGACAGAAATATCATGTGCTTTGTTTTTAGGGGCTTCTGCAAATGCTATTTACTGTAACGAGTCACGCAGTATCCGGAGGTGCTGGGGAAGATGAAGGTACTTGGCATCCAGCTGCCGAAGCAACGACACCGCGGTGACATAGCTGGCTGCCACTGCTGTTTAACAATAAACATTAAAAATTTCAACTGCATTCATTCAGTCTTTGTACTGAATTCTTGACTGACTGGTATTAATCACTCATACTGCGCCAGGCGAGTTGGAATAATATTGGATCCGAATTATTTGTACTACTTACAGTTCATCAAGTGAATATATGGAACATTTCAAGTGTCTATGTTTTTTGCGGTATAAGAAAAAAATTTGTTACACCAGTTATACAGGGTGGTCCACTGATCGTGACCGGGCCAAATATCTCCCGAAATAAGCGTCAAACGAAAAAACCACAAAGAAAGAAACTTCTCTAGCTTGAAGGGGGAAACCAGATGGCGCTATGGTTGGCCCGCTAGATGGCGCTACCATAGGTCAAACGGATATCAACTGCGTTTTTTTAAATAGGTATCCGCTTTTTTATTATATATTCGTGTAATACGTAAAGAAATATGAATGTTTTAGTTGGACCACCTTTCTCGCTTTGTGATAGATGGCGCTGTAATAGGAACAAACATATGGTTCACAATTTTAGACGAACAGTTGGTAACAGGTAGGTATTTTTAAATTAAAATACAGAACGTGGGTACGTTTGAACATTTTATTTCGGTTGTTTCAATGTTGTACCTTTGTGAAATTATCATTTCTGAGAACGTACGCTGTTACAGCGTGATTACCCGTAAATACCACATTAATGCAATAAATGCTCAAAAATATGTCCGTCAACCTCAATGCATATGGCAGTGCGTATAAAGACATTAACCTCAACAGCGAGTAGTTCGCCTTCCGCAATGTTCGCACATGCATTGGCAATGCGCTGACGCATATTGTCAGGCGTTTTCGGTTGATCATGATAGCAAATATCCTTCAACTTTCCCCACAGAAAGAAATCCAGGGACGTCAGATCCGGTGAACGTGCCATGGTATGGTGCCATGGTATGGTGCTTCGACGACCAATCCACCTGTCATGAAATATGCTATTCAATATCGCTTCAACCGCACGCGAGCTATGTGCCTGACATTCACCATGTTGGTGGTACATCGCCATTCTGTCATGCAGTGAAACATCTTGTATTAACATCGGTAGAACATTACGTAGGAAATCAGCATACATTGCACCATTTAGATTGACATCGATAAAATGGGGGTGAATTATCCTTCCTCCAATAATGCCGCACCATACATTAACCCGCCAAGGTCGCTGATGTTCCACTTGTCGCAGCCATCGTGGATTTTCCGTTTCCCAATAGTGCATATTATGCCGGTTTACGTTACGCTGTTGGTGAATGACGCTTCGTCGCTAAATAGAACGCGTGCAAAAAATCTGTCATCGTCCCGTAATTTCTCTTGTACCCAGTGGCAGAACTGTACACGACATTCTAAGTCGTTTCCATGCAATTCCTGGTGCATAGAAATATGGTACGGGTGGAATCGATGTTGATGTAGCATTCTCAATACCACCGACGTTTTTGAGATTCCCGATTCTGGCGCAATTTGTCTGCTACTGATGCGCGGATAATCCGCGACAGCAGCTAAAACACCTACTTAGGCATCATCATTTGTTAAACGTCGTGATGACGTTTCACATGTGGCTGAACACTTCCTGGTTCTTTAAATAACGTAACTATCCCGCGAACGGTCCGGTCACTTGGATGATGTGGTCCCGGATAGCGAGCAGCATACATAGCACACGCCCGTTGGGCATTTTGATCACAATAACCGTAGATCAACACGATATTGACCTTTTCCGCAATTGGTAAACGGTCCATTTTAACACGGGTAATGTATCGCTAAGCAAATATCGTCCGCACTTGCGAAATGTTACATGATACCACGGAATATTACCTCATACTACGTACTTATACTTTTGTGACTATTACAGTGCCATCTATCACAAAGCTAAAAAAGTGGTCCAACTAAAACATTGATATTTCTTTACGTACAACACGAATATGTAATAAAAAATGGAGGTTCCTATTTTTAAAAAAACGCAGTTGATATCCGTTTGTCCTATGGCAGCGCCATCTAGCGGGCCAACCATAGCGCCATCTGCTTTCCCCCTTCAAGCTAGATGAGTTTCGTCCTTTGTTGTTTCTTCGTTTGATCGTTATTTCGTGAGATATTTGGCCCGGTCACTATCAATGGTCCACACTATATATATATATATATATATATATATATATATATATATATATATATATATATATATATATATATATGTATATATATATGATGTTGCGTAAAGCGGAAGGCTAGTATGTGTAAGTATAATCTACATCTACATCGAAATACAAAGTACGCCGAAAGCTATACTTTACTACAACTAGCTGTTTCCTTCCTGTTCCACTCGCAGGTAGAGCGAGGGAAAAACGAATGTCTGTATGCCTCAGTATGAGCCCTAATATCTCGTATCTTATCTTCATGGTCCCTACGCGAAATATATGTTGGCGGCAGTAAAATCGTTCTGCAGTCAGCCTTAATCGCTGGTTCTCTACACTTTCTCAGTAATGCTCTTCGAAATAAGTGTCTTCTTCCCTCCAGGGATTCCCTCTTGAGCTGCCAAAGCATATCCGTAACACTTGCATGTTGACAGGTCCTACCAGTAACAAATCTATCAGTTCGCCTCTGAAATGCTTCGATGTCTTCTTTCAGTCCTGTCTGATGCCTATCCCAGTCAGATTAAAACTGTGTGCCCGACCGAGACTCGAACTTGAGACCTTTGCCTTTCGCGGGCAAGTGCTCTACCAACTGAGCTACCGAAGCACGACTCACGCCCGGTACTCACAGCTGTACTTCTGCCAGTACCTCGTCTCCTACCTTCCAAACTTTACAGAAGCTCTCCTGCGAACCTTGCAGAACTAGCACTCCTGAAAGAAAGGATATTGCGGAGACTTGGCTTAGCCACAGCCTGGGGGATGTCTCCAGAATGAGATTTTCACTCTGCAGCGGAGAGTGCGCTGATATGAAACTTCCTGGCAGATTAAAACTGTGTGCCCGACCGAGACGCGAACTCAGGACCTTTGCCTTTCGTGGGCAAGTGCTCTACCAACTGAGCTACCGAAGCACGACTCACGCCCGGTACTCACAGCTTTGCTTCTGCCAGTACCTAGCCTCCTACCTTCCAAACTTTACAGAAGCTCTCCTGCGAACCTTGCAGAACTAGCACTCCTGAAAGAAAGGATATTGCGGAGACATGGCTTAGCCACAGCCTGGGGGATGTTTCCAGAATGAGATTTTCACTCTGCAGCGGAGTGTGCGCTGATATAAAACTTCCTGGCAGATTAAAACTGTGTGCCCGACCGAGACTCGAACTCGAGACCTTTGCCTTTCCTGGGCAAGTGCTCTACCAACTGAGCTACCGAAGCGCGACTCACGCCCGGTGCTCACAGCTTTGCTTCGGCCAGTACCTCGTCCCCTACCTTCCAAACTTTACAGACGCTCTCCTGCGAACCTTGCAGAACTAGCACTCCTGAAAGAAAGGATATTGCGGAGACATGGCTTAGCCACAGCCTGGGGGATGTTTCCAGAATGAGATTTTCACTCTGCAGCGGAGTGTGCGCTGATATCAAACTTCCTGGCAGATTAAAACTGTGTGCCCGACCGAGACTCGAACTCGGGACCTTTGCCTTTCCTGGGCAAGTGCTCGGCCAACTGAGCTACCGAAGCGCGGCTCACGCCCGGTGCTCACAGCTTTGCTTCGGCCAGTACCTCGTCCCCTACCTTCCAAACTTTACAGACGCTCTCCTGCGAACCTTGCAGAACTAGCACTCCTGAAAGAAAGGATATTGCGGAGACATGGCTTAGCCACAGCCTGGGGGATGTTTCCAGAATGAGATTTTCACTCTGCAGCGGAGTGTGCGCTGATATGAAACTTCCTGGCAGATTAAAACTGTGTGCCCGACCGAGACTCGAACTCGGGACCTTTGCCTTTCGTGGGCAAGTGCTCTACCAACTGAGCTACCGAAGCACGACTCACGCCCGGTACTCACAGCTTTACTTCTGCCAGTACCTCGTCTCCTACCTTCCAAACTTTACAGAAGCTGTCCTGCGAACCTTGCAGAACTAGCACTCCTGAAAGAAAGGATATTGCGGAGACATGGCTTAGCCACAGCCTGGGGGATGTTTCGAGAATGAAATTTTCACTCTGCAGCGGAGTGTGCGCAGATATGAAACTTCCTGGCAGATTAAAACTGTGTGCCCGACCGAGAACTGCAAGGTTCGCAGGAGAGCTTCTGTAAAGTTTGGAAGGTAGGAGACGAGGTACTGGCAGAAGTAAAGCTGTGAGTAACGGGTGTGAGTCGTGCTTCGGTAGCTCAGTTGGTAGAGCACTTGCCCGCGAAAGGCAAAGGTCCCAAGTTCGAGTCTCGGTCGGGCACACAGTTTTAATCTGCCAGAAAGTTTCATATCAACGCACACTCCGCTGCAGAGTGAAAATCTCATTCTGGAAACATCCCCCAGGCTGTGGCTAAGCCATGTCTCCGCAATATCCTTTCTTTCAGGAGTGTAAGTTCTGCAAGGTTCGCAGGAGAGCTTCTGTAAAGTTTGGAAGGTAGGAGACGAGGTACTGGCAGAAGTAAAGCTGTGAGAACCGGGCGTGAGTCGTTCTTCGGTAGCTCAGTACAGTTCGGCGCTAGCGGCCGTGCGAAGCGGAGGTCCGATACTTCCGCCTGTGCGGCGTGTGCGAGTGTTTGTTTACTTGTGGACTTAGTCTGCACGCGGGCTAGTAACACCGATCATGGCGAACAAGTACAGGAAAACTACATTACGATTCAGTTTCTGCAAAGACTACGAACGACCAAAGGCTTTAGCAGTGGAACGATTCATTCGAGAGGACGTCAAGATACCGCCAGACGATATTATCGGAATTCACCTATCCATCTTTAGTCCCACGGTGTATGTTAAGATGGCAAATGACGCGGCGTGTGAGAGAATTCTACAGGCGACAAAAGCAGGTCTCCGATTTTGCCATAGTGACTTGAATGTGGGCACGGTAACTGTAGAACATGCTGGTCTGGGTATACGGACAATACGTGTTTTTGAGCTGCCATTTGAGCTCCCGGCTGACGAAGTTATCGAGGCTTTTAAGCCATATGGCACAGTACATGGTCACACAGCAGAACGCTGGACACAATTCGCCACAAACCCCGTTCTTAACGGAGTGCGGCAGATCACTATTGATCTTCAGAAGCATGTACCGTCCTATCTGACAATTGGTGGTTGTCGGGCGGTGGTGATTTACGATGGTCAACCACGTACATGTTCTGGATGTGGCCAGGAGGGACACCTCAGGTCAACCTGTATGCAACGACGGATTACGCAACTGCCATCAGATGTGCGGGAGCTGTCGCCGGCGATGACAGTACTACCGATCACCTATGCCAAAGCCCTCACTGCGTCTGCTGATGACCGAAAGGACACAGCCTCGGTGGAAGATCAAGATGGCACTCTCCAAAACCTTGTCGCAGACGTCGGGATGACAGAGTATGCTGCTCCGTCGAGCATACAATCTACGGCGACAACATCAGATAAAACCGTACTCCCACCCAGCACACCGATTGTACAAGAAGCAGTTCCAGCCACTACGGATGCTGTTCCGTCTGAAACGCACTCTGAGACGACATCATTAGTTTCGACCGAACTCCCGCCAAGTTCAACGATGGGACTCGAAACACTTCCAGTTCCTACGGATGCTTTTCTGTCGGGCAGCCGTGATTCCCTGCAATCTGAGGACACGGACGGAAACAGCGTTCCCCGAAAAGGAGGAAACGGCGGCGTCGCACGACATCTCCGCGGGATGACTCCCCTTGCCCCGACGACGATGTGCCTGTGGACCAAGACGACACAACAGCCTCTACGAAACAGGATGAGGCACTGGGAACTGTTCGATCCGACCCACAGCGGTCAGTCACATTGACGGTACCGGGACGTGGTGATGCTGAAGAGAAATCACAGCCAGTTGTCTCTCCAGACGCAGATGCTGTGGCTATGGACACGAATATATCACAGCCTGAAAAGATGTGGTATGAGGATATTGATGAGGCACCGGACGTCATACAGAGGCAGCCGGCACTCACGAAGACAGACTAATAATTGCTGAAGGTGAAGGGAGAGGGGCGAGAGAACGTCTTCTAACTCAGCCCCCGGCGCCGGTGCAGGGAGATGTTGTTGCGCCTCGACAGAGTGGGATTCAACGCCATGCGAACCGTATTGCGACATTAAATATCAATGACGTGCGTTCACCGGCCAAAATACACCTATTGAAGGAAACGGTTTGGACATCTGATGTGGATATTGCTTTGCTGCAGGAAGTCCACATAGCTGCACTCCCATACATCGCAGGCTACCAATCCTATTCGTCACATGGAGATCACAATGGGAGTGGGGTGGCAGTTTACGTGCGAGATGGCTTCCCAGTGGAAAACGTGTGTTATCTTCCGTCGGCCAGAGGAATGGCTTTCACGACGTTTGGGACACGCATCATCAATCTTTATGCACCGTCGGGAAACAATCGGCGGCGGGAAAGGGCGCGATTTTATGCAGAAGACATTGCTCCACTATTCCATGGACGTTATGAATGTGTAATAATTGGTGGAGATTTCAACTGTGTTCTCAGCCAGAAAGACCAATGGCCGCAAGCAAACATCAGCCAGGAGTTGCGAATCGTTGTCAACGACCTCGTACTTAGTGACACGTGAGAATTACGACATGGAGCTGCACCGGGATACACCTATGTGACAAGTCATTCAGCGAGCAGATTAGATCGCATTTATATCTCACGGGCTCATGCAAATGATGTCCAGGACGCGGAACGCTGGCCATTGGCGTTTTCCGATCACAGCGCTTACATCTGTACGGTGCTTCTTCCCCGTAGAGAGGTGTGGAACAGTAAGGCCTCGTGGAAACTAAACATTCAACATCTACATGATCCTGAATGCCGTCAACGGATCCTTGAGACATGGACGATGTGCGAGCGAAGGGTTGGAAGGTATGCGACGAAGCTTGATTGGTGGCTGACTTGTGCTAAACCGGCGCTTCGCAGTACGTTCATCTCATATAGCAGGGAAATGGCAGAATGGCGCCGCCGTACCACCGACTTTTATTTTGCAGCATGCGCGACCTGGATGATGGCCCGCCGGGACAGGACATCTGGATCGAACGCAAGAGGATAAAAGCTAAACTAGTGGCTTTAGCCCGGAAACATCTTCAGGGAACCATGGTGCGCGCCAGATGTCACGATACGATAAGGCACGAGATTCGTTCCATGCACCACGTCGTGAATGAACGAAAGCACTGACGACGCGTTTTGGTACTGGAGTTAATCACCCGCGAAGACCGAAGAGTGACGCGTCAAGCGGACATTGTCTCTGCATTCGTCGACCATTACCAACACATCTATCGGGAAGAAGCAGCCTCTTTCGATGACCTCGACCGTATAGCCACGTCCGTCGCCCGTACACTGACGGTGGAAGCCGCGGGAACCTTACTGGAAGCCATTAGCTGTGAGGAAGTACATGATGCGATCGCACAAGGTGCGTTGAATCGGTCCCCAGGCATTGATGGGCTTCCTGCTGAATTCTATCGCGAATTTCGCAACGAAATGGCACCGCGATGGACGGAAATGTACAACGAGATGTTAAATTCCGATGCGCCTATTCCACCGGCTTTTATGGAAGGCCTCCTGGTGCCAGTACATAAACCGAAGCCAGGAATTACGGTCACACATTATCGCCCCATCACCCTGCTTAATGCCGACTATCTTTGCACGGTTGCTAGCGTCCCGATGTCGTATGTTAATTCGTAGCGTTCTCTCTCCGGAACAGACGACACCGGGTGGATCGGTGAATGTGCAAACAGCTACTGGCGAATGCCGTGATGTGATAGCGCTGGCGGAGGAGTGCCGGCTTAAAGCGGCGATGGTGGCGGTTGATTTTGACAGTGCTTTTGATAAGGTGCGCCACAACTATCTGTATGCTGTACTGGAACAAATGGGTTTTCCAGACCGTTTTACTGGGGCGCACAATCCTTGGTACAGGTTAATGGGCGTATAGCAGGGCCCATTCAAATTCGACGATCCATTCGCCAGGGCTGCCCTCTTTCGATGCTGCTGTTCGCGATAGCGTTGGAACCATTAATTGGGAGGCTCACCAATTCTCTTTCTGGGATGGAACTACGGGGTTATACCTTCAAATGTCGTGCCTATGCGGACGACTTCCTGCTGCTCGTTCGTTCTGAGGAAGAGGTGAAGACGGTCCTTGAACTGTTGTTGGACCACAGTGTGATCGCGGGTGGTGCAGTGAACATGAACAAATCGGCGGCAATGCCGGTGGGAAGGGGCCTTACGCCGGAAGAAATCAGTCCGTTTCCTTATGTGCAACGATTCCGCTATCTCGGCATAGACTTTACCTCATCTGTAAAACATACTGCAGCAGTTAACTACCGACGTATTTTACAGACAACACGTACCATGGTCCGACAACATCTCCTACGGCGCCTTGATCCTTTGCAGCGAGTCGAGTACCTGAACACTTATGTGGTTTCTCGAATGGTGCATATTTTGCACATCCTGCCCCTACCACTCACGCTCGGACGTCGACTTCAATCAGCACTAGGCTATTTCGTGATGATTGGATCGCCCCTCAAGGTGCGATACGAAACGCTCACTCTCCCTACGGACAAGGGGGGACTCGGACTTACGAATGTTCACTGCCGTGCGACGGCGCTCCTTCTAGCCACAATGTATAAGCAATGGCGTAGCGGGCGTGATTCCCTTACATCCCGCCTAATGGATCTCCTGGTTCCAGCGTCCCTCACACCTCCGGTGGCGGTGGGCAACATTACGCCACATTTTGCGCATGTCTCAACATTTATCGTGGAACTTAGTTATATTAGAGACGAGCTTCCGCGCACGAGACCGCCATGCGCGAAGGATTTTTATGTTTGGCTGCTACGACGGATAAGTTGTAATGTAATTGAACTGAAACACCCCAGGTTGCATTGGCCGAAGATTTGGAGACATGTGCACCAAAAATTCTTTCCTACCTTCGTTCGGGCACTGTGGTTTTCTGTCGCCTGTGGCAAGTTCAACACCCACCAACGGCTCCATGCAATTGGACTAGTGGACACTCCACTATGCCCGAAATGTCACCAAGTGGATGACGACCATCACCGCTTAACTTGTATCGCGGTGGAGGACGTCTGGCTCCTAGGAAGACAGATGGTGGCTTGCTACCTCCGTGTGACCCCGCAACATATTACACCTGCTTCCTTCTTACATCCGGAGAGTGACTACTTTCCGGCGACTAAAACACAGTCGATCATCTGGATCAAAGGTTGGACTATCGCGTACCTCTATGGGGATACTGCCACGTCGCGACTTGACTTTTGGTATTTCTTGATGCAAGCCCACAGTGAGGTTCATAGATGGTCACACTATCGGAAAACCTTTGCCAATTATCTTCAGGCAGTCTTCCTTGACCCCCCACGCAGTTGGAATGAGCCGGGTGCAGTCGGTGTGCACATTTGACAGCTGATGATGAACCTCACGCTTCTCTCACCACTCACTATGTAACGCACATACTATACGATGAAATGGTCTATATGTTCCTTTTAACAGAGTGATCCTTATTGATAATAAATAGATAAATAAATAAAAACAACATCACTGTTCCTTTCAATTTGTGATTTGTTTAAAAAAAAAAAAAAAAAGTTGGTAGAGCACTTGCTCGCGAAAGGCAAAGGTCCCGAGTTCGAGTCTCGGTCGGGCACACTGTTTTAATCTGCTAGGAAGTTTCATATCAGCGCACACTCCGCTGCAGAGTGAAAATCTCATTCTGGAAACATCCCCCAGGCTGTGGCTAAGCCATGTCTCCGCAATATCCTTTCTTTCAGGAGTGCTAGTTCTGCAAGGTTCGCAGGAGAGCTTCTGTAAAGTTTGGAAGGTAGGAGACGAGGTACTGGCAGAAGTAAAGCTGTGAGTACCGGGCGTGAGTCGTGCTTCGGTAGCTCAGTTGGTAGAGCACTTGCCCGCGAAAGGCAAAGGTCCCGAGTTCGAGTCTCGGTCGGGCACACAGATTTAATCTGCCAGGAAGTTTCATATCAGCGCACACTCAGCTGCAGAGTGAAAATCTCATTCTGGAAACATCCCCCAGGCTGTAGCTAAGCCATGTCTCCGCAATATCCTTTCTTTCAGGAGTGCTAGTTCTGCAAGGTTCGCAGGAGAGCTTCTGTAAAGTTTGGAAGGTAGGAGACGAGGTACTGGCAGAAGTAAAGCTGTGAGTACCGGGTGTGAGTCGTGCTTCGGTAGCTCAGTTGGTAGAGCACTTGCCCGCGAAAGGCAAAAGTCCCGAGTTCGAGTCTCGGTCGGACACACAGTTTTAATCTGCCAGGAAGTTTCATATCAGCGCACACTCCGCTGCAGAGTGAAAATCTCATTCTGGAAACATCCCCAAGGCTGTGGCTAAGCCATGTCTCCGCAATATCCTTTCTTTCAGGAGTGCTAGTTCTGCAAGGTTCGCAGGAGAGCTTCTGTAAAGTTTGGAAGGTAGGAGACGAGGTACTGGCAGAAGTAAAGCTGTGAGTACCGGGCGTGAGTCGTGCTTCGGTAGCTCAGATGGCAGAGCACTTGCCCGCGAAAGGCAAAGGTCCCAAGTTCGAGTCTCGATCGGGCACACAGTTTTAATCTGCCTGGAAGTTTCATATCAGCGCACACTCCGCTGCAGAGTGAAAATCTCATTCTGGAAACATCCCCCAGGCTGTGGCTAAGCCATGTCTCCGCAATATCCTTTCTTTCAGGAGTGCTAGTTCTGCAGGGTTCGCAGGAGAGCTTCTGTAAAGTTTGGAAGGTAGGAGACGAGGTACTGGCAGAAGTAAAGCTGTGAGTACCGGGCGTGAGTCGTGCTTCGGTAGCTCAGTTGGCAGAGCACTTGCCCGCGAAAGGCACAGGTCCCAAGTTCGAGTCTCGGTCGGGCACACAGTTTTAATCTGCCTGGAAGTTTCATATCGGCGCACACTCCGCTGCAGAGTGAAAATCTCATTCTGGAAACATCCCCCAGGCTGTGGCTAAGCCATGTCTCCGCAATATCCTTTCTTTCAGGAGTGCTAGTTCTGCAGGGTTCGCAGGAGAGCTTCTGTAAAGTTTGGAAGGTAGGAGACGAGGTACTGGCAGAAGTAAAGCTGTGAGTACCGGTCGTTAGTCGTGCTTCGGTAGCTCAGTTGACAGTCTGCCTTCGGCAGTGCTACGGCACGGACGTCTGTTTACGTCCCTGCCGGAGACGTTCGCGCTCGCGCAGTTGTTTACCTCTTCGGCGTACTTGCGCGTTTAGACGACTCGATATAGAATGGCACATGCATACCGAAAGTCGACTCTAAAGATTAGTTTTTCGAATGAATACGCGAGACCGAAAGCCTACGAAATCGAAAGGTTCCTACGAGACGACGTTAAACTTGACTTCAACGAACTTATCGGAATACACCTCTCCATAGTGAGCAGTGTCGTTTACGTCAAGCTGATTAACGATGCAGTATGTGACAGAATCATCCAAGATACTAAACATGGACTCAAGTTTCGTCACTCTGATGGACATGTTGGAGAGGTAACTATTGATCACGCAGGACTGGGCTTACGAAACATACGTATTTTCGAATTTCCCTTCGAGGTTCCGCCTGACTTGGTCGTTGACGCCTTACGCCCATATGGAAGAGTGCTTAGCCACGTTGAGGAAAAATAGTCCAACTTCACGACTTACCCCGTTCTCAATGGGGTGCGTCAAATCAGAATAGAAGTGACACAACATGTACCTTCGTACTTGTTCATCGGCGGATGTAGAGCTATAGTCATCTACGATGGACAACCCAAAACGTGCTCAGGCTGCGGGAAAGAGGGCCACGTCCGTTCCGAATGTCTGAAGCGGAGGATAGTCCAAGTTCCAACCGGCGAACCCGTGCCTCAGTCCACGTTGACGCCGCTGACACTAACGTACGCGGACGCGTTTCGAACTGATCCCATCCTGAAGAATGACCAGCTACAGAATACTGACAGTTTACGGCAACCGTCTGCAGCAGAGACCGCCTCCAGTGACGAAACGACGCACACTTCTACCGCTCCGGAGACGACGACTCCCTTAATTGAACGGAAAGGATCGGTAGGAGATATGGAAATTGATCCTGCGGTTGTGCCAACAGCTGCTTTCGTCCCTGAACAGCGGGAGTCACTTCCGCACTCGGATACGGAGGCGCACACGCGCAAACAACGATCGCCGAAGCGCCACAAGAAACGACGACTAGGGCCGTCGGATACCTGCTTACTGCAGCCCACGTCAGACGGACTTGGGTGTAACGTCGATACAGTGCATCCGGATGCGCAACGAGAGGTTCTACCTCCCACACAGCAGTACGACGCGAATCATGCCAGACAGGTGTTGAATACAGACACACCGGACGGAAAGCCGACGGAAGGAGTCCCTCCACCCACCGGAGCAACGCCACCGCCTTCGGTCAGCCAGGCCGGAGAAACACGGCGGGAGCTGGAACACCAGCACAGGAACTGGGCCGACGAATCCGATACTGACCCACACACCGACGACGCACACGCAATGGCGAGTGCTGCGTCCACCGGATGTTAACCACGCAGAAGATGCAGACTGCCGCACAGACAGCATGTCGCCGAGCAGCGGCACACCAGTTCACATAAGCTTTCATGTGCGCTTTACGCACTGAGGAACAGCGGCAGGCATATCGAACGGCCTCTGTTAATATTAATACGATCAGAACGCCTGTCAAATTATTACGAGACATGTTGCATGCGTCGGACGTCGACATCGTTCTTCTGCAGGAAGTATATGTCGAGAGCTTCCCCGACATATACGATACATACATTACACCTACTACCGACGGCGGAAGCGGAACAGCGATACTTCTACGTAGCGATTTTACGCAGAGGAGATTGCAACACTATTCTTAGGTCGGTATGAACATGTCTTATTTGGAGGCGACTTTAACTGCGTGCTCGCACCAAGAGATCAACACCCACGTTACACTTCATGCCCGGAGCTGCGGCAACTCATACAGGACATGAATCTCAATGATACATGGGAGACGATACACGGCGACAGACGTGGATACACCTACGTTACGAGTCACTCTGCCAGTCGTCTCGATCGCATTTACGTAACACGTCGTCTCGAAGCTGCGATCCTCGATGCGGAATTGTGGCCTGTCGCCTTTTCAGATCACATAGCATATATATGCACGGTCTCCCTGAGTCGTCAACAAGTGTGGAGGAGTCGCAGTGTTTGGAAACTGAATACAGCACACCTCAGGGAACCTGAGTGCAGACGCTTAATCGAAGACACTTGGCACGTGTGTGAACGATGCCTCCCGACATATCCGACGACATTGCAGTGGTGGCTGGAATGCGTTAAGCCTGCATTGCGCCGAGCGTTAATTGCATACGGAAGAGAGCAGATGATGTGGAGGCGACACACGACGGAATTTTATTTCACGATGGTCCGCGAAATTTCTGTACAAGCACCTTCACAGGAGCGTCGTGCCGGTATAAAACGAGCACAGGCTCAAATAATTTCAATAACGCGCCGCCGGCTGGAGGGTGTCGCAATCCGTGCAAGGGCCTTTGAACGAGTCCGTGGAGAATCACCGTCGATGTATCACATTATCAGAGAAAAACAACGTAGCCGCAGAACCTTAATACAGACGGTCGTACTGCCGGATGGACGCCGTATGACAACGCAAAAAGACATTGCCAACGCTTTTGTGGAACACTACGGTCATCTCTATGACGAAGCGGAACACGATCAGGCAGCCTTTCATGAGGTCCGACGAACGCTCTCTGCGTGTCTCGACGAGTCGGCCAACCTGGAGTTAACAGGGGAAGTCACAGTTGACGACGTAATGGAAGCGATTGATAAGGGAGCGTCGCAGAAATCGCCGGGGCCCGACGGGTTTCCGCTGGAGTTTTATCGTACATTTAAAGATCTTATGACTCCACGATGGACTGCCATGTACTGCGAATTGATGTCTCCCAACGTGCCTCTTCCACCCTCCTTCATGGAAGGCATGATCATCCCCATCCACAAACCATCTGGCGGCACAGGGATACAGGCCTACCGTCCACTGACTCTTCTCAATTGCGACTACAAGATCTACGCCCGGATACTTGCAGCACGCTTGCCAAATGTGGACAGCGTGACGGATTGCCGTCCTACGGGCCCGCGTTAAAATATAAAAAAAAAAACAAAAAAAAAAGAGATACAGAGAACTGGCATAACCAGTCAAGAACATGCAGACATTCAGTGAAGCAAGGCGCATTGTTTTTATGTTTTGGATCTGTATGCAAATTTAAAGTTGATCCTATAAAAAATGAAAAGAAGTTTAGAGATCTCTTAGGTTTCAGTAATAGGTAATTACTTTCAACTCTGCAGCCATTTATTTTTCCGTTACCCTGGCCATGTGTTGATGCCTCTCTGGCCTATAAAGTGATATTTATGTTGAAAACAAAAAAGAAAAAAAAAAAGTTGGTAGAGCACTTGCCCGCGAAAGGCAAAGGTCCCGAGTTCGAGTCTCGGTCGGGCACACAGTTTTAATCTGCCAGTAAGTTTCAGATACAACTGTAGCTTATCCAATATTTAATACTTTCTCGATGTTGGTGCCTCCTAAGTGGGGTCTTTTAAGGGATTCTGTGGAATACGCAAATTATGCCACACGTGGAAAATAAAATAGTTAATTAAGTATTCTATTAGATTGATTCTTACATTTAAGTAATTCTAATCTTTCTGTAATAATGCCTTCTTGGAGCGTTGTGGAGACTGCACGTACTCTTTCCTATTTTCTATCTTGTCCAGACGACGCCCACATTCAAAGTGGAGTGTGCCAAATGTGGACAGTCTGTGTTCGTATGTGTTCTTTAAAACTTAAATTAAATGATTTGTCGATTTGGCCTATATAATAATGCTTACATCCCGTAGAATACAAAAAATATTCTTGTCACACCTTGTAATGGCAAGATGCTAATTCTATGCATATGAAAATGAGGATAGAACGGCGGTAGCCTCACTTTACATATTTACCGCTGTGGGGCATTAAACAAATATTTCTTTGAAAATGTTTCCGTATTGTAGCAAAATTGTTACGTAGAGAGATAGTTTTAGTTCATTCACTGTTACAGCTTTGTTCCTTTGATGTCATTTGAACGTCGTGTCTGTGCACAGTGGTTAGGGACAAATTGTCTATGCTGAGGAATTGCGTAGTGGAGTTTCAATAAATTATCCTAAATAAGACATTTCAAGAATGTCCATTGAGATTTTTGTATTCCCGTAAGTCACTATTTTCAAATGTTTCTAGAGGATCGACATATCTTTACAATCGTAAGTTCTATCTGAAATTTGAACCTTAAAAGTATGTCACGTTGCTAACTGGCAAATTGAACGGAATTAACATGAGGTAGCTTGGACTTATTGGTGTTTATCTGCTGGAAGAGTTTACGAAATATTACTGTGAAATCTCTGAAAAATTCAAATTTAAATGGTCCAAATTGTTTCAGTTTATGGTACTAAGATATGAATCAATAATATTTGCTATAATAAAATATACTAATCTCAGCAATTACTCTCTGATTCACCGCCGTAGAAAAGTAATTTTATTGTCACTTTACTACAGCACGTAAGCAATGTTTCTGCCATCACACTGTCACGTAAACTGTAATGAGGGACGCAACATTGTTTACTTGTTTAAATAATTATTCACATTTACCTGAGTAGCAACAACTCTTAACGCACACAGGTGGAAAATAAAATAATTCATTGAGTGTTCTATTGTGCTGGTCCTTACATTTACGGGCCTCTAAGCCTTCCAGTAAGAATGGCTTCATGGAGCGTTGTGGAGACCGCACATTCCCTTTTCTATGTTGTCCAGATGACGCCCACTTTCCGACTAAAGTATGGCGATTGCGGATCGAGTCTGTGTTCGTATGTGTTCCCTCAAACTTAAAAAGAACATATTCAGGATCTTTATCTGAGTCGTAGTTACCTACATCATCATCGGATTTGTACAAATTCTTCCCGAAAGGCATTTTCTTGGCATTAAGGCAGCACACATTAATACAATTAACAGCCATGTTTTTGGCACTTACCACTGTCTACAGGCACACATCTTGACAAACTCGTCATTGGTCACAGTCTGAAATTTTCGGTTTATAGCCGACTATTAATTTACACAAAGCTTATCGCTGTCATGTTCTACTTGCAATAATCCTGTGTCTCATCGAATGTCCCTCACCACTGTTTACAGTCAATATCTTCATTTCATTCAAGCCACGTGGACCCGAACTGGCAGAAGCGATGTACCTGCTCTTCAATGTGCAGTATGTGAAACATAAAACTAGTATTAAAATACATAAATGTGAGAAAAATGACAATATTGTTATAGACAGTGTAATGCTGCTGAGGTGAAGTTGACTTGAACGGCGAGCTGCTCGGAAGATAATGCTGATATCACTTGCTTGACGATGCCAGGTGTGAAATATAATGGTGGTGTATAGATGGAAGATGAAGATAGGGAGCTGATATTGGAGACGAAGAGAAATAGAAAAGTATGATGGATACCGTTGGAGAGGGTTGTGGGGATGGGAGGGATCTGTGTATACTGCGCCGTGAGGATGGGACCGCGTGGTTGTGATGCAATAGGTTGAGGACAGAGGGTGTCCAGTAGGAAAAGAAGAAGGAGGAGTAAATTTGGTAGTATGTGACAGGGGTACATAATAGAATTTGAAATGAGTTGACAGAGTGACTTGATGGAGGATATGTGGCTATAAAGTGGGTGAATATTTTTACGTACTGTGGTAATGAGGTGTAGTATGTCTTCAGTGGTGGGAGGAGGACGTACACAGATGTTTGAGAGAAGTGGTGTACTTATACGGTTAGGTGGGATGAGAACGGTCGCAGGTGTTACACAGAGGAGTGACTGAAGGTTAGAAGAACGGTGGTACAGTTGGTTGGTTTTGCAGAGGGTGGATACGAGTCGGATTTTTCAGCGAACGCTTATGTGGTCATTGTAAAAGTGGTATTTTTTACAACGGTAAGGTAGAGTCTGGGATCAGGAAGGTTCTACACTGTATTCCCGGTGACATATGCAGGCTCCATTCTGTGATAGATCGGTTAAGCCTTTTTGTTTGATAACATGCACCTCTATCTTTAGATCTTACACATGATCGTCACAGACAAACTTATTTACCAACTGCAAAATATTATAGTTCGTAACTGGATTATGTATAAAAATTACTTAGTAGAACACTGTGAATTTTGATGGATTTATATGGTACCTCTTGTATAACAATGACAATCATAGTCGTAACGATAATAACAGCAATAATAATATGTCTATCTCTTCGAATAACTCTTTCGCACTGTGTCTCTTCTTATGTGTTAAGCTTTGGTCCCAAAGCTCTGTAGCGTATAACACTAACACCTCATCCGTTCCTGACCTCAACATATCACTCGCTATAAAGAAATGCTGTCTCATATTTTCAGGCTATCAAATAGAAAGCTGTGGTACGGAAAATGGAAAACACACATCATAGCTGAGGTCTTGAAGTCAACTGATACTCTGTTATATAATGTGTGTATACCTTGTACATTATAAGCAGTTACTGTTAATGTGAACTGAATGAAATTTGTAGCAATGATTTTTTTAGGTAATTGAGTAACTTCATCCTATAAAACTACATCTACATCTACATTTATACTCCGCAAGCCACCCAACGGTGTGTGGCGGAGGGCACTTTACGTGCCACTGTCATTACCTCCATTTCCTGTTCCAGTCGCGTATGGTTCGCCGGGAAGAACGACTGTCTGAAAGCCTCCGTGCACGCTCTAATCTCTCTAATTTTACATTCGTGATCTCCTCGGGAGGTGAAGCAATATATTCGATACCTCATCCAGAAACACACCCTCTCGAAACCTGGCGAGCAAGCTACACCGCGATGCAGAGCGCCTCTCTTGCAGAGTCTGCCACTTGAGTTTGTTAAACATCTCCGTAACGCTATCACGGTTACCAAAGAACCCTGTGACGAAACGCGCCGCTCTTCTTTGGATCTTCTCTATCTCCTCCGTCAACCCGATCTGGTACGGATCCCACGCTGATGAGCAATACTCAAGTATAGGTCGAACGAGTGTTTTGTAAGCCACCTACTTTGTTGATGGACTACATTTTCAAAGGACTCTCCCAATGAATCTCAACCTGTTACCCGCCTTACCAACAATTAATTTTATATGATCATTCCGCTTCAAATCGTTCCGCACGCATACTCCCAGATATTTTACAGAAATAACTGCTACCAGTGTTTGTTCCGCTATCATATAATCATACAATAAAGGATCCTTCTTTCTATGTATTCGCAATACATTACATTTGTCTACGTTAAGGGCCAGTTGCCACTCCCTGCACCAAGTGCCTATCCGCTGCAGATCTTCCTGCATTTCGCTACAATTTTCTAATGCTGCAACTTCTCTGTATATTACAGCATCATCCGCGAAAAGCCGCATGGGACTTCCGACACTATCTACTAGGTCATTTATATATATTGTGAAAAGCAATGGTCCCATAACACTCCCCTGTGGCACGCCAGAGGTTACTTTAACGTCTGTAGAGCCGGCCGCGGTGGTCGCGCGGTTCTAGGCGCACAGTCCGGAGCCGCGCGACTGCTACGATCGCAGGTTCGAATCCTGCCTCGGGCATGGATGTGTGTGATGTCCTTAGGTTAGTTAGGTTTAAGTAGTTCTACGTTCTAGGGGACTGATGACCACAGATGTTAAGTCTCATAGTACTCAGAGCCATTTGAACCATTTTTTTTGAACGTCTGTAGACGTCTCTCCATTGATAACAACATGCTGTGTTCTGTTTGCTAAAAACTCTTCAATCCAGCGACACAGCTCGTCTGATATTCCGTAGGCTCTTACTTTGTTTATCAGGCGACAGTGCGGAACTGTATCGAACGCCTTCCGGAAGTCAAGAAAAGTAGCATCTACCTGGGAGCCTGTATCTAATATTTTCTGGGTCTCATGAACAAATAAAGCGAGTTGGGTCCCACACGATCGCTGTTTCCGGAATCCATGTTGATTCCTACATAGTAGATTCTGGGTTTCCAAAAACGACATGATACTCGAGCAAAAAACATGTTCTAAAATTCTACAACAGATCGACGTCAGAGATATAGGTCTATAGTTTTGCGCATATGCTCTACGACCCTTTTTGAAGACTGGGACTACCTGTGCTCTTTTCCAATCATTTGGAACCTTCCGTTCCTCTAGAGACTTGCGGTACACGGCTGTTAGAAGGGGGACAAGTTCTTTCGCGTACTCTGTGTGGAATCGAATTGGTATCCCGTCAGGTCCAGTGGACTTTCCTCTGTTGAGTGATTCCAGTTGCTTTTCTATTCCTTGGACACTTATTTCGATGTCAGCCATTTTTTCGTTTGTGCGAGGATTTAGAGAAGGAACTGCAGTGCGGTCTTGCTCTGTGAAACAGCTTTGGAAAAAGGTGTTTAGTATTTCAGCTTCACGCGTGTCATCCTCTGTTTCAATGCCATCATCGTCCCGGAGTGTCTGGATATGCTGTTTGGAGCCACTTACTGATTTAACGTAAGACCAGAACTTCCTAGGATTTTCTGTCAAGTCGGTACATAGAATTTTACTTTCGAATTCACTGAACACTTCACGCATAGCCCTCCTTACGCTAACTTTGACATCGTTTAGCTTCTGTTTGTCTGAGAGGTTTTGGCTGCGTTTAAACTTAGAGTGAAGCTCTCTTTGCTTTCGCAGTAGTTTCCTAACTTTGTTGTTGTACCACGGTGGGTTTTTCCCGTCCCTCACAGTTTTACTCAGCACGTACCTGTCTAAAACGCATTTTACGATTGCCTTGAACTTTTTTCATAAACACTCAATATTGTCAGTGTCGGAACAGAAATTTTCGTTTTGATTTGTCAGGTAGTCTGAAAACTGCCTTCTATTACTCTTGCTAAACAGATAAACCTTCCTCCCTTTTTTTATATTCCTACTAACTTCCATATTCAGGGCTGCTGCAACGGCCTTATGATCACTGATTCCCTGTTCTGTACATACAGAGTCGAAAAGTTCGGGTCTGTTTGTTATCAGTAGGTCCAAGATGTTATCTCCACGAGTCGGTTCTCTGTTTAATTGCTCGAGGTAATTTTCGGATAGTGCACTCAGTATAATGTCACTCGATGCTCTACTATTGTACATTAGCTATAAATCGAATGTCATTTCCCCGTTTCTAACAGAATGAACTTGTATTCGGAAGGATGGAGCCCGTCCTGATATAGGGTTTCAGTGGTTTCCCTAAATTACTTCAGTCAGCTTCCAGGATGGTTCTTACCACGAGACCAAGGCCGAGAACCTGTATCATTTCCTACACTAAATGTGTAAGAATATAAATGTCGATGCATATGAATTATGATTTTATTTTTTAACAATATAATTAAATGACATGTTCTGTATGTTTGTAAATCTGATCCACGGATGAATGAAACTACAAATACTACTTCTATTACCCGATAGTCAAGTTGACCTCAGTTACAAGGGATCACTACACACCGATTAGTCACAGCCTGAGCTATTGCACCTACCTTGCGGACGGGTGTGCTTTCATTCCACTAATCATTTCTGTTCACTGCGCCGAGTCTTTCACTGTTGCAATTGTCTCTGTGCGAACAATTCTGTTTGCTTGGTATCTATAAGTCAGTCGTAAGGAGTTGAAGTAGTGTATCATTTCTTCAGCAGAAAATATTTTTTTCTAAATGTTCCTGTAATTTTATATGTGGCATGTGTATTACTACAATACTGTATGAAACAGGAAATGGCTGAAGTTTTCATAGTGAGCTCTGGCAAAGGAAAGGGGTGGATACCGATCATCTATCAGCTTTAAGGGCTCCTATATTAAAACTGTCAGATAATGAGTACAGGAAAAATACAATTAATGTAAAGGGGAAGAGACAAGCAAATGTGATATCCCTTTCACATCGAAATAGATGGCGGAACAATGGATGTGGTTGTGCCATTATTGATGACCCTTCAACAGCACAATTTGGATAGAACTATAAACTCAACATGTTCAGATGCAGATTGGTATACGTGACACGAAATGTAGCGGGTGATCAAAAAGTCAATATAAATTTGAAAACTGAACAATCCACGGAATAATATAGATAGAGAGGTACAAATTGACACACATGCTTGGAATGACATGGGGTCTTTTTAGAACCAAAAAAATACAAACGTTCAAAAAATTTCCGACAGATGGCGCTTCATCTGATCTGAATAGCAATTATTAGCATAACAAAGTAAGACAACGCAAAGATGATGTTCTTTACAGGAAATGCTCAATATGTCCACCATCATTCCTCAACAATAGCTGTAGTCGAGGAATGATGTTGTGAACAGCACTGTAAAGCATGTCCGGAGTTATGGTGAGGCATTGGCGTCGGATGTTGTCGTTCAGCATCCCTAGAGACGTCGGTCGATAACGATACACTTCCTACTTCAGGTAACACCAAAGCCAATAATCGCACGGACTGAGGTCTGGGGGCCTGGGAGGCCAAGCATGACGAAAGTGGCGGCTGAGCACACGATCATCACCAAACGACGCGCGCAAGAGATCATTCACGCGTCTAGCAATACTTTTTTTTTGTTCTAATGAAACCCCATGTCATTCCAAGCATGAGTGTCAATTTTTACCACTCTGTCTACATTATTCCATGGTTAATTAAGTTTTCAAATTTATACTAACTTTTTGTTCACCCATTACTTATCATACTAACCCTTACACCTCGCTCGGATGACGACAGTTAATACGTCAAAGAAAATAATGATGTTATCGTGTCAAAGAGGTTGGGACAACGGCGATTCAGAATGGGAAGCACTCTTGGCGACTCAGCTAGGCCCACCTCATGGAGGGCGCAATGTCTTTTTTAGGAGCGGCTTGGAGCCAGACTGAGGTATCGTCCAAGTGAACACTGTTGACATCTCCTTGGCGCGCTACTGGAGCCTGGCTGCTTTCTTCTGGATTGGACTGCGAATTTTTAGACGGACTATCAATTTACCTGCTAATAACGACTGGGCAAAGTCTCACAGACATTCTGATATTCTAATGGGCGATTTCATTTCTCGAATTTGACTCATGTTCTCATATGTGACATTTACAGTGCGAAAGATTTAAGCGACCTGTTATTAAATGTTATCGCTGATTGTCTTAGTAACCGGGTTAAAGTGTGAGTTGTCTTAGTAACGGATTAAACGGTGCTGTTTATTCCGAATACGTAGCAACTAACGAAGGTGCGGTTGGACAGGACCTAAATGCACAGCTTAAATTGCAGCGAATGAAACGAGTACAATCAAATTCATAATATGGTTCATCCAAATATTTGGCTGTTTCTTTCTTTTTTTAAATATGACAAGATTTTCAAGGGTGATGTTAGGCAGGAACGTAAGAGGGTAGCTTGCATTACTACTATTGAAACGTAGCAACCATATTTATAATCTCGGTTCTCGCAAATAATTGCCTGATTTTTTGCGAATATGGCACGAGGGTGAGGTTCAGCAGGAACCAAAGAGGTCAGATTAAGAGGCGTGTGAGGAAAGTAATGAGATTTAAAACAATGCCAGCGATCTGGCCACGCTGCGTTGCTTTACTTGTGTGGACCGGTGTGTTCATCCCCTACAGATGTTCAGTCCGAGTGTCAATACCGTGCATCCACCAAGTGACTTTTTAGAGCGCCGTCAGTAAAGTTGTGTCTTAGTTGTTTGTTACGAGATTGGAACAGCGGAGTTTAGAGTAATGTTATGCCATTGAATTTTATGTTACACTTGGGGAATGGGGTAGTGTGACCGTCGGGAAGCTGCAACACGCCCATGGGGAACATTGTTTATCAAGTTTTCCACTGGCACAAATGATTTTGGGAAGGGGCGAGAACAAGTTGAAGATGAACCTCGCTCAAAGAGACCTTCAACTCCAAAAACTGACGAACACGTGCAACGTCTGAGTACTCTTGTGAGAATAGGCCAATGTTTAATAACAATGATGATGTGTTCAAATGACTCTGAGCACTATGGGACTTAACAATTGAGGCAATCAGTCCCCTAGCACTTAGAACTACTTAAAGCTAACCAATCTAAGGACATCACACCCATCCATGCCCCAGGCAGGATTTGAAACCTGCGACCGTAGCAGTAGCGCCGTTCCGGACAGAAGCGCCTAGAACCGCTCGGCCATATGATGGGTGACGTATTAAACATTTCACAGTATATAAAATCTGACCGAAGTTTTGCACATGTGAAAGGTTTGTGTCAAAATTGTGCCGAAAAAGTCACAACTGAGGAGAAGGACAATAGATGAATCATATGCATTGGTCGTTTTGAGACGACTGTCAATGACCACGAATGGTTCACTTTTGTGATCACAGGTGATGAATCTTGGATTTTTGAACACGATACTGTCACAAAGCGGCAACGTGTGGAGGGTCACACTGGGATACCTCTTCGACTGAAAAAAGCTCCAATCAGCAAATCAAAGATCAAAATAACGCATATCTGTTTCTTTGGCAGTTGGAATATCATGTATATATAATTTGTTAATTCGGGACAAACTGTCAACGAATTTCCTTTACTTATAGGTCGTTGAAAGTCTGAGGAAACTGGCGAATCGAGTGAGACCGGCAGTTGCAGACAAATGGATGATGCATCATGACAACAGCCCATGTCACACGGACACTTTCTTCAAGGAAGTTTTGGTCACAAAATGCATTCCTGTTGTTCCATAGCCACCCCCCGACCCCCTCCCTACTCACCTTGTCTGAGTCCTTGTGACTTTTTCTTTTCTCGAAATTGAAAAGCGTCTTAAAAGGACGTCATTTTGGGACTCTGCGAACATTCAAAAGAATGTGACAAACACAGTTAAAACCGTTCAGCACCGCTGCCACAGCTTCGAAGGTGACAATACTGGTGTTTGAAAAAGATAGAAACTTTGAGAGATACAAAATCAGTTTCATTACTTTCCTCCCACATCTCGTAAAATTCTGCTAGGGAACCGAATAGCAATAGCATTTGCAGTCTCAGCTCTCACATATATTTGGCAGTTTCTCTTCCCAATATAGCAGGATGCCTTTTAGGACCTTTTTTCTTGACAGCACTGTGTCTACTTGAGTTATAGAGCTCAAATCAAGTTGTCTATTCGACGTTTCGTTAGTCATCGTCAGTTTTCTTTTGTTGTCCACTGCGCTTGATGTCAACCTTCAAAGCCGATGGGCGGTATTGTACGCTACACTTTTCTTGTTCTTCAGTCATCGAGTTTGTTCGCTTACTCCAACCCAGCTGATTCAGGTTTGCTGTGGTGGCTTATTTGCGAATTAATAAAATCTGCGCTCGTCGATACGCTGATACCAAACAATAATTCCTATGAAACACTACTATCTCTTTATTCACATGAAGTGTTGAGTGCTATTAACAGATGACTTCAGATCGATTCCGTATTTCTGGGTGGCTTTTGGCACTGTACCACACAAGCGGTTTCTAGTGAAATTGCGTGCTTATGGAATATCGTCTCAGTTAATTGACTGGATTGGCGATTTCCTGTCTGAGAGGTCACAGTTCGTAGTAATTGACAGAAAGTCATTGACTAAAACGGAAGTGATTTCTGGCGTTCCCCAAGGTAGTGTCATAGACCCTTTGCTGTTCCTTATCGATAAAAACGATTTTGGAGACAATTTGAGCAGCCGTCTTCCGTTGTTTGCAGATGACGCTGTCATTTATCGACTAATTACGTCATCAGAAGATCAAAACAAACTGCAAAATGATTTAGAAAATGATTTAGAAAAGATATCTGAATGGTGCGAAGCGAGTCAGTTGACCCCAAATAACGAAAAGTGTGAGGTCATCCACATGAGTACTAAAAGGAATTCGTTAAACTTCGGTTACACGATAAATCAGTCTAATCTAAAAGCCGTAAGTTTAGCCCAATACCTAGGTATAACAATTAGGAACAACTTAAACTGGAAGGAACACACAGAAAATGTTGTGAGGAAAGCTAACTAAAGACTGCGTTTTATTGGCAGGACACTTAGAAAATGTAACAGACCTACTAAGGAGACTGCCTACACTAGCTTGTCCGTCCTCTTTCAGAATGCTACTGCGTGGCGTGGGATCTTTACCAGACAAGGCTGACAGAATACATCGAAAAAGTTCAAAGAAAGGCAGCGCGTTTTGTATTGTAGCGAAATATGGGAGGGAGTGTCACAGAAATAATACAGGATTTGGTTTGGAAATCATTAAAGAAAGGCGTTTTTCGTAGCGACAGAATGTTTTCAAGAAATTCCGATCACCAACTTTCTCCTCCGAATGCGAAAATATTTTGTTAACACCAACCTACATAGGGAGGAACCATCACCAAGATAAAATAAGGGAAATCAGAGCTCGTATGGAAAGACGTAGGTGTTCATTCTTTCAGCACGCTATACGAGATTGGAATAATGGACAATTGTGAAGGTGGTGCGATGAACCCTCTGCCAGGCACTTAAATGTGATTCGCAGACTATCCATGTAGATGTAGATGTAGATGAAGAGTTACAAAAACGACCGTGTAGAGAAACAGATTAATCCCCACTACTAATTTCGAATGAGAACGTGCACTTTTAATTACATCAGCAGCTGATTGGACCCACGTTCCTAGTTTCTACAATTTGTTGCACATGCACGGACTTGTGTAGTGTCCCAAATATTAGGCACTGTAGTAGATGGCTGCGTGATGGAGCGGCGCCCGACCGCTGTGTTTGGGTAGAGAGCGCTGTGTTGCACTTGGCAGGCGCTCGCCGGGCAGCCTGTGGGCGGCTGCAGAAGTCCGTCTGCAGAGTTTGCTCTAATTAGGCCGCCGTCGGCGCCGCGACAGGTCGATAGCACCTCTCAGGACCAGAGGCCGGGCGCGGCCGCCGGTGTTCCTTTCAGCCGCCACCCACGCTCCGGATCGGTGCCACTGCCGTCGTCAGTCGGACACGGTCGTCCGGACGCAAAAGAAACGCTGCACTGGTCAAATTTCACGTCCCTGATTTCTCGACTCATACGACAAAATTTTGTACGTCACTCCATTTTTCGTCTTTTTCATGTGATAAGCACTCTCAGCACTTCTTTCCCAGCAACGACATTCTACTCTTCACAGCGCCCATTACAGAAGAGCGCGCGTTTTACAGAAATACCGTTTCGGCCATTCATACCAGTACCGCATGTCCCGAGCGGCCGTGGCCGTCAGTTACTGGTTTCAGTTGGACGAATAATACAGGGCGTATCATAAATAGTCATTCGATTTGGTAGGTGTATATTTTCGAAACTAATAAAAATGGTTCAAATGGCTCTGAGCACTATGGGACTTAACATCTGTGGTCATCAGTCCCCCAGAACTTAGAACTACTTAAACCTAACTAACCTAAGGACATCACACACATCCATGCCCGAGGCAGGATTCGAACCTGCGACCTGAAACTAATAAACATATGCAATGAATTTTGTTTCTTGATGAACGGAAAACATAAAAAGCTTTCTTTCGTATCTTTTCGTAGGTGTTCAATATTCCCCTCTCGAGATACGCGGCATATGTCAATGCGGTGTTCAGGTTGTTCCCACACTGCAGCGAGCATGTCTTGAGTTACAGCTTGCACAGCTGCTGTTATGCAATGTTTCAGTTCACTGGTAGTTGTTGCTAACGTAGGCACACTAACATCGTCTTTTATAAACCTCCACAAGAATTAATCATACACAGTCAGGCCAATAATGTAGAGTTGAATCATTTGGTACAGTGCGACCGATCCATCGTTCAGTAATCTTTTATTTTAAAAATTCTCGCACTTCCAGATGCCAGTGTGGCGGAGATTCATGCTGTTGGTAAAGGAAGTCGTTCGAATCAGTTGAGCTGTCGATACGCCCGGCGAACGGATTTCTGTGGACTTCCTGTGAAACTATGGCGGATGCGTTCGACGTCTGTGTCAAGCACTCGGGAACGGTACGGCGATTTGCCTTTACGCAAACAAACTGTTCCTCGGAATTGTTTATGGCATCGTGCTCTTTGCTGTAAGAGGATCCCACACCATACGTAGTACGTAAGTGACGGGGCGCAGTTATTACTGACCCGCATTGCGCGTAACGTAAAACACAAAATGCTTTCTGTTGTCCCCACACCATTTTTACTAGAACTGAAGTGGGCCCAAACAGCTGCTACCTAGTGGTAATCATGTAAAACTCGACAGTTTGCTCTTTCCAACAATACGCTGTTGACGCACGTATCACAAATAACTAAACAGTTATGATTTTCTTAAAATCGGATGGTCCTTTTTGATACACCTTGCACATTGTAAGAACGGGAACTGCTTACAACGTACTGAAGTAGTGTAGGGGTGAGCCACTTTTGGTTTATCTTGTCGTGAAACAACGTCAAAATAGACATTCAAAATCCACCAAAGCTAATGCAGATGCGCCATTCTTCTTAAGCTACCGGCTTAAGACGGTCAGATTTTTCAAATTTTTTATTTCGTGAACAATAGTAACTGAAACTTTTCCGTGAGGATAATGAAAGAGAAGGGACTTTTGCGAATGCTACGCAAAAACTAATTACGTTTCGAATTCGACGGAAGCTCAACCCACACGAGCGCAATAACGTATTAGGAAGACCAGCAAAACAATACTGTTGTGCACGACTTCGTACACAGAGGTAAGGAGAGGTGAGCTACAGAGTGGTGCAGAAACTGTTGTCGTAGAGAGACTGCACAGGAGCAGAAATGATTACAGAACGAGTTGGCACAACAAGCGGAACCTTTGCATAACATGTATTTTTTCAACTGTATGAAGTCTCATTACAATTAATCAACAAGAAATAGAGTCCAGCTCATACAATAGCATGAGACTTACTGTCCTAAGCACGCTCCAAGGAGTTTTAGCGTAGTGGCTCGAAGCACAAGTGGGTTCAGCGGCTGCCACTGGCTGTCCTATATTGTGGCGGCAGACGGCACTCATCGTACCGCGCCGCTGTAGGATCTGTGTCGACAGCTCCAGTGTGACTGCTGTTGGCGTCGAAAGAAAACCTGCAGTTCCATTTTTCGATGCACCGATATGTAATGATATCACAGAAACGATTTAATCGTTGATTTAACGCCGATAAAATTTATAAAATATAAAAGTAAAATGAACAGAAAACGATTTGTTAGTGAACGAAGGAAGTCTGTTTAAGAGTAAAGGAGGATTTTAGCGATGTAAAGATTTTGCTTCTAATGGTCAAGAGCGACTTCGCTGGTGACTTAAGACAAGGAGAGAATATTTAAAATATAGGGGGGGGGGGGGGTGCGTGCACTGTAGTTTGGCTAGCTTTTTAAGGTCCATCTGAGATACTGACTCGTGACTTGATAGATCACAATTGTTTATATCAAATTGCCTGTCTCCAGCACCCATACACCACTGTCGTACTTCGTAAACAGACATTTAAACCCTGTAGCCTTTAGTCGACCACTGGTACAGAGCAACACACAAAGAAACACACAGATCATCAGTTGAGAGATGCTGTGGCAACTGCGTCTGTATGCCAGTTGCCAGTTACCTCAGTAGTAAAAGTTTTCAGGACAGTATCTGACTGCAACTTATCTGCCTCCGTAGCGGAACAGTCAGTGCACCTGAGTACCTTATGCAGGACGTGGTTTCCATTACCAGTCTGATAAGGATTCTTTCTGATGCTAACTGAGGAGCTACTCGTATTTCAGTTATAAGTAATCGGTCAAGGTCTGGAAAGCTGGCGAAGGCTCAAAGAGAAATGTTCCGACACCTATGCCCCTCTGCACCACATCCGAATGACGCTACATGGCCCAAGACGAGAAGACGGCACGTCATCATTATGTGGTCCAAAAAGCAGCTTGTCAGAAATGAACATAATAGAAGCGTTGATACAGAAACCCACCGATCATCTAGAACATAATGGTCACCTACTTTACAGAAGGTATGGCCACCTTTAGCGGGGATAACAGTCACAGATAACGACGGGTCGTGGCATGGAAGCAATGAAATCTCCCTGGGTCGCAGGAGAGAATTGGTACCACAGCTGCACACACAAGTCACCTTATTCCCGTAAATTCAGCGGAGTAGTGCGATGACCTCTGACGCCACATTCAATCAGATCCCACATGTGTTCGAACGGGTTCAGGTCAGGTGAGTTGGTGGGCCAACACATCAGTCAGAAGTCGCCACTGTGTTCCTAGAACCACTCCTTCACACCCCTGGACTTGTAACATGGCGCATTATCTTGCAGGAAAGTGCCACTACCGTTGGGAAACACGATCGTCATGAAGGAGTGTACAAGGTCTGCAACTAGTGTACGATACTCCTTAGCTCTCATGGTGCCATGCACAAGCTCCATTGGATCCATAGATGCCCCCGTGAATATATGGAGCCGCCGCCGACTGGTCTCCATCCCGCGGTACAGGTGTCAGGAAGCTATTCCCCTGGAAGACGACTGATTCACGCCCTCCCAACAGCATGATGTAGAAGCTACCGGGATTTATGACACTTTGCAACCCTCTGCCACTGCATCAACGTCCAGTACCGATGGTCTCGTGCGCATTTCAGTCATAGTTGCCGATGTAGTGTTAACATTGGCACATGCGTGGGTCGTCTGCGGCAGATGCCCATCGTAAGTGTGTTCGGTGCACTGTACTCTGCCCAGCATTAAAGTCTGATGTTAGTTTCGTCACGTTCGCCGCCTGTCCTGTTTTACCAGTTGTCTAGCCTGCGACGTCTGGCATCTGTAATGATGGGTGGCCGCCGACCCCACGGTGTCTGGTCGTAGTTTTCCCATAGTTTCACACTCACCGCAGCATTCCTCGATAACCCAAACAAGTCATGTAGCTTCCTAAATGATCGTGCTGAGCCTCCGAACCATCACAGCCTGCCCTTCGTCTGACTCAGATAGATCGTGAACCTTCCCCTTTCTAATCACGGACGGCACGCTCACTGACACAATACGCACAATGCGTATGTAGCCAGGCGATGCCGCTATCGCCTGGACGGGTTTATATCGATAGTAGGTCGCTTGCCATAATGTTGTGGCTGATGATTTTATGCCGTTATAAAGGGTGTTCCGAAACTAATCGTTAAGATTAATACAATATGTACAGAACATCAAAACCAATATATTTAGATAAGGTAGATATGGTCCCCGACGGCTGATTATGGTGCTACGGATGATTTACACAGAAGGTAAATTATCATGATAATTACATCAGTTTAACTCAGAGAAATTGCTGGAGTGCGTGACCACTGACCTGTATGCACGTAGTACATTGTCGGACCATTGATTGTGGTGTTCGTTCTGCTATTTCTAGCATGTCCGCAATGGTACCAGCCGCGACGGCAATTCTGGCGACAAGGTGTTCTTCTGCTTCCACAGCGGTTTCTCACAGCACCTGCTTCTTATGCACCCAGAGGAAGAAATCCAGACACATGAGGTCAGGTGACCTGGATAGTCACATCAGCAGTCCATCACTATGTTGGAAGGGCTGATTTCCGTGTTACTGTCTTGCACTGAGTAATCAGTATCCTCTCCTATCAATTTTCAACGAATTTCGGCCATGAAAATTTGTTTGGCTTTGATAAAGTGATCCATCTGATTGAAGTTGAATTCAAAATCAAAATAATGTGGTCGTAAATGAGAAATAAACTTGAAATCAGAACGGCTCTGTTTATATGACCCGGGCATGTCAACAATGGCAACATAAGTTACTGTACTCGGTTCACTAACCTATTGCACTTCTTGTAACTGCGGTATTAATTGAAAGTGAAATTTAGTAACCTTGGGTTCTTTCCTTCCAGCGTGTTGATTATCGTTGTAAGTGCAGTCAGGATGGTAGCTATTCTTACTCCCTATAACCTCATTTTCCAAATCTGTTAATAATTCTTGCAAGTGACTACGAATATCTGTCACCTGTTGGTCCAGCTTTTTGCCCACACCTCATAAAAAGTGTTGATTGTCTGTTCTCATCCATTGAAACAATTGTTGACTGTGTTCTATATTTCGGCCAAATTTATTGCTAGTTCTAGACAATTATTGTATGTTTTTTGCTGTTGTTGTTGTTGTTGTGATCTTCAGTCCTGAGACCGGTTTGATGCAGCTCTCCATGCTACTCTATCCTGTGCAAGTTGTTTCATCTCCCAGTACCTCCTGCAACCTACATCCTTCTGAATCTGCTTAGTGTATTCATCTCTTGGTCTCCCTCTACGATTTTTCCCTCCACGCTGCCCTCCAATACTAAATTGGTGATCCCTTGATACCTCAGAACATGTCCTACCAACCGATCCTTCCTTCTGGTCAAGTTGTGCCACAAACTTCTCTTCTCCCCAATCCTATTCAATACTTCCTCATTAGTTATGTGATCTACCCATCTAATCTTCAGCATTCTTCTGTAGCACCACATTTCGAAAGCTTCTATTCTCTTCTTGTCCAAACTATTTATTGTCCATGTTTCACTTCCATACATGGCTACACTCCATACGAATACTTTCAGAAATGACTTCCTGACACTTCAATCAATACTGGATGTTAACAAATTTCTCTTCTTCAGAAACGCTTTCCTTGCCATTGCCAGCCTACATTTTATATCCTCTCTACTTCGACCATCATCAGTTATTTTGCTCCCCAAATAGCAAAAATTCCTTTACTACTTTAAGTGCCTCATTTCCTAATCTTTATTCCCTCAGCATCACCCGACTTAATTAGACTACATTCCATTATCCTTGTTTTGCTTTTGTTGATGTTCATCTTATATCTTCATTTCAAGACACTGTCCATTCCATTCAACTGCTCATCCAAATCCTTTGCTGTCTCTGACAGAATTACAATGTCATCGGCGAACCTCAAAGTTTTTATTTCTTCTCCATGAATTTTAATACCTACTCCGAATTTTTCTTTTGTTTCCTTTACTGCTTGCTCAACATACAGATTGAACAATATCGGGGAGAGGCTACAACCCTGTCTTACTCCCTTCCCAACCACTGCTTCCCTTTCATGTCCCTCGACTCTTATAACTGCCATCTGGTTTCTGTACAAATTGTAAATAGCCTTTCGCTAACTGTATTTTACCCCTGCCACCTTTAGAATTTGAAAGAGAGTATTCCAGTCAACATTGTCAAAAGCTTTCTCTAAGTCTACTATTGCTAGAAACGTAGGTTTGCCTTTCCTTAATCTTTCTTCTAAGATAAGTCGTAAGGTGAGTATTGCCTCACGTGTTCCAGTGTTTCTACGGAATCCAAACTGATCTTCCCCGAGGTTGGCTTCTACTAGTTGTTCCATTCGTCTGTAAAGAATTCGTCTTAGTATTTTGCAGCTGTGACTTATTAAATCTGATAGTTCGGTAATTTTCACATCTGTCAACACCTGCTTTCTTTGGGATTGGAATTATTATATTCTTCTTGAAGTCTGAGGGTATTTCGCCTGTTTCATACATCTTGCTCACCAGATGGTGGAGTTTTGTCAGGACTGGCTCTCCCAAGGCCGTCAGTAGTTCCAATGGAATGTTGTCTACTCCGGGGGCCTTGTTTCGACTCAGGTCTTTCAGTGCTCTGTCAAACTCTTCACGCAGTATCATATCTCCCATTTCATCTTCATCTACAGCCTCTTTCATTTCCATAATATTGTCCTCAAGTACATCGCCCTTGTATAGACCCTTTATATACTCCTTCCACCTTTCTGCTTTCCCTTCTTTGCTTAGAACTGGGTTTCCATCTGAGCACTTTATATTCATACAAGTCGTTCTCTTATCTCCAAAGGTCTCTTTAATTTTCCTGTAGGCAGTATCTATCTTTCCCCTAGTGAGATAGGCCTCTACATCCTTACATTTGTCCTCTAGCCATCCCTGCTTAGCCATTTTGCACTTCCTGTCGATCTCATTTTTGAGACGTTTGTATTCCTTTTTGCCTGCTACATTTACTGCATTTTTATATTTTCTCCTTTCATCAATTAAATTCAATATATCTTCTGTTACCCAAGGATTACTAGCCCCCGTCTTTTTATCTACTTGATCCTCTGCTGCCTTCGCTACTTCATCCGTCAAAGCTACCCATTCTTCTTCTACTGTATTTCTTTCCCCCATTCCTGTCAACTGTTCCCTTATGCTCTCCCTGAAACTCTGTACAACCTCTGGTTCTTTCAGTTTATCCAGGTCCCATCTCCTTAAATTCCCACCTTTTTGCAGTTTCTTCAGTTTTAATATTTAGGTCATAACCAATAGATTGTGGTCAGAGTCCACATCTGCCCCTGGAAATGTCTTACAATTTAAAACCTGGTTCCTAAATCTCTGTCTTACCATTATATATTCTATCTTATACCTTTTAGTATCTCCAGGATTCTTCCATGTATACAACCTTCTTTCATGATTCTTAAACCAAGTGTTAGTTATGATTATGTTGTGCTCTGTGCAAAATTCTACCAGGCGGCTTCCTCTTTCATTTCTTAGCCCCAATCCATATTCACCTACTATGTTTCGTTCTCTCCCTTTTCCTACACTCGAATTCCAGTCACCCATGACTATTAAATTTTCGTCTCCCTTCACAATCTGAATAATTTCTTCAATTTCTTCGTCATCTGCAGAGCCAGTTGGCATATAAACTTGTACTACTGTAGTAGGTGTGGGCTTCGTATCTATCTTGGGCACAATAATGCGTTCACTATGCTGTTTGTAGTAGCTTACCCGCATTCCTGTTTTCCTATTCATTATTAATCCTACTCCTGCATTACCCCTATTTGATTTTGTGTTTATAGCCCTGTAGTCACCTGACCAGAAGTCTTGTTCCTCCTGCCACCGAACTTCACTAATTCCCACTATATCTAACTTCAACCTATCCATTTCTCTTTTTAAATGTTCTAACCTACCTGCCCCGTTAAGGGATCTGACATTCCACGCTCCGATCCGTAGAACGCCAGTTTTCTTTCTCCTGATAACGACATCCTCTTGAGTAGTCCCCGCCCGGAGATCGGAATGGGGGACTATTTTACCTCCGGAATATTTTACCCAAGAGGACGCCATCATCATTTAATTATACAGTAAAGCTGCATGCCCTCGGGAAAAATTACGGCTATAGTTTCCCCTTGCTTTCAGCCGTTCGCAGTACCAGCACAGCAAGGCCGTTTTGGTTATTGTTACATGGCCAGATCAGTCAATCATTCAGACTGTTTCCCTTGCAACTACTGAAAAGGCTGCTGCCCCTCTTCAGGAACCACACGTTTGTCTGGTCTCTCAACAGATACCCCTCCATTGTGGTTGCACCTACGGTACGGCTATCTGTATCGCTGAGGCATGCAAGCCTCCCCACCAACGGCAAGGTCCATGGTTCATGGGGGGGGGGGGGGTTTGCTAATATCTTCAATTTTGTTGTTATGTTCATCTAGTTTGTTGCTCAAATCCGCTGTCATTTTTTTTTTTTTGTGAAAAATGCAATCAATACTCTATATTTCCCTTCCTACATTATCAACACGATGTTTGCCTGTCATCCATGTCCCAAGTATGCAGTAGCTCTCTTAAAAGTCACAATAGTGTATTGACTCCTACTTAACAAACGTATTTCTAGAACAAAAATCCGCTTCAGTTGCCAGTAATTTTAATTTATTCCACGACCGGTTACTAAGCTTAAAGCTTCGTCTTCAGGTGCAACCAAATAATTATGGCAACATGAATGTCTGGAGGTCGGGCCAGTCAGTCATGGGAGATCACACCCACGTCAAACAAATGAAGCCCTAAGAATGCAATGTAAATGTGAAACCATTCTTTCCTCGTTGTCCTACTCATGCAAGTCTTTCTCTAAAACTGCTGTTTAGGAAGGGAACAGGAAAACTTAATTCCAACACTAACATATGAGATTTTCTACTGGATGCCCGAGTTGCAGCAGACGCTGCCAACGACCGAGTTGCAGCAGACATCGCAAACACTCGGGAAACTTTTTAAAAGAGAACATAGATTCAGCATCATACCATACAGAAACCACAAATCATTTTCTGCATTTTATTCACGTCAACATTATGGAGAGAAAGCATAGTGTGCATTCACAGAAAAGCACAAAAGGAATATCGTACGTACCTTGTCTACCAAATGCCATTCGTCACCGAATATTTTCTCCCATTCTTGTTGGTTTATTATGCAGTTCTCTCTCTTTCCACCTAGCACGCCGTTTTAGTAGCATGTTTTCGAATAACGAGGTTTTCCATTGTAAAGTTCTGTTGATTTTGCTGGTGATCTTCCTGCGCAATTATGTGTGTTGTGTTGGCTAAACTGGACACGGACATCACATTCCACATTCCTAGCTCCTCGTTAATGAAGAGTGGAAATCGACAATAGCTAATAGAGGCATGAGAGAAAGTGATAAATGGTAATCGCGATTTGCTCGGTTGAAATACCAAGACTATTCAGCACAGCTGCTCCTAAAACAATGGCTTACCACTGACATGTGTTGACAGCCCTTTTACTGAAGGGTTAATTCAGCGCAAATGATTTGAGTTAATTGTCCGCCTTTAAAGACCTAGCGTATGCGTTTTTGACTCGCTTTTTACCAACGTTAATAATTCGAAAATTTGTCATTATTGACCTTTATTTAACATTACTGTAGCTCATCACGCGCGGCCCGCTACGTAATTATTTGCTAATTATTTACGTCAGCAATGCACTGGTGGTGCTGGGGGCGACTAATTAAAGAACTCTTTTTGCAGACCCATGGAAGAATTAAACTAATTTTATTCGTTGAGTTTCTACTCGATAACGACCCTAAACAGAAATGCAGAATAACTGAAACTGTTCAACAAATTACCCCACAGTTCAATGTGTTATTATGAGTTCGCGAATTTAATTTTATCTGTTGGGAAATAAACAATTCATAAAACACATCACAAATTGTAATGTACGTTTGTAATAAAATTGATGCAGTTGCTATGTTCCCATAGATCACTTCGATGTAATTTCAAAATTATTTACGGAACTATAATAGAATGAGCCTTTGAAAGTAAATTTGTTAGCAGTATTAAATTCTGTTTCAACTCCAACTGCTGTATAGTCCTTTGCACAACTTGGGGTGGATTAATTAGCTAAGGCAACGTGAATCGCGGCGCAACATGATATTATGGGAATTTTTCTGCAAGTGCAAACGTATCTCCATTGCAGACAGCCGCTGGTTCTGAATGCTCCCCGTGTGGTATAATTCTGAAATTGGAAACAATTCAGCCATCAGGGAAGGACTTAGTGGTCTACTGCGTTTACCTGCAGTGTCTTATAGAGTAATAGTTTTATTTAACCACGGAATTTGAACGCAAACTGGGTGGCCTTCTTAATATCATAGACGAGTACAAACTGCACCACAAGGGTTTCCTTCCTGTCATCGTCATCAAGACACTCACGTGGTACCGAACGTTACGGGTGCTCATTATTGTGATGATAAGTAAAGACCTAGAATGTCAGACCTGCCTTTCTCCCGACGTACAATGTTCAAGTAACAATCAGAAATGCCGCTGTGTGACGCCGTCGACAGTCAACAATATTTCGACAAGCGACTATGCTACCAATTTACAGGCTGCAGCAACTAAACCCTGTGCAAGGGAAATTAAAACCACCGTTTGCAGAGCAATTCCGGGAATATAACACACACACACACACACACACACACACACACACACACACACACACTGTAAACACTAGAGCCACCACACAATCAAAGATGACCGACGCCGATAGTCAGAGTTGCTAAACAACGGATGAGGTAGCATTAACTCTATTCCTCTGTTTTGCCAAGACAATGTTCAGGATTAGCCGATTGCTCGGCTGCTGTGTGTAGGTGTGACACGCTCGGTACACGACCCTCCACGATCCCGATAGTCAGACCAATACGTGGCATGCCACAACTACAAGGAATACTTAGGCACCCACCTGACGCAAACCAAGATCATCCTTAACGAAATCTAAAAGATCCTAATCTCAGATGTAGGTCGAAAAACACATTTCTCTTCTTATATCCGGAAAATATGACCAATATTGTTTTGAATTGCCCCCTGCGTACGGTAGAAAGGCCATTGACAGTGGTGCCAACTTACTCACCCGGTGCACGGGTGGTCGATAGCGCGACGAACGCCAGATTTGTCTATCATTATATCCATTCCGACGCATGGTGGCCTCACGCTGTGTTTACTCATCTGACAAATTGTCAGGGACTGAAATGGAGTAGGCCCTGTGAACCAAAGTACGAAGTACCCCATCGTGCTGAGCCGAGTGGTGACAACTATCAACCCGTATATACAAGTCGTTGTGAATAGGCTTCCTGTAAACAGCATGTGCCAGAGTACCATCAACTTTCCTCGTGTCCAACACATCAAGGAAGGCAGTGCAGCCATCCTTTTCCACCTCTGTCGTGAATCAATTATTCCGATGAATGTAATTCAAGTACTCTAAAAAGGTTTTCAAATTCCTACTGCCCTGAAGCCAAACAAAAATGTATCCTCTACATACGTGAGAAAACACGCAGGTTTCAAAGTTTCCCACTCGGAGGTACATTCCTTGAAGCCTTCCATGAATAAACTTGCAATAATAAGTGGTAATGGGCTTCCATCGAAACTATCTGTCAGCTCAGAGTACTGTTCACTGAATAAAAATAAGCAGAAGTCAACTTAATTCGAAACAGATTCTTTATCAGAACGTCAAACCTAACTTTAATTGACTATACGTAATCAGAGAAAAGCGAGTAAAGAGAAAGACCACATAAAAGCTTACTAGAATAGTAAAGTACTTTAGACTCATTCCTTCCAATGGACGCAAGAAATCCGCCGAGTTCTTAATGTGATGCTCATACCGATCAACTAGTGACGTCAACAGAGTAATTTGCCACTCGATATTTTGGAGCACCAGTGTCACGATCGGAAGAAGAGGCTTCGGAAGGCGTTATAACCTAGGGTGAAAAGCGCAGTAAGAATTGACACTAATTATAGTCTCCTCCGACAAGGAACAAGAGGGTGACGTTAGTCTTCCCATCACCACTTTCTTTGGAGTCAGCACCGATCCTGCGCCACACTAAATCACATACTAAACGTAATCCTGCCAGTCCAGAACAACTGTAACATCGCCCTTGACCGCGGACAAGATAACAGTCTCAGGATGTGTTCCAAAGTAACGTAAAGCAGCACTCTCTGCTGTTGTTGTTTTACTCTTGGGTGGGCATGCCCCAGTCAGAACACGACACGCCTCCCTCGCTGTCTGGAAGGTATCTGCGACTGGAGTTGGATGAGCGTTTCGGCGACGCTTTCGAGGCTACTAACTGTGTGGAACCCATATTAAATAATACTAACGAGACATATTGAATACGTACAGAAGAGCACGTACGTTTTTCTGCAGAGAGTCAAAGAAATTCTGAAAACCGTAAAACTCTAGCCATCACGAGAAAATCCGCTTACAGAATCTCAACAACCAATATTTAGTAACGAACCTTGGAATAAACTACATTCCCTTATACGTCGCTGCCGTAGAAACAGTGAAAAAAAGATATTACAACATTCAGAACCCACGGAGTCCTTTAAACAGTGTAAACAGTTTTCCTGTTCTTTTATGTGAGAGGAACGGAAAGAACTAAGCCGTGGTAACCTCACCTTACAGGGACTTCCAGAGTATGAAAGCTGTCAGGGGATGTATTACAGTGGAAATTTTGTATTTCGTCGTACTCTCTGATCTGTAAGGAGAATCGTGCGTTTTCATGGCATGACTGAACTGCGTGGCAGTTAAACCGAATTGTATCCCCCCTTCACGTTATAAGGTTTCCTGATGCTATTGTCTTAAAAGAACAACATAGTGTTCATAATTTCAGGATTCGTGAAGTATTCTAAAATTAAATTAATATCCGAAAAACAAACTTACGATACCAGTCAAGTCAAAAAAGACGACACCAGACATCCAAATTGAAGTAAATGAAATAGAAATATTCGATAATTTTTGTTACGAAAAAATGTGCCGCATTGGAACCAGAAAAAGAGTTGGGACGGCTAAAAGTGTTTTCAATAAAAGAAGAGGGTCACAAGTGAACAAGTCGTTTTGTATAGAAAAGAAAAAAAATGTCAAGACATCGATCTGGAAAATGCTCGCATATCGCTGTGAAAGGTGGACTCTGTTGAAGACAGCAAGCCCGTACAAGTAGCGGAGTCCGGGCAACGGTGTAGACTAGCGAGAACCAACTGAAGGGGAAGAAGATGAGACGAAAATGTTCTGAAAGAGAACAAAGAAACAAAGAAACCCCACAACCAGTACCTAAGCCGGCCGCTGTGGCCGAGCGGCTCTAGACGCTTCAGTCCGGAACCGGGTTGCTGCTACAGTCGCAGGTTCGAATCCTGCCTCGGGCATGGATGTGTGTGATGTCCTTAGGTTAGTTAGATTTAAGTAGTTCTCAGTCTAGGGGACTGACGATCTCAGATGTCAAGTCTCATAGTGCTTAGAGCCATTTGAACCAGTACTCAAACACGATAAACAAGTCTTTTTGAAGATTTACTGGGACACAACTAATTGTAACAGACATACTGGGAAAAAAAATTTTGCGAAGGAAAACCTAGGAGAGCGCAAGAAAAATAATATCTTTTGGAAATACAAACGTTAAGTAAATTATGAAATGAAAGGTGGAAGGGTTGCAGGGACAAGGCACAGCCTTCAGAAGATTAGATTATATCGAATCGTCAGCAGATAAATAAATCTCGTAGCTATAATGACACATTGTTGACTGGGTAGCACGTAAGTATGGTTCTGTGAGGTATGACGATCTCATCTGTAAGAGTTGTTGGGTTTGTAACATAAACTCACTACAACCATATACTGTCAGTAGCATCAGATTAGCTTAATGCTAAATTATAGTAATGAGTTTTGTCAGTGCTTGATCAGTGCCCGTTATGTAAAGGTAGACAAAACTTTAGGAGCAAAGCGACTTTCGCATAATGTGATACAGCCAAGTAACAAAGCTCTCAGGAACTTGGACCATACATCGAAAGAACTGCTGGAGTACAGTACAATGCAGTACATTACAGTTCAGAATGTAACTGAAAAAATTACGCAGTGAGAAGAACGGAAATGTCAATTTTATTCAAAAACAAAAATTACTGTGAAGTTGCCGCGACTCATGTTTATATACTGGACAATCCAAAAGGTGTGACATGGTTCATAACAGGATGTTTATATTCTGGACAATCCAAAAGGTGTGACATGGTTCATAACAGGATGTGTGAAAACCACGGATGGCAATGCATGCACTGCACCGTGCTGTCATATTAGTCACAAGTTTGGTGAGGAGTTCTTGTGCTAGAAGTTTCCATTCCTCCGCCACATCGATTGACAAATGCTGGATGGTCGTTAGTGCACGTGGACCTGCTGCAATAGGTCAGCCCAAGGCATACCACACGAGCTCGATGGGATTTAAATCGGGGAAATGGGCAGCCCAATCCATTCGCTCAATATCCTCTCGTTCCAAGAGCTCCATCACCTGCAATCTCAGATGCAGTCGTCCTTTGCTATCCACAAAAATGAAATCACGACCAAACGCACTCCTGAGAAGATGCACTTGGGGAATGAATGCTGTGCCACCTTAATGTTGACCAGTGAATGTGCCATGTTCAAAGATTTGGAGATGAGAGCGCTCATACCTTATGCTTTACACACGATAAAACCTCGACCACCAAACTATCATGTTGACAAGATTTCTGGGTGCACCTCTCGCCGTATCAGGGCGTGGCCAGAATCACTGGTTAGACCGATTCTGATCTCATCCGAGGAGAGCACGTGATCCCACTGCTTATTGGTTCACTCCCTATGTTCCTGGCACCACTGCAAATGGTGCTGCCGACGTAATGATGTCAACGGAAAACAACGCACTTGTCGTCAAGGATAGAGACTTTCCCTATGTGGCCTCCGTGCTATTGTGGAATGTGAGATTTCGTGCATTGCAATCCTGTTAAATGTAGTTGTAGTTGCCCCCTTCATGCCTCCTGCACAGCGTAGAAGTCATCTGCTGCTGTAATTGACCGTAGTGTACAACCTCCTCTCCTTCATGCAGCAGAGAATGTGGTTTGGAACGCTCCCCATGCACGTGACACACTGCTGTGAGCAATAACAAAACTTCTAGGATCACTAATCACAGTTCCATGATGATTCTCCCCCGTTCGAAATCATCAAACTGTTGTCTCAGGTACATTGTGTAATGGATATCATCACCATAACATCACCACAGCGAACAGTAACTGCTCGCTAACTCATAGACACTGTCTTTTCGCGATCCTTCAATTGCCTCGTGCTGCGCTGATGCTATAGTCACACTGACCTCATGCCACCTGACATCCAGCTTCCTGAGCGAAACCGGGAGACTGACAATATGCTCCAGCACTTTCATTCATTACCAATGACTGAATAATATTTTATGTTACTTTGTCTACCTCATCCTTAGGTTTTGTAGAGCAGTGTATTATTATTTTTTCCTTAAAAGCTGAGTTTTATAAACACTGCGTATTGGGAGAGGAAAAAGTAATATCTAAACCGTTATCGGTCCCTTTGAAGACATTTATGGATTTTTATTCCTGCAGTAGCTTCGTTTCCAGTAGAAAACCCTCACCATTTCTCTTACGAGGTAGTGAAGCGTGCTTGCGGGAACGCGAGTGAGAAATGAATCAAAGCTGTGATAATGTAATAGTTCGACATAATTCCAACCAATGAAGACTGTGTCCACTTTAAGCTTCAATCATCGTTTTTACTTGAATTATTGCTTTCTGTTTAGCTTAAAACTCACAAAAATTTTAATGATTTCTCTTTTTCAAAGTTTCAAACCTTGTAACTACCGCTGCGAGCAAAGACTGAGGCTATGTCAGTATCAGAAGCCAAAGATGGAATTGATTTACATTTTTGGAATTGGTTAAAACCGCAAACATATTTACAAAATAATTCCGTAATATATCATGTGATCAAATAGGATGTTGGACGAAGTGCATTACGTCTCCGTCAGAAGGTCAGACTCATTTTTAGGTTTCTGTACGTTATCAGTCGTACCAATACGAACCATACTGACCTTCACAACATTAATTTTTTGGCACAGTACTGAGGCAAATGGAGTAAATAATGGTGTCTTCACCAACCGATAAGTGCCGTTACCAGGGTAAGGGGAGGATCACAGGCCCCGACTAGAATCCGTCTTGTAACTTAACGACGCAAACTGGCGAGCCAGCAACACTGAATGTGGTTTTCAGGGGATTTCTCACCTCCCACTACGTAAGTACCAGGCCGGTGTCCACGTCCCACCTCAGAGCCACGTTATTCGTACATTTCGAAAACCTTCTGTCACTTGACTCAAAAAAAGAAGGCGCACCGAGAAGGAGTTATCCGAATAGACGGAAATCGATAGATTTGATGTGCACATACAGACAAATAAGTGATTACAATTTCAGAAAAAACATTAGCATTTATTCAACAGAGAAAGTTTACAAGTTGAGCAAGGCAATAATGCGATCCACCACCTCTAGTGCTTCTGTAAGCAATTATCTGGTTTGGATCTGGATGTCCCCCTGAGGGATATGGTGCCAATTTCTGTCCAATTGGCACCTTGGATCGTCAAAGTCCCACTCTAGTTGGAGCGCCCGGCCCATAATGCTCCAAATTTTCTCAACTGTAAAGAGATCCTATGACCTTGCTTGCCAAGTAGGCTTTTGCAAGCACAGAGGCAAGCAACAGTAACTCCTCGTGTGCGGACGTGCATTATCTTACTGAAATGTAAGCCCAGGATGTCCTGCCACGAAGGACAACAAAACGGGGAGTAGAACATCGTCGACGTGCCTCTGTGCTGTAAGGGTGCCGCCCACGACAACCGAAGGGGTCCTGCTACGAAAAGAAATGGCTGCCCAGATCGCTCCTGGTTCTCCGGTCGTCTGCGGCGCGACAGGTAGGTTGGTGTCGCATCGCTCTCAGGGCATCTCCAAACAGGTCTTCGCTGGTCATCGAGGCTCAGTTCGAAGAAAGCTCTGGTCCAGTCAATGAGATAACATTTCAAAAAGACAAAGAACCTCCTTTTCTGCTGTAGTAAAAACCTTGGTTGATGTGTTACTGATTTTCCAGTAGTGTGTCCCGTAATGACAAAAACATAACGATAGCAGTTTATTAAGTAGGCGCAGCGGATATTTCGGTTGCTATGAATTTGTTTGCCTGTTGTAACTTCTTCTGTGTGCTCCAGTGATGCTATATGAATTTACATATTGTCATTACTTCATTCGGAGGTAGTGAGTGAAGCTGTAGATTCTGGAAAATGGAGTGTCAAGAGGAGAAATCTGAACATTTCCGAAATATTCTTTTGTTTTGATTCAGTAGAGGGGTAAAAGCAGCGGAGGCAGCCGGAAACATTTTCGCTGTGTACGGGGATAATGCCACCGGAAAGAGCACAACAAGAAAATGGTTTTCTCGTTTGAAGAACGATCGTTTTCACATTAGTAACTCACAACTTTCAGGACGACTTTCTTGGTTTGATGAAGAACATTTAATCCACAAGGATCAAGTCAGTGTACTCGAAATCTGGCAAATGTGATGAACTGTTGAAACTGCCTGGCAGATTAAAACTGTGTGCCAGGCCGAGACTCGAACTCGGGACCTATGCCTTTCGCGGGCAAGTGCTCTACCAACTGAGCCACCCAAGCACGACTCACGCCCCGTCCTCACAGCTTTACTTCTGCCAGTACCTCGTCCCGAGTTCGAGTCTCGGCCTAGCACACAGTTTTAATCTGCCAGGAAGTTTCATATCAGCGCACACTCCGCTGCAGAGTGAAAATTTCATTCTGTGATGAACTGTTATCATTGCGACTGTGCATCGAGTGGGGATGTTTGAAAAATCGAGCGTGTGAGTACCACATGCTGTAAGCCGATGTCACAAAAGTCATCGGGTGACCATTTTTGGCATCTCTACTTGCTCTTCATGAGTTAGATCGTAAACAGTACTGAACGTTCCCATCCTGTATAAGTACTGGTGACGCGAAATGACGTCTACATCCTAATATAAGAAAAATAAAGGAATGATTGAGCCCATACAAAGCAGCAGTTCACCGTACAAAGACCTGCGCGCATCCACTAAAGACAAAGTTAGGCATCTGGTGGAACAGCGGCGCTATGGTGCTCTAAGAATTGCTTGCCTGAGATGTAACCATCACTGATATTTATTGTCAACAATTGAGATGTCTTGCAGACGAAATCCAAGAACCACAGCTTGAAGTGTTCCTAGACCATGATAACGCCCGCTAGCATAGCCAGATGACAAAAAACACTCTATAAGAATTGGTTCTGGGACGTCATTCGGCACTCAGCTTATTTACCTGATTATGCGCCCTTATATTTTCACCTTATCCGCTCTCTATCGGACAACCTCGATGGAACTTCCCCTCTGGACGATAGTGAGCTCAAAACGGCTCGACGAGTTCTTCGTCTAAAAATCAAGTGATTTCTATAGTCATGAAGTAGAAAATTTATTGTGTTGATAGATTTTTGTAAATATTGAAGGAGAATGTATCACTGATGACCAAAGTCTGTGCTTCTTGTGTCTGTTGTGTTTATGAAACCTATGGAAAAATGCTACGAACTTATGCACCAGTCTAATATTAACTAAACTCCTCCCGAACAGCTCATGAAGGCCCAACAGTACCGACCGGCCGCCGTGTCATCCTCACCCATAGTCGTCACTGCATGCGGATATGGATGGGCATGTGGTCAGCACACCGCTCTCCCGGCCGAATGTCAGTTTCCTAGACCGGAGCCGCTACTTCTCCATCACGTAACTCCTAAGTTTGCTCCACAAGGGCTGAGTGCACCCTGCTTTGGCAACAGCGTTCGGCAGACCGGATGGTCACCCATCCAACTGCTAACCCACCCCGACAGCACTTAACTTCGGTGATCTGACGGGAACCGGTGTTACCACTGCGGCATGGTCGTTGGTACCAACCTAATATATAACTGATAAATACAAAAACGACAGCAGAATGTGCTATCTCCGACGATAACGAGACTTCTGAGATTGATTAACAGTCTGGAGCGATTGAGAACATATGCCATCAACCTACCACACTTACTGATGTGCTGAAAAGTTATTGAACAGCCCAGTGTGTTCCCTAGCGTGAGCAAGACAGTTCTCTCGCCTTTGAGGATCGATGTTCTGTTGCTCCCAAGAGGCTGAAGTCGACATTCTGCCAATACTTTAGCCACGACACGGTAATAAATCATAGCGTGCCTTATCGCCGCGCTACTAATCGAGCACGAGTGTGAGCCATACATAACGAGGTATCTCGGTAGGAAGACATAGTGGATCAAATGACAGCCGCTGCACTCGCGCAGACGGCCGCTACAAAACGGGGCTTCATGCAAATGGCCGAGTAAAATATTGGGACGAAACTTCTGATTTATTCAGACGCGCCTTATCTCGAAACGTCGCTCGCGTATCGTGCGCGGTGTGGGCTACTCGCCTGAACGCGACTCTGAAATACTGCACGCTCTCGCCGCGGTGCACAGAGGCGCCGCAAACCGCGGGGGCGAACAGCTGCCGACCGCTGCCGCCTCCACTCCCCGCTGCAAGCGCTGCTCCCGTTCATTACATGGAAAAATATCTGAGATACTTTTTAAAAAAGTAAATAATTTATTGAAACAATCGACACGTTACCTTAAAGCAATGTATCTGATTCTCTGGTGCAATATTTACTTCAATGGATATGGCAACCACACAGCCTAATACGCTTCGGAAGTGAATCTCTTGCTAATTCATTTAGTCTAACGGACAATAATATTACTTTTATGGTCGAGCACCAGCAGGGTAACAAAATTAATTCCTTACATCTCTCCATTTCCGTGAATTAACATAGACATAATTTTGGCCTTTATCATTAGCCTACATCTTCCGATGTCATAATTCCAGCCTCTTGGTGCCTTCCTGATCAATATGAATTTTTTTTTTGTTTTTTTTTTTTTTGTTCAGTGATGGGCAATATCCTCAAACTGCCACTATAAGCTAAGGAAATTGAGAAGGAACTTGGCTGGTTGCAAAATAACGGCTATCGTAGCATGGCCGTTGGTGAAATTTATAATTCGATGAAGTCTAAAAAGAATCAATTGACACCAAAAGAGATACAGCATAGAAAAACATTTATTTTGTTTAATTTCAATGGCCAGGTCTCAAACAGAGTAAGTAACCTTTTTTACAAATCGGATACAAATCTCAACGGTCAGCTTAACGCCTTTTAATACACGATATTTCGCTACACATGACTTACACCAAATCCGTGGTATATAAAAAATTGCCGGCCGAAGTGGCCGTGCGGTTAAAGGCGCTGCAGTCTGGAACCGCAAGACCGCTACGGTCGCAGGTTCGAATCCTGCCTCGGGCATGGATGTTTGTGATGTCCTTAGGTTAGTTAGGTTTAACTAGTTCTAAGTTCTAGGGGACTAATGACCTGAGCAGTTGAGTCCCATAGTGCTCAGAGCCATTTGAACCATATAAAAAATTCACTGCTCTATCTATAAGTCGAGTTACATCGGGAAATTCAGAAGAAATTTTAACACAATGTAAGGAAAACACAGAATTAAGAAAAAGGAAGACGTAGGAAGTAAATCCACTATCACTGCGCATCTCATACAAGATAGACACAAGGTACGCTGTATCGAAAACATCCTTAAATTATTCATACAGTTAAGAAGGGTTACAATAAAGAAGTGTTCCTTTAGGGACATCTGCGAAGAGAAAAAAACTAAGAAAAAACCCTTAGCAAGCAAGGAACATTAAGGAGCACCAATTTCTAGGATATCTGCCGCCCAGTTATTGACTGTTTCCTTTTAAGATAATTCGCACGTTCGCAGTTGTCGGTAGTTGTTTGTAAGCCGTTGGTCATGCGTCCGAGCTATACTGAACCGCTCAATAGTTGCCTCGTAAGAGGTCATTCGTTTTAATGCTACTTGGACGCTTCCTTCATCATAGTTACGTTAATTAATTCTAAATAATTACTTTTCAGCTTTTTAACTGAAAAACGTGCCGCTGTAATTCTGAAACACGTCAGAGCATAAATCTTTTAAGCTAAACAGCATGGTAACACGTTGAAGGTATGAGACTGTACACATTTTATAATTTCAACACACCCATTTACTTCATGAGGTCATTAGGGGCGAAGCTGTTTTAAACCCTCTAGAGTTCTGTTGTTTTTGTCTTTTACGTTACTTCTCTACAGCATAACGTAAGCTGTACATTCTTTCTGCACTCGTACTGTCAATATGTAAGCATTGTCTCTCACCACCTACTGTAGGTAACCACGTTCCAATCGTATGCTGTATTAAAGTTTGACCGTTTCAGATACACATAATAATGGCTTTGTAAAAATGCCGAAACCTGTCTTGTACATTTAATAAAGTTCTAATTAATTAACTGCACCGGCTTTTATTAATTGAGCATTTGAGAGATCGGCATCATCCAAACAGGGAGAAAATAATAATTTGTTTTTACTTCGAGTTACTGATCTGGTCATAAATTACGTCATGTCCCACTTAAGAAACACGATCAACACTGTCCCGGCATCTGACAGGACGACGAGTCTACTGTCATCAGTCTGAGAGTGTCGACAACGTCTTTCATAACTACGCCACTGATCACTCTAATCCGAGTATCTAGCATGCTACTTCTTTTCTAGTTCGCTGTATTCAAAATTTAATAAAGAATAATGAAGCGTCAGTGCAAATGACTAGATCCATCCTCTGAACATGCGTCGATGACCCCACACTCCTCTTTCAGATGTAACGCTGGACGCGTTGTGCGTTTTGCCAAGTTATCGAATATGCACAATCTCACTTTTTCCCATTAGGTGGCCAGTCTTTCTGCAGTACTGATTTTGACTGCTATCTCTTCCAAATATTTGTTTTTCGAAATGTGTATACATTTGCAATGGCTTTTGTTTCCTTCGTTGGCAGTTTACCCACAGTTACATGTATCTCTTAGTTTATTTATCTCTAATACATAATTTCTTGTGTCGGTCCGAACAACCAAAATATTTTTTTGGCTATAGCGATAAAAAAGTTCTGATAACTGGAACCACTTTCATTCTTCAAATATCAATACAAATGAAGCTAGGCAATCGCAAAATGGTAACGCTCACACCCTCCCCCTCCCCACCCATAACCTCGTTTTTGAGAAAGCGATTCTAAGATTGTCAGATATGACGCACGGCCGGCCGTAGTGGCCGTGCGGTTCTAGGCGCTACAGTTTGGAGCCGAGCGACCGCTACGGTCGCAGGTTCGAATCCTGCCTCGGGCATAGATGTGTGTGATGTCCTTAGGTTAGTTAGGTTTAATTAGTTCTAAGTTCTAGGCGACTAATGACCTCAGAAGTTAAGTCGCATAGTGCTCAGAGCCATTTGATCCATTTTTTATGACGTACGGCACGAGAACGTTGGATGCCTAAGAAACTGGTAAACATGTGAGCGTGTGAATTTCTTCCCGCCTGTCGATGGCGTCAGTTGCTGGCAATCAGCAGTTGAATGGGGTAGTGTGCAGTGTTCGCGTCAGCTTTTCATTGGAAGGGAAATGACGGAACGGCTGGAGCAGCGATGCTGCAAAAAACGCTTCAAATGCCTCTGAGCACTATGGGACTTAACATCTGAGGTCATCAGTCCCCTAGAACTTAGAACTACTTAAACCTAACTAACCTACGGACACCACACACATTCATGCCCGATGCAAGATTCGAACCTGCGACCGTAGCAGTTTCGCGGTTCCCCCGAAGCGTCTAGAACCGCTCGCCCACCGTGGCCGGCAGCGATGTTGCATCAAATTTTGCCAGGAACTGAGCGACAGCCTGGTGGAGACCATTCGAAAGATTCTGAAGGCTTTCGGTGCTATGGGCATCACGCAGACTAAAGAGTGTTACAACCGACCTATAAGTGGTTGCACATAGGTGGAGAGCGAGCCTCGCTCTTATCGGAGATCAACACGCCGAAATGACCAAATTGTTCCCAAAGTGAACGTTGTGGAGATGCGGGATCGTCGTGTGATTATTAAGAAATTGCGGAAGAGATGGACATCAAGACGTTTTGGGCACATTATGTTTTGCCGAAAGATTTGGCAATGAAAAGAGTGTGGCGGAATTCGTGCAGAAGCTGCCGACGGCGGGGTAGAAACAACTTCGTGTTGAAGTTTCACAGGACGTGCTGGACCCCACTTCGTGAACGCTATAATCACTGGTAACGAGTCCTGGGTGTAAGGGTATGACACAGAAATCAAATCCCAGTGGCCACACTGGAAACATTTCCCGCCACCAAAGCCAAAGAACGCCCGCCAAGTACGCAGCAATGTCAAAGTGACTGTTTTCTTTAACTCCCGCAGTGTGGTAATCTAGGAGTATGCACTACTGTGTCAAACACTTACTAAAGAATACTACAGGGTTGTCGTCCGTCACCTACGTGACATTGTGCGATGCAAGAGATCGGGCTTGCAGTGAACAGGAAATTGGCGCCTCCATCATGACAATGCTTCAGTACATTCATCGCACTTGATTCAGATTTCTTCGCGGGAAATCTGTATTCCTATGCTTCAGCAGGCTCCTTAGTCTCCTGATATGCCGCCCACGACTTCTGGCTGTTCCTCAAACTCAAGGACCATTAAATGGAACGCTTTCTGAGAAAAGGGGTTATTACGGCAGCAACGACAACCGAGCCAAACTCTACCCCGAATGAAAGTTTTTCAGTATGCTTCCAGCGATGGCGAAACGGCTACGAGAACTGTGTGGAGTCCATAGGGGACTACTTGTATTTTGAGGGTGAGTAGGTGTCCAACGCTCCAGATAAGCGAGTTTTTTTCTTCCCAGCCAACCGACTTAATATGTCCATTATGACCTGCTTTTCTTCAATCCGGATGTGTACCAGTTCATCTTTGTGATATCTGGGCAGCGCTTGCCAGCTATAGAACTACCTTCATATGCACGAACAAGCTCAATATAATACGAACCATACTGTTAAATGTTTAAAATATTGTGAGTTGTGTGGAAGGAGAAGAAAAAAGAAACAAAACATCAACAGCTACATTCAAACGGAGAGAGAACATAGATTTCGTATGACAAAACTCTATAGTAAGAACAACTGCATAGCAGAACCAAGAAGCCAGTTCGGCACGACTTAGAAGAGAAGTAAAAGGATGAATTACTACGACCAGTGCTTTATTATGAGGGTGTAATAGAAGGCGATATTAACCAAAATTACGCATGTTAAAAAACGGATCTTTCAGTGTACGGCTGTCTCATCCTTACATAATTCTGACGATGAGTGTGCCCTGTTCTGTAACTTTTTGTCAGATGAAGGCAGTGTGCTGGAGCAGAACTCGAACGTTGGACCATGGCTTTCACGGTTTAATCCTCTATGGACTACCTGTCCTCAGAGCTTCAATAGCCCCCTTGCACTTCACAAACTTAACCAAGTTCTCCTGCGTATCTTTCTGGACTACCATTCCGGGTATACATCAGTGGAACGAAGTGGAATCTCCCCGAGACAGAGTGGAACAGCTCAAGCAAACGTGTTGACAGAGGTCTCCGCAACAGTCTCAAAAGTGCAGTGAATACAAACATATTTAAACCACACATAACTCTAGAAGCATTGCAGGTAATCTATTGATATCTGTTAAAATTAAACAGAAAAGATAAAGTATACGTCACTTACGCAAAAAAGCATGTCTCAAACAGCCGAAATAATTTGCAGTACTAAGAAGAAGCCGTGCGACGTAAACAAAAGTTCGTAGGCGTGTTTCTACATCTGAAAGATGGTGTCTGTTCAAATTTCGCACCAGTCGCATGAGAGTGAGGCTAGTAGCACCACTATCAGGATGAGAATCAGGTTTCCTTTAAACAAGCTCTGTAACGCTTGTGAGCCTTGCTTACTTTTCAGATTGGATGGGGTTTGTAGATGTTAGCCAATGTCGCACTATTTCACTCCCATTTACGGAGCTTGTTAGCACTTGATATTAGGTTGGCGCCATTAAAATGCATTGTGGTAATCGCTGCTGCTTGCTGGATCGCTGCTGTGTCTCGATGCTGATGCTGGCTCTAAAAGGCGACAAAGACGCCATTATGGACACCTCACAGAATTTAATGGAAGTCGTGTAATAGGGCTATGACAAGATAGATGTTTCTTCTGTGATACTACTGAAATACTTGACAGGAATGTAGCCGCTGTACCTGATTACTGATAACGGTGGTCACGAGAATGTACGTTCCTAAGAAGACCGGGCTGCGGACGGCCACGTGGCACTACCAAGAGGGGAGATCATCAAGTTCAGCGTATTCAGGTGCATCGTACTGCATCTGCAGCAGCAGTCTAAGCAGCGGTTGCCACAACGGTGACACGACAAACTGTTACAAATCGATCATTCCAAGGACAACTTCCAGGCCAGGCATCCGTTAGTGTGCATTCCACTGAGCCCAAACCATCACCATTTGCGAATTTTTTGGTGTAAAGCGAGAGCTTATCGGACGGCAGGGTGGAGGTCTGCTGTGCTTTCTGTTGAAAACTGGTTCTGCCTCGGTATCATGTGTTAGTTACAAAGGGGCCAGATGGGGGCCTGCAACCAACGTGGCTGCGTGCCAGACATACTGCACCTACATCTGGAGTTATGGTCCGGGGTGCGATTTCGTATGACAGCAGGAGTACCCTCGCGGCTATTTTATCCAACCTGACTGCAAATTTGTACGTGAATCTGGTGATTCGATCTGTTGTGTTGTCATTCAATAACTGCATTCCAGGAGGTGTTTTCCATCTCGCCCACATACACTGTTGTAACCAACATTCTGTACAGATTGTCGACAGATCTGACTCGGCCTGCTCGATCACCAGATCTGTTTCCACTTGTGCACACATGGGATACTATCAGGCGACAATTCTAGCGTCATCCGCAAAAAGCATTAACCGTATCTGTATCGACCGACCAAATGCAACAGGCAGTGATCTCCATCCCCCAAACTGACATGCGGCACCTGTATAACACAATGCTCCATGTTTGCTTGCTTGCATTCAACATTCTGGCTCCTGCATCGATTACTGATGTACATGAATTTCAGTATACAAGCATATAACGTTTCCAACGGCTTATCTCGTGTTACAATGTTAATCGCTTAAATACGTTAGGCTACATAAAACGTATTTCAGAAATTTCATTACAGTACATAAATTATTAATTTGTCTTCTGATTTTTTTCCATCAGTGTATTTGTTTACATAGGGATATAAATAAAATATTAGGCATCTCTAGATGAGAAGAATAGATCGACGGCTTCAGCAATGGTCGATAATTGTCCTTGGTCGATAATTGTCTAAAGACGTGTCAGAAGTAAAATAAGCTGATGAGGTAAAATAGGTACAGTCAGACTTCTAAAAATTCACGGTTACTTGTGTTAAAGCATTCAGCTCAAGTTTGCCATAAATCTTCATAGATTATGATATGAGGGAGGGGTATAGGGACATAGAACGTAAATTAAGTGTTGGAGAGTCGTATCGGAATGTACGAGTATTTTTCCAGAGAGTCGTTTGCAGCGCGTTAGTTTGTGATTCAGGGAGATGAGAGAGTGTGGATCGAATCCACGTGGTACATTACGGTGGTGGGCGGGTTTACCCGACACTGTGATTTTCATGCAGGTTCCCACGTTCGTTAGGTCCACAGATGTCGCCTCAGAGAATACGATACACGAAATCTTGAAGGTACAGTAACTTGCAGAACAGAGCTTAAACAATTCGCAGACAGATGGAGAACATGACCTAGTTTCCTTAACTTACTTTGATGACTGTGGCGTCAGGAATTATATCTGGATATAAATTTTAATAACGTCAAATTTGTGAACTCCTGCACAGTTGGTCCCGTACTAGACTGCACAAACGCTAGGGAAAAGGTGAGTGAGCATGCAACTAAGACGTTGGACCATTTGATTAGACAGGTACATCAGATAATTATAGAAAAGGGACAGAATAGAAGTAAGAAGCAAAAAATGTGATGACATTACTGGACTTAAAGAAGGGAGATATCAGCGAATTATGAGTTTGGTAACAGAGAGAAGTTATCTGGGAAGGGGGAGGGGGGGTCAACTGCAGTAGGAGGTCAAGGCCAGAGTATAGTAAGCAGGTATTCATGACGTAGTCACACAGCACAGGGATGTCTATCACTGCATAGTCTAGCACGGAGAGCTGCTTTAAATCTTTCTCCATGGTGAGGACCAAAACAACAACAAAACAAAAAGAGAAATCAGTAGAACGAAAAATGCGTAATCAAAACATTCATGGTGAAGCTCCTATTGTTGTTCCTTTTATAAACGTGATGGCTACAGTTGTAACGGAACCTATTAAAGGCTTTACTTTCCCAAAGTATGCGATACCGTCCTATTTCAACCAGTTTAACGAGTATTTCTGATTATAGAAAAGTTATTATGTATGTTAACAATGATTGCATAACATGTCTGCATAAACAGTCAACCCATTAAATTATACTGAATAACTGACCCACACAAAAGTTAATATCACTTGATCACTGATACAGCAAATGTCATCATGTAAAAACACTAAGTTCATCTTAAATAATTAATATGAAGTGCGAAAAATAGTGGCCAACTCACGTATTTTGGATCTCCTTAACTAAAAATCACACAGGGAAACCTATTTGTTCACTAGGACCGTTTTCACTCAGTATTCACGTAAACACTCCTATTTTAGATGAAAACCAATGTAATTCTTAATAATTTATGCAAATTAGAGAAGTCAATTGACAAACTTCTAAGAAACTACCTTTCTGTAACGAAGAATTATTCTGTCAAGTCAAAAAATCTGTCTGTCATTTTAATATCCTGTTAAATTATGTCACTTGATATAAATTAATAACGTTTCTGCACAAATTACATTAACAGATGTACATGTGACTTATAAAGTATATCTCTTTTTAGTAGTTCTTTGACAAGGTTATAAATACAATCCGCAAGAAGGGTTGGGAGCGCAGTCGGAATGTCACTTTGGTAATGTGTGTATGTGTGTTATTGTTCGAGGTGGGTAAACAATGCAAAGAACATGTAAAAGAAGTACTACTTCGTGTTGTGTCATTGTCTTTGGTGGACAGTAAAATTAAAATGGCCACCAGAATAATAAATATTTGAAGTTTAAATATTTGTTGGTGTCGCTCGTTATTTATCATCAAAATCACATAATAAACACGGGACCTCGTGTTTTTACCCCTAGATAACCAGATTTAGAGCCAGCATCAGCATCGAGACACAGCAGCGATCCAGCAAGCAGCTGCGATTACCACAATGCATTTTAATGGCGCCAACCTAATATCAAGTGCTAACAAGCTCCGTAAATGGGAGTGAAATAGTGCGATTATAGCAATATCTACGACCCGGCGACCATTACAAAAGTGATGGCTCGTCCGGGATCCTTAAGTGCATCGATGATAATAGTGCAGTGATAAATTTCGTAAGTGCTTAGCACTACAGAAACGTTTATTTGTGCAGTGTGGCAACAGTGAAAATATTTCAAAATGAGAAAACGTGTTTATGTGCGACTACGAAAAACTTATCACACCACTCAGAAGATTAACATCTGGATTATGTCAATGGAATTCATCAATCAAGACTTCAGCTTCGATAAAACCGAATAAAAGTGCAGAAAGCCAACAATGAACACCGCCCACGACATCACAGAAAAAAGCAAGGTATTATGTTATTGTTGTCATTTAAAAAAAATTAACAGTTAACATGTCTCTACCTGAGAGTGCTGAGATCGTAGGAAACGTAAAAATTGAACCAGGGGATGAACAAATAAACTTAACAGAGTGGCTAACAGAGTTTGCAGCTCAAATAAGCTCGCAACTTAAACAATCGAGTGAACAAGTAAATTTGAAACTTAAAGGAAACACAGATGGACTGGATAAGTTCAGTGTGAATTTTGATCTATTAAGTACTCATCTCAATGAGAAGTGTGAGGAAATTAAAACTACCTCAGTAAGGACACTAGAGAACAGTTGATACACTTCAGAAAATAATTTCAAGTTAAAGTTGAAAGTTTAAATGAAAACATACAAGCTAACACAGACAGCATTGTCGTCATCAACAACAGAGTAGATACTGAAGTAGCAAGATTAGATCAGAGAATAGACAAAATATCAGAAAACCTTAAACAAGGATACAACCTGTATACCACTAATATAGGTACAAAAGTAGAAAATATACACACTGAATATACACAATTGGAAGACGTAGTGATGTCCAAACAAATGTTTTACAATCAAAATACAATGTATGGGCACATCCAAGTGAAATGCTTTCCCAGTAAAAATCTGCACCCTATTGACTTTATTCATCAATGTAAGTATATGTTTGTAGCAGGAATGTCAGATAACATAAAAAGTAAGTTAGTAAAAAAGTTTCTAGAAGGGGAAGCCCTATCCTGGGCAAATGAGAATAATGATTCTTGGAATACTTTTGAAGAGTTTGAAGCTAAATTTATTTGTAAATTTTGGTCACAATCATTACAAGCCAGATTAAAGTCAGAATTCCTAAATGGACCAGTGTATAGAGGGAAAGTAGGGGAAATGCAAAAATTTTGCAGAGATCAATTGAAAAAACTTGCTCACTTGAATAACTCTTTTGATATTATGACACAAATTGATGTTTTAAAAAGAAGGTTACCAGAGAGACTACAGTGGGAATTGCACCATGGACCAGACGATTCAATGGAAGAGTTGATGAAACTTGTAGATAGATTAGATAGGGCCCTGGAAAGAGAAAATAACCAAAGTTTTGGTTCTGGCAACAACCAGTATGGGGGAGGGGGGTGGAACAGGAATGTAAATTGAGATTATTATGGGAGGAGAGACTTTGAAGATTCTGGAGATAATGCTCCAAATTGGGGAGATAGGCGATACGAAAATGATTTCAGAAACAATACACAGGAGGGAGGAAGGAGGGGAGATAACAGGAATGCTAGAAATAGGTATTGGGTAAGAGAACAAGATAGAAGTGTATTTGTTGAAACTAGTGAACAAAACGACAACTACAAACGGACAGACCGAGGGAAACAGCCGGAAAACGGTGGACAGCTGCACTAGATATCCATAGTTTTGGGGCTAGACAATATTATGAAAGGACAACACAGAAATAGGAAAAGGAGTGGATACAATGTAAAGAGTAAGTACCATGAAAATAGTGATGATGTTAGAATGAATAGATTAGAACTTAATAAATGGTTTTGGGATACTGTGAGTAAAAGTGATACAGTTAATAAAAACAGTGTTGAAGCACAGGTAGTTAGTGAAAGTGCAGAAGTTGAAGGTATTGCCGATTTCCATAGTTGGGCTGGAAAAGATACTGGTGTTAATAACAAATCAGACACACCACAAATAGAATCTATTTTTGGGGGTTTATTTGATAAGAAGGGGGATGATGAAGTGTTTAATGGAGCCAAAGACTCAGTTGCTGAGATTCAGATACATAGGGGGGAAACTGAAGATGGGGTTGTTGTGGAGAAGGAGGAAGAAGTAACAGAGGGACATTTAAATAATGATCCTAAGTCAAGTGATGTTATTGATGAGAGTGTGGAGGAAGAAATAAAAGTGTTTGTAGAATTGAAAAGTGATGACGAGGTAAAGATAAGTGATGTGGCAAATATGGATAATAATGGGGTTAATGTAAGTGAAATGCAGGCTAGGGAATGTGTATCTGATGACAAGCTATTGCCTATTGGGAACTATGAAACACTAATCTATGAGAATGGTAATAATAATAATATTAAAGAAAATATAAAGGGAGGGAATGTAAATGTGTGTTTTCAAGAAAAAGGGGAAAAGTTTTTAGAAGTTTTGTGGAACAACTATGGAAACTGTATAAACAAAGATGTCTTTTGGAAAGAATTACCAAAGTTAAGTGCAACCTTGTATCCTACATGATGGATAAGAATCCGTAGTGGACTTTATAAAAAATGGGGTGAAAACAGTAGTTTGCTAAGTGGCAACACAGTGTTAAGAGGAACAGATGAAAACAAAGGTTTATATTTAAATGTCAATGCTTTGCAAACAGAGAGGAGTGTGTTTAAGTGTAGGAAAGAGACATTATACTTAGGAACTAAAGAATTTGAAAATGATCTTGTTGTGAATTGGCAAGAGCCAACCCACGGAGTTTGGAGGAAGCCGAAAGGCACGCGTTTAGCTCACGCAGGCTGGCGTGAGGTCTGGAACAGGACAAGGATATTAGAACTTAGAAAAAAGGTGGTACTTGGTGGAATACTTAACTTTAATCCATTAATGTTGAACGTAGCTCTTGTCTGTACATTCTTTACAATCTCAATAGCAACTGATAACGGCGCCTTGCTAGCTCGTAGCAATTGACGTAGCTGAAGGCTATGCTAACTATCGTCTCGGCAAATGAGAGCGTATTTTGTCAGTGAACCATCGCTAGCAAAGTCGGCTGACCAACTGGAGCGAGTGCTAGGAAGTCTCTCTAGACCTGCCGTGTGGCGTCGCTCGGTCTGCAATCACTGATAGTGGCGACACGTGGGTCCGACGTATACTAACGGACCGCGGCCGATTTAAAGGCTACCACCTAGCAAGTGTGGTGTCTGGCGGTGACACCACAGATCTATTGCCTTAAAATGTTGAAATAGACAAAGATGTTGAGCTAGGTTGTCCATATGTTAAAATAAACATTGACAAGTGGAAAGGAATAGTGTTAGTAGACAGAGGAAGTCCTGTTTCTGCCATCACTTCTACACTTAGAGATAGGCTCAGAAATACTCAACATTTTCCTGAGATGCCAGTTGTTGGATTAAAAGTGAAAGGAGCTACAGGCAGAACCAGTAAGGTAGTTAAGAAACAAGTGTTACTTACTTTTAAAATTGATAACCTAAATTTTGAACATGGATGCTTTGTAGTAGATGACCTGAATGAAAATTTCATTTTAGGTGTGGATTGGGTATTAAAAGTGAATGCTGGGTTTAATTTTGCAGCAAAACAAATGTGTATTATAGAACCTGTTACGCAACAAAGCTGTGTAGTGAATTTGTTAATTTTAAACTGTGTTGACAGCTATAACCACATTCAATCATTGTATCATGAAAATGACGGTGTTTATTACCCAGATGAGAACTTCGAGGAAGATGCAGAGTGTCAAGAGTTTGATAAGTTAGTAGAGAAAAAACTGGGGGAAGCTGAAAGCCTAAATAGTACACAGAAGGATAAATTAAAAGAGTTATTATGGGGATTCCAAGATGTGTTTAATGACAGACCTGGAGGAGTGAAATATTATCAATGTAAATTACAGTTAAAACCTCATGATCCTTTCTTTATAAAACCGTTTGGAATACCATTTGCAAAAAGAGATGCTGTGGGAATATAAATACAAAAATGGGAAAATTGGGAACTTATAGAAATAAGTTGCAGAGCCTATAACAACCCAATGGTCATTGTAAAAAAGGGAGACAATAGAGTTAAGATTGTATTAGACTCCAGACATCTGAACAAGTATCTCATCAGAGAAAACGACCAGCCAGAAGGTATAGATGAGCTGTTAGGAAAATTTGAGTGTGTCAAACATATGACAAGCCTAGATATCACAGCTGGTTTTCATCAAGTTGAACTTAGTCCTGATTCGAGAAAATATACAGACTTTCTATATAATGGTAAATGTTATCAGTATACAGTCGTGCCATTTGGTCTCAATGTATGAGTTGCAGAATTCATCAGAGCATTAGATTTTTTATTTGATCATGAAACTAGTTCAAAATTAACCATTTATGTAGATGACATTTTAATCACTGGGAAAACTTGGGAAGAACACCTTGAATTATTAAGGGAGTTATTTATGAAACTCAGAAAGGGAGGAATAACATTAAAATTAGAAAAATGTAAATTTGGGCTAGAGGAGTTAAAATTTTTGGGACATATCATTACAGAACAAGGGATTTTGCCAGACAAAGACAAAATAAAAGCTATAGAAAATTTTCCAACACCTAGAAACAAGAAACAACTCAAATAATTTTAAGACTTCACAGGATTTTACAGAAAATTCATCAGTAATCAAGCATTAAATACAGTTTGTTTGTATAACTTGCTTAAGAAAAATGTAGTGTGAGATTGGACACCAGAATGTGACGATGCTTTTAACAAAATCAAAACGCAACTATGTAACAGCCAGCTTCTACATAGACCAGACATGTCAAGTCCTTTCTGGCTAGCTACTGACAGCAGCGATGCAGTGTTCGGAGTACATTTATTTCAAGAAAAGGAAGTATATGGAAAAATGGAACACCGAACAATCGCATTTGCCAGCAGAATTCTACAAAAACATGAAAAACTCTACACAGTGACAGAAAAGGAATTACTAGCTATACATTGGGGTTTTACAAAATTTAGAAATTACCTCTTGGGACATAGAGTAATAGTACAGACAGACCACAAAGCATTAAGCTATCTCCAAGAGTTCAGGTTATACCATAACAGACTCAGCAGATGGGCCATGTTTCTCCATCAGTTTGATTATGAAGTGAGGTACATTCAGGGAAAACAAAACGTGGTAGCAGACGCTTTATCAAGACTACCTTTGGGAAGTGATTTGGAAGAAAGTAGTGGGGAGGAGGAGAGAATTTTCAAAATTATGTATCTAAAGGGCATTAAAGAGGAAAAGGAAATACAAAAAATCTGTAACGACATTAGGAGGTTTCAGAACCATGATGAAAACTGGAAACTAGTCAAAAGTTACATAGGAAAAACTTGGGGAGAAAAGGTAGAAGCATACTATAAAGTACACAAGGGGATACTATTCAGAAGACCTAAACCGGATTTAGACTATTGGAAACTGTGTTGGCCTGAGCAACAAATAGATACGCTCATTACTTATGTACATGAAAGCTTTGGCCACTGTGGCACCACTAAGTGTATTCAGAAAATACAAGAGAACATTAGACCCAGAAGACGGCCACTGCAATCGTGGCCGAAATGTTGGCTTTTCTATAGCAGCAGTAGTTTTTACATTATGACGCGGTACCAAACCCAGAAAACTTTTATATCAAGAGAACTTTTTTTTGTACAACATCAGCAGAAGAGTAAAGAAAAAGTTATCAACATGTGACAGATGTCAGAGGGTAAAAGTGACTAACCAAAAAACCAGGGGAATAATGCAGAACATATTACCCACAAATAAACTCCATCTCGTTGCAATCGACAGCTACAGACTGTTACCCAAGACAAGGGGGGGGGGGGTTACAGTTATATTTATGTCATGGTAGACATCTTCTCCAAATTTATAAAGCTTTATCCCTTAAGGAAAGCTACCAGCAAACAGATAGTTTCAAAAATGTCAAGTAATTATTCAACACTGTGGGAAAACCAAAGTCAATACTTTCAGACAATGAGTCTCAGTTCACCTCTAAATACTGGAAAACTTTTATTGAAGACACGGGAATTAAACACATTTTAATATCTGCTTACCACCCATCAAGCAACCCACCTGAGAGATACGTGAGAGAGATTGGAAGACTTTGCAGAACCTACTGTAGCCAGAACCACACTAATTGGTTAGAGTACATAAATAGTTTTGAAGAAATAATGAACCGCTTACATCACTCTTGGATTTTCCCCACATGAAATAATGTACAACCAATACCCCGCTAGTTTCTTTACTGAAAACATAAAGTACCCACCTTGCAAAATTATGTCACCCCAAGAAAGAGAAGACTGTGTACAGGAAACCATGAAAAAACAAGGGGAATCTAGAAAAAGGCGACATGCAGCCAATGGAAATGCTACACAGTTCGAACCAGGGGACCTTCTACTCATCAAGACATAAGACAAATCAAATTTATAGTCAGCCGGGCTTAAGAAGTTTTTTGATGTTTACATTGGTCCATTTGAAATAAAAGAAAGCCGACATCCTAATGCGTATAGACTTATCTTTCCCAGATCAAGAAGGTTATTTGGATTAAGAAACATCACTGAATTGAAACCATATAAACATCATTAAGCACATTTCCCTTTTTGAATACAGTTACTTAGCCATTTTCCGTAAAGCATTTTACCAGCAAAGATTTTTACTGGGTGTGTCAAATGGCAACTACCACTCATCCTATAGACCCTGGAAAAGTTCCAGATCTCTGAGAGAATGATTTTATATGTTTATTGTCACTATTGAATATTAAATTTTGAGACATCTTCTTTGCTTGGAATGGGCAAGTTTAACCATGCACCCAAAGAGGTGACAAACATTTATTACGCTTTTCTTTTTATTGTTGTTTATGGGACATACTTGCACCAAATATAAAAGACAATGTAACAATTGTTATGCAAGACCCGTCATTTTGTTACTATTTTTTTCTTAAGCATAAGATTTGTGTACAATTTTCTACAGTTAATCAGATGTTCACCAAGTTTGATGTTTTTGTTATGGGTCTCAATGGGAGACAATATTTAAAAAACTTTTTTTTTCTTCTTCAAATGCATATTATACATGTGACTTGTCTAGTGTTTGTGTGTATATTTCATATACATACTTGTAATTATGTTCTTTTTTTCATTTCCTTTATGTGGCTCAAAAAGATCAGACAGTTGCAATATTTTCTTATGGACATATGACATGTCCATCTATGTAATATATTTATGTTCCTTCTATTATCTTGATTATTCTGTGACTCAATGAGAACTGACTTCGAAATAATTTACATATAATTTTCTATAAATCATAATATTGCATGTGATATACGTGTGTGTGTTTTTGATCACTTTCCATATGGCTCACTGGGAGCAAAGGTTATACAATTTTTTTTTACTTTCATATGTTACTAAATATTTTTATTATGCTGTCATAGTAGAACTTTTCCTAATTTTAGCTATTTGACACATTTATCCTAGTCGGCTAATATCATTAACAATCTGTAAATAATATTATTCGAGAGGGGTATTGTAATGGAACCTATTAAAGGCTCTACTTTCCCAAAGTATGATATACCCTCCAAATTCAACCAGTTTAACGAGTATTTATGATTATAGAAAGGTTATTGTGTATGTTAACAATGATTGCATAACATGTCTCCATAAACAGTCAACCCATTAAATTATACTGAAAAACTGGCCCACACAAAAGTTAATATCACTTGATCACTGATACAGCAAATGTCATCATGTAAAAACACTAAGTTCATCTTAAATAATTAATATTAAGTACGAAAAATAGTGGCCAACTCACGTAATTTGGATCTCCTTAACTAAAAAATCACATGGGGAAACGTATTTGTTCACTAGGAAAGTTTTCACTCAGTATTCACGTAAACACTCCTATTTTAGACGAAAAGCAATGTAATTCTTAATAATTCATGTTATTTACTTATTTATGTGAATTAGAGAAGTCAATTGACAAACTTCTAAAAAACTGCCTTTTTGTAACAATGAATTATTCTGTCAAGCCAAAAAAATCTGTCTGTCATTTTAATAACCTGTTACATTATGCCACTTAATATAAATTAGTAGTTTTTCCGCACAAATTACAATAACAGATGTACATGTGACTTATAGGGTATATCTCTTTTTAGTAGTTCTTTGACAAGGTTATAAACACAAGCAGCAAGAAGGGTTGGGAGCGCAGTCGGAATGTCACTTTGGTAATGTGTGTATGTGTGTTATTGTTCGAGGTGGATAAACAATGCAAAGAACATGTAATAGAAGTACTACTTCGTGTTGTGTCATTGTCTTTGGTGGACAGTGGAATTAAGATGGCCACCAGAGTAATTAATATTTGAAGTTTAAATATTTGTTGGTTTCACTCGTTATGTATCATCAAAATCACATAATAAACACGGGACCTCGTGTTTTTACCCCTAGACAACCAGATTTAGAGCCAGCATCAGCATCGAGACACAGCAGCGATCCAGCAAGCAGCTGCGATTACCACAATGCATTTTAATGGCGCCAACCTAATATCAAGTGCTAACAAGCTCCGTAAATGGGAGTGAAATAGTGCGATTATAGCAACATCTACGACCAGGCGACCATTACAGAGTGAACAGGCTGAAGTGTTAGATCGATAGGTGAGCAGACCAGGACTTTCGAAATATCGCGAAAAGCACGAGAGGGAACAGCAAAGTAATGCCTCCGAATTTTTCATGTGGAAACTCTTAAAAACCTAAATGAATTGTATGTTATTGTCATTTTACCTAATCACTTTTCGTAACTATACATTTGCAGCTCTCTGCCGCTGGAGGGCCCTGAATCGTAGCGTGTAACATGTCAATGAGAGAAAACAGTGTGCTGTAGTCGCTTTTGAAATTGGAGGGTTGTCGGTGCCTACTCGTACACCACCCTCTCCTTCGTCCTAACCATCCGAGACAATATCCTAGCGCTGTGGCATCTACAACAGTCCGACACCTTGCGTTCACTGTCATCGATCATCCTCCATACAGCCTTGACATGGCTCCATCCGATTTTTATACGTTTGCAGAAGTTACAGAACACCATCGGAAACCTCATCTCGGTAGTGATGAAGCGTGCGAGCAGATGTGAGGTTGTTGCCCCGCCAACGATCAAACGTTTTACAGTGACCGCATCAACAACACGATCTCTCGTTGGGAGAAATGTGTTGGTGGTTAGTGTGTCTCTGTTGAGAAATAAATATGCAGATATGATGAATAAAGATGTAGAATGATAACAGCGTTTGTTTCATTTTAATGGCTTAAACTGTTTTCACATAAAAATTCGGAGTCATTACTTTTCAGCACGCCCTCGTAATACGACTGCCGAAACTATTCTTATTATCTTCCTTTCCTTATTACGTAATTAGGTGCACATAGGATTCATACGGACCCCTGTTCAGGGATGTATGTTCTGTAACACGAGCGTTGGAACTTAAATAGTGGCATCTATTTATTCACAACCGATGCAAAAGAGTTACATGTTTGCACCTGTTACTGTCCTTCTAAGTAGTCACCAGCGTTGTGTAAAACACGTTGGCAGCGATGTGGAAGGCGTAGTGATGCTCCAAAAACGAACAGTAATACTGTTCATTGACGGTCTGCCGTGAAGGAACGAAATGCGTTAGGATAACACCATCACAGTCGTACACGAGAATGACCATTACTTTAGACTGCTCCATTCTCACCATGAACAGAACAGATTCTGCTAATGGTATACTACGCCTTCCACATCGCTGACAACGAGTTCTACCCAACGCTGGTGACTACTTTGAAGGAAAGTAACAGCTGCAAACATGTAACTCTTTTGTATCGGTTGTGAATAAATAGTTGCCACTATTTAAGTTCCAGCCCTCGTATTTACTGTGATCATCTCCCGGTTTTTATATTGTTATGAGACGCGACGAAAGGAAAGACGACAGGAAACGCGACGCAACCGTGTCTTAATGATGAGTGATATAAAAAATCATTAATGACCTTTTGTGACAGTAGTAATTCTTCAGAATGTATGAAGCTGTTTTAGGACCCTGTTATACTACTTTTCCAGTTTTGTTACATTTTATGCATACGTTACTTTCTTTCATATGGGACGTCGTATACACATACAATTAAATAACCTTTCTTTCCACGACGTTCCGTGATATCACCCAGTCCGTTGTTCTGGAGCATCTATACCCAAGACGAGTCTCACTCGAGAGGATATTCTGTCGCCTTCCTAACAGCCAAAGTCGACCATCGGAATGCGTGATAGTTCATGGTCTTCTTTGGTTAAACACTCGGAATCCTAAACCCGGGGTTACAAACTGTTCCTGCAGTCTGTAAATAGCGAATGGCGGCCATGGAACTAGGAGGCTATCTATAAGGTCTATTCGTTCCCTGTCAGCCAACGGTCATTCACCGCTTTGAAAAGAGCGTAATTTGTGCAGAAGACCGATCTGGATTGTAGTGCTCCTGATTTGTATGTGATAGTGTGTAATGCACTCCTGTAGTAACGATTTCTTCAACTATTTTGTCGAACGTTTTTGTGTTACGTCGCCTTACCTTTAATGAAACGCATCTTCCGTCAACACAACGTTAACGAATAAAAAGAGGGATTTCTCATCAGTGGAGTCTATTACAAATTATACATAGGATGTAAATTTTAAGTTGACAAACCAGAATAACTCGAAAAATAAGCTTCACACGAAAAAATGTGTAGAATACGAAGTTGATTATTTTCGAAGGGGACATACGCTGGTACTAAAATTAGCCCGCCACCCCAGCCCCCTCGGGACGAGGCGGGAGGCCACTTTAAAATATCAAATTGGAACCACCGTTTTTTATTGCAGAATCTGATTCTACATAAAAAACTACGTACATTTTGTCTTAAACATTTGTTTTGATTCTTGATTGTTAGCGCTGTAATTCAAGAAAATCCATGTTCTCATTTTTGCGTGGAAAATGATTACGGATTTATAAAAAAATACCTTTTTACTTCGTAAATTTTGATTCGCTAAAACTAAAACTCTTCCTTTCTTCCCATAAGGTGGGGTTGAGACAGAGGAATTAGAGTTATACATATGTTGACCCAAATATTACTTTTTTCCGCAGATTCAGCTAAGTTTTGTTTGTTTCGATGTCATGAGGATGCACAACTATCAATTATCAAACAAATAACATGACTAGCTAACTAACTAACCAAACATCCTACTTACTAACGAGCGAACCCATTAACTCACAGAGTAAACAAAGTAAAAGACTGAGGAAAAGTCTAATCCACTCTCTAACTAAAGATGAACGTATTCCCATTTAAGATTTAGTGGTCTTGGAAAGAAACGATTGGTTTTGTTTTATTGTTGATTATCTGCAAATTCTTGCAAGTAAATGAATTTCGGGATGCTTGTTTCCAGTGAGTCCCCTCTCCTCTCTCTTTCGGCCTACTTGTTGTCTGTAAATCCCCTGCATCTTACCGTTTTATGAAATCAAATGTACAGAGCTATGACCTCCAACTTCAATGCATTTATTGATTCGTGCTGTAAATCCCTGTATACGTCTTGATAATATATGTGGTGTAATTGCAGCCCAATCTTCTCTTATTCTTTGCATCATGTTTTCGCGAGTGGCAGGCGATTCCTGATAAACGAAATCTTTTAGACAATCCCATAAGAAAAAATCCGTCAATCTAAGGTCAGGTGATCTGGCTGTCCAACACACAGAACCTGCCCTGCCGATCCAGCGACCATGGTAAAGTCGTTCTAGTACATCGCGCGCTACTAATGATTAATGCGCTGGACATCCATCATGTTGAAACCACATGTTTTGTCGAAGTTCGATGCTCTGGCCTTCAAGTAGATCTGGCAGTCAATTTTTAGGTAGGTTTCGATATGTGATACCATTCATATTATAGTCGATAAAATACGGACCAATCAGTTTACCTCGGATTATACCACACCAAACATTAACGGACCAAGATCACTGATGGTTGACTTCTCGAATCCTCTGTGGATTCTGTTCACTCTAGTAAAGCATGTTATGGTGATTAATATCACCGTGGTTTGTGAATGTTGCCTCATCGGAGAAAAGTACTCTGTCAAAAAGTTTTGGTTAGTTTCCATCAGTTGAACTGCCCAGAAACAAAATATTAGACGGTTTTGGGAGTCATCACCATGTAGTTCCTGATGCATAGACACATGTTATGGATGAAATTTGTGGAGCTTCAGGATTTTCCAAACTCTCACGTGTAATATTTCTCTTGTGCTCGCATGTGGATTATGAGCCACAGTAGCTAGGACTGCCACTTGATTTTTATCTCAAAAAACAGTAGCTGCATGGGTTCTTTTTTTTCTGAACCACACTGCCGTAAAATGTTTAATAACTTGAACAAAAGAGGACCGTGATCGTGCTTGGCCAGGAAAACGCTGTGCATAAAGCGCGACAGCATCGTCAAAATTGCTCCCACTTTCTCCATAAATGTACACCACCTAAATTTTTTCTTCCATAGAAAGGTGATTCATAATGCCATATGCCAACTATTAATCTCAAGAGAGGAAAGATTAGGGGCGTCGGGAAAGGCAGGGTTAGAATTTCTGTGAGCGAGAAGCGGCCCGCTCTGTGTAATCTTGTCTAGCAATACTAATTCCGCGCGAATGCCGTAACACAAGGTAATCAAACATAAGTTGCCCAAAAGACAATTGTTATAAACGATGTATTGCTGTCTGAATGCTCAGATGGGTAAAATAAAGGTGTGAACAATGTGGTTTAAGTAAACCAATTTATGAATGTCGTTTCCTACGTTTTTCCACCCGAAACTAAAAGACTCAAATTAAGCAAGCACCCCAGTTGTGAGACTTCTCGACAAATAAGAGTGATTACTCCGAATCTTATAAAAAGTTAGGTTCGTGAGCCAGTTACTTTTTTAGTTAATGAGTTCACTCGTTAGTAAGTAGGACGTTTGGTTAGCTAGTTAGCTAGTCAGATGATTTGTTTGGTAATTAAAAGTTGTGTGGCCTTATGATCACGAAACAAACAAAACTTATCCGAATCTGCGGAAAAAATTAATATTTTGGTCAACATTTGTGAAACTCTAATTCCTCTCTCTCAAACCCCACCCTATGGGGAGAGAGGGAGAGTTTTAGTTCCAGCTAATCAAAACTTACGAAGTAAAAATGTATTTTTTATTTATCCGTAACCATTTTCCACGCAAAAATGAGAACATGGATTTTCTTGAATTACAGCGCCAACAACCAAGAATCAAAACAAATGTTTAAGACAAAATGTACGTAGTAGTTTTCAAGTAGAATCTGATTCTGCAATAAAAAAGGCCGTTCCCATTTGAAATTTTAAAGTAGCCTCCCGCCCAACCCCCAGGGGGCTGGGGTGGCGGGCTAATTTTAGCAGCAGCATATGTCACCCTCAGACATAATCAGCTTTGGATTCTACACATTTTTTTCATGTGAAGCTTATTTTTCGAGTTATTCTGGTTTGTCAGCTTAAAATTTACACCCTGTATAGTACAGGAAGATTGAAATCATTCATTTTTTAGAAACGAATTTGCACTAAAATCTAAGACAGAATCAGAAAGACGACAGGAGCTTTAAGTATAATGGAATGTGAAGTGCGAATCACAGACTGAACGGTATGTTTGAATTAATAAAAAGTGAAATCAGATAACCTAGTATCAAGCGAAGGAGAAGAAGAAGAAGAAATATATCATTATTTAACTGAAAGTCTTCGGTGATTATTTGATAACGGCTAAGTAGACGACGAAAATGGCTGTAGTCCAATACTACTGCACAAATTACTGCTATACTAAACTAGTAACAATGAGCTCCGTTTCAGGCACATCTATCGACATGGGAAGACTCTACAGATAAAATTACAGAAATTGTCTACCGATACCGAGTTAGTTTGGTGATAAAATCACTACTGAATGATGTTTAGGACCTTGTGTTAGATTACACGGTGAAATCGTTTAAATTAAAATTGACACGGAAAATACTACCAAGCGATATGAGCTAATGGTAATATAAAATAAATTACTGATACAGGTTTAATCATAGGTACAAGTATTTAAATGACGGTATACTATATTCATCCCAGTTCATATTCCACTAAGTAACTGCTAATAATCATTCTAATGTCAATGTGAAATATTTTTATTGTTAAACTATGGGCTCTATGTAGATCTTTTACTAATGAAATAGAGTAAATCTGCAGGCAGCTCAACCCTAATTTAATTTTTTAATTCTGTTGTTACGATTCGTCAGATATTAGCAATAACAATTTCACGGGTATCCTGAAAGGATTAGTCAAGGTTCAGTTGTATTTATGCGGTCTCGCCACTAATTCGACGAGACAATTCAAAAGAGCAAATGTAGTCATTTCAAAAGGGTACTGGTCACTGTCCCCATTCAGTATCACGTCCAGTACCTCTTTTTTCTCTAGACTGCCGCAGTGCTCATCTGTCACCGTGTATTACAGGAAAGAGCTTCAATTGTACGTTTTCCAAACGAGATGGAAATGCGCGATCCATTATTTATTCGCTGCGGTATCGTGGTAGATTTACTCGGTTGTGGGTGGTTGGCTTTTGTGGAAACATGAATGCGTTATCTACCTATCCAGGGCATAAACTCTCATGCTTCTCCTGCAACAGTTCGCATACTCATAACTTAGAAAGCCGAAGAGCAAACAGTCGCAAATTCTGCAGGTAATACTGTTGGACCCTGTTACAGATTCCATTAGCTGCGCAGGATTGTTAATCAGATCTTTATCAAATGTACGGAGCAACGATCCAGCCAGTTGCAGCAACGATTTACAAAGGCCGATGCTCGGCTTGCGAAACAGTAATAATGTACGCATTTGGGATTAATTGGCTTATAACTCTGTTTTCTTTTCTTCCGTATTTTGTTTTCTACTTTCGTTGGTTTAAGAATTGTTAATCTGTTGTTTGCACGTAGTTAATAAAAATGACGGCACTGAAAAAGAGTTTTAATTTTCTTCGTTTCTTAAACATTGTACCTTAACCATATCTTGAATTTTTGGCTTTTATGTTAAGAGTAGATAACTGCAAATATTGGCTGATGTCTATTGCACAGGTCATTAATCTTACGTTAAGCTGAAAATGGTTGTCATTTGCTTTCTTAAAAATGTAAGCTAAACTACCGTTTCAGAAACTAAATTTACACACTGCGTTATACTGAGAACTGAGCTCCATAGTTAATCTTCATTATAAGGTTGACGTAATAAAATTAACGTCTTTTCTGGACAATGTTACTGTTTGGGATTATTTTTTTTTAATATATTGGTCTGTAGATTGCCTACATCTACATCTGCGTGATTACTCTGCTATTCACAATAGTGTGCCTGGCAGAGCGTTCAATGAACTACCTTCAAATTGTCTCTCTACCGCTTCACTCTCGAACGGCGAGCGGGAAAAAGGGAGCACATAAATTTTTCTGTGCGAGCCCTGATTTCTCTTATTTTATCATGATGATCTTTGCTCCCTATGTAGCTGGGTGCCAACAGAATGTTTTCGCAATCGGCGGAGAAAACTGGTGATTGAAATTTCATGAGAAGATCCCGTCGCATGGAAAAACGCCTTTGTTTTAATGATTGCCACTCTAATTCACGTATCATGTCTTTGGCACTGTCTCCCATATTTCATGCTGATACAAAACGAGCCGTTCTTCTTTGTACTTTTTCGATGTCTGGAATGGCCTTTCTTCAAAGACACTTGACAACGACTGTTCTGTGGGGCTACATCTTGATGCGCATCGGCCAAAGAATTTTGCCAGTGATCGTGCATCGCCCATAAGTTGCTACTACATGAACTATCAAACACATAATGTCAGGCGAAACATTCGAGAGGTATCCTTCACTGTAAAGTAGCAAAGTTGTTCGCTGAACGCAATAGACTAATTAGTTTGTTTCACTTTCTGTCAGACATACTACTTCTATTATCTTGGTATACATCATGCAGTGGTAAGAAGCAGTACTACGTACATGCGCTACTCGTCACATACACAACTTTTATCAGATTCTGTCTCAATCCTATCATTCACAGTTTTCGAAAAAAGTGGACGTTATCTTCCCAATTAGACTTATGCAATACTAATGAAAAAGTTGGCAGTATCGATCTGTCGCGGTGACAGATGTATCACGGTAGTTGTCAGCAACAGAGTAGCATTGACTCACACCGTAATGTACACAACATACACGCAGTTAATTACACTTCACGGGCTTGACTCACCGTCTGCGGCATTCCACGCATTGTTCATTACAAATTGCAGTTGAGGTATCTCCAATTTGCAAGTCTGGCAATTTATTAATTGCTGCCGGCCACGATACATCTCCACCGCGTCCAATACAACGATTTGGGAATTGTCTCTGCCACTCATTTCTAGCCATCAGCGAAAAATGTGCTGGAAAGTCATCGAGTTGATACCACATTCCGTTCCTTGTTCCTAAACGTATTCCTTCCAGCAACGGACCTAATGTTTCTTGTAGGAATGTGGTGTATTTCCTATTATTAAAATTTCCTTCGATGAAATAGGTGCCTACAGTTCTGTCCTCCAGAATCCCACACCGTACATTCACAGACCACGGTTTTTGGTGTGCAACTTGGCACAGCCAACAGGGATTTTCAGTTGCCCAATAATGCATGTTATGCAGATTATCATTTCCATGTTTCGTGAAAGTAGCCTCGCCAGGAAACAATCGAACCATCTGTACCTGAATTTGTTTACACTGGCTGTTGCCAACTTACCTCTTTCGACCAGCCGAGACCACCAATGATAAAATCTTCCCATAATGATTGGAAAAACACATACGTTGGTAACGTTGTGTCTTTTCCGCATAATAATGCTCAAGACGTACAATCGTCTTGAAAAGTATCCGAATTTCCAGTGTTTCGTCCCATGTGTGTGGACACAGTCATTTGACTACATAAAAGTGTTGCCCCGAGTGGTCACCAGAAAACATTTCTCTACACGGCGCTTAATACAGATGTAAATGAGTGACAAGAATTGCTAATATACAGGGTGAATCACTAACAATTGCCACCAAGAATAACTCCGAAAGTATGATAGGAGCAGAAAAGTCAGTGGGACAAGTGTAACATGGGACAACGGGGCCCATAGTATGACATTGGTTTTTTGTCGCTAGGTGGGGTCGCGTCAGGGACATGAAAGTAAACTTTTTTTTTTAATGGGATGCTATTGTTCGGTACTTATTTTCTGACAGCGGATACATAGACGAATCCAACGGTGTGTAAATGTAAGGGCTTTTAAGATCAACGAAGATGAAAAAGGTGGCATGAACGACCATTTAGAGAACGTGTTCGAAGTGATGACTATTGATATCAATGCAGTGCTCCAATCTTCTTTTCATGGATTGAGTTGAATACCTTATCACACAGGCACTTATCGAAGCACATGCTCTGACAGTTCCCTCTCGCATATCTTCAGGTGTAGTAGAACGTCTTAATAAACAATTTCTTCTACGAATCTCCACAAGTAAAAATCCAGAGGCGTCAAGTCTGGCGAACGAGCCAGCCACGACACGTCTCACCTGCGTCACGTCCAACGATTTGGGAACTGTCTCTGCAACTCATTTTCAGTAATCAGCGAAAAATTTGCCGGACAACCATCGTGTTAATATCACATTCTTTTCCTTGTTCCTCGAGGTATTTCTTCCAATAACAGACCTAATGTTTCTTGCAGGAAAGTGGTGTACTTCCTACAATTAAGATTTCTTTCGATGAAATAGGGGCCAATAATTCTGTCCTTCAGAATCCCACACCATACATTCACCGACCACGGTTTTTGGTGTGGAACTTGCCGCAGCCGACGTGAATTTTCAGTTGCCGAATAATGCATGTTATTCAAATTAACATTTCCATGCTTCGTGAATGTAGCCTCGTCAGTAAATAAAATCAAGTTAGTACATGTATCATCCTTCTGAATCTGAAGTTGAGCCAATCGGCGGAATTCAGAGCGACACATACAATCGCACCAGTTAATTCATGGTGGAGACTGATACGGTAAGGACGATATTGATGGCAATGCAGAACACGAACAACACTTCTCTGGCTCATGGCCAGATTCCCTTGCGATTTGACGCGAACTAGCACAAGGATTTAGAACCACAGTGGCAAGAGTACCTATTTCCGTTTCCTTGTTGGTAATATTCCTTTGCCGGATATGTTTTCGATGAGTTAAAGATCCAGTTGTTCTCAATTTATCATACACATATTTAAATGTACGCCGTGTAGGGTGACTACGTTGAGGATATCTTTCAGCATATAAGTCTCTAGCTCTCACTGAATTTCGTTGGCATTATCCGTAAATGAGAAGCATATCGACTTTTTCTTCGAAGGAATACATCATCCACATTAGCTTGATTCGGCGATGCCGGCCAGGGTGGCCGAGCGGTTCTAGGCGCTACCATCTGGATCCGCGAGACCGCTACGGTCGCAGGTTCGAATCCTGCCTCGGGCATGGATGTGTGTGATGTCCTTAGGTCAGTTAGGTTTAAGTAGTTCTAAGTTCTAGGCGACTGATGACCTCAGATGTTAAGACCCATAGTGCTCAGAGCCATTTGAATCATTTGAATTTGGTTCGACGATGTTAGTCTTACCGTTTCAATTAGTGTTGTATTGCGAAACCGTTGAATGGTGTTTACATGTCAATGTCACGTTAGATGGATACGCCATATACGGAAACTATTTACTATGTGCACGTCATACGAGAGAGAATTGTCAGAGCATGTGCTTAGATAAGTGCCGAAGTGATAAGGAATACTACTCAATCCATGATAAGAAGATTGCAGCACTGCGTTGATACCAATGGTCATCGCTTCGAACACCTTCTGTAAATAGACGTTCATGCCACGTTTGTGAACTTCGTTGACTTTCAAACACCTTACTGTTACACATCACTGGATTCGTGTCGATAGTCGCTAGCAGAAGAAAATAAGTACCAAGCTATAAGATCCAATTAAAAAAAATTACCTTCATATCTCTGACGCGACCCAATTAGCAACAAAAAACCAACATCATATTATGACCACCGTTGTCCAATGTTACATTTGTCCCACAGACTTTTCAGCTACTATCATACTTTCGGAGTTATTATAGGTGGCAATAGTTAGTGACTCACCACGTATATGAAGACTTCACGGAAAACAGGGATAAGTCCATTTAATCAGGAAATGCACATTCTGGTTGACGAATTCTTTTAGCCTCATTGAAGATATGGCGATATGTATGTCACTTTTAGTGGTAACAGAGTGAACGTTCTAAGTCAATGGGGCAAGTCCAAGATTTGCTTCCATTTGTAAATCTTCGTATTCTCGCGGTGCAAGGATTGTTCCATAAAATTTCGGGCGTGCAGCCGTATAAATTCAACTTCTTCTTCTAATATTTCGGCTGAATAACGTCCAGCCATCATCAGAGTGAGCCGTCTTTTTAAACCCGCGGACCGAATAACTGCGCATGCGGCCAAGGACAGAGCAAGTGCCGGAGCGTGATCTCGGCTCACTCTGAAGATGGGTGGATGGTATTCAGCCGAAATATTAGAAGAAGTTGAATTTATGCGGCTGCACGCCCGAAATTTTATGGAATAAATTTGCTCCCACTGTTTGCATTACCCCTGTCCCCAGTATGTTTGCGACTACAAACGTGATCGATGCAGTTTTTTGTTCAGTGTTGTTTCTTAGAGTACAAATGTTTAGTTTGAAATATGATAGCAGTGTGCACCTACTAGCATTTTCAAAATGTGTGGATAATCACAAACGGTGAGGAACCATCTGTTGATGAATCAATTAAAATGAGGTAAATCATGGCGGCATGAGTGATGTTTGTAGAGACCTTAGGGCACTGTCTCAAGAGTTAGGCAGTGATTCCAGATGCACACTGTTCGAGTGTTTCAAACAGATCAAACACCACGAAAAAAAGCAGCTTATTAGGAATTTTCGTCTGTTAGGTAACTGAAATAGTTACTCTTCCTATTTAAATAGCTTAATTTCTGTGACATTAATAGTACTGGAATCATGACGCCTAGGCCTTCACGATTCCAGTACTAGATCTTGCTTTTTCCCTCACATTGTACGAATAAAACGAAATGATACAATGAGTGAAATTCCTGTTTGCAGTCTGCGCTTTGTTGTTTCATGCAAAACAATGGAGGACTTTCGGCATACTGTATAGTTGATTACGAAGGATCCTGGAATATCTATCAAAGAGAAAAAAAGTATGCGTGTTAATCAGCCTTGGAAACTATCCAAAGGAAAGGAGACAGCCGCTATAAGCCACATAGGGGCATTTAAGGGAAGAGAGACTCATTATGAAAAGGAAAGACAGACAGAATGTACCTTGAAGACGACTTATCAACAAAAATAAATGCTGTGAGTTGTATAAAGAAAAATACGATGAACTTCCAGTTGCATGTCGTACATACCGGAAAATATTTAACAACAAATTCCGCTTCTCACTGGGGTACCTGCGTACTGATACCCGCTCAACATGTGGCAAAGTACAGGCTGAATCAAAAGGTTTGAATGTAAAGCTTTCACAATACGTGTCCAAATAATAAAAGTTAGTTACAAATCTAATAAAAGCACTTAGCACGGAAGACCAGGATCATACGCTAGGGGCAGTTACATTTTATTCAAGGAAGCGAAAAGCAACTCAAGAAACTCAAAAGATAGAGGAAAATGAAGCAGTATGCTTGGACTATATAGAAAATCCTACCCTTGCCAAGCATCAGCAATATTGATGTTGATTACAAGCGACAAATATATTTTTAAAGATTCAACATGTGTCAAATGTCCAAGAGTGATGCAATATTTTATACTTACAATAAAGAAGTAGGAAGTAAATGAACGAATGCATTTATTAGTTTCTTGCACAATTATGTGAGTGCAAGCTTTGATTCAAAAGTAAAGATTCTTCTAACGTTCTGTGATTCGTGGTTCTGAATGAGAGCTATGCATTTTTTATACCTGCACTATGTGGTTCATAGCACTAAGAGATTAGGTAGTATCAAAAGAGTATTTCCAGTAAGAGGACACTTTCATATGGAATACGAAAAGAACTTTGGTTTGATACAGCAGAAAACTACCAAAGGACTGGAATAAGGCTTTTGGAACCACAAAAGTGAATTCGACGCTTTACAAAGTCATTCATGTTCAACAAGAAATTACACGAGATTAAACGACATTTTTAAAAGCATGTCACAAACTGAAGGGTTCCTTTGAAAACACGACCCATAGCAAACTCTGATTGTTGTTCAAATTCAGGATTACTTACAATGGAACTCTTATGGCTTCATATGTACTCTCTGTCAGGTAAATCAAGAGTGTTTTGCTGATAATTAATTCTAGGACATACTTATTGAGCTTCTGCCAGTTTATTACGAAAAATATACAGAGTTTTTAGCCAAAACGCAATAAATGTCAATTTTTGTAGTCAAGACACAAGGAATTTCTGCTATATTAAGGACCAAATTTCAAGAGCAACAAAACGGAACTTCCAAAATTAAACTACACAAAGATGGGGCGAAATTCTAGTAAAAATTGTTGGGCTTACCACCTTATTTTTGTGGAAGAGATGTACTTTCTGTGCCTCTATTCTCTTTTTTAACATATAATGTCAACTGTTATTTTTTTCTAAGGTACTTCCTCTGCTGTCATTAAATTTGGCTTAGTAGCTATACTTTTTGCTCTCGATTGGAGTGTTTTAAGTATTTTTTATTGTTGTCTTGAACGTTTAAACTTCCTGTCCTGAATAATGCCCTAAATGTAACTTACAGGTTTTTTCCGGTGGCTCTTCATACTGTAACTACTGTATAAGAATCAATACTGATTATGCAAACATGAATCTTGTTATCTGAAATCCAACAGCTGAAAAACTCTGATCATAGGTGTCCTGACTTCTAAAAAACTATTTTCTTATCTTTTATCGGTTTCGGGTGTTTTCATTTCCATCTATGGAAGGTAAACACCAGTGCTTTTTTCACATAAAACATAGTAGGTACTCCTCCTCACAAGGGTGGCTACCGAAGTACGTGCACAATTCTTAGCACACACAATCCGCATATCTTTCACATTGGAGATGGCACCACAATTGTGTTTTCCAAAGATACGTGTTCATATTTCGGGAGTTACATGAATGAAAGTAGGAAGAAGTTTGCGTTGTTAAAGTTTTTTTGATAGTCGTGTAAGCTTACTTTGTTTTTAGATCTGCACTACTGTTGACATGCTTGTGGCTGTATTTAAGAGAATGCACCTTGAGTGCTACGTTGCCGGATTCCAGCCTTCTTCTACTATTCATCTCCGCATAAGCAACGTACGGAAACAGCTGTATGCCCATATTCCATCATGAGCAATGTAGGGAAAGTGACAGCTAATGACAGCATCGTATCTGAAGATATGGCGCATGTTAGAAGGAGCAGTGAACAAGACGTCGACTTCTTCTTTGTTCCTTAATCTACAGACCGTTAAATTTAAGAGTCTAAACAAAGAAGCCACAGGAAAATTTACAGAAATTCATTACTTTGTAATGAAGCGGTAGGTAACTCGACGAAGTTCGTTGACAGTTCCGTGAGGTAGAAACGAATTTTCATATCACGTCTTAAGAAAGAAAGGTCAACATGGTTCATCTGAGTTGAAAGAACTGGGTAAGGAAAGGAGAGCCACTCTTCCCGTCAGGTGTGCACACCTACATATTGGTCGCGTTTGTCTCCCACATAACGATGCCAAGTACATATGATGGCGTGCTATAATGTAATACAGCCGAATTTTTATGTGAAAGCTGGTAAGGCTTTTTAAATGAAAGAAACGCTTTTGACATTCTACGTCTCTCTTTTTCATGTGTACTTACTTATTTCACAACATAGTCGTCCTGGCGACGAACACATTTCTCCCAATAAGAGACTAGTTTGTTGATACAGTCACTGTAGAATATTTGACGGAGTGACAACCTCACATCTGCTTGTACCGCTTCAGCACTATTAAAGTGAAGTCCCCGAAGGCGTTTTTTAAGTTTTGGAAGCAGATGACAATCGGATGGGCCCAAGTCAGGACTGTTATGGAAGATGATCGGTGACAGTGAACCTAAGGCGTTGGATCGTTACAAATGTCGCTGCGCTCGTGTTTATGCTGAAGGAGATAGTGCTCCATATGCGGGCGAAATTTTCTAATTAGAATCTCGATAACAGCACGTTGATTCTAATGCATCGACATACGAAGGTTGTCCAGAAAGTAATGCACCGCATTTTTCTTCTCAGCCGAAAACAACGCCACGAATGCGAAACGTTATGCATGTATTATTTGAAGTATCCTGAGTGAGTGCGCCAAGTTTCCGTCATTTGTGACAGAGGGCGTAGCTGCAGGACAGTTTCAAAATGGCGTCTGTAGGTGATGAGCGTCCCAAACAACGTGCCGTCATCTTATTTCTCATTGCAGAGAAAGAAACTGTAGGGAATGTTCAAAAACGCTTGTGCAAGGTCTGTGGAGCATCTGATGACGACAGAAGCAGTCGCTGGGCACGGAGGGTGAGGTCGTAAGGCGGTTCCGCGGAGAACCACGATCTGCAGCGGTCGGGGGGGACCATCCACGGCTGTCACACCTGACAGCCCTGACCTAGCGCCGTCGAACTCCCACTTGTTTGGGCCCCTACAGGGTGCCATTCGTGGATGACATTTTGAGGACTACATATTGAGGACGATGAGGAGTTGATTCACACAGTGAAGCACTGGCTCCGCCACCAGGACAAGGACTGGTATCGACAGAGCTTACACGCCCTTGTTTCGCGCTGGAGGAAGGCCATAGAACGTGATGGAGAAGTTGGAAAATAGGGTATGTAGATAAAACACCATTCTTTCCTGTGTGTAATTCTCATTATGTTCAATAAAGAATTGTTGCAGGAAAAAATGTGGTGTATTATTTTCTGCGCAACCCTCGTAGTTACTTTGCACACCGACATGTTACACACTAAAATTCGGAGCCCTCTAGGGGCAGAGGACTACAAATATGCAGAGATGACGAATAAAGATGTCGAATGTCAATAATGTTTGTATTAGTTCTTAAGAAAAGGTATAATAGTTTTCACATTAAAAATTGGGAGTCATACTTTTCAGTACGCACTCGTGTCAATTAAGTAAATACATTTCACCATACTAACATCGGTCGTAGGTTCTCGTATCCCATGGCAGATATATTTACAAGTTTGGCTTCATAACTTTCCAGTCCCTTTTCCGTCAGAGCTCATCACAAAATCAGACGTCGTCCATGCTACACGATTCCTGAACATTTCTATCATTTGGAAACAATTATCATAATGACAATTAGCTGCAAGAGCAACATTTCACAAGACAGCTCGGAGCTTCTTTGTAGCATTGAGACGTTTTACTTCGACCAAGGAAAAGGAAAATGATACATTAATTAGTATGGATTATTCATGAATCTAGTGCAGAGGTTCTTTGTTGTAAAAAAATGGAATCATATCTGCGTGATACCTGCTAATCTTGTGTAGTTTCTGGCAATAGAATAACGTAAAGCTCCGGGATGGTTCGCTTGAGCAGCCGATTTCCTTTCACATCCTTTTCCCATTTCTACTTCGTGTTTCGTCTATAGCGTCCTCATCGTCGAGGGACCGCAAAGTTTCCTGCATTTTTCTGGAGGTGGTGGGAAGAACTGATGTAGGACGCATGTCGATGGTTTCTACGTTTTTTAAGCGAGACAGAGGCGACGAACACGTTATCACTTTCTGAGGAAAGGAAAAGATAGGATGCTCACGCTGTTGAGAGGAACTCTATCGTTATATGAAATGCAATAACCTCGAAAACATACGTGGATGTATCCTACGTGCAAATGTAATGAACCAGTAAAGGCAGCATTGCAAAGTCTGCCTTATTTACCAAGTGGTATTGTACAGGCAGATTCTATGAATTGCTTATAGATACAGTGCTTGCTAGTACTATAATCCAAAGCAAAACAGAGGAAAAACCATGAATATAAACTCGTCGAAACGTTTCCAGACAGACTACGAGAATCATCATAAACGAATAAAACAGGAATAACGCTGCATACAAGAGAGCAGATGGAATAAGAAATAGGGTGTTGACGTGAAAAAGAGTCAGGAGGAAAGAAAGATGCTGCTAGATTCAGGGAACTTTAGTCCCAGCTAAGAAACAAAATAGGTTCGTAGTATCAGTACAATTATTTGGTGAACAATGAATGCCTGTTGCGCACTAGTTGCTGTCATATGCACACGATTAGTGGATTGCAACAACGCCGCATCTACACATATGGAGATTACTTACGACAATAAATGCAAAATGTTTTTTGCGTTGTGCACGAATGTCAGTGATTTTCTTAATATAAATAAAAAGCTTCAGTACAAATGGTATTAATTGAATTGGTAATAACATATGTCTAAATCTGTATATTTATGCAGATTATGTGGGTAATGTACTTTTCCTGTTATCGGAATCAATACGCTGCGTCGCATGCTTAGTTGCTTAGTTGAATTAGCTGCCAGTTTGTTTAGTCACCAACATGAAAGCTCGAAGAACATATTCATTGCCATGTACCAGTGAACAAAACAGTGGATGTCACGATTAATATATCTTAAACATGTGAATTTTGTTACACCCAACGAGGATTTCTTTCGAAGTGTTTTCATCAATAAAAAAGTCCAATACTGAAGTAGTTATTTTTATTCAGTCTTCTTCTCCGTCAGTGTGTTTTCTTCAACTGGTGTCCTCCATAGACATTTGCTGGAACAGTGGAGGCAACAGTTACGAGCTATGCAATATTCGCATACTGGTTCATGTCTGTTAGTGTAAACAGCTGTAACAAACTCAATAAAATCATAAAAAGAATAAAATGCTAAAGGACAAAGTCACAAAATACGCAGACATTTTATAACAATTTTTCAAAATTTTAGTTGTAAGGTGTGCAGCGTCTCCTAATCTGCATTGAAAGGATTGTTGACTACGACCCCTTACGTCAGCGTCACCTTCGCGTATATCCCCCATTTTCAGATGATCCTTTTAGACATATTTTCAGAGATTTGGTACGTCGGATGGTTCCGGTAAAAAAGTCAATGGGACTAGTGATCTAGCTGTGACATGTAAAAAATTTCCGTAGAATTAATGACCTTGTGGATTACATGGGAAGTTCACTGAGGCTTTTTGCGGATGATGCTGTGGTATATCTAGAGGTTGTAACAATGGACAATTATACTGAAATGCAGGAGGATCTGCAGCGAATCGACGCATGGTGCAGGGAATGGCAATTGAATCTCAATCTAGACAAGTGTAATGTGCTGCGAATACATAGAAAGAAAGATCTCTTATCATTTAACTACAATATAGCAGGTCAGCAACTGGAAGCAGTTAATTCCATAAATTATCTGGGAGTACGCGTTAGGAGTGATTTAAAATGGAATGATCATATAAAGTTGATCGTCGGTAAAGCAGATGCCAGACTGAGATTCATTGGAAGAATCCTAAGGAAATGCAGTCTGAAAACAAAGGAAGTAGGTTACAGTACACTTGTTCGCCCACTGCTTGAATAATGCTCACCAGTGTGGGATCTGTACCAGATAGGGTTGATAGAAGAAATGGAGAAGATCCAACGGAAAGCAGCGCGCTTCGTTACAGAATCATTTAGTAATCGCGAAAGCGTTACGGAGATGATAGATAAACTCCAGTTGAAGACTCCGGAGGAGAGACGCTCAGTAGCACGGTACGGGCTTTTGTTGAAGTTTCGAGAACATACCTTCAGCGAGAAGTCAAGCAGTATATTGCTCCCTCCTACGTATATCTTGCGAAGAGACCATGAGCATAAAATCAGAGAGATTAGAGCCCACACAGAGGCATACCGACAATCCTTCTTTCCACGAACAATACGAGACTGGAATAGAAGGGAGAACCGATAGAGGTACTCAAGGTACCCTCCACCACACACCGTCGGGTGGCTTGCGGAGTATGGATGTAGATGTAGATGACGGGATTCCACGTATTATTCAGCTGCTAGCCGCTGTTACGGTGCATTAGATTTTCTGTGATGTGTATTTCAACGGATTCTTTTATAATGAAGTCTCAAAAAGATGGTGATGTGGCCAAAATTAATGTTTTGTCATACTCCATTGAATTTCTGGTCTAGATACATTGTCTCGCAATCGCTGACTTGCTGGGTGACAAAAGGCGAGTGCAAATGTTCCGAGCAGCGTTCTTCCACTGTGCGTGTTGTTTGTCCTACGTGAGCCATACCAACCTAGCAAAGTATTTCCTAAGTTTCCGCCTTCCGTAATAACAAAATATCCTTCACTGAACCTAGCACGTTCGAAGTCTTGGATGGTGGGTGGAAAGTCACTTTCACCTGAAAATTACAAAGGATTCTTGCTATTTTCAAAGAAATATTTTCAACGAAGGAAAAAAGCTAGGGGTGTTGCTGGCGCTTTCTCCTCTTTATACACTCCCAGTTCTTGGTTATAGGTGAGAATGTCCTGTTATTCTGCCACATTGAGTATCAATTGCCTCGGAACACTGTCTTTAAGTGTGCAAGCTCTTTACGCAAACTGTCTGCAACCGACACTGTATGCGCTGTGTCTACAAAAGTTTTAAGAACACTCATGGTTTGATACGAGTGAGGGCAACGTGAAGAGTGTAAGTACAAATCATTGTGAGTGGGCCTACGATAAACTGAATGTCCCTGAGAGGCGCCATTATTCCGCTTAATCAAAACATCCAGAAAAGAGAGACAACCATCTTTCTCTAATTCCATAGTAAATCTAATGTTCTCGTGAATGGACATAAGATGATGTAAAAACTCCATTAACTTGTCTTCTCTGTTGTGCCACACAGTGAAAGAATGATCGACGTAGCTCCAAAAAAACAGTTGGTTTGAGAACCGCTGATTCAAGTGCTCTTTCCTCAAAATCCTCCATTAAAAAAAGTTAGCCACAAGGGGAGATAAGAGGCTACCCATGTCAACGCCGTCAAATAGGTTGAGGGAAGAGCGTGCCGAAATGAGCAATGATGCCTGCCTCAAACTGTTTACTAATTAGTTCGTGTATAGGCTGTATGAGTCTGGCGACATACCATCTAACTTTAGGTAAAGTATCATCCACATAATTCCAAGAACTGCAACAGCTGACAAGTGCGAGAAATATCGCACGATCAGCTTAACAGCTCAAACATCCAAGTCGCTGGCAAGAGTAATATACAGAAGAATGGAAAAGAAAATTGAGGATACGTTATATGACGATAACTTAAGCTTTGTATAAAGAGATACTACATAAAAACTCACTAAAAGATCAGAACTACTTAGGTAGAGAGCTCCCAGTCTGTTGATACAATCGGCTGAATTCCGTGTATGATGTGGATATTTGCCAGCCGATAGTCTCAGCAAGAAAGCAGGATGCTTGGCTAAATCTAATGAACCGTGACAGCTACTACCAGCTGAATGTGGAATCCCGTCATCTTCGATATTTCCTCCAGACGAAGACGCCAGAATACTCCGATGGCAGTTGCTAGAGGCAAAGCCGAAGACACGGATATTCGCTGTTCCTGGTCTTAACCCAGGTTTCAGCTACAGTAATCTAGCCCTCTTCAGAAGCATAAAATAAACTAATATGTGCCTTATTCTGGCATGTATTAGTTTATTTTATGCTTCTGAAGAAGGCTAGATTAGCTGAAACATTTCGCAACTGAGACGGGTTTTTGACATATTACTTTGAACAGTGGCCTAGCTATTCATTTTGCAGTGCATCTATGACAACCGCCAAGAAAATGACTACTCACGTTCGTGTATAGGCTGTATGAGTCTGGCGACATACCATCTAACTTTTGGTAAAGTATCATCCACAAAATTCCAAAGACTGCAACAGCTGACAAGTGCGAGAAATATCGCACGATCAGCTTAACAGCTCAAAATCCAAGTTGCTGACAAGAGTAATATACAGAAGAATGGAAAAGAAAATTGAGGATACGTTATATGACGATAACTTAAGCTTTAGGAAAGGTGAAGGCACGAGAGAGGCATTTCGCACTTGCGGTTGATAATGGAAGCAAACTAAAGAAGAATCAAGACAAGTTCGTAGGATATGTCGGCATGCAAATGACGTTCGACAGTGTACAATGGTTCAAGATGTCCGAAATTCTGAGAAAAACAGGGGTAAGCTACACGGAGAGACGGGTAATAAACAATGTGAACAAGAGTCAAGATGGAATAAAAAGACTGGACGATGAAGAGCAAAGTGCTAGGATTAAAAAGGGTGTAAGACAAGAACGTAGTCTTTCGCCCCTACTGTTCAATCTGTACATCGAAGAAGCAATGTAGGAAATACGTAAAACTTTCAGGAGAGGAATTAAAATTCAAGGTGAAAGGATATCAACGATACGATTAGCTGATGGGATTGCTATCCTGAGTGAAAATGAAGAATAATTACATGATACGTTGAATAAACGGTCTATGAGTACAGAATATGGACTGAAAGTAACTAGAAGAAAGACGGAAGTAATGAGAAGTAGCAGAAATGAGATGAGCGAGAAACTTAACATCAGGATTGATGGTCACGAAGTAGAACAAATTAACGAATTTTGCGATGTAGGCAGCAAAATAATCAGTGACGTACGGAGCAACGAAGGTATCAACAACAGACTAGCAGTAGCAAAAAGGGCGTTCCTGATCAACAAATGTCTACTAGTATCAAACATAGGCTTAGTTTGAGGACGAAATTTCTGAGAACATGCGTTTGGAGCACAGCATTGTATGACAGTGAGACATGGACTGTGGGTAAACAAGAACAGAAGAGAATCGAAGCATTTGAGATGTGGTACTAGAGACGAATTTTGAAAATTCGGTGGTCTAGTAAGGAATGAGGAGGATCTGTGCAGAACTGGATGGAAAGGAATTTGTGTAAAACACAGAGATGGAGAAGGGGCGGGATGGTAGGACATCTGTTAAGACATCAGGGAATGACTTCCGTGGTACTAGAGGGAGCTCTAAAGGGCATAAGCGGCAGAGGAAGACAGAGACTGGAATATATCCAGCAAATTTCAGAAGCTGCGACATCGTCGCGAAAATACAATGACCCGTATATGTAATAAGTTTCCTTTAATTTATGTCTATGGTCACAAACTTTTTCTTAACAGATGAAAGTTTGTGACCATAGACGTAAATTAAAGGAAACTTATCCAGGAAATAAATGAGGAGGTAGGCTGCAAGTGCTTCTCTGAGATGAAGAGGTTGGCACATGAGAGGAATTAGTGGTTGGCCGTATCAAACCAGTCAGAAGACGGATAACACAAAAAACCCGATGGTGCAAATTGCCGACATCCTTCTATAATCTTGACCAGTGTGTAAATAGCCTCTGAGAGACGTGTTTACCTTTCTCCTAGGTCGACTGGTAGTACTGTACTGTGAAAATATGAATAGTAATGTTCTTGTGTCATATCTTTGACATATCGGGTCCAAATCCGACTTTTTGTAACATCTCATCGTTATGAATGCCTTTCTGGAATGTGTTAGGTTGGAAGTTAATCCATCCAGGTGGGATATTTCCGAAGAACGTGTTTAGCTTGTTAGCACATAATTGGAAGCATTCTTGAAAAAGTTTTTAGATAATTATTTATTTCCTCAATGGCCCCTAGGATGCATATACAGGGCCTCCGAGGCCCTTGCATGTGTACATTTTTTTAAAAAATTCCGTAATTTTTCGTTTGATTTCAAACTGCTTTCCAGTACTGTTTCACTAACACTGCGACATTTCTCCTATCAAGTCTGAACGAGATACCTTTTTAAGTTTTTTGTATAAATCAATACGTTCACCCATACACCTTGAATACATAAGCAGGGATTCAGAAACCCTCACCCATTTATAAATGTTCTTTAGCCTATATTGTCTTCAACATTTGTTCGGGAGCAGTTATTAATTGAACAATAACTGTAGTGGTGTTTCCAGCAACAGGAGTGCCAACAGCAGCAGTAGCTGTAGTAGTAATAGTATAAAGAAAAAATAATACACACTACTTTCACATATTGGCGATGTCGGTGTATTATTGATCTTTTGGCTACCAAATGTTTTATTATTGCATAGTATTGTTATCCTGCGCTGCTCTTGCAGCCTCATTGTTACTGTAGTTTGTTTGTTGCTGCAAGGCCCATATTGTTACGAGTATGACTCGTTTAGTGCTGCACAAGCTGCTGTTCGAGAGACACGCCTTTTGCTATGGCTTCGACACGCAAAGCAAGAGAGTCAGTACGTGCAAATGAAGATAATTTTGAATGTGTTGTGGCTCAGTGGTTTGAAGAAGATGATTCTTGCGAGGAAGGAAATATTTTTGAAGACGCAAGTAGTGAAGAATCAGCCAATGAACCTGCAAATGTGAATATTGAGGCAGATGACAGTCCTTCTGATAATATTACTTCACCAGAGTCTGAAAATGAAGAACCACTACAAAAAGGTATAGAAGACCACACATACATTAGTCGGAATCGAACGATTTGGAAATTAGATCCTCCTGCAACTTCTTGTATGCCTGTCCATAATGTCGTATGCCTGGGACTATTTCATCTCCAAGGAAATACTAGAGGAAATCATCAACTGCGCAAATATTGAAGGCAGAAGAGTGGCTGCTTTACGTGGTAAAACTTGGAAAAACGTTTCGCTTGCTGAAATGGAGGGTATTCTTGGTCTTTTACTGCTCTCTGGTGTTGAGAAGAGCTGGGATGTCCCTAGAAGAGAATTATTCTTGGATGAAAAGGCAAATCCTACATATAAAGCCAGCATGTCAGTAAATAGATTCGAGGATATAAGGAGAATGATTAGATTTGATGACAGGTGTACCCGTGAAGCTCGATCTGCAGATGACAAACTTGCAGCTGTTCGTTATGTATGGGAAATATTTCTTGACAAGTGTAGAAATAGAATGATTCCCAATGATTCGCTCACAGTTGTCAAACAGGTAGCCCCATTCCATGGAAGACGCAGCTTCACCCATTATATGCCCTCTAAACCAGCCGAGTACGGCATAAAAATATTTTGGTTATGTGATGCTGGATCTGCATGTGCTTTAGACTGAGTTGTTTACACGGGATGGAATGCCCATGGACCTATTGAGAAAAATCTTGGATTGAATGTGGTGAAAGATCTTGCTAAAAGCATTGAAGAATAATCAAAAAATATTACTGTTGACAACTTCTTTACTAGTGTGCAGCTGGCAGAAGAGATGCATCAGAAGCAAATTACAGTGGTGGGAACAATCAAACAAAATAAACCAGAAATTCCTAATGAGTAGGAACCATCTGCCTCAAGAGCGAATCATTTCTCTCTGTTTGCATTTAGAGGTGACATTACAATGGTGAGTTATATTCCCAAAAAGAAAAAGTTTGTAGTTCTCATTAGCACACTGCATCACGACAGAAACATTGATGAAACTCGTGCAAAAAAAGAAACCAGATATAATTAAGTTCTATAACTCTACTAAGGGTGGATAGATCAAATGGACCAGAAAATTCTTTATTACACTTGCAAGAGACAAATAAGAAGATGGCCATTTGCATTATGGATGAATATGATGGACGTCGCAGCAATGAACAGTGAAATTTTATTTTCCGCAGAACATCTGACATATCATAGTGGAAGAAGTGATAAGAGGCATTTGTTCCTAAGAGATTTAGCAGAGGAAATGGTAAGGCCACTAATGGAACTTCGTATTTAGATCCCTAATCTTCCAAATAAAATCGTTGATGCCATGCAAAGATGTGGTGTTCAAAAAGATGTCATATTGCCGAACCAACTACCTGTTTCAGGAAAAAGAAGAAGATGCAATTATTGTCCATATAATAACCACAGGAAAAGTGCTATGATATGCATTGAGTGTAAAACCAACATTTGTAAGGAACATAGTGGCGTTCTTTGTGCTTCTTGTTTGTCACATGTTGAAAACTAATAAAAATTCAATTTTATGTGAACAATGAATAATAACTTTTTGTCAAAGTATTGCCTATATACATAATATTGTGAATAATGAGTATGTTTTAATTGAAGGAATTGGTTGTAATAAATGTTATAAAATGTAAACTGCAACTTATAAGTGAAATAATAAAATTATTTGTATATGTTGTATGTAAATAGATGTAACTAATAAAAATTCACTCTTAGAGTGTTTTTAAAAAATTAATAAAATATTAATGAGGCCAACCAGATCCTGTTACTATCTTAGGAATCTTTAAATATGACAATAAATTTGACAGAAATAAATTTAACTCCAAAGAATGATTATTTGAAAAGAGGAAAATTTTAAATTAGGGCAGGGCCTTGGAGGCCCTGCATATGCATTCATGTGTGTTTCCGGCACCATACGTCCTAGGGTTCAAGAGCTCTGTTCTTCTGTCGTAGATTATCGAAGAAAGAACTGCACCCATCTGTCATTATTTAAGTTACCAATATCATTTAAATGATCAAATTTAATTGCGCTTAACCAGTCTGAATGTCTTCCCACCAATGCATGGAAGACGCACATTTCCATTTCTATGTACAGAAATACTTGGTCCAATATTTGATAATAGTCCAAACTTCCTCCTCCTTTTCGTACATGCTGATTCCGGAATATTGATCTGGATCCTTCCGTCAAAAGACATGAGGTAGTGTGTGCGAAGAATTGTGCACGTATCACCGTAACGAAACAGTAGATCTAGTATGTTTTATGTAACAATATTGGTGTGCACCTTCCGTAGATGGGGGGAAAACACACGAATTCGGTCAGGGATAACGGAATAATTTTTTAGAAGTCAGAATACACAGGATGATTCTGAGGTTCCCAACTGATGGCTTCCATATGACAAGATTCGTGATTGCGTGATTGTAGAGTCAGCGTTTCTTCAGGAGACTGTCACTGATAAAGTGTAGCATTCCAGAAAACGTTACCATTAGCAGCCACAAAATATGTTTCATACGACAAAAGTCATCAAAGAAATATTTGTGTTAAACTTTGGCATTTGTCATGTCTCAGTCTTTATAGACTGGATAGATTTTTGCCTTCTTTTAATCTAGTTGATCGCTCTACAGCCAACTGGTACCCAAAGAAGCATATTCTATGTCTTGTGGTTTTATTTGTACGATGGACGGAAATGTGAACAGGTGTGCTGCAAAAATCATTACTAGCCGACACTAGGGTGTAATCTAAAACCTGGAATCTACAGAATATTCTTCGTTTATGGTGTTGTAGTTTTCCCATCGATGTTCTAAATATGAGCTTTTTTTCAGTTTTCCATCTTTCCGTCTAACAGGTGTAGAGTTTACAAACTTTTGCTTCTGTTTGGCTACAACAATCCTGACATGTTGCTGCTTCTACATCCCTTTACAAGGGACATCACCTTATAGCTAAGGAAACATGGTAGAGGAGCACAACTCAACTAACGCTTCGTTATTTTCAGAATGAATTTTCTCTCGGCAATGGAGTGTGTATTGATTTGCAGCTTCGTGGTAAACTGAAACTGTGTGCCGCATCGAGATTCGAGCTTGAGACCTTTCTCCAATGCAAGGGAGCGTTCTACCAACTTAGCTATTCGCGCACGACTCAGCACTCATCCTCACAGCTTTATTGCCTCCAAGCAAATATCCCTGTCAGTCCCAATATTGGTCCGGAGCACAGTTTTAATCCGCCACGAGTTTTTATTTATTGTTATTTTGTCGGGTGGCTTCGATTTTGGAATTCATTCTAAATACTAATGTAACAAACTTTTCACCAACAAACATTTACTATAAAATACAGTTGTTAATTAATGAAGCAGCAAAAGGTGGGAATTATGCTGAGAAAGTCTAAACTAAATCCACAAACAATGCGGCGATTGTTGACTGCTGTAAACAATGGCGTGAGTACTAATGAAAGCTAATTTGCAGAGATGTGGTAAAAGAAATAATTGTGCGGACGATTTCTCTGTTTCCTTGTAATCGGTGAGGTTTGTCATGACCGTGGCTGGTATCGGACTGAAACTCATCTAAGTGGTTCAAATAACTCTAACCATCATGGGACTTACATCTGAGGTGATCAGTGCCCTAGACTTTGAACTACTTAGACCTAACTAGCCTAAGGACATCACATACATCCATACCCGAGGCAGGATTCAAACCTGCGACCTTAGCAACAGCGCGGTTGCGGACTGAAACGTCTAGAACCGCTCGGCAAAACTCTTCTAGCGGGGGTTCAGGTGATGGTTAGTTTACTCAATTTTTGGATAACGGAAGCAAGCTACAGACAAGAGAAAATGTGTGAAATCTATTGCAGTCGTGTCCAGAATTCAAGCAACCAACGGAAATTTTTGAAAGTCGGCGTTTATTTTGCTACAAAACAGTATAAACAGGTGACAGTAAAGCAGAAAGAATGTAAAGAAGACAGAACGTCAACAACTGCAACATGCATAACGATAGACAAAGAAGCTCTTCGATTTTTCCAACTTATGCACGCACATTCCGACAATTCATTACTGTGCTCGGTATGGGATGTGCCCACCTCTGGTAGCAATACAAGACTGACAACGACGGAGCAGGCTGTGAATGATGTCATCAGATGAGGCAGTAACACCCGTTCTTCCCGCAGAGTTGCTAGCAAGTCTTGGAGAGTTGTTGGTGGATGCTGACGTGATGCAAGCCGTCTCCCTAGCGCATCCGAGACATGCTCTATGGGATTCAAATTGAGAGACCGATCGGCCCACGCCTTGGTACGGTATCACTCGTTTCTAAGAAATCATCCACTACTCGTGCTCTATGTCGAGCATTATCGTACATCTGTACAAAGTCTGGGCACGCAGCACCTCGTAACAACTGCACATGAGGACACAAGATCTCGTCGCGATACGCGACTGCAGTTAAACTTTGCCAATTCACCGGTAAAATTGCAAGAAGGGGTGTTCGAGTGGTCAACATAATCCTTGTCAACATTATTAGGGATCCACCTTGACATCGGTCTTTTTCCACAATGTTTGGGCCCCGAAATCGTGTTCCACGATCCCTCCAGATGCGAATCCGTCAAGAATCACTCTCCAGACCAAATCGGAACTCATCTGTTAAATCTACATTGACTGGGAGGCATGTTGAGACTGCATCCTAGACGCTCCCTTCTGTGAAGACGCGCCAGGGGTACACATACAGCAGGTTCAAAATGGTTCAAATGGCTTTGAACACTATGGGACTTAACATCTGAGGTCATCAGTAACCTAGAACTTAGAACTACTTAAACCTTACTAAGCTAAGGACATCTCACACATCAATGCCGGAGGCAGGATTCCAACCTGCGACCGTAGCTGTCGTGCGGTTCCAGACTGAAGCTCCTAGAACCTCTCGGTCACATCGGCCAGCCATACAGCAGGTCTCCGACAATAAAGGCCACTCTCCCGAAGCCTTCTGTTTGCCTCGGTACAATACCTCCGGTGGATGCTGTGAGGTCAGATACCAGATGCCGTGCAGTACTAAGGCGGTACCGTCGTGTCCTTACAACCAAATAACGGTCCTCTTTTTTCTGATGTAACACGTGGTCGGCCCTACCGTGGACTTCGGGATGCATCCGTGAAACAACAGAATGGTTCACATTAAGCCCACATCAGTTTTCGACTGTTGTGCTTCCATTCTTCTCATGGCATTCCACCGCTGAATCTGGTATGTGTCTTCCCTGTGCCGTACTGCACCGTCTGTGACTGTGTACACAGCGCTTGAAGATGTGGGACGTGACTACCTGGCAAACACTACCCTGTTTGATAGGTGCCCTGACGTCATAGTTGGCGTGGTTGTCCGTTGACTGGAATGCCATCTTCCGTGCAGAAAGGGATCGTATAGACATATATTGACACTTTCAATGAGTATATTTTGAGTTGGACACAGGACGGGGAGATAGTGGTTTCTTACTTTAATTTTGGTCACCAGTGTTTATTATTCCTCCAATAACACTATAGATTGGGAGCGTGACATACGAGCAAAACTCAAAGTTTATTAAAGCCATTTCCTATTGCTTCTTACTGCAAGATAAGAATGTAAACGATAACACATTCAATAGTACGAAAGCGCTGAATTGAAACGGTGCGACCCTTGCCCAACGCGATAATTCGAGTAGAGAGAACTTGGAGAACTATTTTCAGTAACATTAAAGGTAACGGAAGCCCGGGAAGGGCACATCTAGACCGGATATTTTGCGCGGTGAACAATTAGAAAGCTTAATTACGAATACTACCGAATGTAAACTCGAAGAGGAATTTAGGTGTCAGCAACGACGCGAGCGGAAAGGCCCTTGGCGAAAGACTGTGCTCAAAGCATGCTCAAAGATGCTAAGATGGCGGCTGGTCCCGAACTCACGACTGTCGTAACTGCTCACCTCCTTTCATCTCGATCAAACAGGAGTCCTCGACACAGGAAAGTTCCTCCTACAAGAAGAGGGCAGTGCAGCGACGCTAACCAGCGCTGCCGTTATCGTTAGCTTCACTGTGCAACGGTCAGAGGACGCGGCCCAGGGGGTGGGACTGCTGAAGTGGCGGCAGGTTCTACGGGAACTGCGGGCACTCTCGCGTCCTTCTGCGGCAAGTAGGCATGGCCCGAATTGGAAACTAACGGCTGGCTGTCCTCTGTCAATGCTCACCATCTTGTGATATTATAGAATTCATCAAATTAGGACCGGGAAAATTTATCCGCCACAAGGGCCCATAGTCTGCTGGTTAGGCAAGCCGACGGTGATCTAAAATCGCCGGGGAAAATTAGTCTGATACGTAGTAATGAAGATCGATTACGATGACTTTAGAAATAACAATTTAATAAACTCGAGTTGATATCAAACGGAAGGTAATTTTCCGAATAGCCCCAATCTGATGTCAAAGCTATTGATTTTACTTAGTGCACTCTTCCTTTGTCACTGAGCTGTACCGCGAAGCGACCTGTCCACGAAACATCTGCACTCTACAACAATCATTTTATACGTTCGTAATGAACAAAAAATATAATTCTGATAAAGAATATATATTTGAATAAATTCTTCACACACCAGAAGGTAAAAATCGAAAGAATATCGCTGACAACGGAAGTTACAGGCAACACTACATGGATACTTTGAAAAAATCCAGAGGAAGCATTGTTGTGTCATCGGATGTACAGGAACATCAACTATCGCTCCAGTATATTGATCACAAACGAATTACCAAACAGTTGGCACAGGAAACTTGAAACAGGCAATAGCGTGACCCTGTGAGTGCAGAAAAGAAAAATCAACCTGTAATTAATATTATGAAGAATGAGGAAATTTTTGCATCTTTATCATCATCACCGGAATTCATGTGTTCGGTAAGTTCTACAAAGGAAAGGATTCACACAAAATAATAGGGTCTTGTAATCCATAGACGAACTGCGGTCTTTATATAGAAACATTCTTTGCAACAGGTAAGGGGTATGATAAATGCAAGTGACTGTCAATTAGGGGAAAGTTTTTGTCACAGTACGCTAGTGGACGCCTAACATTCCTTAAATAGAGGTCGTGATATATAGTTAATCCTCGTATTACCAAGCGGGCTATTCTGACTACCTCAGGTTGATTTTTTCCTTGTTATAATTTTATCTGAAAAACTACGCACTTTTTCCATGATCTTCTTCTAAAATTACTGACATTGTATTCTCACTGGGGACTGAATCTTTTTCTTTTTTCAGCTTTTGACGGTATATATTGGTGGTGTTGTGACACTACCCCCACTTGGTATGAAATGTATTATTTCTTTATTTGTCGATTATGAAGGTTTTACGAAGTGTTTATCTCATTCGTCATCGTTATTTAGGTTTTCCATTCTAGTGTTCCAATAAGAAAGAGATTCGGAAATAGTTTTCACCAGACGGGAAAAAAAAATAATTTTTCAGTGTTTCGTTTCACAGATCACTTAACTGTACGATACTGCAGTGCCAGTGTCTGTAAAAAGTACGATGAAATGGTCCTTCGGTCGTGCATGCATGTCTCAGGAAACAGGAAATGCGGCGATTACAGCCGTCATGGAACAGAGGAAATGTATACACAGTTGTGAATTCACAAATGTAGGATATTGTGTTTTTTATTTATCCGCCGTTGTATAGCTAGCGACTTTCGATGAAATGTCTCCCCTGCACGGCAGCTGCAGTAACTGTTCGAGTGCAGGTTAATGACACGTGGCCGATGGCATATCGAAATTTGAGTCTGGCCGTGAAGGGTGCACGAATAGCCGATATGGTTAAGGTGGCCGCCCGCGACAAGCGGGAAATACAGTTTAAAGTCCAGGTTGGGCAACAGTTTTCAACGTCATCATTCCACTCTGTTGACCATATGCGCAACTGTAGATAGATTTCCTAGACTTTATTGTAGTTTCTTATGTTCCAGAAAGGGGCAAGTCGGCAATATTACTCTACTTGGCGTCGTGAGAGACAAGCGAGTGGCGAACGAAGTGAATTAAAACACTCCGTTGCAGCGAAACCTAAGCTGCTGTAGATAATGGAGAAATAATGATAAGAAGGTATAGCTGTCTTTGAGGAACCAGACGGTGGCCACTATGAGTTTTCATGGGCATGATAGATGCTGCAGCGTTGAATGCACATATTCCGCACACACAAAGATTTTCTGAGTGGCTAGAGAATAATAAGAGCCGAAGGAAACAGGTCTTGATGGATCTAGCACTTTGACTCAAAAACACATCATGGAAGAAAGAGCCGGCCGCTGTGGACGAGCGCTTCTAGGCGCTTCAGTCCGGAACCGCGCTGCTGCTAAGGTCGTAGGTTCGAATCCTGCTTCGGGCATGGATGCGTGTGTTGTCCTTAGGTTAGTTCGGTTTAAGTAGATCTAACTCTAGGGGAGCCATTTCTACAAAGAGCCAGAAATACTAAGACTCATCATAAGGATGTACAAGATGCGCTGCAAGCATGTGGTACTGATATATCCGACAGCAGTGATCCATCCCCAGTGTTCCAAGTGACCAAGACTATGAATGTCAATATTAGAAGAGAAATGAAGATCGCAAAACAAAATTCCGATGCGTAATATGCAAAAAACCTGATTGTGATACACGCTGAGAAGATACTGTTATTGCGAAGTGCAAATGGTGCGAAAATATGCCTGACTGAACAGTTCTAAAATGTTATTTGTTATTTTGAGCCAAGCTCTAGTAACTGCACTAGAGAAAAAACGTATACTTAATTAAATTTACAGGTAACAGATATCGAATATCTCTTGTGCGCGATAAATTTGCATCTATGTCCAGTTTAAATACCTATGATTCGAGAAACGTCATTTCAGTACTAAACCAAGCTAATCATTAAAAATAACAGAATCTGAAAAGAAATATTACACTAATCATCATCATCATGTACAGTTTTGGCTTAGGCATCTTCAGATGTTCCAACTTCATGTAGAATGAGAACTGAAACTGCCATCATATTATCAAATTTTCTACAATTTGTGTGCTACATTTTTGAGGTGTGTGCAGTTCATCATACCTACCAACGGAATTTTTGCAATTTGTATAGGTGACCATTGCCTGTAATACATGACACACATCGCACCCGAGATAATCAGGAGTATTTTTTTGGTTCTACTGGTTTATCGTGAATTATTGTTTTTTCTCTTAACTGCTCCTTATTATCAAATTCCATTATCTTAGTTTTACCTTTACATATTGCCATATTATAATCATTTGATAACTACTGCATCCCCCCATGACCCATGGACTTTGGCGTTGGTGGGGACGCTTGCCTGTCTCAGCGATACAGATAGCCGTACAGTAGGTGCAACCACAACAGAGGGTTATCTATTTAGAGGCCAGACAAACGTGTGGTTCCTGAAGAGGCGCAGCAGCCTTTTCAGTAGTTGCAGGGGCAACAGTCTGGATGATTGACTGATCTGGCCTTGTAACACTAACCAAAACGGCCTTGCTGTGCTGGTACTGCGAACCGCTGAAAGCAAGGGGAAACTACAGCCGTAATTTTTCCGGAGGGCATGCAGCTTTAATGTATTGTTAAATGGTGATGGCGTCTTCATGGGTAAAACATTCCGGAGGTAAAATAGTCCTCCATTCGGATCTCCGGGCGTGGACTACTCAGGAGGACGTAGTTATGAGGAGAAAGAAAACTGGAGTTCTACGGATCGGAGCGTGAAATGTCAGATCCCTTAATTGGGCAGGTAGGTTAGAAAATTTAAAAAGGAAAATGGATAAGTTAGATATAGTGGGATTTAGTGAAGTTCGGTGGCTGAAGGAACAAGTCTTCTGGTCAGGTGAATACAGGGTTATAAATACAAAATCAAATAGGGGTAATGCAGGAGTAGCTTTAATAATGAATAGGAAAATAGGAATACGGATAACCTACTACAAACAGCATAGTGAACACATTTTTGTGGCCAAGATAGATACAAAGCCCACGCCTACCACAGTAGTACATGTTTATATGCCAACTAGCTCCGCAGCCGACGAAGAGATTGATGAAATATATGATGAGATAAAAGACACTATTCAGATAGTGAAGGTACACGAAAATGTAATGGTCATAAGTGACTCGATTGTACGAAAAGGAAGAAAAGAAAACATAGTAGGTGAATATGGAATGGGAGTAAGCAATGAAAGAGGAAGCCGCCTGGTATAATTTTGCACAGAGCATAACTTAAACATAGCTAACATTTGGTTCAAGAATCATAAAAGAAGGTTGTATACGAGGATGAAACCTGGAGATACTGGAAGGTATCAGATAGATTATATAATGGTAAGACAGAGATTTAGAAATGAGGTTTCAAATTGTAAGACATTTCCAGGGGCAGAATTGGACTCTGACCACAACCAATTGCTTATGAACTGTAGATTAAAACTGACGAAACTGCAAAAAGGTGGGAATTTGAGGAGATGGACCTGGATAAACGGAAAGAACCACAGGTTGTAAAGAGCTTCAGCGAAAGCATTAAGGAACTATTGACAAGATTTGGGGAAAGAAATACACTAGAAGAAGAATGGTAGCTTTGAGAGATGTGAAGGTAGTAGAGGATCAAGTAGGTAAAAAGACGAGGGCTAATAGACATCCAGAAGAGATATTGAATTTAATTGATGAAAGGAGAAAATATAAAAATGCAGTAAATGAAGCGGGCAAAAAGGAATACAAACGTCTCAAAAATGAGATCGACAGGAAGTGCAACATGGCTTAGCAGGGATGGCTAGACGACAAATGTAAGGATGCAGAGGCGCATATCACTAGGTGTAAGATAGTTACTGCCTACAGGAAAATTAAAGAGACCTTTGGAGAAAAGAGAACCACTTGCTTGAATATCAAGAGCTCAGATGGAAACCCAGTTCTAAGCAAAGAAGGGTAAGCTGAAAGGTGGAAGAAGAATATAGAGGGTCTATACAAGGGCTATATTCTTGAGGGCAATATTACAGAAATGTAAGAGAATGTAGATGAAATGGGAGATCTGATACTGCGTGAAGAGTTTGACAGAGCACTGAAAGACCTAAGTCGAAACAAGGCCCAGGGAGTAGACAACATTCCATTAGAACCACCGACAGCCTTGCGAGAGCCAGGCCTAACAAAACTCTACCATCTGGCGAGCAAAATGTATGAGACAGGCGAAATTCCCTCAGACTTCAAGAAAAATATAATAATACCAATCCCAAAGAAAGCAGGTGTTGACAGATGTGAAAATTACCGAACTGCAAAATACTAACACGAATTCTTTACAGACGAATGGAAAAACTGGTGGAAGCCGCCCTCGGGGAGATCAGTTTGGATTCCGTTGAAATATTGGAATACGTGAGGCAATACTGACCCTACAATTATTTTAGAAAATAGATTAAGGAAATGCAAACCTACGTTTCTAGTATTTGTAGACTTAGAGAAAGCATTTGACAATGTTGACTGGAAGACTCTCTTTCAAATTCTGATGGTGGCAGGGGTAAAATACGGGGAGCGTATGGCTATTTACAATTTGTTCATAAACCACGTGGCATTTATAAGAGTCGAGGGGCATGAAAGGGAAGCAGTGGTTGGGAAGTGAGTGAGACAGGGTTGTATCCTATCCCCCATGTTACTCAATCTGTATATTGAGCAAGCAGTAAAGGAAACAAAGGAAAAATTCGGAGTAGGAATTAAAATCCATGGAGAAGAAATAAAAACTTTGATGTTCACCGATGACATTGTAATTCTGTCAGAGACAGCAAAGGACCTGGAAGAGCAGCTGAACGGAATGGACAGTGTCTTGAAAGGTGGATATAAGATGAACATCAACAAAAGCAAAACAAGGATAGTGGAATGTAGTCGAATTAAGTCGGGTGATGCTGAGGGAATTAGATTAGGAAATGAGACACTTAAAGTAGTAAATGAGTTTTGCTATTTGGGGAGCAAAATAACTGATGATGGTCGAAGTAGAGAGGATATAAAATGTAGACTGGCAATGGCAAGGAAAGCGTTTCTGAAGAAGAGAACTTTGTTAACATCGAGTATAGATTTAAGTGTCAGTAAGTCGTATCTGAAAGTATTTGTGTGAAGTGTAGCCATGTATGGAAGTGAAGCGTGGTCGATAAATAGTTTTGACAAGAAGAGAAAAGAAGCTTTCGAAATTGGGTGCTGCAGAAGAATTAGATGTGTAGATGCCATAACTAATGAGGAGGTATTGGATAGAATAGGGGAGAAGGAAATTTGTGGCAGAACTTCACTAGAAGAAGGGATCGCTTGGTGGGACATATTCTGAGGCATCAAGGGATCAGCAATTTAGTATTTGAGGGCAGCGTGGAGGGTTAAAATCGTAGAGGGAGACGAAGAGTTGAATACACAAAACAGATTCAGAAGGATGTAGGTTGGACTTGGTACCGGGAGATGAAGAAACTTACACAGGATAGAGTAGCATGGAGAGCTGCATCAAACCAGTCTCTGGACTGAAGACCACAACAACAACAACTAGTACAATGATCAAATTGCTCTCTGTAATTTATCTTCTGTGTCCGCTCTATTTGATCACATCCAAACAAAAGAGTGTTTTTAAATCTACAAGAAAATTGCTCTGAGCCCTATGGGACTTAACATCTGAGGTCATCAGTCCCCTAGAACTTAGAACCACTTTAACCTAACTAACCTAAGGACATCACACACATCCATGCCCGAGGCAGAATTCGAACCTGCGGCCGTAGCGGTCGCGCGGTTCCGGACTGAAGTGCCTAGAACCGCTCGGCCACTTTTAAATTCCCAATTAAGCTTATAATGGTGCACTATGTCATTCTCACATGCATTTATCAGGTCATCTATGTCTATGTTAAATAATGTAGGTGATAAAAATATCCCTGTCACACTCGTTGAGATATGGTTCTTGTATTTCTGCACTTTAATTTTGTTGACTATATACATACTTCGAATTACAGTTATTAGATATTGATGTATACCACTCATCACTATAATTTCGTATATTTAACTCTGTTAGCTTTAACAAAATCTTACTCATAGTCAATAAAGTCTATGTGTGTGGGGTGGCTATATTGTTTGTGTTTTTCAATAAGTTCACTGAGTTGGAGAACACTGTTTAAGCAAGATCCCCCCATGCGAAATACATTCTCTTGTTGAATTAGAAACGTTTTCAAAACTACCTTCTGTCTGAAATTTTCTGGCAGATTACAACCGTGTGTCAGACCGAGACTTGATCTCGGGATCTTTGCCTTTCGCGGGCAGGTGCTCTACCGAATAAGTTAACCAAGCACTTGTTTGAGAAAGACAAAGGTGCGAGTTCTAGTCTTGGTCTAGCAAACAGTTTTTACCTGCCAAGAAGTTTCATCTCTGGGCACATACCGCTACAGAGTTAAGAAATTTCGTTCTGTATACCTTCGATCAAATTTTATCCAGAGTTCAGAAGACTAATACCTGATAACTGTTACATTTTGTGCTCATCCTCAGGTATGTTGCTGTATTTTCAACAAGTATTTATAAAACTCTTTAGTTTTATGAGTAAGGAATGATTCCGAAGCATATTTTAATAATTCCACACGAAGGTTGTCTCCCAATTGAAAGTTTATGCTTTTAAGTGTGTCAACAGAAACTTTAGTTCTTCCATCGTTATAAGATCCAAATTCCCGTCACGAACTCTAAATGTCACATTTTCCGCATCACCTGTACACATATTTTAGAAATAGTCCCAGAACTCATTTTGTGAAACCGGTTTACTTCGAACCAGATGTTTTTCATTTTCCATAAGTTGTTTTAGGATGGTAATCTGTTTTCTATGTACATCATGCTTCATTTCGCTCAGAAAATGTATCCAGCTTTTCTGTTTTCTTCTCTCTGTTTTAATCACTACTGGTGTCACTTATACTCGAAATAGTCTACAAATATTACATTATATCACAAAATCGAACTGGGGTGAAACTACTCCACCTGGTAAAATAAAGGCGTGAAAAAGAATGGTAACGGTATGATTAACTGGTAACCGCTCTTGGTCTAGGACAGCGTCTGTAATTAGTAACCAAAACATCCTAGATCCTAGGTTCTAATACCGCCATCACTTAAATTTTGATTAAAAATTATCAGCAGTGGCTAGCGGACACTTCTGGCGTAAAAAGTCACTCTCATTCTGCCAACGGCCTCGTCAAACAGGACGGAGGAGAGGCCAGAGGTTCAAGGCACTGTCTGGGCCTTGAGGCGGGAAACTGCCCCCAAAGGCGGAAGAATATGCAATGATCAATGGCATGAGTATACAGAAGGCAATGGAAACCACAGCGTTAAAGACACATGGTGTGTATCCACGGGACATGCGGCCTCTAATTGAAGTGTCATAATGATCTCTCCATTCGCAAAAGATTCTGGACTAAGCCCCCATTCCGATCTGCGGCATGGGACTGCTGTGGGAGACGTGACCATGGAAAAATGGCTGTATAACCAACGAATGATAAGTTCTACGAGTCGTGGCGTGGAATGGAAGATGTTTGAACGTGGTAAGGAAGTCTGAAAAAACAGAAAAGGGAAATGTCGAGGTTCAATCTAAATATTGTGGGGACCAGCGAAGTGAAATGAAAAGAGGACCAGGATTTTTTGTCAGATGAGTATAGCGCAACATCACCAGCAACAGGAAATGCTATAATGGGAATAACATTTGTGTGAATATGAAAGTGGTGCAGAGAGTGAGTTCCATGATAGGTTTGTTCTGATCAGAATCGACAGCACACCAGTACCACCACAAATCGTTCAGATATACATGCCGACACCCCAGGCCGAAAATGAAGACACAGAGAGTATAAAAGGATAATGAACTGGTATTTCAGCACGTAAAGGAAGAAGAGAATATAATAGTCATTGGAATGCGGTTGCAGACGAAGGGGTAGAAGTAAGGGTTACCGAAAAATATGGGTTTGTGCTAGAAACAAGAGAGAAGAAATAAATTTCAGTTAGTAATAGGGAATACTCTGTTCAAGAATCACAAGAAGGGGAGGGGGCTTGGAGAAGACCAGGAGATATGCGAAGATTTCAGTTACATTACATCATGAATAGAGACAGAATTCGAAATAAGATACTGGAGTATAAGGCGTACTCTGTAGCAGGTATAGACTCAGTTCACAATTTAGTAGCTATGAAGAGTAGGCTGAAATTCAAAGAGGTAGTCAGGGAGAATAAATGTGCAAAGAAGTGGGGGTACTAAAGAGTGAAGAGATACGCTTGAAGTATATGGAGCTATAGATACTGCGATAAGGAATAGGTCACTTGTTAGTTTGGTTGAAGAGGAATGAACAACGCTAAAAAGGGCAATCAAAGAAGTTGGAGAAAAACATTGGTACGAAGAGGTTAACTGTGAAGGAAACTTCGTGACACAAGAAATTCTTCAGTTGGTCGATGAAACAAGGAAATAGAAAAATGTTCCGGGATATTCGCGGAAGCAGAAATTCAAGTCACTTACGAATGAAATATATAGGAAGTGCAAAGAACCTAAGACGAAACGGCTGCATGAAAAAAGTGAGAAACTGACTCAGCATACAGAAAATTCAAAACAACCTTCGATGAAATTTAAAAGAAGGGTGGTTTCATTAAGAGCGGAATGGAAATTCCACTGTTAAATGCAGGGGAGAGAGCGGATATGTGGAAAGAGTACATCGAAGGCCTCTATGAGTGCGAAGACTTACTTGACGACGTTGTAAAAGAAGAAACGAAAGTCGATAGGGAAGAGATACGGGTACCAATATTATAATGAGAATTTAGAAGAGCTTTGGGAGGCTTAAAATCAAATTAGGCGGTATGAGTAGATAACATTCCACCAGAATTTATAAAATCAATTGGGGAGGTATCAACAAAACGATTATTCATCTTTGTGTGTGGAATGTATGATTCTGGCGATATACCATCTGAGTTTCGGAACAACATCATCCACACAATTCCAAAGATTGCAAGACACGACAAGTGCGGGAAATACCGCACAATCGGCTTAACAGCTCATGCGTCCAAGTTCCTGACATAATACACAAAAGAATGGCAAAGAAAACTGAGGATGTGTAAGATGACGATCAGCTGGGCATTAGGAAAGGTAAAGGCACAAGAGAGGCAATTCTGACGTTGTGGTTAATACGGAAGCGGGACTAAAGAAAAATCAAGACACCTTCGTAGGATTTGTAGGCCTGGAAAAAGCATTCGACAATGTCAAATGGTGCTAGGTTTGAAGTTCTGAGAAATATAGGGAGAAATATGCAGTATGTGCCCGAACCAAGAGGGGACAATAAGACTGGAAAACCACAAACGAAGTTCTAGGAGTAAAGAGCGTGTAAGACATCGATGTAGCCTTTCACACCTACTTTTCAGCCTGTAGAGCAAAGAATCAATGAGGGAAATAAAGGTTCAAGAATGGAACTAACATTAAAGGTATATCAAGAAAAATATTCGATAGTGATATTGCCAAGATCATTGAAGGTGAAGAGATATTATAGGATGCGGTAAGTGGAATGAACAGTCTAATGAGCATAGAATATGGATTGAGAGTAAATCGAATAAAGAAGGAAGTAATATGAAGTACCAGAAATGAGAACATAGAGAAACTTAATATCAGTCAAAGTGATCACGGAGTAGATAAGGAGTTCTGCTATTTAGGAAGCAAAATAACCCATTACTGATGGAGCAGTGAGGACACCAAAGGCAGCCTACTAATCTTAAAAAGTGCATTCCTGGAGAGAGAATTCTACTAGTTTCAACGATAGGCCCTGATTTCTAGAAGAAATTTTTTAGACAACATTTGGAGCTGAGGATTGTATGGTAATGAAAGATAGGCTGTTTGAGAACCGAAACAGGAGACAATTGAACTATCTAGGGATTAGTATTAAGCAAAAATGTTAAAATTAGGTGGACTGATAAGGTAAGGAATTAGGAAGTTCTCTAGAGAATCGAGAAGGAAAGAAATATGTGGAAAACATTCAGAAGAAGGAGAGATAGGATGGCAGGCCATTTGTTACGACGTCGTGGACTAACTTCCATGGCACTAGAGGGTAAAATCTGTAGAGGAAGATTGAGGTCATACGTTGCGAGTGCTAGTCTGAGATGAAGAGGCTGGCACAGGAGAAGAATTCATGGCGGGCTGCAACAAACCAGTCAGAAGTCGCATGACTAAAAAAAAAAAAGGTTTGTTTTAGGAGTATCATGCTAATTCAAAATCGCTGTTAACTCTTTAGTCTTGCAGGTTTCAATGTATTTTGCATCACAAATTATTCTACGACGAGGTTGAAACAATAAATATGTAGCATTCAGTGACAGTAATTGTATCCAGATATCAACTCATTTCCTCAACCGCTTAAGTCTTCTGTATACTGTATGTTCAACAGGGCTATCTGTCTGCTGTGCGCTGCCGGGAGTAAAAAACAGTGATGGGAAAAACTCACAACACCAAAAATTATTGAATTATTAATGAAGAGTAATGAAATTTCGGGAACAAATTTGGCTAAGTAACATGTTTAAATTATTAACATTGCAGGATCACAGGTTAATGTAAGTGCAAGATAAGCCATGGCAAATGTGAACTGTTGGTATATTAATAACCAGTGCAACCGCAACAATGTTGAATGTAAGCATGCAGACGTGTATGCAGTGTGTTGTACAGGTGCTAGTGGTTAGTTTATGGGATGGAGTTCCATGCCTGTCGTACTTAGTCAATACAGGGACAGTTAATGTTGTTTGTGGGGGACGCTGGAGTTGTCGTCCGATGTTATCACCGACCAAGCCAAGATGACAAGTCGACTCTCCGTGGATGGTATTTGGTTCAAACAGCCGTATGTGGGTGAACATTATCATGTTGGAAAACAGCCCCTGGGATACTGTTCACGATCGGCTGCACAGCAGGTCGAATCACAGGACTGACGTAGAAATTTGGAGTCGGGGTGTGTGGGTTATTCACGGAAGAGCCACTGCTGTCATACGTAATTGCACCCCAAACGATAACTCTATTTGTAGATCCAGTGTGTCTAGGACGCACAAAAATTGGTTGGAGGTCCTCCAGTGGCCTCCTTCTACACAACACACGACCATCAGTGGCTCCGAGGCAGCCGGCCGGTGTGGCCGTGCGGTTCTAGGCCCTTCAGTATGGAACCGCGTGACCGCTACGGTCGTAGGTTCGAGTCCTGCCCCGGGTATGGATGTGTGTGATGTCCTTAGTTAGGTATAAGTAGTTCAAAATTCTAGGGGACTGATGACCTCAGATATCAAGTCCCATAGTGCTCAGAGCCATTTGAACCATTTTTACTCCGAGGCACAAACAGCTTTCATCGGGAAGTGGGCTCTCCCTAGACATCACTGAAATCGCAAATGGCAATGATTTGGGGTCAGGGATACGCCCGCTATAGTGCGTCTGGTTGGAAGCTATCCTTGAAGAAAATGATTTGCAATAGCTCACTGTGTCACTGTGATGCCAACTGCTGTAGAAATTGCTGCTGCAGATGCAGTACGATGCGTCAGAGCTATACACAGAACATGGTGGTGTTACCTCTCGGTAGTACCACTTGGCTGCCCGGAGCCCGGTCTTCTTGCGACCGTACGGTCTATAACTGCTGCTAGTAATCTTGTACAGTGACTACATTCCTGCAAAGTCTTCGTACAGTATCGGAGCAGGAACAGATAGCTTCCTTAGCTGTAATACACTACCTCGTTCAGACTCAATGAGGTGTCTTTGTCGCCTTTGGGGTATTCTTGACTTACATCATCACGTCCAATGTCAAATGTAACTAACGCTCACGAGCGTTACAGCGTGTGTTTGAAGCAAATCTTCGTAGTGGCGCTGCAAGCGCCACTCTTATGCGACTGGTGCGAAATTTGAATAGACCTCATCTTTCAGTTATACACTCCTGGAAATTGAAATAAGATCACCGTGAATTCATTGTCCCAGGAAGGGGAAACTTTATTGACACATTCCTGGGGTCAGATACATCACATGATCACACTGACAGAACAACAGGCACATAGACACAGGCAACAGAGCATGCACAATGTCGGCACTAGTACAGTGTATATCCACCTTTCGCAGCAATGCAGGCTGCTATTCTCCCATGGAGACGATCGTAGAGATGCTGGATGTAGTCCTGCCATTTCCACCTGGCGCCTCAGTTGGACCAGCGTTCGTGCTGGACGTGCAGACCGCGTGAGACGACGCTTCATCCAGTCCGAAACATGCTCAATGGGGGACAGATCCGGAGATATTGCTGGAGCACGTTGGGTGGCACGGGATACATGCAGACGTGCATTGTCCTGTTGGAACAGCAAGTCCCCTTGCCGGTCTAGGAATGGTAGAACGATGGGTTCGATGACGGTTTGGATGTACCGTGCACTATTCAGTGTCCCCTCGACGATCACCAGTGGTGTACGGCCAGTGTAGGAGATCGCTCCCCACACCATGATGCCGGGTGTTGGCCCTGTGTGCCTCGGTCGTATGCAGTCCTGATTGTGGCGCTCACCTGCACGGCGCCAAACACGTATACGACCATCATTGGCACCAAGGCAGAAGCGACTCTCATCGCTGAAGACGACACGTCTCCATTCGTCCCTCCATTCACGCCTGTCGCGACACCACCGGAGGCGGGCTGCACGATGTTGGGGCGTGAGCGGAAGACGGCCTAACGGTGTGCGGGACCGTAGCCCAGCTTCATGGGGACGGTTGCGAATGGTCCTCGCCGATACCCCAGGAGCAACAGTGTCCCTAATTTGCTGGGAAGTGGCGGTGCAGTCCCCTACGGCACTGCGTAGGATCCTACGGTCTTGGCGTGCATCCGTGCGTCGCTGCGGTCCGGTCCCAGGTCGATGGGCACGTGCACCTTCCGCCGACCACTGGCGACAACATTGATGTACTGTGGAGACCTCACGCCCCACGTGTTGAGCAATTCGGCGGTACGTCCACCCGGCCTCCCGCATGCCCACTATACGTCCTCGCTCAAAGTCCGTCAACTGCACATACGGTTCACGTCCACGCTGTCGCGGCATGCTACCAGTGTTAAAGACTGCGATGGTGCTCCGTATGCCACGGCAAACTGGCTGACACTGACGGCGGCCGTGCACAAATGCTGCGCAGCTAGCGCCATTCGACGGCCAACACCGCGGTTCCTGGTGTGTCCGCTGTGCCGTGCGTGTGATCATTGCTTGTACAGCCCTCTCGCAGTGTCCGGAGCAAGTATGGTGGGTTTGACACACCGGTGTCAATGTGTTCTTTTTTCCATTTCCAGGAGTGTACAAGCACGCCTACCAACTTTCTTTCAATTTCATCTTCGTGTTGTGATTTGATTTTTCCTCCAGTGTAATATATTGGACGGTTGCGCAACTTATATATATATTTACGAACACTACTGTAGTGTGACGCTCTGCTTATATTGAATCACAGCATCGGTGCTATTAACCTCGACGTTTCTGTATCACTTAATAGTCTTTCAACTAATATATAGTTATGAGCAAAATAACCAGTAGGGACTTTATAGTTACTGTAGCAGTCTGTAGAACTACCTACAGTAGTGGGTAAAGTAACATAAGCAGCTTATTTTATCAAGTGTATGCTCTATAATGTACTCACATTAAATTCGACAGAGGAATTTGTATTTACCGCTCAGGTACAGCTCCTTAATCAAGATCGCGTGAATAAATAATATTTAATAAAGCAAATGGAACAGCATGGTTTATTAACTTGGACGTCATAATCCTCACTGATATCCGCAACGTAATTCTTACCATCATCGGTAACTAATTACATCGTAATGCCTGCAAACCAATGTTCTTAACATTAATCCAAAAAACTGGAATGTATTTGTTTATACCATTGCAAGCCATTATTTGTCTCCTCCGTGACCATGTTGAACAATTTTGCCATTAACAGTCCCACAGACAATTGTTGTACTACCATTTACGAAAAGAAAACAATCATCCCACGAATCATTAGGACACCTCTTGAAGTAGTAGAAACCGCTTATCCTCTTCATCTAGCATCACATGTGAGCGGAAAGAAAATATAAACTCAAGCTGTATTCTGAAACCAGTGATAGCCTTTATTTTACTGGAAACAAAGGACAAACGAAACCATTGTAAGGATTTGCCTCGCTGACTAATGCATCAGTTCACTACATAGTAATCAGATAAGCGTACGTACAGTTGAAGTTTTATTATTCAGGAGTTCCGTTTAACTGAGCAGCACTTCTTTAATTTCCGACATTTTTAATTAGGATCCTTAAGAGTGGAGGTTAAATTAATTTTCCTTATGAGTATTATATTAAGAGATATCTAACTTCATTAACTTTGTAATTAAGGGAACAGAGAAATGAAGCTCAACAATCTAATACGACGTATGAAGCTATTCATTAAGATCAGTGTAAAGGTTAAGCTTTTTAAAGTGCAGCTAGTTATGTTAAACTGCCAATTTTACATGCCTTTGAAATTTACGTTCTCTTACTGAACTTAATGTTTCCTCTAAATACAATGCTTCGCAATTTAATCGACGTAGGCGACAATAATCTGACATTCGTTGGTAGTAAAAAATAAAAAGACAGGACTACTAATTTTTGTACTGTATTATATTTTCTTACTTTCTCAAGATCTAAAATCTTTGTGTTGTATTTAGGTGAAACCATTGTTGTTAAGAACTGATATACAAACACATCGCTTTGACTTCTTAGTGTCACGTACGTCCAACATCTCCTCAGCTACCAGCTCATTGACATTAGGTGGGATTAAAATGATGTACAATTCTGCAACTACACCTACATGACTACTCCGCAATTCACTCATGAGTGCAGAGGTTTGATACATTTGTTTTCAGACTACTTCGGACCGTTTCCCTCTCGAATAGTGCGTGGAAAATATGAACACGTAAAACTTTCTGTTTGAGCTTTGATTTCTCTTATTTTATTTCGATGGTCATTTCTCCCTTTGAAGATGGGAGTAAACAAAATATTTTCGGTTTCAGAGAGAGTTGATGATTGGCATTTGGTGAAAAGACCTCTCCAAGAGGGAAAACGCTTTTGTTTTAATGTTTGCCACCCCATAGCGAATGATTTTCCGTGACTCTCTCACCCTACTTTGGGACACTTCTAAGCGATCTGCCCTTCTTTGAAATTTTCCGATGTTCTCAGTCAGTCCTATCCCATAAGGGTCCCATATTCTTCGCCGACTGTGCTGGACGTACTCAAGTGTTATACCTATCCTCACTGGTATATGGCATGACGATTTATAATAGTTACAATTTGTCAGCCATCCGGGGATCATCATGAAACATTACACTTCAGGGCGGTCCGTCTCTGACCGAAACTACACTCCTGGAAATTGAAATAAGAACACCGTGAATTCATTGTCCCAGGAAGGGGAAACTTTATTGACACATTCCTGGGGTCAGATACATCACATGATCACACTGACAGAACCACAGGCACATAGACACAGGCAACAGAGCATGCACAATGTCGGCACTAGTACAGTGTATATCCACCTACCGCAGCAATGCAGGCTGCTATTCTCCCATGGAGACGATCGTAGAGATGCTGGATGTAGTCCTGTGGAACGGCTTGCCATGCCATTTCCACCTGGCGCCTCAGTTGGACCAGCGTTCGTGCTGGACGTGCGGACCGCGTGAGACGACGCTTCATCCAGTCCCAAACCTGCTCAATGGGGGACAGATCCGGAGATCTTGCTGGCCAGGGTAGTTGACTTACCCCTTCTAGAGCACCTTGGGTGGCACGGAATACATGCGGACGTGCATTGTCCTGTTGGAACAGCAAGTTCCATTGCCGGTCTAGGAATGGTAGAACGATGGGTTCGATGACGGTTTGGATGTACCGTGCACTATTCAGTGTGCCCTCGACGATCACCAGTGGTGTACGGCCAGTGTAGAAGATCGCTCCCCACACCATGATGCCGGGTGTTGGCCCTGTGTGCCTCGGTCGTATGCAGTCCTGATTGTGGCGCTCACCTGCACGGCGCCAAACACGCATACGACCATCATTGGCACCAAGGCAGAAGCGACTCTCATCGCTGAAGACGACACGTCTCCATTCGTCCCTCCATTCACGCCTGTCGCGACACCACTGGAGGCGGGCTGCACGATGTTGGAGCGTGAGCGGAAGACGGCCTAACGGTGTGCGGGACCGTAGCCCAGCTTCATGGAGACGGTTGCGAATGGTCCTCGCCGATACCCCAGGAGCAACAGTGTCCCTAATTTGCTGGGAAGTGGCGGTGCAGTCCCCTACGGCACTGCGTAGGATCCTACGGTCTTGGCGTGCATCCGTGCGTCGCTGCGGTCCGGTCCCAGGTCGACGGGCACGTGCACCTTCCGCCGACCACTGGCGACAACATCGATGTACTGTGGAGACCTCACGCCCCACGTGTTGAGCAATTCGGCGGTACGTCCACCCGGCCTCCCGCATGCCCACTATACGCCCTCTCTCAAAGTCCGTCAACTGCACATACGGTTCACGTCCACGCTGTCGCGGCATGCTACCAGTGTTAAAGACTGCGATGGAGCTCCGTATGCCACGGCAAACTGGCTGACACTGACGGCGGCGGTGCACAAATGCTGCGCAGCTAGTGCCATTCGACGGTCAACACCGCGGTTCCTGGTGTGCCCGCTGTGCCGTGCGTGTGATCATTGCTTGTACAGCCCTCTCGCAGTGTCCGGAGCAAGTATGGTGGGTCTGACACACCGGTGTTTTCCATTTCCAGGAGTGTATTTATTTAAGTGAAAACACAGCTATGATTTTCCTAACATGTTTAGAAGCTGTAAATATAGCCTCCTGAAAATTAGCCAGCTGGTTGTTCAGTGACTACTTTGCCCTCTCACCTGATTCATATATCCTTTCATATTTGAGGCAAGCGATCAGTCACATTTGGCACGTGATACCGTTTTCGAAATGCCTTTGTCGCAAATTAATTTATTCTCCGATACGCGTTTCGGTAAATTATCATCAGAACAAAGTTGTTGCGAAAACGAGAAATGAAATATAAGAAATGCTAATAATATAGTATTTCAACTATAATACAGAAATTTCTGCTATACTTACCATAAAATCCAAAGAAATGCTCATAAAACTTGGCACACAAGTCACTGAAAATAAAACTCTCACATCTATAGAGTCAGCTGTCAAACTGTATATGCACGACAACATGCCGATGAAGGAAAGATTATAGATGTCAGCTGGAACTGACAGTGACACAGAGAATAAAATGGTTCAAATGGCTCTGAGCTCTATGGGACTTAACATCTGGTGCCATCAGTCCCCTAGAACTTAGAACTAATTAAACCTAACTAACCTAAGGACATCACACACATCCATACCCGAGACAGGATTCGAACCTGGGACCGTAGCGGTCTCGCGGTTCTTGAGTGAAGCTCCTAGAACCGCTCGGCCACGGCGGCCGGCTGTTGTGTTGTCCTCATCATCATTTCACCCTCATCACTTGCGCGCAAGTCGCTCAATGTGGCGTCGAATGCAGTAAGACTTGCACTTGGCGGCCGAACTTCCCCGAATGGGGCCTCCCGCCCAACGATATCATACGCTCTTTTCTATTTTCTGTCTTTGGTATTCGTTCTCTGTATGACTGTTAACGTCATGTTGTGACTGTACTGTTTTCGTAATCGGTACGTCATCGGTGCATAGATAATATGGTAGTAGACTCCATTAGTACGAGAATTTCATTTTCAGTGAATAATTTCCGAGCGCTTTGCTTTGTATTTTATTTCAAGTGCGAATAGAAAACGTATCATTACAGATCTTGTATTTTATTTCTTGTTAACGCCACAGCTAGATTCTAGTGATGATACATTGTAACTTACAATAATGAATTATTTTATTTGCAATCAAAACATTTCCAAAATTATATTCTGTGCCACGTTACCTCATTGAAAACCCACGTTGGTTGCTTACTTTTGGACATTAATCGATCTGGTAAATATTTGTGTATACATTTGATTACAGTACAAAACATCGTACCCAAAGCATATCAATTTCGGCTACACCAAGCCACCGTCCTGTCATCAGTTGCAACTGGCCGTTGTTCACGACATCGGACTACTCTGCCAGACATTCCCGCATCCGTCGCCTCGTCCTCCAGTACTGCCGCAATACTTGCCACGTGAGTTAGGCTATATTCAACCGAATTTGGCACTGGCATGCCTTGAGCGGCCGCTCTCAATGTGGAAGGTCCATATGTACGGATGTGTATTGCATGTAAGGAAACAGAAAGCAACTACTATAATGAAAAAACTGTTGTAAATATTGTACATTTATTGATTGTGAATTCAAATAATAATGCTCAGAACAAATAATTCGTTAGGATACAATGCATGCTGATACTCATCTCATTGCATACTGACGATGGATCACCAGAAAATAATTGGTACAGAAATGCTATAACAGATTAAACAGAACACGAGGATATGTCTACCCTTGCTAACTGAATTTTAAGCGCAGTGGTAAACTGACGGTGTTGATTAGAAGGTTAGTGTGTGACACAGTGAGATCCAATGCCGAAGGGGTCAAAAAAAAAAAAAAAAAAAGGTTCAAATGGCTCTGAGCACTATAGGACTTAACTTCTGAGGTCATCAGTCCCCTAGAGCTTAGAACTACTTAAACCTAACTAACCTAAGGACATCACATACATCCATGCCCGAGGCAGGATTCGAACCTGCGACCGTAGCGGTCGCGCGGCACCAGACTGTAGCGCCTAGAACAGCTCGGCCACTCTGGCTGGCCCCAAGAGGTCACCATAAAGGTTAAACCTAGATAAATATGAAAAATACACACGTACCATCCTGTACTACTTTTTTACGCACCTTCACTACGAAAGTTATGCCATTTAAAAGAGCTGGGGAGAAGTCGCTGGCAATGACGAACTCTGTCATGGCGCAGCCCATCCGCTGAATACTAAATCTCGAGTACGAAACCTCGAGTGCCATTTCTCGAACGAATGCCGAATCACCAGCGTCTGAAGCATTCCAGCTGGAATGGCGCAAATTCATGCGTTTCACATCTTTGCGGCATGAGCAAGCCAAAATTTGTAGTTTAGCCAATCCGCGGTCTTATCCTTCCTATCAGAAATCTTCTAAAAACATTAATCCACAATGTTCGGTGTCACTTCCTGGCAGACCGTGAGCACCGACCTATGGCAAATCGCCGCTCCCAGAAGTTGCAAGGGCCGATCTATGGTAGATTGCCGCTCCCTAAAGCTGCAAGCGCCGACCACCCGAAAGCCGTCCCACCAAAACTTTTTCTGAGTTTCCTCTAGCAATGTCTACGCAATCGTGGTGATGGCGACTCACAGCATAATACAAGTGTTTACCTACGGAGGCCTCCTGTGTCTCCCATGCTACATTGAGGTGTTTTCTTTCCCAGGCACAGAGAGCTGTGTGGCAGTCAAGAGCCTGCGAAGAAACTCCATATTCGTATCCACCACTGCGGCGAGGATAATCACTGAGCTAAGAGCCTGCAGGCATTGTCCTCTGCAGGTAGCGGTAATGCAATCAAAGTCTCATGTCGCCCTTGGCCACACAGAAATGGTCGATGGGCTCCTCCCTGCGGGCTATAACGGACCTGTGCTCTTCCCCCCATCGTGCGTCCAGTTACTCGCTTGGCCAGCTGTGGGTATAGGAATCTGAAGAGCCACAACTTCACTGCCCACTATCTACTACCATAGAAATCAGCTTAACATGCATTTTAGAATTAAAAGGAGAAAGAAAATCCTCAACAATCATCACGCACTCCCACACATAATATTGCTCTGTATTCCATCTGCATTACATATTACGTAATAAATTGCCCTATCATATCAAGGAATGAACCTTACTGGGAGCAAAATATCGAAACACTTGGCTGGTTACAGCCTGTCGCGTTCCAGGTTACAAGTGATAGACTCGGAAAATTGAGAAGTAGAGAGCGAAGTGTTGAGAGGGATAAGTGCCAGAAACAACACATTTAGCTAAAAAAGCGGTATCATTGTATTTTGAATTCAGTGCTCCTCTTTACAGAAAACAGTAGAATTTACACAACTTTATCATCATCATTCCTAACTCAAGTACAAAAATTAGAATCATGTGCTCGATAGGCATTCACATAATTTAAAAGGCGTGCATTAATATACATAGTTTACAATAAGCAGCTAGTCTCTGCACCCACTCTCCCAAGTGCACAACGTCTGATGAGATGTTTTCGAGAACATTGAAACTGTCCATACATTGTAACTGTAACATCTGAATGACTCATAAAACATGAAAACAGATAAGACGCATACAATAAATAATATATGAATGCGGACAACAGGAAACGCTTTCAGAATCTGAATAAAAGTTTATCAATCCATGAACTCTATATTAAATGAAGGAAGCATTAACAAAATACAGGAATACTTTTTAAACACAGTGACTCTAATCAATGACCATAAGCAATGACAGAACTACAGTTATAATTAACTGCAGAAGCAGTTCCCGCAAAACCAGTTATAATTTAATACATAAAATCTTCGAGCATTGTTTCAGGTGAGCTGTAACGACTGCAATGAAAAAGACAACAAGAGACAGATAGCACTGCCGTGACAGTGAAATAGCAAAAGACGCCTGGTAATTTAAATAAAAAGTTTAGCTGAGGTTAGTCGTGTAATACTGACTTCATTCTGCGCTGATAGCAGGAAACTTGAGAGTGTCTTAAAGTGTTGCCCACAGGATTACATTTCCTTCAGTGTTCTACTCGCAGGGCAGTGAATGAAGAAAACTGCAAACATTTCACGCACAGCTGCTATTGGTCTGCTACTAGTTCTACCCTTCAGACCACAGCACGTTCAGGCTGAGGTCTCCCCAGATGCAGTAAAACGAGTGCGTCTCCTAGTAAAGGGAGTGCGCCTCCCCCAGTTGGCTGGAAGGTGAAAGCATCGAATCCGTGACATAAGGCACACGTGGATAGCAGGTTTCACATCCAGCACCAGTAAAACGTTACTGTGTCTCCCTCGCAGCACTTGAATCACGAAATTTAGACTTAAAGTCACTAAGCGAAGAACGCTCCCTGAGAGTGAGTATGCACACGCAGCACTCTTAAATTTTGCAGGTGAGGCATGCCAAGCACTCTAGCACGACGAGACAGGTCCCGTTGCAAGGCTACAATAGAGGGAAGAACTCTGTCGGCAATTGTTTCATGAGACGATAAAGAGCTAAGAAAGATTTCCTCTGAAACATTCTAGCAGATTAAAACTGTCTGACTGACCGAGAATCAAACTCCGGAACTTTGCCTTTTGCGAGCAAATACTCTATCGACTAAGCTACCTAAGCACGATTTGCGACCCGTCCTCTTAGCTTTACTTCTACAAGTAACTCATCTTCTACCTTCTAAACTTCACAGCAGAAGCTCTTCCGCTTGGGTGGCTCAGTCGGTAGAGCATTTGTCCGCAAAAGGCAAAGGTCCCGAGTTCGAGTCTCGATCTGGTTCACAGTTTCCCTCTGCCGGAAAGTTTCGCCGGCCCAAGTGGCCGTGTGGTTAAAGGCGCTGCAGTCTGGAACCGCAAGACCGCTACGGTCGCAGGTTCGAATCCTGCCTCGGGCATGGATGTTTGTGATGTCCTTAGGTTAGTTAGGTTTAACTAGTTCTAAGTTCTAGGGGACTAATGACCTCAGCAGTTGAGTCCCATAGTGCTCAGAGCCATTTGAACCATTTTTGAACCGTAAAGTTTCATATCAGTGCACACTCCGCTACAGAGTGAAAATCTCATCCAAAATTTGTGATACCGTGCCCTCTACCATATGGGATACTCCGAACTTGTTTACCTTATCATGAAGTGTCACTGATTACGTCACGTAATAGTCAGACATCTGGAATATGGAGTATCACTAACCTCTCCTTGGTTTATTTTCTTCTGGAGTTTAACTTTTCCGGCATACAAGGACAAGGTAATTTAAGTTTTATTAATGGGCGGTGAGCAGTTAATACTCTAACACTAAAAGCGATGGTTTTTCTGGTGTATGTTATAGCGCTCAGAAATTTAAAAAAATATATGAATGTTGTCCGGTAGTGTAAATCTTTTGAAATCTCTAAAATCACAAACTGCTCCTTACCACTTAATATTGTACACTGAATTGACAAAAGTCGTGGGATAGACATATGCAGATTTGCAGATGGCAGTAGTATCGTAAACACATTATTTAAAAGGGCATTCCACTATCGGAGCTGTTATTTGTACTCAGATGACTCACGTGACAAGGCTTCCAACGTAATTGTATGTGGCTGTAAGGAGTCCAGTAACGATCGCGATCCACTTTCTGCACAGCCTGTAACTTTCTTATTTTGCCAATAAACTTGTGTTGTTCAATTTGATTATATTTATGGCTTCTTGTTGTAATATTACGAGCTGACCAGACAGACATATCTTGTGCGCTACCTCCACACATTCTTCCACAGTTTTCTTGGTACCTCCCACTTGTTAGAGGTATTTTGAAATCTAATTTTAACTATATGGCAACTTGTTTTTGTTAATCTTATTGTTATTAAAGTCAATCAGTAGAGCAAACTAATACAATAGCCGGTGACGAGTTGAGGTGCATGGGGGCGCCGTGCGGCGCGAATCAAACAGCCTGAAATTCCAAGCGGCTGTTACGGCTCCCATAGTGGCTCCACAGAGGAGGCGGCAGCGTGGCTGAGGCATCCGGCAGCCACCTGCGTACTGTCGCTGTGCAATGCTGACGTACCACAGCGTCAGACGGACAGTGGCTATTATGCAATTGACGCTGCCAGCGGAGATATCGGGACCAGATGGACTTAGCTAGCTGCGGCTGTGTGTGCTGTGGCAGCTCTAGGTTCCGTGGTTTCAGGGCGGACTGCCATAACGCAGAGTCAGACAAAGTGTGGTCCATGAACCGCATTCTGGACGGCGTCCAAACGTCACAGCACCGCGCTGACAGGGCTGCGACACTAACTGTTGTAACTTCAGTATGAAATCGCTAAGCATTTAAGAAATGTTTCTAAGCTGCGTATAACTGGGCTTTGCTAGGGCTTGCGCCACGTAGACTAAACATTGCTACGACTGTGTTACTGTTTGTAATACTAAATTTTTCTAGATGTCGAAGTTTATTGTAGCATGCTGCAGAATCCGCTGTCCGATGCAGACTGCAGGAAACTGCGTGAAACGTTTTTAGATGTGGAGTGGCGCTTGCCAGAATATCGAAAATGGGAGTTGTGCATTTTATAATTTGGTAGCTGTACATGGTAGAGTGATGTGAGGATTAACTTCTGATATCTTATTTTAATTCCAGTAGGAATTTTTTTGGGAATTTTGTGGTAAGGTCTTATGGGACCAAACTGCTGAGCTCATCGGTCCCTAAGCTTACACGCTACTTAATCTAACTTAAACTAACTTACGCTAAAGACAAGACACACACACACACCCATGCCCGTGGAAGGACTCGAACCTCCGACGGGGAGAGCCGCGAGGACCGTGACTAGGCGCCTTAAACGCCGCGGCTACCCCGCGCGGCTACTTCCAGTAGAATTAATGTTGGATCACCAAACTTCTGCTACGTACGAAAGTGTTGATCTTATTGGGTAATATTGCATTGCTTTCTTTCCACACCAATTAAAATGTGTATACATGTAGTTTTCACCGTTTTTATTCCCTCTTGATGTCTCCCATCTGCCCCAATATCAGCATGTCTTAAATGGGCCGGATCTAGAACATCCACTCCTTGCAGAATGAAAAAATAAAAAAAAAACTAATTAATTAATTAGTAGAATTGTTTCTGGTGGCGGACAATGGGATAGGGAATTGGATGAAACTAATGCATCCATAGTTTGAATGAAATATGTTGTAGCAGAAAGAAAGGAAGAACGTAATACTACATATCATAAAATAGAAAGGGAGCATAGAAACACAGCAATCAACCGCTGTCCCATTGGTTTTTAACATTATTACGCATCCAGATTTGAATATCCATCTTCATTGCTAAAATACAAATAAATTGCAGAATCAGAACTGATTTACATAAAACACAAAATTTAAGTAAAACACCATGTTATTCAGTAGCAACGATCAATTCGAAACAATTTACCATTTGAGTGAGTTAGCTTACAGCAAGTACAGAAGCCTCTAATTGCTGCATGCAGTGTAAGTAACAGCTCTACGTCACAAAATTTACTTATGCAGATTCATTCCAGTATGGTAGTTTAAAACCCTCTTTTTTAAAATGAAATCAGCAAATATATTTGTATAAAACTTTTAAATATATCAGGCAGTGCTGACTAACAATGTGCATGTTCATTTCTCAGTGGTGAAGCGATCGACGAAAACATTAACAAGTTTGTACAGCTATCCTCTACAGAATTGTTACATTATACTAGGCTTAAAAAATTACTAAGTTCAATTAGCCTCGTCGTGTTGATCTTCATTTTCTTTACTGCGATGTTAACAGTTCTTCGTAAAAATTATTTATATGAACCTTTATATTTCATTTATATTAATTATTTAGTAGACCACTGAACCATTATCTTAAGAGCGACTGCGGTAGTTTTCAGCTATTGATGAATTTCACTTTGGCATGTAAATTTATTTTATCAAGAAGTATTTTAAATGTTCTTTTCAATTTTTATTTCTATTGTGGTGTAACAATTCCGCATAAAGCAGTTTATGACTCTATTGATGACCCTTTGAGCAACAAGGAATTTTTATTTATTAGAAAAAGTATTTTCCGCTACTTTATTGGAATGGAATTCGGTTAGTTAATTTTGTGACATAGAAGGCACTACTGATATTGCATGACGCAAACTGAGGCTGCTGTACTAGTCGTAAACAACCACCTCAGCTTTCATCTGTCTGTACACCAGTAAGATCAAATGGTGGCATGTACTGCCGCGAGTTTGTTCGATTGTAGCTCACCCAAATGGTATGTTGACTAGAACGGATCGTCACTATTAGATAACATTGTATTCTACCGATTGTTTCATGTAAATCAATTCTAATTATATAATTTTCTTGCATTTTAGCACAGTGATTTGTAGCTGAAATCCGGAAGTGAAAGAATAATATAAATTAATGAGATTGTGACTGATTGCTGTCTTCCTATCATTCCTTATAATCTATGGTCGCTGTGCACATCGGTTCCTTTTGGGACCAAGGTTGGTTGAAATAGGAAGCTAGGAATAATGTTTTACCTATTGTAGGTCGCGAAGTCTGTGAAGGAGAGCAGTCATGTTCCTCCTAACAAGCAAAATGCTCCAGAAGCACGCAAGCTTTTCCGGCAGTTAGTGCCCTGAGTGACACTGCGTCGTTCGTGCCCTGGGAAAACGGTTTGCTAGGTTTGCATGTGCGGTCTCGAACATGTTTCACGCAACACGCTGTTGAAAGTTCTGCAGCAAAGAGGGCGTAGCTTAATCCATTAACACCCACGCTTGCCTGCGGTTGATGCTACTGCAAACCACATTCCTACTTCGCGCGTTTCTGACCCAGTACGGTCAGTGCGCTACGTAAATAACTGCAAGTTCCTTCACCTTGTCCTACAACTTCTCACAGTCAGTTGATCCATCAAAATTAAATACACTGATGAGCCAAAGAAACTGGTACACCCGCCTAATATCGTGCAGGGCCCCCGCGAGCACGCAGAAGTGCCGCAACACGACGAGGCACGAACTCGGATTAAGTCTGAAGCAGTGCTGCAGGGAACTGACTCTATGAATCCTCTAAGGAAGCCCATAAATCAGTAAGATCACGAAAGGGTGGAGATCTCTTCTGAACAGCACGTTCCAAGGCATCCCCGATATGTTCAATAATGTTCGTATCTGTGGAGTTTGGTGGCCAGTGGAAGTGTTTAAACTCAGAAGAGTGTTCTTGGAGCCACTCTGTAACAATTCTTTACGTATCGGGTGTCTCATTGATCTGCTGGAATAGTTCAAGTCCGTAGGAATGCACAACGGACATGAATGGATGCAGGTGATCAGACCGGATGCTTACGTGAGCGCCAACTTTTACAGTCGCATCTAGACGTAACAGGGGTCCCATATCACTCCAACTGCACACTCCCCACACCAGCACAGAGTCTCTACCAGTTTGTACAGCCCCTACTTACATGTTCGGTCCATGGATTCATGAGGTAGTCTCCATATCAGTACATCTCCTCGATACAATTTGAAACGAGACCATCCGACCAGGCAACATGTTTCCAGTCATCAACAGTCCAATGTCGGTGTTGGCAGGCCCAGGCGAAGCGTAAAGCTTTGTGTTTAGCAGTCATCAAGGGTACATGAGTAGGCCTTCGGCTCCGAAAGCCCGTATCGATGATATTTCGTTGAATGGTTCGCACGCTGACACTTGTTGATGGCCCAGCACTGAAATTTGCAGCTGTTTGAGGAAGGCTTGCACTTCTGTCACGCTGAACGATTCTCTTCAGTCGTCGTTGGTCCCGTTCTTGCAGGACCTTTTTTCCGGTCGCAGCCATGTCGGATATTTGATATTTTACCAGATTCCTGATATTCACGGTATATTCGTGAAATTTTCGTACTTCATCGCTATCTCGGAAATGCTGTGTTCCATCGCTCCTGCGCCGACCATGACACCGCGCTCAAACACATTTATATCCTGAAAATCTGTCAGTGTGGCACCAATAACCCATCTAGCAACTGCGCCAGGCACTTATTGTCTTGGCCATGCAGTTCTAGGCGCTACAGTCTGTAACCGAGCGACCGATACGGTTGCAGGTTCGAATCCGGCCTCGGGCATGGATATTTGTGATGTCGTTAGGTTAGTTAGGTTTAATTAGTTCTAAGCTCTAGGCGACTGATGACCTCAGAAGTTAAGTCGCATAGTTCTCAGAGCTATTTGAACCACTTATTGCCTGCTTGTTTACATATATCTGTATTTGAAAATGCATGCCCGTACCAGTTTCTTTGGAGCTTCGGTGTATAACCGGTTGTATCCTCGATTTGTTCAAATTACGCTGTCTGCATTGTCCTTGTGCACAGTGTGCAACGCAAGGATAACTTAGTTATTGTTCTACCAGAGAAACGGGCATTGCATTCTATGGTCTTGTGTGAGTGTGATTTAATTTCTATAAGTATTATTATGTTGCAGCAACGAGCATTGCATTCATTCTTTTTCTATCCGTACGAACTAATTTTTCTTAGTTGTCAGTGTGAATGCAATAAGTATAGCACTCGCTCGCCATACATCAGTACTCCGTGCCCTTGAGAGCTGTTCTTTGAAAGCTACGAGCATTTCACCTAGATCGACTTCTACCACAGCACACACACTGGAGACCTACAAGGTTCTAATGGCTCTGAGCACTATGGGACTTAACTTCTGAGTTCATCAGTCCCCTAGAACTTAGAACTGCTTAAACCTAACTGACCTAAGGACATCGCACACATCCATGCCCGAGGCAGGATTCGAAACTGCGACAGTAGCGGTCGCACGGTTTCAGACTGTAGCGCCTAGAACCGCTCGGCTACCCCGGCCGGCAGACCTACAAGGATTCCACTTTCTAGTCTCAATGGTAGGTGACCATTCTATTTTTTCACGATAGTTACTTTCATGATTTTTTTAAATCTTTTAATTTTTTACTTGTTATTTTTTCCGTTGAACTTTTGCATGTGACACAAGTTTAAAAGTAACACGGACCATAATTCGTTGCCGGCCGGTGTGGCCGAGCAGTTCTAGGCGCTTCAGTCTGAAACCGCGCGACCGCTACGGCCGCAGGTTCGAACCCTGCCTCGGGCATGGATGTGTGTGATGTCCTTAGGTTAGTTAGGTTTAAGTAGTGCTAAGTTCTAGGGGACTTATGACCTCAGAAGTTAAGTCCCACAGTGCTCAGAGCCATTTGAACCATAATTCGATTTTTTTTTAAATAACAAAATGAAACCGGGTGTATACTCTGCAGCGTTCAGCTACGTCAGGAATATACGCGAAGAAACGGGCTAAAAGCAACGAGTGCTGGACTGTTGACCGAATGGATGCGTGTCAGAGTGGCGGGGGGCGCCAGACGAGAAGTATTTATTAATACTCGGCGGGCCCCTTGGCGCCAGCCGCGGCAGCAGTGGCGACGGCGGCGGCGGCGGCGGCGCGACGTGTCTATATTGTGTCCGGCTGGCTGTGCCGAGCTGGCGCATTGTCCCGATCGCGCCTTTGTGCCCGCGGACGTGTCCATTGTCCGGGCGAGGAGGATGGGGCGCGGTGCCTTTCGCCAGTCAGCTCATATAACGAGCATTGTCCAGGCCTGCTGACACACTGGGCATGCATATGGGAAGTGGTCGCGCAACACCCAGCGACAGAAAGTCGCCGGCCCCACTGCGGCTCGCGTCCACTCGCGCGTCGTGGGCTGCAGTGTTGCACCCGAAACTGTTTTGTAAGAAACAGAAAAATAACATTCTTGCTGGGAGCATGATAGTGCAGAAATATTAAGAAACAAGAAAGCAGTAATACCCTATTTTTAGACTTGAGAAGATGTATGAAAGTGCACAGAGATATAAAATTGCTTGGAAACGGTATCAACAACAGAGTTCTTAGAATGATACATTGTATATATACAGTGTGTGCAAGGGTCCAGATGGTTTTAGAGGCACTACTTTCCAAGAATTCCACTTGAGAAAAAAGCTATAGTTCACTATTTTATGAACAAATAGTTTTTACAAACAAAGGGAACCATGATGTACTTTAAGAAATCTTCCGTAACTGTGACAGCCCATCCACTAAAAGTTAATCTGTCACGGTTATGTTCTAATGTATAATGGCTATACACAGTTGTTTGAAGATAAACAGGATGTGCAACATGTCAGCGGTTCCATTCAACATGTTATCGAATGAAGTACTTCGCAGCAACAACAACATGAGTTTGGGTAACTTTGCACTGAAGTAGCAACAGAGAACCCCACATTTGCAGAAATGACTGGTTTAGGTCAAATGGAGAATTTTCGTCATCATGTGAGAAAGCTTGTGTGTTAATTGGAATCCATTAGATACGGGAGGTGCTCACCGCCATTTCAATTATCAAACGTAAAGGAGGACGGCAATCAGACGCAAAAATTGTAATTCATTGCAAATGTAGATTTCGACTATAACATAGTCATCAATGGTCCCAGAAGATTATATAGGGACAACCATGTCAGAGCATGAACATATCATATTTAACGGTAGCATTTAGATGGATAAAAACATCCTTGTTTCTTCTATGTAAACGCTAGCGTCACATTATCTTAAGATCAAAAGGAATACTATTTTTGTGCTACTAACCATATACAATAATGTATTATGATTCCATTGTTTATATGTAACGCCTATAGTACACGTGTACTCAGTATTTTATTATATACTGCCTACTGCGTCTTTTGATGTAATGCATTCTGAAATTTATAATAGCAGTCACTAACGTATTCAACACAATATAAAGACTATGCAGTTTCTTGATTAGTTTTCGTGAAACCCTAGGCTTACAGTTTTTACGGAATATATAGATTCTTTTGGACTTCGTATAATGCAGTTTTTACAAGGCCTTTAATCAAAATTATGTAATAAGTAACTGACAATATTATAATTAACTTAGTATTCTGAGAAAATGTACATCAAATTGCAATGCTATTTACGACACACGATGATACTTCGAGGTAGAAACAGAAACGGAATGAGTGTAGGGTCCTATATCTCCTCCTAACTTGACGATCTCATGTCATACGCAAGAGTGCTGTGAGTGAAAGTGAAACATAGTTGATGTGAGCTGTAACAGATGCTCATTTGCTCGTAGGGTTACATATTCTTACTGCGATAAGTAGTCGATGGTTAAATTTTTAAATTTAAGAGCTCTGTTCACAATGAAAATTTTTGAAAGTTCGTTATTAATGATTTTCATGATGTCATTTTCCATTATGCTATTTTTTCACTTAGTGCAAAAATTTATATGCTCCTGTTTGTGTATTATAGCCACATTCTGACAGATGATGACCTCTAAGTCTAAAGTAGTTACAGAAAAAAATGAAAGTAAATAAATAATGATATGTGGTTATTTCGCAACAAAACGTCTTTCACACAAGATGCGTCCGGCGATTTTACGAACATTTTTACTATTAACTTATTGTCTTTCGTGTGGTTAGATGCGGCCCTTCTCAAAAACCGCTCTTCTGTCGACGAATTTTTCTCAGAGTAACAGTTAACCCTATGCCCTCAGCTACAATTTGTTTCTTATATTCCGATCTCTGACTGCTCTACTGATTTCACCCTCTACCATTACCTCAACTACCATAGAGGTTATTCTAAATAAATCAAATGGCTCTGAGCACTATGGGACTTAACATCTGAGCTCATCAGTCCCCTAGAACTTAGAACTACTTAAACCTAACTAACCTAAGGACATCACACACATCCATGTCCGAGGCAGGATTCGAACCTGCGACCGAAGCGGTCGGTCGGTTCCAGACTGAAGCGCCTAGAACCGCTCGGCCACATCGGCTGACGAGGTTATTCTCTGATGTGTTTTATGTCCTGTCATCTTACCTCGTTCTTTTTGTGCGAGTTTTCCACACGTTTCTTTCCTCGCAGAATCTCGCTAGTCCGCTTGTAATGTTGTCCTTGCATCGTCCGTCTTGGGTTAGTTTGCTTTGACGGTAGCAGAAATCCTTTACGTCGTCTACTTCGTTATTACCAATTTTGATTTTAAGTTTCTCACTATTTCCATTTCTGCCACTTCTTTTTACGTTCGTATTCCTTCTGTTTACGCAAAAACCATGTTCTGTACTCATCTGACAGTTCATTCCATTCCACAGATCTCGTAATTCTTGATTTTCATTGAAGATAGCAGTGTTATCAACGAACCTCACCACTAATATACTTTCATCCTTAATATAAACCCCACTGTTGAACCCTCTTCTTCGTTCGTCATTGATTATTCGATTTACGAATTGAGCGATTGAGGTAAAATAATGTATTCCTGTTATACATTCCTTTTAAGCCGAACACAATGTTCTTGCTCTTCCAGTTTTTTAGTTACCTTCTGCTCCTTGTACGTATTGCGCATTGCCCGCCATTCGCTCTAGCTCGCTCATACTTTTCACAGGATTTCCCACTATTTGCACTATTTATCGTATGTTGCATGTTTTTCCAAATCAATAAACTATATCAAGGTGTGACGATTTCTCTTAAGTCTTGCTGTCGTAATAAATGCAAACTACACCTCTGGAGCCTCTGTCCTTCTTCAAATACCAAATCACCAATTTTCTTTTCGATTGCTCTACGTTTCATTCTTGTTAGAACTTGCACCACAGAGCTGTTGAGCACATTGTGCTATAGTTCTCGTACTTACTAATTTTTGAATATTTTTCCGAAAGTCTGATGGCATATCTCCTGTCCCTTGCACTTTAGAAACCAAACTGTATAGTCGTTTAGTTGTCACTTCTCCCAATGACCTTAGAAACTCCCAAGGATCTTTATCTATGCTTTTCGTCTGATTTGATTGCATGTCTCACAAAGCTTTGTTTTATTCCACTACTGGAATCCTGTTTTGCTTATAGACTTCCATTTCTTTTTCAATCACGTTGTCAGGCAAGCCGAAACACTGGTAGATGCCTTCAGTGTACCCTCTTCTTCTCTGCTATTAGTAGCGAAATTTCCTAACATATAATTTAAATGAAGGTTGTCATGAATTTTAAATACCGATACGCTGAAACTTTCCTTCCAGTTACCTTGTCTTTTCCAGTTTCTTCACCTTTTTCCTGCAACCATTTCGCTTTTGGTTCACTGTTATCCCTATTTACTTACAGAAGTAATATTCGGCGTTCCCCAAGGACGTGTTACAGGCCCTCAATCGGTCCTGATCTATATTATAGGAGACAATTTGAGTAGCCGTCTTAGACTGTTTTAAGAAGATGTTGTCACTTACGGTCTTAAAGTCATCCGATGATCAAAACGACTTGCAAAATGATTTAGATAAGATATCTGTATGGTGCTAAAAGTGGCAACTGACCTTGAATAAATAAAAGTGCGAAGTTATTCACATGAGTACTAAAAGAAATCAGCTAAATTTTGATTACACGATAAGTGACACAAATATGAGGGCTCTAAATTAAACTAAATACTTAGGAATTACAATTACAAATAACCTAAATTGGAAGGATCACATAGATAATATTGTTGGTATAGCAAACCAAAGAGACTGGTTACACTACGTTTGTCCGCCCTATTCTGGAGTATTGCTGTGCGGTGTGGGATCCGCATCAGCTGGGACTGACGGATGACATCGAAAAAGTACAAAAAAGGGCAGCTCATTTTGTACTATCGCGAAATAGGTGAGATAGTGTCACAGACATGATACGTGAATTGGAGTGGCAATCATTAAAAAAAAGGCGATTCTCGTTACGACGGGATCTTCTTATGAAATTTCAATCACCAGTTTTCTCTTCCGATTGCGAAAACATTCTGTTTGCACCCACCTACGTAGGGAGAAATGATCATCACGATAAAATAAAAGAAATCGGGGCTGGCACAGGAAAATTGAAGTGCTCGTTTTCCCGCATGCCGTTCTAAAGTGGAACGGTAGAGAACCAGCATGAAGGTGATTCATTGAACGCTTTGCCAGGCACTTTGTTGTGAATAGCAGAGTAATCACGCAGATGTAGATGTTGATTTCCAACGTCACACATAATGCTGTATTCCTGTCTTTTCTGAACACATTTCTGTACATCCTTCTTTCGTAAGTCAGTTGAAGTATTTCTTCAGATATCTATGGTTACTCCACGGTTAGTATCGTTGAACCTTTGTTTGACTGTTCAACTTCCCTGACTGAAATGCCTATTTTGAAATTTACTACAGCCTTCAATAACTTCATTTGAATGCCATCATCTCCAAGCTTTTTTCCAAGTACGCCTATCCCACATGTGACTGTTAAACAGCATATTAATTAAAAATAGCTGAAATTTATTGCAGAAATAAGTTACACTTTCTTCCCCGTGGTTTCTACTATGAATTCCGCGTTCTCCGTTAACTAGGGCTTCTTTTGCTTCTCATCCTTCCGCGTTCCAGTCGCGCATGATAAGTAGACTATCATCTCCCTTTGCATACTGAACTACCCTTTCATCATCCTACATACTTTGTGACTTCATCATCTGCTAGTGACGTCGTCATATTTACCCCAATATTTTTTATTTTATTTTTACGAGGGGCGTTCAGAAAGTAAGCTCCGATCGGTCGCGAAATGGAAACGACTATGAAAATCCGATAAAGCTTTGCACAGATGTGTTGGGTAGTGTCTCTAGTATAATCCCAGTTAGCATCACGTCGCTCTTCTCATTTCTGAGCTCGCAGTGAGTGCGTAAAGATGTCTAGAAAATAGTGTCTGCCGCCAAGTACGAGGGCCTGGTGAGAAATTTCGCCTGAAGCTATGCAGCTAACATTACATAACTGTCGTGCTGTTTCTTCTTCAAGACAATCCTCAGCCGCATTCTGCAGGGGCAATGAAGATGTTCCTGCATCGTTTTCAAATGGAAATGTGAGATTACCCACAATACAGTCCGCAATTGTCTCCTGCTGAGTTTCATCTCTGGTCACATGAACCGCTGTCTTTGAAGACAACATTTTGACACAGACAACGAGGTGTAGGCCAGCGTGGAGAATTGGCGGAAAGCACTGGCGGCTGCCTTCTATGATGAGGCTATTGAAAAGTTGGTACAACGCTATGACAAAAGTCTAAGAACGGCGACTACGTAGAGAAGTAGCTGGAAGGTGTAGCTAATTGTTACAAGTAAAACATTTCTGATGTTCACTGTGGTTTCAATTTGGCAATCAATCGGAGCTTACTTTCTGAACAGGCCTCGTATTTTACACGTCTAGTTCCGTAGGACCAAGATAAGGAGCAAATTTCCAAGATCATAGAACTTGTCAATACATTAAATTACAACATAAAAGTAATAACAGATAAAATGAAATGTTTATGAACGCAAAAAACAGACAAACCATATGTTTATGTAAACGCAGCCAACACTATAACATGGTAATCAGCTTAAAATGGTTCAAATGGCTCTGAGCACTATGGGACTCAACTGCTGAGGTCATAAGTCCCCTAGAACTTAGAACTACTTAAACCGAACTAACCGAAGGACATCACACACATCCATACCCGAGGCAGGATTTGAATCTGCGACCGTAGCGGTCGCGCGGTTCCGGACTGTAGGCCTAAAACCGCTTGGCCACACTGACCGACGGTAATCAGCTTAATTTTTTAAGGAACTCCTCGACAGGATAGAAGGAGTGGCCCATGAGGAAGCTCCTCAGATTCGATTTGAAACCGTGTAGATTGCCGCAAAGATTTTTGAATTCTTGTGGTAGTTTATTGAAAATGGATGACGGAGTAAATTTCTCGCCTTTCTGCATAAGAGTCAAAAAAGTGCGATCCAAATGCGGATTGGATTTCTGCCTAGTATTAGCTGAAAAAAAGCTGCTAATTCTTGGGAACAAAATGATATTAACAAGATACGATAGTAATATATATATATATATATATATATATATATATATATATATATATATATAGGGAGAGAGAGAGTGAGAGAGAGAGAGAGGGGCCAGTGTCGTAATACCCAGACTAATGAAAAGAGGTCGACAACAGGTTCGCCAATTTACATCACATATTGCCCGAACCACCCGTTTCAGAGCCAAAAATATCCTCTGAGAATGGGGAGACCTACCCCAAAATTTAATAGGGTGCTTTTCGCGTTGAACTATCACTTACTTCAGAAGCGCCTCGAATAGTAAAAATGGAACGCTATGTCTTTGAACAAGATCCTGAACAGGGGCTTTCAACGACATTTTACTATCCATCTGAACACCTAGAAATTTGAACTGTTCAGTTTCTCCAATCACATACCCAGTCTGTGAAATTAAACGTCGGGTTTTGTCGATTTGGTGTTACAAAACTGAGTCTTACTGTGGGTTAGCGTTAGTTTGTTTTCTACGAGCCATGAACTTGTGCCCTGACCTGCACTATTTGAAAAAGTGTCAAAGTGCCACAGAACATCTATTACTACCAAGCTAGTGTAATCAGCAAACAAATATTTTAGAACCACCAGGACTTGCCCCAGCACCTCCCCTTCCCCCACCCCCCACCGCCCTATTTAAGTGTGCCCCACTCAGACCCCACATCATAGCCATTACCAACACTGTGGATAATGACCTTTTGCTGTCTTGTATTAAAGTAAGAGATTAAGCGATTCCGAGCTACTCCCTATATATAATGGCCAAACTTCAGGAGCAATATTTTGTGATCAACACAATCAAATGCCTTAGTTAAATAAAAAGAGATGCCTAGTGTTAGAAACATTTTCTTTGATCTCCCCAGACCCTCAGAGAGAAAAGAAATTACAGCATTTCCAGTTGTTAAAAGACTTCTAAAACCGAACTGTGCATTTGATAGCAAATTATTTGAAATAAAATGATCAATTATCCGTACATACGCAGCATCTTGAATAATTTTAGCAAGCATTGATGGCATAGGAATAGGTGTACATTGTCTACATTATCCCTTTCTCCATTTTTATAAACCGGCTTTACTACCGAACACTTTAATCGTTCAGGAAACACATCATTCTTAAAGGAAAAATGACAAGTATTGCTAAGTAAAGGGCTACCATGTGCATCACGGTACTTTAATATTCTCCTAGCTACTCCATTATTTCTGTGTAAGACCTTAGTCTTCAGTGATTTAATTGTTGAATCGTTGCCCCCTTGTTAGTATCACACAGGATTATTTCAGACATCAGTCTCGGAAAGTCATTTTCCAAGAGGGAACTGTAAGAACTGAATTTTTATTTGATTCACCAGCAATTATCAGAAAGTCACTGTTAAATACTGTACATGTATCTGACTTGAACAAAAACACTTTTACTACGAACTGACTTTATATCATCGACCTTGTGCTGCTGACAAAACCCTTCCTTCACGACTGACATGGTTTTAACTTTATCCTGTGAATTAGCTGTTACATTTGCGTACCACGTAGCCTTTGCCTTGCTAATAACATTTCTGGACACCTTACATTAGTGTTTCTAGTGGGCAATTGTGGCGCTGTTGTGACTACTTCTAACATTTTGTTTTAATTCCCACTTTGTTGTACATGATATCATCATGCCACTAGTAAGCCACCCAGGCTGCAGTACCCTGTATAGAACGTTCTAATGGAAAGTAACTCTCAAAGAGCATGAGAAATGTGTTAAGGAAAGCACTATATTTGTCATCTATGTTATTGCCACTATAAACATCCTGCCACACTTGTTTCTTAACGATGTTTAAAGAACTCTCTATTTCTTTTAGATTACCTTTTCTACTGTATTCCTGAAGAGGGGCAGCAGCCTTTTCAGTAGTTGCAAGGGCAACAGTCTGGATGATTGACTGATCTGGCCTTGTAACAATAACCAAAACGGCCTTGCTGTGCTGGTACTGCGAACGGCTGAAAGCAAGGGGAAACTACAGCCGTAATTTTTCCCGACGGCATGCAGCTTTACTGTATGATTACATGATGATGGCGTCCTCTTGGGTAAAATATTCCGGAGGTAAAATAGTCCCCCATTCGGATCTCCGGGCGGGGACTACTCAAGAGGATGTCGTTATCAGGAGAAAGAAAACTGGCGTTCTACGGATCGGAGCGTGGAATGTCAGATCCCTTAATCGGGCAGGTAGGTTAGAAAATTTAAAAAGGGAAATGGATAGGTTGAAGTTAGATATAGTGGGAATTAGTGAAGTTCGGTGGCAGGAGGAACAAGACTTCTGGTCAGGTGACTACAGGGTTATAAACACAAAATCAAATAGGGGTAATGCAGGAGTAGGTTTAATAATGAATAGGAAAATAGGAATGCGGGTAAGCTACTACAAACAGCATAGTGAACGCATTATTGTGGCCAAGATAGATACGAAGCCCACGCCTACTACAGTAGTACAAGTTTATATGCCAACTAGCTCTGCAGATGACGAAGAAATTGAAGAAATGTATGATGAAATAAAAGAAATTATTCAGATCGTGAAGGGAGACGAAAATTTAATAGTCATGGGTGACTGGAATTCGAGTGTAGGAAATGGGAGAGAAGGAAACATAGTAGGTGAATATGGATTAGGGGACAGAAATGAAAGAGGAAGCCGCCTGGTCGAATTTTGCACAGAGCACAACATAATCATAACTAACACTTGGTTTAAGAATCATGAAAGAAGGTTGTATACATGGAAGAACCCTGGAGATACTAAAAGGTATCAGATAGATTATATAATGGTAAGACAGAGATTTAGGAACCAGGTTTTAAATTGTAAGACATTTCCAGGGGAAGATGTGGACTCTGACCACAATCTATTGGTTATGACCTGTAGATTAAAACTGAAGACACTGCAAAAAGGTGGGAATTTAAGGAGATGGGACCTGGATAAACTAAAAGAACCAGAGGTTGTACAGAGATTCAGGGAGAGCATAAGGGAGCAATTGACAGGAATGGGGGAAATAAATACAGTAGAAGAAGAATGGGTAGCTTTGAGGGATGAAGTAGTGAAGGCAGCAGAGGATCAAGTAGGTAAAAAGACGAGGGCTAGTAGAAATCCTTGGGTAACAGAAGAAATATTGAATTTAATTGATGAAAGGAGAAAATATAAAAATGCAGTAAGTGAAACAGGTACAAAGGAATACAAACGTCTCAAAAATGAGATCGACAGGAAGTGCAAAATGGCTAAGCAGGGATGGCTAGAGGATAAATGTAAGGATGTAGAGGCCTGTCTCACTAGGGGTAAGATGGATACCGCCTACAGGAAAATTAAAGAGACCTTTGGAGATAAGAGAACGACTTGTATGAATATCAAGAGCTCAGATGGAAACCCAGTTCTAAGCAAAGAAGGGAAAGCAGAAAGGTGGAAGGAGTATATAGAGGGTCTATACAAGGGCGATGTACTTGAGGACAATATTATGGAAATGGAAGAGGATGTAGATGAAGATGAAATGGGAGATATGATACTGCGTGAAGAGTTTGACAGAGCACTGAAAGACCTGAGTCGAAACAAGGCCCCCGGAGTAGACAATATTCCATTGGAACTACTGACGGCCGTGGGAGAGCCAGTCCTGACAAAACTCTACCATCTGGTGAGCAAGATGTATGAAACAGGCGAAATACCCTCAGACTTCAAGAAGAATATAATAATTCCAATCCCAAAGAAAGCAGGTGTTGACAGATGTGAAAATTACCGAACTATCAGCTTAATAAGTCACAGCTGCAAAATACTAACACGAATTCTTTACAGACGAATGGAAAAACTAGTAGAAGCCAACCTCGGGGAAGATCAGTTTGGATTCCGTAGAAACACTGGAACACGTGAGGCAATACTGACCTTACGACTTATCTTAGAAGAAAGATTTAGGAAAGGCAAACCTACGTTTCTAGCATTTGTGGACTTAGAGAAAGCTTTTGACAATGTTGACTGGAATACTCTCTTTCAAATTCTAAAGGTGGCAGGGGTAAAATACAGGGAGCGAAAGGCTATTTACAATTTGTACAGAAACCAGATGGCAGTTATAAGAGTCGAGGGACATGAAAGGGAAGCAGTGGTTGGGAAGGGAGGAAGACAGGTTTGTAGCCTCTCCCCGATGTTGTTCAATCTGTATATTGAGCAAGCAGTAAAGGAAACAAAAGAAAAATTCGGAGTAGGGATTAAAATTCATGGAGAAGAAATAAAAACTTTGAGGTTCGCCGATGACATTGTAATTCTGTCAGAGACAGCAAAGGACTTGGAAGAGCAGTGGAATGGAATGGACAGTGTCTTGAGAGGAGGATATAAGATGAACATCAACAAAAGCAAAACAAGGATAATGGAATGTAGTCTAATTAAGTCGGGTGATGCTGAGGGAATTAGATTAGGAAATGAGGCACTTAAAGTAGTGAAGGAGTTTTGCTATTTGGGGAGCAAAATAACTGATGATGGTCGAAGTAGAGAGGATATAAAATGTAGGCTGGCAATGGCAAGGAAAGCGTTTCTGAAGAAGAGAAATTTGTTAACATCCAGTATTGATTTAAGTGTCAGGAAGTCATTTCTGAAAGTATTCGTATGAAGTGTGGCCATGTATGGAAGTGAAACATGGACGATAAATAGTTTGGACAAGAAGAGAATAGAAGCTTTCGAAATGTGGTGCTACAGAAGAATGCTGAAGATTAGATGCGTAGATCACATAACTAATGAGGAAGTATTGAATAGGATTGGGGAGAAGAGAAGTTTGTGGCACAACTTGACCAGAAGAAGGGATCGGTTGGTAGGACATGTTCTGAGGCATCAAGGGATCACCAATTTAGTATTGGAGGGCAGCGTGGAGGGTAAAAATCGTAGAGGGAGACCAAGAGATGAATACACTAAGCAGATTCAGAAGGATGTAGGTTGCAGTAGGTACTGGGAGATGAAAAAGCTTGCACAGGATAGAGTAGCATGGAGAGCTGCATCAAACCAGTCTCAGGACTGAAGACCACAACAACAACAACAACCTTTTCTACATAGTTTGTAACTATATAAAACATTTGAGTGAAAACCATTTTAGTGTTAAAATTTGTGGGTGTGAAAGGACAGTTATCCTTTTACTAATAGAAAGCCCATCTAGTAATGAGGAATGAACAAAAATATTGTCTATGGTTCTGCTACTGTTCCCCTGAACCCTGGTTGGAAAAGCATAGTCTGCATCACATCATATAAATTTAGGAGATCTTCAACATGCTTTTTCTTGCACAGTCACATACAGAAATATTACTGAAGTCACCACATATAACTAATGTTTGGTACTTCCTATAAAGTAAATGCCCTGCATTCAGAGTTAAATAACAACAATTAGAAGTTTAGTTTCACTAGATGCAACTGCCCCTGCACAGCGTTCAAATACCTTTTCAGTGCATTGCCATGATACGTCTGTGTACTCAAATGGAATACTGTTTCTTATGTACATAGCCAATTCCCCAGTCTGCAGAGAACTAAAACAACAGCCAGCTAACCTGCATCCTGGTAAAGGAAGTCTCTGAATTATCAAATTATTTAAGTGGTGCTCCGATATACCAGTAATGTCAGAGTCAACATCTATAAGCAATTCACTAACTTTATCTCTAATACGTCTTATATTTTGATGAAATATGCCAATTCCTTCATTACCTGGATACCTGACCTCCTGTGAAACTGATTCCTTTGTTAGAGGGACTTCCTTTAAGCAGGGATACCTGTCAGATGACTTCAACAAAACAAAGGTGCAGCTCTGAAGCCAACCACTACAGGAATTTTTCTGTGAGTGTTCCCACCACCTCCCACTACACTGTCGCCTGTAAGCTTTGCCAGCCTCCCCTTCCCACAACTATTGAGTTGCAGGTTGTTGATGTTGCTTTTTATCCATTTTGATGAAACACAGCTATCACTGAAGTGTTCACAATAACACATTCTCTGCATTAAAGCTGTTTGTAAGAAATGCTATCCCCGTTATACCAATTTCTGCTGTTGTTGCCACCAACCTATATCCTTTTGACAAGAAATTCTCACTTTATTTCTTTTATTGACCTCCACTATATCTAAACTTAGCCTTTGCATTTCCATTTTCTTATTTTCCAGCCCTACCAGATATTCCACTAACCGAATCCAAGCACATTATCTTTTCGATGGTTATTCTCATCCTTTAAACCTCATAGCAGTCCCCTCCAGATTGTCAGAATGGGGACGAATTCTGAATATTTTTCCAATGTAAGGATTATCGGGACTCAATTTTTTATTGCATTCCACACGTTCTATAGGTACACGTTATGTCTTTTTAAAGCAGTGTTTTTCATTAACTTCTGAAAACTCATGCTGATCATAAGTAATACCTACTGTCTTTATAAGGGCCCTTGCAGACCCCAAGAGCAAAAGGGTACCCTTAAACTCTGAATGCCCTTCCGTCCTCTGGGAAAGACGAAGAGCTAACTCACATACCGGAATTCTTCGGCTGCCTTTGCTGATGACTTTTATCCATAATTTAGGCAGTGGTCTAGTTCGAAACTCAGACCTAGTACTCGTGCATTAAGATTAGTAGACAAAGGCACTACCCCAGAACCAATTTGTAAATTATAGATCGTATTCTAAAATTTCTAGGACGCCACGACAACTGAAGTAGTTAGTAGTCACGATGGAAATGCTCCTCGATAGATGTTGTTGCAGGAAAAATCACATTAAGTAAGATGTCGGTTTGTTAATACCACGATGTACCTCTTACATTTGAAAATCAGCTAATAAATAAGCGTATTTAAACGACCTATAGTTATTATTAGTCGCCCATTTCAGTTATAGTCATCGGTCGCCTTTAAAAAAGAGTTACCATGTGGTCCCTAAATTAAAATAGCAGTTCCTTTTGTCAAGAATAAAGGGCAGATTCTTCCAGCAATGCTATGCAGACCTCGATTCGTAACATTTCTTTATCTCATACAATAAAAAAAAATCCACACTACCGAGTACAAAACGACACCATTTACAACATTTAATGGTAACTGAGAATGAATAGACTCTTGTTCAAAGTTGACTACGTTGGTAATGGCTTTGCTGCTGCCCACGTTTGTCGTTTTATTTTCCAACCGTCTCTGACCGTAGCGCAGGTGAAACACTCATGCAAGTTACTTGCAAATTGGTCTACAGATTCCGAGCACACACATTACCGTTACGGTGATTCTCGTAAGTGTACACCTGCACTCGCTCGCATACAGTAGTCACATAAATGGCGGACTGGTGCTGCATATTTAGTCAAAAGTTCGACGCCAGGCTGGCATAATGTTTTTATTACTGGAAAGAACTCCCCCGAACTATACACATGTTGTTCCGTTCACGGTCTCGTGAAAAGGACATAAATGGTGCAATACGAATCTATTTGTGTCATTTCGATTTGATAATTGAAGGTACAGCTGCCAGCAAATGGCAGACTGGTTCTGGATCCAATGTAGACGGGAAAGTCGTTAGACACCTGAGTCATATTCACAAAAAACAGGATTCGAATCACTCTCAGCACTCTCTGATTTAGAGTGTACTGTATCTTAACCGCTTCAGGCAATTATCTGGATGGTACGCTGAAAAACAATATAATGTAGAAAGCCAACCTTGCAAAATTGCTGGTATTCCTGGTTACTTGGTAGAATTGTCGACGATATATTAACCTATAACAATCTTCTAAATTATTGCAGGTAATTCATAAGGTCCTTAAATGCGTAATATTTCAGGTCACATCAGTTGGTTGTACCTTATACATTACATCCTTAGGAGAAACAAATCACTAGCTAGCTAAGAGCTAGGCCGAACCATAATTACAGCTACTGCAACGCAACCTGCCGCTGTTGTGGATTTCTGTGTATTCATATACAGCCAGGTTTTAAATATGAAAAACATGCATATTAAAAACATATTCCCTGTTACAGATATGAATGTGAAATGCATACCTAAATGAGACTGTATATCCAAATAACACTCATTCTTTGGCATACGAATACATTTTTACGAGAGACATTGTTCCTCCTTTGCATTAAAACAGTGATACAAGCGCAGAGAGATTGGTTTAGGTACCTTAATGGGAAGGCTTTCTCTTACGGGCTATAAACATATTTTACCGCCAAGAAATGTTGGTAAAATTTATTTAGTGAACAACCAGATCGGTCCAAAGATCATCATCTGATTATAACATATATAACATCATACTAGGCGATATAAAATCATTGAGATCAAATAATAAAATTTATGAGGTCGTTACTATTTTCAAATGATTATATAAATTATATCATCAGTCGGAAAAATGTGCGAGTTTTAATCACGCTATACTAAAAACCGTTATCAATATAATATGAATGAATGCAATGTTCAGCACATTTTTATAAATTACTACGTAATTTATGTTAATAATTGATAAAAGTGACGGATTTATGGATTTTATTGCTTCGTGCCAGTGGTTTTATGTGAGATAGTGTGGTATTTCAAATGTTTTCGTTAACCTGATGATGGTTAGTGGACGAAAAGGGGTTGTTCAATAAAGAAACTTTATCAGCAGCTCTTGGAGGTAAGTTATGGCCATGAAAACATTAAGGAAACAGAAAAGCCGTGGAGGTGTACCTCACTGTTGCTAAGCATTTCCTACTATGAGCCCACTGCGTTAACGATGTCACACGTTGTAGTAAAATTAGTAATTGAACTAACTCGGTATTAAAGGATGGTTCGCACGTACGCCGCCGGAGGGTATGCTCTCGTTATAATGCCACAATCATATAAATTAAATGTTCTATAACATAGAAATGATGTGAAACAGTTTTGTGTCACTTCTACTTTGTTTGTGTTTACCTGAAAACTTTTTTGAGGAAACTTTATTTTATGACAACAAGAAGCAAGGCTCATCGAGAATATGAGAATTACTATGTGAGAAATAGCGTAACAAAAAGTGTTTTTATAATAATTAGTAACTATAATTTCTGTAAGCGAGGTGAAATAATAGCCTGGGGGGATGTAGCTCTTCTGTAGCATCGTCTAGGACAAAATATTCCGGACGTAAAATAGTCTCCCATTCGGATCTCGGGCTGGGTACTACCCCAGAGAATAACGTCATCATGAGCAACAAAAACGGCGTTTTCAATATGACAAGCAGCCAGAGTTGTAAAACAGCTCTTTTTCTGACTTCATGATCATTAGTTTGAGGTTTTTTCCATAACCTGTTCTGAAATCATTCATCTAGTCAGAATAAGCAATGTTCCAAATAGCAAAATATCATGGCAATCGTTATCCAATCGTTTTGCTATGTGGAGTAATGTTAATTCTGATTGAATGAATGATATGAGAATGGATTATTGATGAAGTTCGTCATACTAAAACAGTACCACAAGTTACTGATCTTCAAACATCCCACAAAACTGCAAATCACTAGAAAAAGGCTTCCTAATGGTCGGACTGTGGAATGTTAGATACCTTATCTAGATAGGGAGGTTAGAGGATTTAATATGGGAAGTGGAAAGATAAATGGAGTGAAGATATATACAACGGGAATTCGTGAAGTGTGGTGGGAGGAAGAGCAGGACTTCTGGTAGGGTGGGTGAAAGGTTATAAATTATAAAGAATACCGATATTGATGGAGTCGGTCTAATAATGAATAGTAAAGCGGGTGACTTACTATGTACATCATACTAATTCAATAATATAACCAAGATACGCGAAACCAGTGTCCTCTGCGATAGTGAACGTTTATATGCTAACTAGCGCCGTATATGATGAAGAGACTGAATGCACGAGTAGGATGAGGTAAAATATATAATGAGGATAGGTAAGGGAGAGAAACGTTTGATTGTAATGGGAGATCGGAATACGATTTTACGAGAAAGGAAGACAAGAATACATACTAGGAAAAAGTGGACTGAGGGAAAGGGAAATTCTGGCAGAATATTAAAAGGAACACTAATTTCATTACTCCTAACATTTGGTTTTTAGAATAATGTGAAAAGGTTGTGCATGTGGAAGAAATCTTGAGACACTGGAACTATTGAAGTCTGTTATATATAGGTAAGGCATAAAGTCTGTTATATATAGGTAATGGGGGTGTAAGGTATGTGATGCGTCTCAAACAGCCTCTCCATACAAATTCCAACCTCACCTTCACGAGTTGCAGCCAAGGATTGCTGCACGGTACACCCTGTTACCACTAACGAGGATATGGCGACCGAGTATCTCCCGGAATAAGGAGACACCCTCTACCAAGCGAAACGGCCTCCTAGGAGGGCGGATGAGCAGGTAGAGGCTGGGCACTCTCTTGTCCTTGGGATGGGAATCTGTCCCTAAAGGCGGAAGAGCCACATGATGGCCAACGGCATAGAATGAAGAAGGCAAGGAGAAACCACTTCATTAAAGATCTAATTAGATTTCTCAAGTATCAGCAGCCATAATATGAATAAGAAATAAGCTCTAGTAAAAATGCAATCCGGAGTTATAACCCCTCATTCGGTTCTCCGGGAGGGGACTACCAGAGATCTCGTTTCAACAGTTCATAGGAAGAAAGGAAATAAAAAGAGCTATAGTAGAATTGGAACGTGGAACGTCCGCACCTTACTGCAGATGGGGAAGCTCGAAAACCTTAAGCAAGAAATGAAGAAAATGAAGTTGGATATACTAGGAGTGTCTGAAATGAGATGGCCTAACTGCGGAGATTTCTGGAGTGATGAGTACAGGATAATTCACACAGGAACGATAGAAGATAGAGCTGGAGCAGGTGGGGTTGGGGTAGTTATGAGTCGAAAATTGGGGAAGAGAGTGAAGGGATATATACAATATGGAGGAAGGATAATACTTGTCAGTCTGGATACCAAACCTACAGAGACGGTTGTGATACAGGTCTATATGCCTACCACAAACCAGGAGGATGAGGAAGTTGAAGCTGTATATGAAGAGTTAAATGGAGCCTGGAGAGGAATCAAAGGAGAAACAAATTTAATAATCATGGGAGACTGGAACGCAATAGTAGGAGATAAAGAGGTACAGCCAGCTGTTGGACGCTACGGCCTTGGTAAAAGGAATGATAGAGGAGACCGACTTATAGAATTTTGTAACAGGAATCAACTGATAATATCGGACACGTGGTTTCAACATCACCCCCGTAGAAGATACACCTGGAAGTCACCAGGGGATAGAGAACGATACCAAATTGATTACATTCTAGTCAAAAATAGATTTAGAAATCAACTAAAAGACTCTAGAGCATACGCAAGCCCAGATATTGTGAGTGATCACAACATGGTTGTTGCGGAATGCCGACTCAAGTTCAAATGCATCAGGAAGAAAATAGGAAATGGAAAACTGGATATAGGGAAGCTTGGAAACCGTGAGACGCAGAAGGAGTTCCAAGAAAGGGCTAAGGATCTAATTCAACAGCATCCTATAGAGAATGTAGAACAACATTGGGAAAATATGAGAGATGGCCTAATAAAAGCAGCTGAAGAGATAATTGGAAAACAAAAACCTGAAAAGAGGAAGGAGTGGATAACTGATGAAATAATACTTATGTTTGAGGAAAGAAGGAAGCTCAAAAATAATGAAACGGAAGAAGGGAAAACGGCATACCGAGTGCTTAGGAACAAAATCAACAGGAAGTTGAAGCAAGTAAAAGAAAGATTCCTTGAAGACAGATGCAAAGAAGTTGAAGACCTTCTGAATAAAGGGAACCTTGAATTAGCATACAAAACAGTGAAACGCTTCTTCTCAGGAGGACAAGGATTAGATGTAATGCCCTAATAAGAGAGGATAATAAGATGGTGTATAATCATGAAGATATAGCACTTACGTGGAAGGAATACCTAGAGAAATTATATGGAGGCAACGTACAAGATGACATGATTGAAAGTGAGGACGAAGTAGATGAAGATGAACTAGGAGACAGCATACTAAGGTCTGAATTTGATCAGGCACTACAGGCACTTAAGCACGGAAAAGCACCAGGAATTGACTCATTGCCTGCAGAAATCATCAAAGCAGCTGGAACAGAAATAAAAGATAAATTGTATAAATTAATCTGCCAAATATATGATACTGGAGAGCTGCCTGAGGACTTCAAAAAGTGTATTATTGTTCCATTACCAAAGAAAATGCCAGCAAAATCGTGTGCACAATACAGAACCCTCAGCCTAACATCACATGCATCAAAAATTTTGACGACCATCCTCCTCAGAAGAATTGAAGGGAACGTGTAATGCATGCTCACAGAAGACCAGTTTGGCTTTAGAAGAGGGAGAGGTACGCGAGAAGCCATTATGGCCCTAAGGCTCATAATAGAAAAAAGAATGGAAAAAGGAAAGTACACCTACATAGCATTTATTGACTTTGAAAAAGCCTTTGATAAGGTTGAATGGAAAAAACTATTCCAGATATTGAGGGAAACTGGAGCTAAGTACAAGGACAGGAGAACGATATGGAACATATACAAAGAAGAGGTGGCAACAGTGAGATGTGGGGAACATCAACAACAAGCAAAAATTAAACAGGGTGTGAGACAGGGATGTGCACTCTCCCCTGTCCTCTTTAATATGTACATACAGAAAGCAATGGACGAGGTCAGAGAAAAGTTAGGACAAGCTAATGGAATCAGGATCCAGGGAAAAATAGTTGATATGCTGCGTTTTGCGGATGACATTGCTGCGCTAGCGGAAAATGAGGAAGAATTACAAAAAAATGGCTCTGAGCACGATGGGACTCAACTGCTGTGGTCATAAGTCCCCTAGAACTTAGAACTACTTAAACCTAACTAACCTAAGGACAGCACACAACACCCAGCCATCACGAGGCAGAGAAAATCCCTGACCCTGCCGGGAATCGAACCCGGGAACCCGGGCGCGGGAAGCGAGAACGCTACCGCACGACCACGAGATGCGGGCCGGAAGAATTACAAGTAGTGTTGGAGGAAATGGAAAACACTCCTGCTACACGGTACAACATGAAAATTAATAAGTCAACAACAAAAATCTTAGTTGCAAGCAAACAAAATAATCAAGCAATTACGAATATAAGGCTGAATGGAGAGAAGCTGAAAGAAATACAAGACTTTGTCTACTTGGGAAGCAGAATAACATCAGATGGTCGTAGTAGGAAAGATGTAATAAGTAGAATAAATCAGGCAAAGATTGCATTCTATAAAAGGAAAGGACTCCTCACATCAAATATGATAAGTCTGTCGTTAAGGAAGCGGTTAATAATGACCTTTGTTGGGAGTGTGCTTCTCTACGGCAGCGAAACCTGGACACTTGGAGAGGACGAAAGAAGAAGGATTGAAGGATTCGAAATGTGGTGTCTGCGAAGGATGTTAAAAATTCCATGGACGGCCAGGATGACAAATGAAGAAGTCCTGCAGAGAGCGGAGGAAGTTCCAGTTCTTTGGAAGACGGTCAAGAAGAGGAGAGATATATGGATGGGACACATTCTGAGACATGAAAGTCTTCTCCACACTATAACGGAAGGCCTTGTGGGCAAAAGGGCAAGAGGCAGGCCTAGAAGAAAGTACATAAGCCAGATAATGCAGGACCTAGGATGCGGAAGTTTCACGGAATTGAAGAGGCTGGCCGACAATCGCACTGAATGGAGAGCTGCTGCAAATCAATCTTAGAATTGGCAACTTAAGAAGAAGATATAGGTAAGGCAGAGATTTAGAAAGCAGATTTAAACTCTAAGATATTTCCATGGCACATGTGGACTGTGAATACAATTTATTGGTTAGGAGTTATGAAGCAAAAACATCGAAAATTAAGGAGAGTGGGCCTGACATAGCTGAAAGAATGAGAGATTATTGAGAGTTACGGATGAAGCATTACATAAAGTTTGGCTGAAATGGGGGAAGAGAATACAACAGAAGTCTATTGTGTAGCTTAGAGGGATGCATTTGTGAAAAAAGGAGAGGATCAAACAGGTAAAAAGACAATGCCTGGTAGCAACACAGGAGATACTGTACTAAGGGAAAGAACAAATATAAATAATGAAGCAAATCAAGCAGACGAAAGGGCTTTTAAATTGAGTTTGGCAGAAACTGCCAAATGGCTTGGCAAGAGTGGGCAAAGCACAACTCAAGGCTTTAGAATAATAAGAGGTCAAATGGCAAGCCAGTAGTAAGCAAAGAATGGAAAGCTATAAGGGGAAGGAATATATAGAGGGTGTTACCAGGGAAATGAAATCAGTATTATAGAAAGGGAAAAGGGAGTACGTTATGAGATGGGAGAGGTGATATTGTGAGAAGAATTTGACAGAATGCTGAAAGGTCTAAAGTAAAACAAAGCCACTTGAGCAGAGGACATTACCCCAGAATTATTGAGATTGCCACTATACACTGCTACAGTTTCTGTGTCTTAGTTCCATCGTCAGCTATATCTCAATTCAGAAGCAAAACAACAGTTGTAACCTATTCATTAAACAATTAATAAATCTTAAAAAATATAAGGTTAACATTTAGAAACGGAAAAAATAGGATAAAACTATTAAAAAGTTCCTACCTAGCAGTAATAGAGCGTCACATACATCCCCAAACAACTAGTAGGCAAACATCTACCGTAGGTAGACCGTCAAATACAGTCACAAACTGTGGCTGGAAGGAACCACAACTTTCAGTTGCGGTCAGGGAAAATGTCCCTCGTCCCAAAATTAGAACCAGAAGTGCATGTAATCTATAAAAATAGAGCCACCATAAGACATTAGTTGCAAGTGAGGCGCTTGCCCAAACTTAAGCAAACTAAGTAGTGACCCTGCGCTACAGAAAGCACAAATCAACTTACATCCTGATATGGTGAGCGAACCACAACAAAACGCCTAACATTTACGGAATGCTTATACAACACGCCTGTGGGACAGTTGTTGCTATGGCAACAGGACTGAGAGTTGATTGATTGGTTGATTGAGGGAAGCAGACCATACAGCGAGGAGGCTATTGGTCCCATCGGATTAGGGAAGGATGGGGAAGGAAGTAGGCCGTGCCCTTTCAAAGGAACCATCCCAATATTTGCCTGAAGCGATTTATAAAATTCGCTTAAAATCTAAATCACAACCGCAAAAGCGGGTTTAAGCAATCGTCCTCCCCAATTACGTGTCCAGTGAGCTAACCACGGGTCACCTTGCTCATTGACTGAGCTATAGGTCTACGAGCCGTATTCGTGGTAAACACTGTGAAAGGGGAGCATAGCACGGCATGGAGAGAAACTAAGGTACAAGGATGTTCGATAGTCGAAAAATTGCACAAGAAACGAAGGTAGTAACCGAAAATAACAAACTTGATATTGAATACTAACATAAATAATATCATAAGAGAAAGGCTGAAACATATAAAACTGCCAAAATCTGCCTCTAATAACAGAAAAGTTCACACATAACAAATGAGAGGTTGTGAACCAGTGAAATTAAAAGGTAGAATACTTAAGGGATTAAAAAAATTTTAAAATATTTTGAGGAATTTAAAGAAAATAAAATTGAAAATACGTTTTCAAAAAAATGGTTCAAATGGCTCTAAGCACTATATGACTTAACATCTGAGGTCGTCAGTCCCCTAACCTAAGGACATCACACATAGCGATGCCCGAGGCAGGATTCGAACCTGCGACCGTAGCAGCAGCGCGATTCCAGACGGAAGAGTCTAGAACGGCTCCGCCACAGCGGTTGGCAATACGTTTTCTTTTCAGTAATTTCCCATCTGATGTTATTGCAATAAAACAAATACAAAACGAAAAGTAAGGGACTATGGCAGGGTTGTGAACCAGAAGCAAAGAGAAAGTAAGCTACCTCCGAAAATGGCTATAGAAAGCATTGTACAAAGTTAATCAGGAGTTTATTGCGTTTGAGCTCAACTTGCTCGTTCAGAGCATACTCAGCAGCGCCGGCTTAATTTGGGGGGGGGGGGGGGGGGAGGAGGGGAGCGACCCAGGCGGTCGTTCAGGGTGCCGGAGCCCAGACACGCCGCGGACGACAACGCACTTCTAAAAACAGAAGAAACGCTGGAGAGTTTACAATTAACCACAGTACTTCAGTGTTTGTAGTACTTCAACAATACCTTAAAAACATTCAGTTTATAAAACTTTTGGATTTTTGAAGACACGTAACTTACTGAAAAAAGCTCTTAAGTAGTAGATGCTTGTAGAGCTATCACTTATTTGACATTGGCCACAGATAAAATCAGTAAAAATTAACAGGCTCAGCCGGTCAGAATATGAATGGGTGTTGACACAGAATGAATGAAACAATTCTCTGTCTTGTAACCAAGGGCGCCCGTATGACAGTTCGTAGGGCCGGGCGTCCATACGATAGTTTGTAGAAGTCAGAGCAGTGTCGTTGGCTGAAAATGACCTAGAAGTTCGTTGGGACCTCCATTGGTAATGTTGGAATTCATTATGGGGTTGGCCCACCCTTACCCTTGATGACAGCTTCCACTCCCGTAGGTGTATGTTCAATCCGGCGCTGGAAGGTTTCTTGGGGAATGGAAGCCCATTCTTCACAGTGTGCTGCACTGAAGAGAGGTATCGATGTCGGTCGATGAGGCCTGCCACCAAGTCAACGTTGAAAAACATCCTAAAGGTGTGCTATGGATTTCAGGTTAGGACTCTGTGCAGGCCAATACATTTCAGGGATGGTATTGTCGTGTAGCCACTCTGTCATAGGCCGTGCATTATGAACAGGTGCTCTGTCGTGTTGAAAGATGCAGTGACCATCCCCGAATTGCTCTTCAACAGTGGAAAGCAAGAAGAAGCTTAAAACATCAATGTAGACCTGTGCTGTGATAGTGCCACGCAAAACAACAAGGAGTGCAAGCGTCTCCATGAAACACACGACCACACCATACTACCACCGCCTCCGAATCTTACTGCTGGCTCTACAAACGCTGTCAGATGACGTTCACCGGGCATTCGCCATACCCATACACTGCCATAGGATCGCTACATTGTGTACCGTGATTCGTCACTCCATACAACGTTCTTCCCCTGTTCGATCGTCCAATGTTTACGTTCCTTACACCAAGCGAGGCGTCGTTTGGCATTTACCGGTGTGATGCGTGGCTTGTCAGCAGCCGCTCGACCATGAAATCCAAATTTTTTCACCTCCTGCCTAACTTCATTGTTCTTTCAGTGGATCCTGGTGCAGTCTGGAATTCTTGTGTGATGGTCTGGATAGATGTCTTTCTATTACACATTACGACCCACTTCAACTGTCGGCGGTCTCTGCCAGTCAATAGACGAATTCGGCATGTACGATTTTGTGCTGTACGTGTCCTTTCACGTTTCCATTTCACTATCACATCGGAAAAGTGAACATAGGGATGTTTAGGAGTGTGGAAATCTTGCGTACAGAGGTATGACGTAAGTGACACCCAGACACCTGACCACGATCGAAGTCCGTTGATTCCCGCGGAGCGTCCCACTCCGCTCTCTCACGATGTCTGACCAACTGAGGTTGCTGATACGGAGTACCTGGCAGTAGGTGGCAGCACAATCCACCTAAATAAAAAACCTATGTTTTGGGGTGTGTCCGGATACTTTTGATCACGTAGTGTGTATATAAATGATGGATTAATGTCCAACAAGCTGGAAAAATGATCCGTCGCCGTCGATGGAACTCCTTGGAAGAACAGCTCTACACAGCGCGACGTAGCCCTATCTGCGGAATGATTTGCAGGGAAGTCCCAACAAATATTTTTTGAAGTGAAGTATTTCTGAAGTTATTAACGAATGACTGAAACGAGTGTAATTTCATTACACTTACTTCAAACATTGGTTGAAACGATTCCATACTTAGTAAGACGTAAATACTATTGTAACTGGTCAGACTTTACGTTAAACTAAATGGGGTACCTCATTACCTTCCAAAAATGATAGTGTCTACTACTCTGCCACGAATACCTGGCCTCTTTCGGCTAAGATCGCAGGGAACAGTCAAGTCCGGTCTCGGGCGACCACGCAGGCACTGCAGGGCGGTGAGATGCGGGGAGGCAGCCTATTGTCAGTGCCAGCAACTCACTCTCAAGAAGAGAGCAAATAGTACTCTTGATAATAATTGCAACATTGGTAGCTTGACAGTACTCTTTTAACTATGTTAAATAATTCAAATATGCAGTTATTATAAAGTGCTGCCTGTCTAGTTTGGTGTCAACACATTGAACTTTATGTGTAATTTGCACTATGGGGGATGCTATATGTGGGCTGTCGAAGGAACATATTTCCTTTCAGGGGGACTTGGGGATTCTTCAGGATTATTCCGGAAAAATTTCAGAATTCTGTGTACATTGCAGTACGCATCACAGATTATTCCAAAGGATGGTATAATTTATTTAATTTGTTCCTTCTTTGCAGCGCTCATACTATCATAATTATTTTTCGCGCCTCACTGTATCTCTCGTGTTTACTACGTGGCGTTTGAGGAGTCACGAGAATTTCGTTCATGTTCACTCACACGACGTGAGTCACGTTGTTTTGTGGTTACGTCTACTGATAGGTTATAATCTTTCTTTGTTCTATTATGGTCGTGAAATAGAGCAGCGTCTACGCAGTAATTAGTCAAAGTATTAAATTGTGCCATGAGAGAGACAAACAATTTACAAGGAGCTTTTCGGTTTAGTAAATCGGAAAAGAAGTAAGGAAAAAGTTTTCTGAAGAAACTATAAAACACATGCATATTCGTAAATACCGTAAATGTAATTCTAAAGCAAGTACTTCAGATATTGAATCAAAAGTCCATGTATCAGCCAATATTTCTATAGATTCTGAACAAATAGGCACTAAAAAAATACAATCATCTACACAAGATGATCAAACTGACCAATTCAGTAAATTCTTGCATGAACCCTTTGGGATTTCTCCAAGTCATAATCAATATATGACTTCTGTGGTTGATCAAAGTATCGACATACATGGAATAAAAGAATACAATGCTCCTGATGTAGGTACATGCCAAAAGTACTTAATGCCAGAGATATAGAACATAATACACTATGTGAACCCTCACAAGTACGTCTTAATAATTTTCCGAAAGATGAAAATGGTTGTCATTTCTCTTCAACACATTATAGAACAAAAATAGCAAACGAAGAAATTGTCAGACGACGGTGGCTAGTCTATGCAGTATCAAACGACACTGTCTTTTGGTTTCGTTTTAGACTGTTGGACTTAAAATCAACTGCTAATTGATTACCATTGAGGGTTTCAAAATTGGAAACATTTAAGTGAAGCTTCGAAAATGCATGAGAGTAGTCCTAATCACAAAAAGTATTTACTCAATGGACTAAAGGTGAAATGAAGTTTAAAGCTGGATTAACTGTTGATAAACAAGAACAAAAGCCAATTTCTAAAGAAATTTACTATGGAACAATGGGGTTCAAAGATTGATGCACATAACTTTTTATCTGGCTGAAAATCATATGGAATTCAGAGGGTTGTCAGATAAATTATTTACACCAAATAACGCAAATTCTTAGGCCTTCTATAGTTATAGTCCAAGTTTATCCCATCACGGAAGATCAGGACCCATTGGCAGTGAATGGTGATCTGGCAGACCATTATTGCGGCAAAACAAATAGAAGATGAATTAATAGAACTCATGGCATCAAAAATTATGCCTACAATAGTATACAGCCTAAAGTGTTCAAAAGTATTATGCAGTTATAGCTGATCGTACTCCCGACTTAATCTATAAAGAGTAACTTTCAATAGCTTTAGGATTCACCAAAGTAACAGAGGATAACGTAAGTGTAAAATAATATTTCATTTTATTTTTGGAAATAGATGATACAACTGGTGCAGGTCTCACATGAAGCATTTTGAAAGCATTGGGTGATCTAGGCCTTGACATTAATGACTGTAGAGAACAGGGCAACGATAATCGCGCGAATATGAAGATGAAAAATAAAGGCATTCAGAATAGAATTACCAAGTTAAATCCATTAACTTTTCATGTACCTTGTGGAGGCCACAATTATAATTTGGTACCATGTAATGCCGAGAAATCATCAGAAAAATCTGTGATCCTATTCGGAATGTTACAAAAATGCCTAATTTATTCGTAGGTTCGGTAAATAAATGGAAAAGTCTGAAGGATTATTTTAAAATATACACCCTGAAACATATAAGTTAAAGACACAAGCTCGAATTAAAAGCGTCAAAGCGGTTCGTTATCAATTATGTGAAATGCATGATGATTGGCTTCCTTGGCCGATATTGTCAAACTAAACGATGCTATGACGACACACAAAGCGACAACACTAGGAGGAAAATTAAAAGATTACATCTTCATTGTTTCTCTCGTGACGTGGTATGATGTTCTGTTCCACATTAACGTCGTGAACAAAGCAAGTCAATCATCTACCATCATTTCAATCGAGTTTGTTGAAATGATTGAGAAATGTTACTCTTATTTTTAAACGTACTGACAAACAAGTTTTGAACAAGCTACTGTAATGGCAATTGAATTAGCGTCGGATCTTAATACACAGCCATTTTGTAAACCACACATGTGACTAAGATGTATTAAACGCTGACCTGGTGAAAAGGCTATTGATGATCAAATAACTGACCCAAAAAAGAAATTGAAGTAGTATTTTTTAAAGTTCTTTTTGACACCGTGTTCATATGTATGAAAGAACGTTTGAGACAGATGCAAATCTTTTCTGCGACACGGAGTTTCTTGTTCAAAATTTAGAAAAAACTAATACAACATACTTCTAAATTACAAGAAAATTTAACTGTCACCATGATATCAGATAAAGACGGAGATTTGTTGTGCGACTAAATTTTAGGCCTCCAACTTTGTCTCAAATCCAGTCAGGCAATGCCTATTAAAGCCTCAAACTTTATCAGAAAGCATAAGCTTTGAGAATTATATCCCAACACCTGGATAAAGTTGCCTATTGTGTGAACAATTACCAGTGACTGTTGCAACTGATAAACGCCGTTTTTTCAAAATGAAATCGATAAAGATGTATTTGCGAGCGATAATGTCTCAAACATGACTGACCAGTCTGGCCTCAGCGTCCTTTGAAAATGAAGTTGCAGAAAAGCTAGATTTTGCTGATCTTACCACAGAGCTTGCTGACGAAAAAGCTAGAAAAGTTCTGTTTTAGCCGTTTGCCTACTTTTGTTTTTCATCAGATATTTTATGTTCAGACGACTGACAGACAGTGTAGGCTCATTGCTTAGAGTAATAAATATGGCACCCAATTCAAAATAATTTTTTTTCATTATACATATTATTAGCTAATAAAGGGCGTCAAATGAGTAACTAACCCGGGGAACCAGGATGGTTAAGACCTGACCTGAATGTCAGGATTGTCCCTTCTACATTTGGAACACAGATCTCTTCCAAAACGTTTTAAGTTAAGCCCTTATCATAGACTCGAAATATCGAAAGATCCTCCTCAACATTTCCCAGTTTATGATTATCTAACACCTGGCCCATCAACATTACTGATTTGGGCTTGATAACGCTACAATGCTCCTTGAACCTACTCTGAAAAGATCTACCAGTTTGTCGAACGTAGCAACAATCATAATGCCGACGTTTAATGCAATAAATACCTGTTTAAGACTTAGGCTGCCTGTATTCATGGCAAATAAGACATTGGTCATTATTATGACTAATAAAAAAAGCAGGAATTATATTTAAACCCCTCAACCACTCTCTCCCTCTATCCGAAATAATACCACATTAGGGAATCCTAAGACAGTGCTCTCCTACATCCTAAGCAATAGTGTACTGCCTAACAACCCATTATTCTTTTTATTCCCAATCGTTTATCGATATTATCCACAAACTTTGTACGATACCCGTTAGTGTAAGGTAAAAATCTTATTGTGCCCCATTCCTTATTACACTCATCCTTATCAAGTTGGACTTCGTGTAACACGTGAAAAATACGTTTTAAGGCCGCGAATGTAAGGACTCTAGCTTGCGTGGAGGAGCTATGTATCAATGTAATGAAAGAAAGAGATGAAAACTTGCTCATAGACAAGTGAAAAAATACTAACAGTCAGACAGAAACTGAGAAAAGGCCACGACACTATTACCAGCATATAATCACCAGAAAAAGGAAACTGGGGTGGATCTAAGAGCTTCTATGAAGAAGTAGACTCCGACTAAATACAGTGCTACCATTCATTTTATGATGGATTATTTCAGTACCAGGGTAAGTAATACCCCAATAAAGAATATTGCAGGCTCTTATGGAGCAATCTCTTTTCTTTAAGGAGTAGGTCTTCTGATTAGTCTGCTACGTCCCGCCACGTATTCATCTCCTGAGCAAACCTCTTCGTTTCAGAGTAGGAGTAGGACTCTGCATCCACGATTACTTGCCGCATTCATTCTGATCGCTGTCTTCCCCGGAAGATTTTACCATCCACAATTTCGACTAGTACCATGGAGGCCACCCCGTGATGCCTTAACATATGTCCTATCAACCTGTCCCTACCTCTGCTCAATGTTTTCTATATGTTCCTATCTTACCGTTTCGGAAGAGAACCTCCTCATTCCTCATCTCATCAGTCCACCTGATTTTCAACATTCCTCGGTAGCACCACATCTCTCAAAGCTTCGATTCTCTTGTGTTCCGGTTTTTCCACAGTCCATGATTAATTCCGCACATTGCTGTGTTCCAGACCAACTTTCTCAGAAATTTCTTCCTCTAATTGATACTAGTAGACTTCTCTTGGCTAGGAATGTCAATTTGACTGTTCTAGTAGTCTTTTAAAATCCTGCTTGCTTCGTCCATCATTAGTTATTTTACTTTCAAAGTAGAAGAGTTCATTAAGATCGTCTACTTCGTGATCACCAACTTTGATGTTAAGCTTATCGCGGTTCTTACTTTTGCTGTTCCTCATTTCACTGGTTCTTTTTCAGTTTACTTTCAGTCAACATTGTAGACAAATTATACTGTTCATTGCATTCAACATATTCTGCAATTCTTCTTCATTTTGTTGAAGATAACAAACTCATGAGTGAATTTTGTTATTGATATCCTTTCACACCGATTTCTTATCGCATTCTTCAAACTTTCTTTTATTTATGTCATTGTATCTTCGATGTGTAGTTTGAACATTAGTGACGAAAGACTATATCACTGCCCTACACCTTTTTAATCGGAGCACTTCAATCTTGGTCTACCAATCTTACTGCTCTCTATTGATTCTAGTAGAATTTGTAAAGGACCAGTATTTCACTACAGCTTACTCCTAGTTTTTTTCAGAATTTCGAATAATTTCCTTTTTGTAAATCGAGAAATGCTAAGAATTTTCTTCACTCCTGTTAAAACTATCAAGCGGAACCTCAGCACTACCTCTCTGCTGCCCTTGAGAGGTGGCATGAGCCCCCTCTCATATTTCGATCTTACGATTTTCGTCTCTAATTGCATGCAGTGAAAAGTTGCTATTGCTTCACACGCGGACTTCCCACGCAGCTTCTCTCGTCACCCGGGTGGTCTGGTGACAGGCGGGCAAACCTGATCTGGAAAGGGTTAAGCCGACGGATGTGAGGAAGTCGAGTGAATGCTTTGCAGACGCCGACATTGTCAAAAGACACGCCCGGAGGGGTCTGAAGCAGCGGCTGGGCTAGAGGTTCCGTTACTTCGCAGAATCTTAGCGAAAACACTTTCTGGCGGGCTACCAGCGAGGCGTGGGAATGACTTGTGTACCCAGGCAGTTGTGGCGGGAAAATTCCCACACTTTCTGCAAAATTGTAACTGTGATTGGCTGGCTCAGGGCATAGCTCCGTGACGTAGCAAAATCAGCGCAGAAATAGGCGCCAAGAATCTCCATTGGTGGAGTGGTAGTGCTCCGGCAATGGAGTGGAATTTTCCGCCGATTTTCGAGTTGCTGATTGGAACGTTTAACTACGGCCACCGTCGTGGGGGCGGGAATGTTGTGTGTTCGGCCTGTACAGGTGCTCTAAGTAGTCGGCTCTCGCCTTTCGGTCGAGGACGTCGAAGCAACCAGCCATCGCCTCTGGTACGCCAGATCGTGTTCTGGCAGTAAAGAAGACAGTTTGGAAATGTATGTCCGCAGCACCGGCAGATAGGGATTTTCCTAGGTGATAATCAGAGCTCAGCAGAGTGCGCCTGTTCGTCTTTTTCTAACTTTGTTCTGTCTTGAGTAGCAGCAATTGATGTTGGGTTAGCTGTGTGTCTCTCTTAAGATTTGAGTGGCAAGGAATTGGCTCCACATACCACTTCGTCATAAACCTCACAATCTAGTTTAGGGACAACTTCACCTTCACAGTGTTTGTTTGTGTATCCAATTTGAGCCAATTTGATGTATTATAAATGTTTCATATGTTTTTGTTTATTATTTTGTGTTTAGTCTTAATAAATCATATTGTTATTTTGGACAGAACTTTCATTCTGTTAATCGGTAGAGCAACCCATCATTTCTCATTACGTTAATGAAACCTTCCTTTATTTAACTTATCTATCAAATTAAATTATTGCAGGTGGCAAAACTCTTTTCTACTCCATTTGCAGGGTTGATTACAGCCAGTTTGCGTATATTTTTTAATCCTTGTGCAACAGCAAAAGTCGGAGTTAGAATAGGTGGGGGGGGGCTTAGAGCATCATTTACATGTGTAGATTCTAGAATTTAGTGTTAAAAACACTGCTAGCCCTGGCATCTCGCATAAAATGGCGACCCTGCCAGGATCTTTCCTGTGAATCGCTGATAAGCAAGTATTATTAGTAGTAGGGACACTCAGAATTTTTTTTTTGCTTAATTTTTTTATTGATTAATACCCAAGTTTTTTCTGGTAGTTCCGCATTTAGTTTTAAGTAGTGGCACATGATTACAGTTTTTGTTTTCAGTGTATATATTCTTTTGTTCATTGTTTTTGAGTTCCTTTGATGGTGTGTCCATATCACATCACACTTTGTCGGGTTTGTGTGCGGTATCTGTACCACAACAAATCGTGCGTATAATTACAGTGTTGGAGAGGCATTGTTGAAATTTTATGTCTATGTGTAAAAATACAGGGAGTAGATTATTTTTATTGTGTCTTTTAGATAAATTTTGTTTCTCATGAATGATCACGAGAAGTAAGGCACGAATATTAGTGAGTGAAGCTAAAACAAAAGTGGATACTATAATGGATAAGAGGCACGTTACTGACGGGGATAGGTTAGGAGATGAGATGGGCACATTTTTAGCAGGACAGGACGACAGGGTCATTGCTGAGGACGGTGATTTGGACGCGATCTTAGAGCAACGTCGCGGCCATGATTATGATAGTGAGGTAGAGGATGAAACAGAGACAGGCACATAAGTCGAGACGGTAGCAGAAGTTTATAATCAAACGAACGAGAGCAGACAGGGGCTAGCTCGGCCACGTCAGAGCTCTAGCGCCCAGGTGTCCAGAGTTACATCTCCCACGTTTGAAGAGGATCAAAAAGATGACGTAAACCCAATACTGAGCTTCCTACGATCAATGAAGGAAGAAGCTGACGAACAGCGTAAGAGGGAGAAGGAAGAAGAGGAGAAATAACGTAAGAAGGAGAAGGAAGAAGCTGACGAACAGTGTAAGAAGGACACTCAGGAAATAATTTCGCATATAGGAGAAATTCGAGGGGAATTACTAACAATAAAGAAAGAATGTGGAGAAGTAAAACAAATGTCAATGGCTGCACAAAAAGTAGCAGGCCTGGCCAAAACGGCAGAAATAGGGGCCATGAAAGTCGCGGAAGCAACTTCTAAACTCGCAGGGCGCCTGCGACGAACAACACAATCCCACTCAAAATCCCTATCATTCTTAAAAACTCAAGGTAATACCGCGGTTGCGAACACCACGAAACGAATGGAAGAAGTAGAGAGTCGGATAGCAAAACTAGAGCAAAACGGGCACACGAGCACTGTGCGTTCGGATACCAATGATGGAATACACAGAATTGTGTCTCCGAGGAAAAGCCCGCCGTGCTCTAGCCCAATGACCGAGTGCGGAACTAACAATGCACACGCAGAAACAGCGAGTAATGGCTCCAATAATTATAGCCCACTTAGGAGAGTGAATTCTGAGTGCCACTTCCACTGTGATACAGAGGTAGCACATCACAGTTATCAGCAAGATAGAACAGGACACTCAGCAGACGTGCAAGTATCGGAAACGAGTGACAACACCAGTGCGAGGATCAGACAGGATTTTGATCACAATCACTTCGTGTCGATACTAAAATTCCAGAAGTTCAAAGAAAATGGAGGGTCGATGCATCCAAAGAGCTGGGTGATGCAGTTTACAAATTCATTACCGGCATCATGGCCAACCCAGGCAAACTTAGAATTCATTTGTGGACACATCGAAGGCCAAGCCGCGGAAAAGATACGGGGTGTGGCAGTGACGTGTCGGACTTATCAGGAATTTGTTGGTTCATTCCTGCGGACCTACTGGTCAAAGGAAGCGCAAGACAGGATTAAAGAGGAAATAATATTTTGTCCTGAACTGGAAGTGTCTGGGCATAGGAGCGCAACAAAATTTCTTGATGATTTACTCAAGAAGAATCAATTTTTAGATAGTCCATATAGCAACGGAGAAATCATTAAATTTTGCTTTTCCAAATTGCCAGTTAGGTACCAACAGACACTTGTCGGGAAGTGTGGATCTGACATAGAAGCATTCAAGAGTCTATTGCGCGAACTCGAAGTAGTCTTTGATAAACAAGACGCAAAGGACAGGAAGAAGAAGCAAAGTAACAAATACGATGGGCCAGAAAGGGAAGACGACAACAGATCGCATAATCGCACTGGTCAGTTAGGAAACCAGGGTTACGGAAGTCAAGGTTACGCTATTCAAGGTTATGGAAACCAAAGACACGGAAACCAGAACGTCAGGGAGCAGGGTCAATCTAGACAAGGAATCTGGGATAGGAGGAATAACGAACGGCAAAGCGACCGTAATTGGAGAGAGCGAAACCAAGGACAACAGTGGAACCAGGAGATTGAAACTAGACCCGCAAATCCTAATGCACGTCAGAGGAGGGGGAGCTTAACAAGGGATTGACGCCAGACTAGTGCGAACACAGGCCGCCGGAATTTCGCACGTTATCTCGGACCTGGCCAACTACGGATGATACATTACGAAGATTTATCAGAAATCCTGCTCGAGGAACATAAAGCATCTCCTCGACAAGATCGGCAGCCTCTTATCACAGTAGCAATAGCTGAAAAGAGTATGAATGCGATAATAGATAGTGGAAGCTACATAACAGCAATATCTGAGGCAGCATACAAGAGGTGCTCTCAGGAGATGGACTGGCCTGTTCTATCGGTTAAGAAAACCAAAATAAAAGGGGCATTAGCGGGTAAATGTACGGAGGTCACCCAACAAACAAGACTGGAATTCTCCTGCCAAGGACACAAAATAGAGTCTAACTTCTGGATCGTTCCAAATCTGGCGATAGACATGATAATAGGAACGAACTTCCTAAATGAACATGAAGCGATAGTTGATCTAGGACGAGGTGAAGTGGTTTTGAGGAAAGGGAATCCCGTCCACATTAAGTTCGACGACCAGCTGATCCCAGCTCAACTACCGTCTATCTGTGTACGGATAAACTATGCGTGTCTGAAAGACAGAAAGGAAGAACAGGTCGACGTTGCGGGTAGGGGAGAGGACACGGATGAGAATGAAGTCGGAATAATGGGAGAAATAAAGGAGAAAATAGGAGAAAAAGTAGAAGCAATAAACAATATGAGGTGCGACCACCACAAAGAACTTCATAAATTACTAGTAGAACATACGGAGGTCTTCCTTCCCAAGACAGGATCAATAAAGAACTTCCAATATGAATTTCGTGTACGTCCGCACAACCAGTTTCGTGTGCCACCCTATCCAATCCCCTTGGCATATCGACAGAAAGTAGCAGCTGAAATTACGCGAATGCTGAGTGAAGGAATAATAGAACCTACGGCTTCAAAAAAGCCTTTAAGAGTAGTTGAGAAGGCAGGTGGTAGTATTCGTTTAGTCTGGGACTCGCGACAAATTAATACCATAATAGAACCCGAAACAGACAGACCGGAACGATTAGAGGAACTCTTACAAAACTTCCATGGAATATCAATCTTCTCATCAGTTGATCTAAAATCGAGTTTCTGGCAGATCGAGCTCCATCCAAATTGCAGACAGTACACAGCCTTTTTAGCATTTGGAAGATGTTACCGGTTTCGTCGTCTCCCATTTGGTTTGAACATTTCGTCTGCCGCATTCATTCGGGGGCTGGACGGCATACTAAGCGATAATTTGAAACGTCATGTCAGCAGCTATGTGGACGATTTGCTGATCGCGGAGAAATCTTGGGGAGTGCACAATGCGGTCCTCGGTGAACTCCTTGCGACATTCAAGGAATACGGAGTGACTATCAATATCGAAAAATCGAATTTTGGGACGTCCTCTGTCAAATTTCTAGGACATATCATCACGGGTGAGGGCATTGCGTCAAATCCCGAAAAGTTCGAAGCGATTGAAAAGTTTCCCATTCCTACGACAAAGAAGCAGTTAAGGGGGTTCTTGGGGATCATAAATTTTTACAACGGCTTTATACATGTCAAAACTCAGAGCAGTTTGCGATAAGAGGCACTACCTTTCCATGAGCAACGTTTTTGTCCTTTCCTATCTGGTGTCCATGTTAAGGGATAAAGATGAGTGACGTGATGTCGCACAAACGGGCGCATACAAGAACGTGCTCTTAGAAGCGTTCTGAGAAGTCGTGATACGCTCCATAGCGGCCACAACCAGTTCGTGAGACGTTCATACCAATGCTTGCAGGCACGCGTCAGTGCACTGCAAGATTGTGGTATATTGCGTGATTTCGAGGATGAATATGGGCAGTATAGTTTTTTGCAGAGCTGCGCCAGCATCGTTGTCTTGCAAGTCGGGGTGAACCTGTGAGCGTTTGACTCCAATGGTGCCCTAGACGAGAGAAATGCGGGCATAAAGCCTACCATGCCAATGTGTGGTTGGGGATTTAGCGTGCTGCTCGTGACTGTCACAGATGAATAACCAGGGACTTATACTTGGATATTCGTGACATACTGTGTAGCTGGCATGTGTTGGGCGACTGAATCCTCAACAGGAACCAGTCCTGGCTTGGTCATATTACATTGCCTCTGGAAAGGTGTGCTTTGATCGCGAATACTGCATAACATAGAAAAAGAAGTTGCAACTATAAATTTATTGTCTTGTATAGCCATGGCTAACCCAGTCTCTGGAGTTTCAGTGAGGCGTAGTGACAACTCGGAGGCCATGTCGTACGGCGCGCACATCACTGTCGTCAATAGCGGCGAGCAGCGAGACATCTCAGCGTAACAAGAATTATGTAAGAGTGTTGTATAAAAAAAAAAAAAATAAAAAAATATAATAATAATAGAGAGAGTACCTTATACTAGGATAAATTAAACTTTAGGATTTTACAGTAACTAGGTCCTCAATATTGTGGTGGTTTTCTACCACAAGTGTTTGGCGCGCGCCTGTTGAGATGCTATTTTTCAGGTCACCAAACCACAGACCGGAGATGGAGGGACGACGGGCGAGCGAAAGTAGCATAGTTGCATGTTCTTTATAGCACAGTAAAACTTAGACCTGCATAACAACATAATTGAATTAAAAGACATAGAATGTAGATCGTTGGCAAATGGTAGTTAATTCTTGAGGATGTCTACTGTCGATCTATATAATTAATAGTAATATTAGTGCGGCACGCACATTTATTTCTTCATCCAATATAGCGTCACACACCATGTACAATAGTGAGATCGGTCTCTACACAAATATTAAGATAAATTACACTCCTGGAAATTGAAATAAGAACACCGTGAATTCATTGTCCCAGGAAGGGGAAACTTTATTGACACATTCCTGGGGTCAGATACATCACATGATCACACTGACAGAACCACAGGCACATAGACACAGGAAACGGAGCATGCACAATGTCGGCACTAGTACAGTGTATATTCACCTTTCGCAGCAATGCAGGCTGCTATTCTCCCATGGAGACGATCGTAGAGATGCTGGATGTAGTCCTGTGGAACGGCTTGCCATGCCATTTCCACCTGGCGCCTCAGTTGGACCAGCGTTCGTGCTGGACGTGCAGACCGCGTGAGACGACGCTTCATCCAGTCCCAAACATGCTCAATGGGGGACAGATCCGGAGATCTTGCTGGCCAGGGTAGTTGACTTACACCTTCTAGAGCACGTTGAGTGGCACGGGATACATGCGGACGTGCATTGTCCTGTTGGAACAGCAAGTTCCCTTGCCGGTCTAGGAATGGTAGAACGATGGGTTCGATGACGGTTTGGATGTACCGTGCACTATTCAGTGTCCCCTCGACGATCACCAGTGGTGTACGGCCAGTGCAGGAGATCGCTCCCCACATCATGATGCCGGGTGTTGGCCCTGTGTGCCTCGGTCGTATGCAGTCCTGATTGTGGCGCTCACCTGCACGGCGCCAAACACGCATACGACCATCATTGGCACCAAGGCAGAAGCGACTCTCATCGCTGAAGACGACACGTCTCCATTCGTCCCTCCATTCACGACTGTCGCGACACCACTGGAGGCGGGCTGCACGATGTTGGGGCGTGAGCGGAAGACGGCCTAACGGTGTGCGGGACCGTAGCCCAGCTTCATGGAGACGGTTGCGAATGGTCCTCGCCGATACCCCAGGAGCAACAGTGTCCCTAATTTGCTGGGAAGTGGCGGTGCGGTCCCCTACGGCACTGCGTAGGATCCTATCTTGGCGTGCATCCGTGCGTCGCTGCGGTCCGGTCCCAGGTCGACGGGCACGTGCACCTTCCGCCGACCACTGGCGACAACATCGATGTACTGTGGAGACCTCACGCCCCACGTGTTGAGCAATTCGGCGGTACGTCCACCCGGCCTCCCGCATGCCCACTATACGCCCTCGCTCAAAGTCCGTCAACTGCACATACGGTTCACGTCCACGCTGTCGCGGCATGCTACCAGTGTTAAAGACTGCGATGGAGCTCCGTATGCCACGGCAAACTGGCTGACACTGACGGCGGCGGTGCACAAATGCTGCGCAGCTAGCGCCATTCGACGGCCAACACCGCGGTTCCTGGTGTGTCCGCTGTGCCGTGCGTGTGATCATTGCTTGTACAGCCCTCTCGCAGTGTCCGGAGCAAGTATGGTGGGTCTGACACACCGGTGTCAATGTGTTCTTTTTTCCATTTCCAGGAGTGTATTTCCATGATTTTGTTATGATAGCTACAGATAAATAACTATAAAATTAAAATTAGAGTGTCTGAAATGACAGACCATCAATGTATCGTTATGTAAATTTATTATAACATAGAAGGTCATAGGGAAGAGTTAGGTATAAGATTTTTGTAAGAGTTGTGCAGATGACGGGTATCGTGGCAATGCAGAGGCCAGCCGGAGCAAGAGCAAGAGGTCATCGGCTACCTGCAAGAAGAGAGTGTCAGCTCGCCACCTGACATGAAGGGCGCGAGAGCATCCGGTCCTACAAGCTGACAGTCACCGGGCCGTATACGTGTGGGATTAGGCGGCAGACAATCCTCGCCGGGCCACAAGCGAAAGTGAGGCTGGCCGTTGACACTGACACGCGACCCACACGCGACAGCCTGCTAGCTCTCCGGACGCGGCAGCCGTTTGGAGGGATTCCCTGCGGCAGACCACGTTGTCGTGAGTACACGAAGAAGATCACATATCGTGTCAGAACCTGCGCCTCATGTGCCTCAGGACAGAAAGGGACGCTATATACTCACCTGTTTGGGTTTTTACAACTCACTAGCATTGGCCGATCTGCATACACAGAGCAGTATTGTGCCACACACTCTAACAAATGAATGGTCTCATTTCTAACTTCTCCTCTCTCTTATAGAGCAGGTGTAGCAATCGTCGCTCGTAGTTCGATCCTGTATGGATGACCTCACACACTCGTGGAGTCACTCCACATGCCATCATCCCTCGTTGGACTGCAATATGGGTGGGTCTTGGTCCAATCTCAACAGAGTACTGCAGATGCTCCAGCATACCCTATTGCCGTTGCAACAACGTAGCAACAACACCCGACGTTTAGCCCTATGTGATGTCAGTACTGTGGAATTTGTGAAGTGCTTCGAATATTTCTAACAATGTGATTTAGTGCGTCATTCTCAGCACAGTCGTGAACATTGTGCAATGTGCACACACAACTTGATGCCCCATGAACCTTTTTTTTTTTTCTTTCTTTTCTTTCATAAATTTTTCTCTAGTGTTGTTTATGTAATGTATGTTATACCTTGTATGTGTTTGTGTTTTACACTGTAATTATTATTACAAATTACTGTATTGTTCTCCACACCATGTTATTTTTGTATTTTGTATTTATTGTTGTGTGTATTCAAACAGTGTGCCTGAAGTCCCCATAAACTGAAGCAGATACCACCAATGTCATTGTGAATGGACCATCAGTTCAGGGAATATTTTGTAAAGGTTATTCTTGGTGCAGGGAGACAGAATGAATTGGAGGTTGTAATTAGATTCTGAAAGCTCACAAAAAGAGATTGTTAACTTAAACAGTATCATGTGTGAGTGAGTTCAGGTTAGTTTAATGATTCAAATTGTTGTAACATATTGGGCATTTAATTGCGGAGCACTCCAACTCTGATTGTAAAGAATAAACTGCTCCATATTTGGCTCACATGCCCGGGCCATATTTAGAGCGTGAATGTCTGTGTGAATCGGTGTTTGGAAGGGGCTCCCTGGGTATGGATGTGTGATGTGAGTGTTAGTGTTCCATATTAAGAAGGTGAAGTTGGCTACACCATAAATAATCCTCCCTCGATGAGCTGCATTTTTCAGTTGCAGTGATTTTTTTTATAGAGTGCGGCATGTGGAGTCAGTTTGTAAGACTGTTCTTGGGCGATTGACTCACTACCTTGCTCCTAAGTGAGCCAACCGCTCACCAATTACAAATCTAAAATGGCGTAGGGGCTATGAGAGGTGGCATGAGGCCCCTCTCATATTTCTATCTTACGATTGTCGTCTCTAATTGCATGCGGTGAAAAGTTGCTATTCCTTCACACGCGGACTTCCCACGCAGCGTCTCTCGTCACCCGGGCGGTCTGGTGACAGGCGGGCAAACCTGATCTGGAAAGGGTTAAGCCGACGGGTGTGAGGAAGTCGAGTGAATGCTTTGCAGACGCCGACATTGTCAAAAGACACGCCCGGGGGGGTCTGAAGCAGCGGCTGGGCTAGAGGTTCCGTTACTTCGCAGAATCTTAGCGAAAACACTTTCTGGCGGGCTACCAGCGAGGCGTGGGAATGACTTGTGTACCCAGGCAGTTGTGGCGGGAAAATTCCTGCACTTTCTGCAAAACTGTAACTGCGATTGGCTGGCTCAGGGCATAGCTCCGTGACGTAGCAAAATCAGCGCAGAAATAGGCGCCAAGAATCTCCATTGGTGGAATGGTAGTGCTCCGGCAATGGAGTGGAATTTTCCGCCGGTTTTCGAGTTGCTGATTGGAACGTTTAACTACGGCCACCGTCGTGGGGGCGGGAATGTTGTGTGTTTGGCCTGTACGGGTGCTCTAAGTAGTCGGCTCTCGCCTTTCGGTCGAGGACGTCGAAGCAACCAGCCATCGCCTCCGGTACGCCAGATCGTGTTCTGGCAGTTAAGAAGACAGTTTGGTAATGTATGTCCGTAGCACCAGCAGATAGGGATTTTCCTAGGTGATAATCAGAGCTCAGCAGAGTGCGCCTGTTCGTCTTTTTCTAACTTTGTTCTGTCTTGAGTAGCAGCAATTGATGTTGGGTTAGCTGTGTGTCTCTCTTAAGATTTGAGTGGCAAGGAATTGGCTCCACATACCACTTCGTCATAAACCTCACAATCTAGTTTAGGGACAACTTCACCTTCACAGTGTTTGTTTGTGTATCCAATTTGAGCCAATTTGATGTATTATAAATGTTTCATATGTTTTTGTTTATTATTTTGTGTTTAGTCTTAATAAATCATATTGTTATTTTGGACAGAACTTTCATTCTGTTAATCGGTAGAACAACCCATCATTTCTCACTACGTTAATGAAACCTTCCTTTATTTAACTTATCTATCAAATTAAATTATTGCAGGTGCCAAACTCTTTTCTACTCCACTTGCAGGGTTGATTACAGTCAGTTTGCGTATATTTTTTAATCCTTGTGCAACAGCAAATGTCGGAGTTAGAATAGGGGGGCTTATAGCATCATTTACATGTGTAGATTCTAGAATTTAGTGTTAAATACACTGCTAGCCCCGGCACCTCGCACCCTTGCTTTTCCTAAAATCAAAATGTTCGTCATCTAATAAATTCTCAGTTTTCTTTCCCAGTCTGCTGTATGTTGTTCTTGTCAGCAGCTGTGATGCATGAGCTATTAAGCTGATTGTGCGATGGTCCCCGCAATTAGCTGCCCTAGATCTCTTCGGAACTGTTAAGTTGATCTTTTCCGAAAGATACATATATTCTGCACACCAATTTTAATAATCGTTTCGTTGCTTTTTCTTTCAATTGTTTTAGTAATTCCGATGAAATTATCTCAGGTTCCCCAAAGGTCTTTTAAGTTGTCTCTCTAATGCCAGCAATACGTCCTCGACATCGACTCTGATTTTTTATTTACACGTCATGTTACTAGCTCTCTCGTTCATAGAGACCACCAGTGTACTCTGTCCACCTATCCGGTCCCTCTTCTGAATTTTACCATGGAATTCCCGTTGCACTCTTACTTGTACCGCCCTTGCTTTTAGTTTCTCTGAAGTTTATTTTGACTTTTCTGTCCTCCCGACATTCATTTCCTTTTCGTTTTCTTCCCATCACTTTACAGCCATTTTGCTTTGGCTGCCATGCATTCCCTATTTCTCTCATTCCTAAGGGATTTAATTTCCTATATTCCTGTTTTTCCCTGAACATCTTCGTACTTCTTTCTTTCGTCAATCAACTGAAACACGCTGTAAGAAATAAAGAAACTACGCACCACGAAGGGATTATCCAAATGCACGAAGGGATTATCCAAATGGGACAGAAGTCGATAGATGTCATCTGTATGTACAGACAAACTATTGATTGCAGTTTCAGAAAAAATGGATGATTTATTCAAGAGAAAGAGCTTCACAAATTCAGACAGTCGTTAATCCATTGGTTCATCTCTTGCCCTTGTACAAGAAGTTATTCTGTATGGCGTTGGTTGATAGTTGTTGGATGTCCTCCTGAGTGGTGTGTTGACAAATTCTATCCACTTGGCGTGCAAGGTCGTCATCTCCGGAGGTGGTTACTTTGCCCTTCCCATAATGCACCAAACTGAGGAGAGATCCGTCAACCTTGGTGGCAAACGTTGGGTTTGGAAAGAACAAAGACAGGCCGTAGAAACTCTTACAGTGTTCGAGCTGACATTACCTCGCCGAAATGCCACGATAGCATGCCGTGAAGGGAATGAGAACGGAGCGTAGAATATCATCGATGTACGTCTGTGCTACAAGGGTGTCGCGGATGACAACCAAAGAGGCCGTGCTATGTAAAAAGCATCACTCCTGGCTGTCTTGCCGTATGGTAGGTGACACTTAGGTTCGCATCCCACTGGGGTGTCTCCAGACAATTCACCGCTGGTCGCCGGTGATCTATTAGAAGCGGGACTCAGTAATGAAGACGACTATACTCCAGTCAATGAGATTTCTCACGGATTACTGGACTCAGAATTCGAATTACATGATATGATTTTAAATACAAGACTTAGAAAAACGAAAGTAGTGCTGCATGAGGAACAAATGAGTTTTAGTAAAGGATGTCCACGACAGATGCAGTTCTCACTTTAAAGAAAATAATTCACAAACGCAGAGAATATAATAAACAACCACAACAGCTTTCTTGATTTTATAAAGGCTTTTGACAGTGTCAGGAGACAGACACATTGAAAGATAACGACCAATCGCTTATATCCAAAACGCCTAATAAATTTGATAAAAAAATTTGTATCAGAAAGCGAATATCGCTCTAAAACTCTACATAAAAGTGACTGATGAGACACCAAATAACAACGGATTACGACAAGGCTAATGTATCTCCTCAACATCGTTCAAAATTTAGACACATGAAGTAATGCATCTACGGAAAACAGTGTTTCAAAGGAGTATATATCTGCACAGAGACAACTGTTTTAAATTACTTACCTCTGTATACGCCGACGGAGCAGTGATCCTAGCAGGTAAAGAAAGGGACCTTCAGAAATAAATATACTTACTGAAACAAACAGGTGAGACATTTGACGTGGAGATCTCAAGAGAAAAACAAAACTAGTTTAATGGCCAACACTGGAAAACGACGCGTTAAAACGGAACAGTGATAGATCGGAATATCTTAAAAAAATAAACCAGCTACCTAGTATGTGAGGTAATATCTGGCTACAGATAAGATACATAAATAAAGCTTATTGATTCAGTCGGATATGTGGAAGAATTAACAGAATCCTTAAAAATAGAACTAAGAAAGGTATTCAAAGTCTACAAAAATGATGCAGTTACCACACTGCTCTAAGGAAGCGAGTCCTGGGTAATTACTAAAATGCAAGAAAGCAGTGTTCAGGCACAAGAAATTCTGGAGAAGAGTTAACCTTTTCAGTGCCACTGGTTCGTGCCTGAAATCCCCATTTTATTAATTTTATTTGAAGTACCAGAGTATTTAGCATGATACCACCGTTGTTGTTGCAAGACTCAGACATCTAGTGGTACAATGAGATACTCCTACGAATGTAATGTGGAGATTGTACTACGTGATTGTAGACTGTGCCATGCGGCTTTTTATGGTAGCCTTATTGAGCAGATCATTGGCATAAAAGTAAGTATACGTAATGCTTTTGCAACGTAAATGTAAGTTTCTACTGTTGCCTTTATGTATGCTATATAACACCCCATTACTTTCGTAATGAAAGTAATGGGGAAGTATATACTTTTGGTCAAAAAATTTATTAAATTTCAGGCCCATTTCTACTTGTTATTTACGACTATAAATTGTTTTAGGCACTATGTCTAGTGTAAAACGGAAGTAGCTTTCACATAATAACATATGAAATGATGGCTAGTGGTTTCAAAACATACGGTAATTTACGTTTTGCCACATTCTTCTGGTATTCTTTGCTTACTCTGACAGTCAAGAACACTACTCCCTTAAATCAATTCATTGTTTACTTCTTGGCAATTTCTGCTTGTATTCTTTGCTTACAATCAAAACAAAGGTTAATTCTGTGAAAAATGTTTTAATATTTTTTTCACTTTGTTCATATGCCAAGGGTTAAAGGTTGCAAACAGAAGTCAGGCTAAAGAATCACGATATTAGGGAAGAATTAAAAGTTGTTAGTCCAAATAACAAAATCTACATTAGGGAAGGAACTGGGATGAACACCGAGAAACAATGGAGACTAAGAGACTTCCATTACAGGCTAGCGATTGTAAATGCCAAGGAAAATCAGATAAAGCAAGATATCAGCAAACCTGGGTACCGTGATCGAAACTTTGACTAATATCTCACATGAAGAAGAAGAATGAAAGTACAGGGTCTCTAAGAGAACTAATGAGCACCACCAAATGTGAATCAAGGGTACTGACATGTAGTCGAATGAAATCTGATAAAGCGTCTGGGATTATACACTAACAGAAAGGAAATTGTAACACAAGAAAATTATTTATGTAAAGTAATGAAACTTCAGGAATAAATTTTTCTAGGTAAAATATTTAAGTGATTAACAATGCTAGACCATAGGTTAACGTAAGCATGAGTTAATCCACTGCAAATGTGAAATATTGGTAGATTAATAACTGATGTAACTGCCAGAATGTTGAATGCAAGTATGCAAACGTGAACAGATTGTGTTGCATTTGTGCAAAATGTCAGTTTGTGGATTGAGGTCCATACCTGTTACACTAGGCCGATCAGTGCAAGGACGGTAACGCTGTGGCTGAGGCTAGAGTTGTCGCCCAGGTATGTTCCACTTGTGCTCGTTTAGAAACAGATATAATGATCGAACAGGCCATTGAAATATGTCGTCACCCTGTGAAGAATGTTGGATTACAACAGCAGTAGATGGGCGAGCTTTATCCTGTTGGAAACATCCGTTGGAATTCTGTTCATGAATGGCAGCTCAACAGGACGAATCAGCAGAGTGACACACAAACGTGCAGTAAGGGTTAGTGGAACAACAATGAGGGTGCTCCTGTTGTTATACGACATTGCAATCCCAACTTTAACTACAGGCGTAGGTCCAGCGTGTCTAGTTTGCTGTCACGCTGGTTGCAAGCCCTCAGCTGGCCTCCTTATAACGAAAACAGGGCCATCTCTGGCACCGAGGCAGAACCAGCTTTCATCGAAAAACGCAACAGACCTCCATCCGGCCTCCCAGTTCAGCTCCCCTTTGACGCCACTGGTCGCAAATGACGGTGTTTTGTTCAAAAAATGGCTCTGAGCACTATGGGACTCAACTGCTGAGGTCATTAGTCCCCTAGAACTTAGAACTAGTTAAACCTAACTAACCTAAGGACAACACAAACATCCATGCCCGAGGCAGGATTCGAACCTGCGACCATAGCGGTCTTGCGGTTCCAGACTGCAGCGCCTTTAACAGCACGGCCACTTCGGCCGGCCGGTGTTTTGTGTTCAGTGGAATGCACGCTACAGGTACGTGGCACGGAGATGTCCTTAAAGTAACAGATTTGTAGCAGCTCGTTATGTCACCGTGGTGCCAACCACTGTTTAAAGTGCTGCTGCATATACAGTATGATGCGCAAGAGGCATGTGCCGAACACGACGGTCTTCCCTCTCGGTAGTGACACGTGGCAGTCCGGAGCCGGGTCATCTTGCGACCGCTCATTCTTGTAACCAGCGCTGCCAGCAGTCATGTACAATAGCTACATTCTTGCCAAGTTTTTCTGCAGTATCGCAGAAGGAACATCCAGATTCTCGTAGCCCTGTTACACGACCTTACCCAAAATCAGCGAGGGGCTGATAATGGCGTCTTTGCCGATTTAAATTCATTCTTGAGTAACGTCAACTCAGCGCATCCTATCTCAAAGGTAGCTAACGCTCACGACTGTTAGAGCGTGCAATTAAAGCTAAACTGCTTTGCATCCCCATAGTGATGCTACTAGTGCCACACCGATGGGCCTGATGAGAAATCTGAATAGACACCATCATTCAGTTGGACTAACACGCCTACCAACTTTCGTTTATGTCGCTCAACTCCTTCTTGGTGTTGCGACTTTTTTTCGACAGTTTATTAGGAGGCAAGATACTAAAAGAAGCAGCTGAGTTTTGATATTCGGGCTGCAAAGCAACTGATAATTTCTTATGTAGACAGGATATAAAATTGCAGTGGCTATAGAAGGAGTCGCAATTGTGAAAAAGAGGAATTTGTTAGCATCAAATGTAAATTTAAGCGTTAGGAAGTCTTTCCGGAAGGCCTTTGTTTGTAGTGTAGTCCAGTGTGAAAACGAAACGTGGCCGGTACGCATTTTATACAAGTAAAGAATAGAAACTTTTGAAGTGTGGAGCCGGCCGCTGTGGCCGAGCGGATCTAGGCCCTTCAGTGCGGAAACACGCGGCTGCTACGGTTGCCGGTTCGAAGCCTGCCTCGGGCATGGATGTGTATGATGTCCCTAGGTTAGTTAGTTTAAGTAGTTCTAAGTCTAGGGGACTAATGACCTCAGATGTTAAGTCCCCTAGTGTTTAGAGCCCTTTTTTGAAGTGTAGTGCTACAGAAGAATGCGGACGAAGAGATGAGTAGAGAATGTAACTAAAACGAGGAGGTACTGTGTCTTATTGATGAGAAAAGCAATTTATGGCACAACTTAAAGGAACGAAGGGCTCGGTTTATATTATATATACAGACGCATCAAGGAATATTGTCAATGTGGAATTGGAAGAAACTGTAAATGGTTAAACTGCAAAGGCAGAACAAGGCATGACTACGATAAGCAAGCTTAAATGGATGAAGGTTGCAGTAGTTCACAGATGAAGAGGCGTGTAAAGGGCAGACTAGCATGGAGAGCTAAATAAAATCAGTCTTCGGACAGAAAACCAGAACAACAACAGCAATTAGAATAGCATATTTTTGCCTTAGGGCTGGCTGCAAAACTACAACAGCTATATTTAATAAGGTAAAAGAATGTCGCAATAATGTACAAATTTACCATTTGAACTTCCTCCCCCATATCAGTCTTCTTGTGCGTCAGTAAACTGGTCACGCTGACGAAACGTTCTCGATCTTCTATCTAGATGGCTGTTTTGAAATTCCTCGACGTATCGATGAGTGCCACTCTAATTAACACGGCAGAATTTCAACGCAGCCACGCGGTAGGAGGCCCAATAACATCCCGCGAGCAGTGCATGCCGGGAAAGTCTATATTCACACATGAAAAGTGATTACGTCTGTTGTGCATCACAAACTGTAACTGAGATTTAAATTGACGATTTACGTAGGTATGATACGCAGCAAGTTGCCTTTCCAATTTAATACGTTTAATTCTACCATTTACTAGAGCTTGGCCCACAGTTGGCTCATCACCAGTTATTATCATCACACAGACATTCTTTCCCTTGTGCAGCTATATCTTGCATCATGTGTCTAGCTCTATATGGCACACAAAACAACGTCCCTATAATACCAACAAAATCTATGAATTGCAGGCAACTGTGTCCAACACACTAAAGTGACTATGGCGCTTTCCACATCTCGTACGAGATTATTGTCACTTTACAACCTCTTTTCAAGACACTATTTATTCCCTTCAAGTGATTTTATTTGTCCTTGGCCGTCTCTGTTAGGGTTAAAACGTCAATGAAAACCTCAAGGTCTTATCTCTTCTTCCTGAACTAAACATATAATGCAATACTGTAGTTACATCTCAACTGGCAATTGTAAAATTGTAAATTTCATAATTCTCACGTTTACAGTACACCTGCATCTACATCTACTTGATTACTCTGCAACTGTCTTCAAGCTATTTCTCGCCATTCCATTCTCCAACAGTGCGCGAGAAAAACAAACACTTAAATCTTTCCGTGCGAGTTCTGATGCTCTTATTTTATTATAATGATCACTTCTACCTATGTAAATATTTTCACACCCAGAAGAGAAAGGTAGTGATTGGAAATGCACGGAATGTTCCTGTCGCGACGGAAAATGGTGTTGTTTTAGTGATTGCACACCAATTAAAGTCTCAAATCTGTGGCCATCTCTCATCTATTTCGCCATCATACAGAATGCGCTGCCCTTCTTTGAACATTTCGGTATCCTCCGTGATTTCTATCTCATGCAGTTCCGTCACCGAAGAGCAATACTCCACAGGAGGAAGGACAAGCGTAGTGTAGTCAGTCTCTTTAATAGAACTGTTGCATTTTTCTAAGTATTCTGAGAGTGAATCGCAGCCTTTGGTTTGCTTTCGCAACAAGACAATCCATGTGATCGTTCCAATTTCAGTTACTCCTAATTCCAATACCCAAGTATTTAGTTGCGTTTACAGCCTTTACATTTGTGTGAGAGTCAACTGTTAATTTTTGAACCATGCATATATATCTTCTAAATCATTTTGCAGTTGGTTTTGATCAGGTTATGACTTTACAAGACGGTAAGTGACAGTAACATCTGCAAACAATGTAAGAGGGCTGCGCAGATTGTCAACTAAGTCGCTTATGTAGAGTAGGAACAGTAGAGGGCCTCTAACACTTCCTTGGGGAATGCCAGATATCATTTCTGTGTCACTCGATGACTTTCTCTCAATTACTGTGACCATTCTGAGAGGGTATGACGAATGCAGTCACACATCTGTAACGATAGATAGCCAACAGGCAGCTAGTTTGAATGGATGTCGCTTTATGAGGAATGGTATCAAAGGCCTTCTAGAAATCTCAAAATATGGACTCAGTTTTATATCCCGTGTAGACAGCACTCAATACCTTCTGAGAATAAGAAGATAGTTTTGCTACGCAAGAATTAAGTATTGGTGTGACTTGTGAATCTTTCTAGTTCTTAGGAACGGATCATTTGATGAGCGAGCGGTTGTATACTATTGTTAAGTATGGAGCTACCGTATCAGCAAACTGTCAACCGAACCTGAGTGGTATACAATCTACATCGGAGACCATGCCTTTATAAGTGTTAACTTCCGAAAAATACATGTGAAATTTGTATAAAGTAATGACGCGTACGTTTCTTCTGTGAAACATCCCCATGGAAGTGGATATGTTATTCACGCACAAACTGATCAGAGACATATGTTGGATTTAACATACCAGAAAATATTTAATCTACACGCCGTATTATAACGTAGGAAAGAAGAAAAAGGTAATAGTTATGGGACGCTATCTTCTACAGTCACCTGCATATGGAGCGCATGCAGCTACAGAGTAATTAATAAAATATGTAAGGGGCTGGTTTTTCTGTCTCCTCTCACGGGACATAATTCTGGGAGCTATTAGGTGACAAGGCGAGGCTGTAATATCGCCGACCGTTGTGCTAGCTTGCATGTACACCTCCGAAGCAGAGATGTTCGCAGGCCTTTGATGCCTGAGGCAGTGTATCCCGTGGAACAGCTGCCACGGCTATCCACTACAGCCTGCGGCCACCTGTGTCCTGTATACACGGCGCCGAACGCTGTCGGCATTACCATCCCTGTAGCCCTCTCAGCCTGGCTCTCTCTCTCCTTGTCAGCCAACCAACTCACTCTCTCCTCGGCTCGTGCACGCACACATAACCCAAGATATAATAGCTCTCGCCCTCTTTGTTTCTCTCTCTCTTTCTGTGACTCTATCTCTCTCTCTCTCTCTCTCTCACTCTTTCTCTCTCTATATATCAGACTACATGTTTCACACACACACACACAGTCCAAGGTTGCTCTAATGTAGTCATCAAGCCGACACTTGTTTGACGCACGTCGCCAAGCTACTCTCTTGTGCGAGTCTTTTCAAATATGCGCAACTACAGCAGCGGACTTCGGACTGAATATCATTACTCTTTTCAAACCCTGGTCTCACACTACGATTTGCACTCCTCACATTGCCGTCCATTCAAAATTTATAATTGTCTTGTGCCTCTGGATGTGTCCTACATATGTATCTTTTCTCCTAACCCTGTCAGGAAGTTCTTTTCTTCTCAGATCTATACTACGCCTCTTCGTTAGCTACTCCACGCAAGCTTACCGATTTAATCTACAACAGTCGTACGCAGTTTCACATTCAAAAGGCTGTTGTTCCTTTCTTACCTCTGCTGCTTACCACTCACACACACGAATACTTTGGGGAAAAGGCTTCCTAATAATTACATTTATCTTTTCTAGAATCGAAATAATCCCGTTCAATGTTGGTAGCTCCAGACAAAATGAAACAGTGCAATATTCAGTTTTGGATGAAAAATACGTTACGAAAAGCATTAAGTAATAATTTAGAATACACTGACGATATCACAGGAAGGTAGGGAAGGGAAGACATTTCCTGATCCGAAAGTAATTCAAGACTGAAGAGTTACTGATGTTTGTTTCGCTGGATATTGTTGAGAGTAATGCAGCTCAAATAGCGACTTAACATGATCGACTTCGAGACTTGCAGCCTCGTATTCAGGTATATTTGATACATATCTATCAAACTGATATGTGGTATGTTTATCATAGGCCGTTGTCTTCCTGTCCTGAACTGCCTTTCAGTTATGTACACTGTCAAAGTAGAGGCCCACAGTACAACTCACGTAGTGACACCCTCAGTGGCCAGCCGCAGAATACGTTTGCGGGAAAGCGGTCAGGTATCCACGTACTATTCCAAAAACATTAACCAGCGCTTTCGTGTGTAAAACATGCAGTTGTCAGAAGAAGAGACACAATGTCGAAAAGAAGTCATTTGCTCATATATTTTGTATTTGAGTGAAAAACTTTGTTCCAATTGTTTTTCAAACAGATTATGGGAAGAGAGCTATCTATCTACATCAGTACCAATGTATCGTTAAAGGCAAATGATCGCAACAGGTATTGGGAAGTACCCTTAACTACCTCAGCTCCATAATAATATCATTGTGAGGCGGAATGTGTTATATTCTGTCAGAGGTACAAATAGTTTTACAGGACGGCGCTGGACTGTTGCAAAAGTTATTTAACGACAAAATAATATACAATGGAGAGAATATAATCAAAACAGCTGGGTGATGATTGGACATGAAGCATGGAGAGACAAATAAAAGCACAAAAACATACTGTTAATGGAGGGGTTAAGCAATAAATGCGACGCCGTCTGGGAAGCTACACCACCTGAAAGAAAGTGAAGCACCCAGAGTAGAAGGGCGGATGTCGTTGTAAGCAATTTTCTGTGACTTGTAAAAGGTAATCTGAGCACATTAGTACTGTTCATGTTTAGTGCTATTACAAGGCTTGGTAACGTATGTAGGGGGCACGAACAGCGTCAGATGCTGTGTGATCACTCAGAAGCACGTGGAGGTGCCTGGTACTTCTGTGAAACAGCGTTATCAGCACCTGATGGATTCCGAAAAGGGCCTTACTGTGGCTCTCCGTTTGGCTGGCTGGTGGAATAACCAAATCTGCGGGACGTTTGGATGTGGCGGTGACCCGATGTTGGACTACGTGAACGTCAGCCCTACCACTCGGATTGCCGTACTGATCACGAAGCACGTCAAAACACCTTCACTTTCTTTGTCTACCATCTGGAATAAGTAATGGAATGCTTTCAGGAATCTGTGGCTTCCTGCATCACGGGTAGGACAGTAGCAGCAGTTGGGATAGGGAACCATCAACCCATGCGTAAGCTGTCGTTAACACCACAACACTACTGGCTGCATTTGGAGTGGGCCATGACTGAGAATTATAGAATGGCGCCCCATTTCGTTCAGCCATTGATCGCGGTCTATATTACCACAGATCAAAATCGTCGGCGACTATGGTAGCAACTATGGCAGAGGTCCCATTTTTTCCAAAGTTCTGGAGGGGTAATGCGTTGTTACTTCTGGCGCCATGGAGTAGGGAGCCATCAGGTGAGTGAGTTAACTCCGACAGTGCAATTTTTCAAGCGGACAGTGCTCGACCGAACTTGGCACGCGTCTCTATGACCTTATGCATAATGCTGAGGTACCCCTGTGGCCAGCAAGATCTCCACATCTGGTCCCGATAGAACATGTGTAGGACCAGCTTGGATATCATCTCTGTCCCCTTGCCAGTACCCGGGATATCAAGGACCAGTTAGAGCTGTTGTGGGCTTGCTTGCCTCTGGAGAGGGGTTAATGGCTTTATGACATCCTTCCCAACCGACTCTGAGCGTGCGTCCAGGCCGGAAGGGACGCAACTTCATATTGGAAAGTGGTCTCTTACTCCCAAGTTCTTCGTATATTTGTCGCTTTTTGTAATAACATCACATACCTTCTCAACCTGAGAAGCTTCATTTAGTTGCCTCCTCCGCTCCCAGACTTTGTTTTGTCAGGCAGTCTATGTGAATTAGATTTTTTAATACTGCAGAAAAAATTATAGCGAAAATTTCCAAAAAACAAATGCAACACCTGCAACGAAATGCGCGCTAGGTACGATGATGCTACTTCCAACCATATAGGATGCAGTCAGTAAAACTGTAGAAAACATAAAAAATAAAATATCTACAAGCTTATATGAATACAAGCGTCAGCTCAAATGCTACGTAAAGAGCATAAAAGGTTCCTTAAAAAAGACGATAAACAGTTTCTTTTTGTCAGAGATGTTTCCAGAGTATTTAAGAAACGTAATAATTGGGCCCAAGCTAAAGTTAGGTATTGCGGAAGAGACAGGAAACTATCGTCCCTTGTCGTCACTGTCATCATTCTCAAAAGTAATAGAATCACTTATGAAAGACAGGATAAGAAATAAATGTAATAAATACACCATTTTAAGTGAATCAAAGTTTGGATAGCAATGTTGATGAAGTACGGAATCTGCCACACAAGAGCTCACAAAACTGGTAGCTGGTGTTCTGAGCCGTAGCAGAGTTCACGAAAGTGGTGCCTGGTGTCTGAGCCTTTTGAGACCGTTGACCATAAGATGCTACTAAACAAGGAAGGTGAATTAATTATGAATCAAAGGCGCACTTATTGACTGACACCTGTCATACTTAGCATCTGTGGTGAAAATGATAAGGACAACACCAACCACGAATAAGGATTAACTATAAGTGAAACATTTAGCAGAACTAAAAAACTGAAGGAGAAAGAAAAAGCAATTCGTTACAGATAAAGTAAATGAATGAAACCTTCATGAAAGTCTACGATAAGTCAATACGTTACAATGTTGCATTTAATACAATGAAAATAAACGCCATGAATTCCAGTTTGAGTGAATAAGACACCACTTGTAATAAATGAAGATGGCACATCTGTGGACTTCGTAACGATCACAAAATTTCTAGTACTGATTATTGATTCTTAGTTAAAACGATGTGAATACGAAAGATACTTGAAAACAAAATGGCAACAGCATGTTATGCCCTTGAGTTCCGTCTGTAACAGCCAGTGTTTTTTTTTTTCTTATATACATTTCATAAATACTCTCATTTCTTAGATACGAAACTCTCTTTTGGGAAACAGATGCGCAAAATTTGAACACTGTTTTCAAACTACAGAAAAGGGCCATAAGAATAATAATGATTAAAGTCACTGAGTTTATTTTAAAGATCTGTTCAAAAAACAGGGGTTTTTAACTACAGCATGTGAATACGCACATCAAACATTACGTCCGGAATTTTTGCGTAAACAACTCTGCCGAAGACCACGGATCAAGATCTAGACAGAATTTACGTCTATGAAGAAAATACAGTCACGAAACTCTATGCAATGAGGGATTCCTCTGATTATATATAGGGAATTTATAGAGGGAATCTTATTCACATTTTTAGGAAAGCTAAATGGAAGTGGCTATACAAGAAATGGGAAACATACACCGTCTGCATGGTCCAGATGTCAGTTGATAGAATCTGTAATGTCTTATGAATATTTTTGTGTACAGTGTGGAGTTTATGGGCCGTCAACGGATGTGTGTATGGTGTGCTTAATGCGTGCACTGGTTGGTAACGAGAAATAAGTGAACAATGTAGCTCTAGTCATTTACATTATTAACTGACGTTTTTTGCAAAACAACTTTGTACACTAGGGATAAACCGAATCGCGTCGCAATGTTTTAAAGAGTCCCATCTTGTATTAAAGAGAGTGGTGGTTCAGTCTTCAACCAGACGTTTTCACTTAGGTCTTCCACGTTTTCTCTGCGTTACTTCATGCAAATGCCAGGTTTGTTCAGACCATAAGGTTATGGTCATGTACCTGTCACATTCTCGTCAAACTCAACCTGAAAGTATTTAAATTCCTGTACATTAGAACCATGTTATTTCTTTTAGTTTAAATTTTAATACCCTGTAATATTTGATATCCTTCATATCCTACTTCATGGTATGTAAATCCATCATCTGCGAAGCGTCAGAAGCTACTACTAATATAGGCCGCAAGTTCATTAATGTGCAACACGAACTCTAAACGACCCAACACACTTCCCTGGCGTACACTACAAATCACTTCTACATCCATCAATGGTTCTCTATTTCAGACAACATCTAACGTTCTTCCTACCAAGAAATCTCCTGTCCATCCACATTTTGCTTGATATTTGATACTATGATACTTTCGATAATAAATGGAGATAGTACTGCGTCAAATGGTTTTCGGAAACAGAGAAATACTGCGAACTGCAACTTGATCCATGACTTTCTTGGTTTCATATGAGAAAATTTTGAGTTGGGTCTCACATGATCAGTGTTACGGAAATCCGTGCTGGTTGGCATGGAGAAGGTCGTTCTGTTCGGGATATCTCCTTATGTTTGAGCTCAAAATGTGTCCTCAGATTGTTCAAGAGGTAGTTGTCATGTATATTGGCCGGTAGTATTGGGCATCATTTCTGCTACCCTCTTGTAGAGTGCTGTGACCTTTATATGTATTTCAGTCTTTTCAGTAACACGGAAATTAAACTGGTGCAATACCCCTGAGTTTTCCCTTGTAAAGGAACATTTGAGAACAGATCGATACATTTTTGTTTTCAACGGGTAGACAGAAAAATGCAGACTGGGGCACTGAGGAAAAAGTCATTTACTAGATGCAAGCTCTCTTCATTATTCTATTATTATGCATTTCGGAAATTGTCATCATCAGATGTCCTGGAACGTCATATTGTAGATACAAAACTTTACATTTTGTGGTAGTAACGATAAGCAGACTTAAGTTTCTAATAATGGAATAGCAAAGTCAATTTGCATCACGTCAATGAGTTTTTCCTCAGAGAGCCATTCAGAATTTTCCAGGCTGCACATATTTTTCACCTAGTCGCATGACTTCATGTCGCAGATAGTTTTTTTCTGTATTTGCTTTGTTACTCTCAAATTCACTTTGTGTCTTGCCTATGAGTGATTGGGCACAAACTCTCGTGCCGGTAACATCCTTTACATACGACTAGAATTTCTTTGGATTTTATTAAATATCTTTCAGGAATATTCGGCTATGCTAATAGCGAGGGCATCATGCGTTCCTTTGTTGACTGCCAGACGCATTTCATTCCGCATCTCTATGTACAGTCTTATGCTTTTCAATCTTTTTTTTTATTTTTTTAGTTTCTCTAAAGTGCAACATAATTAGGAAACTTACATGCAAGCGAACATTAGTTTCCTCCAAGGTTTTCGGTTACATCAGGAGGTGTGTCTGGTAGTCGATAGAAGGATGATAAAGTAATTCTGTCTCCACCCTTGATACTGCGCCTAGCCCAAACAGTCTCACAAGTAGCCTCAATTCCTGCCTCAGTGAATTTCAGTTTCTTGTCTACGGCGACAAAAATACCATCTAAATTTCCCATTTCCTTGTCGTTTAAGAGTATACAACAAGGATTGGGAAGAGGGAAATCAAGGTGGTGTATTAGTCGCAGTAGACAAGAAAAATAAGTGTATACCGAAATTTTCCCCAGAGATCTTATTGAAATTGTCCACAGTAGAGTTGATGCCGTCATAAAGGCAAAGGGCGGACACATCACATGAGCCAGTCAGTTGCCGTCCCAGTTGCGGTAGTAGTGCGGAAATTCCAGCCTTCGGTGCTGATGAACAATTATCTGCATGGATGCATAGTCCAGGCTCTTTCTGCGGAGACCCTACGCAGCAATGTTTCCTCAATGGTCGTTGAGGGCACATTGATGGCAGTACCTTGGCTCATCTGGGCAGTCAGTTTCTCAATAGTTGCAGTTTTATCCGTCTGCACACATCTCCGGAACCACCTTTTGCTCGTGGTGCACCGCCATTGCCTCTGCTCCGATTTTGGATAGTGACATTTTTCCATGCACGTATATTTTAACCACGGCGGTACCCGAATTGTTTATAAATACTTCCAACCTTGTCCCGAAAGCAATTGATCCTGCCCAGTTTTTGCATTACGACAACCAGTGCCCCTTTAACGTCCCCCTGACACCAGCTAGTGCTGTGAGTGGTTATTGCACGTTTACGTTGAACACGGGCTGTGGTGAAACTAATGAGATGGACAGTGTATGTGCAGGAGTTTTGGTGAGATACGGGGTACGAAATGCTGGACATCTAACTTTAGTTTAGACAATTCTATAATTCATTTCACGAAACGTGCAGTAATTCTACATCTACATCTACATTTATACTCCGCAAGCCACCCAGCGGTGTGTCGCGCAGGGCACTTTACGTGCCACTGTCATTACCTCCCTTTCTGTTCCAGTAGCGTATGGTTCGCGGAAAAAACGACTGCCGGAAAGCCTTCGTGCGCGCTCGAATCTCTCTAATTTTAGATTAGTGATCTCCTCGGGAGGCGGAAGCAATATATCGATACCTCATCCAGAAACGCACCCTCTCGAAACCTGGACAGCAAGCTACACCGCGATGCAGGGCGCCTCTCTTGCAGAGTCTGCCACTTGAGTTTGCTAAACGTCTCGGTAACACTATCACGCTTACCAAATAACCCTGTGACAAAACGCGCCGCTCTTCTTTGGATCTTCTCTATCTCCTCCGTCAACCCGATCTGGTACGGATCCCACACTGATGAGCAATACTCAAGTATAGGTCGAACGAGTGTTTTGTAAGCCACCACCTTTGTTGATGGACTACATTTTCTAAGGACTCTCCCAAGGAATCTCAACCTGGCACCCGCCTAACCAACAATTAATTTTATATGATCATTCAAATCTTTCCGCACGCACACTCCCAGATATTTTACAGAAGTAACTGCTCCCAGTGTTTGTTCCGCTTTCATATAATCACACAATAAAGGATCCTTCTTTCTATGTATTCGCAATACATTACATTTGTCTATGTTAAGGGTCAGTTGCCACTCCCTGCACCAAGTGCCTATCCGCTGCAGATCTTCTGTACAAAGTGCCAAGGGAGAGTAGCGCAATCTCTAAGATACAGGCAATTAATAATTCTTAGAATTACAGACAAGCGACTGATATTATTTCAACGTAAGACCTGTTTAGATGCCAACAGCGACATAAGCATTGCACAGTGGCATCACACCACGTTTGGTATTGCCGGCGCCGATACCTATCCGACCGCTGGCACACAGTGAACGCCGGCAGCGCAGACCGCGCGCCCATCTGACACGGTGCGGCGGCTTCTGCGGGCCTCGGGCAGCGGTTCGCTCGTCAGCGTGGCTGATTACGTGTTCTCGCGGTGGCCGGCGGGCGTGCGGGGCGCGCGCGCCAGGCCCCATCAGTCACAGGCGTGACAGCAAAGGCCGAGCAGAGAACTGAAGCCGGCCGGGCCGCTTTGTTCTGCGCGCCGCGAGCCTCGAAACCGCCGGCCACTCACTTCTTCACAGCCGATTTGTTAGCGCATGCCACGTCCGCCAAGTTTCCTCCTTTTCACCATCTGGGTTTCGGGAATAAAATACTGGAACGAAATTCAGTTTCAAAGGCAGTTACCATAACACGGTACGATATTTCAGAGCCACTATAAATTAATTACTGTGGGGATTCATAACCGGTTCGGACAGTGCGCCAGTTTTTTAATGTCACCAGGCACTAGTTTGATGTGTCCTCCATCGTTCCCATTTCCGCGATGTTCGAACACAATTATTGCAGCCAAGATAGGCTCCAAGCCCACACCCACCACAGCAGTACGAGTATATATGCCAACTAGCTGCTCAGATGAGGAGAACATTGAGGAAATGTGTGATAAGATAAAAAAATTATTCAGATAATCAAGGGAGCCGAAAATTTAATAGTTGTGGGGCACTGTAACTCGATAGTAGAGAAGGGAAGAGAAGGAAACGTAGTAAGTGAATGTGAACTGGGGACATAAATGGAGAAGGGAGCCGCCTGGTAGAATTATCCACAAAGCATAATTTAATCATTGCTAACACCTGGTTTAAGGATCATGAGAGAAGGTTTTATACGTGGAAGAAACCTGGAGACACCGGTGAGCCGTGGTAAAAACTGCTGCTTTGAAGAGCGCGCCGCAGCGCGCAGTCTGAAGCAGTCGCCCTCCCTTTCTGGCGGTGGCGCCCCTGTGGCAATCACAGCTTTGATGTCTCCCTCTGGTGGGAAAGGGGAAAGGTTGCCCGTTCACGTGCATTTAAAGGGCGCTATTACTTCTCCAGTCGGTCTGTCTGGGTCAGTCTCTCGTCCCCAGCTTGCTAGTCCGCATTTGTTATGCAATTAGTATCTGTCTGTCGTTCGGATTAACCTTTAAAGCCGGCAAAATTAGAGTCGTTCCACTCCGCCAGCAAGAGAACTCAGTGAGTGGTCGCCCGGTCGGGGCTTAGTTCCTGCATCTGAGTCTGCGCGTTAGGCCGCCAGTCTGCTCGGGTTTGCTCAGGCAATGGTCATTGGCGGTTGGATCGATCGGTTGGTCGGTCGCGCACTGAGACAAAAGATGACTTGTCCGTCTTGAGCGTCGGCGCATGTGAGGTCGCCACGTGAGTCCAGTGGGCCACGGCGTATAGCGAGGGGTAGTGACTTCGCGTTCGACACGCGAGCAGCAGGAGGCAACCCACGACATCAATCTGGCCGGTGCGAGCTGCGACGCCGTGAGACGGGAGATGGCGCGCCTTCCTGCGGCCGTTGAAGCGGCTGGAAGCGGACGGTTCGGGAGAGCGATTTGGGGGTGCTGCACCAGGTCTTCTCGAGAAATCGCAGTTTATTAGAAGCTAAATGATTGGTGATATCTTGTTTGATTTCCTCTTGTTAAATTCTACTTGTGTTCTTGGTGAGGTCACCAGCCGTTTTGCTTTGGGGTCGTCCCACCATTCTTCTCCGTTTGCCCACCCGCGGGAAAGTGGTTGTTTATAAATTAGGTGGTCCGTTTTTCCCTTGTGGAGTGGGGGCGGGTTAGAGCAACCTGCGGTTCGAGTTGTTCGGCAATCTCCCTATCAATCTACCGTACGTTAGTAGCTGCCTCTGTCATGTTTGTCGGAATTGGTGTGTTGACGAATGTATTGCTTGGAGTGTAACGGCCTAATACCTGAAATATGTTTTGATCTTTGGAAAATTTGATATTAGTGCCTACGATCTTGATAGGCGGTATCTCTGTATTGTAGAGCACCTTAACAATTGTTTGGCCGACCTTGCGGAATTTTATATAAGATTGCATTTCATGGGCTTTTGTTTAAATGATCATTTTAGTATATACAGTTGCCACCCTTTCACTGTAACACTTTTCTTAGAAGTTAAAATCAAGTTGCACCTTCGGTGGCAAGGTTAATATTTTAATCGTTAGTGTTATGTACCATTTCCATCTCTCCTAGGGGGGGGGGGGTGCATATTTTGTGTGCTTGTGTAAATTGATAAAACTCGTAGTTTAAAGTTATCTGGTGTGCTGCAGATTTGCACAAGTGTAGTCTTTTTGTGAGCGGTCGCGACTACAGCTGTGTCAAAAGGTAGCGGGAAAGTTCTCTGCGCGAAAGCTCATATAGTCAAAACTTGTTTCTTTCTGCCTCTGAATAAATTGTAACTTTGATATTTAGAGGGTGCTTTCTGATTATAATTTTAAATCTGTTCCCTTTAAAAAATGTTTTTAGGCACCATTAAATTGAATAAAATTCTCATTTGTTAAAAGGAATATTGTTATGATTTCATCAGTTACTCCCTGGCAACTACTTCCATGATTACATAGTGTGATTGAATGTGTTAATGTTCTTAATGAATCGCTAGTAAATAAAATAAATTCTTAAGAATATTGTCTGAAAATAAATCACTGCTCAACCAGAAGGTTTGAAATTGATTATACAATGATTAGACAGAGATTTACGAACCAGACTTTAAATTGTAAGACATTTCCAGGGCAAATGTCGACTCTGATCGCAATTAATTGGTTAAGAACTGCAGATTAGAAAAGCAGGAATTTAAGGGGATGGAACCTAGATAAACTGAAAGAACCACATATTGTCAAGTGTTTCAGAGGGAGCATTAGAGAACGATTGATAAGAACCGAGGAAAGGAATACAGTGAAGAGATGAACTAGTGAAGGCAGCAGAGGATCCAGTAGGTAAACAGACGAGGGCGAGTAGAAATCCTTGGGTAAACCTGGAGACCTTGAATTTAATCGATAAAAGGGAGAAATATAAAAAACGCAATAAATGAACCGAGCGAAAGGGAATACAAACGTTTAAAATCTGAGATCGTCAGGAAGTGCAAAATGACTAAGCGCGAATGGCTAGAGAAGATAATATGTAAGCATGTAGCAGCATATATCACTAGTGGTAAGAAAAACTAAGGGGTAAGGAAAATTAAAGAGACCTTTGGTGAAAAGAGAACCACCTACATGAATATCAAGAGCTCAGGTGGAGAACCAGTCCTAAGCAAAGAAAGGAAAGCGGAAAGGTGGAAGGGGTAGGTAGAAGGTCTATAGAAGGAGATGTACTTGAGAGCAATATTGTGGAAATGGAAGTGGACATAGACGAAGATGAGAAGGCAGACACGATAATGCGAGAAGAATTTGACAATGCACTGAAAGATTAAAGTCGAAACAAGGCCCCGGGAGTAGACAACATTCCATTAGAGCTACTGATAGCCTTGGGATAGTCAGACATGATAGAACTCTTCCATCTGGTGGGCAAAATGTATGAGACAGGCGAAATACCCTCAGAAACCAAGAAGAATATAATGATCTCGATTCCAGAGAAAAAAGGTGCTGACAGGTGTGAAAATCACCAAACTATCAGTTTAGTAAGTCACAAGTACAAAATACTAACAAGGATCCTTTACGAAAGAATGGAAAAACTGGTAGAAGCCGACCCTGGGGAAGATCAGTTTAGATTCCGGAGAAATGTAGGAACACGCGACGCAATACTGATCCTACGACTTCTCACAGTACATACGGTAAGGAGAGCCAACTCTAAGTTTATAGCACTTACAGACTTAGAGATAGCTTTTGACAATGTTGATTGGAACACTCTCTTTAAAATTGTAAAGGTGGCAGGGGTAAAATACAGGGAGCGAAAAGCTATTTACAATTTGCACAGAGACCACATGGCAGTTGTAAGAGTCGAGGGGCATGAAAGGGATGCAGCGGTTGAGAAGAGAGAGAGACACGACTCTAGCCAATCCCCGATGTTATTCATTCTGTATATTGAACAAGCAGTAAAGTAAAGAAATGAAATACTTGGAGTAGGGATTAAAGTCCAGGGAGAATGAATAAAAACTTTGAGGTTTGCCAATGACATCGTTCTGGTGTCAGAGACAGCAAAGGACTTGAAAGAGCAGTTGAACTGATTGGACAGTGTCTTGGAAGGAGGATATAAGATGAACAACAACAAAGGCAAAATGAGGATAATGCGATGTTGTCGAATTAAATCAAGTGTTGCTGAGGGAATTAGATTAGGAAATGAGGCACATAGAGTAGTAAATGAGTTTTGCTGTTTGGAAAGCAAAATAACGGATTATGTTCGAAGTAGAGAAGGTATAAAATGTAGACTGGCCATAGCAAGAAAAGCTTTGCTGAAGATGAGAAATTTGTTAACATAGAGTGTCGGGAGGTCCTTTCTGAAAGTATTTCTATGAAGTGTAGCCATGTATGGAAGTGTAATATAGATGATAAACAGTTTAGACAAGCGAACAGAAGCTTTTGAAATGTAGTGCTACAGAAGAATGCTGAAGAATCGTTTAGCCGGATGTCTACGTTATGATGAGATAGTATAGCCAACGAATCTTACAGTGGAAAAGGTGTCTGTGGTGACGCACTGATCTATAGCGTAAACTGAGATCTATGTTACGTTGGAATGCAACAGTTTGGTTTTGAGTTGGCGAAACCAACGAACCTGACAGCGGAAAAGCTTTCTGTGCTGACAGACTGATCTGTAGCGTTGCCGAAGGTCTAGGTTAGGATTGAAAGGAACATTTTGGTAGTGAGTTGGCGAAGCCATCGAATGTGACAGCGAAGAAGCGTTGTGAGGTGAAGACTGATAGGTAGCGTATCCCAGGGTCTAGGTTAAGTTGGAATGCAACAATTTGCTTGTGAGTCGGCGAATCCAACGTATGTGATAGCAGAAAAGCTTTCTGTGTGGCGACAGACTAATCTGAAGCGTAGCCCGAGGTCTAGGTTAGGGTATCATGCTACCGTTTGGTTGTGAGTTCGCAAGGCCAACGAATCTGACAGCAGAAGAGCTTTCTGCGTGGTGACAGACTGATGTATTTCCCGAGTTGTAGGTAAGGTTGGAAAGCAATAGTTTCTTTTTGAGTTGGCGAAGCTTTCTGTGTGGTGACAGACTGATCCGTAGCGAATTCGGGGACTAGATCTACATGTACATCAACATGATACTCCGCAAGCCACCTAAAGGAGTGCGGCGGAGGGTACTTTCGATACCACTATATAATCCCTCGAACCCTGTTACACTCGCTAATAGTGCGTGCGAAGAATGAGTGACGGTAAGCCTCTGTATTGGCTCCAAATTCTAGAATTTTCTTCTCGTGGTCAATACGTTAGATGTATGTGGGAGGGGGGGGAGTAATGTTTTGTCCGACTCCTCCTTAAAACTGCTGTCCCGAAATTTCGATAGTAAATCTCTCCTTGATGCACAACGGCAATTGTGTGACTCTGTCTTACGGCCTTTCTTACAAACGGGAATGACCTGCGCTTTTTTCCGGTCGTTAAGTACCTTTCTTTGCTCAAGCGAGCTACGATGAATTACTGCTAGAGGCGAGCGAGTACTTCCACATAATCTATATAGAATCTTATAAGTATCTCACCTGGTCCTGGCGCCTTTCCAATGCTAAGCGATTATAGCTGCTTTTCAATTCCGCGATCGGTTATCTCAAAATCTGTCATTTCGACATTCGTCCGACGATTGGAAGAAGGGACTGTGTTACGATCTTCCACGGTGAAACAACTTCGTAAGACCGAATTCAGTATTTCGGCCTTCTCTCTGTTACCTTCCGTTCCTGTGTCGGTGTGGTCACTGAGAGAATGAATAGATGATTTTGACCCACTTACTGATTTTTCTTACTACCAATATCTCTAAGGGTTTTTACTCAGGTCGGTTGACAACGTCTTCCTTTCAAAATCATTGAACGCTTCTCTCATAGCTCTCCTCACGCTCTTTTACGCCTTGTTCAGCTTTTGTTTGTCAGCTAGGTTTTTACTTCTTTTGAATCTGAGATGAAGTGCTCTTTGTTTACGTAGCGCCTTTCGAACACGGGTATTAAACCATGTTGGATCTTTCCCATACCTTAAAACCTTACTCAGAACATACTTGTCTAGGGCATATTGAACGATGCCTTTGAATATTTTCATTTGTTCTCCAAATCTACGTCCTGATCGCAGAATTTTTGGTGCTGATTGCTGAGATATTTGTATCGTGCCACTCTTGCTGGGCATATATATCTTCCTACTTTTCTTAACATTCCTTGTAGGACCCGTCGTCATAGCTCGATTTGGTTTTCTAACTGTCTGCTCAAGGTAATTTTCGGAAAAGACATCTAGAACAATGCCACACGAATCCCTATCTCTGCCACTTGTTTTGATGGCATAATACTTGGAGTCTATACCTGGAAAATTGACGTCACCTCCTATTACAAAGGCATGATCAGGGAAATTACTGATGATATTGTGGAAGTTCTGTCTGGAGCGCTCTACAACTACAGATCCTGATCCAGGTGGTCTATAAAAGCATTCGATCAGCATTTTTGACGGTTCTTTGATTCTAAATTTCACCCAGATTAATTCACATTCGGAATCCGTGTTAACGTCGCTAGATTTTATCGAATTTTTTACTGCAATAAACACGCCGCCACCATTGGTGACTAACCTATCCTTACGATAAACATTCCAATTTGAACTTAGGATTTCGTTGTCATTGACGTCTGGTTTCAACCAGCTTTCTGTTCCCATTAATGATGCTGGAATGCAACAATTTAGATGTGATTTTGAAGCTGACGAATGCGACAGCGAAAAAGCTTTCTGTGGTGTCAGACTAATCTGTAGCATAGCCCGAGTGGTAGCTAAGGTTAGAATGCAACAGTTTGTTTGTGAGTTGGCGAAGCTAACGAATGTGACAGTGGAAAAGCTCCCTGTGTGGTGACAGTCTGATCTGTAGCGTAGCCCAGTGTCTAGGTTAGGTTCGAACGCAATAGTTTCATTGTGAGTTACGAACGAATACGACAGCGGAAAAACTTTGTGTGATGACAGACTGATCTGTAACGTAGCCTGAGGTGTAGGTGAGGCTATTAGTCAACAATTTTTCCGTTAAAGTCAAGAGATCTGCGTTAGGCATAATATGCAAGTACCTTTGAAGTGTCGCAGGAAACAATTCCCAATACGAATGGAATGTACGGTGCCTGGTTGATCTGTATCGTATGTCGTAATGTATGATGCTCTTCGCAATAGCCCACTTGTATTTACGACCCTGCCGAATATTGGGACTATGTGGTTCAGCTACGAGTTGTTAGTAGAAAAATGCAGGTGATGTTGTCTACGAATGAATATTGTCAGTGGTGACAACATACTAACGAGTTAACATTATCATTGCATTGTGATGCTCGTTTTCTTAGTTCCGAAAATTAGCCGATTTACAAGGAATTATTGATTAGAAATATTTCACTGTTTGGGAGTATAATGTAAGATACGTTTACTCGCGATGCAAATGTTATTTCCGAAAATCGTGGAAAAATAGCTGAGCCTGTGAGTGTATTTCTAGTTTCATTTTTGTATGCTCGTTTTGTCTGTTTCCTTTAGTAGAATGTTTTTTTTTTCAGTTACATGGGCTGTATTTTCAGAAAATTTAATGTGTGTTCCTTTGTTTGGTACCTTATGGAGTTCGTATTTTTAAATAATTTCCGTTTTTACCAGAGTCATTTCTTTCCATTTTATATCGTAGGGTAAGCCCTGACACTTGGCAAAATTTCAGAAAAGGTTATCTATACGTAAGTCATCTGTTGTGTAAAACAATATCATTGATGTATGTATAATCTTTGTTCATCTTGGGGAATTAGGTGGACGTCGCTTTGTATGAGGTTGGCTTGTGTGTGCCATGTCGTTCCGTGAAGGACCTGTTTTAGTATCGAAATTGTACTGCTATAACTCACTCCAAGTACATAATGTAAATCAAAAACTGAACATTCTGCTGGAAGCAGTAATTATACGTTTAGTTGAGCCAACTAAGACATCCGAAACAAATTGTAATGAAGACTACAAGTACTGAAAGCAGTTAATAATCTAATGCTTTTTAAAATATTTCGTTGTATTAAAAATTCAAATTGTTCTCGTTTATGTTCTCAGTGGGAGGACAGATTACACAAGTATTTACAGAGAAGTGATTAGAGAAGTTCGCAGTTAAAATTATATCTAGATAAAGTTGGAGACACGAGAGGAAGGTCTCACTTACATAAAATATTCAACTTTCAATTTATGCAAGTGCTGTACAAAGGGCCTGTACACTGATAGAAAAAATTCGCAACACCAAAAAGGAGTTGTGAGACATAAATGAAAGTTGGCAGGCGTGTATCTTCATCTGAAATATAATGCCTGGTCAAATGGTAGTACTATGAGCACGCAAATCAGGTTTGCTTTAAATACAGCTGCAACGGTCGCTAACGTTATTTACCTTATAGACTGAATGTGGTGAGTTGATGGTAGCCGAGGGTGACTTTAAGGCGAGAAAGACGCCATTATCAACACCTCAACGAGTTTGAATGAGGTCATTTTGATGAGCTAAGAGAAGCTGGGTATTTCTTTTGCGATATTTCATTAACAATTTGAGCACAGTGACAACGAACTGTTTCCCCTAGGGGGCTCGCCACTTTTTTACGGGTTAGTGCTTGGCTACGACGGGGCCCCAGCCTTTGCAGTATCTTTTCCCTACCGTCCTGCATATCTATCCTCTTGCTATTCCTTTTCCCCTCCCTTGGGGAACACGTCTGTGGTGTTATTGGGAATGTTCTGCGTTGTCTGCCACTGATGTAAGAACAGTCTCACTACGGTTTTTAGCTCTATTTTCCTTTCTTTGTTTTCCTCCCCCTTTCGTTCCTGCGCTTCTGATTTTGAGGTTCCTTTTTTCCTTCTTCCTCCCTGTGCGCTCCTGAAGGCCGGTTCTGGCGTCTGATGCGTAACAGGTGACTGGGAAATGCGTAATTCCCTGCCCCAGGTCGACAGGTAGGCTTTGCACGTACCCCCTGGTACAGGCCAGATCCAAGGAGAGGTGATTGTCTGAGATGCAACCTTCCAAAACTGCCTATTGGTTCCTCTGTCAGGTGTTTGTGAGGTGTCGCCTGAGGTGTGAACAATCACATAAGGAGGCAGGTGCGCCCCCTTGTGAAGGGGGCCCCCAGCAGGAAGGAACACGCCATCGGAGACGCTGGCAATGATGGGGGATTTTCTCACGAAGGTCCAATCCTCTTCATAATCAACGTCTACGAAACGTAAACATTCAAAGATCCTTCCTGCTTCACCACGGTTCCTCGTGGTTTCACATACTGAAGACGGTCAGTCCTTCCCCACGGTAAATCCATTTATTATTCAGAAAGGTGATGATGCAATTGCCGGCTCTGTGAAATCCTTCTCTTGCTTACAGAATGGCACTCTGCTTTACTTCTGATTCTCACGCACATCAACTTCTTGCCGCCTCGCTTTTCCACGGCCACCATGTTCGTGTTAATGCCCATAGAACTTTAAATTATTCCCATGGTGTTATTTACACTAGGCTGCTCGATGGTCTCACCGAGGCCGAAATCCAATCATACCTCTCTGATGAGGGTGCCATTGCCGTACATCAGGTGATGAAAAAGATAGATTCCTCCTTAGTGCCCACTCGTACTCTTTTCCTCACCTCTGATAGTTTGGTGCTTCTTTCCAAGATCAAAGCACACTACGAAAGTATCACAGTTCGGCTGTACATTCCGAACCCGATGTGCTGCTACCATTGTCATCATTTCGACCACACTAGAACGTCTTGTCGACACCCAGCCAAATGCTTAACCTGCGGTAGGGATGCGCACGAGGGCGATTGTCCTCCTCCCTGCCCCCGCTGTATCAACTGCAGTGGCGGCCATGCCGCCTCCTCTCGATATTGTCCCGTGTATCTTGATGAACGGGCTGTAAAAGAGATACAGGTAAAGGAAAAAGTCTCTTACCAAGTCGCTCGCAAGTTATTGGCTAGCCGCAAACCCTGCGTTCTCCCGTCCGGCACCTATAAACCTGTTCTTTCACCCCTCGCTTCATGAAGGATATGGATATGCAAGCATGTGACCGCAAATTAGGCTCCGAGGTTGTGAAATCGCTCAGTGTCAAGGCAGCATCGCCATCACCCTGTCCAGCTGTGCCACAAGCCATCAAACTCTTGCCTCAAGAGACGAAGCCACCAGCTACAAAACCGGTAGCCCAGAAAGGACAGAAGAGGTACTCCAATCCCTCCAGCTAAGCAACAACCGAGTCTTCCTCTAAGCAGAAAGGCTCGAAGAAGTTCAAAAATGGCAAACAGACTTCTCCTTCACCAACTCGAAGGTCTTCTACGATGGTGCTGCACGTGATGCCTGACCTCCGTGCCACCGGTGCGCGCCACAAACGGTTTTTCCGTGTTGGACTCCACAGACTGGCAGCACAAGCAAGCTGATGCTTCTGTGAATCCCATGGAGCTGGATCCTCCTGCGCGTTTCCCTGTAGTAGTGACTCTTCCCAAGCTGTCACTCAGCAGCTGCCAAGGTGACACCCCTACATCTGTTCCTCATCATGACCCCTCCAATGGAACGTTCGTGGCCTTCGGTTCCACAAAGAGAATTTACGGCTGCTTTTAGCATTGCAGCGTTCCCTTGTACTCTGCCTCCAGGAAACGAAATTGCTCCCTCACTACCGCTTTTAGCTTTCACATTTCTTTCCAGTTCCTTTTGACCTCCCCCGTGAGTTCGGCATTCCATCTCATGGAGACGTCATGCTGCTCATACGTATTGACATCCATAGGCAACCTATCTCCTCGACTACTCATCTTCATGCTATTACAGTTCGCCTTTTCCTTCCCCACCATAACTTATGTTTCTGTACCATTTATGTCCCTCCATCATTCGAAGTCACCAGGGCAGACTTCCTTCAGCTTATGGCGCAGCCCATTTCTGCTACTCGGTGACTTTAATGCGCATCATCCTCTTTGGGGTTCTCTCAGAACTTCTCTGAGGTTCCCTCTTGGCTGACCTTAACCAACTTAACCCCTTATTCCTTAACACTGGACCACGCACTTTCCTTTCCGACTCCTCCCACACCTATTCGCAATTGGAACTATCCTTCTGCACTGCCCTGCTTGCCCTTGGTCTCGAGTGGTCCGTTCTTTATGACGCCTACTCGATCGATCATTGCCCAGGTCAGAAAAGAATTAGGTGCATGTCTCGTCGTTTACTCGGACTCGTCTTCTGAACCGAATCAATAGATTTTTAAATACAGTAAATAACTAGTATGCCATAATAAATGGAGACTTTACACCTGGTATTACGCTACCCCATCCCAATAAGAGAATAAATAACACACTTGTGCATTGATCTTTGACTGCTTGGGTTACCGGAAGAGTGAGGTATCGGTTCACCATTCACAGAGATTCGTTCCATTAAATTTTCACCCAACTCGATCAGAACATAAAGCGATCACAAAGACTGGGTCAAACAGTTAAGCGCTCACACGTCTTGAAATCATTTTTGTCACCACACGAGGGGCCAATCTTGTCTAATAATCACGAATCTTTCGAGTCTTGTAAGATGTCACGCCTGGTATACTTACTGTACGTACGAGGGTTTGTGTCTATAACATTGATTGTTGTTGTTTGAGTCAAGGACAAGGACAGTCAAAAGTAAATTTGTGTGAGTTCCAATAAGCAAATTCAAATAAACATTTCCCTAAGGGTAAATGAACTGCCGAACCGTGTAAGGTACACTGAAGAACCATTGCATGTAAAGAAACAATTTGTGAAATTGACACATTCCACATCATTACGGAGTGTCTTATTCATGATCTATGGAACAAGTATTATTTTGATCCAATGTAATCTGACAACATTTGACGTATTTCACCCTTCACTGCATTTTCAACTTACTTACCGGACAGAGGGATAAGACATTGGCTGAATAAAAAAGTGATAACTGGGAAAACTTTGGCACATATAGGAAATAATTACAAACAGCACAAGCTGAACTGTCTATTGTAGACTGCTTAGAGGTCTGTACCTCCATCTCACTGACTGATACGTACATCGGTCTACCGGCAGGGCCTTTGGATGTTAGACGCAAAAATGAAGGTCGCTTCGATTTTCAAACCTCCACCTGGCGTGTTCACGTTGGTTCTGTCTTAACAACACCAATAGTCAGAGAAAAATTACCGAAAAAGTAACAGTGCTCCATTCTTTACGAATGTGTAGTCTCGACTAGAGTGGAGCTTACACGTAGGATAAATCCCTTATTACGACTAGACATCTTTCATTTTGACAGTTTATGCCAAATGTCACTAGTAGTTTCTTCTCAGGTTTTTGTACACGTGATATGATATCTGCATCGAAAAAGAAAGCATAAATTAAAAACATCCTCTGTTGTCTTTCTTAATAACTGTTTTAGAATTGTGGGTCGTGCAACACCAACAATAATCGTTAAGTTAAATACTATTACTTCCTTTCACCTGCACTTCACACATCATGAGTTCATCGTTAACTGACCTGTTTCTTTTATTTTAAGTGAGACGTCATTAAAAAATTGTGAAGTGTGAAGTACGTATGGAAATAAGTTGCGTGATGGTGTTACGTGTCTCTCTTGTCGTTGTCTCTGCTCCGTTGTTAGCATTATGGAATTTACGTGGGTACAGTTCGTTAGCAGCCCTGTAATATCTAAATAAAGTTTGCCTCTCTCATGAAAGGCGGAAAATGTAGACTGCCACACGGGCAACGGTAACAAGTCTTTGAAGTTCCTCTCCATATTTTATTAACGGTCCCTCTTGGAGAGTATTCTCTTTATTAATAACATGCTGCTTTAAGAAACTCCTTCCCCTATGCTTCAAAGATCAAAGCCTTTCGGGAATGAAGGTAAGCAGCATACTTGCACTAATGCCGCGTTGTTGTCCCGTTCATAATTAATGGATTGTTCAACCGTCGTTCAATTATTTCCGCCAGTTTCCTGCGAAATCCTCTTAAGAAAAAGGTAGTATTTTCAAATATCAAAATACTAGAAGCAACGATGAGAAGAGCAAATTTTATATTCTTTATTTTCTCAATTTTTTATTCGGGTCATGCTTTTCGGTCGTGTTTAGTGTGCTTCTACTAGTTTTGTGTGGGGACATAGTAAAAAAAAATCATTTTTATGTGACTAATTCGGTTTTTGAATTGCTAAGAAGATACATGTCTCATTCCTTCCCAAACAGAGACGAGGAATAGACAACTTGCATAGCGGAGGAGCTTGAGTCGAATGCCTGTCCGGCCAACCAACCACGTGTGTGTCTACCTTTTCAGAGATGTTATTTGAATACATGGTACCTGTTCCCTCGAAAGAACAGATAGCACGCAGATCCCGCACTTTTGGAACGCTACATATAAGCTGAAGGTGGATCACTGCTAACAGCTGCAGCGGGACATTAAGCGGAATCAGCGGCGACGAGCGAAAATGTGTACCGGGCCGGGATTCGAACCCTAGATCTCCTTTTTACCACACAAGTGCGGTAAGTACTGCGCTATCCCGGACGCAGTGTTATAGAAATTGCACGGACTATCTCGGTACGCCTCATGGGCGATCCACTTTCCCACTGAGAGCCACACATCCGCAGTCCGTGTCCATTGTACTCCTGTTCGTTACTTAGAGATTCGCATAGCGCATCGGTGGCGTTCGGTGGGAATGTGGATTGCCCGTGAGGCGAGGCGAGATAGTCCGTGCAGTTGCACGAACACTGCGTCCCGGATGGTGCAGTGATTACCGCTACTTCCTATTGAGCAGGCGATCTCGGGTTCAAAACCCGGTCCGGTCCACATTTTCGCCCGTCACCTTAGATTTCGCTTAATGCCCCACTGTAGGTGATGGCAATGTTCCCCCTTCAATTTTCAGATTGTTTCCGTAACTCGGCTGTTCACTGTAAAAAATGACTCTGAGCACTATGGGACTTAACATCTGTGGTCATCAGTCCCCTAGAACTTAGAACTACTTGAACCTAACTAACCTAAGGACATCACACACATCCATGCCCGAGGCAGGATTCGAACCTGCGACCGTAGCGGTCACGTGTTCACTGTAGGATGTCAAATCAAACACCTATCTGCCATCTACTTTTCAAACTTATTTTATTTGGCTACCACTTTCTGCGATTTACTACGCCACGTTCAAGCCCCTGACCGACGTGTAAGAAGATTCCAACCTCGGTTGCGGTCAAAACAGGGGCCAGCATTCGAATACTGGCACCTGCAGATTTCTGCTTGCTACAGTGATCACTTCAACAATTACCTGCCGATGGTTGACGTGATTGCTGTAGCAAACGGAAACCTATAGGTGCCAGTGTTCGAATGCTGGCTCCTACTCTGACTGGAACCCAGTCTTCCTATATGTCGGTCAGGGTCGTGAAGATGGCTTAGAAAATCATCGAAACTGGTAGCCAAATAAAATAAGTTTGGAAATTAGATGGCTGAAAGGTGATTTATTTGACAATGTGTAACAGGGGTTAGCAAGATCATTTAACACTGAAAGATGGCACTATTATTGTCTCCTCACAATTTACATCTATTTCAAGACGTATAACACTTGTGTCTATTTCACAACTATGTCTCAGTTATTAAACTAGCCAGCTACATTATATGTCAATTCTGATACGTTTGTAAACTATTTGAATAACCACTGCTTCGGAAAGCTTATCTATATCGAAAAATAGTCCCTCAGCAAATCATGGGCCCTTACAGTAAAGAATACCACGTGCCTTCACTGTTCGAAGGAAGCCAGCAATTCCAGTTTCATTCTATTTATAGTTGCAGTATTTTTCGTGTACTGTGCTTGGTGTCTTAACGCTTGTCTGGGTTTGGAGCTATATGTGATGGAGTATGCTATTCCGATTAAATTACTTCTGCCTCATGGAGAGCTATAATCCGAACGATGTGCAAGATTACCGGTAAGACAGTTTCAAGTTATTTTAGTTTGCTAAATTCTGTGGTATCATTCGAGGTGAGTTAGGTCATGATTGTAATATTCAGGTCTAGCGGTTCTGGCGCTGCAGTCCGGAAACGCGGGACTGCTACGGTCGCAGGTTCGAATCCTGCCTCGGGCATGGGTGTGTGTGATGTCCTTAGGTTAGTTAGGTTTAAGTAGTTCTAAGTTCTAGGGGACTTATGACCTAAGATGTTGAGTCCCATAGTGCTCAGAGCCATTTGAACCATTTTTTTTGTAATATTCCGAAAGCTGCTTTTCAGTCATGCGTATTCATGTGCTGTGGTGTAGGGTGACAGGCGATGCGAATTTATGAAGTTCCGAGAAGCAGCTTATAACTTCATTTCTAATTTCATTTCATTGTACCCAATTCCTCAGTCCTATTATGAAAAAGAGATTGCCAGTTTTCTAAGTGATATCGGATTGTGCTTCTGACGATGCAAGCTTGATTTATGAGATTGAATATGCACATGATTCTCATTGTCATTTATGTCTATGTTTTTGAAGAACAGTATATTCGTTCATAAAAACACGGGGTGCACAATCAGTTTTACACAGAACATTTATTTTATTTTATTCATGTTACGCTTAAATACAGTTCTCGATGTACAGTTGGACCAATAGTAACTGGAAAGAGCTTAAATTTTGGTGCATTGTCTCGGCATGGCAGTTATTTTTTGCCCACAAATCAGGTAAGAAAGCCTTGCTTGCTGTTGGTCATTATTGCGCTATTACGTGTTGTAACTCAGCATCACTTAGAACCATTGATTTTACACGCGAGACATGTGGAAATGTTATGGGAATGGCCTTCTTCAGATGCTTAACTTTTGCCTTTACTGCGAACAGAGTAATACATACTTGAGGAAGCAGACCCGTTGTAATACAGACCACTTGACACAAATTAGTAGTATCTACTGCCTTCTTGAATCTCTCTACTTATGTATTCCATCCCAAATTGAGATACGTAGGTCTCTTACTACCGTTGCGCTCAACAGTATGAAAATGTGTGCTGTGTAACTACTTTTGACGCATTTTGACGAATCAGATCGCCATTGTAATTTTCTTTTTGCTTATCATTATAATATAAGCGCTTGTACTTCTTTTGGAAGTGATTGATACCTACGTACAAACACACGCATTTTCCAAGTTTACTGACAGGATTGTTCCTTTCTAGAGGGAACAGCCAAACTTATTCTATTTTTTACCAGTCCAAGTTTTATGCTACATTTCTAACAGCCGCGTCACTGACGAAATGGTACATCTTAAACTTCTTCTTCTAAACGTTGAGAAGTGCATTTCAAACACTGACAATTAAAGAGAATCTTTTGTATTATGAATATTGTGATTTATTTACAAGACAAAAAAAATGGCTCTGAGCACTGTGGGACTTAACATCTGAGGTCATCAGTCCCCTAGAACTTAGAACTACTTAAACTTAACTAACCTAAGGACATGACACACATCCATGCCCGAGGCAGGATTCGAACCTGCGACCGTATTTACAAGACATTGTTAACAACTGCATACGTATGCCAAGTCAATACAAATCAGATGTAGTGTTATTGGTTAAAACATCATTCCCATGTGAGAGACGTTGTACTTTTTGCTCTTCTCTTTATTTACGAATGTACGAAACTAACAATTTCTTCTTGAAATGAACTGATACCGCGAGAACAATACAAGAAAGAAACATGTCTTTAGGTGTACAAGATACTCAAGATACTTCCCTTATTGAGCTGCACTCAAGTTTCAGCCACGTTGTGAGGTCTGACGGTGGTTAACAAACGAGATTTGTATTCGAGCATCAGAGTTCACACTATCCAATCAACCACATCTATAGTTTACATGTTTTGGTCAGCCAGCTTTGATTACACGGGTCTGGAGTTTTTGTCCTCGTGACCTCTCTTTTCCTTCTGGTTGAATTATTTCACCGTCTTATTAGCCCTTAGCGTCGCATTAAATTGTAAATTTCCTCTATGGGAAGCCATTACCAGTATGTTCAGCTGAATAGAGCACTGCGCGGACCCCCCCCCCCCCCCCCCACGCACACACATACAGTGAACGAATGTTTTCAGGCGAGCATACTTACTGTGAGGATGTCAGTAACCGGAGACCGGAAACGTAGTCGACCAGTGCACTAACTTATCATCCATTCGTGGACCGACTGCTGTCCTTTTTATGTTTGCTCAATGACTAACCTATCATCTCCCTGCCAGTCGCATTTGCGTGGGTCGTTAACACAACAGCCTTTAATTTCCTGTTCAGAGGCGATTTCATTCCTAATAGGCCTTTGAACTAACCATCAACTCTACCTAAATTTCTGAGTGAATGTTTGAAATTATTGCCTCTCTATATCAAGTTATGAAAACCTCAGACAAGAGCACGACATGCACATATTGTTCTCTATCCACTTATATACTCAGAAGCAACGCAAAAGTAAAGCATTGTTGAGGCTGACCCTACGACATATCTAAGAAGAAAGATTGAAGAAAGACCAATTTACGTTTACGGGGTTTGTATATTTACAGATATCTTTTGACAATATAGAGGACAAAACACTTCTATAGTCACAAATTATGAGGGATAAAATATAGAGAGCGAAGGGATATATATAGACTTGACCAGGAGCCAGGCTGTTGCCGTATGAGTTGAAGGATACGAAAGAATGGTAGTAGTCGAGATAAGAGGCTGTATCCTAATCCAAATGCAGTTCAGTCTGTACGTGTGAACAGCGCAAAAGATTCAGAGAAATTTGTGTAGGGAATTAAAGCTCAAAGATAAGAATAAAAAATTTGACGGTTCACAAATGACAATGTAATTCTGTCAGAGACTGGAAGGACTTGGCAGAGCAGTTTGACGAAAAGAATAGTTTCGAAAAGATCTTATGAGAAGAGTACCAAAAACAGCAAAACAAAGATTATTTAGAGTAATGGAGTGAAATCAAATGAAGTGGAGTGAAAAGGTGTAGGAAATGAGACAAAGTAGATGAGTTTTCCTGTCTGGGCAGCAAGATAACTGATGATGGGAAACTGAGAAGACACAAGAGACAGACTCACAAGAAATGTGTTTCTGAGAAAAAAGCAGGTGTTGATGTCGCTTATATATTAAAGTCCTTTTGGCGGTATTTGTCTGGTAACATTGTACGGAAACGAAACGTTGACGATAACAGGATCACAATGAAAGAATGGTGCCACAGTAGAATACAGAAGCTTAAATGAGTAAATAATGGAGAAATATTGCAAGTAAATGAAGGGCAGAAGAAATTTGTTGTTGAATAAGACTAAGAGAATAGATGGGTTGGCTTGACACAACGTAAGGCATCAGGGAACGATCAGTTTCATAATGGAGAGGAACAGGTGCGTGTGAGGTGGGGTTGCAGGAGGAGGGCACGACTTGATTACAGTCTGCTGATTGAAGTGCTTGTAGTATGTTGTCGTAGTTGTGTAGAGATAAATACTCTTGTACAGGACAGACTAGGGCATAAAGTTGTATCAAATATAAGTTCCAACTGAAGATCACGAAAATCAGTGACTGCAACAACATTGACAAACGGGATTTACAGTAAAAGACGTGTGTTATGATGAAAAGCAGACACGAATCTCATAGGTAGCAACAATCAAACTCTGAAATCTTCAAGCTATGCAAAATGTGTAATTCTCATGCCACTGGAAAACAAATTTCGTAACGCTATTTGACTCATAAAATTATATAGAAATAGTCTCCCATAAAAACACACATACAAATACTATAAAAGTGGACACATCCCGTGGACGTCAGAAGTATATGTACCAGGTGACCTTACCGATAAACAGATCGCTCTCATAGCATCACGTAAATTTAACTACATTGCTCAATCTGTAACTTAATGAGCTGAATTTATTAATAGAGGAGGCGCCAGCGAATGAGAAACATGGGTGCTGTATGTCCCAAGATGATAAAAATAGGGAGTAGCTCATGAAACTATTGAATGACACAATGGTCAGTATGAAACCTTATTTATTATATTTCTTTGTAGATTTCAAGTGCATAGTGACAGGAAACTGTTACTTCCATCAGGTATTAACACAGTATATAACGGAGTTAAAATATCAAAATCTTGGTGAAGGTTAGTAATGACCTTGAGATGGATACATTTCAACATAACATTTGGGCAAATAATTAAATTCTTGGAAGTTACACATTGAGTGAAAGATGTTAATCGTAGAGGAAAGAAACAACAGCAGAAAGGCCTTACATGCACACACTATTTTGATTGATCACACTTTGAGTTTGAGATTGCTAACAGTAGTGCCTTAATTAACATGCGATAAACTTTACATCAATCTGGAATTTCTCATATGTCCTCTTATTAGGCCTACTCGGTTGGCAAACGCTGCAGTTTGTCACCATAATTTACATTACCGGTGTGCATGTGTAGGTGCTGTAATGGCTGAAAATTCCGTCGCCTGGCCTGCACCAAAAGCTATTCTTCCTCAGAGCCCTCAATCAAAGGCCATCTCTCGGCTCAAGTGTCTTCTGGTGAGTATCAGATAGAAGTAAGTTCTACAGAATGCTCCCAGCAAGAAGCCGAATTCTTGCTCTATCTTTCTGAGTGTGAGCCTTGCGTATGCGATTGATCATCAGTGACAGTCATTCTTTCGAGTGTTGACGTATGAGATCCATTCTAACAATGAACCAATCTCCCCCCCTCCCTGTACTCAATTTTAATATAATTAACCAATGATCTGTGTTTTAAGCGCTAGAGCTGAGAAACAGAAAACTTCTGACTTCCCCTATCTGACATATTTTGCGTTTCAGTCAATCATGCATTCTCCACGTACACAAAAGTGAGCTCGGTTCTCCAAATCCAGAGTTTATTTACATTAGCCAATGGTAGCTGCTCTCATTGTTCCTTAGCAGAATCAACAACAACTCAGTTAGCTTGTCGGAATTCTGATGGTTGTGGATGCTGCGCTCTGAAACGCAGCAAGAGCTGGAGTGTCTCTCCTCTCACTCCACTTCACAGACATTACCTTCCACAGTATTGAGCCTTGTAGTTTCCAGTTTCCAGAAGGTCCCAACGCATTGCAGTACGCATTCCTGGCCAGTGTTAGCTCGCGACATCGATCGGTGGCACCAGCGGACGTGTAACGTTAAGAACATTACATAATAACATGCCATCATTCACGATGCCAGCACCGAAGGCGCCTCTTCAGTGGAACTTAGACCCACACAATATATTGCTTCCTTCTAAAAGGATCCTCCTACCCCTGCCCTAGGGGCAGGCCTGTCCTCTCTAATGATCGAATGCTGATGTGCTCTCCCCTGTTCTGCTGGCCCCACAGGTAATCTTTGGGATTCCCAAGTAAAGTTATAAACACCTTTTCAGAAAAATTCATTAATATGGAAATTTAGTAACCGGATAAGTTAACAACTGACTTTAATCATACTTGTACGGTCATTCGTAGCTGTGAATTAATTTAGATAGCTTGTTTTTATCATTTTAGTTTAATCTGATTGTGGTATGTGATAGTTTTGACACAAACGAACAACACACAAACACACACACACACACACACACACACACACACACACACACACACACACACACACACACACACACACGTGCGCGCGCGCGCGTGCGCATAAAAACACACAAACACACACACACATACACACACACACACACACACACACACACACACACACACACATACACTTTCATAGCCGGCCTGCGTGGCCGAGCGGTTCTAGGCGCTACAGTCCGGAACCGGGCGACCGCTACGGTCGCAGGTTCGAATCCTGCCTCGACATGGATGTGTGTGATGTCCTTAGGTTAGTTAGGTTTAAGTAGTTCTAAGTTCTAGGGGGCTGATGACCTCAGAAGTTAAGTCCCATAGTGCTCAGAGCCATTTGAACCATTCTGAACCACTTTCGTAATTAGGTCAACAGAAAAGAAATGGGCTTGCGTAGTTAACACTTGAATATTGCACACTTAGTGCTGATATGCAAAGTGCAGTGAATTAAATTGAGTGTATGTTAACTTTGTGCTTATAGCATCCAGTGGTGCTATCAAGATGTTTGCTCAGATTTGTAACTGTTACCTGAGAATTTAAATAGTGTGGAAAACACTGGACACGAAATGTAATTCATGATTGTGAATTTCACATAATAATATGCGAAATCTGTTCACACGATATATAACCTGCAGCAGTCCATGAAACATCTCCTTTGCACGTACCTTGACTGGATCTGGAACCTAACAGCTTGCAAAGGAAAGCCGCTTATTATCAACGTCTCGTGAAGTAGGAATTCAGTGTCCGATATACGATAGCCCACCTATGGATGTAAAACGCAAAAGCGAGGCCATAAGCTTCAACGAGATGGCGGTCACTCAACAGGGCATTCTCTAGTGATTTGCTGCAAAAAATGGTAAGGTATAAGTTGAAATAAATCCGAAATAATTGTCTGCAAGCAGTTCTATTGTAATGAGCACAAGGAAATGAATTTACAGGTCGGTACAGCTACATCAGCAGCCGCGTCGCACTAGCCGCTCCGCGTCGGCAGCGCCACGCTTCAGCAACAGTAGCTGCTAGCTGGTTGCTGTAGCCGACAATCACGCCAATGGACGACGTAACACGCGATATTCACCAACCATTTCATGTGGCTGGGGAATCACCTGAGGAATTCCGCGAAGACGTTTTCTTCAAGAAGTGAAGAAAGTTAATATTGTCGTAACAAACGAACTGACGCACATCGGCCATGTTGCAGTCCACGTTGTTTGGAGAGATACAAGAACTGCGAGAGGAGAATGAAAGATTACGTCGACAAACCTTCAAAGCAGATTCGGGGAGCACTGAAAGCCTGCGTTGAGCTTCTAGAGCAAGAGAACAAGCTGACAGAAAAATCGACTGCGTCTATTCATACACATGCTGCTATCGCAGCTTCGTACGAACCAAAGCTAAGATACAGAAATGAGCAAACAAGAAAACCAACACTCTCTCACTGACCCACCGACAAAAAGGATACCAAAAATGTAAAGAAGAAACTTGTTGATGCAGTAAATCCGAAGACAAGAATAGAATCAAATCGACCCAGACAGCCAAAGTGTTGTCATAGTGGAAAAGGAAAAGTACGATGCCTGCAAAAAAGCTTCAAGGTGAAGCAAAGTCAGATACATACCATTAGATGTGAACCACAAAAAAAGAGACCTCTGCTAATTGTGTAAATGTGCCCAAGAAATGTAAGTCGCCTGGGGAAAACTGTACAACTTATGCAATGCTTTTAGAACATGAAATGGCTAGAACAGACTATGGATCCAACTAAGTGGTCAACTCCATATCGATCTACGTAAAACAACAAAGGGAAGATATGCTGCACAGGAAACTGGAGCACAAGTTCCCGTCGACACCAGACAGGAATTGGCTCTTGTCCTAGCCTGGCGTCTGAAACGTGGGATTGTACAGCCAGGGAGGGGAGTGTCACATTTCTGTGATATTCCAGCACCAGTTACTACAGAGTTTATTGAGAAGTAGCACCTTGACTTCGTGAATTTCGTAGACATCATGATACTACAGAAGAGGTTAGAGACAGCAGTTGCAAAGGAACTTAGAAGACAGTCTCCTAAATGAGTAACAACTCAGACAAAATTGTGTTGCATGATGAATTCACTCGAGCTATATCAAGTTTGTGCTAGCAAAGCTGAACATCCAGGAAGCTCTAACGCAGACAGTACAACTCATGAACTTTCCTCAGGACAAGAAGGCATTTTCTCATCACGTGTCAAATCAGACCAGATGAAGTTCGTGAACTTGGTCAGGGAGAGCCCATGTGGACAACACCTGCATCAACCCAAGCTGCGGGGGCTGCTAACAGAAGAGATGATCCTGGTGCAGCTAAGCCTGCAAAGCGAGGCTTTCCGACTCATCATTTGTCCAGTCTGACGCCGCATCTACATGGAACTCCTACCATAATGACGAAGGTGGTGATGATCACGATAACATTGACACCTTATCTGCACTAGCGGTAGACACCCACGCAACTTCGACATCATGTGTAGAGCCTGCCCTGTTACCGTGTAAAGTGGAGTGTGATGGCCTTGATAATACTAACGAGTACAAAAATCGCAAAACAGTGAAGTGCAGTGAAAACTCAGGTCCTTAAATCAAATGCAATAAATATTTCTAGCATTTCGAGCCCAACAAAAGAGATTTTCAATTGCACACGTAAAAAAATTATAATAATTTCGCAGTTAATGTCCAGTTAAGTCGTTTGGATGATTCCAGTGTACTGCAGGTTGCTCATAGACATATTATTAGAGTTGGGCATTCTATAGGAACATCTATCACGTGTCCTACACCCAGGATGTTAGAATTTTTAGGAGTAAACAATTTACTAACAGAGTTTAAACCATTATGTGGCCTCCTACGGCAGGCGTTCACGGGAAGAAACGAACCATTCGACATTGAGCATTTATACGTGGATTTTGTAAAAACGTATGGTATGGACGCGTTTTCTTTGACCAAACCCTCTCTTCCCCGAAGTGATTAGTTTGCACTTTAAACACGTAAAAGGATAAAGGTACAACTGATAAATGCTGCTCGAAGTAATCTGGCAGTGACTGAAACACGAAAACTAATTTACGAGCGGAGTGTTGGTATGGTTTGTTTGCAAGAACCATACTGTAGAAACAATAATTTGACACATTTTCCTGGGGACACGTTAACAGTTACTGGCCAATATGAGGCAATGTCTGCCATTGTGGATACAAGTAGGAAATTCACAGTGACGTCTGTGGCACAGCTGCGTGACAAGCACATGGTCACAGCGGAAGTGAAGGACGCGCTAACAAAGACGATTGTAGTCATCGTACACCTGCAGTATTCTCATCCTATCGTATCTTACGTAGATAAACTCAGGACCGTTGTTCTACATGCGCGAGGTGCATGTCTGCTTCTGGCAACAGACGCGAATGCAAAATCCTCTTTTCTGATACAGCAGGCAGCTGACGAACAAGGTGAGATACTAGAGAACGCAATACAGAAAATGGACCACTCTACTTTAAATCCAGAAGGCCAGTCGAGTACATTCGAGGAGCTAGAAGGTGTAGCCACTAACATAGATGTAACTTCAGCAAACCACATGGCAGCAGCGAAGATTAATACTTGGCAAGTGTTCCAGTACCTAACATCCAGTGACCATAATGCAATAGTTATCGAAGGATGAAAAAACAATAACTCCGGGAGGCAAGCAGAGGAAAGCAAGATCGGGTTTGACATCAGGAAAACGGAATGGGTTGGCTTAGCGGTCTACCTTGCAGAATTTCCATATGCTCGTACCTTCGTTAAGAGTCAGCAATGGGGCACCGTGCAGATGCTTTCCGGAAATCTAGAAATATGGAATCTGCCTGTTGCCCTTCATCCATATTCCTCAGTATGTGAGGAAAGGGAAAGATGAGTTTCGCATGGGCGATGCTATCTAAAATCGTGCTGATTCGTACACATATGCTTCTCAATCTCAAGAAAGTTTGTTATATTCGAACTGAGGATATGTTCAAAGATTTTGCAGCAAAAACAAGTTAGAGGGATATTAGTCTGTAATTTAGCGTTCCTGTGAGCTCACACATACGATCATATTACACACGCCCCAAAGAATACAGCGCTGCCCTGTAATGTACCACGATATCCGTCGGACATACCTCAAGAATTACCAGTGAACCCTCTACAGGCGTAGCGCGAAGGACACTGGTGGCCTCAGAAGTACGCTCCGTTGTATTCGTCGCAGTATTGTTTTGTAACTGCCTAGTCTAACGCGATGCGCCCATACGCTGGCAACGAAGCCCACAATGGCGTTGAAGATAGCTTCGTGATATGACTCCACCACATGCAACATTTATATATAATCATCGGTACCAGCACCGTCAGTCTTATGCACAATTTTGGCCGCTTTCTGAGTTACAGAGGGTTCTACACTGTTCTAGAAGTTTATTTGCTCATCTAAAAGAAAGCGTAATTATCTACAAACAGTGCTGCATTCTACAAGTACTCCGTCAAGCCTCAGGGAAGGATTTGTGACAACAGAAAGTTTTCCCTTCAGGAGTATGTATGTGTTTTTATGGACAAATATTGTCAGTTTGTTGCTCTTGCACCACTGCTGCTTCTGAGCAAGCACATATTTTCCTCAAGCCTCGCCTTGGAGTCTGCAGACACAACTACTAGGTTGTCATCAACGTATGAGGCGACACTTCAGTAGCACTTGACCCGTCTAACAGATATAATAGGCGTTCAATACTAAGCTCCTAGAACAATGGAACACTTATGGAGCCCTGAGAACAACCCTTGGTAATTACACTGATTACCTTGCTCTGTCCTGCAAACCATTGGACGCTATGCCCACTACAATAATCCACAGAACTCTTATACAGGCATTTAGGGACCCTGTGCGAGCATCGCAGGTCACAGAGATTGTCGAATGCGTCTTTAATGTCAATCGTCAGCTCGACTGCATGCTTCGTTGTCGAATTTTTTACAATCTGAAGAGCTCTATTAACTGTGTCATCTACAGACTTCTCTTTTCTGGATCCATACAGACTCTGGTTTAGACGGACGACCTCCGTGTCCACCTGTAACCGACCGGACGTTCCTGAACTTTGTCCAAGACATTTAATGAGCAAATAGGTCTATAACTTTTTGGTGATGCCCGTCCCCACTTTTATCACTACTGCTCTAGCTCTTTTCCATATCGCCTGGACCATAACTATTCGCTAAGCCTTGTTTAGCAATGCTGTCAAATATGGCACTATCAGTGGATCTACCATCCGCACGACCTCTTTTGAGCTTGGAAATTGCACCAGCAACTTCTTCCAGAGCAGAAAGTATCACCAACGTCTGATTGTCGTATTCATTATCTAGTTTACTTCTAATTTATGCACGTATTTCAGAGTCTGTTTTTGTGTTATTATCAGTAAATGTTACGGAGATGCTTCGGGAACTCAAATGGGAATCCTTAGAGGCAAGGCAACGTTCTTTTCGAGAAACACTATCGATAAAATTAAGAGAATCGGCATTTGAAGCTGACTGCCGAACTATTCTACTGCTGCCAACATACATTGCGCGTAAGGACCACGAAGATAAGAGAAATTAGGGCTCATATAGGGGCATACAGACAGTCGTTTTCCACACGCTCTGTTTGTGAGTGGAACAGGAAAGGAAATGACAAGTAGTAGTGCACAGTGCCCTCCGCCATGCACCGTACGGTTGCTTGCGGAGTACCTATGTAGATATAGATGTAAATGTACTGCTACAAGATAGTTACAACCCTGGAATCCCGATGAATGGTAGTCTGATTGGGACACTAAGAGCACTTCATGGCGTGTTTACAGCATATTCCAAAGCATCAGGAACAGGCTCAAACTGCGCGCACCGAATCAATGTATGATGTATCTATTAACGGATCACGGTCCATGTCCTAAACATCTGCACTGAGTAGGTTGTACTAACACACTAATCTGTTAATGTGGAGAGGAGGGTTCCGCTGATCACGTCTTTTTTTGATGCCCCCTTTTTCAGGTAGAAAGAGATTGCAGACAGTTAGCTGCGACCAGCAAACAATTGTTATTGACCAAAACTTTGGACCAATTCAGTAGGATAGCACATCGGATATCTAAAAGGCAAGTGCTTAACTTTCAGTTTATAGGATCAAGCGAGCGCTCTGAGTATCAAAGTAATGTCAATTGGTCACAAGAAGGGTTTCCTCATACATAGATAGTAATAAGCACATATACATTTAATTAAGAGGAACTTCAAGTATGTATATACACTATTTGATCAAAAGTATCTGGACACCTAGCTGAAAATGACTCACAAGTTCGTGGCACCCTCTATCGATAAAGCTGGAATTTCTATATGGTCTTGGCCCACCCTTAGCCTTGATGACAGCTTCAACTCCCGCAGGCATACGTTCAATCAGGTGCTTTCAAGGTTTCTTGGGGAATGGCAGCCCATTCTTCACGGAGTGCTGCACTGAGGAGAGGCATCGACGTCGGTCGGCGAGGCCTGGCGCGAAGTCGGCGTTCCACAACATCCCAGAGGTGTTCTACAGGTTTCAGGTCAGGACTCTGTGCAGGCCAGTACATTACAGGGATGTTATTGTCGTATAACCAGTCCTCCACTGGCCATGGGTTATGAACAGGTGCTCGATCGTGCTGAAAGATGCAATCGCCATCCGAAAATTACTCTTCAGCAGTGGGATGCGAGAAGAACCTTAAAACATCAATGTAGTCCTGTGCTGCGATAGTGCCACGTGAAATAACAAGGGGTGCCAGCCTTCTCCATGAAAAACACAACCACACAAAACACCACCGCCACCGTATTTTTCTGTTGGCGCTACACACGCTGGCAGATTACGTTCACCGTGCATTCGCCATACCCACACCCTGCCATCGGATCGCCACATTGTGTACCGTGATTCGTCACGCCACACAACGTTTTTCCACTGTTCAATCGTCCAATGTTTATAATCCTTAAAGAAATCGAGGATTCATTTGGGATTTCCTGACGTGATGTGTGGCTTATGAGCAGTCGCTCGACCAAGCAAACCAAGTTTCCTCACCTCCCGCTTAACTGTCATAGTACTTGCAGCTTATCCTGATGCAGTTTCGAATTTCTGTATGATTATCTGGATAGATGTCTGCCTATTACACATTACGACTCTTTTCAACTGTCGGAGGTCTCTGTCAGTCAACAAACGAGGTCGGCCCTTACGCTTTTGTGCTGTAAGTATCCCTTCACGTTTCCACTTCACTATCACATCGGGAACAGTGGACCTAGGCATATTTAGGAGTGTGGAAATCTCGCGTACCGACGTATGACATAAGTGACACCCAATCACCAGATCACGTTCAATGTCAGTGAGTTCCACCGAGTGCTCCATTCTGCTCTCTGACGATGTCTAATGAGGTCGCTGATATGGTGTACCTGGCAGTACGTGGCAGCACAATGGACCTAATATGAAAAACTTATGTTTCTGGTGGTGTCCGGATACTTTTGATCAAATAGTGTATATGCTATGGCCACCGACACGGGTATGCGTGGATTCGAAGATTGCCAAGAGACGCACATACCAAGTGTATTTGTAGTTGGCAAACCTCGAGTTCTTCCGAAGCTGCCTGTAACATACCTAGTGACGTAAAAAGGAAGTGATTTACTAGGAACTTCAGTTAAATCCATTTGGAACGTCCCCTTAGAACAATTGTACATGACTGTGCTTAAACTGACACACAATATTTTTTTTTAGTGCAACGCAATCTGACTTTCAATAATCCCTACAAAATAATGGCCCTGACTAACATTAACCTATACCTTTCACAAATTACTTACTTCACAAAAATCTTCGTTACTCGAACTACTGCAATACAGCGAGCGCCACTATTGCCAGCTAAATAAAAGATTCAAACTACGGAAGGCACTAACTACTGATAGGCATAGTTACCAAATGAAAGATTTTGATAGAGAAGAAACAATGTATTTACCTTAATAGTGTTCAAAGGTCTTAATATATATAGCAGTTCATGACATCCAGTCTTACAAATTTCAAAACTCCGCCATCTCTCTCCCCACGTCCACCACTGCTGGCGGCTCACCTCCAACTGCGCAACGCTATGCGCTGTTAACATCCAGCTGCCCAACACTACAATGGCAGACAACAATGCAAACCAGCCACAGACTGCACACAGCACATACAGAGCGCTACGTGGCGTTACCAATATAAAAACTTAAACGGCCTACTTACATAGCCCCCATGCACCCCACATAAAATTTTACAAATTGTTTTGGGCAGTGGCCAATACAGATTTGAAAAAAAATTTTCATAATTACAATAACAAAGAAGTCAAATGCACACACTTATTGATACAATGTTAGTCAAAAGCTAAAATTTTCTCACAGTCCAAAAAGAGAGTCCTGATCGTTCATCACAGTAAAATAGCAGTGTTTTTCTCAAAGTCTGAGCAGTAGAAGAAAATGCACACGGAAGTAGTGGATTTCCATGCAGTCTTGATGAGTTAGTGTTGTCCTTCCAACGAAAAGACAGTGCTGACTCTTGACATGCAGACAGGTAATGGGCCACAACAGAGCAAACCCACCGCAGAGTCAGTCGAAGTTTTGAAGAATATTGGTAGGTAGGTCATCACAGAGTAGACCCACTGTAGTCCTTGTAGAGATGGCCAGCAGCCATCTGCTGCGACTGTGCAGGTGCACAATCACCATCGAAGAGTCTTGCGGAGAATATAGCAAGTCCATAAACCACCACTTGTGCACTCACACACTTTTTGGAGTTGTCCTTAGAACCAGCAATGCTGTTATCCAGTCCCTTCCTGAATTATTAACACAAGTGCAAACACTAACAGTCCCTACTTCTCACATATTGTCCATATACTATGACCAACAGAAACGTGTGCAGTGAAATGGAACTTACAAGTTAATAATATGATGAACTGGTGTCAATTACAATTTTATAACATAAGAATACAATAACAAAGGTACAAAATACATCATTAAAGAACATAATAGTGCAGATAACATTTGTAGTAAAACAGGCTTTACAAAAGAATAGAAATAAACATGCACGTCATTGTTACAAGAATTATGACATAGGTGCAGACATAAAGATCAGAAAAACTTTTGAAACATCAACTTCACATATGAGCAACAAAACAGAACAGATAAATAATGTCTAAACATCTTTACAAAGTAAATAACATAGTATTAGAAAAATTCTACAATGTAACTGATATCAGCTAAACACATAAAGACAGGAAAAACACAAATATACAAGAGTACACAAACACATAGCAGAATAACACAAGAGGGAAGGGCAGGGTTTGTTTTCAGTGTAACATTTGGTACTGCAGTCCAACCTAAAACTTCATTCCATAGACCTTTCGTCTTATTTCAACGTTTGTTTCCACCAAAAAAATCCTATCCAAGCATGCTTTCTGTATTTATATGTTCACATATTTCTTACCTCGTTATTTATTTTCCATTATCTTACCTCATCATTTATTTCCAAGAAAATGCTACGTAAACCTGTTGTCCTTAAACCCTACTTTTTTGCTCACATCCTCTTTCAAAATACTTTTTTGGCCAATCCATTTTCTTATAGCTTCTCAATGCATTTCTTCCAATTCATTACAACTCGTTCTCTCTCATAGCCTACCCCATCTTAAGCTAACTTAAATCTACTGAGCTCAGATGCTAAACTAAGGAACGAGGCAATGCAGCACCACAAAACAATTAACACAAACAGCAATGATAAAAAATACAAATGACAAAGCAAGCAGCATAAATTAGCAAAGCAAATGCAATATTACAACTAATATAAGGCAATGCGCAGCAAACAAGAAAAATAAATCAGTAGTAAAACTAGATTAACAGAGTAATACAAAGCTAAATTTAATAACACTATGCCTGGCAAACAGCAGCAGCAAATGCAATAACTTATGTCTAATCATGAAAAAGCTCAAGCAGAAAAAATATTACAGCAAAGATGGCCATGTCTAATACCTATGTCTAATACCTATGTCACTGTAACTTGCTCTAGCAGACAAGTTACCAAGTCACTGAAAAAAATTATGTATGCAATTCCTGTGAAGTGGAAATGTCTTTTTGTGCTCCCTCATTTTTTTTGGAGTACATCCATCATAAAGTTATTTTTTACTAGATCTGTAGGCATAAAATATTTATATTAGTACATCTATAAAATTTTATTGTAACCAATGCTGCAGTGCAGCTAGGAACTAGATATTAAACAAAATAGGTAAAGCAAGGCTTGAAACATCATTCACTAGCCATATGGCATTTCATAATGCAGTAAACAATCGTTCAACTAGCAAGACAATAGACATGAAATGTTTCTCATCATTTCATTTCAGTAAATATCATAAATTAAGAACTCTACAGTGTAATCATGTTTTCAAGTTTGAGGGTGTCGTATTTACGATGCTTTCTACAAAGGAATGTCAATAACGAGGTTGATGGCCACCCTCTTTTTTTCACCTGTGCCTCTGAAAAGGCATACACTAATCGCTTTTTCTCCAGGCATCTGACACAGCTGGCCACTCAAGACGCATTACATTAAGGTCACTTCGCTTTCTTACTGAAATATTTACGACACCAGTTTGCACTACTGTGACAGTCTCATATAAAAATTTCACAGTTCGAGAATTTGCGTTGCAAATCTGTAGAAACAAAATCCTATAAATATAACAGTGTCCAAAAAATATTCGTCGGCGTTGTGATACATTCATGCATTTAGACACATTTCATAACTCTTAAAGTATGATTCTTGGTTTCCAACATACTTTTTCACAAGTCAGAGTCCCTAACAAACTACTCATTATTCCTTACCTTATTACACATATACATATTCGTCGACACTTCTTCAATATTTCATCATAATAAATATGTAGCATAATCAAATTTCTCATATAGCATCAGCTTATTGATCATAAACATACCGCAACAGCGTAATACACATTGTCATCATAACATCATAAAACCTCAGCCAAATCTCGAAAAAGGCATAGCTTTCTGCAATAATGTCAAAACCTAAAAAAAATTCTCTGCTCATTTCAATAGTGTCATCTACCTCAAACATACTTTAAAAATTATGATCTCATACCAAATACATCATTCAAAGCTCTCATAGTATCACAATGGTTCCGAAAAATATATGAACAGTTCACAAAGGACAGACAAAATACAATTTCATAAGTGTGAAGTTACCCAACTGTGTAATTACATAAACATGTGTCACTGATGTAGTAAAAAAAAATGTTTATCTCTCAGTTAAATGATCAGATAGCTGTGTAATTTGTGTGTTAGAGAAATATGGTACCGATGTGTAAAGTTGTATAAGCAAATACCATATTAGCTAGGGCTCCTTATGCTTCCCAAACACATGGTACACAAAGTAGGCGTGTACCCCCCTGAGGATTACTGTAATTATACCCTCAGGTGTTACAGATTACAGCAATGGAATGAAATGTATGATGGAAAACCTTTGTATCATTGTACTTCAAATATCTTTAAAAATAAATGATTTAAGTGCAAAATTAATCACTCAAATATGTGTCCTGTAGCGCTAAACTTGCGTCTTGCTGTAAGATAATCTCTGTGGAAGTGTCATAGTTATTGTCCTCCGAAAGCTAAGTTCTGCAGAAGCCAATGTACTTACCTCATGATAAACAAAAGTGAAATGCTTTGCGTATAGATATCTTAGTTATTACACTTATTGCCGTGATGAAGAAAGTACTGTGCTGTAACGTATTGTTGTGCTACGTAAAAGGCTGTCTCATTGTAGCTATACCAGAAAAGTTACTACTAAAACATGTTTTACTTTCCAGAATAATTCAGAAAACCTGTGCAGATATAAAACAGATACACCACAAAAACAACATTGCAAATTGTCACTCATTAGTAGCATCGTGATAAAATCATGTAGCTGTCACATAAACTAACCACTGTGTCATCTGGTATCTCACAGAAAGTACTTTAAATCCAGAATGTATTTTCAAGTAAACCAATCTCATTAGCAGTACTGGTACATGTTCTAAGTATGTGAGCCTTATCGTCGTTACGTAATCGTGCAACTAACAAGCAAGAATGTACACACACAATAACACTGTGTCGTCTGTTCACAATAACAATGCATTCGTAATTTCTGTTGAAATAAGTTCTCTTGGTTCTTGACTGGATATTTAACTTCAAACATTGTTGCATATTAACAGATTCTAAGTCTGACAAAGCATACTAGTAATGTAAAGTGAAAAGTTATATGGCATAGGCAAAGTTAAAAAGCAGATTATCTTTCAATAAACGGTTTTACATGTGAAATGTGGTGTAAACCTTTACTCTTCCTAGTACGCAGGGTTTAAACTTCAGTGGAATTATCATGTGGTATATGGTACATCGGTAAAGAATGCTAAAATTTTTCTCAACGTTAGCGTCTATGTAATTTTTCCCTGAGCCAGCCGGCGCACGTGGCTGCCTGCAGTGCGAGTCATTGTCTGTCTCTTTGTTGGCGTGTGTCGTTATTGATATTAGTAGACCTAACTTCTACAAATTCACCTTGTCGAGAGTGCCCTGCTCTGTTTGAATCCCGCCAGTTCTGATGGAATTCAGGTCTGTCGTTTTGTCGGTAGTTTACATAGTTTCTTGTCTGTCGGTCATGTGATGGAGAATTTATAGCGGAATCGTAACTGTGTGCTGAACTGTTGAGTCTGAAGTTATTCTGTCTCCTTTGATAATAATTGTTTTTGTTCCCATATTGTCTGTTTCTATGGTAAACTCTGTCATATTCATTACTACAGAAATGCGATCTTTCTCTGTAACTATTATTACTCTGCCAGTGGTTGTCATATGGGTGGTGTCTGTTTTGGTCACGATTTACGTTGTAAGAATAGCCTTGTCGTGTATTATTTCTGTCATCGTGGAATTGTGACAGATGTGACCTGTAATTGATGTGTTCCTGTTTTCGCGTTCCGTGATTGTCAGTGTCAATTTCCAGTTCTTGTAACAGTCCTTGAAAAGCTTCAATGTCGTCTTTGCAACGTCCTGCTAAAATAATATGTCGTAAATGTTCAGGCAATTTGATTAAGCAAATGCGGATGTGTTCTGAGGGGCTGTATGGGTTTGAAAGATACTGATTCTTATGCAACATGTCTTCAAAATATTTCATAAGACTAGAAAATTCAGATTGTTCGAAACGTTTCATCATTATGATGCTATGTCTTACTCGGTCTTGTGTAGCTTGAGACCAATACGCTGAGAGGAAGGCATGATAAAATTCTCCTTCACTGTGGCAATCATGAATGACCGATCGCATTCTTACAGCTGGTTCATTCTCTAAATAGCCACACATAAATTCTAACCTGTGCTCCAATGACCAGTTCGGAGGAAAACAATGAGAGAATTGATGAAGCCATGCTTGTGGATGAATGTCGTTGTCAGAATTCTTAAATGTTTTGAATTTACGTGTAGTAATGAACAGCTTATAGTCAAAATCATGGTGTCGGTGAGTCGCACATCGCTCATTGTTACTTCGTTTTGGCGGTTCCATCTCAAAATCCAATGCGCCTTGCCAATTTCTTTCATAATTTCCGAAGTGTCCTGTGTTATTATTTTGTGGTTGTTCCGTATTTCTATGTTCCTCATCCCGTACTGGAGCGCGAGTCTCCTCTGAAATATGTAATTCTTGTATTACTTGTGCCAACTGATCTTGTACTTCCCAGATTTCTCTTTTATACTGTGTATTGATTTGATTTTGTTTGAATTTTCTAATTTGATCATACTCTTCAGAGTGTCCATTTGTGTTGAAATCGTATCTACTGTGTCTTTTAACTTTTCCTGAGTTTTTGCAAGCTGTATAACCGAATCGGTAGATGCAGCTGAGTCAATTTTAGCTTGCAAGATGTCGTGATTTTCATGAACATAAGTTTGCAGTTCCTTTAAGGCTGCTTCGTGATTCTGTAATGCATTTTCATGACGCGAAAAATAGGTTGGAAATGCTCGCAAATTTGTGTTTTTTACGTCGTTACAGACTTTTTGACATTTCGATTCGATTTTATGTAACTCAGTAGTTAAGTCTTCACGTGTTTGTTCAAGTGTGGTGTGAAGATTTTGTTCCATTGCGTCTAACTTTTGAAGATTTTGTCCCATTTGTTTCTGATTTTGTTCAAGCATTGTGTCTAACTTTTGAAGATTTTGTTTCATTGTGTCTAACTTTTGTAGCCTTTGTCCCATTTGTTGCATTAACTGTAATAACAATGCACTGGTGTCTGAAACATGTTCTTCAGTGCTTTTCGGCAGTGAATTTGCACCGGCAACATTCACATTTTGACAAGCGGAAAATGTATCTTGACTCATTTGAGAAAACGGTGCGAACCCAAAACCTGAGTCTACAGTATTTGCAATATTGTGTCCTGTCATTTCGGAATCCTGAGGCGATCTGTTGCCGACCGATCGATCGATAATGCTTCCCTGTTCACTAATTGTTTCACTTCCTACAGCATTATTTGCCGCCCGCTCCATTTCCCTATGCACAATTACCAAATTACTACTTTGAACATTAGTTAAATCATTACTCGGCGGCGCTGATAAGCTACGCACGTCATCACTATTATTTCTCAATTTACTTTGGAGCCTAGTGTTATGTTTTTCACACGCCATTATTGTCACAATATTTCACACGACAACACAGAAAAGCACAATTTGAAGAGCAAAATAAGAAAACACATTAACATAGCACTGAAAAAAATATCTAGTTAATTGCAAGCGCAGCTGCGAAATACTTGGTGCAAATTTACGTGCATGCCACAACTGTTTTACTGTACAACAATGAGAGACTACAACTACAAAGGAGATTCTCCCAACAATTACGCGCTAGCAATAAACTAAAGCTACACTAATTACACAAACTACAACGAAAAATCAGAAGATTCCAGTGAGGTATCCTCGGCTAAGGGTCGACATATGGAACGTCCCCTTAGAACAATTATATATGACTGTGCTTAAACTGACACACAATATTTTTTTTTTAGCGCAACGCAATCTGACTCTCAATAATCCCTACAAAATAATGGCCCTGACTAACATTAAGCTATACCTTTCACAAATCACTTACCTCACAAAAATCTTCGTTACTCGAACTACTGCAATACAGCGAGCGCCACTATTGCCAGCTAAATAAAAGATTCAAACTACGGAAGGCACTAACTACTGATAGGCATAGTTACCAAATGAAAGATTTTGATAGAGAAGAAACAATGTATTTACCTTAATAGTGTTCAAAGGGCATAATATATCATAATATATATAGCAGTTCATGACATCCAGTCTTACAAATTTCAAAACTCCGCCATCTCTCTCCCCACATCCAACACTGCTGGCGGCTCACCTCCAACTGCGCAACGCTACGCGCTGTTAACATCCAGCTGCCCAACTCTGCAATGGCAGACAACAATGCAAACCAGCCACAGACTGCACACAGCACATACAGAGCGCTACGTGGCGTTACCAATATAAAAACTTAAACAGCCTACTTACACATTCATTTTACGTTATTTTTTAATTGATTCTTATTTTCCAAATGTTCTGTTTTATTTCATTAATACTACCGATGGTTGGTTTTAACTTGATTTACTACTACATACATAATATAAAACATTGTACGTCACCACTACTGACGAACATGAACGCCCTGTACAAGGTTTCCAGATAATGGGTCTAACATTCGTAGCAATAAATTGAACTGAAATTGATTTGAAACTCATTTTACGCACATCGACAAAAAACGCAGCCGGAAAGAAATTAATACACCTCGAAAGACGATATTGATATTGATCCGATGGCGGCATATGCCACCTTGTGCATAGTTGACGTACTGAAAATGGTTTCAACGTCGTCCACCAACAGATAATGTACTGGTGTAGCAAGCAGAGCGCCATCTATGTCTACCCTTCAAGAGGGAATGTTCACAGCTGGAAGGCTCTTTTTGGTTCAAGCGTATGAAGCTAGTAAATAATCTCGCCTCCTAGAGCCAACTGAGCGAGATTGAAACCCCTCAGATTATGGTCTATTGAGCACTGGGATGGTCCTTACGGAAAGTTGCCACACAAGTTGGACATGCTGCGTCAGTTACACAAACATGCACACACGTAGACTAGGTTCCGCACGTCCACCCAGCACTGACGTCCGCCACATTGTCGTATTTTAAAGCACCAGTGACAGGTCGTGCAGCTCAGATAAGAGGGCTTATGAGCCCAGACGTGTCGCAGTGAACTCTTCAAATGATTCAAATGGCTCTGAGCACTATGGGACTTAATATCTATGGTCATCAGCCCCTAGACCTCAGAACTACTTAAACCTAACTAACATGACATCACGCAACACCCAGTCATCACGAGAAAATCCCTGACCCCGCCGGGAATCGAGCCCGGGAACCCGTGCGCGGGAAGCGAGAACGCTACCGCACGACCACGAAGTGAACTCTTACGAAACGGTTATTAACAGTGAGACTATGGGCATGTTCTCTTCTAGCTCGTCTTCTACGATCACTTGGAATGAGCTCCGTAGTCTTGAACGATGAAAGCAGATTCTGCTTGCATGCAAGTGACCATCGTTTGCCTTACCATTTAGACCTGGAGAGCGCTGTCTCATAGAGTGAAATCGTCCAAGACACACTGCTCCCACTCCGTGCCTTATGGTCTGGATTGCTATGAGCTAAACCTCTTGTTCACCTTTGGTGTTTCTGGATTGGACGCTAACCAGAGCTACGTACGTGCAAAATATAGATTGACCCGTTCTTGTAACAGCAAGGTGATATGTTGTTCCGACAGGACAAAACTCACCCCCTCTCTGCTCGAGAAACTTGTACTCCGCAACTTCCCTGGCCGGCATGAACTCCAGACTTGTCCCCAATCGAACACGTGTGGGGTATGACGGGACGAGTAGGTACTCGCATGACTCGTGAAATACCTGGACAGGTCGAGCAGGCGTGGCATAACGCATCTGAGGACAGTATTCGCTGACTGCACGATTGACTGGATGCCAGGCAAAGCGCCTGCATTGTCACCCGTCGAGGCTACACCACGTGCTAGTATGGGTGTTTCAGCATGGGTCTATACTTGGTACCTCAGAACCGCTTGTGCTACTGATCTGTAAATCTAATCATTTCATGTACTCCATATGCACTGTGGCAACGAAAAATGTTGAGTGAATTGGAAATCTCTATAAGGGTGAACCAGATTTTTCCCGGTAGTTTATTTACAGAGTGGAGTCGGGAAATATTCGTAATTCGGAAAAATCTACACTTCTACCAACTATGTACAGTCTATGCATAGAATCAATCTTCTGTCACGCTCCTTCCGAAAACTGAGCGGAAATAAACGTTAATACACGGTGAAGATTCAGAAAGCTATGAAGCTAATTCATCTCTATCGAAGACGCTCGAACCGGCCAATGCGATTAGTTGCATCGAGTCGATTAAGTGGCAGGCGGGCACATTGCTGGCGCAAGTGATCTGCTAAGAATGCCTCGTCATGAGTCGCTGCCAGCGCCCTCTGCCCGCCGGCTGGAAATTGCTTTCCTCGCTGAATAACCGTAATCTCCTCCTGGGCGCACACGGCGCGGGAAATGAGCCCGGACCACGACTTGCACAAAGCGCTAGCTTGCGTTTTATATTGTGCCTGTGTGTGCGGGGGAAGCGGGGAGTAGGAGGGATATAGGGATTGCTGGGAGTAACGGAGAGGAGGGCGTTTGGGGAAAGGGGTGGGCGGTCATATTCCCGAACACGCACGCGCGTGTGTAGTGTATATTTGTGTCTGGCGGGAACCGTAGAGGCGACTGTGTGTAAGGCTGGAGAATGGAGGAGAACAACAGTACGTTGTTTTCCTTTACTTCTTTCTTCCATTGCCTCTTGCAGAATCAAAAGTATATCTGGAAAGAGGCCTGGTAATTTTCGCTCATTTTATTTTACATTCCGCTTTTTTTCCCTTCTTTTTGTTATTTCCCTAGAGAGAGTATGAAAATCGGCAGAAAGCCCCCCCACCAATGAAATGCAAATCTTATGTCGAAACAAAATGCCAGAGGTTTCTTGGAGGAACTTTGGCTCTGAATGACCATAACGGTGTTCATTAGGTACTCATATAGACAACAACTGTTATGTTACTACAGTTCGAGCTATGTTGCTAGTATATGCAAACACATTGTCAGTACAGGGTGCAGTAAAAAGTTTCATTTATCTCCTAATTGTTGCACACCTGGAACACCTTGAAATCCCAGAGCCACCGTTAGGAGAACAGAAACAGGAATTCACTGGCTGCATTTGGAATGGAACTACACTGCACCTGCCATGCCGAGTTGATGGAAATGTGCAGCAACAATACACTATCGTATAACATAGCGGTTAGGTGGGAAATACATCCAGTGTGGTCAAACTACTCCGAATGATGGAGAACGAAGGAGACGAGCATCTCTTTGTCAAGAACCGAGAATCACAAGAGATATGTAGGCCGTTTTTCGCTGAAACTAACTTTTCCTGGTTCAGCTTCCATAACCCAGCCCGACATTTTGTACGTGACCCAAGACGACGCCCGTTGGGTTCCTTGAATGCCCACACCTTTTAAAAGAGACAGTCGAACCGAGGCTCCAACCGAAAAACAGAAACGCATATGGGTCTTATGACGTTTGGTGAAGACAGACAAAGATATTTCCGAGGCAGAAAATTTGATACAGGAATCGGACTACTTTAAGTGGTTGTTTTTAGGCAGAAGAGACATACTGACCAACAAGTACTTCAGAACTGACCGCCAGTGAAACCTTCAGAACACACTTGTAAATCTACTGCTTTTTTGTCTTTTTCTCGGATTATATCCTCGAAAATACCAAGACTTTTAAGAAGATATGACATAAGACGTGTATTTACGCCGCCAGCTGTGATTACAACCCTTCTGACCTGGGCCTGAGGAAACGAAGTGTATACAGAATTCCATTTTACTGTAACATGGGTTATATTAACCAGACTATCTGTGATATTCAGAATCGATGTGTAGAGCTCCACCCTCTCAGTCGTCTGCTCCAACCAGAGAAATCGGAGGCGCCAGAACAGCGTCTTTTAAGGCACAAAATGTGTTGTATAATGAGAAGCAAATTATTCTTTCTGCTTCCCACCATCTGCAATGTGGTCGAAAGGAATATATTGAAATTCTATTGTCTTATTAATAGAGATAAGGGTTTATAGTTAAGTAACGTGCCGAATATGATTTTATCTGATACTGAACAACAACGGTCTTCATTTCGACCAGTGGATTCTTTTTATTGGCGTTCTGCTAGCATATATCGTGTTGCCTGTTTCTACCACCGGTGCGCTACTAGATCAATTGCGCCATGGAGGTTAGTATAAGGGGAGATGCCCTTACGCCACAAAAGTAAAGCCAGCGGCGTCTATATTGGAGTGTCCATAATATTTGGTGTCAAGTGAGTATTCATACTGAATTGCAGTAATATTTTATCCTGTGTCAGGATATATACTCGAAAATTACTGCCTATTAGACATTCAGAGCTAAGGGGCACGTGTCACGCAGTATTTAACCGAAGAACTCACATCCCGGGCTCAATAAGATCGCGACCATGGCTTGAATGGATGGCTGTTCTCGGCGTAGGGGTTGCCGTCTCCCATTATTTTAACCTCCTTGTGTGCGGCTGGTCCCGGCCGAGGTTCGAGTCCTCCCTCAGGCATGGGTGTGTTGTTTGTCCTTAGGATAATTTAGGTTAAGTAGTGTGCAAGCTCAGAGACTGATGACCTTAGCAGTTAAATCCCATAAGATTTCACGCACTTTTTTTTAACCTCCTTGACTTCCGCCTGAGGGTAGCAGTGCCGCTGGTCGCGCATGCGCAGTGAGTCTGCCGCGCTTGATAAAAGAGCCTCTGATTCTGTCTGATGGAAAACGCATACTTGGGTTTATTAAACTTTGCCACAACTTTGCCTAAATCTTCATTAAATTATATTGATATGATACTAACTTATCTTTTCTCAGCAATGCCATAAACACCCTCCACTGACGTGTTGATCCATCACCACAACATAATTTAAATTCAGAAGTTACTATCAGAGAAGTCGGTCCCTCCATTCCGTCACAACACTCATCACTGTCATATTAAAATAATGTCATATTGTGGTTGCTCTGTTGGACCATGGAGTCTTCTGAATGTTATTTGAAACCACAAGTTCATTTGGTAGAAGCTGAATTTTATTTTCCTTTTTTAGTTTACTACATGTGATCCCCCTGAAAATATCAGAACCCTCCTGGGTTCTCTTTACTTTGATCTTTCACGTGCTACTTTTACTGCTGCCTTGAGCTTACAGTATTCGCTAATATCCGTTGTTTGCTGATGATGTTACCTGTCTTGACAATTTTTTTTACAGTACGACTTACGATATTTATGTAGCAACGTAATATTTCAGAAATCTTTCCACTTCCAATAAGTTTAGTAAATTTCGTACCACACTTAAATATTCTAGTTTTGTTTGGTTGCCATCCCGAATTTTTCTCTATGAACAAATGTTTGTGCCTGATTTTGACCACAATGACGTTGTAACCTCCCCCTCACTTATCGATCTTAATGACAGTGAAAAATTAAACCGCGTGTACCTAATGGAAATTTGGGAAAAGCAATCGTCACCGAAGTTAATCTGTCGGTAAAGACGGAGGAAAGGGTTACATCTAAATGAAAGGAAAATTGCAAATGCAACTGGTGGAAATTAATTTTGAAAAGGGGTAAAGTTAATGAAGAAAGTAAATGTGCGGCCGTTACGTTAACAATTAACTAGCGGTAATTAGATATTTGAGATTTGGGGGAAATTACGGTCGCCAGTCCTAAGGACAATTACTATAGTAACTGAAAAAGAAAGGTAATTACACATATAATTAGCACTAGAAGCGTGGCAACTGAAGGTTGACACGTGTAGTGTGAAAACTGAAAGTTTGTCAGAAGTAATAAATTTCGCTACACTCTGACTTAATTTAGCAAAAGAATTAATAAAACTGGAAAATCGAAAGTTAATTTAGTGACTGAAGTTAATAGTGAGCTTTCTTTCTGAAGCACATCGACATTCAGTAAAATAAGGTTAGTCTTGGACTACCTCAACAATCATTTCAAAAGCTACTTGAATCTACGCAATTTAGAAATAAGAGAATTAACTTTGAACTTGAATTAAATGATTCTGAACAATTAACAATAGTAAAATTTAGTACGTACCAAGCTGAGCTGCAGTCACAGGTAACTAAAATACGGTAACAAAACTCGCACTCTTAATTTGTGCTTGTGCAATCTAAATATTGTAGCCAGCTGAACTTTGAAATTAAAACAGTGAAATCGAATGATGCTGGCGTTTGAATTTCAACGACCCTCGGGCTCATTTCGGAAAAGGAAGGGACCCTGCTTGGCAATGCAATTGGGACAATGAGCAACAAAGGTTCATGCTAAGTTGCTGTAATTTTGCGAGGCAAATGGAACAATTTGAAAAGCTGAGGTCTGCCATACAGTTCTGAAACTTTACGTGCTTTTAGTCTTCCTTGTTGGTTGATTGAAGGTTTGAAGCCGTCGATCGAGGAGGTGGCGACAGTCACTCATTGTCGGCCGTAGCTGTTGCAGAAGCTGGATGTTGGCGCGCCTTCTTCTCGACACGGTCACCAGGCGAAACGGGCTCTTGATGTGCGCCAGCTAATGCTTCCCGTCCGCGGCACCATGTCAGAAACTATCATCGCGAGTCGAGCGCAATTACATGCTGCCAAACCCCGAATGCGCGGCAACTCGCGGGAGCGTCACACAACACACCTGCTCCACTCGCTACTCCAGCCAGACCCTATCTGCCCGCGCTCCACGCGGCAGAGTTAACACTACCAAAGATCCTACACACTTTGATTCTTCACACGACCCATCGATGTAATCGTTCGATAGCAGTTTTCCCTATGCAAGACCCAGCGTAAAAATACAAATAATATTTACGAAACAAACCAATTATACATCGACATGAGTGCATAAATATATATATATACAAACAGTAAAACAATTACAATATATAAAGAGACAGAAATGTCATATCTTGAGGTAACAAAACAAGGAAAAAAAATAATAGTACAATAGATGGAAATAGGAGGATATGCATTTCCGGCGTTACAACGTGAGCTTATGTTTTGCCTCTTCGACACATTTTGTAGCGAAGCCCCGAATAATACCGGCCTGTGTAATCTTTCCACTGCTGAGTTCTAGCACTACGCTGTTTGTATTAGTTCCTGGGTGGCCCGGTTGTGTTCTGATGGAGACGTGTGATAAATGTAAACATGTGAAGACAATTTTTACTCAAGCGGGCTCGATCAGTTCAAAACCATTCACAGACGAACGGTTGCGTTACAGGAAATTTGTGGACAGTCACACAATCTACAGCGTCGATAAGCTCTTGAAAAAAACGGAATGTGCAAAATGTAGAGTTGTTTTTCACTACCCATTGGCTCCTTGGAGGTCTGAGAAATGAAATTCAGCACTTGTTGTTTAACTGGACAGTGCATCGTTAATTGGTTTCATGTATACTTTTTTAATGCCAACGGCCTTGCCGCAGTGGTCACACCGGCTCCTGTCAGATCAGCAAAGCTTAGCGCTGTCGGGCTGGGCTAGCACTTGGTTCATCCGTTCGGCCGAGCGCTGTTGCCAAGCGGAGTGCACACAGCGCTCAGACAACGAGGTACTTGACTGAGAAGTAGCGGCTCCGGTCTCCCTATCCGCATCCAGTGACGCCTGTGGGCTCAGGATGACACGGCGGCCCGTTGGTACTGTTTATATATTCTTAATATATTCTGTTTATATATTCTTTTAAGAGTGTTATCATAAGAAGGCAAGTAAGCAGTTAGGAGCTGTGGATTGTTTAATGTGGTTTTCTGTAACATTATCGTAAATGACACACAATTACGAGCCCCCCGCCCTCATTATCTGATACGTCACCGAACAGTTCCTCTACTGAACTCAGCAAACATCGCTGAAAGATTATTTAGCGATGTATTTAGCGTTCCGAAACGCAATAAGGGTACCACACCGTAGTCACGAAAATGACCCCCAAACCTAGATTCCACATCCTCCATACTTCAAAAATGGTTCAAATGGCTTCGAGCACTGTGGGACTTAACTGCTAAGGTCATCAGTACCATAGAACTTAGAACTACTTAAACCTAACTAACCTAAGGACGTCACACACATCCATGCCCGAGGCAGGATTCGAACCAGCGAACAATGCGGTCGCGTGGTTCCAGACTATAGCGCCGCCTAGAACCGCTCGGCCACCCCGGCACTAAACATGTTGGCATTTGTCAAATGCTAAATAATCGAACGAGTGGGGTAATTCATCACTCCAAATCACTGGTTTCCAGTCATCCAATGTCACTCTTTATACCACCTCTAGCTTCACTTAGCATTGACTACTGAAATATTTGGTTTATAAGAAACTGGTCGTTAATCGTACCCGAAATTTTACGTCCCTATGCAAATTCATTGTGCTAGATGGGCTGCCGGTAGCTCTTTGGAACTAACGGGTGATTCCTTGGGCTGATTACCTGTAATCCCAACCATCCATCGCAGTGCTCAACAGTTACTTTCCGCCAGTACATGACGTCTGCCTTGTCTCGGTTTAGATGTAGTTCTTCCTGTGCGTTTCCACTTCACAGTCAACAATGGTCGATTTGGGCAGCTTTAGAAAGGTTAAAATGATCCGGATGGAGCAGAAGGGACGACATGCTTTTTCAGATATACCATATCCACGAGATGTCACCCATTTATGCAGAGATTCATTGGACCTATCATATAATAAGGTAGTTAACATCTACGTTTGACGTTCTGCTCAATATATTGCCAGACGTTTTGTTTGGGATTCAGATCGTGCGTTCTGGAGAGCCCGTTCAGATGCAATACGATGCAAATGTGTTCGTTAAACTAGCAATCTGTGCTCGGCCGTCGTAACCTTGGACGATCGGAGTGGCCACAGAATACTTATCAAGAAGGTTTAGAGGAAAGGTTACCGAGAACAGACATCGTAGGTCATGTTCTAGGTAATATGAGTGGGTGACGTCAAGTCACGGCACTAAAATAACACGAATTCGTCACAGAACCATCTTTGGCCTGAAATGCACCGAACACACATTAACGCTTCATTGGATCGTCGTTCCTCCTGACACCTAGCACCGTTTGAGAAGTGGCATAAGGGTGATTCGTTGGGCCGCTCTATATGCTTCTAGCCAACTGATGTATAGTTTTTGTGTTGTCTAGCGAACAAAGGACGTCCAGCTTTATCTCTCGTTGTGGGCAATGGTCTTTTATGTTCCCCACTCCAGGCGCTCATTTTCCCTTCGCAGTGTTTGCTTGAAAACTGGTTGAGAAGCACGTATGTCCGCTTAGGGCAGCAGTTCCAGACTGGTGTGAAATCAGTTGTCGTTGTAAAGGCCTGACACTCGTCTCTCGTCGGTTAGGAGTTGTTTACAACCACTACTGTACCCCCTGATACATGGCTGCCAGTGGTAGACCACATCTCTCAAAGAGATTAGACAGCCCCGTTAAAATACCAACCAATCTAACACCAGTATGGTCACAAGCACGTCTATACATGGTACCTGGATTCTACTATTATGTAGCACCAGCTCCATATCAATTGCACTGCTCAAGTACGATCAGTGTGCTGTTTTAATCTGATGACTAGTATTTTGTCTGGAGAGCTTGTGAAAACAGAGATTCAATTAGAAATGGGGGACACTCAAGGAGACTCACGCTCGCCGTTCACTATTTGAGCAAGAACATCAGGTTTTTGCTTTCTTTCACCAATTAATATTCGCAAACGTGTAGCATGCCGCCTGCTAAGCCATAGTTGAGGAGTATATGTATTTCGTGAAAACTGTAGGGCGACTTCAATGCCTCATGCAGTATACAACTTCGCACTGCCTAGTAGAATTGCACCAGTTCTCTGAATACTTCCCATTATATGTTAACGTATGTGATATTCCTTTACACTTTTTTACACTTTTATGGTCTGCAACTGCTATTAGATCACAAAAAAATGTATGTGAGATCATCTGTCTGCGTATTTATACTTAGATAAATTAACTCTACTGTGTTTGAAAATTTTCTTGTGCACAAATACTTCTAATTTATTTAAGAAGAATATTATATTAAAGGTGAGTCATAGCCATATCGATATACACTCCTGGAAATGGAAAAAAGAACACATTGACACCGGTGTGTCAGACCCACCATACTTGCTCCGGACACTGCGAGAGGGCTGTACAAGCAATGATCACACGCACGGCACAGCGGACACACCAGGAACCGCGGTGTTGGCCGTCGAATGGCGCTAGCTGCGCAGCATTTGTGCACCGCCGCCGTCAGTGTCAGCCAGTTTGCCGTGGCATACGGAGCTCCATCGCAGTCTTTAACACTGGTAGCATGCCGCGACAGCGTGGACGTGAACCGTATGTGCAGTTGACGGACTTTGAGCGAGGGCGTATAGTGGGCGTGAGGGAGGCCAGGTGGACGTACCGCCGAATTGCTCAACACGTGGGGCGTGAAGTCTCCACAGTACATCGATGTTGTCGCCAGTGGTCGGCGGAAGGTGCACGTGCCCGTCGACCTGGGACCGGACCGCAGCGACGCATGGATGCACGCCAAGACCGTAGGATCCTACGCAGTGCCGTAGGGGACCGCACCGCCACTTCCCAGCAAATTAGGGACACTGTTGCTCCTGGGGTATCGGCGAGGACCATTCGCAACCGTCTCCATGAAGCTGGGCTACGGTCCCGCACACCGTTAGGCCGTCTTCCGCTCACGCCCCAACATCGTGCAGCGCGCCTCAAGTGGTGTCGCGACAGGCGTGAATGGAGGGACGAATGGAGACGTGTCGTCTTCAGCGATGAGAGTCGCTTCTGCCTTGGTGCCAATGATGGTCGTATGCGTGTTTGGCGCCGTGCAGGTGAGCGCCACAATCAGGACTGCATACGACCGAGGCACACAGGGCCAACACCCGGCATCATGGTGTGGGGAGCGATCTCCTATACTGACCGTACACCACTGGTGATCGTCGAGGGGACAATGAATAGTGCACGGTACATCCAAACCGTCATCGAACCCATCGTTCTACCATTCCTAGACCGGCAAGGGAACTTGCTGTTCCAACAGGACAATGCACGTCCGCATGTATCCCGTGCCACCCAACGTGCTCTAGAAGGTGTAAGTCAACTACCCTGGCCAGCAAGATCTCCGGATCTGTCCCCCATTGAGCATGTTTGGGACTGGATGAAGCGTCGTCTCACGCGGTCTCCACGTCCAACACGAACGCTGGTCCAACTGAGGCGCCAGGTGGAAATGGCATGGCAAGCCGTTCCACAGGACTACATCCAGCATCTCTACGATCGTCTCCATGGGAGAATAGCAGCCTGCATTGCTGCGAAAGGTGGATATACACTGTACTAGTGCCGACATTGTGCATGCTCTGTTGCCTGTGTCTATGTGCCTGTGGTTCTGTCAGTGTGATCATGTGATGTATCTGACCCCAGGAATGTGTCAACAAAGTTTCCCCTTCCTGGGACAATGAATTCACGGTGTTCTTATTTCAATTTCCAGGAGTGTATTAAAGCAGACCGCCTCCCTGGAATGGTATTTGCATTGTAGCTGCTTCAAGTGTACACTGGTGCACAAAATTAAAGCAACAGACAGAGATTTTTTAAGGTTGTGCTTATTTTGCCTCAAAATAGTACAAACAGGTGACAATAAAGTAGAAATAATGCAAATAATGCAGAATTTAAACAGCTTCAACATGCATTATGGCAGACAAAAACGTATGTCAGACAAAAATCTTCTTCGTTTTCTTCCAACGTAACAGATTTGCACACATGATTAACGTGCTCAGTTTGGGCATGACCAACTCTGGCAGCAGTACAGGGCTGATATTGTTTGGGCATTCTGTGAATGATGTCATCAATCTCATGTGGAGGCAATAACGTCCATTGTTCTTGCAGACCTGCTCACAAGATTTGGAGAGTGGCTGGGGGATGCTGACGTGATGAAACTCGCCTTCCTAGTGCATCCCAGAGATGCTCTATGGGATTCAACTCAGGAGAGCGAGCAGACCACGCCATACGTGTAATGTCTTCCGTTTCCAAGAAAACATCAACCCCCAGTGAACTATGAGGTCGAGCATTATCGTCCATCAGTACGAACACTGGGACCACAGCACCTCACAACAACCGCATGTGAAGGGTCAAGATCTCGTCACGATACTTCACAGCAGATAAACCCTGCCGATTCACCGTACAATTTCATGACGAGTTATTCAAGTGATCAACATAATACTTGCCCGCAACATTAGAGGTCATCGTAGATACCGTTCTCTTTCCACAACGTTTGGGCCCCGAAATCGTATTCTACGTTCCCTCCAGAAGCGAATCCGTCGAGAATCACTCTACAGGCAAATCGGATCTTATCCGGGAAAAGAACATTGGCCCAGTGTTCGACTGCTCGCGTGGAATGTTGCCGTCTCAACTCTAGACGTTGTCTTCTGTGAAGACTCGTCAAAGCAGGTCTCCGACGACAAAGGTCACTCTGGTGAAAGCTTCTGTACACCGCTTGCCTCGATAAAACACGTCCAGTGGATGCTGCGGAGTCAGATGCCAGCTACTGTGCAGTACTGAGGTGGTACCGTCGTGTCCTTATAGCCAAATAATGGCCTCTCTGATATGGTCGGTCCTGCCGTGGTCTTCGAGGTACAGTTTCGGTCTCTGTAAACTGTTACCACATCCGAGAAACAACACAACGATTCACGCTAAGCCATCAGGCCACATGAGTTTGCAACTGTCCTGCATCCATTCTTCCTGTGGCCCTCCACCGCAGAGAGTCTGGCAGGCATCTTCTCTGTACCACACTGCACAGTCTGTGACTGTGTACACAGCAATTGTAGACGTGCGACTACCCGGAAAACGCTGCTCCGTTTGATAGATGCCAGACTGAGATTCTTTGGAAGAATCCTAAGGGAATGCAATCCAAAAAAAAGGAAGTAGGTTACAGTACGCTTGTTCGACCACTGCTTGAATACTGCTCAGCAGTGTGGTATCCGTACCAGATAGGGTTGATAGAAGAGATAGAGAAGATCCAACGGAGAGCAGCGCGCTTCGTTACAGGATCATTTAGTAATCGCGAAAGCGTTAAGGAGATGATAGATAAACTCCAGTGGAAGACACTGCAGGAGAGACGCTCAGTTGCTCTGTACGGGCCTTTTTTAAAGTTGCATTTGGGGCTTAATTAAATATGAGATTGAAAATACTTTTTAAATTTTTCGTAGCTGTATGTCCGATTACGCTGTGTCTCGTAAACGGTTGGCCCTGACTAGTATTATTACGCAATCTGACTGCTTAGAACAACAACAAAGAATGAAATGAAAATTTTCATTAACACAATTAATTAATTAAGTCCCCAGCAACTATAAAATCTACGAAGCCAACAAGCACAAGTGTAGCTGTTCTGTATGTGGTAGTATGACTCAACGCACATCTGGCACGGTTCTTCTTCAACAAGACAAGAATTTTAAATACCGATTATACTGACGTGATAAAAGAAAATTAGAAAAACTATAATTACGCAAGAAAACCAGAATTACACTCTAATACAAGAGCACAAGCCAGATGCTTTGTTGACTGAACCTGTAATGATGCATTATTTGAGACACACAAATAATAAAAGAACATAGTGGTTTTTACCTTCATATATATTGACGAAATGCACTCTGATCATTACAATATCTTCATTAGAATAACATCTGCTATCTCTCCCATCAAATAACTGGATAAAACATGGAACAAACACTCCTTACTACAACCTCTCGACAAGCCTTGCCCACTCGCACATCTCAACACTGACTGCCAGGCACTGACTACCACGAGTTCTTAACAGGCACTGACTTCTACGAGCTCTCGACAAGCACTCACTACTACGAGCTCTGCCCACGCACTGACTACTACGAGTTCTTAACAGGCACTGTCTGCTACGAGTTCTTAACAGGCACTGTGGAGGCGGCTTAATAATACTCTTTGGCGCAATCTCTGGCGCAGTGGCTCAGTGTAGCCACCTTTCATATGCCTCTCCTCCACAGGCCAGAATTTGATGATATTTTTCCCAGCATTGGTGGTGAAAATACCATCAAATTCGTCCACAAAAATACAGACAAAAATAAAAGATAATATTAATACCTAAATATCACATAATTAGTTAAAATTTTGGCTTTGCACTGACCTTTCAATAACCTAATATATAAAATACAGTAGGCAATACAAATTCTTTTCATACATGTGGCTTTACGTAATAGTTTACACAATACATAAAAAAATCAGTTTATACAAATGTTCACATAAAATGCTTTCAATGATTAGTTTATACAAAAAAAAAAGACACCAACAGGTGACATCTTTTCAGTAGAAGCAGTCCATCAGTGGCACCCAGTAACGTTTAGCAGGTACACCCAGCAACAAGTCACATTAGTTCAGTAGAAGCAATCCATCAGAGGCACCCAGCAATGTTGAGTAGGTGCAGACAGCAACAAGTGACTTCATTTCAGTAGAAACAGTTCATCAGTTGCACCCAGCAATGTTGAGCAGGTGCAGACAGCAACAAGTGACTTCATTTCAGTAGAAACAGTTCATCAGTTGCACCCAGCAATGTTGAGTAGGTGCAGAGAGCAGTCCATGAGTTGCACCCAGCAATGTTGAGTAGGTGCAGACACTGACAAGTGACATCATTTCAGTAGAAGCAGTCCATCAGTTGCACCCAGCAATGTTGAGCAGGTGCAGAGAGCAGTCCATGATATTCACTATCACTGATCACACAGTTCATCAGCAGAAATTAATCATTCCTAAGTGTCACACATTACGTTGAAAAGTGCAGGTAACAGTTCATAATATTCACCATCACTAATCAGACAGTTCAGGCATGAACAATAGTTTGAATACACATACAAATGCTTTTACAATGCTCTTACACTAAACATACAAATTCTAATAAACACACAAATGATATCAGATAATTGTCATATTAACTATTACAAATACTCAAATATCAGTAAACCTACAATATTTATGGGTGTCAGTGCAAGCCACTACAAACAAATACAATAGTATTCAGGAGATAGGTGGGTACGATTAGGAAAGGAAAACATACAAAACACACTCACTCATCTTTCATCCACATTAAGTACTACTGTGTAATTGAATAGTGTTAAATATGTAAATGCAATTCTGTCAAAATCTGATTTGCATCATGTGTATCAAGTAGCAATGGCAGCAATGTATCACAGTCAATAATAGTTAAGTCAACGTCATAGTCATCATGTCAAGTCCAATGTTTGCGAAGCCAGATCAAATGTACTGTTGTTGAACAACTGTCAGTGAGCCAAGATATGCAAATACTTCCTCTCTTCAAAAAAAAGTATATACTGCTTAGTGATTTAACAAAGTGTGTGTATAGACTATCTTCCTTCTACTTTAGTGTTCTAGTCTGCTATCTTCATCCTCCTTGTTCCATAAGACCAACAAAAAAAATATGCATCTCACTTACTTTACCTCTTATCCACCAAAACTCCAATAATCATCAACTTCACACAATCTCAATAATACCTCAATAATACCTCTTCAATACGTCGATATATATAAACCTTATTGCCAATATATGCTCCTCACTTACTTTACCTCTTATCCAACAAAACTCCAATAATCATCAACTTCACACAATCTCAATAATACCTCAATAATACCTCTTCAATGCGTCGATACATATAAACCTTATTACCAATATCATTTCACTTCCATAACAACTCTTTCCTCTAGTCAGTCTCCTCGAACAAGTACAGATAAAATCCTAATGCAAACTTCAGTTCATCATCCCATACAATCTGAAGACACATTGCCAACACACAACCTCTGTGTAATCCATCTGAGCCAAATCTTCTACTCATTATGAATTATAAACAAAGAAATGCATACATGATCTCTAACAGACTTAGTTCGAATAACTCTCAGTAATTAAGTACGATTATGGAATGTGAATGATCACAATATTTCACAGTGTGTACACCACTTCAAGAATTATGGCAGAAGCAAACATGTGGAGTATTTTTGTGTCAAGTGTCACTTCCTATTTCAATTGCTCAAGAAAAATGCAGTGTAATAATTGTTAATGGTCTAAACTTAGTTTTGGTATGTCATGTCGTTAGCTTCCTTCCTATTAGCATAAATTTATACAGCTTCCATAAAACCTCAGCTCATGTGACTTCAACGAAGTTCTTCGTACCAATGTCGTTCGTCGAATTATAGCAGTTCATTTTCTTATCTTAAAAATATAAGGCACTGAGCGTAAGCAAAACAAGCAATAGCGAGTAAATATACCAGTAGAGAACAGAATGTCAACAAGTGGATGCAGCACAATCCTTACAACGAGGCTCTGCCAAGCGAACAATCTATAATTAATCCAATAGTGTGACTTAAACTCTCTGTTTGTACACAGTATATCAGCATTTCTATACACCAAATTAAAGAGTAGTTATGACAACAACAGATATGTATAAATATGCAATCCATACGTAAAGCAGTAAACATGTCATTAGCATCATATCAGCATAAGCAAATAAATGTTCATATGTCATCTTAATAAGTAAACATGAAGGCGCAAGCAGATAAATCACAAAGTATAACTTACATACCTAAACACATCAGCACAATAAATCAGGTTACAATTATAATTTAAATAAATAAGCACAGCAGGCACATAATTAAAAAAAATATGACATCAGTGAAAAAGCATAGCAGCCAAGCGATGCATAATATATACAAATAACAATCCTGTTCATTAATAAAACATTGACAAAAATCAGAAAATGTACGCAAGCACGTCGCTTCACACGTAAATTCATAGAACATGAAATTAGCACAAAGTATGAATCACGTAATCGCGAGCAGCAAATTACGTCTAAAGTACGTACCTAAGTGGAAATATGTTACCTGAAAAATAAACTCAATTAATAGTTACCCTTTTTAGTTTATTAGTTTCTTCTTCGAAATTACATTCTTCCTGAAAATTTCTCGATAGCACGTCCTCTTAACGTCGGAGACACACAGAATTTACCTGAAGTTCTTAAATATTTTATACAACCGTATCCTGAAAAATACTGATTGTTAATAACATAATTCATCAAGTCACTATAGCTTTATACTGAATTTAGTCGGAGAAATTAGACTGTGTATTTGTTTACGGCTGTCAGTGCATTCGCACTGAGCGCTCGATCAGCTGTAGACGCGTGACGTAGGAAGCAATTGTTCGCGGTCAACGACTACCTTGTGCGGCGCGCATACTTGACTGTTTCTTTGAGTGTGTGCCGCCGCCAAAACACAGCGCGGTATCCTTGTACTCTCCGCATGTTTACATCTAGCTGTTGGTTTCTCAAAAGTATGTCATTCCACAAAAATTTTTCAGAAGTATATCATTCCACAAAAATTTTGGAAACTACGAACCTCTCGTTTTGTGGTAGGAACAGCATAATTACGAATAACGTCTAATTTTTTCTGGATCAGGAAGAATACCTTCTGTAGAAATAATGTGACCGAGAAATTTCACCTGAGAACGACCAAATTCAGATTTTTCTAAGTTCACTGTAATGCCAACTCTTGCAAAGATACGTAACAATGAATCCAAAATTTTGTTGTGCTCACTCCAAGAATGTTTAGCAATAAGAATATCGTCAACATATGAAGTAATGTTGTCACGAAGATAAACAGGTAAAATTTCATTTAAACTACGAATGAATGCTGCTGAAGGTACAATAAGTCCAAATGGTAATTTCCGAAATCACTTTTGGGTAAATTAGTCAAATCCGGTTATTGTTTACTTACTCACTAGGTAGATTGATAGTCGAAGAGTTGTTTTGATAGATGCAAAGAATAGTAAAAGAGTAGGCAGCGGTACAGAAAACTAAAAGAGAAATGGCACCACTACAGCTCGGGGCCCTATGCTCGCTACGGCACATATTCACTTAGAGTAGTGAATCCCCTGAGGACTTTAATAGCCGCACATAATTTCCAGTTTGTGACTTAATGGCAACTTTGGCGGAAGTGCGTACATAAATTGATCTAGCCATGCACATGGATGTATGTCATTCTCAGAATTGCGGAAGATCTTAAATTTCCGGACAGTCAAAAAGTGTTTATAGTCAAAGTTTTCGCCTCGTGGCGACAAAGACCTACCGCGTCTGTCCCAGTCCGAATGTCGATTATTGTCAAGTTCGCGCGCCTGGCGCTTTCTTGTTGCTTCTCGTAAATGAAATAAATTACTTTCTTCATACCCCTCTGCTATCTGTGATTCTAAGTTCCTTCTACTGTCCTTTCCTACTATTTCGCCTTCAATTTGTTTGACTTGCTTCCGTAATGCCTCAAATTCCCTTTTCACGTGTTCATTAAATTTTCCCTGATTTTCAACATGCTTATTTATGTTCTGGTATTCTTCGGTTTCTGCAAATGGCAATGGAGCTGTATCATCCGAACCTCTGTCCCCATGTAAACTAAGATTTGTCAGTTTATCTGAAATTTCCTCAACTCTTTCCGATAAGTCACCTATTTTTTCTTTCTGTTTATTTACGTCTTCCGTAAGTGTCACGACTCGGGTTTCAGTACTGACACATTTGGTAGTTAACTGTTCATATTGTTGTGTTAGGTTATTTAATCTGTCATTTGACACGGATTCCTCGATTCTCTCAAATATTTCTTCCTTATCCTTTGCACGTTGTAAATTTAACTCTGAAAATTTCTGTACTATCACGCGATCTCTTTCTTCCTGTTCTCTATCCTGTTCCCTTTGTCTGATTTCTACTGCAATTAATCTATTATTGTGAGCATTCAAAATTGGTTGTACTTCGTCTCTGATTTCTTTCTTTAATTCATCTTTCATATTTCTGAAACATGTCCCTATTCGTGAATCTATCCGTGTTTCCAAAGTTCCCATCTCTGTTTTAAATTCAGATCCCATCCGTGTTTCCATTGTTCCTATATCAGTTTTTAATTCAGATCGTAAAGTTCCTATCTCTGTTTTAAATTCAGATCCTAACTGTGATCCCACTGACTCTAACCGTGATTCCATTTTTAATATAGCACTCATCAACTGCCCCATAGTAACTGATTCGAAACTCCTTTCGCCCCTAACATTTCCCGCAAAACCAGTTTCCTTCGTCATAGCTGTAAAGCTATCTGTGTTCGATACTATTTCAGAATCTTCTATCGTTAATCTCGTATTCTGTGAATTTTCTGATTGAGAAAAATTTTGAAATGGTTCCGGACTATTTTCCCGACTTATTACATTGTTTCCCACTTCATTATTCATCGCACTGTTTTCCTCTGTTGGCGAGTTCGCCATGTTAACAATTTTGTCATTCTCACTATTCATCATTTTTGCCTTTTTCATTGATCGCGTAATCATTTACAAAACATAAAAAAAATTCGTCACTGTACGAAAATTACACACAATGACTCCTTATCTCCAACAATACCATTCACATGAAATGTTTCCCTCAAACACGATTAACAAACAATTGACATAATTGAACTAGATTGTCAAACGCGTAAACAAGACAACAACTCAAATTCTGAGAAAAAATACCATTAGAAGAATGACAATTACCAAATCTACACATGCAAAATAGACTACAATTACTAACTACAAATTACTGCAACAATACTACCATCTACTATTTTTACAATCAGAAGAATCCAAGGAACGATCCGAAGCAGCGGTCGCCACGTGCATGGGGGCTTAATTAAATATAAGATTGAAAATACTTTTTAAATTTTTCGTAGCTGTATGTCCGATTACGCTGTGTCTCGTAAACGGTTGGCCCTGACTAGTATTCTTACGCAATCTGACTGCTTAGAACAACAACAAAGAATGAAATGAAAATTTTCATTAACACAATTAATTAATTAAGTCCCCAGCAACTATAAAATCTACGAAGCCAACAAGCACAAGTGTAGCTGTTCTGTATGTGGTAGTATGACTCAACGCACATCTGGCACGGTTCTTCTTCAACAAGACAAGAATTTTAAATACCGATTATACTGACGTGATAAAAGAAAATTAGAAAAACTATAATTACGCAAGAAAACCAGAATTACACTCTAATACAAGAGCACAAGCCAGATGCTTTGTTGACTGAACCTGTAATGATGCATTATTTGAGACACACAAATAATAAAAGAACATAGTGGTTTTTACCTTCATATATATTGACGAAATGCACTCTGATCATTACAATATCTTCATTAGAATAACATCTGCTATCTCTCCCATCAAATAACTGGATAAAACATGGAACAAACACTCCTTACTACAACCTCTCGACAAGCCTTGCCCACTCGCACATCTCAACACTGACTGCCAGGCACTGACTACCACGAGTTCTTAACAGGCACTGACTTCTACGAGCTCTCGACAAGCACTCACTACTACGAGCTCTGCCCACGCACTGACTACTACGAGTTCTTAACAGGCACTGTCTGCTACGAGTTCTTAACAGGCACTGTGGAGGCGGCTTAATAATACTCTTTGGCGCAATCTCTGGCGCAGTGGCTCAGTGTAGCCACCTTTCAAAGTTTCGAGAACATACCTTCACCGAAGAGTCAAGCAGTAATTGCTCCCTCCTACGTATATCTCGCGAAGAGACCGTGAGGATAAAATCAGAGAGATTAGAGCCCACACAGAAGCATACCGACAATCCTTCTTTCCACGAACGAGACTGGAATAGAAAGGAGAACCGACAGAGGTACTCAGGGTACCCTCCGCCACACACCGTCAGGTGGCTTGCGGAGTATGGATGTAGATGTAGAGTAGATGTAGACTTCGCCGTTGGCGTGGTTATTCGTTGATCGGAAGGTCATCTCCCATGCAGAAATCGATCACATGGACATCTGTTGACAGTTTGTACGATTTTATCGTGAATTAGACACAGGGCGGGGAAATAGCTGTTTTTTGTTTTACTTTTTGATGCCAGTGTTTTTCTTGGGTAGGTTAACAGTCTACAAACGGTATTCTTTAACTGCCTGCTCAATTACCGCCAAGGCTTAGCAAAAGTCTTTATCATTCAACTGTGTCTTTGAAATCCAAATTCAATTTGTATTACAAAGTTAAAATAATTCTCTTAACACAACCAGTGACCCTACGCAACGCTTCTTTTGCCGAACTTCGTAACCGCACACCCTAATTCCTTCATTCCAACTCCCAGCTCTCATAACATTCCCTTAAAAGCAAAGCTTACATTTATTTCTACCTGGGCATCCGTCAATTTACCTTAATTTTTACATCACAAATATTGTACTTAAAAATTAAAATACATTATTGCATTGCTAAACAATTCATATCTGGATGACATGAATGGTACCACAATCGTGTGACTTCGCTAAATCGCTTCAGGTAAATGCCGGGAGGGTTCCTGTGAAATGGCTCAGTCGACTTCCATCAGTATCCTGCCGTAATCCGATGGGACCGATGACCTTGCTGTTCGGTCCCATCCCCCGAGTCAACCAACCAAACAACCAAGCCAAAAATGTAAAAGAACACACACTAGAAATAAAGCAGGCACATACGTAGAGTAGCGCTTAACCAGGAGAGATAAATACGTGAAGGACTCATAAGTCTCAGAAGAAAACCGTTGATTAAGAGGATGTTTATTGAATCTCATGAAAAACGAAGGTAACTGAACTAGAGCGTCCACAAATTGTGAACGCGTAGTAAAATGGAGATTTCCTTAGAGGAAATTGTCCGTGCCAAGAAAACATATTTGAGCCGTGGCGGGGTTCTGGAGTCTCATTTCGAATTTCTGGCGCCACTAGCTCGATCTATCGCGTGATGTCCCTCTGGTTTAGGGCCACTAAGATATTTGCTCGAGGTTGTTGATGGGGACGGGGCGGGTTGTGGCGAGGTGAGTTAGCGAGTGGTAACGGAGCGAGGAGGACGGTGTGAGAGGTCCGCCCGGCGAGTAAGGCGAGCACTTGCGCAAGCGTCATGGGAACTGATTCCGGCGAATGGTGGCTGTGCATATTTGTGGGCCGATTTGAATCCGTGGCTGAGTTAGAGCGCCTAGCCAGCCAAGAGTTAATGGATGGGGTCCGTGGCCACATCGCTGCTCTGCAACATTTGCACCGTAAATTCCGCACGATTTGTTGAATTGTTGGTTTGCTCGGAGGATATTAAAATTGTATGTGAGGTCGTTGATGCAAAGCCTGAATAGTGACCGATCATTTGTGTTGAGATGATTGGTCTTGCGTCGCTCTACAGGTCTATTATTAGCCGTATTATTCCAGTCCTGTCGTAGTTTTCCGGTCGGCGAAGTTGTGAGTGGCATGCAGTCTGCATTTTGTTCCATTGTTGCTGTTACTACAAGCTCCTTCGCCTTGCTGTTTTTGTTGCTGTTCGCTATTGGTTAGAGAAATCATCTTACAGTGAAAAGAGGGGCTACTGCATGTGCAGCGATCAAGGCGAATTCTGTGGAAGCACCCGGCCAGGAGATGCTAGACTTTGTGTGGTGGGGCTTGTGTACCATCAACAGGCGTGAAACAAGGTCAGTGTTGTGTGAGTCTGATGCCACGTCCTAATGTGGAGTGCAGCCCACGACAGTTGTACTGGCGTTGTCGCTTGGTGTCTGGCGTGAGGCTAATAGAAGCCGTGGGTCGTTCATTCTCTCCCTCTCTCCCTCCCTCTCTCTCTCCCTCTCTCTATCCGCTTTCACTGCTGTAAGTCTCCTACAGTGACGTTGTACACTCATTTGGCGGAACGTGGTTGTTATGTTACGTTATGTTAACCGGGCACCTAGAAACGACAGAGAGGCTCGGTCCCCGCCGCAGCCGCAGTGGCCCGCAACCCCGCGACGACTACCGCAGTCTACTTCACCCCACCGCCTCCCCACACCGAACCCAGGGTTATTGTGCGCTTTGGCCCCCGGTGGACCCCCCCCCCCCCCTAGGAAAAAAATTGCACATCAGTCTCTGATTCTACCTGTTGTGCTGCCATTCATGAAAATCATTCCAGCATTAGATCAAGAGCTATCTACGATTAGAACCTAGACTAAGAGGAGGTGGGTAGTCACAGAGGAAGGTCTCATAGTACGTACGCACACAAGTCTTTTATATATAGATACAGATATACAGTGGGCACTTTATGTTCGTTCAGTTTGTTGGTACTCCGCCTCCGTGCAGTCAGGACAACCAAATAAATGCTAATTACTACATAAAATTATCGTTTATCTCCGTGGAGTAATGAACATATCGAAACCACGCTGGAGTAGAATGTCCGCACATTACTAGAGAATTAGACTGAAGTAACTCCTAGAGATTATTCTGTGACTTTCTTTATTTTTAGCCTCAGAGCCAGATAACAATGTTATATTGATTTTAATTTCGAGACACAATCTAGAGCGCGGCGAACGTCATTCACTGTTAAAGTCAATCTGAATTCATCGCTTTATACTGTCCCACACAAAATGCAGCTTGCAGACTCATGCAGGTGCATGTTGACGTTAAGTTGACGATATGTTTTTTGTCTCATGTGACACATAAGAAACATATAGCCCCGCCTACGACAAGGTAATCAAGAGAAATGTCTTAAGATAAATCTTTATACTTAATTTTGAAGTGTGTCGCTCGTCTCATGAAGAACCTAGAAATTTCTTTAGATGATTCACTAACCGAATCAGTACCTCTTGAACTTATATACTCTCACATGCCCCTCGTTGAAAAGTTTCTTTAATGTATATTTACAAAACAAAAACATTTCCCTTTAGGATTACGCGTACGCAAATAATCAGAACTGTAGCATTCAGGGAATAGTTTTACGATTTTTGCTTAAAAACTTAGAATGTACATCAGACTCTCTATTAATCTTACGCTCAATGACGATTAGTTGATGGATGTACGTCAGCAGGAACTCTTAACTTTTTAGTATGGTACACAGCAGTGCAGAAGTGACAAGCATTCGATATTAATTAATTTTCTATAGGTGACAGAAGATTACATTCAGATATAATTTATATTTCTTTTTGTAAATTAATTACAATTCAAAATTAAATCCTAATTAAAGTACCGATAAAAATATTTTTGTAAATGAAATTAGGCCTACATCAGACTGTGTAACGAAGCGACTTTCAAATACTAAATAAACGTTATTCCTGATAGGCCAAAAACTGTTCACAATACCTAACAAATAATTGTCAACAGTAGAAAGGAGAAACAGAGAGCAAAATGGAAAAGAACATTGAGGATGTGTTAGTTAACGGTCAGTTTCTCTTTAACAAAAGTACCTAGGCGGTTCTGACATCGCACTTTATAAAGAAACGAAGATCTAGGAAAAATTAAAACCCCTTGTATAAAATCGTTGTTATCTATCACATTACCGTCAACCGAAATTATTACATATACGGCGCTCTAAGAACATCCACACACTTTCTGAGAAGATAGTGTACAGTACAGTTCAAAATAATATTATCAGTAAGCATTTTGACTCCGTTTTGTGCTACGTTAAATTAATAAGTTAATTAATTAATTATGAACGTTTCTGGCACCAGCATTTGAACTTTTATTCCAGCTACTTCTGAAGTTGTCTCTCTTCATGCTAGCCATGTTTTAGTAAATACTGAACGAACAGTTTATGTCACATATTCAAGAGAAAGACCTTGTTCATTTGATAAGACTAAGATTGACATGAAACACACACCAATTAGTTACAATAACATATACTAGATGGTACTCACGTACTTGGAAGTTTAGGTACAGCCCACCAGACGTCTCTAGTTTATCTTCACTCCAATTTTGTGTCACCTATAGCTTGCTACGAATAATCGTGTGCATTTCATGGAGAAGCGTGTGAAAAAATAATTCACTAAGTATCCAGAAAATTTTTATATTTATCTTGTGTGCCTTAGTAGCATCAGTAACAATAATTTCGTTTTACCGTAGCTAATTATAAAAATATTTGGTTTTACGGGTTAGGATAAATAGAAATTGCATTTTTACAGGGAAGCAAGGGATGATTTTGGGCCTAAAAGCTGAATGACTCTCGAATAGAAAAGTTGCTTGAAAATTATCAATTGGCCGCAGAATTGTGGGAAATCTATTGAAAAAACAGGCTGAAACTTGAATGTCAAGTATGAGGTAGAAATGTAACTGATAGAAAATTCGCAGTCACAGTTGTGCACGGCAATGAAAATGATGGTGAAACAAGAGAGAAAACGGAGTTAAAGGTAGAGTGCCTCTATGATTGAGCAGAAGTTTGGGATCTCACTTTTCCAACAAAGAGTGTTAAGACTTAACCTTGAGAAGAAAAAAACTCACAAAGAAATCCCCCCATACAAAAATTTTGAAGGAGAGTAAAGATTTCTCTACCTGAAAGAACACTTGACATTCGAGGACTGGAAATAAGTGATTTTTTCGAACGAGAAGAAATTTATTGAGTGTGGCAGTCACAATAGTTGGAAATTGTGGATGAAGCCAGGAGAGGAACTGAAGACAGATTGTGTTTTGGAAATGAATAAGTTCAGTGAAAGTGTAATGCTACAGGGATCAATGTGTACTAAAGGAGTGGGAAAAATTGAGGTATGCATAGATCCGAATCCAGGATTAAAATACTGCCGCATTCTTAAAAAACGAGTTATTAAATGCTTCAAGGGCTATTTCACTGGAGAAAACGTTGGACCATTCGTTTTCCACGATGACAATGCTAGCTAGCACTCGTTGTGCCAAGAGTGTTGCACGGATATGGGTACTGCGCAGTTATGGTGGCCTCCAACTTGTATGGACATGAATCCTATTGAGAATTTGTGGGCAATTGTTGTAACAGTAGAATAGAGTTAACTGAGAAAACTGTTCACGTGTGGTACCATGAAACGGAACCTGGATCACGTGAAAAATTTAGAGTCAGAGACAGATGGAGTTCACACCCATAGAAAGCCACGAAGCGGAATCATAAAATATTAATTTTGGTGCAATATGTCCGTTGCAATTTAATTTCACTTACAAATGCTCACTATCCAAGGAAATACAGCTTCTTTGTTGTTGTTTTGACACATATTAGATAAAATTTGTTGTTGGGGACATTAATTTGGGACCGCACTGTAATACTGCGTGAAACGACCAGTGCACACAGCCTAACGCAATCCATATGTCAGCGAACTGATGTTTTAAAAGTGAAACTAGTTTATAAATAACTGGTAAGTACTTTCGCATTAATTTCTTTTCATATACATCACCTTTACGACTGTGTTCATGGAACCCTTAATTTCCTCATATGCAGATGTATCGCATTAAAAAAATATCAGCGTGCCCACACCCCAAAAGAAGTGTCTCTGAAATCTTCCTGATGTGAATAAACTGTAGCAACAATTTCGTATTTCTTTCACACAACGATCTACGAAATAGATGTAAACAACCAAGCAATAAAGATTGCCACAGACACGGCAATTAGGAAGTTCAGCCTATTTTACATCTGGAGATATCGTCTGGAACTGAGAACGAACGTTAGAAATAATGTCATACATAAAGTCTTTCAAAGTGGACGTCTTAACAGAAGTAAACAACGCCCATGGAGTCTTTCATTCTATTGACAAGTCGGGGATTTACAAGAGTATTTGAGAACCTTGTTTCTGGCATTATACAGAGCAAAATTTTTGTACCAGATTAAAAGAACTTAAGGATGACCTACCAATGCTTGCAACTTAGATGAAAATAAATATTCTGTCACAGACAGACAACTTTTGCACTGTACCAGAACCTGCCACAGGTAATTTAAGTTAGCACAAATAACCATTTGCCAGTAAAAAATTAAAACAACAAAATCTTCATTTTGGACGTTTTGTTTCACTTTTTTGAAAAAGAAGGTACACTTACTTGAACCCAGTTTTAACATGCATTTGTAATAGAATCTTTTCACTACAATATGTTGCTGTTAAAAAGTAGATTCACACTTCCAGTGACACTTATAAATAAATCTCTCGTATCAATACATTTGTACCGGTTAACAAATGGCTTAATATTTCATAAAATTATTTAAATATTGTAGGTGTCAGAAATAATTGTGATCCAAAATCAAATAACATCACAGTACATGTTAAAGGCTAGTAGTTGCCACAGCCTGTTTAAATGCTGTAGGTAATATACACATCGGTTCTAACAATAGCCAAATTTTTAAGATTATTGCATATCAGAAACATAATACTGCACGAAACAAACCTGCTTGAGATATGTCATAGGGATGCAATCAGAACTACGTGAGATAATCAAGATTCAAACTTTGTTTGTAAAGTATTATTTTAATATTTGGGTACCCACACTTACGAGAAGGTGACGAATGCAAGAGCGTCGAGGTCAGATACTGGAGCTGCTGCTGGCTTCATAACTAAATACTGAAATCCCATAAACTCTAATAAAAATGTATTCAGTATCATAAATAGTAAGAATTCACACAGAGTGGTTCACGAAGTTAACAAATACAGTGATTCTAAGAACAAAGGAAAATATCCTTATACCACGGTTATCTTGCATCATGAATAGTGTTATACCACACAATAGAACACAGATAGCCGATAGCTTGAGAAACTGTTATATGTACCGTTATATAATAATGCTGAAATGTAAATTAAAGTTCGTAGATGTTATCAAGTGAATAATCAATGAAAAGTGTGAAAGGAACGGGGTCACAATTGAACTTTCCGTCGATAATAAGGTCATAAATGACAAACGTGAGTTTCACAGACTGTTCTAATGCCCCCAAGGAAATAAAAAAAAATCTTTACTCAGGATCCTTGTAGGTAAATCTCAAAGGGTGGTTAGAATGGCGACTACTGCTGAGGTTTAACAGCACAATGTGCCTCAGTCTATGTAGAGTTATACAGTTGTGGGAACATCTGTGTATGCAGAATATGAAGATAAATCGAATGCCATGGCGTCTAGCATTGCATCTGCATTAGAATCTCGATGGAAAAGCTCATCTGTGGCAGTGTAAAGTACTGCTAAGATTGGCCTTTTGTTTTCCTACGCTCAGTGGCAGCTCGTAGGTATACATTCCGGATGTTCACAAACTTTTAAATTCAGATAAACATCAGAGTGAGAAATTAATAGCATCTGTCAAATAACATTAATGATTATCAACATATTTATACGACTGCAGCCGCAGTCAATAACAATAATGATTATTTATATTGTTATTGTTATAAGCGTTATAATAATAGTACTAATAATATGCATAACTTGCCTGAAAAAAGGAAGAATTCTTTTTCTGGAATTTTGTTGTTATATACACAATTAACTACGGTTTATTGCAAGAACTAAATAATGATTAAGATATCGCTACTCTCCGTTTCGCACTTTTGTGCTTTTTCTCGGACAAATATACATCTCTAATTCATCTATTAGTTAATGAATTAACTTCCTGCCTGAAAATCAGGCATTAATCATTGTGCCCACAGAACAACTTACGCTTACTACACACTCCTTTTGTTAAATATTCGCATGTAATTCATCTTATTTGATTTCGCCACTTTCTCGGGCAACGTCTCTGGTCTGGGAGACCCTTCTTCCTTGGCGGCTAACTTAACCCTGGTAATTTTCTTTTCTGCTAGCGCTTAATACAGGTTCAACAGAGTTCATGTTGACACAGCACAGGAAAACCGATTTCTGCACAGTAAACAACGAACGCCAAACACAGATCGACGTTTTCGGAAATTCTAAAATTCATATAGTACTATCTACCAACAAGGTCATTTGAACAGAATACAAATGAAGCGTTGAGAGCCGTAAGCGCCCAAAACACACGTTTTACAACCCTCCTCTGCCCCCCCCCCCCCCCCCCCACACACACATTTAAGTGAAAATCAGAGAAACCGATGATACAGCTTTCCGTGCAAGTTCACATATATGTGCAATGTGCACCTATATTACAGATAAACCTGACCCACCATGAGATCAACACATGTCAGAAGCATGAATAAATGCTGCAATCTCACAATCAACGATTATGTGCTTTATGGTTCTCAGCGCCTCAGATGGATTAATGTGTTATAAAATCCAGAGAGTGTACTACATCTCATTCAGAATCCTACAAAATAGGTTTTTCTACAAGTATAACTATAACATATACTGATGATCGGTCTGATTTTTCTTTATAGCGAGTGAATTGACATATCTGTAGAGTGTGCTACTGCCTAGTGGGGTTTGTGCCAAGCGAATTTGGATAAAAGTGTGCTGCTGTGTGCTAACACCTGGTGGCATTGACAGAAAATTATAGTGGAGTGGTAAGTGATAGCAGTGCACGCCATGAACTATGCATATTTTCTATCAAATCCATATGTATTTCGTCCGTTAAGCAATTACGTCACACCAGTTGCGCATGCGCAGAAGCTCCTTAAACTGTGCAGAAGTGAAGGTGTGCTCCCGACACTGATGACAAGCTTCTCCGAGTCCGGAGGAGCATTGTAGGACAATGAGGTAGATTTAGTGCTGTGTATTAACGCATCAGCATTATGTTTAACAACATTCAAAGAAAAATAACCAATAAATCCGCAAGGTCTCGAAAGTCTGAGTGTTTAAGTGTTCTTGAGCCACTGCTTACGCTGCAGATAGGGTACAAGTAGGCTGAAAGACTGAACTTTATTTAACCATACCCTTCAGATGATTATCGTGTGGTTCATTTTTGCAGTACAGCGATATAGTTAGTAACGAGACGAGACACTCTCACAGATGACTTGTTGGCAGTAACGAATCGTCCCCATGTAAGGTTTACAGTAGTGTTACTATATTCACATTTCTGTGCTCTGAGTTAATAGTCTTGTTGATCGGCTTGTAATGCAACACTAACGAATTTAATGAAATGGGCGATCTTTTTAGGCCAACATTAACAGATATCATTATCATTATTATCTATATTTATAAGCTGCATAACAACAGAACCGCAATTAGAGCTTAGTTAGCTTGTAGAAATGGCTAAGAGGGAAAATTTGCCATCGAACTGCAGCAGCTAAAACTCTATATCCTGTGGAGCTGGATTTAATCTTTCGAATTAAGAGGAATTTCTCGGTGCTACCCGCTCAACAGTCATCCTATTAAAGTGAGGTTCTTACTCATTTTGAGCATCTCCTATAGTGTGTGTGAACCCTAACTGGAATCGCTAACCGCAACATAAAGACTAAAGACGAGGGACGAGTGAGTAATAGATGAGTAAACTTCACCAAGTCAGCCTAGAGTAACTATGATATGGTCATAAACGATGAGGAGAAGCTATACGTAATGTACTTACGTTATAAACTTGTAAACTGTAACAGAACGAACGTTGATTATGAAAAGCGATGATATCGTACTGGCAATAAAGGCCTTATAACTATACGAAATGAATGTAATTGCCGGCCTGCGGCCGAATGAATGCGGTAGTGATTCTAATTATACCAGGCCCAAGTTTCCCACAGTTAGCGCTACTACATATTTAACACAGTGTTGCGGTAACCTCATTACCACTAAAGGTGTTATAGCCATGCAAATTGGAGGCAAAGTAAGCGGTTCGTAAAACTTGGAGGCTGCTTAATGTGCTGAATTATTAATGCTTTCTTCACGCCGAACCTCCGGAAGGACGTGAAATATTCTAGGCAGTCTGTGAGCACACAACGAGACGCGGCTATTTAACACAGTCATTTCCGTGAATGTGTCTCTATAGTCACTTCGAAGAAAGTACAAAAACAAACGAATCTAATTTAATGTAGCTTCTCCAATACTTTATCATAAAGTAGGTGACTGAAATTACCTTACTCTAGACAAGTTACTCTCCATTTCCATTTCCAGCAATACTGCTAATTAATCTGACGTTCTCACTTCCAGTAACATTCGTTCATTTTTAGCATTAAGTTTACATCAAATATCCATCACATAATATTTCAGTTCGCTGATGTATGAACCTGCTAACGGGCTGTTCAGTCTGATTAAAAAATATTTCATTTTGGATTTTGCCGCTCAGCAGCTATTTTCATTTTACAATGTGTGTCTGCGAACCAGAAAGAACTTTTCTTCCTCGAACGCAAGGTGCAAAAGAACAGTTATCTCACTGCCATTCCGACTGCACACAGCGCTTAATGTGCGGGAGAGTTCTCTCTTTCTCTCTCTCTCTCTCTCTCTCTCTCTCTCTCTCTCTCTCTCTCTGTCTCTCTCTCTCTCATGCACACGCAGTCAATAGTAAATTACTGTCACTCTTATAAAATGATTTGTTTCAAAAACTGTACATAAAATACTGTCTTATCAGTAAATTTTATCTCTCACGAATGTTTCAATGTTACTTTAGTTTAAGAAGTTGGAACCGCACGCTTACGTTTCCATATACGAAGATGAGTCAGACATTCCCTTTATCGCAAACTGATATCAAGATTTATGATGACACATACTTTGGCTCCTATAACATGACTGTGGGATTCACAAAATCTTATTTCCTCGTCTAAAACACCTGTCATTTTGTTGATCTGGAGGGTGCCTTATTTTTTTCCAAAATTCCTGTTACCTTTGAGAACGAAATTTAATGAGTGCCTATCCTGCTGACATTGAATTGCACAAAATTGCACATAAACCAGAAATAAGTTTAATTCAAATACAGTAAATAACATAGTTCAATAATAAAGTGCTTAAAATGTTACTAGGAAGCAAGGAATATGTGATATGAAAATAGAATAGCTAATTCTAATGCTAAAAACAAAACCATGTGGTAAGTTGTGAAGGAAGTGTCTGGTCAGCACAAGGTCGACAACATAAAGTCAGTTGGCAGTAAAAATATTTCTGTTAGTAATAAATGAGATATATGTATAGTATTTAACAATCATTTTCTTAACATTGCTAGTGAATTAAATAAAAATTGAGTTTCTGCAGGGAATCATATAACTCTCTCGGCAAATGCCTTTCCGAGACTGGTGTCTGAAATACTCCTCTCTGATATAGACAAGGAGAAAACTGAGTCAATAATTACATCACTGAAGACTAAGGACTGTCATGGTTATGATGTAGTGCCTAGCAGAAGTTCTGTGCTGCACATGTTAGCCCTGTATTTAGCCACATTTGTAATTTTTCCTTCAGGAATGGTCAGTTTCCTGAACGATTAAAGTACTCATTAGAAAAGTGTATTTATAAAAAATGAGAAAGGGCTAATATAGATAATTTTAAACCTATCTCTATGCTAAAGTTACTGAAAACTCTGTGTATGTAAGGATAATTGATTATTTTATATGACGCGATTTGCTATCAAATGTACAATTTGGCTTTAGAAGTCATTTAACAACTGAAAATGCTATATTATCTTTTCTCTGTGACGTACTGGATGGGTTAAATAAAAGGTTTCGACGACAGTCAACTCTTTTGATTTACCTGAGGTGTTTGATTGTGTTGATCACAAAATATTTCTCCAGAAGTCGGACCATTACAGAATAGGGGGAGTAGGTCACAATTGGTTCACCTCTTACTTTAGCAACAGACAGGAAAGTATCATTACACATAGTGTTCAGAATGGCTGTGATAAAGGATCTGGATGGGGTACAGTCAAGTGGGAGGTGCCCAAGGGATCAGTGTTGGGGCCACGCTTGTTCCTTATTTATATAAATGATATGCCCTGTAGTATTAAGAGTAACACTAAAGTATTTCCGTTTGCTGATAACACTACTTTGATAATAAAGGACGTTGTGTGCAAAGTTGGCTCGGTTTCAAAGAGTGCAGTTCATGACCTAAGTTCGTGGCATGTAAAAAATAAGCTAATCTTAAATCACAATTCAACAAAACCTGACATTTTAATTTCACAGAACGGGCATATGATTAATGAAAGCGAACAGTTCAGATTTATAGGTGTTCAGACAGATAGAAAACTGTCGTGGAAAGCTGACATTCAGGATCTTGTTCAAAGACTTAATGCTGCAATTTTTACTGTTCGAACGGTATCTGAAGTGAGTTATCATTCGACACGAAAATTAATCTACTTTGCCCATCTTCATTCGCTTATGTCGTATGGTATTATATTTTGGGGTAACTCTTCCCACTCTAAAAGGATATTTTTGGGTCATAAACTGGCGGCTCGAGCAATAAGTGGTGTAACTTCAAGAACCTCTTGTCGACCCCTGTTCACGAATCTGGGTATTTTGAAATTGGCCTGTCAATATACACTACTGGCCATTAAAATTTCTACACCACGAAGATGACGTGCTACAGAAACGAAATTTAACAGACAGGAAGAAGATGCTGTGATATGCAAAAACGATTTGCTTTCCAGAGCACTCACACAAGTTTGGCGCCGGTGGCGACACCTACAACATGCTGACACGAGGAAAGTTTCCAACCGATTTCTCATATAGAAACAGCAGTTGACCGGCGTTGCCTCGTGTAACGTTGTTGTGATGCCTCGTGTAAGGAGCATAAATGTTTACCATCATGTTTCCGACTTTGATAAAGGTCGGATTGTAGCCTATCGTGGTTTATCATATCGCGACATTGCTGCTCGCGTTGGTCGAGATCCAATGACTGTTAGCAGGGATGGAATCGGTGGGTTCAGGAGGGCAATAAGGAACGCCGTGCTGGATCCCAACGGCCTCGTATCACTAGCAGTCGAGATGACAGGCATCCTATCCGCATGGCTGTAACGGATCGTGCAGCCACGTCTCGATCCCTCAGTCAACAGATGGGGACGTTTGCAAGGCAACAACCATCTGCACGAACAGTTCTACAACGTTTGCAGCAGCATGGACTATCAGCTCGGAGACCATGACCGCGGTTGCTCTTGACGCTGCATCACAGACAGGAGCGCCTGCGATGGTGTACTCAAAGACTAACCTGGGTGCACGAATGGCAAAACGTTATTTTTTCGGATGAATCCCGGTTCTGTTTACAGCATCATGATGGTCGCATCCGTGTTTGGCGACCTCGCGGTGAACGCACATTGCAAGCGTGTATTCGTCGTCTCCATACTGGCGTAACACCCGGCGTGATGGTATGGGGTGCCACTGGTTACACGTCTCGGTCACCTATTGTTCGCATTGACGGCACTTTGAACAGTGGACGTTACAGTTCAGATGTGTTACTACCCGTGGCTCTACCCTTCATTCGATCCCTGCGAAACCCTACATTTCAGCAGGATAATGCACGACCGCATGTTGCAGGTCCTGTACGGGCCTTTCTGGATACAGAAAATGTTCGACTGCTGCCTTGGCCAGCACATTCACCAGATCTCTCACCAACTGAGGACGTCTGGTCAACGGTGGCCTAGCAACCTGCTCATCTCAATACGCCAGTCACTACTCTTGATTAACTGTGGTATCGTGTTGAAGCTGCATGGGCAGCTGTACCTGTACACGCAATCCAAGCTCTGTTTGACTCAAGGCCCAGGCGTGTCATGACCGATATTACGGCCAGAGGTGGTTGTTGCGGGGACTGACTTCTCAGGATCTATGCACACAAATTGCGTGAAAATGTAATCACATGTCAGTTCTAGTATAATATATTTGTCCAATGAATACCCGTTTATCATCTGCATTTCTTCTTGGTGTAGCAATTTTAATGGCCAGTAGTGTATATTCCTTACTGTCTTTTCTTGTTAACAATATTAGCTTATTCCCAAGAATAAGAAGCTTTCACTCAGTAAATATTCGGCAGAAATCAAACCTGCATTTGGATCGGACTTCCTTAACTCTTGGACGGAAAGGTGTGCAGTATACTGCTGCATCCATTTTCATTAAGCTACCACTGGAATTCAAAAATCTTAGCAGTAATCCCCGCGCTTTCATATCTAAACTGAAGAGTTTCCTCATGGGTCACTCCTTATATTCTGTTGAGGAGTTCCTTGAAAAATTATGCTGATTCGTCGTTTATTGTTGATCGTGTTTACTTAAAATTATGGTCTGACTTTTTTTCGGGTGATAAAGATTTTATTTTTATCCTTTATTACTTTTATGTTGTAATTTCATGTACTGACACGCTCCATGACCTTAGAGATTTGCTATTCAATTTGGTCCTACGGAACTTGACGTGTAAATAAATGAAAAAATAAAATAAGTAAATAAGGTGGAGTACTTGACTATTAGACTGGAATCCCTTTGATGGCCTAAAGAAAGTGCATTAAAAGCTATCCTTCCTTCCATTAATTTAACGTAAGATAGTTTTAAGGTACCTGCTTTTGCACTGAAATCTTATGTCCATAATATAACGCAGTTTCAAAATGGAAAATTCAGTAAGCTAAGGGAACCATCTTAATGCATCACTCCCGTCCTCTCTGATTACTAACAACCACACAAAACTTGTCTTTCGAACAGTGTAAGTGATTCTGTCCATAACATCATTTCTGTGATGTGTAACTTTCGAAAAGATCATAGTCCCATATTCTACGCCCTTAATGGATAAAATAAGTGTAAATGTTTTGTCGGTTATTATCAATCACGCTTGGACCGCGATGGACAACGTGATGTACCTCAAGCTTTCTCAAAAGACTTCAATTTTCTACGAATGAGAACAAGGAGTTGTAAGTAATATTAATTTTTTATATTAGATTCTTAAAACCAATGTTGCAAATTTCCTTACCAAATTCGCTTTGTAAACGATTACGAAACAACCTAGTGCAAGGAAATGTTTAAAAATATTGTCTCTCTTCGCTTTAGCTTTATGAAAAATATGTAAGCATGAACTCTTTTACTTTCACGTCTAGAATATAGAGGACATTCACAATTTTCCCCGTCAAAAATATTCGTGTTATTTATCAAAATATGTAACATATCATATCAGTGTTATTACGACTTCCACCTCATCTGTATTACTGTTCTACAGGGTATTTATTATTAACGTTGAGCTCCCGGAGCGACGAAGATGGCGTTGAGACAAGTGGTTTAATATAAGATACATGAGTCTGCAAATGTCGGGAAATGCCCAAAAGTGGATGGAAAATGTAGAACAGGTGATGTTCCCAGTGACGTATCTCGCTCCACGTGCAGCGGTTGTGTATGTTGATAGTTTTCTCGCTGATAGGGAGCAGTGCTACACATCCCTCCATTGAGGTGTTAGTTTTGGTAAATGTAAATCGATTCATCCTTGTGTTGTACATGATACCACCGCTACCATGAGCGCTATCGTGTCACATCGAATAATGCAACAACGAGGAATACCCTAGCGGAGCGATGTTAGCGCTGTCTCCTCCAGCGAGGAGAGGATCGACAATCGCAACCGTTGCAAATGCAGTGAGGTACCCATACAACATCTGGTGAGCTCACGAGTTCAACATTTGTCATCCATTTTCGAGGCATTTCCCGAAATTCGCTGCCCTTTGTGTTGGATATTAAATTACTTGTCTCAGCATCATCGACATCGCTTTTGGGATTTTTAAACGTTAATAAGAATCACTCTGCATAAAACGCATTTTAACTATAGTAATTTTCCAGCTACTGGACTCTCGAATTCAGGCCCACAATGCTATTTGCATTTCCTAATTGTTCTAACACTGTACAAAACACAAGTGGCTAAAGTAAAATGTTGCAGTAAGAGTTGACATTTCATCTTAGGTCTGATTAGGCTGCCTTACAAGAACGAACTGTCCAGCAATACTTTAGGAGCGGGAAGAAGATATTGTCTAAAGAAAAAGATAATTACCAATACTGACTCTGTAATACAGCATTCCTCCTTACACTTCTGATCTGTGGTAGCATGGTTACCCACTGAAATAACATTTTTTGACCATTGAGCACAACGAACTGTATTAAAAATGGTACATTCTACTAGATATCTAGAGCATTACGTCACTTAATCTGCATATTTTTATAATGCGTAATTATAACTCATAAAAACATCAAAAGCAATTCGTAAAGAAACACGATCAAGGACAATGATAGACAAGATTCGATACAGAAAAGTTCGAGCATTCTGTAAAATTGCACCAGTACAAACACAAGATGGCAGTTATTGTAATATGATAGATTAACTGTAGACTTCTGACCAACAACGAAAATTCTATCTTTGCACCAAAATAAAATTGCCTGTATTATTTGCCAAATTATGTAAGGAGATTTTTGTTTAACTTTAGAAACCACAAGCAACAAAACTACTGATCTAACTTACAAGTTACACTTCACTTGAAAAGTGTAGGTCGATTATTGAACCATACGTTAAGGAAACCAAATGTTATCCATATTATTTATCGAAATACATAGATATTTCTTCTCTAGCATTAGAAAGGCTCTCTTGGCACTACTGGCCTAACTTAAAGATTTAAGAGCACTTGGTGAGGGCTGTTTATTCTGTCACACAGCGCAAAATACATGTCACATGGATGAAGTAGTCTACAAAACTGTAATAATACACACTTATCTAGAAATGTCACATTGATAAGCTAGTCTACAGAGCTGTAATAATGCACACTTATATAGGTAAGAAACGAGGTTTTCTATGGTTTCAATTACCCACTCTAACCTAATTTTCATAGTCAGCCAAACAGTATAGTGACTCTATGCAATGGTAATTTTTTTTATATTGCAGTAGTAAACACTTGTCACTTTCCACTCATAATCCTAAATGATATGCCACACAGTGGAAACTACAAGACACTTGGTCCCATACATTTCCATGTCAGAGAAAACTTTTAAAAATTTGAACCTGATACATGTAATTTAGGGTATGATATACATTGTAATGTTATAAAAAGTTTTAACAAATTTTCCTAACATAATACCATGTTACAGTATGGAATACAAACAGGATATGACAGGTGAAGAGAACAAGAAAATACATTACTGAGATATGTGGCTCCATATTTTATCAAAAAGTACATTTTCATAGCACTTACACAATCAAAAGGTTACCATCATATCCATATCCAATTTCCAGTTTCATAATATACTCACATAATGTAGCTCACATTCTCAGTATATATCTCTGCTGTATCTGCAACATTTAACTTATATTCTAAGACTGAATGTTCTATTCCTTCATATTTAGCTTATATTCACAGTTTACATCATTTGTGTATATACAACAAATACAAACTGCTAGGTTCTATCACATTTTCATAATACATCTACAGCACCTAGAGTACAGTTTCAGTCTTTCGTCGTCCATTACCCTGTAACATACAGATACAGCTATGAGAATTAATATAACTGCGCTCTTTATTTCAACTATCATCTTTTCTTATAACTAGAAAATGGCATGCATGGTCACTCAGTGCCCATTTGAAGGAATACATTAAAAGTCGTGCTAGGGTTACCATAATATCTGAATACATGCCTCAATTTATTTTGATCTTGTCTGAAAAGAATCTTTATATTCACTCTGATATACGTATAGTATAAATTACCATACAAACATCAGAATCAGTACCAAATTATGTAAACACTACAACGCTCAGCAGGGGTAAATTGGCCATAAATTGACTTTTTTATTTCAAGATGCGAATGTCTTTGGTCTTTAAAATACTCTGTTCCTGTAATTTTCTGATTTTTAATACTTTTAGACGGTCTTTAATTTAACAGTTTTTCTTTGTGACAACAAATTTGGAGACAACTACACATTTACCATTAGTTCCCGATGGCAATCAATTGCCCGCTTCTCACGACGGTGCAGGTTAGCTGGTTTATTTGGAGCTTTTGGTATTCAACAATGATCATTTTCAAACGTTGTTGCGTATAACGGGCATTAAGCATCCGTTTGTAGTTAGTAGCAGTTCGGTTGGCTGTTATAATGGATCACTATCGCGGTTGTGGCCTTGCTGAAGCAAAAAATATAGAAGTTTTTCAGACTTCTCTAACTTGGAAGCAGAAGGGTTTAATAAACCGTCCTGCGCTATTCATCAAAAAGTAGTGAGGATAATGACCAACCAAGGGTTTCTTCGGGTCACAATGATGCTGTAACTTGTGTACATACCTCTAGCATTGCATTGCGAAATGAAAGTACTTGTAGTCGTCACAGAGAGGGAATAAGAGGCGAGAAAAGAATTATAGTAAGCATAAATGTCAAGTGTAAAAGTTTCTTTCAGCATTAGTATTTTTTGGCTTACCTACAACATTATAATATTAATTTTCATAGTATTTACGTTGATTTTATCTTTAATCTTTGGGACAATAGTAGCATTGCTGTAGTATTTGAAAATGGACAATATGATGTGTTGCTTGTTGGAGATAGTGGATATGCTCGCTCCTAACATCTTATGACGCCTGTGTTCCGAGCCCACATAGGAGTCAAATGGCGCTATAATAGAGCCCACATTTCTACCAGATGTGTGATAGAGCGATCGTTCAGTGTTTGGAAGAAACTTTTCCAATAGTCATTAAAACAATGCGATCTAAACCTAACAAGTGTGGGAATGTTATTGTGGCTGCTGCAGTTCTACACAACTTGGGAATAGAAGTTGGAGATGTGTATCACCGTGATGCTGTGAAAGTGAATGACATCAAACAATATGCATTTCAGTCAGAAGCACATGCAGCAGGCCCAACTGTCAGAAGATCTATTGTGCTTAATTACTTTAATTGAAATTGTACCTAGTTTGCTGGTAAAACAAGAGGTTAATGTTAAGACTTTTCCTTTTTAAATGAATAAATAAGCCACCAGATTGTCACTACAACAGTGAAAAGTGACTGATTTTCTTTCTGTGTAATTTTAGTTTGTTCTTTTTTCTTTCTTTCTAATTTTTTTAGTAGGCTATTAACATTCTCATTTTATTTCTTAATTGATAATATAAAGTCATACAATGCTTCGATTGTTTCTAAAAATGACTTCCTCTATAATATTGCAAATTCGGATAAATATCAGAAATTGATATTATCAAAAATTAGTACCGATGCTGATATGATAAACACAAATATAATCCCATATAAGAAACAAGAACCTATTAATCACTTGCAAAAAATACCAAGGAAATGAAGTATGTTTCATACATATGAATATTTTCTTATTCATTCACAAAAACCGAAATTTATCGAGCATATTTATTTATTTTTTTTTATTTATTGATTTATTTAACCTGGCAAGATTAGGGCCATCAGGCCCTCTCTTACATCTAACCAGGCATTCTACTTATTTTACATTCATATGTTTTAGTAGGCATGTTAAACTACATCTAGTACAAAAAGTGAAATAAACAATTTGAAAGGTACACCTGGAAAAATACACTCCTGGAAATGGAAAAAAGAACACATTGACACCGGTGTGTCAGACCCACCATACTTGCTCCGGACACTGCGAGAGGGCTGTACAAGCAATGATCACACGCACGGCACAGCGGACACACCAGGAACCGCGGTGTTGGCCGTCGAATGGCGCTAGCTGCGCAGCATTTGTGCACCGCCGCCGTCAGTGTCAGCCAGTTTGCCGTGGCATACGGAGCTCCATCGCAGTCTTTAACACTGGTAGCATGCCGCGACAGCGTGGACGTGAACCGTATGTGCAGTTGACGGACTTTGAGCGAGGGCGTATAGTGGGCATGCGGGAGGCCGGGTGGACGTACCGCCGAATTGCTCAACACGTGGGGCGTGAGGTCTCCACAGTACATCGATGTTGTCGCCAGTGGTCGGCGGAAGGTGCACGTGCCCGTCGACCTGGGACCGGACCGCAGCGACGCACGGATGCACGCCAAGACCGTAGGATCCTACGCAGTGCCGTAGGGGACCGCACCGCCACTTCCCAGCAAATTAGGGACACTGTTGCTCCTGGGGTATCGGCGAGGACCATTCGCAACCGTCTCTATGAAGCTGTGCTACGGTCCCGCACACCGTTAGGCCGTCTTCCGCTCACGCCCCAACATCGTGCAGCCCGCCTCTAGTGGTGTCGCGACAGGCGTGAATGGAGGGACGAATGGAAACGTGTCGTTTTCAGCGATGAGAGTCGCTTCTGCCTTGGTGCCAATGATGGTCGTATGCGTGTTTGGCGCCGTGCAGGTGAGCGCCACAATCAGGACTGCATACGACCGAGGCACACAGGGCCAACACCCGGCATCATGGTGTGGGGAGCGATCTCCTACACTGGCCGTACACCACTGGTGATCGTCGAGGGGACACTGAATAGTGCACGGTACATCCAAACCGTCATCGAACCCATCGTTCTACAATTCCTAGACCGGCAAGGGAACTTGCTGTTCCAACAGGACAATGCACGTCCGCATGTATCCCGTGCACCCAACGTGCTCTAGAAGGTGTAAGTCAACTACCCTGGCCAGCAAGATCTCCGGATCTGTCCCCCATTGAGCATGTTTGGGACTGGATGAAGCGTCGTCTCACGCGGTCTGCACGTCCAGCACGAACGCTGGTCCAACTGAGGCGCCAGGTGGAAATGGCATGGCAAGCCGTTCCACAGGACTACATCCAGCATCTCTACGATCGTCTCCATGGGAGAATAGCAGCCTGCATTGCTGCGAAAGGTGGATATACACTGTACTAGTGTCGACATTGTGCATGCTGTGTTGCCTGTGTCTATGTGCCTGTGGTTCTGTCAGTGTGATCATGTGATGTATCTGACCCCAGGAATGTGTCAATAAAGTTTCCCCTTCCTGGGACAATGAATTCAAGGTGTTCTTATTTCAATTTCCAGGAGTGTACATACATATAGAGTTTATATTCTTAGGTCACAAGTACTCTTATAATTAGACATTATTGAAGAGACAGATTTTAGATAGGAGTGCCGGCAGCAGGGAGTATGAGGGAGACTCATGGTGAAGGGAGGAGAAGAATAGAGACATGATGAAACATAATTAAGGAAATATAAAAGAAAAGAAGATTGCGTGGCTAATAGAGAAAGATGAAGAGGAAGGCATCTCAGGAGCAAGATAGGAGACGCTAGCTTTGCTGTTTGACAGATGAGGGGATTGTCCTCGTACATTAATTTTGTGGAGAACTTTGTGAGGATGATAGTAGGAAATACTTCAACTTCTTCTTAAAAGCAGCAGGAGATCGAATTTTGCGCAAGGTAAGGGGCAGTTTGTTCCAGAGGCGGACAGCGGCAACTGAGAAGGAGTTTGCAAAAGTTTTTGTTTTGTGAGTGGGCACAGTTAGGATACCAAATAAGAGTGACCTCGTGTTTCGATTATGATGACATGACAGGTTTTTAATCTGTGAAGCAAGGTACTGGGGTGCTTGCGCGATGAGGAGTCGGTGGAGTAGACATAGAGTGTGGTAGTCACGCAATTTGTCCGGCCGCAGCCACCCTAGCTCGGAGTATGAAGCACTAACATGATCATATCGGCGAATGTTGCAGGTGTAACGCACACAGGCATTCATGGTTAGCTCTAGCCGTCTTTTGTTTTCACTACTCATGCCTTGTTGAATCACATCACAATAGTGGAGGTTCGGTAGAACGAGTGCTTGCACGAGCTGGCGTTTCAAGTCCTGTGGAAATATGTTCCGAAACTTTTTGAGAGCATAGAGACAAGCAGACGTCTTTCGGCACACTGCGACTGTATTCTCCGCCCAGTTGAGATGCTCATCCAAAGTTACACCCAAGTTCTTCACTGTTATCTGATATGGTATTGGAGTACCGTCGAGCAGAATAGGAGGTAGCCGTTCGCGGAAATCTGAACTTATTAATTTCTGATGGGCTATTAAGATTACTTGCGTCTTTTTTGCATTTAGTTTAAGCCCCAGGTTTTTCGCCCATCTCACTACTGAAGACAGATCATCATTCATCTGAGCGATTGCAGTGTTTACATCTTCAGGTCTGACGCTTAGGTAGAGCTGGAGGTCGTCGGCATAGAAATGATATTTACAGAAGGACAGAACCGACGAAATATCGTTGACATATAAAGAAAACAAAAGTGGTCCTAAGACTGATCCTTGTGGCACTCCCGACGAAACATGTTTCCAGGAAGATTTTTCATTTACGCAGACAACACATTGCTGTCTGTCTTTTAAGTAGCTTTCAAACCATCTCATTGCACTGTCAGAGAAATTAAGCTGTTGCATTTTTCTGAGCAATATGTCAAAGTTAACAGTGTCAAAAGCTTTGCTGAAGTCCAGTAGCGTCAATATTGTTGCCTTTCGATTGTCGATGGCATATTTCAGGTCATCAGTTACTTTAATTAGAGCAGTGTTTGTGCTGTGATGTTTACGGAAACCGGATTGAAATTTGTCATATAGGCTGAATTCATGCAAGTGTTCAGTGATTTGATCATGAACAATATATTCAAGTGCTTTGGAAACAGCAGGCAGTATGCTAATTGGTCGGTAATCACTAGGCAGTTGCGGGTTTTCGATCTTAGGGATGGGTCGAATTAGGCTTCTTTTCCATGCAGTGGGATATATTCCGTTCACGAGGGAAAAATTAAATATGTCAGTTAAGACAGGTACTAAGATATCGGCAACATTCTTAATCATGGTTATACCGATACTGTCGTTGCCTATTGCATCAGAAGAGATTCTCATTATTGCTTTTCTTGCCGTATTTGTTGTTACATGTTTTAGATGGAAGGTATCGTTGTTAGTTATCCTGTTTGGGGATTCTTGTGGACGGTAATTATCAGCTGTGCTGGTATTCAGAGGTGCAGAGAAGAATTCATTTAATTCGTTAGCTGACACATGAAAAGTAGTTTCCGATTTTGCCTTTCCGACCCCCAAGCTACGGAGATTCTTCCATAGAGTCGTGGGCGTCAGATCGCTGCATACAAGGGAGCGAGCGTGCCTGATTTTAGCATTGCGAATGCATTGTTTCACTCTGTTCCGTAGCTTTCTATATTCTTCGAAACGCTCGGGTTTCGGATCTGCCTTGAAACGCCTGTGGGCAGCATCCCTATTAGTCATCATTTGACGTAATTCAGCTGTCAGCCAGGGAGCAGGAGATTTTCTTACACGGATTGTGCGCACAGGTGCATGTTTGTCATAGAGGGCAGTGAGTTTATCACCAAGTTCATTAATTTGGCCGTCGATTGTGGGTTTTCTGATTATTTGATGCCATGAGATTTCTGAGCAATCGGCTGTTAGAGCGTCAAGGTCAATACGTTTCATGTTCCTACAAGTTATGTAATGCGATTTGATCCTTGGGGGCTGCACAGAGTAGGCCAGGAATATCACATCATGTGCTGAGAGGCCAGGGGCCGATGTTTGACCAACATCTCTTACTTTGTCAGTCTGTTTCGTTGCGATTACGTCTATAAGAGTATGACTGTGCGCCGTATGGTGTGTAGGTTGTAATGGAAGAATGTTCATGCTATTGCAACTAAACAGTCTTCTTAGGTTTATTGCGGAGGGAGTGTATCTTAGCAGGTCTATGTTCAAGTCACCCATTACGATGACATGTTCGTATTGACACTGAAGTGAATGTAATTCCGACTGGAAGGAACTCATTGAGCTTATTTTTGGCGGCTTGTAAACGACGCCAGTCAAGAATTTCCGACTTTGTATATTTATTTCAATGAACATGAATTCAGCCTCTTTTTCTTCAGCAGGATTTGACGTACATAAGACTTTCGCTTTGAGATCTGTTCGTATATACGCGCCGACCCCGCCACCTCGCTTTTTTGATCTGTCTGCCCTAAGAAATGTGTACCCTGGGAGATGAAAAGATGCAGAGGATATGTGTGGTTTCAACCACGTTTCGGATAAGAGGATTACGTGGTAGTTTAGTTGGTTGAAGAGGAGGCTAAGTTCTTCGTAATGCGCAGGTAAAGACTGGATGTTACAGTGAGCTGTTAAAAGCTCTGACGCGTTCCGCCGAGCAACCTGGAGTAGGGTGGCAGACTGGTTTGTCCCTTTGTTAGGCACTACCTGCCGCGAGGGGCACTGGCCGCTGCTTCCGCCAAGTGACATAACACAGGGGTGTCCGAGATTTTGCACGCCCTGTTTGTGACACCGCGAGTGCCGAAAGAAAGGCGCCTGCTAAAGATTTTCTGAGGTTGCGGGAGTATAGAAAATGGATTAGTGGTATTCTGTGCAAGGAGAATATAACCAAAATAGTGACGGCTGTGTGTCACTGTGTATCCTCTGTCGTAAGAGGAGAAATGTAATTAGCGTATTTGAAACAGCTTAGAGTGGAAATTAGGGAGAAGGGAGTGATTTAAGAGGCTGATGCTGCCAGCAGAGAGAAGTAAGCTTAGTAATTAATAGATTATCGTAGGAAGCTAGAATTAAATTGAAATTTACTGAAGTGATACTGGTAGTGATTATCGTAGGAAGCTACAATTTGATTGAAATTTGCTAAAGTGATACTGATAGTGATTTTTGTTATGAACAATTTAAACCGAAGAGATGGGTGATTAATGAACTAAAGGAGAGACTAATAATTGCAATAGAAATATTTCAGAACGGAAGAGAATAAACTGAGAAAATGAAAAAAAGAATTAGCAGTAACTAAAATTAAGTAATGGTTAGAGCTACAGACACAAAAAAATAGTGAAAAGTTAATACTGTTACAAAAACAATTAGTTGAAGGTACAAATATGGGTATAATTAAAAAATTAATAAAATTACAAGACTATATCTGAGTATTGAGGCTGTTACAATTGCAAATGGTGTTAAGTTTGCACTTTTGGCTCGAGTAACTTCACTTAATACTATTCAGTTCTGTCATGTTTGTGACTGTCTTCTTTCCAGCTGCTGTCTTAATGATTACTCTGCCATCCTGAGTCCACACATTCTGAAGACCGAAATGGGATATGGCACTGTTTAAAATCTTTAGCCGTTCGTGTGTCAGATCTTCCCTTATTGTAAGCCCTGTCCTTGCTAACTTCTTCTTCTGGGTAAAGATCTCTGCCCTTTTTCGGTACGAGACAAATTTAATTATTATTGGACGAGGTTTGGTGGCACCTGGTAATTTTCGTCCCACCCGATGGCTCCTGTCAATGTCTGCCTTGGTCACTTCAACGCCTAATTTTTCACGCGCAACCTGTATAAGCAGGTTGTCCGTGTCTTCTTCCTTATTTTCTACTACTCCAAACAGTCGTAGACTATTTCGCCTTTGGTACTGTTCTAGTTCGTCAGTTGCGGCAGATAGTTTGACTTCCAACTCTCGTGCCTTTTTCTCGTATTCAGACACAGACTTTTTTAGTGCTGTAATTTCGGCAGTATTGGCCTCAACAGTTTCACGCATTTTGGCCAATACTGCTGCCGTTACAGTATCTGATATAGTGCCTGCTATCAGATCGAGGTTGTTTTTATCGCGAAGCGCAGCGTTTACCTCAGAGCGGACCAGCTCCGCTATACCGGGAGCCGCGGCCGCACCTTCCGCCAAGAGCGGGCCCGCCGCACCTGCTGCTTCCCCGCTGCTGGACGCGCTGCTGTTCACTCTTCTGTTTACCATTTTCTCGAAGATATTGGCGGAGCACAGAAAAAAAATAGCACTACTGCACAGAACACTGTTGTTTTCACGATTTCCACTTGTACTAGACAACACCACCTGCGAGAACACCTTCGAATTCAACTAAATTTCGCGAGCCGAACTTAACACGTGTTACACTGCAGCCGCCATGACACATATTGGCTGAAGAATTGGAACCTGAAGTTTGCTTCATTACATTCTTGAACTTATTCATAATTTTATTTTAAGATTAAGCTCTTCTTCCATGATTTCTCTTTGTCATCTTCTTATTAACATTTTTGCATTGTATTCCTCTCGTATTAAACGCATTTTTAAGGAATGAAGTTTGTCTGCTTTTTTCAACAACTCTCTGTTCTTCACTACAACCACATCTTCTACCCCTCTTTTTCTGGGCGTATCTTCTGATACCCCCACCAGAGAATGCAGGCCGAGGATCATGCCTATGGGATACAGTTCTACCTTGAGCAGTTTCATTGCTACTTTCAGAGCGGTTATCACCATAGAATTTGCCTAAAAGTTTCACTTTATCTTCAGATGTGTCATTGTCGTTAACTCAAGCTATCCCCTCGAAAACTTGTGGGATCGTATCAACAACTGTTTGGCTTATGTAGTCGATCTTCAACTCATCTACTCCACCACCAGATTGAAATTGTTCTCGTATGCTTCTAGCTTTCATTTTCTTTGCTTTCGGTTTCATGTCCTTCCAAATTACTTTAAGCTGCTCTTGTGATATTTGTGTAAGAGCTTCTGCGTTGTACTTAACGTGTATTTTTTTCCTAAGAATCCTTTTTCGTTTTCAGATTGTTGACATGATGCATTTTAGATTCAATATATTCGTTACTTCTGCAAACTGCCCTTTTTCATTTTGTAGTGTGTTTTTTGAACGTTTACTGGTTACCTCCATGTTGCTGCTAGCTCGTATCTCAAACTGGCGCTTAAATTAAGACGTGTCACCAACTAACAATGGGCACCGGTGGCTGTATATGGGGGAGGGGGGGCTTAACAATAAATTCATCCATTAATAGCACGTTTGCTTTTCATAATACACAGATATTATTAATAATTAGTACAATAAAATTTAGATTTTTTCCAATTTTGATAATTCAATTTCATGACCCTTTCTAGCTTCTAAAATTACAGCGATGAACATAAACTACGCAAAAGGTGATGTAAAAGTCTGGCAACAATCACTGCACATGCCAACAGTGTGCAAAAATGGCAAAGTTCTTTAGCAAAAAGGTGTTACTATTTTAGTTACAACTAAAGAAGTAAATATAAATATAGCTCTCCAGCAGTTACTGAAAGAGTATATTGCTACAGAAGTAATTTACTAAAGTATTCCAGACTAAAGAAATAAGAGCTACTACAAGAGTAATTTATCCTAGTTTGGTGCTCGCCACTCTTAATCTCAAGGGCTTACATGCAAGCAAACAAGCTGAGTAGATGATCAAATATACATAGAGAATTAACTAAATCCGGCAGGCAACAATGGCAAGTAAAAGAATCACAATACAGTTTCAACACAGGTAGCCGGTTTGGCAAGCATATAGCAAGAAATAATGCGGTTCTACTAGAATTATCTGGTCAGATATCTAACAATTATAGAGTGCAGCTTTACAAGAAGTTTACATTACTATAAATGATCTGACGAAAGCCACGAGGCCAACTACAGCACACAGTGAAGCTGATCTCTTGCTTGTAAATTTAATAAAAGCGGTCATGTAACACGTACACATAATTAGATTTCAGCACTATTCTAATGAAGTACGGAACACCAATAAATAAAACAAGGCTGGAAAGTGGTGAATAGGCAATGCACCAGACAAGGAGCTTGCAGAAAAGATTTTAACAGTAATCGCGGGCTTGCATACACAATCAGTCAAGCCACACGACCCGATAACGCAGTAAGTAGGCATCAAAACCAAAATTATAGTTCATGTTCGTCACAAACTGCGAATATGTGCCCACAGAATCGGCTAAACAAAAGTTGGTAAGAAAATACGAACGAGTGCCTTTGCTCACATCTATCGGAGGAACGATAACAAATACATGCTGGATCCGAAAGAAACAAGGATGCAGTGAGTCACACATCAGCTTACAACAAAGTTACTGCCCGTTACAGAGAATGGTGCAACATAAAGTCAAATCTATAGATACGCAAAGGTTCCCTGAGCAAGTTCGCTTCCTCTACTAGTTGAGTAGCTTACAGTAATCACCAACTTGCGTGATGGCGCCGTTAAGCCTCTACAGACTAGGCTGGAACCTTCCATCTATGTTCGTCCCGACGGAACGCTCACCCATGCTGGGTAAAACCGGGCTTCCAACGCTCTGCACGGCTGCCAGCAAGTCTCTTCGACTTACTGCACACGCTGCTATCCCCACATGCCGCTGTCCACATGCCCTCTTGCAGGCCAGCATCGTCCAGTTTCACTTAAATGGGGCAGAGAGATACACAGGGCGTACACTATCGGTAACTGAGAGCCCAGGGTGTCACACTTGCACAGCACATCACTGTTGGCAATGTCCCTGTGAGGTGCAAACACCGAGAATCAATCGTAACAAAACCAAGATCACACAGACCTCATGTACTGACGTATAGCGACCATCGAGCAGTGCAAAAGGCGATTGTAAGAAATCACATGAAATTATCAGAAAGAGTTGCTCATGAGTTCCAAAGTGTTACCTGCAGACCAGAGAGAACAATGAGCGTGGAAAGTTAAAAAGATGGGTACATTGGTAAAGCAGCTCTTCAGAAGCCACACATTTCTGTAATCAAAGCTAAGCGATGCATTAGGTGGCCTAAAGAGTGGCGTCACTGGAAAGCGGATGACGGGCAACGAATTATTTTGAGTGATGAACCACTCTGTACCCTGAGACAATCCGAAGGAAGATTCTGGGTTTGTCGAATGCCTGAAAAAAGTTACCTGTCATCATGTGCAGCGAAGAACGGAGGAAGTGGTGCATGGTATGAGGGTGTATGATCTCTTTATTACACTTACTGAAATGTTAAATGCGGAAGGATATGAATACATTTTACAGAATTGTGTTCCCCACAGAATACAGGAACATTTCGGAAACGCTGCTTTCATCAAGCAGCATCTGTGAGATATTAGAGAGTGGAATATAACATTCCTTAAATGGACAGACCTGCTCGAAATCCAGAGCCGAATGGTACACCTTTAGGATGAGTAGACTCAGCTCTGGATTCCAGCGTCTAGCTTAAGTACCTTCTCTGGATCCGGTTCTTGAAGGAGAGTGCGATGTTATTCCTCTACACAATCAGACACATAACTGAAAGCGTCCCTAGCGGAGTTCAAGCCGCCATAAAGGCGAAGGGTGAACATACTCTTTATTAATGTCCAGTAATACATGTTTGGATACTTCTGATCATATAGTGTGTGTTGTATGATTTGACTTGTTAAACAATAAATCGTTTGCATAAAGGTCATAGATACGAATTATGTAACTGTATGATCGCCATTTGGGAAACGAATATTCTATTGAAGCTGCAACCTGACAGTTGCCGCAAACAGAAACGTTATGCAAATATGATTTTGAACATAAGGGAGAAGTGGAGGGGTTTCCAGTCTTTCTTCTCTGTTTTGCATTAAATGTTACGTAGCTAGGGTGGCTAAACAAATATGATAGCGATGGCAATTTATGTGTGAATGAACTGAATACTATAATTTTACTATGAACTGAATAAGATTGGAAGACTGTTATTATCTATTACTGGATGGATAGAAAAGGACAGGACTCTATAATATATACTCCTGGAAATTGAAATAAGAACACCGTGAATTCATTGTCCCAGGAAGGGGAAACTTTATTGACACATTCCTGGGGTCAGATACATCACATGATCACACTGACAGAACCACAGGCACATAGACACAGGCAACAGAGCATGCACAATGTCGGCACTAGTACAGTGTATATCCACCTTTCGCAGCAATGCAGGCTGCTATTCTCCCATGGAGACGATCGTAGAGATGCTGGATGTAGTCCTGTGGAACGGCTTGTCATGCCATTTCCACCTGGCGCCTCAGTTGGACCAGCGTTCGTGCTGGACGTGCAGACCGCGTGAGACGACGCTTCATCCAGTCCCAAACATGCTCAGTGGGGGACAGATCCGGAGATATTGCTGGCCAGGGTAGTTGACTTACACCTTCTAGAGCACGTTGGGTGGCACGGGATACATGCGGACGTGCATTGTCCTGTTGGAACAGCAAGTTCCCTTGCCGGTCTAGGAATGGTAGAACGATGGGTTCGATGACGGTTTGGATGTACCGTGCACTATTCAGTGTCCCGTCGACGATCACCAGTGGTGTACGGCCAGTGTAGGAGATCGCTCCCCACACCATGATGCCGGGTGTTGGCCCTGTGTGCCTCGGTCGTATGCAGTCCTGATTGTGGCGCTCACCTGCACGGCGCCAAACATGCATACGACCATCATTGGCACCAAGGCAGAAGCGACTCTCATCGCTGAAGACGACACGTCTCCATTCGTCCCTCCATTCACGCCTGTCGCGACACCACTGGAGGCGGGCTGCACGATGTTGGGGCGTGAGCGGAAGACGGCCTAACGGTGTGCGGGACCGTAGCCCAGCTTCATAGAGACGGTTGCGAATGGTCCTCGCCGATACCCCAGGAGCAACAGTGTCCCTAATTTGCTGGGAAGTGGCGGTGCGGTCCCCTACGGCACTGCGTAGGATCCTATGGTCTTGGCGTGCATCCGTGCGTCGCTGCGGTCCGGTCCCAGGTCGACGGGCACGTGCACCTTCCGCCGACCACTGGCGACAACATCGATGTACTGTGGAGACCTCACACCCCACGTGTTGAGCAATTCGGCGGTACGTCCACCCGGCCTCCCGCATGCCCACTATACGCCCTCGCTCAAAGTCCGTCAACTGCACATACCGTTCACGTCCACGCTGTCGCGGCATGCTACCAGTGTTAAAGACTGCGATGGAGCTCCGTATGCCACGGCAAACTGGCTGACACTGACGGCGGCGGTGCACAAATGCTGCGCAGCTAGCGCCATTCGACGGCCAACACCGCGGTTCCTGGTGTGTCCGCTGTGCCGTGCGTGTGATCATTGCTTGTACAGCCCTCTCGCAGTGTCCGGAGCAAGTATGGTGGGTCTGACACACCGGTGTCAATGTGTTCTTTTTTCCATTTGCAGGAGTGTAGTTTTAAAGGCGGTCAGAGTATCTGATATGTGAGTCCTGTCGTGGCAGATTTATATTTAGGACTTGTGTTGCGGACTTTCATTGCTATCCATCTTCTTTTAATGTGTGTCATTAATCAATTTTCAAGTCGCCTTGGGCAAAGACTATCATTTGTAGTCTTTGATTATAATTACTTAGTTATTTGCACATCTATATTTGTATGAATATTTATGTGGGTGCACTCCTGATGAGGATTATTCCTAAGAGCTTGCGAAAAGGAATCACCGCCAATTTCTTCTTTAAAAAGTGATATTTATTTTCTCTTCCCTTTAGCAGATTACTGTTTATGAAAGTTTCATAGCCAAAAATGTTTTTACTGTGGGGCTAAGATTTGACAAAGGAGACAGCTTCACATGTTCAAATGCTAAATATAATACGTTTCTGTAGCAATGTTAGTGTTCTTGAAGTTGTTGGTGCGGAGATGAATCAGATATTCTATTTTATATTACTATTGGGAAAGGACAGCATCAGGAAGTCATAAAGATAATCGTTTGGTTTGTTTCCTAGTTCACACAAAGAAAGGCCTGATAGCGGCTGGCGGCGGTGAACCAGAACATATTCGCACTCCAGTAAAGAAAAGAAAACAGTGATGGTGAAGCCACCAACCATCTTCACCAGTCTAAAAAAACAATACCGAGAATGTTTTCTGTAACTCATGAACAAATCTGTAGTTGAAATGAAGTCAGAATTGCCTAATGTGAGACTGAATGGTGTAGCGTACAACGAGGGATTTTTAAATTCTTTCAAGCAGGCTGATTATGAGGACAGTATCTTCTGTGTGATGGTACCATAATAGAAGTTGGGAATGTGGACGGAGATAGGGCGTGGGGGCGAGTTGTGAAATGCAGTAAAGCTGGTCACCTTCAGCAATTTTTTAAGAGTTATCGGTAGCAGGTGATATGAGAACCAGCATGGCTTTGGAACAAAATAAATAAAGATTTTACACGTGTGTATGTTGTTGTTGTTGTGGTCTTCAGTCCTGAGACTGGTTTGATGCAGCTCTCCATGCTACTCTATCCTGTGCAAGCTTTTTCATCTCCCAGTACCTACTGCAACCTACATCCTTCTGAATCTCTTGGTCTCCCTCTACGATTTTTACCCTCCACGCTGCCCTCCAATACTAAATTGGTGATCCCTTGATGCCTCAGAACATGTCCTACCAACCGATCCCTTCTTCTGGTCAAGTTGTGCCACAAACTTCTCCCCAATCCTATTCAATACTTCCTCATTAGTTATGTGATCTACCCATCTAATCTTCAGCATTCTTCTGTAGCACCACATTTCGAAAGCTTCTATTCTCTTCTTGTCCAAACTATTTATCGTCCATGTTTCACTTCCATACATGGCTACACTCCATACGAATACTTTCAGAAATGACTTCCTGACACTTAAATCAATACTGGATGTTAACAAATTTCTCTTCTTCAGAAACGCTTTCCTTGCCATTGCCAGCCTACATTTTATATCCTCTCTACTTCGACCATCATCAGTTATTTTACTCCCCAAATAGCAAAACTCCTTTACTACTTTAAGTGCCTCATTTCCTAATCTAATTCCCTCAGCATCACCCGACTTAATTAGACTACATTCCATTATCCTTGTTTTGCTTTTGTTGATGTTCATCTTATATCCTCCTTTCAAGACACTGTCCATTCCATTCAACTGCTCTTCCAAGTCCTTTGCTGTCTCTGACAGAATTACAATGTCATCGGCGAACCTTAAAGTTTTTATTTCTTCTCCATGAATTTTAATACCTACTCCGAATTTTTCTTTTGTTTCCTTTACTGCTTGCTCAATATACAGATTGAACAACATCGGGGAGAGGCTACAACCCTGTCTTACTCCCTTCCCAACCACTGCTTCCCTTTCATGTCCCTCGACTCTTATAACTGCCATCTGGTTTCTGTACAAATTGTAAATAGCCTTTCACTCCCTGTATTTTACCCCTGCCACCTTTACAATTTGAAAGAGAGTATTCCAGTCAACATTGTCAAAAGCTTTCTCTAAGTCTACAAATGCTAGAAACGTAGGTTGGCCTTTCCTTAATCTTTCTTCTAAGATAAGTCGTAAGGTCAGTATTGCCTCACGTGTTCCAGTGTTTCTACGGAATCCAAACTGATCTTCCCCGAGGTTGGCTTCAACTAGTTTTTCCATTCGTCTGTAAAGAATTCGTGTTAGTATTTTGCAGCTGTGACTTATATACACACATAAAAAAAAGTTTTGCATCACCTGAGTTCCGAGAGTTCAGGAACCTGTACATAAAATTGGAGTAGAGATCATCATAAAAATCATTTCCGCCCTTTTTATTGCTCATGAAAATGACACATTGCATGTTGTACCACCATACAGCGAGACCTTCAGAGGTGGTGGTCCTGATTGCTGTACACACCGTTACCTCTAATACCCAGTAGCTCGTCCTCGTGCATTGATGCATGCCTGTATCTGTCGTGGGATACTATCCACAAGTTCATCAAGGCACTGTTGGTCCAGATTGTCCCACTCCTAAACGGCGATTCAACGTATACCCCTCAGAGTGGTTGGTGGGTCACGTCGTCCATAAACAGCCTTTCGCAATCTATCCCAGGCATGGTCGATAGGGTTCATGTCAGGAGAACATGCTCGCCACTCTGGTCGAGCGATGTCGTTATCCTGAAGGAAGTCATTCGCAAGACGAACACGATAGGGGCACGAATTGGCGTCCATGAAGACGAATTCCTCGCCTATATGCTGCCGATATGGTGGCATTCACGTATCGTGCAGCCGTTACGGGGCCTTCCATGATCACCAGCGGCATACGTCGGCCCCATATAATGCCACCCCAAAACAGCAGGGAACTTCCACCTTGATGCACTTGCTGGACAGTGTGTCTAAGGCCTTCAGACTCATCTGGTTGCCTCGAAACACGTCTCCGACGATTGTGTGGTTGAAGGCATACGACACTCATCGGTGAAGGGAACGTGATGCCAATCCTGAGCGGTCCATTGTTGGACCCAACTGCACCGCACTGCATGGTGTCATGGTTGCAAAGATGGATCTCAGCATGGACGTCGGGAATGAAGTTGTGCCTGATGCGCATAGTTTGAGTCGTAACATGACTACCAATGGCTGCACGAAAAACATTTTGCAACACGGTGGCGTTACTTTCAGTGTTCCTCGGAGTCATAATCCATAGGTAGCGGTCATCCACTACAGTAGTAGCCGTTGGGCAGCTTTAGTGAGGCATGTCATCGACAGTTTCTGTCTCTCTGTATCTCCTCCATGCCCGAAAAACATCGCTTTGGATCACTGCGAGACGCCTGGACACTTCCCTTGTTGAGAGCCCTTCCTGGCTGCGGACGCGATCTTACCGCAGTACTGACTGTGTAGGCATGGATGAACTACTGACAACACGAGCCGCTTACCTCCTTCATGGTGGAATGACTGGAACTGATCGGCTCTCGTACCCTCTCCGTCTAATAGGGGCTGCTCATACATTGTTGTTTACATCTTTGGGCGGGTTTAGTGACATCTCTGAACAATCAGTGTCTGTGATACAGTGTCCACAGTCGAAGTTTATCTTCAGGAGTTCTGGGAACAGGTGTGATGCAAAATTTTTTTGATGTGTGTTTATAGTGACTGTGCTTTTTCGTACACTTTTGACTTGATTTATGCTAAGTACCTCTTTTAATTAACCACTGTTTCCAGATTCTATCACATTTGAAACTTCATTAGGATGTTACGGAGGTGACAGTGTGTAAACTCCGCCTTCTGACAAAAGAATCAAATTTGACTGGGTGACGAGAGAAATGTAGGTCATACTCGCAATTTGCCCCTGATAAATTACAAGTTACAACAAGTTTGGGTTGTTACAAGAAAAGTGAAAATAAACTCATCTAAAACTGCAACAACTGAAACGTGGAATATCTTGTTTTTGAAAAGTGACACATGAATATTACACGAGACTGTATAAAGTAGGGCGTACAAAGAGGTGGGTGAATCATTTCCAGGCAGTATTCTAAGGGTGAACCAAATTGCGGTCTCGTCAATTATCGTGAAAGGCGTGAGGAGTATCGACTATCGCAGAGTTACCGCACACGAAAGTGGTACTACTAGGCGCCATTGACATGCAAGGAAGGAGTCGTGCCTCCAATAGTTCCGAGGCGCCACCTCAGCGCCTCTGCCCTGAAATAACGTCGCCAGAGGTCGGGAGAGCAGTTCTGTTCGAGGTCGGATCCTGTCCACCTCCAGCAAGTTCCTGTCACAGTAACGTCGTTGTGATGGTTACTCACTGTGAGACAGCCAGTGTCAATTGTCGGGGGGTAATGGGACTTCCGTCCTCTGTGAACTGTGCCTACGCGACTACGCTGTCAAAACTGTGTCAACAAGTGTCTACGAACTTGTTTCTTTAGTGACTGTAGTGAAGACACAGTGCGGCCATTCTGAACCTGTATTACTTCACCACTCAGTAATCGCGGCTCATTTAGTGTGTTCTGAACCGGAAGTCCACGTGTGCAGTATCATAGCTACAGCCGGGCTTGGCGAGCAAAGATAAGAAACTTATCTTGCATTGTGACTTAAGTCCACGTGTGCAGTATCATAGCTACAGCCGGGTTTGGCTAGCAAAGATAAAAAACTTATCTTGCATTGTGACTTAAGTTGCATTTAATGAAGTACTGCTTATTCAGAGAGTTGTAATTATCTGTCTTAGTACTACCCACCTCAATATCCAAGAAGTCGGACACAGCACAAAGCGATATAAAAACTAACATTGCCATACAAGGGAATACTTCAAAAACATGATAGCAGACACCATTTCATGAACTGAGCGAAAGTCGGCCATATTATATCGTAAGCATCATCAAAATCTTTTATAACGACCTGATTTTAGATGCAGACAGCAAGCCATATGGTAAAAATATTTCATTACAGACCGCTGATGACGCTTTATTTCCCTAAAACCAAATGCATTTGGTGACAAAAACACATATGATCTTGTAGTTGCAAAGACAGATTTATAATGCCTTCAATATTATCTGAAACCAACTCAGAGAGGTATAGGTTTCTTGAAAAATGCGTAAAGAAGGGAGGGCTATGATCGTATAAAGCAACACTACAGTGAGCACCAATCAAAAGTTGTTCGCGCTATGTCCATTATTGTAGGGTATTACCTATAACTGCCTTGTTTCCATTATTTTACAGATACTACGAATTATTATACAATGAAGCGCCAATGAAACTGGTATAGGCATGCATAATTAAATACAGAGATATGTAAACAGGCAGAATACGGCGCTGCTGTCGCCAATGCCTATATAAGGCAAGTGTCTGCCACAGTTGTTAGATCGGTTACTGCTGCTACAATGGAAGGTTATCAAGGTTTAAGTGGGTTTGATCGTGGTGTTATAGCCGGCACACTAGCGATGGGTAACAGCATCTCCCAGGTAGCGATGAAGTGGAGATTTTACCGTATGACCGTTTCACGAGTGTACCGTGAATATCAGGAATCCGATAACACGTCAAATCTCCGACATCGCTGCGGCTGAAAGAGATCCTATGAGAACGGGAGCAACAACGACCTAAGAGAATAGTTCATCGTCACAGAAGGGAAACCCTTCCGTAAATTGCTGCAGCCATCAACAAGTGTCAGCGTTCGAACCATTCAACGAAACTTCATCGATACCGGCTTTCAGAGCCGAAGGCCCACTGTTGTATTCCTGATCACTACAGTACACAAAGGTTTATGTCTCGCCGGAGCCCGTCAACACCGATGTTGGACTGTTGATGACTGGAAACATGGTGCCTAGTCGGACGAGTCTCGGTTCACATTGTATTGAGCTGATGGATGTGTGTGGGAACGGACACAGCCTCATATATCCGTGGACCCTGCATGTCAGCAGAGTACTGCTCAAGCTGCTGGAGGCTCTGTAATAGTGTGGGGCGTGTGCAGTTGGAGTGATATGGGACCTCTGATATGTCTTGGTAGGAGCCTGACAGGTGACATGTACGTCAGCATCCTATCTGATCACCTGCATCCACTCATATCCATTGCGCATTCCGACGGACTTCGGCCTTTCCAGCAGGACAATGCGACATCCCACACGTCCAGAATTGCTACAGATTGGCTGCAGCAACACTCTTCGTAGTTTAAACACTTCCGCTGGCCACCAAGCTCCCCAGACATGAATATTATTGAGCATATCTGCGATGCCTTGCAACGTGCTGTTCAGAAGATATCTCCACCCCCCTCCTATTCTTACGGATCTATGAACAGCCCTGCAGGGTTCGTGATGTCAGTTCCGTCCAGCACTAATTCAGACATTAGTGAAGTCTACGCCCCGTCGTGTTGCGGCACTCCTGCGTACTCGCGGGGCCCTACACGATATTCGGCAGGTGTACCAGTTCCTTTGGCTCTTCAGTGTACTTTACAAGGGCTCAAACAATCAGCAACTACCATTTTTTTGTTCGTAGCATCATCCATACTTTCTCTCGAACTACTTTAAAAGTGGGAAATTGTAGTACAACGTCTGTAAAACGTCTTACCGTACAATGTACTAGCAGTTACACCGTCTGCGGGCAGAGCGGAGAGCTAGATCCCACGAATGGGCACTGCACGTTAGTGGGAAACGACTTATTTCAAATCATCGGGCCATATACGTCAGGAATATCCACAGCACTGGCCCGCGTTTTTAGCCTGTCAAGGTAATCCGGTCGTGTGTAACCAGCTTTAGTTCTTCAGTTTTTTAAATCATGGTATGCAGAGGTATTTAATGCGAAAACAGTTGTTGGAGGGATAATGAACACTCGAAAGTATGTTGTCCACTTTCATCGAATACAAATGTGTTCACAGAATTTTCTTGCCAACCGTATTATGTTTCACCAATCCAATCCCACAATGATATCAAACACTTTGAAAACAAAAAAATGGTACAAATGGCTCTGAGCACTATGGGACTTAACATCTGAAGGCATCAGTCCCCTAGAAGTTAGAACTACTTAAACCTAACTATCCTAAGGACATCACACACATCCACGCCAGAGGCAGGATTCGAACCTGCGACCGTAGCGGTCTCGCGGTTCCAGACTGTAGCGCCTAGAACCGCTCGGCCACCCCGGCCGGCCTTTGAAAACATATAATTCAAAAATATAAATTACGTTGTTACCACGGTGGATATGGCTGGTAGCAGCACATGGACTTCGACACCCCGGCCGGCCTTTGAAAACATATAATTCAAAAATATAAATTACGTTGTTACCACGGTGGATATGGCTGGTAGCAGCACATGGACTTCGACACCCCGGCCGGCCTTTGAAAACATATAATTCAAAAATATAAATTACGTTGTTACCACGGTGGATATGGCTGGTAGCAGCACATGGACTTCGACACATTTCTTCAGTTGGACAATAAACCGTGCGTATCTCATGGCATTTACACAATTCCTAATAGCAGGATCGCAAAAAATTACAATAAATGAGCGGTAAGTACTTGTTAACTCAATGGTTCTCGGAAATAATCACTTTAGGACACGGTGTAAAAAGGACCTGAGGATGGTCATTACGGACTGAAACCGGTCATCGTCTAAAGAATTGATATTGTGATCAAAGACATTTGAAAATCATCATAAAGTTGTAGTCACGGCAGGAACAAATACTAACGAGAACATAGGACGCCAGACATTAACCCACTCAGAGAGAGCATTAATCGTTGCTATCTCTAAGTGTGAAACGTACTAAGCTACCACGTTAAGTATCGTAAGTCGGTATCAGTGGTGACTTTAAAACCAACCTTACCTCTCTGGCTCAATACAGCTCGAGAAATGGCGCGCTAGAGAAGCCAATAAACGCCTAGAGGTTTGAAAACCTGTAATTCACAAACAGACTATACTAAATGAAATCACGTGAAGTCCAAAATTAGATCAACACTGTTCAGAGAATTACACAATTTAGTCCTACTAAGCATACCCTCCATCCAGTAGATCCGGAGAGAGTTTCAACTCACAATTGCCATATGAATGACTTAAAATTATCCCCCCCCCCCCCCCCCCCGCCCACCCTCTATGCTCACTGTGAAGATTCAAAATCACGTTGAAGATACTTTTAGAAGTCTGTGTCATTACCTTTAACCGTCACTTTGATTTTCCTCGTTGTACCACGCATTTATATAACCAGTCAATAAACCATGTGGTTTATGTCGTAGTATGATTAGATTGGGTTGCAATCAATTAAATTTTTTTGGAATACACAAATACATTATTATCGATATACGCAATGTTGTGATTGCAGAAAATACACTGTTGCAACACGTAACTCTGTTCAGCTGTCAGATACTTTCCTCCTGTGTTGTGTAAGTGAGTGAAACATCGCATTAACGTAAGAGTTATTTGCAATACTAAACAATAACACGAATAACAGTCCATAGAAGAAGAGAGTACTTAGATTATTTCTTCGTATCTTTCTTTTTCAGGTAGAATGATGAATCTAAAACTAAAAATGGAGCCGTTAAGAAGATAGTATAATTTTTTCAAGCCGAAATTTGGAACAGTTATTACTCAAGTAGTATCTGAAGATGACGATTTCCTTTCAGATTTAAGTGCTGCTTCGGATGAAAACCACGAAGCTGTTCCTCAGGCAGAGGTATGTAACTCATTGAACGAATGACAAAGTAGTGGTGATGACAATGATGATGTTGAAGACGATAAAGATGGTGATCTTTTTAATAATGCCACTGAAGACGTAAGCAGTGAAGCTGCTGATCAACATAAATTGCTTCAAATGGTGTGCTAAGCAATAAAAGCCGGCCCCACCTGTGCAAAATAAAACGCAAGCACAAAATTTGGTGAAATTTATGCGAGGACCAGAAAAGGGCATAATTACCTACACCCCCAAAGATGCTTGGAATTTCTGTTCTAGCCAGTGCACAAACCTGCAATCAAGAAGAACTTGTGTACAAGAGCTTGTGTATCAAGAAAACTAAACTGTGGTGATATAATTAGAGAATAAATTTGTACCTTCTGCTTTATTTTGTAGCAGATAAAGCCTGGGATGTTCCAGTCCGGGAACGTTTTCTGTTAAGTTTTTCCATTCCATTACATGGAGCTAGAAAGTCTGTGAGACGCTTTGAGGCAACAAGAAGATTCATTACATATGATGACGGAAATACAACAGAGGCCAGGTCACAAACTGATAAGCTAACTGTTGTATCCAACGCATCAAAATATTTGTACGACAGTGCAGGAATATAATGATACCTAAAGTTAAAGTTACGGTGGATGAACAACTAGTTCCATGCAGAGGCAGTTGTAAATTCCTGCAGTATAAGCCCAGTAGGCTCTGAGAGTGAAACGCTGAAACTGATTATGATATTAATGAGATTGTTTATACATTATGAAAACCATGTGAGCCATCCCAGAAAAACTTGGGCCTTGTCACATTTAAGACTGCGCAAGCAATATTGCTGGTACAGCCAGTAATGCCTCTAGATAATTAGCATACAAGTGTACCATTGGTGGAACAGCTCTCTAGTAAACAACTAACTGTTGTGTGAACAATGAGGATGAATGAAAGAGATATTGCAAAAGAGATAAAACCTAATAGCAGTTGACAAGTAAATTGAAGTCTATTTGGATTAACGAAACAACTGACACTGGTTAGTTTTTCGATTAAGAGAAAATAGTTTGTAGTCCTCCTTAGTATCATGCATCGTGATAGCCCTGTACATGAGCAACGCCAAAAATGGAAGGCTGAGATTGTGAAATTTTATAGGCAAACGAAGTGAGGTGTAGATGTCATTGACCAGCTGCTGCGCAATTATACATGCAAAACACAAATTAAACGCAGATCTATGGCTATCCGGTGCTACATAATGGACGTATGCACTCTAAATGACTTTATTCTTAACACAGCACAACATCCCATATGTTACACAGGGCTTTTGCACAAGAGTAAACTTTCCATCAAGGAACTTTCAGTGTCGTTGTCCCAACCGTTTATGATCAGAAGATCTTGTAATACATTTCTGCGGAAATCCATACACTTGGATATGGAGAAGTTGATTACTGACCATCAAACACAAAATCGCAGCAGCGACAGCAACAGTAAAGTGGGTCGTCAGATGGGCGGGTGTTCATTGTGTCCAGCTTCAAAGGACGGAAAAATGAAGACAGTGTGCTACAAGGGCACATGACTTATGTGTCAGTACTTAGGCAGAGTAGTGTCATGCATAGAAGTGTTAATATGGTTAACGAAAAATACAGACCCCATGGACCGGTAATGATGACTCCATACGCTTATCTGCGGAAGGCTCTTGTGGAAACACAAAAAATGCTCGATGGAACTATGAGTGGTCAAATACACCCAAGGTAGAATTCTTGCTACGTCACATCATGTGACCCATAGCGGTGTGAAGAAATTCTTTGGAAGTCTTATGGCGTTGTCCCGTTCCGTTTGTCTCAAAATGGATGCTTGAAGCTTCGTAAAGAACAACAAAGACTGAGACATCTGTAGACAGAGATATGCGTCTACGTACAGTAATGGTCGACTGTAGTAATGCAGAGAGGCAGAATGAGCAGCGATAATCGTCTCCTGCAAGACATTATGGTACAGTTTCTGAAGATGAAAGTTTATAGTAGATAGAGTAAGCTTTCAATTAACTGCTTTCGCAACAGCAAACGTTTGTTGTGTAAAACCATCTGTCAAACATTCATTCGTTCCCAGGTTTTACGTAGATTTTCCGCACCGTGAACATCTGGTTTCATTAACTGCTGATATTGGCAAATCTGAAATTCAGATTGCACAACCAAATTTCGAAGTGACTCTTTTTAATAATGGCATTGGATTTCGTCCTTCTGACCGAGTAATAACTTGGGACTCTTTGCCGTTTGCCGAACGAAGTTGGGAGCCCCCCAATTTCCGCACATCTGGCCGAGAGATCGGAGCCGCCGCCCCCGTAAGCGCTGTTACGAAGTTGGCGACGTCTGCCGGTGGCGCTAATACCTCCGGCACCACTCGCTCTTGCGCGGACCCTCGCCTTATTACTCGGGGACTCTCCCGTGTCGAATCTGAAGTTTTTTTCTCATAAAATGTCATTTGGAATATGGCCTACAAGTCTGTGAGCCATCAGCAGCGCCCATCTTTCATTTTCCTTGTTATTCCGTAACACACCGTCTTACGTACACTGAGGGAAGGCAGTTGAGTCCTACGTGAGAATGCTCTCTTTCCTAGGTAAGGCGTAAGGATGTAATCTACGAGAAGTTGTTACCCAAAAGTGAGATCAGTACCTGTTTGTGGTTTTCTACAGAAAAGGTACTAAACGAAGAAAAGTGAGTGCTGATTAAATGATTAAAAGGATAGAATTTCATGTGGCTGCAAAACAGGACATACTCCTTAACCAGGAAGTCTCCACGCACTCCAGCGAAACTATGACCGCGTTCTTTGTGTATAGCTTTTAAGAATGATCCAAACACATCATGGATTCGACTGGTTATAATCTCTTGATGGAATGTTGTAGCTGGCAATATTGTTGAACACTTTGTTTTCTTCCTTCCTCTCGCTGTTATCTCTTTTCCAGCATTTCCATACTGCATACGTCTTTGGCTAATAGATATGTCAGCACTACCAACATCGTCGTGAATATATGCAATAAAATTGTTTAACCTTTTTGTACGAATTGTCAAATGATTTGGATTTTTCTTCTATTTTTCTTTTTGCTATCTGTAATATTCTTATACATTGGCAACTAGAATCAAATGTATCCTACAATCGGTATTCATATATTTATTGTCTGTAGTAGACCGTTGTAACTCACGTATAGCACTAAGGTGATTTTATTGGAATAGCCTGATATATATTTAACTTCGAAATTGAACAGAGAAGATAGAACGTACCGCCTTACATAAAACGCACACGAAAACAAGTTTACAGTATTACAATACGCAACATGATGAGTACAGTGATTTGATGCAATTAACGAGGAGGATCCAGTGAGCGCAAGCGTTGTCACCGCAGAAGAAGCAGCGACGGGTTTTCTCTTATATCTGGTATGATGTGGCCCACCTCTAATTACCCTCCTGCGCCAGTCTTTCCCTCTCGTAGCACCACTTCCTACCTACATCCTCAACTACTTCCGAGATATATTCCAATCTCTTCCTTCCCCTACATTTTAACCCTCTACAGCTTCCTACAGAACCATGGAAATTATTCCCTTAAGTCTTAAAAGATGTCCAATCATTCTATCCCTTCTTTCTTTCATTGTTTTCCATACACTTAATTCGTCGCTGATAGAACCTCCTCGTTCATTACTTTATCACTCCAAACATTCTTCTGTAGCACCAAGTGTTAAATTTTTATGATTTTCCCACAGTCCACATTTCTCCACCATATAATGCTGTGTTAAAGACGTGCATTCTCGAAAATTTCTTCTTCAAATTATGGCCTTTGTTTTCTGCTTGTAGATTTCTCTTGGCCAGAGCTACTGTTTTCTTTACTTCCTCCTTTTTCCGCCCGTCATGATTTATTTGGTGTCTAGGTAGCAGAGTTAGTTAACTTCATCTATTCCATTCCAATTCAGATGTTAAGTCTCTCGCTGTTTTCATTTCTACTACTTCATATTACTTTCGTTTTTCTTCAATTTACTCACAGTCCTTCTGTACTCATTGGACTGAGCATTCCATGCAACAGAACCTATTATTCTTTTTCACGTTCACTGAGGATAGCAACATCATGAGCGAATCTTGCCATTGATATCCACTGATGTCCACTCACTTTCAGTTTTAATCCTACCCTGGACCTTCCTTTTTGTAATTGCTTCTTTCATGTACAGATTGAACAATAGAGATGAAGGACTACACTCCTGTTTTACGCACATTTTTAATCCGAGTACTTCGTTCGTAGTCACAAAGTCGTAATGTTCGTTCTTGGTTGTTGTAGATACATCCGTCTTCCCTATAGCTTACTCCAATTTTTATTAGCATTTCGAACATATTGCCCTATTTCACACTGTCTAATGTTTTTTCCATGTCGACAAATCCTATCAACGTGTCTTGATTTTTCTGTAGCCTTGGCTCCATTATCAACTTTAACGTTTGAAGTCCTTCTCTGGTTCCTTTAGCTTTGCTAATGACAGACAGATAGTCATCTAATAGGTCACCTATTTCCTTTTTAATTCTCCTGTATTTTATTCTTGTCAGAATTTTGCATGCATGAGCTGAAAAGTTTATTGTACTTTGAATATCGCTCTTGTCAGTTGTTGCAGTCTTCGGGATTGTGTCGATGATGCCTTTCCGAAAAAAAAGTCTCAAACATCTACACACCAGCGTAAATAGTAGCTTTGTTGCCACTTTGCCTAGTGATTTTAGAAATTCCCATAAAATGTTGTCTATTCCTTCTTCCTTATTTGATATTAAGTCGTATAAAGCTCATTCAAATTCCGATTCTGATACTGGATCATCTATCTCTTCACTACTGAGTCCTGTTTCTTCTTCCATCACATTATCAGGCAGGTCTCACCCTCATAGGGGCCTTCAATGTAGTCTTTCCACTTATCCGCTCTCTCCTTTGCATTTCACAGTGGAATTCCCATTGGAACATTAATGTTACAGCCCTCGTTTTTAGTTACATCATAGGCTGTTCTAACTTTTCTGTATGCTGAGTTAGCCCTTCCACAATTATTTCTTTTTCGTTTTCTTCACATTTTCTAAGCAGCCGTTTCACCTTAACTTCCCTGCAATTCCTCTTTGTTTCATTCCTAAGTGACTTGAGTTTCTGTATTTTTTTAATTTTCGTGAAGAATTACGAGCTTCCTTCTTTCGTCAGTCAACTGAAGTATTGCTCATGTTACCCATGGTTTCCACGCAGTTACCTTCCTTGTACCTGTGGTTTTTCTTTCCAACTTCTGTGACTCCCATTAGTAGAGATGTCCATTCCTCTTCAACTGACTTCCTATTGAGTTATTCATCATCACAGAATCTAAAGTATCAGAGAACTTCAAGCGTGTCTCTTGATTCCTTAGTAATTCCATATACCTTTTTCTTTTAGCACACTGATTCTTCCTGACTAGTCTCTTAAACTTCAGCCTACTCTTCATCATTACTGACCTGTGATTTGAATCTATATCTGCACCTTGCAGTCCAATATTTGATTTAGGAACCTCTGCCTGGCCTTCATGTAATTTAATTGAAATCGTCTTGTGGATCCGTGCCTTTTCCAAGTATACCTCGCCTTATTGTGATGCTGGATCACATTATTCGATACTATTAGCTGAAATTCATTGTAGAACTGAATTAGCCTTTCTCCTCTCATTCCTTCTACCAAGCCCGTATTCCCCGATAACCATTTTCCTCTATATCTTGTCCTACAACAACGTTCGAATCCCCCATGACTATTACATTTTCTTCTTCCTTTACTTACCGAATTACCTGTTCTATATCCTCATGTATTTTGTCTGTCTCTTTATCTTCCGCTTGCGACGTCATCATGTATACTTGAACCGTAGTTGTCGGCTGTGGTTTGCTGCTGAATCTGAAACGAGACAGAAACTAAAGTCTGGAACCGCGCAACCGCAACGGTCGCAGGTTAGAATCCTGCCTCGGACATGGATGTGTGTGATGTCCTTAGGCTAGTTAGGTTTAAGTAGTTCTAAGTTCTAGGGGACTGATGACCTCAGATGTTAAGTCCCATAGTGCTCAGAGCCATTTGAACAGAAATTAAAATCGTGCATCAGCCAGAAGTCGCATACAACATTATTGTCATGTTTCATTTGACGGATGCGGCCAAGGGCCGCGCTTTAAATTCTTCTTCCAATTATTAGCTCCGCAATCATAAAAAAATTTGATCCACTGAAAGAGGATAGGCGAGTAATTAGCGAATGAAAATAAAATATGAATTTTACGTTATATTATCTGCCAGATACATGAGTTTAGTTGGAGATTATCTAGCTGATGTAATGGTAAAATTTCAGGGCTGTAAACTTAATACGACCTTTTGTGTAAGGTGCAGTCCAGTTATTTGCTTACCACTTGCTGTAACACTACCAGTTGCTACACCACTGCATTTGTGATGGAAACGAGACGAACTCATTGCAAATCCAAGCATTACTCTAGAATGATTATTATAAAAGTTACCGTTTTTTTGTAATTATGATAGATTATAAATTACTAAATAGTAAATCATTTCTGTAGGCGTATTCTAGCAACGCCAACGATGCCAGAAAACACCATAACAAAGTACCTGTCAGATCAGCCATTTCTATAAAGATTCACACAGGAGTTTATCAAAAGTTCATCTACATATAGATGGATTCTCCACAAATCTTACTTAAGTGCCTGGCAGAGGGTTCACCGAACCACCTTCACAATTCGTACAGCGCTCGGAAACAATGAACGTCTGTATCTTTCGCTGCAATCTCTGATTCCCTTATTGTATTATGATGATCGCTTCTCCCCATGAAGATTTTCGCATTATTTTCTTCTTCCTTTACTTACTGAATTACTTGTTCAGTATCCTCATGTATTTTCTGCGTGTCTTTATCTTCCGCTTGCGACGTCATCATGTATACTTGAACCATAGTTGTCGGCTGTGTGAAAATTTATTATATTTTCGCATTCGGAGGAGAAAGTTGGTGATTGAAATTTCGTGAGAAGATCAACCCGCAACGAAAAAAGTCTTTGTTTTAACGATGCACATCCAAAATCCTGTATCGTATCAGTGACACTCTACCGCGTATTTCGCGATAATATAAAATGTGCTGCCCGTCTTTGAACTTTCTCGATGTACTCCGTTGATCCTATCTGGTAAGGATCCCACACAGTGCAGCAGTACTCCGAAAGAGGACAGACTAGCGTAGTGCAGCCAGTCTCTTTAGTAGATTTGTTGAATCTTCTAAGTGTTCTGCCAATAAAACGCAGTCTTTGGTTCACCCACCCCACAACACTTTGTATGTGTTCTTTCCAATTTAAGTTGTTCGTAGCTCTAAGTCCCATGTATTTAGTTAATTACGGCCTGCAGATTTCACTGATTTATCGAGTAACCGAAGTTTAACGAATTCTCTTTAGTAATCTTGTGGATGACGTCACACTTTTCATTATTTATCTTGAAATGCCAATTTTACAAGCATACTGATATCTTTTCCAAACCATTTTGCTACTCTTCTGATGACTTTACTAGATGATAAACGACAGCATCATCTGAAAATAACCTAAGGTAGCTCCTCAGATTGTCTCCTAAATCGTTTATATAGGTATGAACAGCAGAGAGCCCGCCACAAAATTGAGACGACATTCCATAATAAACATTCAATTTCACTATAAGCCGTTTGTGAGGCACAACGTCAAAAGCCTTCTGGAAATCTAGAAATATGGAATCAATTTGAAATCCCTTGTCAATAGCACTCAATACTTCATGTGAGTAAAGAGGTAGTTGTGTTTCACAAGAACGTTTTCTAAATCCGTGCTGATTGTGTCTCAATAGACCATTCTCTTCGTGGTAATTCATAACGTTCGAACACAGTGTATGTTCCAAAATTCTGCTGCAAATCAACGTTAATGATATGGGCCTAATGATTTGCAAATGTGCTAATAGTATTATCAATCAACTGCTACACGTAGTATGAAGACAGCGTGAGTTTCTCAGATCCTTACCTAATATTTCTAGTGGATGAAATCACAACTCATTGCTACAAATGTATTTTTAAGGTTACCTATTCTTTCCAGTTTGAACAATCTGGTATAAGCATCCCACATAAACTTTGTTACCAGTTTGACAAATACTCTTTTGTAACTTTAATCCTAGCTCACAAAATGAGCACAATATTTGTCACTGTTTATGGAATCGTATGGCTATGTATAGGTGGTTTTAAATGAAAATCATGGTCATTGTTTGTCTAGTACAATTTTTAGAGTGTGGGCTACGTTGCTGAAACTAATTACGAGCAATCAGCAGGGTGCATAAGGTTTTCACCGGCGATCTCTAGCCGGTCGGTGGTGCTTTGCGCAGTGTCTTTCGTTAGTGGTCGGTGTTGGTTTGTCGAGTGACAGAGCGACCGACTAACTGCGTAAAGTAAGTACTCCAACATTCGAGTAGACTTAAGATAATTTTGTGAGTGCAAGATATGGGCTGTAACTTTTTAACCGGACGTAATTAACGTGGTTTGAGGCGTCTGTGATCTTTTATTATTTGCTGCAGTTAATACGAGTGTCAGTCAAACGAAAAACTTACATTTGTAATAAAAAATCGAAATTTCGCGCCGTTGTCGTGTAAGTTAGTAAGCGTGCTACAAACAGCAAGCAGAATGGCCTATAGGTGGCAGCATAGTGCAGAGGCACACATACCGTTGCAGTATCAGTATAAAGATGGACGCTCCACTTGCGACTTGCACCAGGGAAGAACAGCGTTCTGTTATTCGGTTTTTGCGTAGTGAAGGTGTGAAACCTATTGAAATTCATCGACGAATGAAGGGTCAGTACGGTGATGCATGTTTGTCACAGCAGCAAGTCTACGAATGGAGTAGGAAGTTCGCAAATGGTGTGACTTCAGTGGAAGATGCTCCTCGTCCAGGTCCGTCACAACGAGTTGTGACTCCACAGAATATTGCAGCTGTTGAAGCTATAGTGAAGGAAAATCACCGAGTGACACTGAATGACATTGCAGCATGTTTACAGATGGGCTCCAGTTTCACAAAGTGTCTGCAAGATGGGTGCCACGGCAGCTGACTCCTGAAATGAGAGAACGACGTGTTGATGCTTGTGAAGAAGTTCTTCGACGTTTTGAACGAAAAGGTGATGGCTTCCTTGCAAGAATCGTTACTGGGGACGAAAACTGGGTTCACTTCCACCAATCGGAAACGAAGAGAGCGAGCAGAGAATGGCGCCATTCCTTATCATCAAAACCAAAGAAGTTTCTAACAGAACCATCAGCAGGGAAGGTTATGTTGACTCTCCTTTGGGACGAAAAAGGCGTCATTTTGGAGCATTACATGCCTAGAGGGACCACTGTCACCAGTGCATCGTACACAGATCTCCTAAAAATCATCTGCGGCTCCAATCAAATCAAAGCGACGTGGATTACTGTCAGCAGGTATCCCTTAGCAACATGGCAATGCAAGGCCCCACACATCCCGTACAACAGTTGCAACAATAACAGACCTGCATTTTGAGTGTCTTCCTCATCTACTATACTCACCAGACCTTGTCCCAAGTGATTTCCATATGTTTGGACCACTCGAAGACTCAATGGGAGGAAAGAAATTCCGTTCTGATAAAGAGGTACGCGACGCAGTGCATGAGTGGTTGCGCGGACTACCTAAATGTTTTTCTCTAAAGGAATTTATGCACTTTGTAAGCGCTGGAGGACTTGCATTGAGCGTAAGGGAGATTATGTTGAAAAGTGATACAGCTTTGTACCACTTCTGCAGAATAAATAATATTTAAAAAAAATATTTAAGGTTTTCATTTGACTCACCCTCGTATTTATATTCGTAAGTTTAAGGACTTGTTGCATGTTTTCACATTGGTTATTCAAAATAAAGAACTGTAGTTTACATCTATATTTATAGAAGGAAACTGCACTTTTTGGCATTGAATGTTTGCTGTTGATATTTGTGAACTACTGTGTAGTTAAATGATCCTTGCTAGCACATGATTCTATATTCGAGTGTCTGCTCGCTTTTATACATAAATACGTAATTAATTGTAGTTTTATTGGTTTTTTAAATTGGCAATCAATGTCAAACTATTCCGAAATCTATGTGTGAAAACAGACATTTATTTGGTTCCAATTACACTCCTGGAAATTGAAATAAGAACACCGTGAATTCATTGTCCCAGGAAGGGGAAACTTTATTGACACATTCCTGGGGTCAGATACATCACATGATCACACTTACAGAACCACAGGCACATAGACACAGGCAACAGAGCATGCACAATGTCGGCACTAGTACAGTGTATATCCACCTTTCGCAGCAATGCAGGCTGCTATTCTCCCATGGAGACGATCGTAGAGATGCTGGATGTAGTCCTGTGGAACGGCTTGCCATGCCATTTCCACCTGGCGCCTCAGTTGGACCAGCGTTCGTGCTGGACATGCAGACCGCGTGAGACGACGCTTCATCCAGTCCCAAACATGCTCAATGGGGGACAGATCCGGAGATCTTGCTGGCCAGGGTAGTTGACTTACACCTTCTAGAGCACGTTGGGTGGCACGGGATACATGCGGACGTGCATTGTCCTGTTGGAACAGCAAGTTCCCTTGCCGGTCTAGGAATGGTAGAACGATGGGTTCGATGACGGTTTGGATGTACCGTGCACTATTCAGTGTCCCCTCGACGATCACCAGTGGTGTACGGCCAGTGTAGGAGATCGCTCCCCACACCATGATGCCGGGTGTTGGCACTGTGTGCCTCGGTCGTATGCAGTCCTGATTGTGGCGCTCACCTGCACGGCGCCAAACACGCATACGACCATCATTGGCACCAAGGCAGAAGCGACTCTCATCGCTGAAGACGACACGTCTCCATTCGTCCCTCCATTCATGCCTGTCGCGACACCACTGGAGGCGGGCTGCACGATGTTGGGGCGTGAGCGGAAGACGGCCTAACGGTGTGCGGGACCGTAGCCCAGCTTCATGGAGACGGTTGCGAATGGTCCTCGCCGATACCCCAGGAGCAACAGTGTCCCTAATTTGCTGGGAAGTGGCGGTGCGGTCCCCTACGGCACTGCGTAGGATCCTACGGTCTTGGCGTGCATCCGTGCGTCGCTGCGGTCCGGTCCCAGGTCGACGGGCACGTGCACCTTCCGCCGACCACTGGCGACAACATCGATGTACTGTGGAGATCTCATGCCCCACGTGTTGAGCAATTCTGCGGTACGTCCACCCGGCCTCCCGCATGCCCACTATACGCCCTCGCTCAAAGTCCGTCAACTGCACATACGGTTCACGTCCACGCTGTCGTGGCATGCTACCAGTGTTAAAGACTGCGATGGAGCTCCGTATGCCACGGCAAACTGGCTGACACTGACGGCGGCGGTGCACAAATGCTGCGCAGCTAGCGCCATTCGACGGCCAACACCGCGGTTCCTGGTGTGTCCGCTGTGCCGTGCGTGTGATCATTGCTTGTACAGCCCTCTCGCAGTGTCCGGAGCAAGTATGGTGGGTCTGACACACCGGTGTCAATGTGTTCTTTTTTCCATTTCCAGGAGTGTATAACTATGTGGTTACGGGAACTTCAGTAATCGTATGGGATTTATCAATTCCTTTTCACATTTAATTATAATTATGTTTTGCTAATTTTGTAAAGTGAGTATGTTATTTTGATTTTTGTATGTTATTGATTTGCACGTTAGAGAGAGAGAGTAAGTAATTTTTCTGTTAAACAGTCTTTGGTGTTGTGATACAGTCTTTGCCTTTGCGCAGTCTGATACATTCTTAGTTGACGTGGTAGGTGAGGGACGTATGTAGTAGTCCTGTGTTGATTTTTGATGGTATCTGCTAGATGAAGAAAGATGAAGGATGAATGTGACGTATATAATGAAAGGCGAAAGTAATACAAATTTAGAATAGTGTTATTTTTTGACGAGAATTCGTAGAAATTATTAAGCGCAGCTAGCTGACTTTGTTCACTTACACAGATCTGAGAGAAAGACCAGCCCACTTCCCTGAATCATGCTTTAAAATATTAACTGATTAAGTTATTTGATTTTTATGGAAATTCTCTGTTAACATTGTACCCTCTTCAAATCATTGGCCATTTTGTTAAGCGTAGTAGGCCTACTCTTCAGACCTATGTTATGAATTAATTCATTCTAGGTTTTACTCTGTCTTTACTTCATTCTAAAATGGTTATCTAGGAATATAATTTCATAGAAATAGTCACTCTCCCCACTCCACTGTTAATCATTACGCATTACCACATTGCACAACGAGGTATGCAACAGTTTGAGTATTATTTGGAAATTTTGTTTAGAAATAGAAATGTAGCTTTGCCGCTGCCTGCTTGCTGTTTGCTGTTGTGCTTTCGAGAAATCTGAAACAATGTTGTCGAGATGCGAGGTGAGTGGAAATTTTGATTAGAGTCAGATAATTGTTTTACTTCAGTTGCGCATTTAATATCAAAAGAACTTGTGTTGAGACCAGTTACAGTTCAATTCACATTATGTTCTGTTCAGTAAAAGGTTAGCACGCAAGTTTAAGTTGAATAACAGTTTGTGAGTACGTACTGTAGTTCTAGTAGCATGTAGACTTTTACAGAGTGGGAGTTAAATTTGGGCTAAATTTCATACAGAAACAAATGGGTTTACAGATTAATTATGTGTTAAATGCATAGGCTTTAAAGAGACGGTGCACGACTGATCCCTAAACGAAGTAAGCCTGCAAATAATTATGTCGTACGTTTTCCACATCGATAACGATCTGTAAAACCGCCGGTGTGCTTGTGGGGTGATAAGTATTTTCATGCAGACAGATAAGAGGGAGGCGGCAAAGCACATGACGTACCGCAGTGTGGGAGGAGCCTGCCTGCAGGCGACACAGCGCGCAGCATGGAGAAGTTAGCGGCAGTCGCAGTCGCTACAGTCCAAGTTTTTAATTGCGACCCTGCTGTGCCGCCTCGGGCTGATTGTTTTGTGAACACAGAAAAAGAGGATATCCAAAGTGATCCGCCGGAATTAACCGACAGTGGGCGCTTTTGTGTCTCCATAAAAACAACGTGCACAAACGACAGATTCCGTCTGAAGACGAAGATTACATTTCTAAAGCCAAAGACTCGAAAGATTGTTTGAAACACCAAACATATTGATGTTTCGCCTCTTTTGGAAGCGATGTTAGGCAGCATTCAGGTTCGATTCAGTGACCAGTTCTTATGGTTTTGGATTTGTTATTCATTCTTATGTTTATTGGTTTTTCTCATATGTATACATTTCTTTCGGAATTCGGATGGTAGCAACTCAAATTTCGTTGGTTTAACGGTGTTTGCATTTTCAAAGAATTTTTTAAGTTGTACTTACAGCTTTCAGTGTTTAGAAAACCAATTCATTATAATTTCACATTCTGCATTACAACAGATTAAATGCATTAGTGTACTTCAAGTATCACATCTTCATGTAGAAACAACTTCTTTTGGGATTATGAGTAAATTTATGCTAAAATGCATGGCTGTCAACAACAAACGTCAACTTCTTTTTCCTCCATTAGTATTATAGCATACCGAAAAACCATTTCACGTGAATTTTGAATGCATAGACAGCCGCAGTCAATACTCGGAAGGAACAGGACTTGATTCATTGTCTCTTTATTTCACTGTCTGTGGTTTCCCAAAATTAACTATGACGAATTACATTACGTGGCACAAAAATATTTCTTACAAAATCTAGGATGCTTGGGCTACTATATACGAGGGGCTTTCAATAACTAATGCAACACAATTTTTTTCTGAAAGCAGACTGATTTTACTCCGCATTCCAATAAAACACTCCTTTGCCTACAAAAACTATTTTTCAGCATAATTTTCGTTCACAGTGACGGCCTTCTGCCACCTTACTGGGAGGGCCTCTACTGGTCGACGTCGGAGGCAACGTCTTGCTGCATCAAAACGACCCCATCATCCACCTTCTGCTTACGGCGGAGTGCGTCCTTCATTGGGCCAAACAGATGGAAGTCCCAAGGTGCGAGACCTGGGCTGTATCATGGATGAAGAAGGTCCATTGAAATTCTGTGAGCTCTTCTCGGGTGTGCAGAGTTGTGTAACGTCTTGCATTGTCACGGAGAGGGAGAAGCTCGTTCGCATTTTTTGTGACGATGAACAAGCAGAAGTCGTTTCTTCAGTTCCAATACTGCAGGAGTTTCAACCAAGTGATGCCGGTTGCTACGACGGAGACCGGACGGGTTTGAGCGACTTTGTTGCGATGATGTCAGACGTCGCTACCAAAGACTTACCGTGATTTTATTTCCTGCCATGTCTCCGTAGACATTGTACGAGTGGCGTTCAGAAAGTAAGCTCCGATCGGTCGCGAAATGGAAACGACTATGAAAATCCGATAAAGTTTTGCACAGATGTGTTGGGTAGTGTCTCTAGTACAACCCCAGTTAGCATCACGTCGCTCTTCTCATTTCTGAGCTCGCGTAAAGATGTCTAGAAAATAGTGTCTGCCGCCAAGTACGAGGGCCTGGTGAGAAATTTCGCCTGAAGCTATGCAGCTAACATTACATAACTGTTGTGCTGTTTCGTCTTCACGACAATTCTCAGCCGCATTCTGCAGGGGCAATGAAGATGCTCCTGCATCGTTTTCAAATGGAAATGTTAGATTACCCACAATACAGTCCGCAATTGTCTCCCCCTGAGTTTCATCTCTGGTCACATGAACCGCTGTCTTTGAAGACAACATTTTGACACAGACAACGAGGTGTAGGCCAGCGTGGAGAATTGGCGGAAAGCACTGGCGGCTGCCTTCTATGATGAGGCTATTGAAAAGTTGGTACAACGCTATGACAAAAGTCTAAGTCAGAACGGCGACTACGTAGAGAAGTAGCTGAAAGGTGTAGCTAATTGTTACAAGTAAAACATTTCTGATGTTCACTGTGGTTTCAATTTGGCAATCAACCGGAGCTTACTTTCTGAACAGGCCTCGTATATGCGCCAATGAAAATCTACGATGCTCTGGCTTTCCGTCACCACCTATTGCGAATTCAGAAGACTAAAAGAGCCGAAATAAGAATATTCCACAATGTCCCACAAAAACTTCACATTTTTTTCAACCGACATTGGACGAGAAAAGAAATGTTGAATTACTTACCGAACAACCTTCATATAAATTTATTATTTATTTTCTGGGTGTTCATGGTTGTGATTGTAAATATAATCCAATGATCTTTTGTAAAAATGTCGTCCTTGGAGAATCGCATCACCTCGGTTCCGAGAGTTAGAGAAACTGTACAGAAAATTGGAACAGAGCTCAACATAAACATCCTTTCCGAACTTTTTATTGCTAATGAAAACCGCACATTCCATTTTATACCACCATACAGCGAGACCTTTAGAGGTGGTGGTCCAGATTGCTGTAAACACTGGTAACTCTAAAACCGAGTAGCACGTCCTCTTGCATTGATGCATGCCTGTATTCGTCGAGGCATACTATCCACAACTTCATCAAGGCACTGTTGGTCCAGATCGTACCACGCCACAACAGCGATTCGGTGTAGTTCCCTCAGAGTGGTTAGTGGGTGACGTCGTCCATAAACAGCACTTTTCAATCTACTCGAGTCATGTTGGGTAGGGTTCAGGTCTGGAGAACATGCTGGCCACTCAAGTGACCGACGTCGCTAACCTGAAGGAAGTCATTCACAAGATGAGCACAAGGGGGAGCGAACTGTCGTCAATGAAGACTAATGCCCGGCCAATATGCTGCCGATATGGTTACACTACCGGTCGGAGGTTGGCGTTCACGTATCATGCAGCCGTTACGACGCCTTCCATTACCACCAGCGGCGTACGTCGGCCCCACATAAAGCGACCTCAAAACAGCTGCGATTCTCCACCTTGCAGGCCGAAGTGGCTGTGCGGTTAAAGGCGCTGCAGTCTGGAACCGCAAGACCGCTACGGTCGCAGGTTCGAATCCTGCCTCGGGCATGGATGTTTGTGATGTCCTTAGGTTAGTTAGGTTTAACTAGTTCTAAGTTCTAGGGGACTAATGACCTCAGCAGTTGAGTCCCATAGTGCTCAGAGCCATTTGAACCATTTTTTTCTCCACCTTGCTGCATTCGCTGGACAGTGTGTCTAAGGCGTTCAGCCTGGCCGGGTTGCCTCCAAACACGGTACCTGGTTGAAGCCAAATGCGACACTCATTGGTAAAGAGAACGTGATGCCATTCCTGAGCGGTCCATTCGGCATGTTGTTGGGCCCATCTGTACCGCGCTGCATGGTGTCGTGGTTGCAAAGATGGACCATAGCAAGGACGTCGTGAGTGAAGTTGCGCATCATGCACCCTATTGCGCACAGTTTGAGTCGTAACAAGACGTCCTGTGGCTGCACGAAAAGCATTATTCAACATGGTGGCGTTGCTGTCAGGATTCCTCGGAGCCATAATACGTAGGCAGCGGTCATCCACGGCAGTAGTAAACCTTGGGCGGCCTGAGCGAGGCATGTCATCGACAATTACTGTCTCTATCTCCTGCATGTCCGAACAACATCGTCTTTGGTTCACTCCGAGACGCCCTGTCACTTCCCCTGTTGAGAGGCCTTCCTGGCACAAAGTAACAATGCGGACGCCATCGAACCGTGGTATTGACCGTTTAGGCATGGTTGAACTGCAGACAACACGAGCCGTGTACCTCCTTCCTGGTGGAATGACTGGAACTGATCGGCTGTCGGACCCCCTCTATTCAGGTACGGTTGTTTACATCTTTGGGCGGGCTTAGTGACATCTCTGAACAGTCAAACGGACTGTGTCTGTGATACAATATCAACAGTTATCGCCTATCATCAGGAGGTCTGGGGTTCGGGGTGATGCAAAACTTTTTTTTATGTGTGTATGTTGTAGGTAACAAGGGAATAATCTGACGTGTCAGGTCGAAATCTACCTGAAATTTTCACTACTTGTAGTTAAGTTTAGATAGCATCCACTAGCTAAATTTAAGCTGCAGAACTGAAATGAGAGATACTGAAAAACTATTAAGAAATGTGACATTTATCGCATGGTTTCCGCCCTTTAAGCGCTAAATTCTTCGCTGTGTGTCGCGGCGGTGGACTGCGTTGTGAGGCGACCGCTAAATCGTAGTGATCTTACTATAACGGGTGATCAAAATGTCAGTATAAATTAGAAAACTTAATAAACCACGGAATAATGTAGATAGAGCGGTAAAAATTGACACAAATGCTTGGAATTACATGGGGTTTTTTAGAACAAAAAAAAGGCCACTGACTGCGCGTGACAATCGTCTATAAAAGGAGCTGTAATGAGAGAATCAGATGCGCCAGCAGTCGCAGCATGTTGACGTTACCTGAAAACGCGCTTTTAGTAAAGCTGTATTATCAGAATGGGTAATGTGCTAGTACAGCGCTACGATCCTATCGTCATAGGAAGGGGATTCGAACAGGTAAAGGTCCGTCGACAAATACAGCTGTGGCGAGAATGATTTCGAAGTTAGAAGCCACGGGTTGATTAGACGATAGACCCCGTAGTGGCCGACTGAGCACAAGGCGTAATGCTGCTGAGACAGGTCAGGAAGAAATGGAGACCGTAGCGGGTTCGTCTATGCACGGGGAAGTCAGCGCTCGTGCAGTCGCACGTCGCACCGGCATTCCATACACTACTGTTTGGTTGGCACTTAGACGTACCCTCCGATGCTATCCGTACAAAATCCATAGGCATCATGAACTGTTACCTGGCGATCTAGTGACGCAGAGGGCATTTGCGGTGTGGGCGTTTCAAAAGATGGCGGAAGATGACGATTGGTTCAGTAACGTGTTGTGGACCGACGAAACTCATTTCACGCTCCGAGGATCTGTCAACGCCAACAACTGCAGAATTTGGGCTACTGAAAATCCTAAAACCGTCGTGGAAACTTCATTGCACGACGAGAAAGTCACGGTATGGATTGGATTTACCACATCTACGGTTATCGAGCCTTTTTTTCTTCGAGGAAATGCGTGATTCTGGCTTTGTAACTGCTACCATGACGGGTGAGAGGTACGCCGATATGTTACAGAATCGCATCATCCCCAGCCTGGCTGATAAACACCTGATGGAACGTACGATGTTATGCAGCATGGCGCTCCACCCCATGTTGCTAGACGTGTGAAAGATCTCTTGCGCGCGTCGTTTGGTGATGATCGTGTGCTCAGCCGCCACTTTCGTCATGCTTAGCCTCCCAGGTCCCCAGACCGCAATCCGTGCGATTATTGGCTTTGGGGTTACCTGAAGTCGCAAGTGTATCGTGATCGACCGACATCTCTAGGGATGTTGAAAGACAACATCCGACGCCAATGCCTCACCATAACTCCGGACATGCTTTACAGTACTGTTCACAAAATTATTCCTCGACTACAGCTATTGTTGAGGAATGATGGTGGACATATTGTGCATTTCCTGTAAAGAACATCATATTTGCTTTGTCTTACTTTGTTATGCTATTTGTTGCTATTCTGATCAGATGAAGCGCCATCTGTCGGACATTTTTTGAACTTTTGTACTTTTTCGGTTCTAATAAAACCCCATGTCATTCCAAGCATGTGTGTCAATTTGTACCTCTCTATCTACATTATTCCGTGATTTATTCAGTTTTCAAATTTATACTGACATTTTGATCACCCGGTACTCTAATGTTCATGGAGAAACACAAGCCTTAATTTTTCGATTTGTTTTTCCAAGTTACTATGGAGTATACATGAATGATACACGGATACTTGCACGACAATATTAATTTTATTTGACGCAACTGTTCCAAAAGTGAGACCACAAAGCGACGTAATCGTGATGAGTCAAACCTGGGCCAGACCAGAAATGTAGCTGGTCTAATTTAGATATAATTTTGGTAAGACCAATACATTCGTCTTACGAGACGGAATCTGACGTATCTACTTCTTTGTCAGGTTTAGCTCAAAATGCTCCAGTTAATGATTCAGATCTTACTGACTGAACCAAGACCTCAGAACAAGAAAAGTCTTTGTTCACACGAAAGTGCAGCGTAATGCATGATAACTACACGTATACGCCAAGATATTCTATGTGAACATAGATTTCCGTTTCAGTCTCGAAGATAAACGTATTGCACAGATAACAATAAACTATTCTCACTTATTACAGGAATTGTTGCGTACGAAAGCGCGAATGCAGTTACAGACTGCGCAGTCGCCTGTGTATGTTTTCACCTTTAGGTGAAAGCGTGCTTTTAGTTCACATTTCGACTGGTCTATACTGTAAACACGAGATTCAATGAAACCACGGATCTTACGGTTTGCGCTTGAAATAAAACAATCGATCGCTTCAGTTTGTATCACTCCATTTTTCGACATGTTTGTCTATGCAAATATCGTTATTTTGGCTTACGCAATTTTATAAGACTTCTTTCTTTTGATATGGCTGATCCAAATATGAGAGTCTGTAAAATCGTTTGCACCTATGTTGTGAGCAATATCTAAAGCCTTGTCGCACAAGATGGTATCGCTGAAACTAAATTACTTTCACTCGGCTTTGGAAAAGAAGTTAAGTAAGATGCTGTTTAAGGTTGACATTATATCACATAGACTCATACGTTGTTCTCAAACTTTGTTGTTCCGAATTCTCGATCAGAACGGCCAAAGCGAAATCGTTTTTCAACGGTATTCACTCCGGGGCGCTTCTTACCACTTTCATTCACCCAACATCACAGGTTTTGCTTTCTCTGGAAACAAAAGTTTAGTTCTTCAAGTTTCCTTTGATGATAGCTGACAGTTAATTGTAGCTTCTCACTCAAAAATTCTTCATGACTGTAACTTTCTTCGGTGTTTAAGTGTTGGTGAATATACAGTCTACTATGCGAGTACAACGTGTTTCAGTCGTATCTAACCGTATGTGTGCACTATTTGAATGTTCGTCCGAAATTTTAAACAAAATTTCTCGCTGTACGTAATCATTGCGCATGTTTTCTATTGAATTGCTTCATATGACAAAACATTCACAGGATTTGTCATCACCTGCGTGGCGACATTGACTGTACATAATATGTCTTTAAACTCGAACTAGGGTCTGAAACTTGTGATCCAGACATTTATCGAATCATAAAAACGTATACTAGCCTCCTTTTTTTTCCAAACAAAAGCTCGAAGCAATATTCCTTTTAGATGAATGCTGCGGAGTTTCCAAGAAGGCCGCACATTAAGCGCACACTTCTCACAGGTATAAGCATCAACTAGCTGCATTGGCCAAACATATAAATAACCGATCTAGTGATTTTTATCGGTAACGTTCAATTCACCCCTGCAACTGACATAAAAGCATGTGGTTTTTAACTGAAAATAACTGCGAGTGACAAAATAATCATGGCAGATTGATATGACAAGCCTAACAGTTCCCCCGTAAGTACGTTGCGCAAAAGCGTGAAAAGGTCACTGGTTCGAATTCCGTCATTTTCACCCACTGTCGCGTAGAAGATTGAAATTTGGCTCAGAGGTTCCTGCAACGTTCCTCTGTAATGGACAAAAGCGTGGTGCCCTGCGGCTTCACGCTCGGCAGGACTGCGATTCAAACAGCAAGATGTCGACACGTAGGTGAAAAAAGGACAAAACTCAGATGTTCATGTAAGGTGTAATGTCGGTTAACGATGTCACTTTGGCACCAGATTTCACCAAAATTCTATCCAAAGTCATGGCGGACTTGTCGCGTAATGAGAAGGTCGTCACACCATTCCTTAGCATTGTCCCGCCCTATCTCTTGACGCCTCTACGATGGCAGCCACAACCGCTGCTCTCAGAGTTGAAATCACGGAGGTTTTCTTATGGGTGGCTGAGGAAAACATTTCACACACTCCGTTGCTTAAAATCCATAAAAAAGATATCGGGAAGAGGTCTAAGGGGCGTCGATAGTACCCCCCTTCCCTTTGAGGAATTTTACACGTTTGTGGTCGACAATGGGAGTTTGCCATGCGATGTGCAGCAGAATGTCGTTCTTCACAATCTTTAGCACTGCCGACACTCCTCGGACGATTGAGCACTTCTAAGTACATCTTGGAGCTGCAACCACATGTGACCCATTTAGAGTTTGGCGTCACCGCAGCTTTTGCTCTGGTTCACAAGTTGATACCACTAGCAACTCTTCCAAACCATTCGACGAAATATTAACGTAATCCTATTTACCTATTGTACCTCAGCTCTCATGTTTCACGATCTTCTGTGGCGTGATGATGAAGAAGTTGCGACATTGTCAGATGCGTGAATCAAACGGCAATGGGTCCTCCTACGAAGTCGAGTTCAGCAACAACCTCCGTCCCGCCTGCACACCTTTGTTGAGCACTTTGAAACTGTACCTGTGCAGAGACAACCCTTGGCAAACGTGTAAGTACGTGCTGGCAGGCTACTCCTCCAACACCCCTCAATACGCCGAATACCTACAATCAGACACAAGAAAAGCAATATAATTCCATTCATCTAGGGATTCCATCCTGTATACCAGAGCATAATCTATGTTTGCGTCACACTCCAAAGGTGTGAGATAATGAAGAGCTAACCGTTTCAGAAGTGTAAGTATGAAAGTAACTCCCTTGCTTTGGAATATAGAATAAATAGGTTGATTTCTTGGAAAATTATTTCCACATGTGTGGCTTGTTACTACATGAACCTTGAATATTTGAGTTTATTCACACTGAAAATTCCTGGCAGATTAAAACTGTGTGCCGGACCAAGACTCGAACTCGGGGCGTTTGCCTTTCGAGCGCAAGTGCTCTAGCAACTGTGCTACCCAAGCACGACTCAGGCCCCATCCTCACAGCTTTACTTCTGCCAGTACCTCGTCTCCTACCTTCCAAACTTTACAGAAGCTCTCCTGCGAACCTTGCAGCCATGTCTCCGCAATATCCTTTCTTTCAGGAGTGCTAGTTCTGCAAGGTTCGCAGGAGAGCTTCTGTGAAGTTTGGAAGGTAGAAGACGAGGTACTGACAGAAGTAAAGCTGTGAGGATGTGGCGTGAGTCGTGCTTGGGTAGCTCAGTTGGTAGAGCACTTGCCCGAAAAAGGCAAAAGTCCCGAGTTCGAGTCTTGGTCCGCCACACAGTTTTAATCTGCCAGGAAGTTTCATATCAGCGCACACTCCGCTGCAGAGTGAAAATCTCATTCTTTATTTACACTGTTTGAAAGTATAATTTTTAGTGGAATACTCTTTAGAGTAACTTCACTAAATGTAACAGAAGTTTTATGTTTTACTGCCTGTACAAAATTTCTGGCTTTATGCACTGACCAGCCAGAAGTTTAAGATCACCGACCGACTGTCGACATAGACCCGTCCAGGCTACAGCAACGTCACCTACAGAGCAATATTGCTAGTCAGACACACGCACGGTGCACGTAATATCAGTGAGCGTGCTGTCCGTTGTATGATAGAGAACACGAGTAATCTATCTGAGTTTGACTGGGGACAGACTGTGATGACCAGAAGGTCGATATGAACATTTCGGAAACTGCACGACTTGTTGGGCGTTCGCGGAGTATCTTCAAACGTGGCGAAACCAAAGTGGAACCACGTCCAGACATCGTGGGGTTGGGCGGCCACCCCACATTACAGATGTCGGACTTCGTAGTTTGGGCAGACTGGTTGAACAGAACAGGCGGTGCACTATGACGGAACTAACATCAGATTTAACGCTGGGCAGAGACCAAGTGTCATACAGTGCACTGAACACTCGTAACGATGGGCTTCCGCAGCCGACGACCCATGTATATGACAATGTCAACAACACGACATCGGTAACCACGACTGAAATGGGCACGTGGTCATTGGCAATGGAAGTTAGCGCAATGGCAGAACGTTGCATGATCTGATAAATCCCGATACCTTTTTCATCATGCCATTGGGAGGGCGCGAAGCCGTCGTTTTCCAGGAGAACAGCTCCTTCACTTCGGTACTGCGGGACAGGGACAAGATAGCTGAGTGTCCATTATGCTCTGGGGAATATTCGCATGGGCCTCCATGGGTTCAGGGGAGGTCAAGCCAGGACAGTGACGGCCTAGGAGCGTCGTAGACTGGTAGAAGACCGCGTACGCTTCTTAATGGTTCCCAATGGCATTTTTCTACATGCTGAGGAGTATGATGGAGTGGTTCGAGGGTCGCTGTAGCGAGTTCCAATTTAGGGGCTGGCCTTCCAACTCGCCAGATCTAAACCAGGTCGAAACGCATCTGGCATGCGACTGAACATGGCATCTGAACTCATCGGCCCCCTAAGTGACGTGGTGCAGATATGGTGCCAACTTCCTCAAGCGACTTACCAAGGCCTCATTGTGTCTATGCCGTGACGCGATTCCGCTGTTATCCGTGCCAAAGGTGGACATTCAGGATGTTAGGAAAGTGTCATAATGATCTGGCTGATAACTGTAAGTTCATAATAGTGCCATTTCATAGGTCTACCAAACAGTTGTATGATGTATAAGAGGACTAATGATAGTCCTATAGAAATATCTTCACAGACTACTGATGGTGTACAATAACTATACAGCATACATTCACATCTTGGAATTTACATCTTAGCTGTGCCACATGAAGGACAGATAATATTTATGAAATGGCTCAGCACTGCAGGTCCCATATCCTCATTCGTACGTTGAAATTCAGCTATCTTTAATCCAGTGTAAATTTACTTCTTGGGCCCTAATTATGGCCAGGAAAGGGCAAAAACCGGATTTCATTTTCTTCTTAAAAAGGTGATTACCCCTTTGTGTAAGGCGAATAATAGAAACTGTAAAACTGCGGTTTAGTATTATACATGGAACATTTCTACCACAATCCGAACGTCCTAATAATTGTTATTATTGTGTCGCACTTACATTGCGCAGTTGGAGTCCCACGCGACTCTTCTATTGGCGTCGAGGTCGGTAGTGTCTTTCCGCCACAACAGACCGCTTGCCGGGCATGAGACTAGCTGAGAATAGCATTACCGCGTGTCTACTAACGGGCGTAAGTGACACCAGGAGAAGTCCTGTATGGAACAAGAACAACTTGGAGTCAGTATCGGGGTCATGGATGATAGGTGACGGACAACGCTTCTAACGCTTTGTGACTGCATGGTGATGTTGTCCTCGTCCTAGAGTAGTTGGTTTCACAAGCAACGGCCTGGCCGTGGACCAGGTGCCTGGGGAGGCCAGTGGTAGATTGCTGGCAACGTGTGTTAGTGACCGTATGTTTGTAACTGGGGAAGCAGCTGTGATTTGGGAGCTGAAAGACTGTTGCATAAGAAAAGAACACCACACACTTGAAGAGAAGTCTGAGGAGCCGAGTGGTGGTTAGAAGCACACAGTCCGAGCAAGCACTCCCAAAGGCTACAATTATGGACTCAGTCTTGAGGCTGCAAGTGGATATACTCCACTGCAGTTGGCACATTCTACCGGTGTTGTGCCCTGTATGCATTTAAAGTCTCATGACTGATTGAGAAAGTCAGTGAAATGACCACTGTCTCGAAAATCATACACCACAGGGTTACTGTAGGAGATAAACATACGAGGGAGTCCGTGAGGCGTCTCGGAAAGTAGAACTTCTCATACCGCCGAGATAAGTCAGACATGCATTTGTGCCTGGTCAGGCACACAACTTTACGTTGTCATATGGTGTAATCCGCTCAGGACAAAGAAATATCTATTGAAATGAGGGAAGGGACTAAGAAGCTGACACTTCTTGAATGTGAATCCAGTGTCTTTCACGTCTTCCCTTGGATTTCAATGTGTAGGTCGGTGATAATGACGTAACTGATCATAATGAAGTGCTCTGTACACTGCATAAGAAACGCAGAATGATGAAGTATAACGTTTTCATATTTTATTATAGTAGAAGCACTGATGATCAAGATAAATCTTTTAGAAAACAGGCGCACATTTTACAGATAGATAAGAAAAAATTATTGTAAAAAGTTGCAGTTTCAATTACATTCAGTAACAGAAAAAATTAAAATACAATTCGTAATATTTACCAACTGGAATTTATATGAAAAACGCGTGTCTGAATACATACGGAAGACTTTGATGTTGGAGACTGGGACAACCATACAAAGCGCTGATATAACATCAGAAACTACACAATGAGATTATCTAAACTGCAACATTATGAGAGATTAGTGAACAATTTACTCTAAGGGTTAGACCGCTGTATATACGCTGTGAAAGGCTAGTTGTTTTAAAAATCTTCAGAATAATTTGTAAAGAGAAACATGTGTATAAAGAACGTGAAGAAATATTTACCGATTTTCATCTCTCTAGTAAAAGTAACTGTCGAAAGGATGATTACTTCATGAAAGGAAAAAAAAAATGTTTTTACTGTGGGCCAACGTCAAGTGTGTTACGTGTATGATAAGCTGCGGCTACAACCGCTTTTTAACATTTATCGCAGCGTGGAATGGAGGGGGATGCATAGGTAGCCAGGCTATAAACGCAGCGTTTTGTAATCATTAAAAGCTTCCAATTCTGTCATTGTGTACACAGTGTTGGTAAATGAGTTACGTGTGTTCATTATTGCTGTTTGGAAAGCGTAACTGCCCCAGCTAACTCAAAGCAAAACTTGTTGACATCGATGGGGACCGTTTATAAATACTTCACTGAAATTCACTGCAGTCTTCTATACACCATGTTGCTGAAGCAACTTCATAAGTGGTTAGAGAACATGCTTCCCTGGCGGATGTGTCGGAACACTCATGGTATTAGGCAACTTCTAAATTAGTATATAACATGTTTAGTTAAATGTAAAACAACAATTTGCTCTTGAAAACCTTCCAGTAATTTTCCTTATAGCTGGATTTCACTCCATGTGATTCCTACCCTTTCCCGAAAGCGAAAAGGGCGTTGAAGAGAATACATTTTCAGTCTGCTGAGCAAGTAGAAGCAAAAACGACTGAGCAGTTGAAGTAAGGTGACCACCGGGGAACTACAGCGTTCCACTGAACAATTTGAAGCATATATGCTATGATGTGTAAATAGACAAAGAGAATATGATGAAGGAATTAACTTTAATTTGTCTACATCTACATCTACATTTATACCCCGAAGCCACCCAACGGTGTGTGGCGGAGGGCACTTTACGTGCCACTGTTATTACCTCCCTTTCCTGTTCCAGTCGCGTATGGTTCGCGGGAAGAACGACTGTCTGAAAGCCTCCGTGCGCGCTCTAATCTCTCTAATTTTACATTCGTGATCTCCTCGGGAGGTATAAGCAGGGGGAAGCAATATATTCGATACCTCATCCAGAAACGCGCCCTCTCGAATCCTGGCGAGCAAGCTACACCGCGATGCAGAGCGCCTCTCTTGCAGAGTCTGCCACTTGAGTTTGTTAAACATCTCCGTAACGCTTTCACGGTTACCAAATAACCCTGTGACGAAACGCGTCGCTCTTCTTTGGATCTTGTCTATCTCCTCCGTCAACCCGATCTGGTACGGATCCCACACTGATGAGCAATACTCAAGAATAGGTCGAACCAGTGTTTTGTAAGCCTCCACCTTTGTTGATGGACTACATTTTCTAAGGACTCTCCCAATGAATCTCAACCTGGTACCCGCCTTACCAACAATTAATTTTATATGATCGTTCTACTTCAAATCATTCCGCACGCATACTCCCAGATATAGAGCCCACGTTCTGAGGTACAAATACATCAGTAATGGTCCTCTTGCAGACATTATCGGTAATCTTGCTATTACAAACTTTAGTGTCACTGTTGGTTCCGCTATAGTCACTAATCTGGTCGCTATGTACGGTCGCAGCTCGTGTGTGAACTAAGCCCGCTAAGCAAATGGACTGACGGAGCCAAACTGGAAGTGAGTAGCTTAGTTTCTAGTAAATCAGATTTTTCACAACCACTCATAGTATGCATCATTCCTCATTCGTATATATTACATATTAAACGTCAGTATATCACGTCGTTGTTTAGGGTAACGTCTTTTGTTAGCAATCAACAAGGCCCTTGATCCTGCGTTCGAACCCTGCCACCACTTAAAATTTGAATAAAAAATATCAACAATGGCGACGGAAGACTTCCGGCTTAAGAAGTCACCCTCATTCAGGGAACAACCTTGTCAGATAGGGTGGAGGAGCGGACACAGGTTCAGGGCACTCTTACCTTTGGGGTGGGAAACTGCACCTAAAAGCGGAAGAATCAACAATGATCAACGGCATGACGATGCAAAAGGCAATGGAAACCACTGCATTAAAGATACACAATGTGTTAATGCGTAACCATAGGACTTGTGGCTTGTAACTGAAAAAGTGTCATGATGATCTGTCCATTGGCAAAAGATTCCAGACTAGTCCTGTAGAGTGTGTTGTGAGTGGCAAGGGCCAGTGTGTTGTTATGAGTGGCCGGTATCGTCTTTCTACAACACAAATGCACACGGCGAATAATATCGTTCTTTATTTATGTGAACTGGCAGTTTTACTTGACTGGAATAGAGTCCACGTTCTGAGGTACAAATACATCAGTAATGGTCCTCTTGCAGACATTATCGGTAATCTTGCTATTACAAACTTTAGTGTCACTGCTGGTTCCGTTATAGTCACTAATCTGGTCGCTATGTAAGGTCGCAGCTCGTGTGTGAACTAAGCCCGCTAAGCGAATGGACTGACGGAGCCAAACTGGAAGTGAGTCACTGAGACCCTCCGATCAGCGGCGGGGACCTGAATACGTGCTGTCGGTGTGTCTCTGGCCGTGCGGCTGGTCCAGGCGGAGGTTCGAGTCCTCCCTCGATCGTGGGTGTGTGTGTTTGTCCTTAGGATAATTTAGGTTAAGTATTGTGTAAGCTTAGGGACTGATGACCATAGCAGTTAAGTCCCATAAGATTTCACATACATTTGAACATTTTTGTCTGTGGCCTCTCTCATGGTAGGTGCGCTTGATCCAGTGCCTTCTACAGATCTTCGCGCTACATCTTTACCGACCGAAGTGCTGCCGACAGCTTACGCCAGCACAAGTCCCCCATTCGAGTCTCCAAGACGGACTGCCAAGGGGAAGCTGACCATGAGAAAAAGATCGAATAACCAACCAACGGATAATGTGGAACGTTAGAAGTTGGAACGTGGCATGGAAGCTAGAAAATCTGACAAGGCAATGCAAAAGCACACTGTACAAATACATCAGTAATGGTAAAGAAGACAAGGATTTTTGGTCAAATGAGTGTAGGGCCATATCAACAGCAGCAGATTCGTTATGAACAGAAAGAAGGGGCAGAAAATGTGTTAGTGTGAAAAGTTCAATGATAGTTTGGTTCTCATCAGAATTTATATCTACATCTACATCTTACTCCGCTGCGGGGGGTACTTTCGGTACCACGATCTGATCTCTCCAACCCTGTTCCACTAGCGAATAGTGCGTGGGAAGAATGATTGTCAGTATGCCTCTGTACTGGCCCTGATTTCTCGAAATTTTTCCTCGTGGTCAATACGCGTGATATATGGGGGGGGGGGGGGGGGAGGGGGGAAGTAATATGTTGTCTGACTCCTCCTGAAAAGAGCTCTCACGTAATCACAATCGTTAGGTACCTTTCGTTGCTCAAGCGGTCTACGATAAATTACTGCTAGAAATGGAGCAAGTTCTTTCGCATAATCTTTATAGAATCTTATAGGTATCTCATCTGGTCCTGAAGCCTTTCCACTAATAAGGGACAGCAAACCAACATGATGCATAACGCCTCTCTCGTAACGTCTGCCAATAGAGTTTATTTAGCACCTCTTTAACGCTCTCTCGCCAGCTAAACGATTCCGTGACGAAACGCGCCGCTCTTCGTTGGATTTTCTCCATCAGTCCTACGTGATAGGGATCCCAGATAGATGAACAGCATTCAAGAATCGGGCGAACAAGCGCCTTGTAAGCCACATCGTTCGTGGATGAGTTAGATTTCCTTAAGATTCTTCCATGGTGTCTGCTTTTCCCAACATCTGTTTAATACGGTCATTCCACTTGAGGTCACTCTGGGTAGTCACGCCTAGATATTTTACGTCAGACGCTGTGTACAGCTGTTTGTCATCAACAGTGTGGCTGTACAGTAGTGGATTTCCTTTCCTATGTATGCGCAATATGTTACATTTATTTATGTTCAAGGTCATCTCTCAGAGTCTGCAATCTTCATCAATTCTCTGCAGGTCGTTCTGCAAATTCTTACTATATTCCGGCGTTGCTACTTTGGTATAAACAACTGCATCATCTGCTAACAGCCTTAAAGAGCATCCGAGACTTTCTACTAGATCATTTATATATTTGTGAACAGAAACGGTCCTATCACACTTCCCTGTGGTACTCCGGACATCACCTTCACGTCTGACGATTTAGTTCCGTTAAGAGAGACGTATTGAGTTCTATCAGCAAGAAACTCTTGAATCTGCTCCGATACTCCGTAAGCTCGTATTTTTTTCATTAAACGGCAATGCAGGATGGTGTCAAATGCCTTACTGATATCAAGGATCATAGCATCAAACTTAGCGCCGTTGTCCATTGCGCTGTGGATCTCATGGAGAAACAGAGCGAGCTGAGTTTCATTGGATCTCTGTTTGCGGAATACATGTTGATTTTTCTATAGGAGATGTTCATTTTCCAAGAACGTCATAATTCTTGAGCATGAAACATGTTCCATAATTCTACAACAGAATGACGTCAGCGATATAGGTCTACAGTTGTGTGGATCTGTCTTACGGCCTTTCTTAAGAACGGGAATGACCTCCGCTTTTTTCCAGTCGTTAGGTACCTTTCGTTGCTCAAGCGGTCTACGATAAATTACTGCTAGAAATGGAGCAAGTTCTTTCGCATAATCTTTATAGAATCTTATAGGTATCTCATCTGGTCCTGAAGCCTTTCCACTAATAAGGGACAGCAAACCAACATCGACGACGATACTTGAGTTAAACATGCTTACATCGCAAGCTGAAGATGAAGAGACAAGGAAAGTATATGAGGAGATGGAACCGGTAATACCGTGCTAAAAGGGAGATAAAAATCTATTAGTCATGAGGGACTGGAAGATGGTTTATAGGAAGAAGATAGAATCACGGGAGAATATGGGCTTGGTACGAGGAATAAGAGAAGAGGACTAATTGAGTTAAACAATAAATTTCAGTTGGTAATAGCGAATACTCTTCTCAAGAAGCACAAAAGCAGAGGGTACACTTGGAAAAGACCGTGAGATACGGTAAGATTTCAGTTAGATAGCATTATGCTCAGACAAAGATTTTGAAATCAGGTACTGGATTGCCAGGCGTACCCAATAGCAGATATAGACTCAGATCACAATTTAATACAGAGAAAGAATAGAGTGAAGATAAGAGATTAGTCAGGATGAATTAATGAGTAAGAAAGTGGGATACGGAATTATTACGGGATGAAGAGATAGGTTTGAACTTCTCTGAGGCTACGCAAACTGCGATATGGAATAGCTTATCAGGTAGTTCAGCTGGAGAGGAATGGGCATCTCTAACACTGGCAGTCCCAGATGCTGGAGTGAATAACGTAGGTACAAAGAAGGTAACTGTGAAGAACTCATTGGTAACAGAAGAAATACTACAGTTGATCGACGAAGTAAGGAAGTAGAAAAATATTCAGAGATATTCTGACATACATGTCACACAGGAACAAAATAAATAGGAAGTGCAGGGAGGCTAAGGCGAAACGGTTGCTGGAAAAAGGCGAAGAAATGGAAAAAGAAATGGTCATAGGAAGGACTCATTTTGCATACAGAAAAGACATAATAGCCTTTGGTGGAATTAAAAGCAACAGCGGTCACATTAAGAACGAAATGGGATTTCCACTTTGAAATGCAGGGGAGAAAGCGGATACGTGGAATAAGTACATTGAAGGCTCTATGATTGAGAGGACCTGTCTGATGATGTGATGGAAGTAGAAACAGAAGTCGACAGGGAAGAGGTTTGGGATCCAGTATCAGTATCTGCATTTAAAAGAACTTTGGAAGACTTAAAAAAAGGCGGAACAAATAGATATCATTTTATGGGAATTTCTAAAATCACTCGGCGAAGTGGCCACAAAACAACTGTTCACATTGGTGTTTAGAACTATTGAGATTGCCGATAGCCGGCCGTGGTGGCCGAGCGGTTCTAGGCGCTTCTGTCTGAAACCGCTCGACTGCTACGGTCGCAGGTTCGAATCCAGCCTCGGGAATGGATGTGTGTGATGTCCTTAGGTTTAAGTAGTTCTTCGTTCTAGGGGACTGATGACCTCAGATGTTAAGTCCCATTGTGCTCAGAGCCATTTGAACCATTTTTAGACTGCCGATACACCATCAGATTTTCGAAAGAGCATCGTCCACACGATTCCGAAGACTGCAAGAGCCGACAAGAATGAGAATTATCTCATAAGCATCTTTACAGTTTATACATGCAAGTTGGTCATAAGAATAAAATACAGGAGAACGAGAAACAAAATTAATGATCTGTTACATGACGATCAGTTTGGCATTAGCAAAAATTAGACACCAGAGTAGCAGTTCTGTCGTTGAGGTTCTAATGGAAGCAAGACTAAAGGAAAATGAAGGCACGATAATAGGATTTGTCAACCTGGAAAAACCATTTGACAGTGTCAAATTATGGAAAATATTCGAGATTCTGAGAAAAATGAGGATAGCTTATACGGCTAGATGGGTAATACACAATATGTACAAGAGCCAAGAGCGATTAATTAGAGTGGATGGCAAAGAACGAAATTCTCGGATCAAAAAATTGTAAAACAGGGGTGTAATATTTCGCCCCTACTGTTCAAACTGAAGATCGAAGAATCAATAATGGAAAGAAAAGAAAGATTCAGTAGTGAGATTAAAATTCAAGGTAAAAAGATATCAGCGATAACATTCGTTTATGATACTGCTACCCTCAATGAAATGAGGGAGAATTACATTATCTACTAAATGGAATGAGTACAGAATATGGGTTCAGAGTAATTCGAAGAATGATGAATGAAATGTCGAGAAAACGTGTAATTCCACCTTTTATGCAAAGACACAAACTGAGCACAGTAGGCTGTATGGTCGTAGGACTGGACCAAAGTAACACATCAGGCAATCACAATCGACAGTTGCACCGAACATTTTATTTGGTACCTTTAAACAAGAGAACTTGACAAATAAAACCATCACATGTTTGAAAGTACCACACATCTTTAAAATTACCATTCAGGTGAAAATAAATTACTTCAATTTTAAACATTCATAAAAACGCGGCACTTATGGCCTATTACACATTTACTAAAACGAGTTACATTTTATATACTCTGAATTGTAAATAAGCTGAAGAACAATTAACTAAAATTTAACTAATGTTTCATTACGACAGTGACTGTTACTGCCAAAATAGTTCAGAGGCCATGCAACAATCAGATACCATGGCACACACCAGGTTACTTAAATGGTAGACACCTAGCATATAAAATATAAAATTTCATGTGAGCAGACAAGCTCGTGAGATTCATCAACTACGCTCACAAAATGGACGCCCACCAGCTCTCCTGTACCCAATACAGGCTCGACATGGGCCCCAGACGGGAGCAGCAACGGTTATGAATGTGCACGAGAAAATCACAGAATTAGTGGGCATCTACAACAGACTGACATCTGCCTTAAATAACTAGAAACATAATAACTCATTACAACACATCATCAGTAAAATTAATAAATGAAGCGAAGGAATCCTAGTACCACAATCAATAGAATCCGTTTCAGGGTATTAAACACAGAATAACAACTGGCCTCTCAATAACTGGTAATAATTTAGGAAACTACTGATTTCAAAATTATACACGTGTCCCTCAGACACACTATTACTTCAAACAGAAGCGTAACATAATGTTATTACAATTCAGAGATAAATACAGCCAGGGAAATATATATATATATATATATATATATATATAGTGACCGACTGACCATCTTACCTCTGCTTACCTCTGTGGTGTGATTTAAATACAATAACCAAGCGGTACTTGTACAAGTACCAGGATACTGTTTTCAATGCCGGTTAAACCTTGACAGAAGGGATCTACAACGGAATGCCTCAGCACTCCAGGCCCTCGTAAATGTTAATGATCACACCACATACACCTTAAAAGTTACGTATTAAACCAATTAAATTCATCACATTGAAGGCCAGACTCAGTAGGAGTAGGTACGGCCGCCCAAGTGGATTCAGACCACAATTTACAGGACAAGCAAGGCCCTTACCCTCTTGCTTGTTCGACGAAGCCAGCCGCCATAGACTTCGAAGCCAGGAGACCCGAAGCAAGTGGAAAAGACACCAACATCTTCCCAGTAACGTCTATTTCTACGCCGGCGATATTTGCCACGGCGCCGTCAGCCGGGTAAACAGCCCCTTTTACACGTGCCGAGCTTGTTGTCTCACAACGTAGCTTAGCTGTCCATCATAGTTCCCAAAACGCCGTTACTGCTCTGCGTCCCAAAGCAAATCACTCCCTCTTCCTCAGCTTTTCCTCTAGTTCCCAATCGGCCCTGTAGGTGACGCGAGCGCGCGCTCTGCACACACCGTCAATAATATGACCCATACCGGCGGTGGGAATATCGCTGATCGAGCCACACAGCTCAATGAAACTAATGAGAAGTAGCAGAAATGAGAACAGCGAGAAACTTAACATCAGGATTGATGGTCATGAAGTGGATGAGGTTAAGGAATTGTGCTACCTAGGCAGTCAAATAACCAATGACGTACGAGGCAAGGAGGACACCAAAAGCAGACTAGCAATGGCAAAAAGGGCATCCCTGGTCAAGATAAGTCTACTAGTGTCAAACATAGCTGTTAATTTAACGAAGGAAGTTTTGAGAACGCAAGTTTTCAGCACAGCATTGTGTGGTAGTGAAACATAAACTGTGGAAAACCGTGAAGGAAGAGAATCGCACCATTTAAAATGTGATGCTACTTAAGATGTCGAAAATTTGGTGGGCTGCTAAGGTAAGGAATGAGGGGGTTCTTTGAAAATTGGTGAGGAACGGAATATATGGAAAACAGTGACAAGAAGAGACAAGGTGGTGAGGACGTAGGTTGCAAGTAATACTATGAGAAGAAGAGGTTGCCACAGGAGAAGAATTATTTCGTGCGTGCCGCATCAAAGCAATCAGAAGACTGACGGCCTAAAAAAATGGTGGAGGTGGTTTTACAACTGCTGCAGGCCATGGAGTCCTAGAGTCGCCAAATGTTCATATGGGTTTAAATACGCCATTATTTCCCAATATCGTATCACCGATTTCTATCCCCGATAAGAATTTGTGCTACGTTCGTAACAGCTTCGTAGCAAGAGTTGGCAATGAATTCTGCCTGCCGAAACCAGAACAAGAGAAGAATTCTTATTTACATGAATGGCTACCACCCAACTTCTGTATGAAATATCAAGCCACTGTATGATTTCTGTGATTCACTGAAATATAAATTAAATATTTTTATCTGCCTTAACCAATGTGATCTCATGTGGAAGCCATTCTTTATTGTAATCTGATACCAACTGTATATATTTGATATTTTTGGTTTGTCTCCAGTGGTGCGGAATTCATTGATAATTGTTTAAACGTTCAGACCGGATACACACTGTAGGGTTTTGCACCCGACTTACACTACTGGCTATTAAAATTGCTACATCAAGAAGAAATGCAAACGATAAAGGGTATTCATTGGACAAATATGTTGTACTAGAACTGACATGTGATTACATTTCCACGCAATTTTGGTGCATAGATCCTGAGAAATCAGCATCCAGAACAAACACTTCTGGTCGTAATAACGGCCTTGATACGCCTGGGCATTGAGTAAAACAGAGCTTGGATGGCGTGTACAGGTACAACTGCCCATGCAGCTTCAACACGATACCACAGTTCATCAAGAGTAGTGACTGGCATATTGTGACGAGCCAGTTGCTCGGCCACCATTGACCAGACGTTTTTAGTTGGTGAGAGATCTGGAGAATGTGCTGGCCAGGGAAGCAGTCGAATATTTTCTGTACCCAGAAAGGTCCGTACAGGACCTGCAACATGCTGTCGTACGCAATCGCAGGCGCTCCTGTCTGTGATGCAACGACAAGGGTAACCGCAGCCATGGTCTCCGAGCTGATAGTCCATGCTGCTGCAAACTGTTCGTGCAGATGGTTGTTGTGGCTGCACGATCCGTTACAGCCATACTGATAAGATGCCTGTCATCTCGACTGCTAGTGATACGAGGCCGTTGGGATCCAGCACGGAGTTCCGTATTTCCCTCCTGAGCCCACCGATTCCATATTCTGCTAACAGTCATTGGATCTCGACCAACGCGAGCAACAATGTCGCGATACGATAAACCGCAATAGCGATAGGCTACAATCCGACCTTTATCAAAGTCAGAAACCTGATGGTACGCATTTCTCCTTCTTACACGAGGCATCACAACAACGTTTCACCAGGCAACGCCGGTCAACTGCTGTTTGTGTATGAGAAATAGGTTGGAAACTTTCCTCATGTCAGCACGTTGTAGGTGTCGCCACCGGCGCCAACCTTGTATGAATGCTCTGAAAAGATAATCATTTGCATATCACAGCATATTCTTCCTGTCTGTTAAATTTCGCGTCTAAAGCACGTCATCTTCTCCGTGTATAAATTTTAATGGCCAGTAGTGTATTTAAAGATAAAGAAAAACCACCGCTGCCAATATGTAGATAAAAGTAACATCGAAAAGGAAGCTAACAGTATATACATATGATTACAGGATTGTGGTGGACATCTTGAGATACTAACCTTACATTAGTGTTAAGGTATGCTGGTGAGATGCGATATTAATTGGGACGATTATGTAAAGTCAGTATTAGGGAAACGAATGGAAGAAATAGATTCGGAGGTAGGAATCTCAAAAACTGAAACGCATCTGTGAAGGAAAACATATACAAGTCGCTCCTGTGGCCAGTTCCACAGCATTCTTTTAATGTTCAGAGTTCTTAACCGTAACCAAGTGATACGTATGTTGACGCCACAGGATAAAGAAATAATTAAAGGGTAATGGCAAAGTTGCAGGCCATTTATCGTAAGTTAATTGTTACTTCACTAGAGTACAACAGTATTTTATTGCACAGATACCCAAAACACAAATAAAATATAGATGACTCAAGCAATGACTCCAATATTTTTTTCAGTTAAACAATTTGATGTTTAATTTGCAAATTCATACGAATAAAATGCACCAGTTTAGGAATGGCTAGCAAGCAAGTAGTGGAGTCAAATATATATTGGAGACAAATATATATCGCTTAGCGCTGGACAAACAATGACAGCAACATTGATAAAGATTACAATTCCAATATTTGGCTGGCCAAAGGGGGTGTTTCACATTAATGAATGCAACTCACCAAAAGTATAGTAACACAAAATTACACAAGTCTGGTATCTGAAAAGCTGATTCTCATTAAGTACTAATATTTTGGAATACTTCAGGTTAAATTAACGCCCGATAGCTACGAGACAGAAACTCAACTTATGAGGGATGCTGCAGCAAACCAGGAGGCAGAAACGCCTCAGACACTACGATGAGACGTGAAGCTGCGCGCCGCCCACGCGCAAGTACGCAGCCGACGCTGACAGGCTTCGCTTACTGAACCGAGAGGTAACAGATTTCATACCGTGCAGCGTCTCCAGACTCTACGAACGGCTGGTTGAGCCGATGGTAAACAAACAACATTCAAGTCATGCATAATAATATTTTGTTTTTGGGTCATCAGTCTCCACCTCTTCATCTCAGAGTAGCACTTGCAACCGATGTCTTCAATTATTTGCTGGACGTATTCCAACCTCTGTCTTCCTCTACTGTTTTTGCCCTCTGCACCTCCCGCTAGTACCATGGAAGTCATTCCCTCATGTCTTAATAGATGTTCTATCATCCTGTCACTTCTTCTTGTCCGTGTTTTCCACATCTTCGAATGGTATCATTGATACCGTTTCACTTTGAATTGTAATTTCACTTCTGAACCTTTCTTTTATTTCATCATTGCTTCTTCGAAGTACAGATTGAACAGCAGTGGCGAAAGAGTAGATTCCTGTCTTACACCTTTTTTTTATCCGAGCACTTCGTTCTTGGTCGTCCACTCTTATTATTTCCTCTTTTCTCTTGTACATAATGTATATTACTCACCTGTCCCTATAGCTTACCCCTTCTTTTTACAGAATTTCGAACATCTTGCACCATTTTACACTGTCGAATGCTTTCATCAGGCCGACAAATCCTACGAAAAGTTTCTTGATTTATATTTAGACTTGCTTCCAATATTAACCGCAACTTCAGAATTGCCTCTCTCGTGCGTTTACCTTTCCTAAAGCCAAACTGATCGCCATCTAGCACATCCTCAATTTTCTTTTCCATTCTTCTGTATATTACTCTTGACAGCAACTTGGCTTCATGGTTTGTTAAGCTAATTGTGCGATAATTCTTGCCCTTGTCAACTCTTGCAGTCTTCAGAATTGTGTATAAGATGCTTTTCCGAAATTCAGATGGTATGTTGCCAGGCTCATTTTCCATTCTTCTGTATATTACTCTTGTCAGCAACTTGGATGCATGGTTTGTTAAGCTAATTGTGCGATAATTCTTGCCCTTGTCAACTCTTGCAGTCTTCAGAATTGTGTATAAGATGTTTTTCCGAAATTCAGATGGTATGTTGCCAGACTCATACATTCCACACATCAACGTGAATAGCCGTTTTGTTGCCAATTCCCCAAATGATTTTAGAAATTATAATGGAATGTTATCTATCCCTTCTGCCTTATTTGATATTAAGTCCTCCAAAGCTGTTTTAAAATCTAATTCTAATACCGGATCCTCTGTCTCTTCTAAACCGATCCTGTTTCTTCTTCTATTACATCAAACAAATCTCCCCCCTTATAGGGGCTTTCAGTGTATTCTTTCCACCTATCCGCTCTCTCCTCTGCATGTAACAGTGGAATTCCTGTTGCATTCTTGATGTTACCGTCCTTGCTTTTAATGTAACCGAATGTTGTTTGGCTTTCCTGTGTGCTGAGCCTCTCCTTCAGACCATCATTTCTTTTTCGATTTCTTCATATTTTTCATGCAGCCATTTCGTCTTAACTTCCGTGCTTCCTTTCATCAACCAGCTGTAGTATTTCTTCTGTTACCCATGGTTTCTTCGCTGTTATCTTCCCAACTTCTGTGATGGACCTTTTTAGAGAAGTCCGTTCGTTTTCAACTGAACTGCCTACTAGCTATTCATTATTTCTTCATCTATAGCCTTAGGGAACTTCATCCGTATCTCGTCATTCCTTAGTACTTCGGTATCCCACTTCTTTGCGTATTGATTCTTCCTGAATAATGTCTTGAACTTCAGCCTACTCTTCATCACTACTATATTGTGATCTGAGTCTATATCTGCTCTTGGTACGCCCTACAATCCAGCATCTGATTTCCGAATCTCTGTCTGACCATGATGTAATCTAACTAAAATCTTCCAGCATCACCTGACCTTTTCCAAGTGAACCTCCTCCTCTTGGGATTCCTGAACAGAGTATTCGCTATTACTAGCTGAAACTTGTTACAGAACTCAATCAGTCTTTCTCCTCTTTCATTCTTTGCCCCAAGCTCACATTCTCCTGTAACCTTGTCTTCTACTCCTTTCCTTACAACGGCATTCCAGTCCCCCATGACTATTAAATTTTCATCCTCTCTTTATATACTGTATTACCCTTTCAGTATCCTCATACACTTTGTCTATCTCTTCATCTTCAGCTTGCGACGTCAGCATGTATACCTGAACTACCGTTGTAGGTGTTGGTTTGCTGTCGATTCTGATGAGAACATCCGTGTCACTAAACTGTTCACAGTAACACACTCTTTGCCCTACCTTCCTATTCATGACGGGTCCTACTCCTGTTATACCATTTTCTGCTACTGTTGGTATTACCCTATACAACTCTGACCAGAAATCCTTTTCTTCTTTCCTTTCCACTTCACTGACCACTACTACATCTAGATTGAGCCTTTGCACACACCTTTCCACATTTTCTAGTTTCCGTACCACGTTCAGACTTCTGACATTCCACGCCTCGACTCGTAGAGCGTTATCCTTTCATTGATTTTTTTTTTCTCATGGTCACCTCCCCACTGGCAATCACCTCCCGGATATCCGAAAGGGGGACTACTGCGGAATCTTTCGCCACTGGAGGGATCATTATGACACTTTTTCCTGTGGATCCACGTCACCTCTGTCCGCTCCTCCGCCCTCTTTGACAGGGCCGTTGGCACAATGAGGGTGACTTCTTATGCTAAAAGTCTTCGGCCACCCAAGCTGATTACTTATCAAAATTTAACTAGCAGCGGGATTCGAACCCGTTGTTGAGGACGTTTTGATTATGAAGCAAAAACTCGAAGTGAACGTGGCCCCAAGTCACAACGAAATCTTGCTTATTACAACAAGAATATTACAATAAGAATTACTAAGAGGTTTTACAGGTTATCTTACAGTAAAGCGTAACAACAAGTTCGTGTAATAACCAATTAATCACAAGGTTCTCCAGTAATTTAAGAGACTTAAAAGGTAATAGGCTAATTTGAGGGCTAACATACAAACAACTACAGTAGCAATTATATTTAGCACAATAAATATTAATTATCTGACCAGAGTTATGAAACTTATTTACACAAATGAGCCGTGATTCACTGGGCTGCTAGCGTTTACTTAACACACCCGTAGGCAATTTTATAGTCGTTACATCAGTCAGGCAAGCAAGAACTTCCAGTAACTATAAGACTCAATTGCGACATCAGTGGCGGCCTAGAATGTATGACACAATTGAATTACTTTTGAATGCATTACGGGAACAGCAGTGATCAATGTCTTGTAAATAATTACTATTAAAAACAGTCTTGATCACGACTGATCAAGACTGTTTTTAATAGTAATTATTGTATGACACAATTAATTTCAGTCCGGAATGATAGTATAAGGAGACGTTGAACAAGTTGCATTTAAAAGAAATTTTAAAATACATCAAATATGGCCATCAGGCAGTTTCGAACAGAGGCACAAGAGGTAAATTTAATACGTGAGACAGAGTGATGGAGAACCACACGCAATCCAGCGTAGCGAGAGCGACTTCAACACGAGTAAGTTATCGCCCAAAGGGCAGAACAGGTGGCAACAGCAAATGAGCAGTTCTCCAGCACCAACATCAGCAACTATGCCTCCTTAATGCAGGGTAAACCGGCTGCGTCGACATTAGGCCCAAGAATTGCCTACCAACTCTACCGACCACCGGCCGCTTAGGCAATCGTGCACCCATAAGCTCTGTGAACAGCTCCCCGTACATCAGGTCTGCCTATTGTCTCTCTCTGCTTGACTGCGATCGACTGCCTGCCCATATAGTCAATAATTCTAAGCAATTACAATCAAAGAGTCAACTAACAGGCGACCGAAGCGCCACACGGCGACTAGAGAGGGACGGATCGCGCCCTTAGGTAAAGAAGTAGAAACAGAACGAGCCGACACGACTCACCAAGAGAGCAGGTATCGAATTCTGAGACAGTACTGCCAGGATAGTAATAGGTTGTTACAACAAACCGAGAAGTACAACAGATGATCGGTAAACTTAATTCGGAATTCTTAGAAGAAAGGCAACGTAATTCCTACGAAACACTCTTAGGTTAATTTAGGTAATGTGTACTTGAAGGTGGGAAACAATTATGCTACCACCACGGTACTTCTCGCAAGGGATCATGAGCATAAGAAAGGACACCAGTGGACTCATTTGTCCTATCGCTCAGCACGTGAACGGGATAGGAACGAAAAATTATATTAGCGCGACGTACTATTCACCAGCTCCTGCTCACTATTGTCCAGAGAACACACCCTGCTCCACACACAACGAGGGAATTATCCAAATTCGACGAAAATCGGTAGATGTACTACACATACATAGACAAACGAATGTTTAGAATTTTACAGGAATTTGTTGGTTTATTCAAGAGAAAGAGCTTCACAAACAGATCAAATCAAAAACGCGTTTGTCCCTCTCCGGCCATTTTTCAATCAGTTATTACTTTTGACATTGATTGACAGAGTTGTCTGATGTCCTCCTGCGGGATATCCTGCAAAATTATGTCCAATTGGCACGTTACACAGTAAAAATTCTGGGCTGGTTGGGAGGCCCTACCCATAATGTTCGAAACTTTCTCAGTTGGGAGAGATCCAGCAACCTTGCTGGCCAAGGTAGGGTATGGCCAGCACGGAGGGAAGCAGTGCACGTGAAAATTTCCTTGCTGGAATGCAAGCCCAGCATGGCATACCCATGAAGGACCACAAAACGCAGTACAGAATATCGTCGACGTACCTCTGTGCTGTAAGTCGCGTATGAGAACCAAAGGGCTCCTCCTATGAAATGGAAAGACACCCCTGAACATCACCGCTCGTTGTCGTGCCGTACGACGGACAAGAATCACGTTGGTATCGCACTGCTGTTTCGGGCGACTCCTTACACGTCTCGCTGCTCACTGAGGCTCAGTTCGAAGAGGTACTCTAAGGGAATTCTACTCCAGTCATTGGGATGCCAGGCCGGAGATGTGTCAGAGTCAGCAATGCGATAGCCACCTAACTGTTACCCGTCATACAATCTGACAACCAAAACTGATGGTCTGCGGTGCCATTTCCTTTCATAGTATGTCCCCTTTGTTTGTCATCCGCGGCACACTAGCGGTACGTCACTGACAATATGTGCCTTTATTTATTCCCTTCATGGCAAGCCACCCTGGGCAAGTAAAGCCCGCTTGCACACGAAGGTGCCGGCCGGTGTGGCCGAGCGGTTCTAGGCGCTACAGTCTGGAACCGTGCGACCGATACGGTCGCAGGTTCGAATCCTGCCTCGGGCATGGATGTGTGTGATGTCCTTAGGTTAGTTAGGTTTAAGTAGTTCTAAGTTCTAGGGGACTGATGACCTCAGATGTTAAGTCCCATAGTGCTCAGAGCCATTTGAACCATTTTGCTCACGGAGGATTTCCTGCTGCTAGCCACAGCCTGCCTTGGCCAGCAACACCGATGCACCTCTTCCCAACTGAGAAAGTTTGAAGCATTGTGTACCAGGCCCTCCAGTCTGCACGGGATTTTGTCGATATAACGCGTTAATTCCACATAGTTTGGAATGATATCCCTCAGCAGCACACCCAACAACTCTATCATTCAGTGCAAAACTGAGTAACTGTTGAGGGCCTGAAGTGTACCAACGAGTTATTGATTTGCTCAGTCTATGAAGATCTTTCTTTGAATGTATCATTGAATTTTCTGAAATTTTAATCATCTGTTTCCCTGTACATATACGTCTACCAATTTCCCTCCCATTCGGATAATTCCTTCGTGGACCGTCGTTTATTTGTCTTCGAGTGACATATATGTAGACTGAAATATCAAAATTACGACGTGCTGTCATCAGCAAAATTCGTCCGGGCCAGAGAATGAAGAGATACCTGAAAGCAAAAGAGGGAGCTGGCTAAGCTTAAGGAAAGATTAAAGCAACAGCATATCAACGGCAAAAACATAGACAGGAGAGTATTTTAAGGGTATTTGTTAGCTCTAATGGATTTCTCAGCGAAATGGAAGCGCGTGCCCGGTGTGGGAACGTGCGGGACGGGCTGGGACGCGTCCTCGTGCAAAAACGAGAGCGGCCGGCGGCGCGCGGCCATGAGTTATGGGGGCAGATATGGAGTGAGGAACGGCTCAGCACACACGGCCGCCGCTTCTGCCGCCTGGAATCCGCTTCCACCGCTCCCTCCACCAACCCCGCGCCAGACCAATCTCCCGCTGATACCCGATCGATAGCATATTCGTGTCGACCCACGTGGCGCCACCGCTCAATTGGTTTCCAATCCCAGGTCGATTAACGTTCTTAGTCAGCGGCTGTATTTCAGCCTCGGTGATTCTGTTCACCTGCTCACAGAAATTAGCGCAAGAGTAGCTTCAGAAATTCGGCAGAGATAGCTGCGTCTCTTCATTCTATTCTCCATTCTGCAGGTCCTGAGGTGTTCGACCCCAAGTAGAGAGGTGCTACATATGCACCTGCTTGACTGCAGACGCAATCACGATTTTCAAATGTAAGATTTTTTATGTTCACCTTAAAAATTTCTAAGGAGTATAAAGACTGAACAGAAAATGATTTGAACACGATAACATCTACTGGAAGTTAGCCGTTTCGTTATTAGGTAACGAATAAGGGTGATTTTGTGTTTCACACTGTCGCAAATGTTGACGACATCATTTCTAGATAGCTCTGGTTATTATTGTACAAATAATGTACCAATATACACTATGTTATCAAAGGTATCCGGAGACGTAGTAGTCAATATTAATATGAGGTCTCTGAATGTCTGTGGTATTGAATAGCATATTTCATGACAGGTGGATTGGTTGTCGAAGCACCATACTATGGTCCACACGTTCACCGGATCTGACGTCCCCGGATTTCTTTCTGTGGGGAAAGTTGAAGGGTATTTGCTATCGTGATCCACCGACAACACCTGACAACATGCGTCAGCGCATTGTCAATGCATGTGCGAACATCACGGAAGGCGAAATACTCGCTGTTGAGAGGAACGTCTTTACACGTATTGCCAAATGCATTGACGTTGATGGACATCATTTTGAGCATTTATTGCATTATTGTGGTATTTACGGGTAATCATGCTGTAACAGCATACGTTCTCAGAAAATATAAGTACACAAAGATACATGTAACACATTGGAACAACCGAAATAAAATGTTCGGAAGTATCTACTTTAATTTAAAAAACCTACCTGTTACCAACTGTTCGTCTAAAATTGTGAGGCATATGTTTGTGACTATTACAGCGCCAATTATCCCAAAGCGGAAAAAGTGGTAGAACTAAAACATTCATATTATTTACGTACTACACGAATATGTAATAAAAATTGGGGGTTCCTATTTAACAAAAACGCAATTGATATCCGTTTGACCTATGGCAGCGCCATCTAGGGGGCCAACCATAGCGCCATCTGGTTTCCCCTTCAAGCTAGACGAGTTTCGTTCTTGGTAGTTTTTTTGGTTGATCCTTATTTCGTGAGATATTCGGCCCGATCACTATCAATAGACCACCCTGTGTACAACAACGAAGAGGGAATAAGAAGAGTGGACGACCAAGAATGAAGTGTTCGTATTAAAAAGGGTGTAAGGCAAGTATGTAGCCTTTCGCCCCTACTGTTAAAGCTGTACATCGATGAAGCAATGATGGAAATAAAAGAAACATTCAGAAGTGGAATTAAAATACAAGGTGAAAGGATATCAATGATACGATTCGCTGATGACATTGCTATCCTGAGTGAAAGTGAAGAAGAATTACACGATCTGCTGAACGGAATGAACAGTCTAATGAGCACACAGTATGGATTGAGAGTAAATCGAAGAAAGACGATGAGAAGTAGTAGAAATGAGAACAGCGAGAAACTTAACGTCAGGATTGATGGTCACGAAGTCGATGAAGCTAAGGAACCCTGCTACCGAGGCAATAAAAGAACCAATGACGGACGGAACAAGGGGGACATCAAAAGCAGACTAGCTATGGCAAGAAAGGCATTCCTGGCCAAGAGAAGTCTACTAATATCAAATATCGGCCTTAACTTGAGGAAGAAATTTCTGAGAATGTACGTCTGGAGTACAGTATTGCATGGTAGTGAAACACAGACTGTGGAAAAACAGGAACAGAAGAGGATAGAAGCATTTGAGATTTGATGCTACAGACAAGTGTTGAAAATTAGGTGGACTGATAAGGTAAGGAATGAGGAGGTTCTACACAGAATCGGAGAGCAAAGGAATATGTGGATTACACTGATAAGGAGAAGGGACAGGACGATAGGACATCTGTTAAGACATGAGGGAATGACTTCCCTGGTACTAGAGGGAGCTGCAGAGGGCAAAAAGTGCTGAGGAAGACAGAGATTGGAATACATCCAGCAAACAATTGAAGACATAGGTTCCAATCACTGCTCTGAGATGAAGAGGTCTGCACAGGAAAGGAATTTGTGGTGGGCCGCATAAAACCAGTCAGCAGACTGATGAAAAAAAAAAAAAAAAAAAGAAAGAAAAAAAGAGAGAGAGTGAGAGAGAGGGAGATTAACAGCTGAATGGATCGGTCAGAAGACAATGGTTTCCATTGTTTTACCTGGACTCGTAATTGATGTACACCTGAGTAATAAATCCATTGTGGGCACTTAAATGCTTCTAAGCTGCTTAAGGGGGGTAGGACGTCAAACGGGCCGACTTGGAGCAGGAGGGGCACCACAGGACATTTTAATTTCCACTGTCTATACTTTACAAATAAACTCATAAAACTTTAACAGCATGACCAGGAAGGATTCAGGATTCATGCTCATAGCAGTGGAAGATCAAAAAGTTTCATTTGGTTTCGGTCCAAAGATCAACTACGGACCTGCTTTATCTGCAAAGTAATCCCCGTGTAGAAGACAAATAATATTACGTTAAAACCGACCAGGAGGTTTATGCCTTTCTCCTCAGGAAGAGTTTTCACTTCCCTATAGTGAGGTTGCAAACGTGATAAAAAATTTCGATCAACGTATTTGTGTGAGAGGCTTTTTTCGAATAATATGAAAGTAAGCAAGTCACAATTAGTGTCAGCGTGAGTGGGAAACTCTATGAACTTGTCTGCGTCTGTCAGTGTGCCGACGGTTTCTACTAAATAAAAATTATATCATGCCTCCAGCGCACAAGACATAATGAAATAGTACTGAAAATTTGTTTTTCTTATAATTTATGTTGTTCTAAAATACTAAATTAAGTCGTATGCAGTGGACTGTATTGCTGTTTAAGAGCGGCATTTTCACAGTTTCCCCCTTTCCGCTTCATACCGCTGGGCGACGGGGAAAGCACGCAACCAAGCGAGAGATCGGTGGTACACGAGTAAGAACACTTCTCATGTGCCGAGTTCTTGGCCCATCGCGAAGTCGGCTGACCTATGTGTATATGTAAAAGATAATAATTAATATTACAAAAAAATAAAATAATTTAGGAAATGTATAAACCTACAGTGAACAAAAACCACAGGTATGAGTCTGTGTGTCCCACGGGGTTTCATTTAATGTCTTTTCCTTCATACGAGCGTATAATCTCACGGCTAAATTTTTCTTCCTGCTGTCATGAGTTCTTACACTTCTTTAAACGAAACTGTGAATCCACAACATGCAGTAAATCTAGTTTTTCACATATATCATCTTCCCTGAGAGTAATTACAGTCTTGGCATGTATTGTCTTCTGTCTAAACCGCTCTTTCCTCATATGCCACAAATGTGTTATGAGCTTTGGTTTCGTGGCACCTCAGTTTTTGAGTCCTATAGGCTATGTTGTAACAGTAATTTAGTATTGTTCTCCTTCTCAAGTTGGTTGAAGTTGTAAACGCACTTCCATGTTAGCACCCATTGCACTATAACAACAATGACTTATAGCGTTTGTATTAAAATATAGAAACAGAAACAACAGATTACCATGCTATACGGTGTAGGAAAACCACTGGCATGCAAAACAGCTTCCAGTCGTCTTGGAATTAATTAACACAAGTACTGTTTGGCTTTCTAGGGAATTCTACCTGCAAAGTAGTCAGATTCAGCTACTGAAGGTGAATGTGGGCAAAGTTCACGCACCCTTCACTCCGAAGCAGACACAAGGGCTCAACAACATTGAGATCGGGTGACTATGGTGGCCATCCTCTCGTTCACAAAACCCGTAAGTGCCGCGCCGTCTTGGAACACAGTATCACCACTGGCGAAGTGGCGTTGTACCGTGGGATGGACCTGATCTGCCGAAATGTGCACATAACCTTGGCAATAATGTCATATTACAGAGTACCCATGGGTCCCACAGAATACCACGATGTCCATCATGACTCACTCTTGGGACGAAAACTCTGCAACAAGCTGGAAAACTTTCTTCCATTGCCCCATATGGAGGTTTTATGCATTCAGCACAATGTTTTCTTGTTGCTGTCACCTGCGTCAATGATGAGTGGTATTTGAATTACACCTCGCCATGCAGTTCTCAACTTAAGGCTCTCCCTTCGTGTTACTTTGGTGCTGAGAGAGCACGCGAGTGCGAGATTAAGTTCTACACTGACTTTTGCAGCTGTAATCTCACTTTTCGGAGCAAACCTGTTCAATGATCGCCTGCCACGGTCACTCAATATACACTTCCATCCACGTTATGACTTATATGATGGTGTTCTCCGCTTTCCCTGTATGTGATTTATATCTTCTATACGGTGCCTCCTGAAATACCAAAACTTCGCCATTCCGATCACCAACAATTTTCCCACGTACTAACTCAATTGGTTGCGACATAATACACTCACAACCACGCAGAACACTCGCGACGCCGGCCGGAGTGGCCGAGTGGTTCTTGGCGCTACAGTCTGGAACCGCGCGACCGCTACGGCCGCAGGTTAGAATCCTGCCTCGGGCATGGATATGTGTGATGTCCTTAGGTTAGTTAGGTTTTAGTAGTTCTAAGTTCTACGGTACTCATGACCTCAGAAGTTAAGTCCCATAGTGCTCAGAGCCATTTTAACCATTTGAACACTCGCGACTGACAGTCGCAACGTTCTGAGGAAAGTAGTCAGGAGCCACTTGTGGTCAAATACAACAACGCAACCAGCAGGCTTGGCTAGCACTCGCATTAATGTTCGAGAATGCATTTCTCACAGTGTTTCCATATATTTGCCCATCCCCAGCAGATTTCCGCAACGCTCACTTGTCAAGCTTCGATTCAAAAGACAGCCACGCTTCTTACACTGAATCATCAACCAATGTGGATGTGATTTTATTTAAGGAAACCTCTTAATCCGACCAGTTGTTTAGAGATATGCTTACAATGGTCCGCTTCCACCCCTTCTGATTGCTCGTAATGCAGTAATTATTATACTCTGACAACGGATCATATGACTGAAACGCGTATGCGATGCTTAATGAAATTCTTTTGGCGAAAAAAACAAATGTTTTACCATTTAGTGTTATTAGGGCCACAGATGTCGTTAGACACTTTTGGTCTAAAGTGATAAGACTATACAAAAAACAGATGACGGTATGAAAATAAAATACACTCCTGGAAATGGAAAAAAGAACACATTGACACCGGTGTGTCAGACCCACCATACTTGCTCCGGACACTGCGAGAGGGCTGTACAAGCAATGATCACACGCACGGCACAGCGGACACACCAGGAACCGCGGTGTTGGCCGTCGAATGGCCCTAGCTGCGCAGCATTTGTGCACCGCCGCCGTCAGTGTCAGCCAGTTTGCCGTGGCATACGGAGCTCCATCGCAGTCTTTAACACTGGTAGCATGCCGCGACAGCGTGGACGTGAACCGTATGTGCAGTTGACGGACTTTGAGCGAGGGCGTATAGTGGGCATGCGGGAGGAAGGGTGAACGTACCACTGAATTGCTCAACACGTGGGGCGTGTGGTCTCCACAGTACATCGATGTTGTCGCCAGTGGTAGGCGGAAGGTGCACGTGCCCGTCGACCTGGGACCGGACAGCAGCGACGCACGAATGCACGCCAAGACCGTGGGATCCTACGCAGTGCCGTAGGGGATCGCACCGCCACTTCCCAGCAAATTAGACACACTGTTGCTCCTGGGGTATCGGCGAGGACCATTCGCAACCGTCTCCATGAAGCTGGGCTACGGTCCCGCACACCGTTAGGCCGTCTTCCGCTCACGCCCCAACATCGTGCAGCCCGCCTCCAGTGGTGTCGCGACAGGCGTGAATGGAGGGACGAATGGAGACGTGTCGTCTTCAGCGATGAGAGTCGCTTCTGCCTTGGTGCCAATGATGGTCGTATGCGTGTTTGGCGCCGTGCAGGTGAGCGCCACAATCAGGACTGCATACGACCGAGGCACACAGGGCCAACACCCGGCATCATGGTGTGGGGAGCGATCTCCTACACTGGCCGTACACCACTGGTGATCGTCGAGGGGACACTGAATAGTGCACGGTACATCCAAACCGTCATCGAACCCATCGTTCTACCATTCCTAGACCGGCAAGGGAACTTGCTGTTCCAACAGGACAATGCACGTCCGTATGTATCCCGTGCCACCCAACGTGCTCTAGAAGGTGTAAGTCAACTACCCTGGCCAGCAAGATCTCCGGATCTGTCCCCCATTGAGCATGTTTGGGACTGGATGAAACGTCGTCTCACGCGGTCTGCACGTCCAGCACGAACACTTGTCCAACTGAGTCACCAGGTGGAAATGGCATGGCAAGCCGTTCCACAGGACTACATCCAGCATCTCTACGATCGTCTCCATGGGAGAATAGCAGCCTGCATTGCTGCGAAAGGTGGATATACACTGTACTAGTGCCGACATTGTGCATGCTCTGTTGCCTGTGTCTATGTGCCTGTGGTTCTGTCAGTGTGATCATGTGATGTATCTGACCCCAGGAATGTGTCGATAAAGTTTCCCATTCCTGGGACAATGAATTCACGGTGTTCTTATTTCAATTTCCAGCAGTGTACATTCACTAAGATAGAGAGGCGATACATTCAAATCACGGTTCTAGCTCTGTGAATGTTGTCGTAAGAGAAGGTATTCAAGTCCTTAGATTTCACTTTACTGAAGAATGCCTTACAACTCTTGGATCAGTGCTCCAGTCACACCTCTAACAATTATTGTCGACACAGTTGGATTCACTATAGATAGGTCCAAATAACGAAATTTTAAACAATTCTTGTAGGTACAGTTTAAATCGTTTCAACTGCCAAAAGAAATTTAGTAATCGACTTAGCAGTAAAATAATTCTGCTTAATTTCTCAAAAGTAGCTTCAAACAGGGCCTATAGTTTTTACTGACAACGTAGATCATCAGCAGAGGTCTGCCACGTACTGTTTTCCATACAGACACGACATGCAATTAAAAAAAAAAAATAAAATTAAAAATTGGTTCAAATGGCTCTGAGCACTATGGGACTTAACATCTGAGGCCATCAGTCCCCTAGAACTTGATCTACTTAAACCTAACTAACCTAAGGACATCACACACATCCATGCCCGAGGCAGGATTCGAACCTGCGACCGTAGCGGTCGCGCAGTTCCAGACTGAAGCGCCTAGAACCGCTCGGCCACACAGGCCGGCCATGTAATTTTCATACAACTTTTAAAGAGGTTTACTTCCGAACTTGATACTCATTTATACAATCTGTGATTGGCTAACAATAACGGAATTATTCACTGTATGGTAATTCTGTTGCCTACCTCAGTTTTATAAAGTTAATTTCGACTGATTCATATTTCTGTACACGCCCTTTTAGCAGCAATCATAATTACCGAGTTAGCCTTCTGACGTTATTTTGAAATATTGACATTACATACTGAATCGTTTGCTTGGAAAATTAATGATACACTGATTGTGACATAGAACAATAGCCGCCAATAATAATATTGTTGTAGTAATGAAATGTAAATGAAATACCAGTGACATATAAATAGATGAAAACTTAGAGCTACAGCTTTTGGTGGTTACACATTGGCTATTAATTACTGCACCAATGACATCTCCCAACCCTCGCGAATATATTACCAGTACCAGCAGTGAACGGAACGTGTTGCCGCTGTTGAAACGGGAGGAAAATACTTTCAACAACGCTTATCAAGGATCTAAATTCTCAACATCGAAAAAAAAAAAAAAAAATCTGGTCGTAAGATGGACCACGTCACTTGTTACGTGTATGTAACACCAATGTACGTGAAATGTGGCTTGAACTGACGGATGATCGGGAGCTGTTTTTCAGCCGCTGCAATTCCGTGGATTAACTGTCCAAAATATTTAAAATGACGTACTAAATACTTTACGGTTACGCCCGAGAAAGTAAAAACATTTAATATTGCTTATTTGGTGAACTTTAAAATTATTGACAATGTATTCTTACGCATTGTTTTACTACAAATATAGTTACAATTATCCTCAGTGAACTTCTCATAAACATGAAAATAAAATATTTTGACAATATTCACCATTCTCTTTGACAAGAAGTAGTGGAATCACACATCTGTTCAGCGCATGTTCAGAAAATCATTTTCCTTTAGTTAGAGTGTAGAAATTTTTGAGTCATTAGAGCAATATTTCCACTTTTTTTTTGCTTTTATTGAGCAGTTCATTGGCTAGTCTACTTCTGTTGTGCAATTTTGTATTCTGTGCATATTATGTCATGATGAATTTCATTTAGTATTCCCTGAAATGGCAATGAATATTATTTCAGTATGTCAAATATTTTTGAGTTTTTACGGCGAGTTTCCTACTTAGCAGTACTTCTACAACACAAAAATTTGAGACTAGCTTCAGACAAGCAGTAAATTTTCGGTCAATGTGTCATTGTAATGCAAAATCGCATTCTTGAGTGTTGATATATTTAGTTCATAAGAGAAACTTGTATTTTGCTGGTCAGAAAAACATTGATTCAGTCACAATGCAGTCCCACTGTGATTTCTCATCTTAATGACTGCTGTCAAGCAATTGGAAGCTACTGGAAAGTGGTGCGCAGGGAAGACTTTTCCTCTACACAAATAAGAGGACCCATCACCTTTCGTCGACTTGACTGTGACTTTTGTATCATGGGCGCGTCTATAGGCCACGCACAGGAAAGGTAGTGACTGTGGAGAATTCAGACTATTACATCATACACCCATTGACAAATTTTTGAGTCATTATCACCTGCCAAACCTGAAACTGAGTCATTGTGACGCACTCTACTTGTTAAAAGCCCATAGTGCCACGTGAAAGAGAAAGAAAACGATCTGTTAGGCAATAGCAAAAAGGTACACCGATTAGTGGGACTTCTTGATGAAATGATAGCAAGGTTAAGGATGACTTTCTGTACTGAGAGAGTTTGTCTATGGTCTCGGTCAACATACTGAAGAAACTGTTTCGGCACTCACTGAGGGAACGTTATGTAACTAGCAGCCAAATATGGCACCCCTTGCAGTGAATAAGTCCATTTAGTTTGGGTTTTGATCATTCCAGCAACTGACAGAGATTGTTGTGGTATCAGCTTTGTAGAAATGGCAGCAGAATTATCCCAACACTGGCAGAATCGAATCGACTTAAAAGGTTTGAACCAGTATGACAATCTAGGCTGCCAATTTTTAAGATTACGCCTTTACCATTTAGAGCTTTAGAGTTCCATAAATCGCTCGGAAGTCCGATACATACCCGAGTTGCTGGGGTGTTCACAAGATACTATTTCAAACTTTTTGTATGGAATGTTTCCTTTAATTTACGTCTATGGTCACAATATTTTCTGTTTAACAGATTACGGGTTTCGGTCTTTAATAAACATCATCAGATCTGCAGCAAAAATGGGAAAAATATAAATACACTCGCAAACTGTATACAGCTTAAGAGCAATACATAGAGCATATTGAAAAGTAGTACTGACAAAATTTACATTTGTGCGCTTTAAATATGAAGAGGCATACCTGTCTCATAAAAACAAAGTCCTAATGCACTACAGCCATAGTGGCATTGTCAAATGTTAAATGCGTAATCAGCACCAGCATCGTCAAATACATATAAATCACATCACATGCACGAGCCATGTTGTCAGTAAAACTACTGTTTAAAACAAGCAGCTGTACAGCAGCCACAAGATGTTTGTGTAGTAAGTTGACCAGATGTCGCTAACGTCAGCATACACTAGTTTTCAATAATTACTTGAAACAGCGAAAATAAAAGGGGGATACAATAGTTAAAGTCCATAATAAGCTTATAAAGTATAAAAGGTGTTACAGTAATAAAAAGCAATAAAAAGAAGACCATGACAGCGGTAATATTGCTAAAAAGACGAAGAGTTAAAAAACAGTGGTTGACATATGCTCTAGTGCCAATATTCTAGACAATAACATAAATATTAAACACAGTTGATATTGCACCGGGTAATATTAAACAACAGAAAACAAATCGCTAAAGGAGCCACAAATGAAAGGAAATATAGTGCTGCACATAATCAGCGCCCTCTGTTACCGCTAACGCCAGAATTCCGTACAGGCGGGAAGTAGCTGGAGGAACGTGACCGGCAGAGGGGTCTCACCATTCAGTCCAGAAAAAGATAGCTCAAAAGATCTGGAAGAACTACTAGAAAACTGGAGGAATGTTCGGGCAAGGGTGATGATGGATTCGTGAATGAGTCTTTCTATGGCATAAACTGAAAACTTTAGTGGAAACCACACCGAGAAAATATATAATTTCCCCAGTCAGTCAATGATCGTTGGAAGAGAGTTTTATCATCCAACATTCAGTCAAGATGATTATACACTCCTGGAAATTGAAATAAGAACACCGTGAATTCATTGTCCCAGGAAGGGGAAACTTTATTGACACATTCCTGGGGTCAGATACATCACATGATCACACTCACGGAACCACAGACACATAGACACAGGCAATAGAGCATGCACAATGTCGGCACTAGTACAGTGTATATCCACCTTTCGCAGCAATGCAGGCTGCTATTCTCCCTTGGAGACGATCGTAGAGATGCTGGATGAAGTCCTGTGGAACGGCTTGCCATGCCATTTCCACCTGGCGCCTCAGTTGGACCAGCGTTCGTGCTGGACGTGCAGACCGCGTGAGACGACGCTTCTTCCAGTCCCAAACATGCTCAATGGGGGACAGATCCGGAGATCTTGCTGGCCAGGGTAGTTGACTTACACCTTCTAGAGCACGGGATACATGCGGACGTGCATTGTCCTGTTGGAACAGCAAGTTCCCTTGCCGGTCTAGGAATGGTAGAACGATGGGTTCGATGACGGTTTGGATGTACCGTGCACTATTCAGTGTCCCCTCGACGATCACCAGTGGTGTACGGCCAGTGTAGGAGATCGCTCCCCACACCATGATGCCGGGTGTTGGCCCTGTGTGCCTCGGTCGTATGCAGTCCTGACTGTGGCGCTCACGTGCACGGCGCCAAATACGCATACAAGCATCATTGGCACCAAGGCAGAAGCGACTTTCATCGCTGAAGATGACACGTCTCCATTCGTCCCTCCATTCACGCCTGTCGCGACACCACTGGAGGCGGGCTGCACGATGTTGGGGCGTAAGCGGTAGACGGCCTAACGGTGTGCGGAACCGTAGCCCAGCTTCATGGACACGGTTGCGATTGGTCCTTGCCGATACCCCAGGAGCAACAGTGTGTCTAATTTGCTGGGAAGTGGCGGTGCGGTCCCCTACGGCACTGCGTAGGATCCTACGGTCTTGGCGTGCGTCCGTGCGTCGCTGCGGTCCGGTCCCAGGTCGACGGGCACGTGCACCTTCCGCCGACCACTTTCGACAACATCGATGTACTATGGAGACCTCACGCCCCACGTGTTGAGCAATTCGGTGGTACGTCCACCCGGACTCCCGCATGCCCACTATACGCCCTCGCTCAAAGTCCGTCAACTGCACATACGGTTCACGTCCACGCTGTCGCGGCATGCTACCAGTGTTAAAGACTGCGATGGAGCTCCGTATGCCACGGCAAACTGGCTGACACTGACGGCGGCGGTGCACAAATGCTGCGCAGCTAGGGCCATTCGACGGCCAACACCGCGGTTCCTGGTGTGTCCGCTGTGCCGTGCGTGTGATCATTGCTTGTACAGCCCTCTCGCAGTGTCCGGAGCAAGTATGGTGGGTCTGACACACCGGTGTCAATGTGTTCTTTTTTCCATTTCCAGGAGTGTAGTTTTAATCGATGAGTGTAGCATTACATCCTTTCTATCCACTTAGAACAGATAGTGTGGAAGCCTATTTGTAACGGACATGTATTCGATCTTATAGCAAGAACCAGACATGACCTCTTTGATGGTTCAAAAAATGGCTCTGGGCACTAAGGGACTCAACTGCTGAGGTCATTAGTCCCCCAGAACTTAGAACTAGTTAAACCTAACTAACCTAAGGACATCACAAACATCCATGCCCGAGGCAGGATTCGAACCTGCGACCGTAGCGGTCTTGCGGTTCCAGACTGCATCGCCTTTAACCGCACGGCCACTTCGGCCGGCCCTCTTTGATGATGTTGACAATTAAACTGCTGTCAGTGACCCTGAGGCAGTTGTATAGAAATGACAGAGGGCAGCTGGAATACGTAGGAAGATGTTTAGGACCAGTGAAATAAATAGAGATTACTCATATCAAAATTAAGAACTCGGATATTTAGCTCTGGGCACGAGTACGTCGAGGAACCGTGGATCACATTTGTGATATTTGACCAAACACTGGAACAGCGTCGTTTGCGTAGAGTTGTCTGTGCCAACAGACAAGCAATACTGTGTGAAATAACCACAGAAATCAATGTTGGACATACGACAAACGTATTCGTTAGCACATTGCGGAGACATGAGGCGTTAATGGGCTGTGGCGGCAGACGACCGATCCAAAAAAAAATGGCTCTGAGCACTATGGGACTTAACTTCTGAGGTCATCAGTCCCCTAGACCTTAGAACTACTTAAACGTAACTAACCTAAGGACATCACACACATCCATGCCCAAGGCAGGATTCGAGCCTGCGACCGTAGCGGTAGCGCAGTTCTGGACTATAGCGCCCAGAACCGCTCGGCCACTTCGGCCGGCGACCGATCCGAGTGCTTTTGCTAACAGCACGACATTTGCTGCAGTGCCTCTTCTGGACTCGTGATTACATTGTTTGCATCCTAGACGACTAGAAAATTTTGACTTGGCCAGATGAGTCCCGATTTCATTTGGTAAGAGCGATGGTAGGGGTCGAATGTAGACCCAAGTTATCAACAAGACACTGTGCAAGGGGTCGTGTTCCACAGTGGTGTGGGCAGTGTTGACGTGGAATGGAATGGGTCCTCTGATCCAACTGAACCGATCTTTGGCAGGAAATGGATATATTCGGTTACTTGGAGGCCATTTGCAGCCATTCATGGACTCGAAGTTCCCAAACAATCATGTCACTAGGCCACAATTGTTCGCGATTGGTTTGAAGAACATTCTGGACAACACGGCGTGGGACATAATCGAGAGGTCAGTTTGTGCACAACATCCTGTACCGGCAATGCTTTCACAATTATGGACGGCTACGGAGGCAGCGTAGCTCAATATTTTCTGCAGGGGACTTCCAACGACTTGTTGAGTACATGCCACCTCGACTTTCTCGAAGAAGATCCGACACGAACTTAAGAGGTATCCCATGACTTGTGTCACCTCAGTTTATGTCATACACAGTCGTGGCTAAAGCGAACATCAAATGTTCTGGGTGGGGAAAAAAGGACTACGGCGTTCGACTAGGTTCAAGTAAAATTTCTAGCAGGAATCATGACGATTGTATTGATTGCTATACAAGTGTTTAGCTGTAAAGTGTTTTAATACCATGCCAGAGTGACACATGTGACTTCAGAAACAAAACAGCTATTTCTTCTATTTGGGATGTTGGACTTTCTTCACTGAAGCACAATATGAGAGTCCTGTTAGCTGATGTCAACTACAACTACCTAGAGTGTGACCAGGGAACATTATCACGTATAGCCATATCGTCTCGGCTGCTTCCAGATTTAACTGATGTGGAAATATCGAGAAGATATTCTTGATCCTTAGTATATTTCTGTCTATTCTGAGTATCTCATAACACTCTTGAAACCAGTCATTGGGGGTTTTACAAGTCACTTAAGTTTTCGCTGATTGTCTTTCTGAAGCTTTTCAGGTCGGTTGCGCCTTATTCACCGATTAGGTAATGAAACAGGTCTCAGAGAGGCAACTCATTGAAACAGTGACACAAACCGCCTATTCAAATGGGTTAGGAAAAACGTACTTTTTCGGCGGCTAAGACTTTTCTCCAACCTGTATTAAGTACCGTGCCATCACATCCTACGCGAACTAATTGCTCCAAAATTCTACGACAAATCAAATAAGAATTAACTGTCAGAGCTTCCTGAACAGGAGTAACATTGCCAATATAGATTGAATAAAGTTCCTGAATCAGAGAAATCTTGTAAAACAGGCTAGATCTATCACAAAAGTTTTGTCTTTCCTCTTTTCGAAATATAGACCTTGCAGCGGTAGTTCCTCAGGTTTACTGTGCAATTCATTCCCATCATGTTTTTTCCCTTCATATTTTGTTCTTGTCAGTAATATGGGCTGAATGAGAATCGATAAAGTCTTGCCAAACACTTGGTGCAATTGCAGTGGTAGCGCGATCTAAAACTCTATAATTATCTCTTAGTAACGCAGTTGATTTTAACTGTAATCTCACCCGGCAAATTCGGGAAACTTTATGAGCCTGCTTAAAAATATTCGTCGATTTCACTACTTTCATTTTCAGTAGAAGGGTACTGGTCTTCAATTTTATCAACATTCTCTTTATAATGTGAACTCGATGGTCTTGTAATGCCATTTAAAGTCAAATGGCTGGCGCGTGCTCTACTATTCAATGTTTTAATAAGTTTCTTTTTCTCTAGCAAGCCTACTCCTCTAATTCCTCCTATCTCATAAATTCGTAGCGAGTAAATAGACCTTAAGCCAAGAAAGGCAATTTATTTGATAATTCACAAACACAACTGACGGTAATACAGCATTTAAATAAATAGAGAGTTTTGTTAGTGCAATGAGGCACTTGCAAGCTGCTATATCAAAAATCTAGGAACTTACTTGTTTGAACTCGCAAATTTTTCTTTCAAAAGAATGTTTATTTTTATTTCGCTGGTATGATTTTTGTAGGCTCTGATATTTATGACACAACGCATTTACAAGCTTCATGTATATCGTTTCTGTAACGATAGATACGATTTCTTTCTGAAACAACCCTTTTATTTTGTAAGCTACTGTACTGGCAACTATAGAAGAACTAATGCTTGTATTGTTAAACGTAAGAGCAAAGCTATACCTCACAAGTGAAAACTTCCAATCACTTCCTGACCAGTAGGAAGCCTGTTTGTATATAAATCTCCAGCGATGGCAAATTTAGGGCAAACTAATACCTATCGGATGATTTTCGTAGATGAAGCCGTAGGTAATCTTCACAAGGTCACAGAGTAACAAAAAATTATAATAACTTGATAATAAATTATACTTTCAATGATAACTGGAAGAGTTATTACAAGGCATATAAAGGATGAAGAACAAGACTGACAAAACAATGGGGCGGAGCAATGAGAAAGTGAGCGAAATTCACCTTAGAATTTTCTCCGTGGTTCGTTATTAAACTTGACAACTGCTTCCCAAGCAGAAGATCTTGACGGATGTAAACCATTCCTTCCTCCACATCTTTATCTGCTGAGGCATATTTATTTGGTCTGTGGCAAGTAATATAGCAAAGGCAAATATCCCTGTAAAAATGTGACTTTTTGCAAATTTCCGCAAACTTAGAATGCAATGAACAAAATAACTGTGTCCAGCGGTCGGAAGGAACCGCGGGCTACACACGTTCACAAGAAGTGTTTTTGATCGTATGAGCGTATTCTGAACCCAAAAGTGATGAACAAATGTGAACGAAATGAATTCCTGCCTTCCAGTTCACCTTTCCTCAAATGACATACACAAAAACCTTAGGTAAATTTAATCACGTACATACAGATTTTTTTTACTTTAATTCAGTACCTATATTAAGGAAGGTACGATAATGGGCGCTATCGAACGAAATTTCTGAGTAGGTTGAGAATTTCCATCTAGGTATGTTGCAGTATGTTACCTTGTATTCAGAGCTTCCGCCAGATGTAGAAATAGCTGTAGGCACGCCCAACGATATTTGTTACTATGCTTGATCTTCATATTTTGTAATAGCCTGGATAAAAGTTTTAATAGTAACGTAAATATTTTGCAAGTGATACAGCTATCAGTAATGGAGCTCCACCTGAAAAATGATGCACAAATATTCAATTAAATATTGGTAAGATTTTAAAAGGTCACGAAGATTGGCAACTTCCTACAAATGTTACGTTTTGAGTCGCTTACCATTCTATCCGTACATTTTTACATTGTTAAAAAAAAAGACAGCTATACGTAGCACGACCATCTTACACAACTATTCGTCTCATCTAGATAATCAATAATTTAAAAAGAATGAAAGTCGCATCCAAAGAGGGCAAAATATCGCACCACTTATGTTACAACTACATGATCAATCTGCAATTCACAGTAAAGTGCCCCGTAGAGGGTTCATCGAACCCCGTTAAGCTGCTTCTCTACCGTTCCATTCTCGAACAGCGCACGGGAAAAACGAACTCTTAAATCTTTCTGTGAGAGCTCTGATTCCTCTTATTTTATTATGTAGCTCATTTATCCCTGTGTTGTGATGGGTGGCAGAAAAATATTTTCACACTCTGAGGAGAAAGTTGGTGATTGTTAGTTTATGAAAAGGGCCTGCTGCAGCGAAAAACGCCTTCATTTTAATGACTGAGACCCCAATTCGTGTATCATATCAGTGGCATTCTTCCCACTATTTCGCGATAATACAAAATGAGCTGCCCATCGTTGAACATTTTGGATGTCCTCCGTCAATTCTATCTGATGCGGATTCCACACCGCACAGCAGTACTCCAGAAGAGGGTTGACATACAAAGTGTAAGCTGTCTCTTTAGCAGACCTGTTACATTTTCGAAGTGTTCTGCCAATGAACCGCAGTCTTTGGTTTGCTTTCTCTATAATATTTTCTGTGTGATGGTTCCAATTTCAGTTCTTCGTAATTCTAATCCCTAAGTATTTAATTGGGTTTACAGCCTCTAGTTTTGTGTGATTTATTGTGTAACTGAAATGTAGCTGATTCTCTTTAGTGCTCATGTAGATGAGTTCACATTTTTCTTTTTTATAGAGTCACTTTACACTTTTTATGCCATACAGATATCTTGTTTAAATAATTTTACAATTGTTTTTGATCACCTGATTCCTTACTTGACAGCAAATGTCAGCATCATCTGCAAATAATCTAATAGGTTGCTCAGATTGTCCACTAAATCGTTCATGTAGACCAGGAACAACAGAAGGTTTACTACACACTCTTGGGAACGCCACGTGTTACTTCTGCTGTACTCGATGACTTTCCGTCATTTATTACGAACTTCCTGACGCGAAATCACGAATCCAGCCACACTACTGAGACGATACTTCATAGGCACGCAATGAAATTAGAGACCTTTGTCAGGAGCGGTGTCAAACGCCTTTTGGAAATTAAAAAAATAGTCCATCAATTGGACATCCCCTGTCGACAACACTCATTACTTCGTGAGACTAAAGAGCTAGCTGTGTTTCACAAGAACGATATTTTTTGAACCTGTATTGACTAGTGGTCAGATTTTAATAATCAAAGTCACTTCCACAGAACTGGTGCTAGAGGTCTGCAACATATTAGCAAGCGTTAATAATATGTAAAACAATTTCGGGTGTGAGTTTTATCACAATCCGAAAATGTTTTAAGAAGAACCGAGGAAATTTAAACACAACTTCCTCACTGATACTATCACTATTCTCGAGTCATAAAATCAAATGCTTGCAATCAACACTCCAAAGCATTGTAAACTGCACATATAATTGTCTGTTACCATTTTACTTTATTTGTATTGAGACAGTTGTGTTCTAACGATCAGATGTACTACTAGAGTAATATAGTACAGCGCTTGTTGACGATACTGTCCTCACTGGATTCCATTTGCTACTTTTGGAAATTATTTATCAGCTGTATGAGAAAGGAGCTATGTTCTAATACCTGTTGGCAGCGTAATATGTAAACAATGCCACTCAGACCAGATAATTACTTCTTTTGTCAGTGATGCAAATAAGATAAATCACAGATGCCTGTACATCTTACACACTACAATGTCGTGTTTTTCAGTCTGCATCAGAAGGCTAATCTGGGGAACTTCCATAGGGAGTCTGATACTGTCTTTGATAAAGCTGAACTTATTCACGAGGCAAGTACGTACGTTTGTATAATTAAATACTGACACCCCAGACAAGTCGTTCGGTCATTGATACAAAGTACTCTAGGTATGAAGTCGGTGTGAGTCGTTAGTATGTTATTATCACACATCAAAATATTTCAGTTAAAACATAACATACAAATATCAGAGGAGGTAATAATTTTCTAAAATCAGTTCAGCGCATTTCGTCACTTTCCATTGGTGAGGTCGAAAGGCAGACTCACAGATTTTTGCTCACATAGGTTATAACTGTCACTGGGATAATGTCAGCTACATCCACCATACATCCACTCGTACAGGCATCAAGTAGCAACAGAATTGCCTTCACAATACGCCAGTTGATCAGTGGTTCCATTTGCTGTGTCGCACAATTTTTCTATTGGATAAAAGTATGCGTTATTTGTAGTTAGCTGATAGCCATGTACGAAAGATGAAATGACGTGATATAGTTTAATTTTACCGTCTTTGTTGATTGCATAATATATTTTTTGGGGTGGTGGAAGATATCCTGACTCGTCTTAGAACTCTTCATACATCGAAACAACGTCTTTCTCCGTCTGCCTCCAATCTTTGTTTTGTATTTCTATTACGTTATCACACTGTTTTAACAATCCTGCCACACAGTCGAGATACCGCTGAATTTTCTCTTCATTATCGTCTGCTAAACACAAATTCTGCCGCATTTCTAATGTTATATAAGAACACTTGGATTCACACGCCACCCTTTAATAAGAGTATTTGATAGCCAGAACCAAAAGTTGATCGGTCTCGTTCCTTCCCTCAAATCAGTCTGGAATTGCTCGGCCACAGAAGAGCTTAGGAATGTTTAGAACGAGAGATAAAGAGCTTTGGCAGGAGAGAGGATATGACCTCCTTATAGCTTCGTAGGACAGGGGATCAGCTTCCTTGGATATAATTCCATTTATAGTATTTGTAGCCGGCCATAGTGGCCGAGCGGTTTTAGGCGCTTCAGTCAGGAACCGCGCGGCCGCTACGGTCGCAGGTTCGCATGGATGTGTGTGATGTCCTTAGGTTTAAGTAGTTCTAAGTTCTAGGGGACTGATGACCTCAGATGTTAAATCCCATAGTGCTCAGAGCGAATTTGAACCATAGTATTTGTAAGCTAAAAATCAAAATGTGAAGGCTTGATGACTTCACTAATCAACGATAACATCATTAGATTTGTTGAACGTAAACATCGCTTCAGTATTCCAAGTATGGAACTGATTGTGCAAGTTACTCTACATAGCTTTCACTATTCAGATACGCAGATTAGACATAAATTTGTAATAATCGCTTCGATGAAATAAAGTTCATAATTAATTTTATGTTTGTCTCCAGGAGCATGCATGCTTTCTTACTGCCTATTGAAATATTCGCCACAGGACTATAGTGCTCCGCTAGGGCAGTAAAAGGAAATGGTCCAGCCACTTGCAAAATAGAGTTGTACAAGATCATTTCGTTTTTGCTACTCCAAACGGTACTACGGTACTACGTCGCGACGATTTCAGTGTGTATTAGAACTGCACATAGACTAGAAACCAACGAAATATTCATTTCGAAGAGAGACTTTATCACTACCGCTCGTAGATCTACTTTCTGTTTATCAAAACATTTTCACTCCTACCGTTTAACATGTCCTTTAATTGATAAGAACGTAGATGTTATTCGCCATGCACTGTCTCCTTTTAGCAACAGGTTGGTCTCAGTTACCGCTTTTATTGGACGGTGGAGCTGATACTCTACTGTGCATGCGCCCATCACTTCGGCAGTGGTCCACCTGAATGGCGCTGGCTGTGTGTCCAGTTTATGCGGTCCCCAGACAGACGGTGTTTCGCTCGCGTTTTGCGGCGGTTGGGCCAAATCCGCGCCGGCTGCTGGCCTGTTTGCTCAGGGGTGATGGAACGCCCTGTTTCACAAACAACGAGCGCAGTTTGCTAATTACGTGGCCGCGTCATCATAGTTGGGCGCTGTGCACTGCAGCGCCTGGCACGGCTAATACTGATGAATGCCGCAGTTAGCCCGCAAGCGCTGCATCTGCGTCCACGGCGGCGGTCCGCTCACCTGCACACGCGAGCCGATACAGACTCATTCCCTGCCAGCAGGTCCGCTGGTGCCTGCACTTGACGCGTGAAGCTACTCCGTGTTACTTGGGATAACTTCTAAACTGGAATAATAAACTCGCTTCTTGGTTATTACTTGAATACAGTTGCCAACATGTGCCCACAGCACACTTACCTCAAATTTTCACAGTGTCTTCTACCCTAGATTTGAGTGTTTACCTTTTTGTCGCCTTTCATTAAAAGCATACACATTGGAAGACCTTTGAATGATACTCTCACGCTCTGTGCATCATACACTGCTGAAAAAGAAACGCTAGTACAACCGTTTTAGAAGTTTCGAGTTCACTCAAGATTTATTGTTAGCAACTGTGCATATGCAATACATGAAATGATTACATTTACTAATCAATACCACGACGGATCTGAAGTGCCAGGTATCGAACCATGCTGAAATACCAGTGTTAGTAAGTGATGTAGTCTCCACGAGCGGTATTACAGACGCCGATTCCGGCGTCCAGATGTTCATACAGACGACGAATACTGTGATCGGATACGTTATACCAAGCATACTCGGCGAGTTCACGTAGTTCAGTAAGAGCTGTTGGCAGACGAGTCAAATGATTCAAATGGCTCTGAGCACTATGGGACTTAACATCTATGGTCATCAGTCCCCTAAAACTTAGAACTACTTAAACCTAACTAACCTAAGGACATCACACAACACCCAGTCATCACGAGGCAGATAAAATCCCTGACCCCGCCGGGAATCGAACCCGGGAACCCGGGCGCGGGAAGCGAGAACGCTACCGCACGACCACAAGCTGCGGACGCAGACGAGTCACACAGGTCACTTCTCGTCCCATCGTATCGCACACGACTGGAGGTAAGTCCAGTGGTCGTGCTGGTCACGGAAGGTGCTGCACGTCTTGCAGAACATGCTGAGTTTCCCGGCAGTGTGTGGTCGAGCATTATCCTGTTGGAAGAACACATCTCGTTCCGGTTACAGGAACGGAAAGAGAACGGATCTAACAACATTCTGCAAGTACTGAGCGCTCGTTAGTGTCCCTCCCGAAAGACTAAAACTTAATGAGAGTCGTAGATTATCGCACCCGAGACTACAAGGCGTGGACTGCGGCCAGATGTCTTCTACGAATACATTCTTCGAGACGACGCTCACTAGATTTACGATGTACACGCAGACGCCCAACACTTTTCTGCAGCCAGAATCTGCTTTCATCGCTGAAGACCACAGCACGCCATTCCATCTTCCAATTAATCCTCTGACAGCACTAATCGAGCCTTGCATGTCGATGTTATGGCGTGAGTGGAAGCCCGGCTAAAGGTATGCGTGCACTTCGCTAATAACCGCTTCGTGTTAACGCGTCTGACCTCACAGGCCTCCTTATCTGTGCTGTGGTAGCTGTGCGATCTGCCGCTGCTGCCCTTACAATACGACGATCCTGGCGTGCGTCTGTGCTGTGTGGACGTCCAGAACCACGTCTACGGGTGTGAGAATGTTCACGTGACCACTGATGTCAGCATCGCTGCACGACTGACACAGGATATCGAACTTGTGGGACAAATCTACAAAAGACCTATCTTTCCACAATTTGACCCATTTCAAAGTCCGTCATTTGGCTGTAGGAAGTACGAGTGTGTCTCCATGGAAACGTTGCCTTCTAGCTTCACACATTTACACCGCACTGAGGCTTCTGCCTGCGAACGTTCCCCGTTAAATGACACTATGGTAGGTTTGCGATGTGGTATCGGTTGACGGATGACGATGAAACCATTATCAGTACATCTACTGTCCCCTGGGTGGCGTAAGCCGTCATCGTATTAACTGATCGTATTCTTTCCAGGTGTCCTATATCTTTTCTTCTGTAGTGTATAACCTACATACCGTTAAAGTGAGATGTCACTTACGTAGCAGCTGAAACACACGTGGAGAATTCATAAGAAAGATCGCTTTGAGATAAATGAATCAGAATCTGTGAGAACCGGATGTAGGCGGTAGTAGAAATTGGAATCAAGAACCCCGTTGTTTCTGTGTATAGGTGGTTGTATATGCGAATGATCCCTGTTTCAGCGCTACCACAAGTAAGTATGGATTGACGCCACATGCTTTCTCTATATAAGCAAAGATTAAGCAGAAATTGGAAGCGGGTTTCTCATTCAGAAACCACATTTGAACGCTGTTTATTTTTGGGAAGTTTGTGTTATATCTTATGAAACGAACAGAACATAGAATTCAACAGAACATGGAATTCAACTGCAGCAGAATTGTATCCCATCGTGACTGACATTTACCGTTCAGCGATTCTGCTATGCGTCGTTGGCAAGGTGGCATGATCCTTACGCATGTACGGAATCGATATATTGTGTAGGGCCCATATTCAACACCATACAGTATTGCAGCAGTCCCGTGCGACAGGACAGCCCGATAGGACAGATACACTGTTCTGCAGAACTTAAGGACAAGACAGACAAAGTAACAATTCGGTGGAAATAAATGAAAATGCGGGAGCATGTCGTCAGAGACATCCCAGTAGGGCACAGAGTGCTAAGTCTACATGGAGTGGGGTCAGAGTGACTATAGTGTTACATCGTACTGGTCCGCTACAGGCCCCAGTTGAACGGGAAGACACTATGTGTCCCAATAATTCAGCAGTTACGGTGCACTGTGGTTCTGTTCATCACAACATAGCACAGTGTCAACATTTATAAGATATACGTGAAAAAAATCATCGGGAAACCGGAAGACACACAAAGTGTCAACCGTGCGACCCAGGATTTTTGTTTTTCTCCCTGCACTGTTTTACGTGCACGGGGACCGTCCAGAACCACAGGCACTGTTGCCCGAAGGCGAGAGGGTGGTCGAACAAGCAGCAGACGACCGCTACACTGTGCGATGGGAAAGAAGGGACGCGTGTGTAACAGCAGAAGCAATTGCAACCACAATGAACGGGACCGCAAGACACGCAGTCTCACGCTCCAAGTGGCACAGTGACTACATAGGTGTGGTCTCTCGGCCCGACAATCAGTGCTACGTGTTCCGTTGACACCCGCACATCGGCGATGGTACTAAAAGCAAAGGGACTCAACCATCGAGTCATGGGGTACCGATCCCAGTCAGAGGAATGATTCTGGACACACCCTCACATGGCGCAAGGAGGGACCACATAATACACCCAAGAAACTTGTCGAGCATGGTCCAGGTGTTATGATGTGGAAGGCGTAATTTTTCATTGTCATAATACACCCTCCTGGTAACGTTACTGTCCCATTGTACGCCTTCCCCATGCTCGTCTTTTAAGAAGTGGATTAGGAAATGTTCCTTCTTGCTAGTTACTCAGCAGGATCGGGGACTATTACTAGAAATAAAAGTTCTGCGTCATAACTGACTGATATATTCTGTAAAAATTACAAACACAAAATGTAATAATATCCCTAATAATAATAATAATGGTAATGATGATATTACTACGCCTATCGAAAACAGTGCTGTTAATAGTTCAGAGGTGACCTCTACGGGAAGCTCCAAGTAAAATGATCTATCACCCTGACTTATAATCACCAAAAGTTAATTGCCCACCTTAAAAGTAGAAAATAATCTCCACAGTTGCCAAGCAGTTTTGTCAGCATTACGGACGGCATGCAAACAACCAATTACATGAAATCTAAGCGATCCAGGACGGTGCACCGTCCCCGTGAGCTCACTTCCTACTTTTACTGAAAACGCGTTCAGATCTGTCTAGCTTTGACGTTGTCCGAGGCGCACACCTATTCGGTGCCAACGTTTGACCACAGGACGCGGTTGGCGGTGTTTGAGCCACAGCGAAGACAATGTGAGACCAGCTGCGGCGGTGCGACATGTAAATAATAGTCAGCTGCACCCACTGCTAACAACAGCGTCACTCATTGGCCAGCGACGCTCTCACAGTGGAGGTGTCGGAAAAGTCTCTGGCGTGTCGTCGGGGCTAAGGATCGGCAGGATGGTCGAAGTTTTTCGTATTGACGGTCTGGGCCTGGATGTATAGTTAAGCGGCAGGGGGAAATACGGCCATAATAACTTCAGTCGCTTTCGGAAGCCACGGTGGCTATCAGCGAATAAGCCATGTGGCAGTCCAGTCCTTTTATGGGGCATTGTCTGGATTTCTTTTGGTTATAGCGCGGCATGGGCCACATTTGGAGCTCACCATAGCGTTCTTTGGCGGCAAAGCACCAAGAGTGAAGTTCCAGTCCACGACTCTGTGTGCCGTGGAGCCGGGCATTCTGTACACTCCTAACGGTCAACGCGAGGCATGACTATGCTGCAAGTTGGATAACGTTCCCAACAAAGTTCTGTTGAAACGTCCCCTTTGTAAAAACTATGAATTATTCTGCTGGTAAACCCCTTACATTATTTGATTTTCAAACAGCTGAGCAAAACAGAACGTACTCAGACATTTCTGTCTTTACTTCAGAAACTGACACACAATATCTTTAGGGCAACGCAATCTGACTTTCAAAAATCCATACAAAGAATGGCCGTGACTAACAATAACCTATACCTTTCGTGAATACCTTACCTCACAAAAATCTTCGTTACTCTGACTGCTGCAATACAGCGAGCGCCAATACTGCCAGCTAAATAAAAGGTTCTAACTACTGAAGGCACTAACTACTGATAGGCATAGTTAGGAAATGAAAGATTTTGATAGAGAACAAACAATGTATTTACCTGAATAGTGTTCAAAAGTCCTTATATATATATATATATATATATATATATATATATATATATATATATATATATATATATATATATATATCTGTTCACATCCAACTGCCCAACACTACAATAGCAAATATTCCAACCATGCTAATCAGCCACAGACTGCACACAGCACAGTCAGTGATTTTCATAAAGGGCGCTACGTGGCGTTACCAACATAAAAACATAAACAGCCTACTTAGACTGTAACAGTGAAGGATTAGGGGAAAAGCAGCCATATGATTTCCTCCTTATTTTCGAATATTGAGGGTCATCTTAGGTGACCCAGTTTGCGTTTTTAATCAGCCGTGATTCTGACGTAGTGCAAAAAATTAATCTCATTGTAGAAGTTAAATAGTAAGAGAGGCTTTCATTAAATAATGCAACGTATTGTTTTTCTCGGCCAGTTTCGGGTGAAAAAATGCAGAATTTTTTGTGGAACATCCTTGAATATTCCCGTCTCGACCTCTAGAGTTTCACGAAGTTCCAATAGGTAACGACGCTATATGGAGCTCTTAAAACGGCGTCTGTAACGGAGGTGCGTTCGTAGCAGAGAGCTGTCTTTGGGTTTCTTTTCGTGGAAAACCAGAGCTCAGCACACATTCATAGGCTCTTGCGGATTGCTTAAGGAGAACTGGCAGTGAACAAAAGCATGGTGAGTCGTTTGGCGAGGCGTCTATTTTCATCGCAACATGGTCGCGCCGACCTGTCCGATCTCCTGCATGTTGTCCGGCCGCACATTCCTTCAGTGTGGGAACGTTCCAAAACTCTCATTTGAAGTGATCGACGGATCACAAAAAAACACTTCACTGCACAAATGGATGTCTCTCTTGGTAGTGCTGACGCATACTCGTCCTCCCGCTGAGGTACTCAAAGGTGTGTGCCCGTTAGGTTCCGGGCCGCCGAAATGGAGAAAATAAAGAGCAATGAAGAACTATCTATGGGTAATTTTTTGCCCTTCACTAGACTCATCTTGACAGTTTTTTGTCGAACAGAGTCACAGGCAAAAACAAAACGACAACCCACGCAGTGGTGCATCATCAACTCTCCGCGAAAGATGAAGTTCGATGCTGCATGCTTAGCCAGTCATGGTGACGGTCTTCTGGTACTGTGAAGAGGTTATTCTGTCTGATGTTCAGCCTCGTGGTGCAACGACCAAGTATCAAGTGTACTGAATTACCATCAGAAAATTGTTCGTCGGCACACAATTTCTAACGAACTTTTCTGTTACAACACAGGGCCTCACACAAGTCTGCGTTCCCGAGAGAGGCTCACTAGATTGCTCTTCCTTGTCCGCCCTAAAACTCGGATCTCGCACCTTCCAACTTCGATTTGTTTGGCCCAGTGAAGGATGTTCTATGCGGAAAGCGTGGGTGATAGGGACGTCGACTAATAAAATAATACCATGCAGGCATATAGGCCCGCCTAGTAAGGCGGCGTAAGGCCGTCTTATTAAACAGAGTTTATGTTCAAGAAACGGGTTTCGAAGCCAAGGGTAGGAAATAATATGGTGTGCTATGATCTTGAATAAAACAAACCAGCTTTCAACAAAGACGTGTTTCGTCACTTATTGAACGTCACTCATATTACAAACGTTACATCGTATGATCCCTTAGCTGTTTCAGGCTGAAAAATTAATACAACAGTAGGTGGACATATGAACAAGCCTATGTAAAATTTTGAACATTTTCCAAAAGCTGAACGGTTATAGTAATGTGGCTGATATAAAATATGCCTGCTAAAAATTAGAGATATGTGGTTGAAATGAAAATTTAAAATATTTCATTACTGACACCGACTCCTTTACCATTTGTTGCTCTCAACTCTTTTGAAAATGTCTCGATGTATGTATTGTTTGTGACACTGTTTGCAGTGTGAGCGTTTAATTCGTCTGTTGCAATGATAGCTTCTCCATAGCCTTCCATTTCATTGCGTTCTCAAATGCAAAAGTCCATGAACATCGATCGTAGAGGCTAATGAATGTGACGGGCGGCATATTCCATGTTTGGAGAAAATTTGAGTTTCGTTCGCTAATTGATCCTTTAAATGGTATCCGCATTATCAATGAATGTCATCCTGTTCCAGATGGAAACTTCTCCAGTTCATCACAACTGCCATACAGCAAGGAGAAAAACAACCTGATGATACAGTCTCAAAAGCGCAGGGCATGTCAAGTTTAGCAAAGTTTTCCAAATGATCATTGTTCTGAAAGACACTGCTGTGGTTCTACGATCACAAAACGTCATCTAATCAGCGAGCAGCGTGCGAAAGTCTGTGCAGCAGACGAAGCGAGCATGTTTCGGTGTGTTGAGCAGTGAAATTTTGTCCGACATAATGCGCCAAATATTTCTTCGACGACGTCAGCTTCGCAGGGGTATTGGGAACTGCAATCTGCAACATGTAATGTAGAATAGAATACTGCTCCGCATTAATTTATGCTTCCCTTTTTAATATTTCATGGTTCGTACTTACTAATCTACTGAATTTGTACGGCAGCAAGAGCTCTGCGATATGATGGTCGGTTGTAAGATGTATTCCTGTCTATGTCTTCCTCTGCAGTTTTGCTCTATACATCTTTCTCCACTCCGTCCAGCAGCATGAAAGTCATTTGCTGATGTGTTACTAGTTGTCTTCTCATCCTGTCTCTACTTCTTGACACTATTTTCCATATATTTCTTTCCTCACCAGTGCTGCCGAGAACCTCCTCATTCCTTCCTCATTAGTCCACCGAACTTTCAACATCCTTCTGCAGCACTACATCTCAAACACTTTGATTATCTTCCGTTCCGGTGTTCCCACCGTCCATGTTTCATTACCACTCAATTTAGTGCTCCAAAGGTACATTCTCAGAAATTTCCTCAACAAGTTAAAGCCTATGTTTGATACGAGCAGGCTTCTCTTGGCCAGGAGTGCCACTTTTCCCAGTGCTAGGTTGCTTTTTATGCCCTCGTTCTCTGTTCATCATTGGCTAATTTTGTGCCTAGGTAGCAGAATTCCTTAACATCGTCTACATCCTGCTCCTCAGATCTAACGTTAAGTTTCTCCCTGTTCTCATTTCTGCTTCCATCCATTACTTCCGCCTATCTTCGGTTTACTCTCAGTCCATATTCGGTACTCGTTAGACTGCTCATTCCATTCGACAGATCCTGTAATGTCTCTACACTTTCACAGAGGATAGCACTGTCATAAGCGAATATTATCACTGGTATCCTTTCACACTGACTTTTAATCCCAACGTCGAACCTTGTTTTTAATTCCGTCATTTCGTGTTCAATTGACGTATTGAACAGTAGGGACAAAGGACTACATGCAGTTCTTGGATTTCAGCTATTTTGCTGAAAATTTAGTTAGCAAGAGACTTCCAGGCAAATGAACAAAAGTTTTATTGCACAATGTCGCAGTAGTTCACCCTCTCTTTTATCGTAACTCATCCTGTTACTTCAGCGTTTTCTGGATTTTGTGTTTGCTGAAAATCGACACTGAAATGCACTCTCTCGTCCAATATACGTTTAAGAAGTAATGCAGGTGTTGTACTAACGATCTTAACTGAGCCTCCTTAAATGTTTTTTCTGTGCTGCCATTAATTTGGTTTTGTCCTATAACAGTCAGGGTCTCTTCATGTACAAATTTGGTGTCGCTCCATGTGGATCATTACCGGTGTTTGACCGTCTGTTAGCCAGTATTGTCTTTCCCTGTTTTTACGCGTACTTTGCATTATACCGCCGGTACACGACGCCAGCTGTGCCGAGTGCTGAAAGTGCCACTGCCACTTCCCCTTCGCCCCTCTCGCCGATCAGCGTCCCTCGTGCCTACCTCGCCGCTCTTTCCCATCCCGCAAGACGTGCGTAACGCCACAGATAATGACCCCTCCATCACCCTCCTAGAGAAAACGGCCATTAAAGTTTGTCGACGTCACACTTCCACGCCGGACAAGCCATGTGCTCTTCTCCTGTCAGTCGAAGTTTGTTTACAAACATTGCTTGCGCTTGTGTCGCACAGAACAATATTCTAGATGTGAACATTGTCGTATTTTGTGAACTGATTAAAAACTCACTGCATTCTTTCCCTTCCTTTATATGAAGTTTTATGAATAGGACGAGAATATTGTTAGTTGTTTCGTCACTATGGACACAACTTTTAATTACCTTTTGTAGAGTTTTGGTTCAAATGGTTCAAATGGCTCTGAGCACTATGGGATTTAACTTCTGAGGTCATCAGTCCGCTAGAACTAAGAACTACTTAAACCTAACTAACCTAAGGACATCACACACATCCATACCCTAGGCAGGATTCGAACCTGCGACCATAGCGGTCGTGCTTTTCCAGACTGTAGCGCCTAGAACCGCTCGGGCACTCCGGCCGGCCTGTAGAGTTTTGCCTGTGTGTTGTCCATTCTTGTTACTTTGTTTTACAAGCTTATTTTATGTCATTTGACAGTCCCCTGGTTTCATCCTTAATTCCAGTGTTTTGTCAGCATATTTTGTAGCCGTGAAACTTCATATAACCATTATCTGTAACTAATAAATGGTGGCTGTACTAAGATTTTACATTTGTTATCACTTTTTGTTATCACTTTTTAACCCAAGCTAGGTGTTAATGTTCTGCAGTAAGTCAATTTATTATGTTTCTTTTTACCCAAATACTTTGATTACCATAGAATTAAGTGTTTTTTTTTATCCTAGCAGTTTCTTCCCCTGAAACTAACAGAAACCATGACCGTTCAATCCTGTTTTGTGAAGCGTTATGGCATCATTTTAACCCCGTTTGTCCAAAGACTTGATTACATGGGCTGTGATGATCTCAACTATTACAGGAAAAACTGTATTGTGATTTGAATAGTTAATATCTTAATACTTTCGTAACTCATGAAAATTTATAAACTTGACTACATGTAAGTCCCCCCCCCGTCCCCAGTTACAAAAATTAAAACAATTGCAACACATCCCCCCCCCTCAATTGTATTAAGGCCCCTACTACGGCAAACCGTCTTTCTGGGGAGTGACTGAAGCCCTATCGTAACCAATATTTGTCACCACTTCTCTGGAAGGGGGAAGAAACGTACAGGATGGCAGCCAGTCAAAGAATATTATAGGGAATTGGTTTAAGAAATTTATTTTAGAGGCCCAGTGGAATCTTCACAATTTTTCTCCCAGAGTAATTCATGCCGTGTCTACGTGACACAAGTCGCTTCTTTTTCAAAACCGAGCCAGTTCTGTCCAGCTAAACCTGCTGACCAGAGACGCTTTGAGCTCTCTGCTGAAACTGCTAGCGAATTCACGCCATTGGTTTTAGCCAATAGTGTGTGCGGGATACCGATCACGTGTGAGGGAGATGGAGTGTTCTGTGGAGCTGAACACAGTTGCTTCTCTCTCTTAGAATCCAGACTTCGAGGAGCACAGACATCTTCGTGGAAGGCAGAGCCTCTGGCTCTGCTCTTCGCGACCGACCACCAACGTAAGTCAACATGAACCGCTTCTCCTTCCGTTGCCCATTTCATTTAATTGTTAGACCTCCTAGATTGACCTAAAACTGCTAACTTCCGACCCCAGGCGCGCCTTTTGTACTCCGTATCTATCGCTATCGCTTGCGCCTTTGTCCCGCACTGTCCGTGGGGTTGGCGTGGTTAAATCGGATTTGGCCTGTCAATGTGAAGGGGTGGTCGGATGCCCTTCCTGCCGCCACCCCGTACCCTCCGGGACGGAATCAGAGTACCCCATCTGTCTGCAGCCAGTGTAAATCACGGAAAAGTGCGGATGTGTTTCAAATGTCTGTGAGTCGTGGAACTGAGGTGGGATGTGGGGACCAGCCCGGTATTCACCTAGAGGGATGTGGAAAACATCCTAGAAACCACATCCAGGCTGGCTGGCAACCGACCTTCGTTGTTAATCGGGGTGGGGGGGGGGGATTCGATCCGGGGCTGGCGCGCCTACCCGAGTCCAGGAAGCAGCGCATTAGCACTCTCAGCTAGCCTGGAGGGTTGCTTTTTGTACTCCGTATATTGAAATATATCCTCTTTTTTGTACTTAATTCCCTGTTTTATCATTTAACGGCAGCCTGGATGCCCACTCTCTAATCCTGACCGCTCGACCTCCTGCACCCTGTCATCACGAGGGATATCTAACAATCGCCTCCCCCCACCCCCCTTTCCCAAACCCTGTATACATTTACAACTCTTTTTAAACCTGGCACTCCGTTTTTGGTCTTCCGGTCTTGTTGTTCACTCTTGGCTCTTGTGCATATTGTGTGTTATCTGATGGTTCAAATGGCTCTGAGCACTATGGGACTCAACTGCTGAGGTCATTAGTCCCCTAGAACTTAGAACTAGTTAAACCTAACTAACCTAAGGACATCACAAACATCCATGCCCGAGGCAGGATTCGAACCTGCGACCGTAGCGGTCTTGCGGTTCCAGACTGCAGCGCCTTTAACCGCACGGCCACTTCGGCCGGCTGTGTTATCTGACTTTAGCCGTATTTTTCTCAGAATTTGGAATATCTTTCACCATGTGGCATTACTGAATACTTTTCTGGCCCTACAAATCCTATGAACGTTTCTTGATTCTTCTGCAGTCTTGCTTCCGTTATTAAGCGCAACGTGAGAAAGGCCTCTCTAGTGACTTTACCTTGCTATGGAATTTGTTGACTGATGGAGGTTATCCATTTCACCTCACAAATGATATTAAGAATCTATAACAAATACCTGAATTGGTGTATATATGGGAAAAATAACGACAGAGCCAATGAACACAAACAAAAGGGTAGCACAAAAATGCTCTATTTCTCTAACATTCTCCAAAATGTATCTATATTTTTATAATACATATATAAATTTATATGTGCTTGACATGAGAAGGAAGATGACCATCAAATAGGAGGTTGTAAGTTGCATCAGATAGCCTAAAATTACAACCTAACATTGTCGGTAGATAAAACGAAAGTAATGAGATTTCCGGGCAGACAACCAGTAATAACTAAAATAGTAGTGAATAACAAAATCATGGAGAAAGTAAAACATTTTAAATGTCTAGGATGCGACATCTCTTACGAGTATAAACTTGATGTGGACCAAAATTTAAATAAATTTACTTCCATATGTGGAACGATCGTAAAATGATTGCAACGAGGAAAGAAAATCAGTTGAAGCTCTATAAAAGAATAGCGGTACCAGCCCTTACTCATTTGAGTGAAACATGGGCAACAACAAGACACCAAGAAAGTAAAACACAGGCTCAAGATATGAGGAAGGCTGTGCGAGGGAAGATAGAAAAATAAATGTAGATATAAGGAAACATTTGGAAGTACATACTCTAAACGAGAAAATAAAGGAAAATAGGAGGAAATGGAAGGAAAACATAGACCAGGTAGGTGAAGAAATATTAATTAAAAATGCTCCAGAAGAAGGAATATGGGAAGTCCATACAAGAGATGGTTACCACAACAGGCAGTCTGCTTAATACGTGAAGTGAAAAAGATCCTTTTTTCATATTTTTTTAGCCCACATACGTAAATAAACTACCCATAATCTTTAATACGATTAGATTCATATCCGTTTGATACATGATCTGTAATAGATCTCATGTTTTGATGCGTGACACTTCTATGTATTTTGGAGTTAAATAATACTTTGTAACTCATAGCTCACTGATGTCATCTGCTGCGAGCTATGGACAATTGGCGCACGCTTCTGCGTGTTACTGTGCCCAGTACTACCTGCTTATACCACGTAAGAGCAGCTACACCTGCAAGGTGGTTACATAATGACAGATCTATGTAGGCTTGATCCTGTTTTGTATTCGTTTGATTACATTGCTTACTTCAAAGAGGTACTCTTGTTTTCTCTCTTTTTTATGGTGCAAGATATATATTTTTCTGACAAAGGCAGTCTCTGGGTTTGATCCTTTTTCAGCTACGCCTCGTTCTATGTATTTATAGGACACTGCTACGACTTTCAGAATATTTGATAAGGGCAATTTTTTGCTGGGAAGTTTTGTATGCTTGGTATCTTATGTGCCAAACACCATGTAATACTAGTAAGTTGTGTTACAATTTCTTATAGTAACTCCAATTTTGAAAACTGGGGTCATGCCATCTCTAAAAAAATGTATATTTTACTCTTAGTCTAAACTTAAGAAGTGTGAAACAAGTGAAACGTGTCATTGAGATATAAATTATAATTATAACGCTGGAGACAGGACTGTTCGTTCATAACCTATAATTTATTACAATAGTGCCATTTAGTGAGCCACGCGTAATTTGATGCATAATATCTGCAATCCAGATGTCGATTTATTTAATTTGAGGGTCAGTTTAACCTGAAAACTGAGGCATAGATAGCAAACATTGGTAATTGGTACGCACTACTGGCATAAGGTTGCCTGGGAATGGAAGGACCAGGCCCAATAAGGACTGAAAATAATTCATATCAAGACTTTTACTAACATTCCTCAGGATAAATAACTTGACCAATAAGGTCATCACGACCTTGACTTATTAAAACAAAACTATGCAGTCATATAAAATAATTTAACCAAAGCTGTTCTATGTATCAAATTGATCAACAATGTTATCAAATATTTCATTGAGATCAAATAACAAAATGGTTATTTCTTCTCAACTCTCCAAAAGTCATTTATAGGAATATGAAGTTTGAAAGTTTAAACTTACAACAAATGTTATTTTGTTTCTAAAAATATATAATTTTTGCCTGACACTGCTTACTACTACTGATGGAATATTATAGCAAATTTCAATAAAGATAGTATTTCACCAACTGAAATTACGTAACAATCTCTTCAACGGTTCGAGGAAAACAGTCTTCAAAACAGTCAGGCCATAAACAGAATACATTTGACTAAAATGCAGCTAATAATTACGGTTTACCTAAAGAGGAATTCATTAAAAGAAAACAAAAACAACTGAAACTGCTCGATATGAAACTACAATGCATCAGATAATGTAATCAAGACAGACGCACCCAGAATTACTTAGGGCAGACCTGATACGCTGCTCACCACGCTTCTCCTTCTCCAAGAAACCGTTGGAAACACGCACCAAGGCACAGAAATACAATCATAGCATGATCAACAGAGAAGTAATTTTCAAGTAAAACGAGTAGAACTTTAAGTCATCCGATTACACACTGGCAGCAGAGACAAAATAGTTCTGAAAAGCCTCTAAAAATAATAAGGTAACTTTCCTAGTCAATCATTCCGACTTACACCAGTAAAGAAGTTCAGTGTTCAACGAAGATTCAGCTTCATATCGTACCACGAGGTGGAAACGATAAGTAATTAACCACTGTGCGGGATAGAAAACACAGGTGGAAGGAAGACACAAACGGTTGGCAGATGAATGTCACCTATGTAAACGCAGTCTTGGAAGTATAACTCATCAAAATACATACAACTATAATTTCCCCTCACAGCCTGCGAGCTCCAAATAAGTTAAGCAAGTGGCTTGGCAGTTTAGTACCAATGCAGAAACCAAAAACGTTATTTGGACTTCATGAATAATATCACATTGAACATAAAAGATATTTACAAAACCACTACAATTTAAAATACACAACAAAATCACAACTCTGTGATACTTACCAAATGGAAGCCATTACGTTTTGAAATGAGCGACATGCCTCTCAAAATGCTTGGCCAAACGTAGGAATATGGAACAACAACAGGAGGCTAAACCGAGTAGAAGGACATAAACATGTGCAGGAAGCAAACCAGCCCCAATTACCTGTCTGTGTCAATTCCAGTTTTCGTTGCACGTCCTTTGTGTCAGGAAGACGCTCAGCCAGATCAACTTGGAAGTCACACGGCCGTTAGATCATACAGCCGGCCCGTTTCCCCACAGACCGACGCTGTTTGTGCTGCTTGACTAACTGCCTCCCTGGCAAACAGCTTCAAAGGCAATCACGGCAAACGTGCCACAGGCAAACATGCCACGCCCTCATCACGAAAAAGATAATGTTCCAGGAGACGTGGAGTGAGCTGTCGATCCAAGAACGGTTCGGTACTGAACACACAATGATTAAACTCCCAATTTTATCAGAATTACCAGTTATCAAGACACTTGTTTTTTAATAGTTTAGAAAAATAATTTTTAAGGGTCTTGCAATGTGTGTTTTGTGCTCGAACTCTTACAGATTTAGAGAAATGATTTTATTTTCATGCAAAATCGAATTTTCGCTCGCAATCGTAGATCTGCATTTATACTTCTGTGTTACAAAAAGCAGCTTGCCTCTCTCTCTCTCTCTCTCTCTTTCTCCCCTTCTTTGTGTGTGTGTGTGTGTGTGTGTGTGTGTGTGTGAATGTGTTTGTGTGTAAGGGAAAGAGAGAGTGAGAGAGAGAGACGTGAGGGGGGAGGGGAGGAGGAGTCCTTGTATGTTCTCATGCTCGACGCCGCTACTAATTTGGTAATTTGGGTAAGTAATTTTTTTCTTTTTTGGGTGGGAAGATAACATTTTTGAGGTATCGATCTGAGGTATCGTCTCTGTCTTGCACCTTCATTGCGTTTGGCCATGTTGTATTGCACAAAAGCATATTTTGCAATAGAGTTCTCTTGAGCATAACGAAAATATGCAGTTTAAGTGACATATCACAATAAAGATCTTGTCAAAACATTTTCTTCTCATCTAATAATAGTGCTTGGTCAGCACGAACATTGTGTGTGTGTGTGTGTGTGTGTGTGTGTGTGTGTGTGTGTGTGTGTATGTAGCTGACGTGTTTTTTTTTTTCCAGGTGTGGCAAACACATTGACGTAGCCATCCTGCTGGTGACGTTTTAGACACCGAATTAACATTGTGGCGCATAACAACACTCTTCTGGCAATGGCAAGTCACGCCCCAGTCCCTGGAAGCTCGAAGTTGTCGTTGAAGATGTTCAGATGTTCAGATCCCTCACACGTCGCGGTTTCTCAGAAATCCACGGGCTTTACTTCTTGAGAAAGGCAGTTCGCTGCAGTGGCCCCGCTCGGCCGTGGGCTGTACACATATGGCTTATGTGGCGCCGTAATGGCGATAACTGGAGGAAATCCTTAAAGCTTGGCTTGCGGTAAAGAGCACACAATTTGATTTTCCCAGAGGATGCCATTTATTGATTGCTATTGTTTTCATGACACTTCATTTACCACATAATACGTTATAGAAAATATTTTTTATCCCCACCAATCTGCAGTTATCGCAGATTACACAGTAATAACATCTATAGGCACATATGTGATCGCACGACATGCCGGCCTTCTACTACGCAATCATGAACAAAATTTTACTTCCCTCATTCTCGACAACTGATGAGATCCACTCCTTAATGACCATCCATCATGGTCCTATCAGCAGCACACCTCGCTACCCTCTCGACCTACGTGTCTGCCGAAACAAGAGAGCTTCTGTATCAATCGTTTAAGTCAATTCGAGCCAAGGAAATTATCCGTTGCTATATATACAAGAGAACTGCTCAGCTAATAGAAAGCTCTTGATGTAGGTGATGCTGTGACACAAGGCCACATCACCAACGTGCCATGCTGTAACTTCCGCAACACTGAATGTTTATTACTCAGCACACTGCTGCTTCTCTCAACAACATTTGTCAGTACCAGGAATTTGATCGTGTTTAAATCGTTCCTAATGTTAATTTAACACATTTTAACGTTGTAACTATTATATCAATCTTTCAGTGCTTTTCCATCTTCACATATAATTTAAAAATGTTGATGGAAGGCTGCTGTTGGTTCCTTCCTGTAGAGGAATCTTGCTCTTAAGATTTTCCCCTCTTTTTCGACGTGTCTTATTATTGTACGACAACTTTCCATCGCCTTCTACCCTCTCTCACTTTGCGTACATCGATTAAGCAATTACATTTAACCGAAAGATTTGAGACCAGTAATTTTATGATAAGCCCATAAGAAAATATTTATTCACTGAATAATCTATTTCAGGCATTATTACAGTCATTGACACTGTGGTTATACATTTTTACATTTATGTGGTGTTAACCTGCCGTATTTTGTCTCTCTCCATTTTGGAAACCAGGAACTCTTCTGACCCATATGTTTTTGTGCGTCTCGCGCGACGAGTTTTCGTAGTCTTAGACACTTGCTATGAGCCCAATTAGCTGAAGGGTTGCTGTTCCTGTGCGCTGCTAAACCCGTAGCTTACGTTGCTTCCGTCAGTTGAACAATGAGTGTGGTTCCATTTTCAGTTTATATTTATGTGTTCACATACAATATTACATTACGTTTTATCGCACTCGCTGTACGCGGCAATACAATGCATATGCTGCGTTACCCTTCACATTATTCTGATGTACGTTCTTTTCGAATGCAAGTGTCCTATCCGAAATAATTTGTTTTCTATTGCCAATGGTATTAATTTTGTATTCAGCTCTTACCCTTACGTTCTTTAACTCGTGTACTCTTTTCTTCTTGTTTTAACATAAAATTCAGTGCTTGTGGAATGTGCATCTTTCTCTAGTCCCGCACTGCACCACAAAGGTAAGAACTATTTTTCACGTAAATGTGGATAGATTTTATTAGGTACTTACCACTACTTCTTGCTATCATATCTTCACGTCCGTATATTCTTCTTACTATTAAGCTGACTCATAATGGTTATATTTCTGCTGATACCTTCAGGTATACACGACTTGAAAAGTTCAATCTTACTTTCCTACCTAAGTACTAACCAGTTAATATTTTGCTCATTTCTTATTGCAGAATCACATAACCCATTCAACTACCTACTAAAGCAAATGTGAACCATTACCAGTTGTCTACATTAGTCTATCTTCTTTACCTTAATAATCTGTGGCCCATTATTAGTTGCCCACAGTAGTTAATCCCCTTTTACTTCCTTATTCTCTCTTCTTTATGTACCTTAATAATCTGTGGCCCATTATCGGTTGCCTGTAGTAATTCATCATCTCTAACATTTTATGTACCTTAATAATCTGATTTGTTAGCTCCAGCTGATTTCCTGTCGGTACTTACCTTTCTTGAACGCAAGTATTGATTTACAGTACGCAAGCAAATTTATTCACTTACCTGTCCTTTTTATTTATAACTTTTAACCGTCGTACCAGCGGATTTTATTTTTTCTGTGCCCAAATAAGCTTTATGTGTGTTACGTCAGCATACCGCAATAGTGAATTCACAATTTGTGTTGCTGACAAGACAGAAAATATTTAATATGTTTTTGTGGTACACATTACTCAAACATATGACGTTAGCGGTCCACACCTCTGAGCCTATTTTATGTTATTTTGTTTGATTATCTATTTCACGTCTTTGATTTCCATGCCTTGTAAATGTTTCATATCAGTTTTATCGAGATAGTTAAAATAAGTTTCCTCTTTTACTCTACTTGAGCGTGTCTTTGAGTTCATAATTTTTTGTTGTAATTCTTCCTCACTCTTGAAACTTCAGTACTTACAGAGCATTGTTGATAAATTTTTAGGAAGTTTGAGAGTAGACAATAGTTAATATATCGGAAAGAAAGTAAATGGCATAACTGTGGTGAGGCCATATAATTGCCACAAACCACACCAGAGCTGTGAGTCTTTTGAGGTTTTCTGGAGTCGACTACGCGATATATTTTTTTAACATATAAACGTTATACTCCTCAAGTCCTTATAGCAAGTCCATTTTCTCATAAAATAAATGCAAAATCTCGTCGTCAATCAGATAATTATAATGTTTTTATTTTTCGTTTGTCCTTCCTTTATAATCTGACCTATCGTTCTCCCTTCTTTCATATTCATAATTTTTTAAAGTAAAAATGTCTAGCAACTTATCGTTCCATAGATCCATCATTGGATTACCAAAACGATCGCCTGTTGTGGACAGCGTTGAGTAACACACTATAAAACCGAGATTTCACTTCTGACCACTGTTTGTTCAGCAGACTCGATTAATTTAATTCAACACTCTTACTTGTATCTACAATGTCTATGTTCTCTTCACATGCATGATTGAGTTTGTTTTCATATATGTTAAACAAATTTATTTGCTTGCACCGTTTTTGCCTTACTTTCCTCGATAATGTCAACAATAGTGTTGTACAACCTTCCGTACTGATCTGTCTTCTCATGTGATGCGACGTGTGTAACTTTCGCTGGCGTCGAGAAAATTCCCAATAACTGTGCGTTATTTCATACGTTCTTTACGCTTTACTTTGCAATACGCTCTGCGTAGCTACTTGTTGGCGAAAATAGGCATCAAATATACACCCTCAGTCGATCTACTCTGTATATTACTACGAAACTATCTCAGATCGAAAGGAAGTTCGTTCATTTTAAGCAGATCCATGTGAACGTTTAGACCAATTGGAGCCTAGAAATCCATTTTTATTTTGCAAAAGAGCTGTTTATGTGTAAATTAACAACTGTCCGTTCCAATTTGCATTTTAACTGTTTGAACACCATTAATCTCAACTAAATTAACTTTACTAACTTCGACAGCAGTCGCTTAAAGCTCATATTTCCTTATTACTAGAAACGGACTCGTTGCCTTCAGGAAAAACTCAGGTTTCTCAGTGCCTTTCATTCACTGATCACACCACAGTAGATTTTAAACAAGCCAGTGTAGGCTCACCTCCTGCAGATGATTCTCTGCTGTTTCACAATTCGGCAGTTCAAGTATTAATTACAAAACTTTGCCCTTATTCAGTCCCCTAAGACAGCTAATCGAATGTTGTCTTTCATTTTTTCAATTTTAACATTTGTTTCGTAATTTTTTTGATCTGTCTTCTCACTAGAAACTTCTTTTTCTGTGATAGACATTTTAATTTCTTCCTGGATTTTTTAAGTTTTTTTACCAAACTCCATAAAATTTGTTGAGAAACTCCATCATCAGATCTTCACAATCAGTAACATATGCTGTCGTACTTTTGCAAGACGATTTGTCTTCACAATTGACAGATATAATGTCTGACGATACAGTGCAGTAAATTTCAATATCAACCCTGTAGTCTTCTAATGGACTTTAACGACGTACAGGTGATCAGTGCCTTTTACATCTGAACTGTTTTAAAGTGACGAAATGTTGTCATGAAATACTGAGTCATTTAACTATGACACTGTCTCATGTGAATCTTACACAATGTACTTTTCGTTCTCTCTCTCTTGAGGTGAGTAACGAACCTCCTTGTTCCACCTAAGTTTTAAATGTTACTAGTTTCTTACAGTTGAAATACAAAGTAAATGATTACTACTTGCTGTATTCGCAAATTCTAAACTGCTATCGTGGTGTGTACTGTTTTACTCCCTGCTGCACTACTGTTAGTCTGTGCCACGCTGTTCAGCGGGCCTCCAGCGATAAGAGCTGACAACCCTGTCGTGCGTCGCCCCTGGAGGCTGCAGGCGTGGCTGGCAAGGCGGGTGGTCTCCGGCTGCTTATCTCCTGCCACGTATAAATGGCCACCCGGCGCGCTGTGCTGTAGTCGCCCACTGAAGCTGCCTTGGTGGCCGTGTCCAGCTGCTGCCACCGTCCACATCATCATTTCCAACAGCTATCTATGAAGAGATACGATGGCATCGCATCCAAATCTCTTAGTCCTTGCTCTTGATGTCCGTCTCTTATTTGACATTCCTTATCACAGTCGTTTGCATTATAAACGCCTTATCAGCAGTTACAGCAGCATAAACTGTCACTCATTGACATGCAATGTTGTGTACATTTCTCCAAAAGTCAGTATCACGGTACAGTTCACTGTTACCTATCCTACACTGTGTTCTTTGCGACTGCTAAAAATTATTATGGTGTATCCAATCCTTGACACTGTCATATGGGTTTTAATGACACATATTCACTGTTCAGTCCAATTTTTCACTGTTTCAGCCTAAATCCATCCATATTCATTCAAAGGTATGCCATATACAACACTCTCCTTTCACTGGTAAGATGAGCCCTGGACTCTGGTCGTAACGAAGCAATCGTACATGCGATGTTGTCCCTGAAGCCGTGCCACTCCGTCACAGGTCACAGTTTCTGTGGGAGCCACTAACCTTGCCTCTTCAGAGACGTTATTTCGCTTCAGTGAATACGGTCGTTCCGGTAGTCGGACATATGTGGTGGATGTGGCTGTAATGGTATTAATTGGAGGAAATCCTTAACTACCTGGCTTGCGATAAAGAGTACACAGTTTCACTTATTCGAGGGTTGCCACTTACTGACCTCTGCGGTTTTAATCACATCACACTTCTGCCTAAACTTAACCGTTAACTCACGAGGTGTGGTCTCTCAGGCCGCGTGAAAATTTTCGAACTCGCTCTCCAAGGCCAGTTGTGGTGGAATGCATCTACAATCCCCATACCCTCCTTACGTTACCAAGCCTACGATGTCTTGTTGCCGGTTGCGTTATAGCCCTTGGTGTTAATTGTTGACATGTGTTATGGATAAGTTTTGAAGTCTCCTAGACCGCGCCCCGTGAACTACATACCTGTTTCCTTCAGTACGGTACCGTATACCTCAAAATGTGTTGGTACGTATGTGTCATTTTTAACTTTCCCGAGTTTCATAACATTGTTAGTCGGTCCACGAAGGAAGGTGTCGGTGATACAGAGCAAGAAATAAACGAAAAACACGACGATTTTACATTAGCCAGAGATCACAGTTCTGCTGTCGAACAAGATTATTATTCAGAGGAAGAACTTCAGGGAGGTTGTGATGGAGATCTGTTTGTTTCTTCAATGAAATACTTAAAGTGTCTGTTAAAATCGAATATGTTCTGAGTGGTGATGGCAAACAATAGTTCCCAGCAAAGCTGTCAATTTGACAGGCTTTCTTTTTGTACCTATCGTGTGGATTTACAGGCTTCCTTTGTGTACCTATCGTGTGGAATTTAAATCCGAAAATTTAAACCCTGGAATTTAGTTTAAGTTGGCAAATTTTCGGAATTTAAAATTCAGTACTCTAACGGTATATTTATGTGTACTATTTAAAAGAACTATACAAAATTATGTGCTTTGAAGCATCTTACAATACTGTTTTTAATGTGTTACTGTAGCTTCATTGTGACTACTTCTAACATTTTGACACAGTTCCCGATTTGTTCTACATGATATCCTTATCCCACTAGCCAGCCACGCGGGCTGCCTATTACTGCTAGTATCCCGTTTAGAACGTTCTAATCGAAAGCAACTTTCAAAGAGCATGAGGAATGTATTAAGGAAAGCATTATATCTATCATCTATATTATCGGCTCTATAAACATCCTGCCACTCTTGTTTCTTGACAAGGTTTAAAAACCTCCCTATTGCTGTTGGATTAATTTTCCTAAGTAGTTTGTAATTATATGTGAGATCTGTTTGAGTACAAAAGCCTTTTAGTGTTAAAATTTGTACATCATGGTTTGAAAGGCCATTCACCCTTTTACTAACTGAATGCCCATCTAGTAATGAAGAATGAATGAAAATATTGTCTGTGGCTGCGCTACTGTTCCCCTGCACCCTAGTTGGAAAAAACACATTATGCATCATATCGTATGAATTTAGGTGATTTACCAATATCCTCTTTTTTGCATCACCATACTCAAAATTTATATTAAAGTCACCACATATAACTAATTTATGGTACTTATTACAAAATGAATTAAAAACCCTCTCTAGCTTGAGCAGAAATGCTCTGAAGTTAGGGGATCTACAAACAGCAACAACTAGAAGTTTAGTTTCACTAAATTCGACTGCCCCTGCACAACAAATATCTGTTCAGTGCAGAACCGTGATACGTCTATGGATTAAAATGGAATACTATTTTTACGTACATAGCCACTCATGGATGGGAAAAGACCTAGAGGGCGCCCAAGAACACGGTGGAAAATGGGAGTGAGAATATCTGTAGAAAGGAGAGGTGTGACCTGGCAGCAAGTGGAGGAAGAAAAGTGGTGGGAGGACCGAGCCAAATGGAGAGGACTCATCAGCACCCAGACCCGGCAGTAGCTGGAGCGGAATTTGGATATAGATAGATAGATAGCCACTCATCCAATCAGCAAGGAATTCCTTGAAAAACAGCCAGATAATCTGTATCCTGGTAAAAGAAACACGGTGGCCGTCAATAGACTTTGAACGGTGAATGGTAGTTAGAGCTAGATGCATCGGACAATCCACTTCGGAAATCGTTGGTAATTTAATATACCGCGATCCATAGTAACAAGAGTGTGCCAAGAATACCACATTTCAGGCATTTCCTCTCACCATGGACAACTCATCGACCGAGAGCAAAGATGTTTCCGTAGAGTTGTCAGCGCCAACAAACAAGCAACACTGGTTCAAATATCTGCAAAAATCAATGTGGGGCGTAAGACGAACGTATCAGTTAGGACATTGCGGAAAAATGTGGCGCTAATGGGCTCTGGCAGTAGATGACCGACGCGAGTGTCTTTGCTAACAGCGCGATCTTGACTGCAGCGCTTGAATGCGTTGGTTGGACGCCACACGACTGAAAAACCGTGGCTTGGTCACATGAGTCCAGGTTTCAGTTGGTAACAGCTGATAGTCGGCATCGAGTGTGGTGCACACCACATGAAGCAATTAGTAACAGTATTTGCTTGATAAAGATCGTTATCTGGAAATTTATATTCTTCCTTGAAGTGCCAGAAGCATGAACTTTTAGACTGACTGAAGGTGATCGAAGATTAGTGTTATCCCGGGAACACGATAACTAGTCCCCATTGGTAACAATTTCACAGCCTTCCCCAGTATGGAAAACACGCGATGCGACTGTTATAGCCGGCCGCGGTGGTCTCGCGGTTCTAGGCGCGCAGTCCGGAACCGTGCGACTGCTACGGTCGCAGGTTCGAATCCTGCCTCGGGCATGGATGTGTGTGATGTCCTTAGGTTAGTTAGGTTTAACTAGTTCTAAGTTCTAGGGGACTGATAACCACAGCAGTTGAGTCCCATAGTGCTCAGAGCCATTTTTTTGCGACTGTTATACTTCGTATAAAATAGCTTTGTAATCGAAAGATTTATGTTGCGGGAGTAGAGCTACCAGCTCGTACACAATATGTCACATGCTTCTTCCGCCGACGGCCGCGCGTGCGCCAACAAAATGTGGCTTGCGTCACCTGGGTCCCTCCCACACCGTAGACACTGCATTCGCCCAAGACACTGCTGCTTGTGCCTGTAGAATAGAAAACACAGCGATCATATGCATATTAAGAACAATGCATATTAAGCCCAACTACTGGACTCACAGAAGCGTGAATCACACAGTTATTTTAATCGAAGTGTCTAGCACTTCGTTGGTGGTCAGCGACTCACTTAAATATTTTGTGACCTTCGATCGCGTACGTGGTGTTTCTACAATATAACAGGACTGACGGTGTCGCACGGTAAGTACACAAGTGCGGAACACAAACGACCAACGGTTGTGAAGCGTGAAGGCGAATGTGGCATCTCCGTCATCTGTAGACAAATCACTGTGGTCGTGGCCTTCACTTATGTAAAAGCTGTTGTTTTGTTTCGCCGGAGAAATGATAAGTGTACCAACAGAGCAACAAATTTTCGTGGAGTTTCGCTCGAAACTTGGAAGAATTGCTACTGAACGACGTGTGTAGCGAAGACTCTTTAGTACTTACGCGAGTTTTTGAGTGTTTCAAGCAGTTACAAAATGGTCTGAAATAGGCACGGAAAGTGACTCACGCCCGGACGCCCTTCAACATCAAACAGGGGTGAAAATATAAAAAAAAGTGGGTGATATGATTCGATCTGACCGTCGGTTGGATAATCGTTTAATTGCTGAAACTCCAGGAATTGACACAGAGCGTCTAAACCATACTTTACATAACCAGTTTAAAATGAAAAAATATGTCCGGAACAGTTGCCGAAAATTTTGACAACTAAACAAAAAGAAGCTAGTTTCAATGATTGTACTGACACTCTGAATGCTATTGAAAATTATCTTGATGTCTTGGAAAGAGTAATAACATGTGACGAACCTTGGTTTTTCTCTTATGATCCTGAAACGAAGCGCCAGTTCATGAAATGAAAGGGCCCAACATCACCGACGGCGAATAAAGCTCAAATAAGAAAATCAAGATGCAAAGCGAAGACGATTTTTTTTTTCGATGTTAGTCTTACTGTATTTCTTACTGTGTTTGTGCAGGTCAAACTGTTATATAACAATAGTACTTCAAAGTTGTTCCTCAAACCCATGAGAAAATAAGCCAAACACCACACGATTTGTGGAAGAACAAGCCATGGGTTCTGCAACAAAACAATCTCATTGTCTGTCAAGAAGCGTCTAAGGAGGTATAGCATACTCATTCGCCTGATCTAGCAACATGCTACTTTTGTCTATTCCCCAAGGTCAGATTTACATTAAAAAGGATAATATTTCAGTCCACTGAAGCAGTAAAACTAAAGGCGGTACGCGTCATCGCAGAACTCACAGAGGAAGACTTCAAGCACTGTTTCCACCAATGGTAAATTTGCATGGAGCGTTGTAGGGATAGAGGAGGGGAGTATACTGGGCAAGATAGTAAATAAACATGTGTGCTTTTGAAACAAAATGTTTCAGTTTTAAGGTCACACCTCGTATCTACTATCGATATCCAGCCAAATTGCATGCGGGAGAACGAGTAACAAATAAAAACATAAATAATACGAAATGTAATAAGTTTCCTTTAATTTATGTCTATGTCCACAATCTTTTTTCCTTAACACATTACCGGTTTCGGTTTTTAATGGCCATCATCAGATCTGCAGCAAAAATGGGAAAAATATAAATACACTCGCAAATTGGATACAGCTTAAGAACAATACATAGAGCATATTGAAAAGTAGTACTGACAAAATTTATATTTGTGCGCTTTAAATATGAAGAGGCATATCTGTTTCATAAAAACAAAGTCCAAATGTACTGCAGCCATAGTGGCATCGTCAAATGTTAAATGCGGAAACCGCACCAGCATCGTCAAATACATATAAATCACATCAAATGCACGAGTCATGTTGTCAGTAAAACTACTGTTTAAAACAAGCTGCCGTACAGTAGCCCGCGTAAGTTGAGCAGATGTCGCTAATGTCGGCATACACTAGTTTCCAGTAATTAATTGAAACTGCGAAAATAAAAGGGTTATACAATAGTTAAAGTCTGTAAGAAGCTTATAAAGTATAAAAGGTGTTACAGTAATAAAAAGCAATAAAATGAAGAACACGACAAAAGCAATATTGTTAAAAAGACGAAGAGTTAAAAAACAGTGGTTGACATATGGTCTAGTGTCAATATTCTAGACAATGACATAAATATTAAACAGCGTTGATATTGCACCGGGTAATATTAAACAACATAAAACAAATCGCTTAAGGAGCTACAAATGAAAGAAAATATAGTTCTGCACATAATCAGCGCTCTCTGTTAGCGCTAACGCCAGAATTCCGTACAAGCGGGGAAGTGGTTGGAGGAACGTGACCGGCGGAGCACCCCTCGCACCCTGCGGTACTCCGTTGCAAGAAAAGAATGATAAAATTCCGTAACAGTGGATGATCCACATTATCTGATTAATGCAGTCTATGAAATGAATAAAGAAGGTACAAGAACCTACTGGAGTCATGCGTAAACAGGAAGAAAACTAAGTAAATATGGTGATGCACTCAATAATAGGTGAACTTGCGAACACACTATATATAACAGAGGGGTGCAGTGATTCAATATGTTTTATGTATTGTTCTTTAGCTGTATGCAATTAGCGAGTGTATTGACATTTTTCCCATTTTTGCTGCAGACCTGATGATGGTCATTAAAGACCGAAACCAGTAATCTATTAAACAAAAAAGATAGTGACCATAGACGTAAATTAAAGGAAACGTATTACATATACGGGTCACTGTGTTTTTTGGCGACGATGTCGCTGCTTGTGAAATATGAAATGTGATTGTTACGTGTCATTTTAAATGGCACCTACAAGTAATTGAAGTGAGAATTTGAATTTTCATTTTATTTTGCAGTTTTTCTGTGGATGGGATTGAATCTGCGACTAGCCTGTTCGTGCAGCGTAGTGGAGCGAATCATGTCAGCCGGCAAAGTGAAAAGCCGAACCGCCGTCCCTCGCCGCTCTGGAGTGTGGGGTCTCTGCTGTTAAACGCCTAATACAAGTAACCGGCTGGGGCCGTGTTGTGGCAGGCGTCGCGACGCTACGCGCCGTATCAGCGGTCCGCTTGTATATTCCAGGTGCGTGCTGCGTGCTCCCGGTCGTGACGTAAAACTAAATGGCCGCGACCGGAGGGCCCATTAGGGGCTCGGCGGTGTGGAGCGCTGCACACGACCCTGCGGCAGCACCGCACCACACCACACACACTGTGTATATGCTTGGCCTTAGCCGCTGGCGGGCTTATCCTGTCTCTCTCTCTCTCTCTGCCTCTCCCTCTCCCACTGTTTGTCCTTTCCAGCTCTCTCACTCCACAGCAGTGTCTCATGTCTCATTCTCCATCATGTTGGCCACAAGGTGACGGAGACACCTGTTCGAAATCACTAGTGATTTTCGTTTGTAATTAAGTAGCGGCGCGCAGGGACCTGTGTTGCGCAAAAAATCTGAATTACGTTTAACGACTCCACAGGGTAAGCGGCTAATTAAATGCAAAATGGAGCTCTTAGCTGTTACATAGCGGCAGTATAATCTTATCGGCCTCTTCCAATTTTTGTGCACGGCATTATAACTTGATAGCCTAATATTAAATATCCTTATCTTCACTGCAGTAACATAAGCTGTTTCTCCCTGCTACTTCCCCTTTCATACGAGTCACGTACACCAAAGGAAATTGTGCTCGCTATCTGCCAGATATGATGTCTGGCATCTTATTCCATGGCATGCAATACTGGCCTTTAAAATAAAAAGGCTATGAAAGTGGCATGCAACTAACATCAACTGGAATGAAGTGTACTTCGTGCTCGAATAACAAATAATTAGTATTTCAGTATATCTCTACACTTTAGGTAAGAGAAACGCTATCCCTAGTGGTGTTTCACTCCTGGAACTTAAAATGGGCTACAAGGTGGAAAGAGTGTGAAACAAGACATCGGATGAAATCACATTTTCCATTGCTAGCTATTCCAGGTTTTAAGGCTTTGGTAGCACATTTTTCGCCTGTGGTCCTTTGCGTCACTGACCAGTGGTTTCGTAATTCCTGCTCAACCTGAAATTCCCTGCTTACGAAGCAGCCTTCACGTTGTTTTGGTGCTGAGGGTATTCGCGAGTGCGATATTCAATTATTCAGTGACTTTCCCAGCTGTCGTCATCCTATTTCTCGTTGCAAACTTCTGCAATCATCCGTCACGGTCAATGAACACACGCTTTCGTCCGCAATATATTTTTCCGCTTACCCTGTATACTTTTTTAAATCTTCGATGTGGTCCGTCTTCAAGCACCAAACACTTCGTCTGCCTTGGTTGCGGAAGCACCCACCATGTTAGCACAAACAACGTCCGCATGTCCGAATTCATTTAGCTCGGACATAATGCGTTCACAACTAGACAGAACACTCTTCAGATCACGACTGACACGTCCGGCTTATTAAGAATATTGCACAGGTTCCATTCGTAGTGAAATACTGCGGCAAAACATGCAGGCTTTGCTAGCGTCTATATTTGTGTTGAACTTCTCGCGGTGTTCCCATATTTGCGTCCAATCCCTATACCTTCACCATGCAAAGGAAATTACACAGTGACTTTCTCCTTCCGACATCGTATTTTAATATTAGTAGCTTCGCAGAATATCGAGTTACGCGTCATGTAAGAAGGAGGAATGCTAACCAGCGGGACTGGACCGTAGTCTTTCGAGAATGTAGTTTATCGTTCCGCGATATTGCTGTACATGTGGATGTGGATCTCACGAGTGCCATGTGTTTTCGGTGGTCCAGCAGGTTCTCAGTGGACCTATATCACTAGCACAACCGAACAAGGTGGCGCAGTGGTTAGCACTTTGGACTCGCATTCAGGAGGACGACGATTCAACCCCGTGTCCGGCCATCCTGATGTAGGTTTCCCATGATTTACGTAAGTCGTTCCAGGTAAATTCCGGGATGGATCCTGTGAAAGGACGACTTCCTTCCCCATCCTTCTAAACCGATGGGGCAGATGACCTCGCTGTTTAGTCCCCTCCCCCTAATCAACCAACCCACTAACCACTAGCACTGGAGAGAACAGTCGTATTGTTGGCTCAGATGTGCTAGATCGTATATCCGTCTAATCTGCGTCACATGATTCGCAAGAGAAGTACGGACACAAATAGTGTGATTGCGTCTATAGCATCACTGACTGTCAGCACAACGACCGATGTTGCATCCTCCAAGGCAGCAAAGGGAGACATGTCGACTGTGGCGCATCTGGCAACGACACTGGACGCATGAATAGCACCAATTTTTCTTTTGAAATGAGTTTTGGTTCTACGCGGAACAGCGCGATGGAGTTACCTCTGAGTGGATGCTCAAAATAGGACTTACTTTGTATTTGCCGGAATCACCGTCATACGGGTCCAGCACCTTGGGTGTGGTAGGGCGCGTGCCATTAAGTCCAGAACGCAATGGCGTCTGGTTCTCATAGCTGTCATTTTGGACTGAAGCCATTACAGTTCTGCCCGGTTAAGGATAATGGCGGCACCTTGTGTTTGAGCCTAATTATGTGGAGGCTTTACGGAAAATTTTACATTTCCAATACATTTGTATGAATAAAAAGTGTACTTCACAGTGAAATAATTGCACATTTATATGTGCCATTATTGGAAATTTTTGTGCTTTGCTCATCGTATACTTTCATCCATGCCAGTCTTCTCTAATAATTATGCAGGGACTGAGAACATGATGTACAAATGTCGACTCCCGGTAAGGCCGTTCCGCAACAAGAGTGGCACATTTTCAGAAATGAGTATAAGTTGCAGGTTTCTTTCAGGCATACTTCTGCTGTATTACGGATGATAGGTGCACCAAAGTGTGTGATAGAAATGGTGTGTCAACTGAAAAGTACTCTGAAGCTGAAATGCGTGGAAAAGTACAAGTTTTGCGTTCAAAACGAATAAATTGCACAAAGAAGCACCAGTGGATTCCACGCAGCGTTTAGACCAAATGCAATGTTACGTCCAGTAGTAGTGAAACAGTGCCAACACTTTGACTAACTTTACACAGACGTGAGAATTGCCGGCCAATAAAATCAGATCTCACCCCAATCGATTTTCATCTTTTCTACCAGCTCAGACCTGTAGGGAGAGAGATTTGGCAAATATGAGGACGTTATCACAGCAGTACTTGAATGGCTCCGTGACCGACGAGTGAATTTCTGCCGTGGAGGAACTCAACGACTGGTAGGACGCTCCAGTCGTTGTTAACAGATATTTGGTCCCTATGCCCAAAATAACATCTGAACGGTAGTGCAGTTTTCAATAATCGTTACTTGGCCTGCCTAATAGTGTGTGATTTGATCTGGAAGTACTCTCGTATGATGGGTATACTCTTTTTTCTTTGCTCGTATCCTCAATTCCCTTCCTTGTCATCAGTATCACTAGGACACTGGGCATCGGTGATGAGAAATTCGTCACTGTAATCAGGTGTATAATTGTAAAACTATCAAGCATATGGATATTTCATCGCCAGGACCTTTGTATGTCGTGGTGTTCCCCGGGTGAATCACCTACGTCGCCCGTACCTCCCTCCACAATTGGGGCTTAGCAGAGAGACACTCGCGACTCTGCAGTGGCCTCACGTGCTGCGGGTTGCGAACTACGCAGGGGTTTTCAGGACTGACCGCTACGGACAGAGCAGGCGGCTGGCAGCGCGCCATTGTGTGCTATGGGGCTCGTTGTTAGCGGCGGTCGCGCGCGGGAACCGGGCGCCGTCGCTCGATGAATCCCAACTACGGTTGCACCAGCCTTTCTACAGCAGAGATTTATGTTTGTAAACTGGAAAATACGTCACCCAGATGCAAGATACTGTAGTAAAATGAGGGAAACACACTGTATAATTTTAGGCAGCAACGTAGGTCAGTCGCACGCCTGTTACTTGTTTAGTTTCACCACAAACTGAAGTCGTCGGCATTCATTGATCACATTTCTTTCTGCAACTCACGGCTTTAATTAGGTGGCTGGCTTTTTCCTGTATGAGCATATAGCATGAGCGCTTTATGGAATTTTCGCGTAAGGACAGATGATCAAATTCTTGAATAACGCATTAGTGTGACCTGGTGGCTATTTCAGTTACTGAGCCTAACGAACATATTATCGGTTGTACATAAGGTGTCTCTTCTCAGGCGTACTCTCTCTGATATTTCAGCAGGAACTGGCATTTTCCGATTTATTGTTCATCACGTCTTTCGTGCGAAACCCAGTGTCGATGGAAAGTAGCGGTTTGTTTCCGTTACTGCACGGCGGTTGCAATCAGCGCGGGGCAGGACAGTTCTGTCTCTGCTGGACTACTGGTTGTTCTTTGTGTTTTATTTGCCGTCTTAATACATATAGATCAAACGAATATTGCTATAGAATTATTTGAAGTGTTCTATCAAATGGGAACGTAAACTTCCACTTGTAAGTAGGCTGTTTATGTTTTCTCTATGTAAGTAGGTTGTTTACGTTTTCTCTATGTAAGTAGGCTGTTTATGTTTTCTTATTGGCAACGTTACGTAGCGCTCAATATGAAAATCACTGGCTGTGCTGTGTGCAGTCTGTGGCTGCCTTGCATTGTTGTAATACTCGCCATTGTAGTTTTCTCTATGTAAGTAGGCTGTTTATGTTTTCTTATTGGCAACGTTACGTAGCGCTCAATATGAAAATCACTGGCTGTGCTGTGTGCAGTCTGTGGCTGCTTTGCATTGTTGTAATACTCGCCATTGTAGTGTTAGGCAGCTGGCTGTGAACAGCGCGTAGCGTTGCACAGTTGGAGGTGAGCCGCCAGCAGTGGTGGATGTGGGGAGAGAGATGGCGGAGGTTTGTAATTTGTCATGAACTGATACATATATTATGATTTGTGATGATATTAAGGTAAATACATTGTTTGCTCTCTATTAATATCTTTCATTTGCTAACTACCCCTATCAGTAGTTAGTGCCTTCAGTAGTTTGAATCTTCTATTTAGCTGGCAGTAGTGGCGCTCGCTGTACTGCAGTAGCTTGAGCAGCGAAGATTTTTGTGAGGTAAGTGATTTGTGAAAGGTATAGTTTAATGTTTGTCAGGGCCATTCTTTAGTAGGGAATTTTGAAAGTCAGATTGCGTTGCGCTAAAAATATTGTGTGTCAGTTTAAGGACAGTCTTATATAAATTGTTCAAAGGGGACGTTTCATATGGCGACCCTGCCAGGATACCTCACTGGAATCTTCTGATTTTTTCTTGTAGTTTGTGTATTTAGTGTAGCTTTTGTTTATTGCTAGCGCGTAATTGTAGAGAGAATCTCCTTTGTAGTTGCAGTCTTTCATTGTTGTACTGTAAAACAGTTGTGGCATGCATGTAGATTTGCACCAAGTATTTCGCAGCTACGCTTGCAATTAACTAGATATTATTTTTAGTGCTATGTTAATGTGTTCTCTTATTTTTGATCTTCAAATTGTGTTTTTCTGTGTTGTCGTGTGAAATACTGTAACAATAATGGCGTGTGAAAAACGTAATACTAGGCTCCAAAGTAAACTGAGAAATGACAGTGAAAATGAAAGCAGTGTGTTAGCGCCACCGAGTAAAGAATTAACTGATGTTCAAAGTAGTAATTTGATAATTGTGCATAGGGAAATGGAGCGGGCGGCAAACAATGGCGTGGACAGTGAAACAATTAGTGAAGAGGGAAGCATTGTCGATCGACCGGTCGGCAATAGCTCGCCTCAGGAAGCCGAAATGACACGACACGATCTCGCAAATACTGTAGATTCAGGTTTTGGATCCTCACCGCTTTCTCAAATGAGTCAAGACACGTTTTCCGCTTGTCAAAATGTGAATGTTGCCGGTGCAAATTCACTGCCGAAAAGCACTGAGGAACATGTTTCAGACACCAGTGCATTGTTATTACAATTAATGCAACAAATGGGACAAAAGCTTGAAAAGTTAGACACAATGGAACAAAATCTTCGAAAGTTAGACACAGTGGAACAAAATCTTAAAAAGTTAGACACAATGGAACAACATCAGAGACAAACACAGCAACAGTTAGACACAATGGAACAAAATCTTCAAAAGTTAGACACCACACTTGAACAAACACGTGAAGATTTAACTACTGAGTTACATAACATTGAATCTAAATGTCAAAAAGTCTGTAATGACGTAAAAACACAAATTTGTGAGCATTTTCAACCTATTTTTTCGCGGCATGAAAATGCATTACAGAATCACGAAGCAGCCATAAAAGAACTGCAAATTATTGTTCATGAAAATCATGAGACCTTGCAAGCTAAATTTGACTCAGTTGCATCTACCGATTCGGTTACGCAACTTGCAAAAACTCAGGATAACTTAAAGGACACAGTAGATTCGATTTCAACACAAATGGACACTCTGAAACTTGGTTCAGAAAAACACACTGAGGAAATGTGTTCATTATCAGAGAAAGTAGTTGAACTTTCGGATCAGCTAAATAATTTATCTATGAAGGTAGATGATAATCTGAATGACGCAAAACCGGTAGTCTTTAATGACACAGAACAGAGCGAACAAATTAGGAAACTGAAACAAAATCTGAATCAAATTGATGCGCAACACCAAAGAGAAATCCGGGAAGTACAAGATCAGCTGACACAGGTAATACAAGAATTACGTATTTCAGAAGACACTCGCGCTCCAACACGGGAAGAGGGACTTAGAAATACGGAAAAGCCGCAAAATAATAACACAGGGCATTTCGGAAGTTATGAAAGAAATTGGCAATGTGCACCGAATTTTGAGATGGAACGGCCGACACGACCTAACAATGACCGATATGCGACTCGCCGACATGATGATTTTGACTATAAGCTGTTCATTACTACACGTAAATTCAAAACATTTAAGAATTCTGGGAACGACATTCATCCACAAGCATGGCTCCATCAATTCTCTCATTGTTTTCCTCCCAACTGGTCATTGGAGCACAGGTTAGAATTTATGTGTGGCTACTTGGAGAATGAACCAGCTGTAAGAATGCGATCGGTCATTCACGATTGTCACAGTGAAGGAGATTTTTATCATGCCTTCCTCTCAGCGTATTGGTCTCAAGCTACACAAGACCGTGTAAAACATAACATCATAATGATGAAACACTTCGAACAATCTGAATTTTCCAGTCTTGTGAAATATTTTGAAGACATGTTGCACAAGAATCAATACCTGTCAAACCCATACAGCCCCTCAGAACTCATCCGCATTTGCTTAATCAAACTGCCTAAACATTTACGACATATTATTTTGGCAGGACGTTGCAAAGACGACATTGAAGCATTTCAGGGACTCTTACAAGAATTAGAAATTGACACTGACAATCGCGGAACGCGAAACCAGGAACATAACAATTACAGGTCACATCCGTCGCAAATCCGCGATGAAAGAAATAATAACTGGACACGACAAGGCTATTCTCACAACACAAATCGTGACCAAAACAGACACCATCCATATGACAACCACTGGCAGAGTAATACTTGTTACAGAGAAAGATCGCATTTCCGTAGTAATGACCACCACAGAGACAATCAGAGAAACAGACAATATGGGAACCAAAATAAATACTATCAAGGGAGACAGAATAACTTTAGACGCAACGGACCAGCGCGCAGTTACGATTCAGGGAGAAATTCTCCACCATGTGACCGACAAGAAAGAAACTATGGAATCTACCGACATGACGACAGACGATATACTCGTAACGACAGACCTGAATTGCATCAGAACTGGCGGGATTCAAACAGAGCAGGGCCCTCTCGGCACGGTGAATTTGTAGAAGTTAGGTCTCCAAATCCCAATAACGACGCTCGCCAACAAAGAGACAATAGGCAATGACTCGCACCGCAGGCAGCCGCGTGCGCCAGGTGGCTCAGAGAAAAATAACATAGACGCTAACCTTGAGAAAAATTCCAGTATTCTTCACCGACGTATACCGCCTGACAATTGCATTCAAGTTCAAACTCTGAGTACTATGAAGAGTAAAGGTTTACACCACATTTCACATGTAAAACCGTTTATTGAGAGATAATCTGCTTTTTAACTTTGTCTTTGCCATATAACTTTTCACTTTACGTTGCTAGTATGCTTTGTCAGACTTAGAATCTGTTAACATACAACAATGTTTGAAGTAAAATATCCAGTCTAGAACCTAGGGAACATTTTTAAACAGAAATTACGAATGCATTGTTATAGTGAACAGACGACACAGTGTTGTAGTTGTACATTCTTGCTTGTTAGTTGCACGACTACGTAATGACTATCAGGCTTACATACTTAGGACACATACTGGTACTGCTAATGAGATTTTAATGCAACATTTTGGTTTACTTGAAAATACATTCTAGATTTAAAGTACTTTCTGAGAGGTACCAGATGACACAGAGGTTAGTTTATGTGACAGCTACACGATTTTATCACGACGCTACTAATGAGTGACAATTTACAATGTTGCTTTTGCGGTGTATCTGTTTTATATCTGCACAGTTTTTCTGTTTTATTCTGGAAAGTAAAACATGTTTTAGTAGTAACTTGTGTGGTATAGCAACAATGAGACAGCCTTTTTCGTGGCATAACAATACGTTACTGCACAGTACTTTCTTCATCACAGCAATAAGCGTAATAACTAAGACATTTATACGCAAAGCATTTCACTTTTGTGTATCATGAGGTAAGTACATTGGCTTCTGCAGAACTTAGCTTTCGGAGGAAAATAACTACGACACTTCCACAGAGATTATCTTACAACAAGATGCACATTTAGCGCTACAGGACACGCATTTCAGTGATCAATTTTATACTTAAAACATTTATTTTTAAAGATTTTTGAATTACAAAGAAAGTTTTGCGTGATATATTTCATTCCATTGGTGTAATCTGTAACACCTGAGGGTATAATTACATTAATCCTCAGGGGGGTACACGCTTACTTTGTGTACCATGTGTGTGGCAACCACAAGGAACCCTAGCTAATATGGTATTTGCTTATACAACTTTACACATCGGTACCATATTTCTCTAACACACAAATTACACAGCTATCTGATCATTTAACTGAGAGATAAACATTTTTTACTACATCAGTGACACATGTTTATGCAATACACAGTTGGGTAACTTCACACTTATGAAACTGTATTTTGTCTGTACTTTGTGAAATGCTCATATTTTTTCGGAACCATTGTGATACTATGAGAGCTTTGAATGATATATTTGGTAAGGGAGCATGATTTTAAAGTACGTTTGAGGTAGATGACACTATTGAAATGAGCAGAGAATTTTCTTTAGGTTTTGACATTATTGGAGCAAGCTACGACGATTTTGAGATTTGACTGAGATGTTATGATGTTATTTTTATGACGACGATGTGTATTATGCTGTTGAGGTATGTTTATGATCAATAAGATGATGATACCGTATATGAGGAATTTGATTATGCTACGTGTTTCTAATAGGGACTCTGATTTATGAAAAGGATGTTGGAAACCAAGAAACGTACTTTAAGAGTTATGAAATGTGTGTGTATATTCGTGAATGTATTACAATGCAGACGAAAATTTTTTTGGACACTGTTATATCAATAGCATTTTGTTTCTACAGATTTGCAACGCTAATTCTTGACCTGTGAAATATTTTTATGTGAGACTGTCACCGTAGCGGAAACTGGTGTCGTAAATATTTCCGTAAGAAAGTTAAGTGACCACCTGCACATAATGCGTCGCGGGCACCCACCTGGGCGACAGCCGCCCGAAAAAAAAGCCATTAGCCTTTCCGGAAGCACAGGTAGAAAAAAAAAAGGGAAGGCCATTATCCTCGGTATTGACATTTCCTTGTTGAAAGTATAATGTGGAGCTCGTAATTTATGATATTTACTGAAATGCCTAATGAAATGACGAGAAATATTTTTACATCTGCACACCTGATTACGACAAGCGTCTTTCTACGAGAGTTGAGAGAATTTCTACTAACTTATGAAATGTCACATGACTATTGAATGATATTTTTATGCTTTGGTTTGCGTAATTGCTTATTTCATTTGATATCTGGTTTCCAGCTGTGTTGCAGCATTGCTTTTATAAAATGAAATGCATTTGCTAATGTGAACACTTTCTGTCAACAGATCTATTAAATAATTATTTTATGATCCACATTCTTTAAAAAAGGAGCACTTGGAAAGGAAAGAACAATAAGAAGGAACTAGTAACTGCATTCATAATTTTCTTTTCAAGTAATTGGTAACTTTTTGGTAGAATAACTTCTTGTGGTGCACCACTTTAATTACATAGACATTAAGATGTGATTATACATTTCCCTTATCTGCATTGTTATCTTTAGTGTACTATTTTTTCTGCTTGAGCTATGTCATGTTTTGATATAAGTTATTACATTTGCTGCTGCTAGCTTTGCCAATCTGTATTTTTTGTCATTGCTGCTTGTGTTAATTGTTTTGTGCTGCTGCATTGCCTCATCCCTTAGTTTAGCATCTGAGCTCAGTAGATTTAAGTTAGCTTAAGAGGGGGTAGCCTCTAAGAGAATGAGTTGCGATGAATTGGAAGAAATGCATTGAGAAAACAGGTTTAGGTAGGATTTTCTTGGAAATAAATGATGAGGTAAGATAATGGAAAATAAAAATGAGGTAAGAGATGTGTGAACATATAAACACAGAAAGCATGCTTAGTTAGAATTTTTTTTTGGTGGAAACAAAGGATGAAATAAGAAGAAAGATATATGAAGTTTTGGGTTGTACTGCAGTACCAAATGTTACACTGAAAACGAACCCTGTCCTTTCCTATTGGTGTTATCCCACTATGTGTGTGTGTACCCTTGTGTATTTGTTTTCTTCCTGTCTCTGTGTAGTTTCATAGAATTTTTTCTTCTTTTAATATTAAGCTACATTCACTATGATGAGGAATACTTTTATCCTCAAATACAATTGGCATTAATAATATGTTATTTACCTTATAAATATGCTTACACATTATTTATTCTGTTTAATGCTCATGTGTGAAGTTGATGTTTCAAAAATTATTGTGATCTTTTATGTATGTACTTATGTCACTATTTTTGTAACACTGATGTATATGTTTATTTCTATTCTTTTGTAAAGCCTGTACTACAAATGTTATCTGTATTATTATGTTTTTAATGATGTATTTTGTACCTTTGTAATTGTATTCTTATGTTATAAAATTGTAATTGTCACCAGTTCATGACATTATTAACTTGTTAGTTACATTTCACTGCACACGTTTCTGTTGGTCATAGTATATGGACAATATGTGAGAAGTAGGGACTGTTAGTGTTTGCACGTGTGTTAATAATTCTGCAAGGGACTGGATAACAGCATTGCTGGTTCTAAGGACAATTCCAAAAACTTTGTGAGTGCACAAGTGGTGGTTTATGGACTTGCTATATTCTCCGCAAGACTCTTCGAGGGTGATTGTGCACCTGCACAGTCGCAACAGATGGCTGCTGGCCGTCTCTACAAGGACTCCAGTGGGTCTGCACCTCTGGTGGCCCACCAATACCACAATCTCTACCAGGCCTCCAGTGGGTCTGCTCTGTGATGACCTACCTACCAATATTCGTCAGAACTTCGAATGACTCTGCCGTGGGTTTGCTCTGTTGTGGACCATTACCTGTCTGCATGTCGAGAGTCAGCACTGTCTTTCCATTGGAAGGACAACACTACTTCTTCAAGACTGCATGGAAATCCACTACTTCTATGTGCATTTTCTTTTATTGCTTGGACTTTGAGAAAAACTCTGCATTTTTACTGTGATGAACAATGAGGACTATCTTTATGGACTGTGAGAAAATTTTAGCTTTTGACCAACGTTGTATCAATAAGTGTGTGCATTTTATATCTTTGTTACTGTAATTGTGAAAAATTTTTGTCAAATCTGTATTGGCCAGTGCCCAACACCATTTGTAAAAATTTTTTGTGGGGAGCATGGGGGCTATGTAAGTAGGCTGTTTATGTTTTCTCTATGTAAGTAGGTTGTTTACGTTTTCTCTATGTAAGTAGGCTGTTTATGTTTTCTTATTAGCAACGTTACGTAGCGCTCAATATGAAAATCACTGGCTGTGCTGTGTGCAGTCTGTGGCTGCCTTGCATTGTTGTAATACTCGCCATTGTAGTTTTCTCTATGTAAGTAGGCTGTTTATGTTTTCTTATTGGCAACGTTACGTAGCGCTCAATATGAAAATCACTGGCTGTGCTGTGTGCAGTCTGTGGCTGCTTTGCATTGTTGTAATACTCGCCATTGTAGTGTTAGGCAGCTGGCTGTGAACAGCGCGTAGCGTTGCACAGTTGGAGGTGAGCCGCCAGCAGTGGTGGATGTGGGGAGAGAGATGGCGGAGGTTTGTAATTTGTCATGAACTGATACATATATTATGATTTGTGATGATATTAAGGTAAATACATTGTTTGCTCTCTATTAATATCTTTCATTTGCTAACTACCCCTATCAGTAGTTAGTGCCTTCAGTAGTTTGAATCTTCTATTTAGCTGGCAGTAGTGGCGCTCGCTGTACTGCAGTAGCTTGAGCAGCGAAGATTTTTGTGAGGTAAGTGATTTGTGAAAGGTATAGTTTAATGTTTGTCAGGGCCATTCTTTAGTAGGGAATTTTGAAAGTCAGATTGCGTTGCGCTAAAAATATTGTGTGTCAGTTTAAGGACAGTCTTATATAAATTGTTCAAAGGGGACGTTTCACACTTTATAATTGATTTTGTTTTTAATTGAAAACAAACCCACGCGTTCCTTTGACACTAAGCGTCGCATGACAGGTGAGCAGGTGAGCAGTATTTGTTGGGTTCACTCCGACTGCATGTTGAAAAAACGAAGTTTTCCAAATACATGCTGATACCCCAGAGTAAATGGGTCAGAAGAAAAGGTACGAAACAAGACTGTGATATAATTGGAATCTTCATACAAAAGTAAACAGCGGAGCCCTAAGTACAGCTATCCCACTGTTTCGCAAGCCCAAGCATTCCATGTTCCCAGAATTCCTGTGGCTGTGACAGTAGCCAGTCCTCTACTGTATCCTTCAGTTCGTCATCCGAGCTGAAGCGCTCCCCTTCGAATGTCTTGTTAGCGAACCAAACCCTTAGAATCGCAGGTCGAAATGTCCGGGCTGTAGGGCGGATGCTGAAGCTGCTCCCACTTGAACTCAGCCATCAGATTTTGTGTGACCTTGGAGACGTGTGGACGTGCGCTATAGTGGAGCCGTGTCACTATGCCTGTGAACGACGCAGGCCATTTGATCATGATGGCTTGACGTATATTAGGGTGTGTCTCACAGAACACGTCAGTGTTAATGATTTTTCGTGCTCGACGAATTCGATGAGAATCGGACCGCAGACGTCGAAAAAGACGATGAACATCATGTTGCCCTTTGACGTCACAACTCTAAATTTCTTAGGAGCAGGTAACGACCTTTGCTTCCATCACCTAGATATCTGACTACTTATACCAAAGCGGCATATGCAAATATCGATCGGTGTAGTTGTTATGATGTTTTGTATCTTTTCATCTGAGCATTCCTTACTAAGCAATTGTAGCAATTTTACTTAAAGCGAGATGACAGGAGGTTGAAATGTCTCATTGCTTATTTATCTTCCATATTACCAAAATGAGGACGTAAAATATAAAACGCAACATTTCTTTATGAAGAACAGAGAACTTGTTACATTTCTTCCACTGAGCTTCATGGTTACGATTACATTGGCGTCTTAGGCGATAATGCCTTTACGACGACGAAGCTGCTGTTATCAACAACTCACAGAGTTTGAACGATGTCGTGTAACAGGGCTACGGGCAGATGGATTTTCGTTCCGCGATATTGCAGAAAATTTTGGCAGGAATGTAGCCACTTTATGTGACTGCCAGCAGCGGTGATCACGGGAAGGCAAAACGAACGACTGTGGTGCATCGTACTACATCCACAGCAGCAACTCGAGTACCATTTGGCACCACAATGACACAATGAACTGCAGCAAATTGGTCACTTTAGTGACAACTGTGAGGCAGGCGCCGTGTAGTGTGGATTCCACTAACGCCGTACCACCGCCATAAGCGATTTCAGTGGAGTCATTCGAGAGCTCATTATAGGGCGGAGTAGAGGTCTGTTGTGTTTTCTTTTGAGAAGTGGTTCTGCCTCGGTGTCAGTAATGGACAACTTTTTCTTAGAAGCAGGCCAGTTGAGCGCCCGTAATCAACATGTCTGCGGCCCAGGCACACTGCATCTGGAGTTGTGGCTTGTGGTGTAATTTCTATGGCAGCAGGAGCACTCGCTTGGTCATTCCACGCACTCTCACTGAAAAATTGTGCTCCTGTCTTGTGATTCGACCTGTTCATGAGTAGCATTCCGGGGTGTGTTTTCCAACAGGACAACGCTCGCTCACATACCGCTGATGTAAAATGCTCAACAGAGTTTCGAAATGTTGCCTTGGCCTGCTCGACCAGCAGATCTGCGTACAACCGAGCGGTCAAAATTAAAGAGAACTTCGGTAATTATATATCCCAGAGGTACCGTTCATGTCTGTATTGGCATCATAAAACATGACTGTTAATAACGCGAACACAGTCTCGTTGTTGTAGGTGAGAAGGTCTTCCGCTGGAGTCAACGACGTTAATTTACAGAGATGTGGTATATACGTCAAATGACATCGTCAGCGCCGCATTTGACGCGAATAAGCAATGTTCAGGATGTTATTGATGCGACTGTATTATTTGTAAAAAGTATATGGGATCAATGTAGACCTTGTACTGTTCGAAAGCTAGTCAGTTGTGGACAAGTAGTAAGCCTACCTGTACCACTTCAGCGTGCAAGATTTCTGGCTACAAAGCAGGCATACCAGGCAATAGCCCACGAATTATAAGTCAGATTCTGAAGTTTATAGGTTGTATTCCATTTGAAAAGTGTAATTTAAATTACCGTAACATGCATGTGAGAATCTTCGAGACATCACGGTTTCATGACATCAGGTTCGCTCTAGCACTAATAGCAACCAACGGAGGTATGGGGCCACACTCCTTACCCGACAAAGGAAAGTTGATGTTTATCCCCAACATCACCGCAACAAATTAGCCACGTTATTGCAGATTGTCACCGTTGCAGGAAAACAATGAATATGATTTACGCTTGATGGGGCACCTTCAGCTTTTTATGCCTCGCATGACACTTCCTAACACAAAAGTTTATGCAGTGATAGCTGTATAACTTGCTCCCTATGACTACAACGTCCTATTATTTTTAATCATAGCCATGCACAGCCCTAGTAACCATAGGTAAGGAATCAGCTGATTTGTTGGTGTGGCAGGCTATATGAAGCAGCAGCTACACTTAATAATAATCGTTAGGTACCGTCGGAATTGGGATTTTTTTCTCGTCAGGTATATGAATCCCTTTAGATTTACAACTGAACGTTTTACAATATTCTATGATCTAGTTCCCAAATCTTTGCGTGTGGGCTCAGATTGCTTCAAATGGCTCTGAGAACTATGCAACTTAACTTCTGAGGTCATCAGTCCCCTAGAACGTAGAACTAATTAAACCTAACTAACCTAAGGACATCACACACATCCATACCCGAGACAGGATTCGAACCTGCGACCGTAGCGGTTGCTCGGCTCCAGACTGTAGTGCCTAGAACCGCACGGCCACCCCGGCAGGCATGGGCTCAGAGCATAAGATTTTGCAGCAGTTGCGTGCGTGAGAATCGGTAATAAAAGATTGTCTGAGGAAGTTAGCCGCCAAGAAAGGAGAAGAATGCTACGCAGAGGCGTGCTGAGTTCGAATTTGCAAAGGTCAGCAGCAGCGGAGACCTCGACGGTGACACAGCAGCGGCAGCGGCACAGCGAAGAAGACTAACGATGGTGACTTCGAGAAGATGAGCATCCAAAAGCTCGGCAGTAGCAGTACAGCAGAAGCAGTCAGCATGACCGACAAGTCAAGGACTTGCGCCGATAGCGTTAATATGTGTGAACCCTCATAGTCACCCGTGGTGATGGATGTTCTAATGACTAAGCAGTCACCCAGTGTGTGCGGTTTTGATTGTGCCAATTAGTCCGAAATGCCAGTTAGTCCAAAACCTATACGTGGAGGTTTGGACAAAGATGATATTAGTGGGGCACGTAGTCCTACATCAGAGAGGGGAGATGTAATCTGGATGATTCAGTGGTGTGGTTAAGGGAAATTCTGACAAATTTGGACTCTAAACCGGGATTATTGTGTGCAGAGGTATGTTCAATAAAAACATAAGTTCAGTAGAGACAAGTGTAGCAAGAAAGTAACTTCTCAGATGAAGAAAATTAAGTCTGATATAGTAGGGACAACTGGTACAAAATTAGAAGTTATAAAGGCAGACATGGGCAATATTTATGAGCTGGTTGACTGATTAACAGAAAAATCGATACATTAGAAAAGGATTTCGGGGCAAAGTTGGTAAAGATACAGGACGAACCGGGTGGTAATATTAAGAATTGTGTGCTGAGACAAAATGTCCTTGAAGAAGTGACCACTATGTCTGTTAACATTTTGTCGGGTAGAGCAGCAGAGTGTGAGAAAGAGGAGCTTAAGACCAAAGATCGATTTTAACTTATATTAATTAAAGTAGCTGTACAGCATGAACAGCAACATAATGACATGAGGGCAGAATTAAGTTCGTTAGCAGCAAATCAAGCTACTACTGTGGTAGGTGTTCTATGGGGTAATTAAGGAATGATAACGTGGTTTAGAGATGATAGGAAATACGATCCAGCTGATTCTATTACTGCATGTGGAGATGGTTCTGAGAGGAATGTCGGAAGAGGCAAAAAATAAGTTTGCTAAAAGACATCTCGAAGGCAATACACAGTCAAAGGCAAATTAATTGAATGCTTCATTTACTACCTATGAAGTGTTTGAGAGTCGTTTTCTGAAAAAATTCTGAAGCGAAACAAACGCTACATCAGAATGAGTGCCTGAACGGACCATGTTTCAAACACGTAAGTGGGTTGATGCGGCATTGTCCTGTGCGTGAGATCGCTAAGCTGACGCTTATAAATCGTCCGCTGGAGGTACTGACTAAAATCACGACGCTCAAGAGAATCTTACTGGAGTATTTACACTGGGATCCCGTCCACAATCGGAGAAGCTTGAAAAGGCGTTGAAATTCAAGCCTCACAGTGGGAACAGTAGACAGGAAAGTGGGTACCAGAACGGCAACACTGATAACACACACAATTGTAAAGATCATAGCAGAAATAATTATCACCGTAATAATAATGGAAACAATAACTTTCATAGTGTAAATCAAAACCTCGAAGTAATATTTGAGCAGGAGTCAGTAACTTAATGTAAAGTATTAGTGACTCGTAAGGAATTAAACAGTTCCGTTAAGAGTTCCACTTGAATTGTACCGATATTGTCTTGCGGTAACGGTTAAAATGTTGTACAGTGTTCCGTTGTCGCAGTAACGAAATGAACTACGATATGTAACGCAACAATATTGGATAACAGAAAAGAAATAACGGTAAAGGAATAACGTTGTTATAGGTTAACCGTTACGCCATGTAACGTTATTGTAGCAACGAAATCAAATAAATGGTTCAAATGGCTCTGAGCACTATGGGACTTAACATCTGAGATCATCAGTCCCCTAGAACTTAGAACTACTTAAACCCAACTAACCTAAGGACATCACACACATCCATGCCCGAGGCAGGATTCGAACCTGCGACCGTAGCGGTCACGCGGTTCCAAATTGAAGCGCCTAGAACCGCACGGCCACTCCGGCCGGCCAACGAAATGAATTCCGGTTCATAATGAAATTCGGTGTGGTAACACAAAAGGAATAACGTTATTGATCTCAACAACGTTACTGTCCTACGGTACAAGGAGCACGTTACTGTACCCGTAACTAACAATCACGGGTTCATAACTCAACAAAATGTATTGGTAATGTTATTCGGGACCGTAAAGAATTAATCTGTTTTGCTAAGTGTCACATTTTAGTTAAGTACTGTTCAAAAAGTAAATAGCGCCAATTTAAGGAAACTTATTGAGAAGCTTTGTCGGAGGAAATTTGCTGATGAAGATGGTTAAAAAAACAAGTATGCGCAAACTATGTTCATATCATCTCGTGACTAGTGGCAAAATCTTTCTAACGGTTGTTCGAATTTAGATAAATGGTATTTTAATGAACTTGAAATTGTTTGCACGGCATGTTAATTGCAATTTCTAAAGTACATTTGGAAAATTTTGCGAAAAACCTTGTTTGAGCCCTCGGGAAATCGACATGAAGTATTATTTAGAAAATACCAATTTTTCGATCACTGTACCTTTGAAACAGTAAATATGTTTGAAAAATGTTAATTAAATAAAAGATACTGGTTTATTATATTGATTTACGAAACAAATCTGCCATGCAAGTCATATCCAAAACGCAACGAACATCGAAAGTGTTCTGGACATTTTTTTTATTTCCTTTGGAGCGAATTTTGCAAAATAAACTGGTTCATAAAATCACTTTTGTTATTAATCTCTTTAAATTATAAAATTGTAAGTGAAAATTGTAGAGTCTGTGCCTCTGCGCTATGCTGTGCGGCTATGTTCGCCGGGGCGAGGGAGGAAGCAGGAAGCGGGTTGGTCGAGAAGGCACAGTCGTGCTCACCCCTGGTCTAGAGGGAAAATTAGTTTATCTTAAGCGTAATTTTGGTAAGTTGTCGTGTACTCTGTATGTCATAGGAGCAAGACGACTCATGCTAAATAATGCATTAGAGTTATATTTCCTAAGAGAAATGTAAATGATGCACCACTAGGTGCCGTAGGAAGGTTTATATTAGATAAAATTATATAAAGTAGACGTTAGAAATCACGGATTAACATTTCTTCGTGATGACGTAATATTCTTTAATAAGAAGGCAGCATGCAGGTACCTGCTTATAAAGTTGTTAATATATTTACATATGCACTGAAGAGCCAAAGAAACTGGTACACGCCTAATATCGTGCAGGGCCCCCGTGAGTAAGCAGAAGTAGCGCAACAGGACGTGGCATGGACTCGACTAATGTGTGAAGTAGTTCTGAACGGAAATTACACCATGAATCCTGCAAGGCTGTCAATCAATCTATAAGAGAACAAGGGGGTTCAGATCTCTTCTGAAGAGCACGTTGCGAGGCATCACAGATATACTCAATAACGCTCATCTCTGGAGAGTGTGGTGGCAACCGGAAGTGTTTAAACTGAAAAGTGTGTTCCTGGAGTCACTCTGTAGCAATTCTGGAAGTATGGGGTGTTGCATTGTACTCCTGGAATTTCTCACGTCCGTCGGAATGCACAATGTGTATGAATAGATGCAGGTAATCAGACAGGATGCTTACGTACGTTTCATCTGCCAGAGTCGTATCTAGACGTATCATGGGACCCATATCACTCCAACTGCACCCCCTTCTCCACCCCCCCCCCCCCCCCGCCACACGGTTACAGAGCCTCCATCATATTGAACAGTCCCCGCTGACATGCAGGGTCCATGATTTATTGGGTTGTCTCCATATCGGCACACGTCCATCAGCTCAATATAATATGAAACGAGACTCGTCCGACCAGGCAACATGTTTCCAGTCATCAACAGTCCAACGTCGGTGTTGACTGGCCCAGGAGAGGCGTAAAGCTTTTGTCGTGCAGTCATCAAGGGTACACGAATGGGTCTTCAGCTCAGAAACCCCACATCGATGATGTTTCGTTGAATGGCTGGCACGCTGACACTTGCTGATGGCATAGCATTGAAATCAGCAGCATTTAAGGAAGGGTTATACTTCTGTCACGTTGAACGATTCTCTTCAGTCGTTGTTGGTCCCGTTGTTGCAGAAATCTTTTTCCGGCCGCAGCGATGTCGGAGATTTGATGTTTTGCCGGATTCCTGACATTCCGAGAAAATCCACACTTCATCGCTACCTCGGAGATGCAGAGTCCCATCGGTAGTGCGCCGACTATAACACCGCGTTCAGACTCACTTTAATCTTGATAACCTGCCATTGGAGCAGCAGTAACCGATGTAACAACTGCGCCACACACTTGTTGTCTTATATAGGCGTTGCCGACCTCGGTGAGATATTCTGCCTGTTTACATATCTCTGTATTTGAATACGAATGCCTACACCAGTTTCTTTGGTGAGTCAGTTTATATGATATAGTATAAACCTTTAGAACTGCAGTGGTTAAGTATTGGCCTGCAATATCCTGTGATTTTTCATCGGTAAAATATATTTTTGCTGACTTATTTTTTAGTCGAATGTCCCATACTTTGGCTTCTAAGGCGAATGGAGATGGTGGGATGAACGAACGATTATATAATGATAAAAAATTGGAGGAATAAGGGCAGGGGAGACGGAAGAGCCCTGGTGAAGGAATTTCGGAAAACTGCGTTCAATAACTCCGCTTTCGCTGCACAGTCGTCGGTAACAGTACCATCGGCACTGCGCAGCGAAGGTATTGACTGCGTCTTGTAAGGTGTCAGGCAAATCCAACACCTTCCATGAAAACCCTGACATGATAAAAAAATCCAGTAGTATGTCACATAGCTCCGAATATATCGTGACATTAAATTAATCAAAGTAATACGAGTAACGAGTGAGCAAATGGAATACCACAGACTAGCAGAAGAATGCCTAAATACATGTCATACCTTCCCACCGTGAGACAGACGCAGTTCCGAGGGGAGAAACGAGAACAGAAGGCCCTACGATAAGGGACGGACACCCACGTCGCCAGCTAACCGCTAAGACCACTCCCCCAAGCCCATGTTAAAAGCTAGAGCCCTCCAGAAGAGCAGTATAGATCTTACGATAACGGTAAAAGGACCACACCAGCTGCAAGTTTTAGCGTGAGACTTTTTCGCGTCTCGGTTACGTTGCAAACTTTAGAAACATTGCTCCACCACGAGCATTGGATAGATATAATTTTTGTAGGTGGAGCTTAAAGTTAATATTGAGACCCTGATTGGTCAGATGAAAACACAGCCAGATAGTTTTTTTAAACCAACTTCGGTAAATTGTAGTAAGGAGAAGAGGGGAGAGTTGCTTCCGAGACGGCGAGGTGAGCGGAGCTGTGCTTTCCGCCGCCCCCTGACGAACACCGGCAAGGTAATGAACCCACGCGATGCCGCATAACAGAGCATAAAGCTTCACTCAGAACTGCAGAAGTCTTATCTGTTACACCCCCTTTTTGCGTAATACTAGTGTCGATCGTTAATTAAAGCTCATGGTGTTCACATTTGCCACTTGAAGCAAATATCTGAAACGCGATGATTTTTCTGTTATATAGTTATTGAGAAGCCACATCAGCCACTGTAATTTACGACAATTTAGATAAGTAATTAAAGATAATTGAGGGTAACTGTAGACCATTTTGATAGTTTTCTCTCTTGTGAAACTTAATTTAAACCTAGATTATAGATGTGATTTCGCATAGGTCATCCTTCGATCCATTGTAGAACTTGGAAACCCACTCAGTGAATTTTCGTTCACATTTTTGTTGAACGCAGTTGGTTTTTATCATCCTGCATTAAAAAATTTCCTTTTATTAATAGTGCAATTTATAAACAATGTTTTGTGAGTAGATTGAAATTTCCAATGGTAAACTTAACTGCTTTTTCGACGTTATTTCACCAGCTAACTAAAAATAGGAAATCCCTGAACCCCTTCCACTAAATTTAGTTAGTATTAATATTCTTTTATAGGGAGTGCAGTGGATCTGACGCTGAAATCATTAAGTATTTGGTTATATCATCGCTAGTCTCACTGAACTCTTCTGAACTCTACATGTCATGTGTGGTCTGGCGTCTCCTTACCAGCAGCAGGTCCCAGGTTGAAACTAGTCAATTCCCTAAAAAACACGCTCAGAGCGTCGTTGCGCGAAAGTGGTAGGGAGACACGATATAGAACAAACAGACACCACGCAGAATGTTAGAGTCTTGCCGCTTGTGTACTTTACTTAAGACCCGAATTTCTTTGGATTTTCTACCAAATTTCGAGACAATTTTTCGTTGTGGAACATGTTAAAGGCATCTCGCATTGAAGTCCGTGCCAAATTTCGCGCGTCTAAATTTTAGCCCATCTTCGGGATTAGTCGTTCTTCTGAACTTCGCGTGCTTTTTCCGTTGCCTCTGCAACAGCGTTCGGACCTGTTTTGTGTACCATGGGGGATCAGTTCCATCTCTTACCAATTTATGAGGTATGAATCTTTCTATTGCTGTTGCTACTATATCTTTGAATTTGAGCCACATCTCGTCTACATTGGCATAGTTAGTTCGGAAGGAATGGAGATTATCAGTTAGGAAGGCTTCTAGTGACACTTTATCCGCATTTTTAAATAAAATTACTTTGCTTTTGTTTCTGGTGGATTTGGAAGAAACGGTATTTAGCCTAGCTACAACGACCTTGTGATCACTAATCCCTGTATCAGTCATGATGCTCTCTATTAGCTCTGGATTGTTTGTGGCTAAGAGGTCAAGTGTGTTTTCGCAACCATTTACAATTCGCGTGGGTTCGTGGACTAACTGCTCGAAATAATTTTCAAAAAAAGCATTTAGGACAATCTCGGAAGATGTTTTCTGCCTACCACCGGTTTTGAACAAGTATTTTTGCCAACATATCGAGTCCCCACCAACTTTAACCGTATGAGTGGGGTATTTATTTGTTACGAGACTCAAATTTTCTTTGAACTGTTCAGCAACTATATCATCGGAGTCTGGAGGTCGGTAGAAGGAGCCAATTATTAACTTAGTTCGGCTGTTAAGTATAACCTCCACCTATACCAATTCGCGCGGAGTATCTACTTCGACTTCACTACACGATAAACCACTACTGACAGACACAAACACTCCACCACCAATCCTGCCTAATCTATCTTTCCTGAACACCGTCTGAGGCTTCGTAAAAATTTCTGCAGAACTTATTTCAGCCTTTCGCCAGCTTTCTGTACCCATAACGATTTCAGCTTCTGTGCTTTCGATTAGCGCTTGTAGGTCAGGGACTTTCCCAGCACAACTACAACAATTTACAACTACAATTCCGACTGTTCCTCGATCCAAGCATTTCCTGTATTTGCCATGCACCCTTTGAGATTGCAGCCCACCCCGTACTTTCCCGAGGCCTTCTAACGTAAAAAACCGCCCAGTCCACGCCACACAGTCTCTGATACCCGTGTAGCCGTCAGAAAATTTACAGAAATACTTAGTAATTTATTGCAGTTGTAATGGAAATGAGTTATGCGGATATATAATAATGATTTTGTGTGTTGATTAATTTATTAAAAATTTTGACATATAATCAATGAATTTTATGAATATTTAACAGGCCTTTTTTGTTATAAATACGTATATTCTGATTTTGAAAAGCATTATGCTTTTGTATTCTCCAGTTTTTAATGCGTATAATTTCACCTCCTAGGCCCCTAGTGATAACGAGATGCTTTGTGCGGATCTGACGAAGAGAAATATTAGTAGCAATGAACGTCTTCGCCAGCGCACGGACGACCGTGCACGATGCAGGCGACCGGGTTCCGTCAAGTCGATCTCGCATAATTTCGGGTGTGTGCTCACCTGCTTACCGAGAGCATTAGTGTTACCCGTCTCAACTCACACTCCATAGCGTCCGGGCGTCCTGTGTCAGTTGTGAGTAATTAGCTGGAGGGTAACTTCGACGTGTGGGGTCAAAAACGTTTTTCACTTTCGCTATTCGGTCGCTGTTTATCTATTAGCTTTCTTTTTAATTTGAATTGTCGATATTGCTAGTGGGCGTGCAAAATAATCATCAACATTAAATGTACAATTATGATGATAGTTTCGTCGAAGCAGAGTGTATGATTTCGGACTGTACCTACACAGTACCGGTAAGTAAATCATATTTAATACACTGTTTATTTCGTATCCATTATAATGGTGTCCTGTCGTGTACATTAAATGAGACAGAGCATCACATCGAGTCGGCCCCAAACGTATTGCCCATCGTAAAATTAATTTGCATGTTCTCATTTAGATATGCAAGTTTGTTGTTACACTGTTATCCATTACTGCAAATACAATATCGATAATGTCATGGCTGTTATCCTGTCGGGTCCAAACATAGTGGAGAGCGTTTTGGAATTAAAAACATCAGATTTCAGAAGCTTAACGAATGTGCACCTGTTGCATTGTTGAACCGCGGGACAGCTACGGTCGCAGGTTCGAATCCTGCCTCGGGCATGGATGTGTGTGATGTCCTTAAGTTAGTTAGGTTTAATTAGTTCTAAGTTCTAGGCGACTGATGACCTCAAAAGTTAAGTCGCATAGTGGTCAGAGCCATTTTTTTGTTGCATTGTTAGGACGAATACCATGTGGATAGTTCTACACATCTACGAAAATCTTCTTAAGGATGTTACTGACTGTCTGTTGTTACGTCATGCCATCAAAATGGGTTGATTTCATTAGTGGGTTCGTAATAAGGAAAGCTTTACAGAGTTTGACAGAAGCTTTACTTTCAAAGAGAATACCGGCTTAATCCGACAGCCTTGAACGTTACGTTCACGTATTTATGTAGAACAATTTATTTAACACACCTATAATTCGTCAGCTGAAAAGCTGATCCGTTCAAGGTACAGTACAAATAAACGCATACTCCGATTTCTCTTCATTACCTGTACCTTCATTTTGAATATGTTTTACACGTGGGTGCATAGCCAGCCCCCACACCCATCGCAATCTTCCCATAATATCATCGACTGACAGAATGATAACTACCATTTATAAGCAAAAGCAAATGATTCCAAATGGCTAATCGAAAATGCCGCTGGCTCCCCGGACTATATGTTCACTGCATTCACGCATTTGAAACCCGTTGCACTCTTGTTTCGCTGTCTGCAACTCGCTTTGAACTGCTTTTTGACGTATTCATACGAAGCCATTAGTTAACTGAGAACATGTATGGCAAGAATATGGCTAAGTACGTGAAATGTGTTTGTTTACTGGATTTAAAAGCTTAGCATTTCGATTCAATGAAATGTTTACAGTAAACATGGTATGTCATTGGTGTTTAGCACAATTTTAATTCGAACCTTACATTCTCTGGGAAAGAGTAGTGCATATCTCACGATGCACATGCAGTGACGCCAAAAAGGTGCTTTTCAAAGGCTACAAGAAAAATTGGAAAACCAGCACCCCAAAAAAGGAATGCGCATTGAAAGGTTTCTGAATGGCGTCAAGATGTCTGGCTGACAGCTGAATATGCAGTGTCTGCGATTGGTGACAGAACACGGACACGTGTTCACCCTTCTGAACAATGACACCTTCCAAAAAAATCATGTTACCAGATAATGAAGCAATTCCAGTTTCAGACAGGTAAGCTGATCTTTACATTTTTCCGACAGTCGTTGACGTGCTAACAGCCACAGACTGTGCAAACCATAACCGATATCCGTGTATGACTGAATAGAGCCCACATTCCGCTCCGCAGCTCGTGGTCGTGCGGTAGCGTCCTCACTTCCAGCGCCCGCGTTCCCGGGTTCGATTCCCGGCGGGGTCAGGGATTTTCTCTGCCTCGTGATGACTGGGTGTTGTATGATGTCCATTTTTTTTAGCCCACTTTGCGGTATTTAGTGGCCTGTAGTTTATATTTGTTACATGTTAGAGAAAATGAAAGTAGTAAAAACTGACGTGTCCTCGGCCGCAAGTGTCCCATTTACTCACTTACTATCGCATGATGGAAACCAGTCAAAATGAAATGATTTTGTACTGTCGACAGTACGAAACGCTCCAAGAATGAGATTTTCACTCTGCAGTCGAGTGTGCGCTGATATGAAACTTCCTGGCAGATTAAAACTGTATGCCGAAGCGAGACACGAAGTCGGGACTTTTGCCTTTCGTGGGCAAGTGCTTTATCATCTGAGCGACCCAAGCACGACTCACGCCTGGTCCTCACAGCTTCACTTCTGCCAGTACCTCGTCTCCTACCTTCCAAACTTTACAGAAGCTTTCCCGCGAACCTAGTAGATCGAGTACTCCTGAAAGAAAGGATATTGCGGAGACATGGCTTTGTCATAGCCTGGGGGATGTTTCCAGAATGAGTCGTGTTTGGGTAGCTCAGATGGTAGAGCACTTGACCGTGACAGGCAAAGGTCCCAAGTTCGAATCTCGGACCGACACACAGTTTTTATCTGCCAGGAAGTTTCATATCAGCGCACACTCCGCTGTAGAGTGAAAATCTCATTCTGGAAACATCCCCCAGGATGTGGCTATGCCATGTCTCCGCAATATCCTTTCTTTCAACACTTCTAGCTCTGTTAGGTTACTGTGCGGCTGGTCCCGGCGGAGGTTCGAGTCCTCCCTCGGGCATGGGTGTGTGTGCTTGTCCTTAGGATAATGTAGGTTAAGTAGTGTGTAAGCTTAGGTACTGATTACCTTAGCACTTAAGTCCCATAATATTTCACACACATTTGAACATTTTTTTCTGCTAGGTTCGCAGGAGAGTTTCTGTAAAGTTTGGGTGGTAGGAGACGAGGTACTAGCAGAAGTGAAGCTGTGAGGACGGGGTGTGAGTCGCTCTTGGGTAGCTCAGATGGTATAGCACTAGCCAGCGAAAGGCAAAGGTCCCGAGTCCTTTCTCGGTCCGGCACACGGTTTTAATCTGCCAGGAAGTTTTAGTATGAAACGTTGATTAAAGTTAGATGTTGATAATTATAGCTATAGCGTACACATTGGCCGACGTAATTTAGAATTAAAACAATTTGAAATGATCTTATGCCGTCGCTCCTTATTGAGCTTAATCTCTGCTTGTTATATGTATAGTATATGTATAGTGTCACAACAGTTGACAACACATTCCATACGCCAAGCATGGGTAACGATGGATGTCAGCGCATGAAGGGTTGGCATGTGAAGGGACTGGAGCGACGAGGAAGCCGCTGCGTGTTGGCGAGCCGGGTGGTGACGCCAGAGTTTACAGTACCGTATAATATTATTGCATCTTCATTATGCACGGCCGTCAACCGTCGCCTGTCACCATAGTGCCTTGCATGGAAGGTCTCTGTGGTGGGGAGATGCTAGTGCCTCATCATTAGGAGCGACCGTGGGATTCGCCGCGAGGAGCTTGCATTTCCAAGGCTGGGTGTCACGAGGTGGTCCTAGGTGTAGTGAGGTACATTCACTCGCGAGGGCGTGCCATCCACCGGGAGGGAAGTATTGGCTAAGGCGACGACGTAGCAGTTGCTGAGAGAGGTGTTGTACGTTCGTTTGCCCTCACATGTATCTGGAGGGGGGGGGGGGTCTTAGCATCGTATTAATGTTTTTTATACTTGATTGTACAAATTACCAGTAATTAATAGTTTTGTTGTAGATAAATTGTACAAATTGACGCAATATATGAATCACTCTAGCCACGACGTCACATCTCCTCCCACACATTCCAAGAAGGCCCAACGGTACCGATCGGCCGCCGTGTCATTCTCAGCCACAGGCGCCACTGGATGCGGATATGGAGGAGCATGTGGTCAGCACACCCCTCTCCCGGCCGTATGTCAGTAATCAAGTAGTTCTTCAGTTTGCTTCACAAGGGCTGAGTTTCCCAACAGCGCTCGGCAGTCCGGATGGTCACCTATCCAAATGCTAGCCCAGCCCGACTGCGCTTAACTTCGGTGATCTGACGGAAACCGGTGTTACCACTGCGGCAAGCCGTTGGCCACGACTTCACATAGGTTAGTTAAATATACCTAACCCGTACGTTCCCCGTAGTTGAAAATATATCATACACTCACATGTCATTGCAGAAAAAGTATACAATGAAAAAATATTTAATACCTGATTAAATATTCAACATAGACGGACAAGTGTAAGAATAAAAGTTGTATATTCTTGAGTGATAAACAGCTTTTGTTATTAAAATCTATACTTACAGTATTTGCAGCATATCTTCTAAATATCACAATACAAGGTTTAGAAATTGTCTAAAAAGACTGCTCCTGGCCAAATAATTTCATTTATTGTTTCGATTATTTTTATTTAACCTAGTCTTCGTCTAAAGTTCTTTTTTAAATAGAAAATGTTATATGTATTTTTTTAATATTATAGATATCTGGAATCGTCTGTTCTGTAGGTAATATCAATTCTGTTATTTTTTGTAAGCTCCGCAAACGAAAATACGCTAATATTCATGTTTCTTTAACTAATAACTATTTTTGTTTTCTTTTGATAGTATACTTTGAGATAGCTCGTCAAATGTTATTCGTTGAAGCCCTGTTTGGGAAAAGTAGACCAAGGCGTTAAATAATTATTGATTTTTGTAGTTCATGAATCTCCATAAAATTTCAACGTTAATAACGTAGAAACTAATATTCCGAACGATTGCACGTTTAGGCCCGCCTTAATTTTCTCCCTTTACATTTGTTTACTTGTTTACTTCCTCGCTGTCTTAGAGAATATTTAACTGACATTTGATCTGTTCAAAAAATAATGCAATCGTTTGCTTGCAACACACACTTAACATTCCTTACCATGCTCTGATGACTGTCTTTAGCCTGTGTCTGTCCAGAGCAGTAACGCCGACAGTAACGCTCGATCGCTACCTGCAGGCATCTGGTAGCCTGCTCTTTAATGTGCTCTGGTTTCCGCAACTAGTGAACTCTGAATTATAGTCGTCCTGCATTCAAACCAGAGCAGCGGTGACTGCAGACTCGGTGCCTCCTTGACCTCTCTGCAACACTGCATCCCGGCAGTCTGGAGCGCCCCCACCCTTCGATTATTGTCAAACATGAAGCGCATGCCCTGCGCGTTTCCCTATTAGGCACGGTTCGCATTGAGGCAATAGGGTATGCGGTACGATACATGATGTGACTTGCAATATGATGCAGAAGCAACTCGCAATGGCAGGGTACATGAAATAGGTGGAAGTGACTTAACCTGTGCATACTAGGACGACAGCGATAATACGACAAGTATCTCCTCGTACCACCAGGCGCGTCGTGGGGTGCTGGTTGCTCAAATCAACCTGTGTCGTATGATACGTTATGAGGGAAGTTCCAAGCTATCCGATGTTCATCAAAAAACTGTTTTAAGTAGTGCAAACAAACCTACATTCGCCTCTGTAGCTCGCTCCTCATGAAAACATTAATTTTTTGCTTAAAAAATTAGAAACCCCTTTTTTAGGTTTCATTTGGTGTTCTTCGCTATGCAGTCTTTTTCACCCGATTTGGATGAAACTTTTGAGCAAAAACATAATTTGTTTTACCTTTTACATTCTGTCATTGGCTTAATAATGAACTCTTATTATTTTCGTTAGGGGCTTATAGGTAATGTGACACTTTACAGTAATGTAAAAGACTGTGCAGAACTTGCGGATTGTTCAGCGGAGAAGGTATAGAGAACATTACAGAATACAAATTATAGATAATGCGTTGAAATTTTTTCTAACGTTGGGAGGAAAGGCACACCTCTTTTGACTTTCGGAAGGAACGTATGATATATTGGTGGTTGTCCGTGACGAGACTGAAAGCTAAGCGTCACACGTGAGGTAGTTGCTTCCTACTATGACCTGCTTGAGTAATTCTCACGACATCAAATAAGTCTGATTTTAAATTAAATAAAGTTTACTATATCTTAAAATTTGATGAGTTATTCAACTGCACAATGAACGTTTTTACAGTTAATGAAGGCAGCACCCCATGTTAGTGTTATAAGCAAAATCCCTGAGGTGACCACCGAAAGCTAAAATAATGCAGTTCCATAGTTTGTGTTGAAGTGTCGAAGTTCCAACTAAGCTAGCTCTCAAAAATCGAAGTTGAATCACATTACGCCCCAAAAAATTTAGTTGTTCACCATATTTTCTCACAAAATAATTAAAATTCTCCATCAAGTTGAAGAAAAATATCAGAGTCTGTCTCTCCTTGAAAACACCACAAAGTTTGATATTAGTTCAGTAGCAGACCACTATCGTTTCTAGCCAACAATTCGTTGATATCAGAATCAGCACTTCCTTATCTTCAAGGTCATGACATTCATTTCTCAGGCAATTGTGCTTGATATATTTCGCAGATATCAGCATCAGAACTTTCTTATCATCAAGGCCTTTCCTAGAACTCCGCCACTATTGCTTACACCCAAGTGCATCAAGGTCATTCCAGGAATGCTGACATCAGCATCAGGATCTTCTTGTCATTAGGGCTATGTTCCCACTGAGACACTCCAACCCTGAACAGCCGCACATGGCTAGCCCCCACCCCGAGTACCCCTGCACCACCGCTCAGCAACTACATGCAATGCAGTTTCCGATTGCTGTATTGTGCAGAAACTGTAATTTCGCGATTTCACTAGAATAATTGAATGTGAACAGCACATATCGCTGGTGTAAGCACGTTGTTTTGATTTGTGCCTGTATTTACATCTAGATCTCATGTGTACAATTGATGAGATGTTTGCATTAAGCAAAGAAGGAATTGACAAGTCTGTTTCTGATAAATGTCTGTCAGAGAAATGTATACACTGTTTTCTTGGTCAAGAGTGGAAAAGCATAATAGCAGAGAACTGTATAGCAGTGGACCGTAGAAATATTTTTCAGCAATAATAATGCCAATGCAACAGAACGGCAAGAAGATGAATTACCTGACTGGGTCAACCAACACACTCTGCTGCATATATTCGGATCGAACATCATTCTAGAAATGTGTATCCAGTCACCCAGGCAAGAAACGCCAGCAATTGCAGTGAGTGTCCATGTATAATTATTATCATCAGTATAATGTTTGTATGGTGTTATATGAGCCGTGTCCGGCTTGCGTTGATGTCGTTCGTAGCTTGGCATCTTGCAATGGTGATAGTGGCGTCTCGTTTTGTTAGTGTGTCCACTAGCGCTACTACGTTTGCTCACCTTGTCTGTCCGTGAGTGGCAGCAGCAACTCTTATCTATAGCGCGTAGTGTGGTATCATCTTTGCAGTGGCCTCTAGTATTTCCGGGTCTTCGTGTGTCGAGCGAGTGGAGTTGGTACGGAGCGGCAGTGAGGTCCGGACAGCCAGTACTCGCCCGGCCGCTGGGGACACACATGCACTGTCCGACGGAAGGATGTGGTCGCGAAAGTGCCCGACAACGTCAGGGACCGGATTCAGCGAGCTTTATTTGAATGGACCGTGATATTTGAGTAGTGCAACTTTCACTTGTTTGTGTGTGTACGCCCGTCGAAGTGACCTAATGGCAATGTTGTCAGTCGGCGATTTATACTGGTATCTTTGCCGTGCATGACTTGCTTGGGGACGGCCGTTGGTTGGTCGTTCGGTCGGTCGTCTCAGCGGACGACGCGCATTTGGTCTTTCGACCGCTTCTGGCTTCTCTGCGTTTGTGCCGACTTATAATTTGTTTGTGTTGTTTCACAGTGACTTGTTTTAGTATTGTGAGTAGGTGGAATTGTTTTCCCGGATCCGTGTGTATCTTGTGTTTTTGAATGAGCAGCTATTTTAATGCTGTCTGCATACTGGATTTGGTGAGGAGTTGCGGACGGACATCAGTTCGGCTTCGGACAGAGCAGCGAGGAGGTACGCAGCGCGAGAGCAGGCACTGTCGGACCGAGTGGCTGAAACCGACGACCAAACCAAGGACGTTTGAAGTTGAGTGAACGTGTCCAATACTGAAACCTCCACTGATTGAGATCTCGCTGTTGTTTATGTGCTGCTGCTCCCGGGGTCGTTGAGACTAACCGCAACAAGTCGAGTCTGTCAGGTTTGCAGAAGCTAGTAGCCGCCTTCTACTCCTTGATGTCGGTTTGCAGTTAGTATTATTCTTACTAGTGAAGTGCAGCTAGCGGTATTTCTGCCTTGTGGCCGCTAACGCCCCAGTTACCTACCCTGGAGATGAGCGTACTTTCCGGCAGTGTACCTTTCCTCGACGTGTTGATGCTGTCCGACACGGCGTGTAGTTCGACCCCCCTTGAATTGCACTGTTGAGAAGTTTTTGGGAGGTCTACCTTGGTTCTAGTGTTTCCTTCGGTCTTGAGTGTGTTTCTGAAGACGTGGTGCTCTCCGCCTCTTCGCCTTTGCCTAATAATATTCCATCGTTTACCAGTGATTGGACGTTAGGCGGATTGGTTAGTCGGATGGTCGGCGCTTGAGCTACCCCTAGTGTTAGTTGCTATCCTGTTACGTGAGTACAACTCTTGGCTGCCTGTCTCACCACTTACATAGATGCAGTCACCTTCCTTAGGCCGATCAAGGGAGCATTGTCTGTGGATCACTCCGTCTTATTTGGACAAGTTGTCATAATTGCTTAAAATTCGCTCTAATGTTTTAATATGTTATTGCCTTCCCTACATGCAGTTCCGTTCTTCAGCTGTTAACTGTTTGTAACACTGGTTGTGGCTTTCAGCCAACAAATAATATCAATTCTTTCTGATAAGGCCTTCAGCCGTCACTAAAACTTGTTACAGTTATTAAGATTGTTAAAAGGTTTTTGGTATCTTTAACCTTAAGATTGTTAAAAGTTTTTTGGTATCTTTAACGTGTAATTGTCCACCTTATTGGTAATTCAGGCCTTCAGCCATTGTGTATTTTTGAAATTGCTTGTGGCCTTCGGCCGACGAATAATTTTGAGCCTTCTTAATCAGGTCTTCAGCCGTTGACTGTGTGTAACTTTGCATGTGGCCTTCAGTCGACAATAACTGGCAAATCTTCTAATGAGGCTTTCAGCCGCCAGGGTAGTAAAATCTTTAAAAATAATTCCAGAGAGGATTTTTTTTTAATAAAGTGTATATGTTTTCTGTGCAACCATCAGTATCTGATTAGGTCCCAATCACACCTTTCCTGCTTATCCTACGTCCCACATCTCATTATATTTTGAGATTTTTTGTCATTACTTTTACAGTGATTGGAGAACAATTACTGGACCAAGAAATGGAGGTGTTCACAGCAACAACAACAATCTGCAATTCAGAGGATTGCTGTAAACAACAATACCCTACAAAAAATGTTTTATTTTCAACCCACACGCTTGTAGATTATACAGAGTACACTTTCACTGACAGGCCATGCCAGGCACGGTATTGCAGTAACTTTAAATGTAAAGCACTGTGCATGATGTACTGTGTGAATGAGTTGTCTCTGACCTGAGATGCTTATCAGTCAGACAGCAGATATTCAGTAACCAGTGTACGTCATCGCAACAGCTACAACTGTGACTTCAGCACACACACACAAATCACTTACAATACTCTCCTAATTGGTTTAACCACTCATGGACAGACAGAGTTAACTGTAAATATAGTATCAGAGATATAATAACATTGATGAATGGGCTGTAGAGGTCACAAATAGTATATGTATTTACAGAAGTCACTAAACAGTTCACCCAGTTGTTGGAGAGACGACAGTGGCTAAGGATTTTGAGATATACATCAACACCACCCGGTGCAAGGCAGTACAATTAATAACGCTCAGGTGATGAATAGGAAAAAAACATGCTCAACTAATAAATCCTTTTCCACACAGGCGAGGTGAAATCATTCCAGCAATAGTCACCTGACGAGGCAATCATGCTCTTCAGTCAAACTAACTGTTGGAACACCAGTAGCTACAAGCATGTCAGTGTTGGTGTGATATCGAATCGGGAGTTCTACCTGGTGGTAGTATTTGAAAACCTTACATTCAGTGACCTAAAAATAATATTGTTCATAGATGAATGGCATTGACTCTGTGATGCGTCAGTGGTAATTTCAGTCTTGTTCAATGGAAACATTCACTCTCTGTCAGTGATACTTGATGATCAGTCAATACTTCTAGGGAACTTCCCTGAAACATTTAAAAATGTTTAAGAACAGAGGGTGCCTACATTTACAGGAGTAAACCAGCTATGCGATACATGAGATAGAGTGTAGTGTAAGACGGCAGTGACATATCTACCAGTCGAAATGTGTGGAGTAGTTTGCTGGAGTTATCTCACCAAATTCGACATCTATCATAAGAAATAAGTGACTCAAATGTATCAAATGTGCGACCAGAACTACGATCTTACTAAGTTTGTCTATATATCCAACTACATGTAAATATTTATAAAACTTAAGAGCGGAATTTGTGTTATTTATTTCCACGTAAACCCTCTGCTTTCTAATGTAAATGAACAGTTACCACCATGAATGAGTGAAAGAAAACTACCTCAGCCACAAGGGTCTTCTACTAAGCCAATGGTCTTGCACTGATGATGCTGGATACAAGGTTGTGAGGAACAATGGATCATCACTTCCCAATAATATTTGTCCTTTACTTACTGGGCCTTCAGATTGTGGTAAGACTAATATTGTTCTAACACCGTTAACACTTTCAGTATTTGTGTACTTTTTTCAAAAACCGTGTTGGAGTCAAAATATCAACTACTCTGGGGGATATTCCATTACACTGAAGCCGAAAGGTACTAGACATTCAGCAAAAGAAGCGATATTCCACCACCTGAAAAAGTAATATGGAACATCCTAGCCATATCTGATGACGCTGAAGTGAAAAATTAGGAAGAGCTGTGGAGATATTTTTGCTTTGGCTGCCGTATGCTAGTCTGAATTTCCGTGTGCCAGACATGCTCAAAGGTCCTGAAGCATTTGATCTGAGATAATGCAAACCTTATTATTGCTTTTAAAGAGGACAATCTGAATTTAAAACTCATTAATCAAGCACATGTCGGAACTGACATATCAGCCAATAAATTCATTAACATATGCAGGTGTTGCAGGAATAACTGGCAGTATGGCTTTCTGGTTATATATAGAATTAGCAAATTTAGTGAGGGTCGATATAGTTGATACCTCGATGAGATTATGCATAGAAGACAGCAAACCGAAACAGAACTGTATTTGTATACTTATACTGTAGAGAAATTTACACATGTGTTGCACACTCGTTTGGAGTCTGCAGAGCACCCATCTCTATTCGTTGATATCAAAATCAAGGAATTCAGTGCTAATTAGTGGAACTAGAATGTATTATTGAGGTGGCGGTAGGAAATGGTAAGGTGCTGGATGCTAGAATATATAAATGTGAACTGTATGTCAATGAGAATTTTGCCGAAGTCAGCACAAAGCTAATGAATATGTATGGAGGCAAGTGTCGGAATGTATCTAAGTTGTATGGCATGTAAAAAATGGGTAAGTATGAAGCAGAAAAGTGTAAAGTTGTTGAAATGTGGAAGGCTATTGGAAGGAAGTTACGATTATTATTATTAGGACAGTTATAACAAGATCAATTTTTGTCAGAAATATTAAAGCCAATAGCTGGCCGTCTGAAAATGCTACAACAAGTTATGGATCGAGGCAGAAAAGAGGAAGAGATTAAGTAGGAGAAAAGGGTGTCTAACCTGTTACTGTCATCATTAACAGAGTCAGTAATGCTGAGTTACACAGAGCATATGGCGTCATCAGGAAGAAACCATATATGTTAGGTACGCGGTCAATATACACTCCTGGAAATGGAAAAAAGAACACATTGACACCGGTGTGTCAGACCCACCATACTTGCTCCGGACACTGCGAGAGGGCTGTACAAGCAATGATCACACGCACGGCACAGCGGACACACCAGGAACCGCGGTGTTGGCCGTCGAATGGCGCTAGCTGCGCAGCATTTGTGCACCGCCGCCGTCAGTGTCAGCCAGTTTGCCGTGGCATACGGAGCTCCATCGCAGTCTTTAACACTGGTAGCATGCCGCGACAGCGTGGACGTGAACCGTATGTGCAGTTGACGGACTTTGAGCGAGGGCATATAGTGGGCATGCGGGAGGCCGGGTGGACGTACCGCTGAATTGCTCAACACGTGGGGTGTGAGGTCTCCACAGTACATCGATGTTGTCGCCAGTGGTCGGCGGAAGGTGCACGTACCCGTCGACCTGGGACCGGACCGCAGCGACGCACGGATGCACGCCAAGACCGTAGGATCCTACGCAGTGCCGTAGGGGACCGCACCGCCACTTCCCAGCAAATTAGGGACACTGTTGCTCCTGGGGTATCGGCGAGGACCATTCGCAACCGTCTCCATGAAGCTGGGCTACGGTCCCGCACACCGTTAGGCCGTCTTCCGCTCACGCCCCAACATCGTGCAGCCCGCCTCCAGTGGTGTCGCGACAGTCGTGAATGGAGGGACGAATGGAGACGTGTCGTCTTCAGCGATGAGAGTCGCTTCTGCCTTGGTGCCAATGATGGTCGTATGCGTGTTTGGCGCCGTGCAGGTGAGCGTTACAATCAGGACTGCATACGACCGAGGCACACAGGGCCAACACCCGGCATCATGGTGTAGGGAGCGATCTCCTACACTGACCGTACACCACTGGTGATCGTCGAGGGGACACTGAATAGTGCACGGTACATCCAAACCGTCATCGAACCCATCGTTCTACCATTCCTAGACCGGCAAGGGAACTTGCTGTTCCAACAGAACAATGCACGTCCGCATGTATCCCGTGCCACCCAACGTGCTCTAGAAGGTGTAAGTCAACTACCCTGGCCAGCAAGATCTCCGGATCTGTCCCCCATTGAGCATGTTTGGGACTGGATGAAGCGTCGTCTCACGCGGTCTGCACGTCCAGCACGAACGCTGGTCCAACTGAGGCGCCAGGTGGAAATGGCATGGCAAGCCGTTCCACAGGACTACATCCAGCATCTCTACGATCGTCTCCATGGGAGAATAGCAGCCTGCATTGCTGCGAAAGGTGGATATACACTGTACTAGTGCCGACATTGTGCATGCTCTGTTGCCTGTGTCTATGTGCCTGTGGTTCCGTTAGTGTGATCATGTGATGTATCTGACCCCAGGAATGTGTCAATAAAGTTTCCCCTTCCTGGGACAATGAATTCACGGTGTTCTTATTTCAATTTCCAGGAGTGTATTTAACTGAGAATGCAATACGAGTTGTGGATATACAATTTGAAAGAGTGCCAGGGTTTTCAGAGAAAAAATTATATATTACAGAAATTCTGATCAGAGCGATTAGGAGATTGTAATATTTGAAGAACTACTTCAGAGCCAAGATCCCATTCAAACATTCATTTTGAACTGATGACCGGTTGCAACAGTACTTTACTGTTATTTTCGTATCCGCACACAAGTTGGACAAACACTGCGTTTTTAAACATATTTTCTATGCCAGTAGTAATGAAATACGGAAGTATAATATTTTGACATTACTGCATTAGCGATTTGTAATTTTGTGACACAAGGTAGCATACTAAAAATGGTGATGTCACACTAAAATACCTTGACATAAACGGGTGTGTTGTTATCGAAGGGTTGCTTTAGAAACAAAATTAGGAAATCATGAGAATAAGTGTTGCCTGTCTTATACTTAGCGGTCATGTATTTTTAAAATAAGTTTGCTATAGAACTTCCGACGCGCAATGACAATAGAATTTAAAAAATTTAAATAAAAGCATTTGTGGATTGCTTTTAAATCCTATAAACATGGCATGTACAGAGCAGAATAACTGAAAAACAACTAGTCCATATTCACAAAATCAGACAACAGCGATACTCTTATTGTGGTGAAAGTACAAGGAGTACACAGAAAAAAAATGAATTCTTTGATGCTAATACTATACAACACATTGAAAAGACCCAACAAAACAATTTCAAAGTAAACTTAAGGAACAGTTAAAGAACTCACATTTTCTATTGACAAAAACTGAAAAGAAATATATTACATGCATTAATCCAAATGCACCATGCCTGAGAGCACAGGCAAAGGTACACTAAGAAGGTGATCCGATATGTCCCGTAGTAAACTCTGTTTGTAGCCCAGTATACAAACTGTCACAGAAATATAATGAGAAAAAATTATAGTTGGGAAACGACATATTTCGTAACAAAAAACATTGTGCTAGCTGAAGAACTAAAAAGGAAAAGTATTCCCCCAAGGTGTTCAGTTCTTATCACTTGACATTACCAACCTTTACCCAAACATAGCTGTACAATAAGCTGTAGCAGTAATCCAAAATAACCTTATGAAACAGAAGAAACAGGCATAGTACAGTGGATGGGTGTGTGGGTGGGTGATGTCGACTCCTGTTGTGGTATACCTAGCAAACATCCTTGCTTGTTTCCAGAATGAGAGTTTCACTCTGCAGCGGAGTGTGCGCTGATATGAACTCCCAAGTTCGAGTCTCGTTCCAGCACATAGTTTTAACCTGTCAGGGAGTTTCATCCTTTCTTGTTTGTTCTAGCAAGTCGAATATGCAATAGTGATGACAAGATTCTACAGTAACTTTACAAATATGTTGCACCATCTCTACCGTCTCAACCTGTAACACTGCTAATGAGACTTAAAGACTGGAAGGCAACTGGAGGCAAGCGGAATATTTTATTATCTATCTAAACATACTAGTCCTCGTGTATGTCTCTCTCTCTCTCTCTCTCTCGTGTGTGTGTGTGTGTGTGTGTGTGTGTGTGTGTGTGTGTGTGTGTGTGTGTGTGTGTGAATGACATGATCCTTAGAGACTATAGTGTGTCTTTTATACACTCCTGGAAATTGAAATAAGAACACCGTGAATTCATTGTCCCAGGAAGGGGAAACTTTATTGACACATTCCTGGGGTCAGATACATCACATGATCACACTGACAGAACCACAGGCACATAGACACAGGCAACAGAGCATGCACAATGTCAGCACTAGTACAGTGTATATCCACCTTTCGCAGCAATGCAGGCTGCTATTCTCCCATGGAGACGATCGTAGAGATGCTGGATGTAGTCCTGTGGAACGGCTTGCCATGCCATTTCCACCTGGCGCCTCAGTTGGACCAGCGTTCGTGCTGGACGTGCAGACCGCGTGAGACGACGCTTCATTCAGTCCCAAACATGCTCAATGGGGGACAGATCCGGAGATCTTGCTGGCCACGGTAGTTGACTTACACCTTCTAGAGCACGTTGGGTGGCACGGGATACATGTGAACGTGCATTGTCCTGTTGGAACAGCAAGTTCCCTTGCCGGTCTAGGAATGGTAGAACGATGGGTTCGATGACGGTTTGGATGTACCGTGCACTATTCAGTGTCCCCTGGACGATCACCAGTGGTGTACGGCCAGTGTAGGAGATCGCTCCCCACACCATGATGCCGGGTGTTGGCCCTGTGTGCCTCGATAGTATGCAGTCCTGATTGTGGCGCTCACCTGCACGGCGCCAAACACGCATACGACCATCATTGGCACCAAGGCAGAAGCGACTCTCATCGCTGAAGACGACACGTCTCCATTCGTCCCTCCATTCACGCCTGTCGCGACACCACTGGAGGTGGGCTGCACGATGTTGGGGCGTGAGCGGAAGACGGCCTAACGGTGTGCGGGACCGTAGCCCAGCTTCATGGAGACGGTTGCGAATGGTCCTCGCCGATACCCCAGTAGCAACAGTGTCCCTAATTTGCTGGGAAGTGGCGGTGCGGTCCCCTACGGCACTGCGTAGGATCCTACGGTCTTGGCGTGCATCCGTGCGTCGCTGCGGTCCGGTCCCAGGTCGACGGGCACGTGCACCTTCCGCCGACCACTGGCGACAACATCGATGTACTGTGGAGACCTCACGCCCCACGTGTTGAGCAATTCGGCGGTACGTCCACCCGGCCTCCCGCATGCCCACTATACGCCCTCGCTCAAAGTCCGTCAACTGCACATACGGTTCACGTCCACGCTGTCGCGGCATGCTACCAGTGTTAAAGACTGCGATGGAGCTCCGTATGCCACGGCAAACTTTCTGACACTGACGGCGGCGGTGCACAAATGCTGCGCAGCTAGCGCCATTCGACGGCCAACACCGCGGTTCCTGGTGTGTCCGCTGTGCCGTGCGTGTGATCATTGCTTGTACAGCCCTCTCGCAGTGTCCGGAGCAAGTATGGTGGGTCTGACACACCGGTGTCAATGTGTTCTTTTTTCCATTTCCAGGAGTGTAATTACTTGACTAGCTAGTTTTTCTGCCCTTGCGAGACATGTTCTAAGGCAGGCTAGCTTCTGCACCTCAACTTCTGTGGGAACTTCTGCGAGACCCATCATTGATGCATCCACAGACATTAGGATCACTTTGAGGGGCTCATCTGGCTACCATGACCTACGTGGCAGTGTCACCTCATCCAGTCCCATCTGGCTACCATCTACAGCCTAGTGGTAGTAAGTGTGGACCCATCATCATGATCATCACGTGGTCCCTGGTCTAAGAGTAAACAGTAACAGCCCCACAACCCGTCTTGTTCACCAACACCTTGTAACCTACAGAGCAAAATTAGGCTACACTATGGTTGCGGGTTATTTCATTGATAGGGTTTTGCCGTCCTTCATTGCTAACACCAGTGCCCAGTTTCAGGATCCTCTACCTTCCTTCACGTATGTAGAGCAGTGTTAGAATGGGAGCTGTCTGCAATAATCACCACTCAGAGATATCAAGCCATCAGGTTCAAGGCAGTTCTCTACAATGAGCTGACATATGCTCCTGAAGCTGGCATTAACGATGTTGCAGAGAAAAGCATCACTGAACTTAGGTGGAAGGATTGGGTGATATTGTGGGGCGTGTCAAGTGCTCTTGGGTAAGGACCTTTTACTGAGAACATCATGCTGAGGTTTTTTTTTCTAATATGAAGGGAAGAGGACTTGGTAAATTAGTCAGATATGTACTCAGCCTCCATGTGTAACTTCATCTTTATGATCCAGTCAGTGGGCTTGAGGACAGTTTCATTCCTCTTACTCCTGATATTATTTCTGAAGAGGCACGTATTAATATCCAGAATATAGATGAGAAGGATTAATACAGTTTTGCATGGTCACTAATGTCTGCAGGCGCGATAACCTCGAAGGCAGTTCATCCCCCACATAATCCAAGGCCCGCAAATATCTGAGAGGCAAAATCCTAATTATGTGGTTCTTGTTTGTGGTCTGGAAGTAGGTGAGAAAATTAATCAGTCAGTATCCTGAACATGTAGATTTACTGCTATTCTCCAGAGGCAAGAACTATCACTATGTTAGGATAAAAACCTGTCCTGCTTACCTTCCTCCTAACGAAATAACAACCAGCGTAAGTGGCACTTTTGCTGAAGATGTATGAACACTTTTACTACATGTGTGTATTTAGAAAGACATTAGTCTGATTCCTTGAGGCAGGGATCATCTTGTCAAAGTGCTGACGATAAAACGTTCTTAAAGTTTAACAAAGTCCACCACGGAAACAATGACCCTTGTTGTATAGACTGAGTGCTTAGTAGTTCCTATGACGCACTCTGAAGGTGATCCCAATGCCCGTCACATTCTCACAGAGCGACAGGTATCGTGTGTGGCAGTGTATCAAGTTGTGTGGCTCATATTATTCCAGTCATAATAAATTAGAATCATTTGTTAAGGCAGTCCTGTGAGATGGTTTCTGTCTGAGCTCGATAACCTTGCATGGGATTTTATAGCAGAAACATTACAATGCCCATTTAGCAGGATAATGATGCCTTATACAAGTAGGCATTTAAATGTTGTATTCGTGGGCCACCTTTGGATAGAAAAGTGGAAACTCCTTGTAGAGACCACTGTCATCTAATGGGGAAGCTACACGGTTCAGCTCACAGTGCATGAAACTTGAAGTGCAAACTTCCACGACACATTTCCGTATACTTCCATAATTCGAGTGTGTATGATCCTCACTTGGGTATTTCCGTGTTGGAGAAAAATAAAGTTAGCAGCATATCCGACAGTAAAACTCGTTCTCCAAGCCAATATCTCCAAAAATAAGCCTCCTGGATTCCTTACAATGTATGCAGGCCCCTTTCCAGAAATTTTCTGAGACAATGCATTGTGAGGAAATGTGTATCACTTCAGCTGAATTTTCTAATGATGCTAAGTTTCAGCTTGTAAGGAAACGGATGTCTTCTTATACGAATACCTGGATTTGTGGCGAGACTCTATGAAACAATACAGCCTGATATAACCAATATCCATAGGAAACTCAGAGGCACTGCCATAACGGAAAGTGCTAAAGATACAAAGGCTGCTGGACTCTGTTCAAAAGAGGACGCGTAAATGACTACAAGCAAAGATTAGTAGAGATGCTTGCATCTGTGCGAAGATCTATGCCCGAAGCACGCAACAGTTACCACCGTCATACCTTCGCTGTGGATGTGGTGGAGAACCCAAAAAAATCTGGGCCTGTGTGAATCCGCTAAACGGGTCTAAGGCTTCCATCCAGTCACTCGCTGACCAGTCTGGTTTGGCAGTAGAAGATATAAAAAAGAAGACTGAAGTTTTAAATACCACGTTTAATAAATCATTCACGCATGAGAATCCTACAAATGTACCGACGTTTGATCATCGCACAGACTCCCGTATGGATGGCATATAGTAAGCGTCCCTGGCGTAGAGAAACAACTGAAATAGCGTTACTTAGTTTGCATTTATCACGAATCTCCTGACTAGCGCAAGGAGCCAACTGACTGACTCCTGTATAAGAAGCGTAAAAGAAAATCGGTTCGCTACAGAATTCTTGAGCGTATTCTAAGTTCCGAATATAAGAAATTTCCTAGAGACAGAAAATCTCATGTCTATGTATCAGCATGCTGGTAAACGCATGGCTCGTGTAAAACCCAGCTTATTCTTTTCTCATATGATGTACTGTGAACTATGGATGAAGGGCAACAGGCACATTGAATATTTCTACATTTCCGACAAGTATTCGACATGGTGCCCCACTGCAGACTGTTAATAAAGGTATGTGAATATGGAATTCGCTCCCAAATATGTGGCTGGCTTAAAGACTATTTAAGTAATAGAACCCAGTATGTTTGCCTCGATGGAGAGGACAGATGTAACATCTGTAGTGGCCCTGGGAAGTGTGATACGACCTTTACTATTATCTATATACATAAATGATATGACAGACTCAGTGGGCATCAATCTGGGATTGCTCGCTGATGATGCTGTGGTGTACAGGAAGATAATTGACTGTAGGTTGGTACCAGATAACTTAGACAAAATTTCTAGTTGCTGTGATGAACGGCAGCTGGCTTTAGGTGTAGAAAAATGTAAGTTAATGGGGATGAGTAGGAAAAACAAAAAAGCAATGTTCGGTTGAGCATTAGTAGTGTCATGCTTGACACAGTCACGTAGTTTAAATATCTTGGGAGCAACGGTGCGAAGCCATGTGGAAAGGAACGGAGAGGATTACGGTGGGGAAGCGAATGGTCGACTTCCGTTTATTGGGAGAATTTTATGAAAGTCTAGTTCATCTATAAACGAAACCGCAGATACGACGCTAATACGACCTATGCTCGAGGACTGCTAGATTGTTTGAATTGAAAGATGACATGGAAGCAATTCAGAGGCGAGCTCCTAGATTTGTTGCCGGTAGGTTCGATCAGCGTGCAAGTGTTTCGGATATGCTTCAGGAGCTCAAGTGGTAATATCTGGAGGGAAGAAGACATTTATTCCGAAGAACACTACAGTTAAAGTTTAGAGAACCGGCATTTTAAGCTGACTGCGGAACGATCCTACTGCCGCCGACATACATTTAGTCTACGGACTACGAAGATATGATACGAGAAATTAGGCTGGGATGGCAACATATAGATGGTTGTTTTTCGCTCTCTGTGTCAGCGAATGGAACGGGAAAGGGAATGACTAGTTGTGGTTCAGCATACACTCCGCCACGCACCGTGAGGTGGCTTACAGAGTATGTATGTAAACGCAGGTGTAGATGGATGTGGAAGAAAGACACATGGTGAATGTTTGGCTGGAGTTCAACGCCTGTGAGTTTGAGGGATATACTGAATTGTACACAGAGAAATATGTGCACTTGCTCACAGACAATTTTGGGGAATTACATAGTTTACGCCTCCATATACAGTCTGGATGCTGCCTTCTATTACATCGTGCCAGTGATTTCGTGGGACACACTGTTAAAAAAGACACTAATCAGCATTGAACTGTTGACTAATGTCGATAAGCTGCTCTTTTTTCCAGTGCAGGATTCACGGATGTCTTTGCCAATGTATCCACAGGTACGCCAAGGCGAATCACCGGTGACTGCGGAGGAGCACAAGCCATCTGAAGGTTTGAGTTACATCCTTTACTTGGATTTGAGCAATCTCTATGCGTATGCCATGCCACAAAATCTACCATGTTGAGATTTCTGATCGCTGTCCAAAGATGAAATCGTCGGACTGAAAGATAAGAACTAAAGACTGGCTACTGATACAGGGAAAGCATATGTCCTGGAAGCAGACCGTGAATATCCCAATGATTTCCGTTATATGCACAGTAATTTGTAACTGTGCTCAGAGCACCTAATCCCGTGATATGATCCCATCCTCTATCTGATGACAACGCTGGGAAATAAACAGAGATACGTTCTACACTATAGAGACCTCTAGCAGTTTCTCAGGTTGGGAATACGTCATCTTGGAATCAGTCGCAGCAGTGTCTGAGTGTGAAGGAGTACATTGATGTTAATATCGAACAGAGGCCCCTTGAGACATGTCATTTTAAAAATAATTTTTGTACGTTAATGAGCAACTCAGTTTTCGGCAAAATTGTTGAGAATATTAGAAACTGTCACAAAATTCATTTAGTGCGCCAATGATTTGGGCATTATGTTGCAAGAGATTGTCACCAGTCTAAATCAAAAGTGTACCACTATCTTCAATAAAGGATTAGTCGCTGTGGGGATGGCTAAGCTTTCATTAAACGAAGCCTGTCTGTATTGGTATGTGTGTTCTGAACCTCTCCAAACTGCATATGTACTGACTCTGGTACGAGTTTGTGAAGCCAAACTTTCCTAAAGTCAATTTACGTTACATGGACTGATTCTTTGATCTAAGAATTCGAGGCGTCTAGAGATTAAACAGATATTCCTTACAGCATACAAGCTTAGAACAAGAATCTTATTGGCCTTCTGAAAGATGAGGCGACTGGCTTGCTGTCTGTGAAGTTTGTGGGCTCAGATGATAACGAATCGCCTTGTATGGTGCAGTAAGTACTCTTTCAGTTGCAGACTCATGTGGTGCATACCAGGGCTGTTGATAAAATATCGGTATATTGCGTATATTTTTATTTTCTGTTATATTTTATTTTCTGTTACCACCGAATTGTAGAGAAGAGAATAAAGAAGTGGATACAAAATGTTAGAACGGCAAGAGGTGCCGAATGTGGATCAGACCACTTCCTTGTCAGAGGAAGGATGAAAACAATATGGAGAGCCAGGAAGCACAAAAGAATGCAAAGAGTCACTCGATATGACCATGAGAGTCTGACTGAAGATAATATAAGAAGAACTTTCAAGATAGCACTAACAAACCGTTTTGAGGCTTTGAATGAAGAGGAAGGAGATACTGTGGTAGATCAGAACTGGAAGGCGATTGCAGAGACCATTAAAGAAACAGCCCAAGAAATAATCCAAAAGCGAACTAGGTAAAAAAGAGTGTGGTTCAATGAGGAGTGTGAGGGAGTTATCAGGGAGAGACAACGGGCCAAACTACTGTGGATACAAAGCAATATGCAACAAGAAGAAAAATCGAAGTTTGAAGAAACACGACGGCAGACCCAAGCCACATTGAGGAAAGCAAAGAGAAAATATGTTAAAAGTATCATGGAGGAAGCTGAACATGACTTTCATGGAAATAGGTATAAAGAACTTTATAGAAAAGTGAAAAGTTTTAAAGGAGGGACATACCATCGACACAGATATATAAAAGATGCCAATGGAAGAATGTTAACAGAAGATCAAAAAATTGGAAGAAGATGGATGGAATACTTCAGAGAATTACTAAACTCTGATGAACCAACCGAACTACTTGAGATTGATGAACCAGTAACAGTAGACCCAGAATATCCTCCACCCACCATTGAAGAGATAAAGAACCAGATTAAAAACCTTAAGAATGGTAAAAGTCCAGGTGAGGGCGGTATTCCTGCTGAAGTTCTCAAGGCTGGAGACGAAATACTCTGTTTCAAAATCCACAAGCTAATCGAGCAAATTTGGGTAAAACATGAAATACCAGTGGAATGGAGGGTAGCTGTGATACGCCCCATATATAAAAAGAAAGACAAATCCGTATGTGACAACTACAGGGGCGTAGCGCTACTCAACACCTGTTATAAGATCTTCTCCAAATGCCTATCAGAACGAATAAAACCTTCAGCAACAGACATAATTGGAGAATACCAAGGAGGTTTCCAGGCAGGGCGATCAACCACGGATCAGATTTTTGTCCTAAAACAGGTCTGTGAAAAAATGTACGAATACGGACGAGAGATACATCTCCTGTTTGTAGACTTCAAGAAGGCTTACGACAGTATACATAGACCTAGCCTGATTAGAACTATGAGACAGAGTTTGGTATACCAAAGAAGTTGGTGAAACTGGTAGAGGTATGCCTAAATGACACAAAACTTAAGGTTAAGGTAGGCAATCAAATGACAGAAAGCTTCCAAGTTGTAACAGGATTACGCCAAGGAGATGGGCTATCACCTGTCTTCAACCTGGCACTTGAGAAGGTAATGCGGGATTTCAACAAAGAAAACATCAAGGGCATTCAAATTGGTAATGAACACATTAAATATCTGGCCTATGCAGACGACATTGCACTATTAGCATGCACACAAGAAGATCTGAAGAGAAGTATCCAGACCTTGGAGTTATTGGCAGCTAGGACCGGTCTATAAATTAGCTCTGAAAAGACAGAATATATGACCATAGGAAGAAAGATCCAGAACTCTCAAGATTTAATTGTGAACAACACCAGGTATAAACATGTGAAAGAGTTCAAATACCTTGGATCATTTTTTACAGAAGTAACATCAACTGAAGCAGAGATAAAAGTACGACTGCAGGCGGGAAACAGATACTATCACTCTCTAGACCCTGTATTAAAATGTAGAAGTGTCTCGCAACAACTAAAGCTACGGTTGTAAAAGACATTAATAATGCCAGTAGTACTTTATGGTTCTCAAACCTGGAGCACTCGAAAACAAGACCTTAAGCGACTGCTAACATTTGAAAGGAAAGTCCTCAGGAAAATATTTGGACCAGTCAGAGATCAGACTACTGGAGAATGGAGAAGACGCCATAACACTGAATTAGAAGAGCTGTACAAGGAGCCTAACATTTTGGGAGTGATGAGAAGCAAAAGACTGCAATGAGCTGGGCATGTTGTTAGAATGGAGGCAACAAGATGGCCCAAAATCACAATGGACTGGATCCCGTCAGGCAGCAGACCAGTGGGAAGACCTAGAAAGAGGTGGATCGTTGGAGTAAGAGAAGACCTGCCGCAGCTGGGAGTCACAGAAAACTGGAGACAGATAGCAGAAGACAGAGACGGATGGAGAGCTCTAACTGTGGTGGCGCGCAGTCCTCTGGGCCTGATCGCGTGAAGAATAAGAAGAAGAAGAAGAAGAAGAAGTTATATTTTTTGCAATATTCGGTGAACATTTCAATTGTTCTTTTGAAATTGTGGTAGAACATAGTTTTATGACTTACCACTTTTTGGGCTTTCATCATGTCCAGATTTTCTCTTTGACTGTGTCAGGCACATACATACGGTACAAAGAAGTCCGATTTCATTGGGGAGTGGCGGTGTCAATGGAATAACAATATTTCCGATGTGAAGTAAAAGTACACAAGTTGCGTTAAGAAACAATTTTTAACGCAACTGATGTGCTATTTCTTCACATCAGCTTTAGCTTTCTTAAAAAACAGTTTCTGAAAATAATGAGCAAAAATCTAAACGACAAGGCTGGTCTTTGCGGTGGGTGGACATTTGTGAGAGGAAATGCTGACGTGATCGGCACTCGGCACCACCAACAGAAGCTACAACGTTTAACTTCAGCATGCAATTTTTAAATTACAACTGCTAGTTCGCTGGCATTTGCAGAAACGAAAAAACAGAGAAGTCGACATGAATTGTTCTGGCCAAATCCGCTACGTGACTAAACCGAACGATGGACCCATCGGACGCCTTTTATTGTGCCATTTACATGCAGTTACCATTTTTCACACACAAGTGGTTATCTTCAAGCTGAACATGCATTATTTGCCTTTCAATACTTCCTCTGAGGTGGAGAACCAAGCTGCTGGCTTGTTGATGTACGCAATATTTAATAATAAATCAATACTTAAATATACAACTCTAAAACCGGTAGCGTACTTACAGTGTGCAGCCGATGATTTTATAGACCGGTACCTTGATCTTTTTCACATCGATATATCTATCCTCTTCTCTATAGATGAGGAACGATAGTGATATTCTATTAAAAATCGATATATCTGATTCGCGATATTTTTAAAAATATTAACTGTCCTAGTGCATACTGTACAGCAACTGAAAGTCGATCTAACTATCTTGATGATAGATGTTTCATTTGTGCAGATCGTATCGATGCCCACACATTCTCATACTAGTCACTTGAGTGACTTTGCGTGTGCGTGTATGTGTGTGTGTGTTTGTGTTTGTGTGTGTGTGTGTGTGTGTGTGTGTGTGTGTGTGTGTGTGTGTATGCGTGTGTGTGTGTGTGTGTGTGTTAAATATATAGACAAAATGTTTGTCATAGTTCTATACAGGGTGGTCCATTGATCGTGACCGGGCCAAATATCTCACGAAATGAGCATCAAACGAAGAAACTACAAAGAGCGCTATGGTTGGCCCGCTAGATGGCACTGCCATAGATCAAACGGAAATCAACTGCGTATTTTTTTAAAATAGGAACCCCCATTTTTTATTACATATTCGCGTAGTAAGTAAAGAAATATGAATGTTTTAGTTGGACCACTTTTTCCGCTTTGTGATAGATGTCGCTGTAATAGTCACAAACATATGGCTCACAATTTTAGACGAACAGTTGGTAACAGGTAGGTTTTTTAAATGAAAATACAGAACGTAGGTACGTTTGAACATTTTATTTCGGTTGTTCCAATGTGATACATTTACCTTTGTGAACTTATCATTTCTGATTACTTGTAAATACCACATTAATGCAATAAGTGTTCAAAATGATTTCGGTCAACCACTATGCATTTGGCAATACGTGTAACGACATTCCTCTCAACAGCGAGTAGTTCGCTTTCCGTAATATTCGCACATGCACTGACAATGCGATGACGCATGTTGTCAGGCGTTGTCGGTGGATCACGATAGCAAATATCCTTTCCCCACAGAAAGAAATCCGGGGACGTCAGATCCGGTGAACGTGCGGGCCATGGTATGGTGCTTCGGCGATCAATCCACCTGTCATGAAATATGTTATTCAATACCGCTTCAACCGCACGCGAGCTATTTACCGGACATCCATCATGTTGGAAGTACATCGCCATTCTGTCATGCAGTGAAATGTCTTGTAGTAACATCGGTAGAACAATACGTAGGATATTAACATACATTGCATCATTTAGATTGCCATCGATAAAATGGGGGCCAATTATCCTTCCTCCCATAATGCCAATCAACCAAGGCCGCTGATGTTTCACTTGTCGCAGCCATCGTGTATTTTCCATTGCCAGTAGTGCACATTATGTCGGTTTACGTTACTGCTGTTGGTGAATGACGCTTCGTCGCTAAATAGAACGGGTGCAAAAAATCTGTCATCGTCCCGTAATTTCTCTTGTGCCCAGTGGCAGAACTGTACACGCCGTTCAAAGTCGTCACCATGCAATTCCTGGTGCATAGAAATATGGTACGGATGCAGTCGACGTTGATGTAGCATTCTCAACACCGACGTTTTTGAGATTCCCGATTCTCGCACAAGTTGGCTGGTACTGATGTGCGGATTAGCCGCGGCAGCAGCTAAAACACCTGCTTGGGCAGCATCATTTGTTGCAGGTAGTGGTTGACGTTTCACATGTGGCTGAACACTTCCTGTTCCCTGAAATAACGTAACTATCCGGCGAACGGTCCGTACACTTGGATGATGTCGTCCAGGATACCGAGCAGCATACAAAGCACACGCCCGTTTGGCATTTTGATCACGATAGCCATACATCAACACGATGTCGACCTTTTCCGCAATTGGTAAACGGTCCATTTTAACACGGATAATGTGTGAAGAAGCAAATTACCGTCCGCACTGGCGGAATGTTACGTGATACCACTCACTTATACGTTTGTGACTATTACAGCGGCATCTATCACAAAGCGAAGAAAGTGGTCCAACTAAAACATTCATATTTCTTTACGTATTACACGAATACGTAATAAGAAATGGGGGTTTCTATTTAAAAAAACGCAGTTGATATCCGTTTGACCTATGGCAGCGCCATTTAGTGGGCCAACCATACCACCATGTGGTCTCCCCCTTCAAGCTGGGCGAGTTTCGTTCTTTGTAGTTTTTTCGTTTGATGCTTATTTCGTGAGATATTTGCAACGGTCACTATCAATGGACCACACTGTATATGTGTGTATGTTTGTGACATATATGTCATTATGTGTAGCATGTACACGTTTCCCTTTTTTGCATAGTGTGTGTATGTTTGGTCCTTCACCTGCTGCTGCTAGTAACTCCAACTGTATATCCTCTATAATCCATAGTAATTGATCTGTTACTGCCGTGTAAGTAAAAATCGTTTACCTGAGTCTCAGTGAAGGGTACCTCTGCTAATATATATGCTGTAAACATCGTGTGTAAAACATCCATAGTAATTGATCAGATGGTGGTATGTATATAGACACACACACACACACGCACGCACATATATATATATATATATATATATATATATATATATATATATATAATACGTTTCTCATACAATACTCACGCTTGAAACATATGAATGTAAAGTAGGATTTTCTCGGCTTCACATTGCTGTACAATAAGCAAATTTTGCGTTAATTAATTAAACATGCATAGGCTTTTCCAACGTTACTATTGCCAGCAGGAACACTCGATCACAACCTGCTGGCCTCTAACAGCCAGTATTTTCACTAGCGGACTCTCACCCCTCAAACACTGCCCACCACATGTGTGTGGCAGCGAGTATATACATGGAATAAGTAGTAAATTACTCCATCCCCAGTCGGACAATCGGAAGAACTACAGATTTGTAAAAAAAATTTGATAGCGTTTCTGTGATGGTCATTGCACCAGGTAAGTGTGAATGAAGTGATATTGTTTTATGTGCTGGACTCAATAACAAGGGCCGGCCGGAGTGGCCCTGTGGTTCTAGGTGCTACAGTCTGGAACCGAGCGACCGCTACGGTCGCAGGTTCGAATGCTGCCTCGGACATGGATGTGTGATGCCCTTAGGTTAGTTAGGTTTAAGTAGTTCTAAGTTCTAGGCTACTGATGACCTCATAAGTTAAGTCGCATAGTGCTCAGAGCCATTTGAACTATTTCAATAACAAGCCATGTACTGTTTGATTCATTGTGACAGGATCAGCTTATTTGTTGACACATGTCTTGCTATCTTGTATTGACGATGGTGCCACGCAGTACTTTTAACATGTAACGTGCCGCCTCTAAGGCAATGAATATCTGACAATGCTCGCGTCTGACGAGTCAAACAGGTTGTTATAAATTGAGTAGTAGCCTCCTGTGGCTGCGTTCTGTACATTAATTACAGCGGTCGCTTTGTCTCCTATAGGCAATGCCTGCGTTTGCTTGAAGTCATCTTGAAAACTCGAGATTCTGCTCTCGAGATTCTAGCAGCAGACCTTTCCACATTAACCCCACGACTAACTGATGAACTACGCATCACTTCTCCAAATTTCCTCTTCACTTAATACTTTATTAGGGTCCCAGTGATATGAACAAACGTGAAGCGTTTGCGAAACGCAGGATATTCGTGACAGCTAACGTACAAATTTGAAGAAACTCTGTTTGCTTTTTCCGCGCCATACCCTGCAAACAGCAAGCTCCATCAGTGGGGACAAGAGGCAATGAAAAGAAACGATTCCTGACGGCAAACAGCGAGAATTTCCGGCGAAAAGCTAAACGCGACATTCTTCCGCGCAACAGCACAATTTCTAACGTTACGCTGAGTAAAATCCGAAGGCTCTCAGCCAACTATGGCCGCCGTGTTCCGTACCGGAGATAGAATGAGCATAACAGCCCGTGGCCAGGGAACGGGGGCGCGCGGGCCACGGCAGCTTAACGGCTGTCGCCGTACACGGCGGCGGCTAATTCCGGCGGCAGCGCCGGCTAAACAGGCAATTGGTCCAGGTGCCGGCGGCGCCGCGACGCGACGGCCGTTCCGCAGTAATTGGACGACGCGAATGAAAGGCGAGGCGAGGCGAGGCGCTGCGTCTGGACCGCCTGCCGTCTCTCAGCGGTGCGTGCCCCACCTGCAAATTGCTTCCAGCGACCACGCGGCGGCGACAGCCGCAGAGACCGACAACACTGTCCTGGCTGTTTGCCGCCGAGTCGCCAGTAATTCCGACTCCACACTGCTCAAAACTATTAAGGGACTGACCCAGATACGTGGTGAGGCAGTGCACACGCAGCAGATTTCATGTGCGTCGTTACTGGTTTATACTACATATACCGGGCGTACACCCACAGAAATCAAATTTATATTTCGATCGGTTGCTTTGCTACCAACCTTCGTAGCTAGCAACCTGAAGCTTCTAACAATACCACCACTTGCAAAGTAGGTTAGATATCAGATTAATAATGTTGCTCACGCAGCATATGTTCGTTTTATCGGGCGACAACAAAGTTATTGACTGTGGATGGTATCGTCACAATGAAAATAATGAAGTCACTGTAAAAAAAGTCATTAATTTTGGATTCCGACGTAGATTTCGTCGAAGTTGTTATGGCTCATCTCCTATCATATCTTCGTAGTTCCTACATGAAATGTATATTGGCGGCAGTAGGATCGTTCCGCAGCCAGTTTAATATGCCGTTTCTCTAAACTTTCCCTGTATGTTCTTCGAAATGAATCTTTCTTCCCTCCAGAAATTCCCACTTGAGCTCCTGAAGCATATTCGAAGCACTTGTATGATGATCGAACCTATCGGTGATTCTAGGATGATTCCACTTTGACTGCTAGAAGGTCCAGATCTGTGTTTTAGCAATATTTGAAGACCTAAGAAATGCGTCTTGCAAGAAATTCTTAATGATCAAACAATCCCAGATCAGAACAATGTTATGGCAGAAATAATTTTTTACTTGGCGTTCAGGGTTCACATTTTTATCAAACTTCTTGTAAATTCACATATACTTCTTCTTAATTTTCACATCATCAAGAAAACAGTTTTGTATCAATCATCATATATTTAATTTCCACTTTAACCAAACACAAGACTTGACTGTTCTTTTACAAAGTGAAATAACAACTTAACTTCTGCAAAGTGAAACAAAGACTGCTCTGTGCGGGCCGGTCGTGGTGGCCGAGCGGTTCTAGGCACTACAGTCTGGAACCGCGCGATCGCTACGGTCGCAGGTTCGAATCCTGCCTCGGGCATGGCTGTGTGTGATGTCCTCACGCTAGTTAGGTTTAAGTAGTTCTAAATTATAGGGGAAAGATGATCTTAGCAGTTAAGTCCCATTTGAACCATTTGCTCTGTGCGCATTCGAGCCAAAACGGTTACAAGTAAGTCAAAGATTATGACAGTCTCACAGAAATGAATACACACAAGAACCATATCACTGTAATATATCGATACATCGGAGTACTTATACATTAATAAAACAAAATGTGAGTACTGTCACAAAAATATGTCTGTTACTTCGCAGAAAAGTAGTGCGATATTACTGGTATCGAGAACTGGGGTTGGAGTGCCGTAATGGTCTCGTAAATAAAGAACCATTACAAGCTACAGAAGGCGATATAATATTTATACAAGATACTACATCCTCCTCTTCGCACTGTGTTACAGACGAAACTTTATAGCACATTAAAATTTTGTGCCAGACTGAGACTTGGACTCGGGACTTTTGCCTTGCGCGGGAAAGTGCTCCACCAACGCAGCTACTCAAGCACGACATATGACATGTCCTCACAACTTTACTTCCAACAGTATCTCATCTCTTACTTACCAGACTTCGTTGAGAAATTTGCGGGGATAGAACTCCAGGAAGATACTGTAGCCACAGCCGGGGGGTTGTTCCCAGAATGGATTTTTCACTCTGCAGCGGAGTGTTGGCTGATATGAAACTTAGTGGCAGATTAAAGCGACAGATTACAACTGCGCGCCTAACCGAGACTCGAAATCATAACCTATGATAGATGAGTGGAATAATGTGTAAGTATGATCTATGTATAGTGTGGCTGACTGTGTACTGTAAAAAATGTCCTTAATGCGTATTTTATAAGACGGATTTGGGAGTTTTTCGACTACTGACTTGATGAGAATGGGTCTGAAGTATCGGTTTTCATATAAAACGGATTTTTCTCTAATTTCGTCGATTGATGGTTGCTCTGCTTGCCACACATAAGTAATTACGGTAAAGCGGTGGAGATTTGTTACAATATCAACGATCTTACTTTGGTCGGACCACTTTTAGGGTGCAGGTGCGCGCTTTCCTTTCATCAGTGAACAGATGATCGCATAAACTTGAATCGGTTTGCTCTCCTCACGAATCGACAATGTACAAAATTTTTTCTGTCTCACGCACGGAAGAATTACGGAACGCAAAAATTCTTCGTACACCAGTTCCGTGAACTTCTCAGATTTCATGCCGGACACGACTGCATTTCTGTATTTCCTAATTAATTCCGCTGTTTTTGAGCGTTAGGACCAACGATGATTGGCAGAGATCGATTTCAGGTAATATAAGAAGCTACAGTTGTACGAAAATTTGGTACTCCAACTGCGAACTACAAATGGAATGAACATTTGAAAAAAATAACAACTGAATATATCTTTATAGTTTCGCACACCTTACACTGTTTGTTGATATTCTTTGAAATAAAATTGAAAAAATCGGTCGATTTTGAAGGAAAAAAAACATACTTGAGCAGGATTCGAACACTGTATCTCCAACGCGGTAGCTGAGAATATTTACCGCTGTGCTACGCTGACTATCTCGGAATACCTGTTATGTTATGGGTATACAAAGCACGCAATGAACTTCAAAATCGATTTTCTCAAAAACCAAGGCCCGTCGCTAAAAAAACGGATAGCCAGATACTCAGGTAATTATTAGAAGCTCAATAAAATCCGTGATTTACAGTACGGAGGGTCACCTTGTAAGTCAAATAACTGCTTGCATAAGAGCAAGGGATGGACCAATGCTTTCTTGACTTGCTCAATTTTTGAATCTCTTGCTTTTAAATGAATAATCCAATTATTCTGACCCCGTAATCATTTTTCTGCACATGTTCACCATATTTACCAATTTTCTTCCCATTTGGAAAATTCCTTCATGGTGCGTCCTTTTTTCTCTCTCTGAGTGTGGTTGACACTTAATCGGAAACAGACCTGCTCAAAATTAGCAATTTATATATTACGGAGATAGGAAAATAGGTAGACAGGGAAGAGCTAAGATGTATAGAATGCCTGCACCAATGCTGTACAGGATGGAGGACCTCAGAAAGGCACTGAGTATCGCGCTGTTGAGCAACTTGTAAAGTTTGGAAGTTTTAACTATCTTAGAGTGTATTTAAAGCTGCATCTTTGTGACAGTAACAGTCTTGTTCTCATGGTCACCACCCTCTTGGCAGTCCCCTCCCGGAGATCCGAATGGGGGACTGTTCCGGAATCTTTTGCCAGTCGAGAGATAATCATGACAGTTTTTCAGCTACAGACCACTTGTACTGTAGATAGACATTATGTGTCTTTAATGCAGTGGTTTCCAATGCCTTCTGCATCCTCATGCCGTCAATCACTGCTGATTCTTCCGCCTTTAGGGATAGATTCCCATCCCAAGGACACGAGAGTGCTCTGCACCCCTGTACTCTTTGACAAGGCGGAATGAGGGTGGCTTCTTATGCCGGAAGTCTTCAAAAACGCTACCTGTCTTTGTCACTATATGATTGCAGGAAGGTTAATTGTAATTGGTACCAAAATAAAACAAAATACAAAATGTAAACTGCACAAGATATTCAGAAGAATGATGGTGCACCAGATTGTTAGTTTTGTGTCGTCTAATAGACCGTCAATTGTAACAAGAGGGTAGAAATGATAAACCACGCAGCAACTTTCTTTGACGATGGTGATGATGATGATGATGATGATGATGATGATGTTTGGTTTGTTTGGCAGTCAACTGCTCGGTCATCAGTGCCTGTACAAAGTCCCAATTTTTACACAGTCCAATTTTTTTACACAGTCCAATCCAGCCATGATGATGATGAAATGTTGAGGACAACACAAACACCCAGTCCGCGGGCAGAGGATATCCCCAACCCGGTCGGGAATCGGACCCGGGACCCCGTGATCCAGGGACAGTTGACAGTCATGGTTATATGCTATCGCTAACTCAACTTCTACATGTATATCAACACCAATACTCAGCAAGTCACCTGATACGGTATGGCTGCGGGAACTTCTGGAACCAGTAACTGATCTCTCCTTCTTGCCTCTAATAATTACAAGGTACGTGGCTTAGTCGGATCACGGTAAATCAGTGCCATCAGCTAAATAAAGCTCCTGATCTTCTTCGAGATTTACCTAATTGTAGTGTAAACTTCGTAAAAAGATGAATATTTACATTTTTAATGACTGACAAATTTATTTATAGTGTGGGTACTTCGAATGGTTCCAATGGCTCTGGGCACTATGGGACTTACCATCTTGAACTTAGAACTACTTAAACATAACTAACATAAGGACATGACACACATCCATGCCCGAGGCAGGATTCGATCCTGCGACCGTAGCGGTCGCGTGTTTCCAGATTGAAGCTCCTAGAACCGCTTGGCCACAATGGCCGGCAGTGTGTGTACTCGACGCTCATGTGATTGTAATTTACATGAATAAAAGATATAGTGCGAAACTTAGAATACGAATCAGCATTTATCACAGCAGTTACCAGAAAGACTGGAAAAATATAATAAAGAATAGTATACCTACGTCACATTTTATTTTATTTGTCTGGAAACTGTGCTAGTACAGTTACATCAGTTAGCTTCGCACAATTAGCGTTGACATTAAAGTACAACTGTTGTGTCGGGGTAGAGTGTTTGATCAATAATCAAAACGTCCTCACTACCAGGTTCGAAACCCGCCATAGCTTAAATTTTGATAAATAAACAGCATTAGCGCCGAAGACTTCCGGCATAAGAAGCCACCCTCATTCTGTCTTGCCAAAGAGGACAGAGTTGCAGAGCACTCTCGTGTCCTTGGGATGGGAATCTATCCCTAAAGGCGGAAGAATCAGCAATGATTGACGGCATGAGGATGCAGAAGGCATTGGAAACCACTGCATTAAAGACACATAATGTCTATTTACAGTACAAGTGACCTGTAGCTGAAAATGTGTCATGATTATCTCTCGATTGGCAAAAGATTCCGGAATAGTCCCCCATTCGGATCTCCGGAAGGGGACTGCCAAGATGGACGTGACCATAAGAACAAGACTGAGTAACCAAGGAAAGGTATAAGTTCTACGAGTCGGGGTATGGAATGTCAGAAGTAATTGTACCAATGTGGTAGAGAAGCTAGAAAGTCTGAAAAGGTAAATGCAAAGGCTCAATCTAGATATAGTAGGTGTCACTGAAGTGGAATGGGAAGAAGATGAGAATTCCTGGTCAGGTGAGTATGGGGTAATATCAGCAGAAAATAGTATAAAAGTAGTAGATTTCGTTATGAATATGAAGGTAGGGCAGAGACATTCCAAAATCAGATCCTGGATCGTAAGGCCTGCCCAGGACCACAATGTAGAAGTGATGAAGAATAGGCAAGAAGTGAGACACAGAAGCAGTAAGGAATGACGAGATACGCTTGAAGTTCTGTAAGGCTATAGATACAGCAATAAGGCATATCTCAGTGGACAGTACAGTTGAAGAGGAATGGACATCTGTAAAAAGGACAATCACAGAAGCTGGAAAGAAAAATTATGTACAAGAAAAGTAGCTGAAAGGAAACCCTGCGTAACAGAAGAAATACTTCAGCTAATCGATGGAAGAAGGAAGTACAAAAATGTTCAGGAACATAACGGGAATACAGAAATACAAGTCGCTGAGGAATTCAATAAGTAGGAAGTACAGAGAAGCTAACACTAATTGGCCGCATGAAAACTGAGAAGAAATCCAAAAAGAAATGTTTGTCGAAAGGACTGACACCGCGCATAGGAAAGTCAAAACAACATTCGGTTAAATTAAAAGCAATGGTGGTAACATCAAGAGTACAACGAGAATACCACTGTTAAATGCATAGGAGAGAAATGGTAGGGAGAAAGAATACCTTGAAGGCCTCTGTGAGAGGTAAGATTTGGCTAATGTGTTAGGAGAAGAATCAGGAGTCGATTTAGAAACGAGTGAGGAGCCTATATTACAATCAGAATTTACGAGAGATTTGCAGGAATGAAAATGAAATAAGGCAGAGAGGATAGATAACATTCCATCAGAATTTCTAAAATCGTTTCGGGAAATGGCAACAAGACGACTGTTCACATTGGTGTGTAGAAAGTCTGAGTCGCGGCATATCATCTGACTTTCGGAGAAACATTATCCACACAATTAGGAAGACTGGAAGACTTGAGAAGTACGAGAATTATCGCACAGTCAGCATAACAGCTCATGCATAGAACTTGCCGTCCAGAATTATATACAGAAGATTGGAAATGAAAGCTGTGGATTTGTTGGATGATGATCAGTTTGGTTTTTGGAAAGACAAAGTCACCAGAGAGGCAATTATGACGTTGCAGTTGATAATGGGAGCGAAACTTAAGGAAAATCAAGACACGTTCGTAGGATTTATCGACCTGGAAAAGGCGTTCGACAATGTGAAATGGTGCATGATGTTTGAAATTCTGAAAATAATAAGCTTTAGGGAGCCAAGATGGAATTATAAGAGTGGACGAACAAAACAAAGTGCTCGGATTAAAAGGAGTGTAACACTGGAATGTATTCTATCTGCCCTACTGTTCAATCTGTACGTCGAAGAAGCAATGATTGAAATAAAAAAAAATTCCGGAATGGAATTAAAATTAAAGGCGAAAGGATATCAATGATGCGATTCGCTATTACATTGCTATTCTGAGTGAAAGTAAAGAACAATTACGTCATCTTCTGAATGGGATGAACTGTCTAATGAGTACAGCGAGAAACTTAACATCGGTATTGATGGTATCAAAGTAGATGAAGTTAAGGAATTCTACTACCTAGGCAGCAAAATAATAACCAATGATGGACGAAGTAGGGAGGACGTCAAAAGCAGACTAGCACTGGCAAAAAGGGCATTCCTGACCAAGAGAAATCTACTAGTATCAAACATAGGCCTTAATTTGAGGAAAATGTTTCTGAAAATGTACGTTTGGAGCTTAGCATTGTATGGTAGTGAAACATGGATTGTGGGAGAACCGGAACAAAAGAGAATTAAAGCATGTGAGATGAGGTGCAATCGATTGTTGAAAATTAGGTGGACTGAAATGGTAACGAATTATGGGGTTAGGAGAGAAAAGGAACATGTGGAAAACACTGACAGGATGATAGGACATCTTTTAACACATGTGGGAATGAGTTCCGTGGTACTAGAGGGAGCTGTAGAGGGTAAACACTGTAGAGACAGAGATTTGAATAATTCCGGCAAATAATTGAGGACGTAGGTTGCAAGTACCTCTCTGAGACGAAGAGCTTGGCGTAGGAGAGGAATTCGTGGGTGGCCGCATTAAGCCAGTCACAAGACTAAAAATTAAAGAAATAAAGAAAATTGACGTTATAATAGTAAATGTTTTCGTACCTTTATTTTGCTGAATTCTCAATGACGTCGTTGAAATCGACTCAATTTAAAGCTTTTCCTTCCGTTGATTAAATCGGCAGAGTGGCAATTCGTTCCTAGTTTAACATACAGGGTAGAGCAACGATAACTTTTTATAGTTTCAATTTAAAAAATATTATCTGATATGAGGTGACTGAGACACAAATTACAAAGAAATAATGGATTATAAGTGACGTACAGGGTAATTATTCATTGAAATCTCATTTAATTGTGAACGAAGGATGTCTTAGGCTGTCCGTCTAGCAGCAAAAACGTTCACACACGCGTCGGCTACACATGAATGCCTGCTATACCTTTTTATTTCTTGCAACAACTGCTTTTAATCGAACTCATCTTAAATTGCTATCGAATTCTCCAGTGCAAGAGCGACAGCGTATCGAAAACCTCAAGAATAAGTTTAGTTTCAATATGGAAAATTTTGATGATTTCCTTCATGGCTGTGTATCTTTGTGACAATTCTTGTATAAATCGGTGTGTGCATTCAAACACTGATCGACGAACTACTTCTTGTATCGATAATTCAGCATTATAAGATAGTTCATCCGATATTGTTTATTTACCCCTCTTATTTGTCATTCATCACTGTTAATGACCATATCATTGCACATTTGGTACCAAAAGTAACAGCATTATCCACAATTCTAGTTAGTTCCGTCAACAAAAACTCATTCGTAGTTTTTAATTTAGTGAGTCCTTTATCCAAAGTCCTTTTGGCAGACTGTAGATATAGGTGGACTAAATTTACATCCTCCAGTACCGTATACCAGATGTTGATGTAGTAAAAAATGTGATGTCACGTATAGCTGAAAGGTGGAGGCCTACTACAAATACTGTATCAAGGTATGTCTTGGATGGGTCACTCATGTCTTTCACTGTGCTCAACACTGTTTCCACGTTTTTTTCCTATGACTGAAACAGAATTGTAAAGATTTCCACCGAGTACCCGACAATCGTCTTAAACTTTCTTCTGTTTTTTCCTTCAAGTAATTTCCATTTTGTCGAAGACGAGAAGAATGAATATAAGTTCTACCCAACACGTCTTTTTCCATCTGCTGTTGAAAATCTCTTGACATATCCTAAGCGTCCCTCCTGACATAAAAAAAGTAAGATTCTCGAACTTCCACAACATTGGGCTCCATAAGGGCGTATCTGATTATTTGACTTATTTGATCTGTTCAATTTTCACTGTAAGAGCTTGCAGTGTGGTGGAACTGCCACTTACAAGTGTCTATTTAATTAATCGTGTTAAGGCATTCAGGTACCACTTCGTCTCGGTATACGAGAAAATCGAGGAAAAATATATATTAAATAAAACTGGTAATTACTCATGGAGACGAGCAATAGAATTCTGTCCAACCTCTCTGAAGAACATAGGTTCCTAGAAACACTGTACAGGGAACTACGTGACCAGTAAGTACTTCATCGAATTAGTAGTTCCTGCCTTCCAGTACTAACACATACCTTCGATTAAATGGTTCTTATTTGGCTTTTGCTTATTTACTAAAAACAAGACCTATGAACATTCAGCACAGCTAATGCACAAGCCAACTCACTATTAATGAAGCGACGTCTTTGTAAATTCTCTCATTACACGTATCGTAAGAATACGTAAGTTATCATGTAACAATATACCACTACATAACTGAGATATCTCATCTAGCGTAAATATGCAACTTTCAGTATTACGATGGTTAAGGCTTTAGCATTTATAAACCATCAGTTACTTACAAATAACTAAATTGTGGAAAACTGTCAGAATTAAAGTAATTTTCGTAATAGAATCTGGCATCCAAATTCAGAGATACAAATTGTTACTAAGGCCCCTTAAATAAACTTCTTTAGGTACTACCTCTGTTTTTTTTGTTCTTTTACTAATAAATGTTTAATATAATCTTTAGATACATATCAGTTCATTCCTTTGGTAAATCTTTTAGAAATATTCTGGCTAATTCCAGTATTTAATTAATCGTAATCTTTCAGTGGCAACCTCTTACGAAATTGGTTTAATGTCTTAAGCTATAAGGGGCTAGTCTTTGAAAATGACCATCTTTGGTTTTAATTATTCTGAATCAAATTGTCTGGATCTAATTGCTAACTTGATAATGTTTACAATACTTGCTAAATGTGAGAATTAATTCTTTCCCTTTCACAACCAGTTGTTCAAAAATCATCGTGGGTAAATAATTACTCGATGACTAAAATTTATTCTTAACTCATAAAAGTATATCTCCTATTCTTTAAAAATGTAAACTTGTTACATTAATCAAAAGTCGATCGTGAATGACTGACGGCAAAAAACTAATAGCCCAACACTAATCAAGATAGACATTACAAAAAACTCTAAATAAATCCTAGGTGCCACCTCCACTCTATATTTCAATTTAAATTTGATATTTTTAAAATATCAGCCTCTTCAGTTGTTGCTCTCTCACGTACCCACTAGCAAATCCTATCTGAAATTGTCATTCATCACTTTTACTACAAAAATAATTGTAGCAGTTGGAATTTCCTCCTAGAAGTGAGTCAGCTTCGGCAAATTAGTCTGAATGGTCTTGTCATTAACAATACATATGGGCAAAATACGTTATCTTCTATAATCCACCTCCAATCATTGTGTTCCTGTGCTTGATTAGACGATCGAGAAACGTTTTGGGGGAATAAATCTCGGTAAGGAATTACTCCACATACACAATACCGTTCCTATCCAGCAATATAACTATTATCGAAAAGTTACACTCATGGCTGACACTTATCTATCTTGGAGTATATATACGTAAATCTCCCTTAACCACTTGAAACACCCAAATCTCTGGCACGTGCACTAACTATTCTTACAGGCAACACAACACAGACCAGTTCTGACAAAAGTTACTAAAGCCAAAACTTTAATGTCGTCGCATTTTAATGAATCCGCTATCAAATATTGACACAAGCATAATTCTGGTGCTGGCATTTTTTTGGGTGCAGGTTGCATACATCAGGAGCAAGCATACATTCAGGGACCAGTTATTCCCCTTCCCCTCCCCTTAATCTATTTTTATGCTATTTGATTTACGAGCCCCGTGAGATAATCGTCCTTCTGAGAAATACTCTACCAGTCTCTCTCTCTCTCTCTCTCTCTCTCTCTCTCTCTCTCTCTCTCTCTCTTGCCTCTCCCACCATTCCTAAGGAAAAAGGGGCACTTTTTTGATACCCCTCCCCATTTCTGTTCACTTTTTCCTTTCCTGAGAAATCCCCAAGCACTCCCCTCCCCTCTCCTCCCCACTTCCCTCTTCCCTCATGCACTTCCCCAACCCTCATTGTCTGGAAATTGGAGGGAAAAAGGCTCAGTCTGTGCTGAAAAGAAAGGACCTCATGATATTCAAACCAATGTCAATAACAATATGTATTTAAATTCGCTTAGCATATTCTTAATTTAATCAGTTTGCGGGAGACAGGGGTCCACCCCTCTGCCACTTGGGTACACCTCACGTCTGCAACCTCTACCGCCACCATGATGAAGTGAATATACGCAACACTGAATGGAATATATCACAAAAGAAATAATCCACAGTGGCTGTAGAATACATTTTTATTAAAAGACATGTCCAATTTTATGCCGCTAGAAGACGCATCTTGATGTGATAAAGATTCTTTCTAATACAATATTTATCAACTGTGCATAAGTCTCCTAGTTGTGCGAAACAGGTCGTGGCTTATCATGTAAAAGTATTCTACAGCCAGTGCGGATTATTTATTTCAAAATGTCGAGGTTTGGCTGTGGTTATCCGCAGTTTAAATTAACATGAGATACGTTAGCCGCCGTTTTCGGCCGCCTGTAATTACAGATCGTGATACTAAATACCACTGACAGCGGACCAGATGTGACCTCCTTTGATCTCACAGCCACAAACTCAGCTTTAGGTGACGGCATTCCACTGGTCTGGTAGTTCCAGACTCGCTCCCGGCCTCCGTCTCTCAGGTGATTACTTCCTGTTTGTGAAAACACATACGTGAACCAAATATCCAAATCAGCAGACGAAGGTTTTCATCCCTCCTCAGAACACTGTGTTCTTGAATGAAGTTTGGAAGGTAGGAGACGAGATACTGGCAGAAGTAAAGCTGTGAGTACCGGGCGTGAGTCGTGCTTCGGTAGCTCAGATGGTGGAGCACTTGCCCGCGAAAGGCAAAGGTCCCGAGTTCGAGTCTCGGTCGGGCACACAGTTTTAATCTGCCAGGAAGTTTCACTATGTTCTTATTGGATAACGGTGGTGACAAAGGGATAGCTGGTACAATATCAAAAATGGTCCATTTGCAGTACCCTATTAAATAATTTGTTTAACAGTATTTGCAGGAGTGACATGGGTTGTTTATAATATTCACCACCACCCTACGATGATTCTTCTTCATAACGGAACATATCTTCAGTGTTTGAAAATCTCATGAAAACATTTGATAAATCACATTTGAGAACACAAGCACCCTCCTCCGCCACAACGTTTCAAAAATAAAAAAAGTTCAGTCCCAAATACTCGCGATCATGAAGCATGCAGCCTCATCCAAAGGCCAGGGAGTAGTGGTCGGTAGACGACTGGAGACCCTAGCCGACGCCAGCCACGCCGGAACTTCCTCTCACATTTCCGGCTGCATCATGTGCTCAGAGGTGAAGAGGCTGTCATTGTGACCGCCAACCAACCAGTTTAAATGGGGGAGGGGGGGAGGAGGAGGTAACAGAGATTCAGTGAAAGCACTCGCCATATTGAATACTTCTCCAATTTCCCTGTAAAAATCGTAGAATACTAGCAACACGCACGATTGCGAAGACTGCCAACTCACAGTGAGTATTAGTTCGCCTTCACCCACCCAGAAGGAGACCAATTGTACCACATCTGACCGGTATGTAGCGGAATGAGGGTACTTACAGGTTTACCTAGATGTATGAAAATCTTTCCATTCCTTCACTGTTGTGGTTGACAACTGATGGTGGATACTGTCTGAGCTCTATGGGTTCACGTCCTGCATAATACTCCTGTGACCCACATGTGGTTACCCATTTTAAGCTATAGAAATTTGGGTAAAATGCGTTAAAATTACGGAGAACCTTGTAAAAGATCTAAAATTGTCGGAAAATATATAAAACTGAGGATAACACCAGTAAAATGTGGATGAATGAGGGCAGTTACATGTTTGTTTGGATTTATGAAAGTCGTTCCATTCCAATACTCTCTCTGTTGGGCGCCTCTGACTGAAGCAAGTGCACTGAGGATTTCAAACAGCATGGTGCTGGTCATTACGGGACTCCAACAAATGCACCGCCCATTGAACTGTGGATCATTCCAGTGATATCGCAAAGGCAGAGCGTGGATGGAAATATACCAATAGCCATTATCTATCACATCAATGTATGATGACGTAGTATTCATGGTGAACTCAGGAGAATGATCCATTTATTTACAACATTGCAAGAGCAGAATACCTACAGTCCTTTGTCGGTTCTCATAGGTTGGAAGTCTTACATTTTAAATAGTTTTGTGTAAGTGGCGAATTTGAGACATCTCGTGGGAACAAGATGTCTGAGGCCGGATGTTCCCGTAGAAATTAGCTGGACCTTCTAAGTTCCGCCCTCTACATTAAGTGTGTCAGTTCTTCTTGCTCTGGCATACACCGAATATTGTACAAGAACTTACGTAACATAAATAAAAAATGAGAGGGCTTTTTAAATTGTAGTTTTCCTCTTTATTCCTCGACAGTTGTGAGATAGGGATCATGTGGCGGGAAGGTTTTACTACTGGGGAGCTATTGTAGGCCATACAAATTGACATCCAGCTGGTGTGTGGACACACCATAATTTTTCGGATGCTGTACACCTATAAATAAAAATAACGATACTTGTTGGAATTTTATGCTTTTGGAACATAAAGTTACTGTGGTTAGTGCTCTGAAATATCACCAGATAAGTGGAAAGTGATCAGATTTCTATTCGTGTAAAATATTACATTTGTTTTGCCTTACAGAGAGGATAGATTTGACATCGGGAATTGTGATTTCAAATCATTCGCCCGCATATCTGACTTTATGGGATGAAAGGTTCATTTCGTAAACACCTACACAGTATATAATTGCTATAGTATATAGCCAGGTCAGGCAATACGGTTGTAACGTCACAGATACGCAATCGTTTTCTCGTTGGCTCTACACATGTTCTGTGTTGCACTATCGACTACGATGTTTATTACAGTACACCAATCCATAATGGTAATCTATTTCAACACTTTCGTCCACGGGAGAGCTGTTGATTTCAAATACTGCTGGACGCCCGTTTGAAAGAATCTTTGAAGGATGCAGCACTTTATGGAAGCGCTGACTGAAAGCACCTGGATGCTGTATGCATATAAATGATAACTGCACTGCTTATGTGAATGTGTTAGAGTGCAAAGTTGCTATGACCAGTATTCCGACATGTGCAAAGAAAATGATGTTTCCATCATTACAATGCTGGTATTTCCAAAACAAAGACTATGAGGCCGGATCCAAAATCAATGTGGATAGTGTGAGTTTAGACCAGATGCTATCCTTCACTTAGTTGGGATTATTGGCCTAGACATTAATAACAATCTAGATATAAAATTGGATGGATTTGGATATATAGGTGGCACTATTCGCAATGTATGTAAAATTGTACCAGACATGAAACGAGAGTAAAATTTTAAGACCATGGCTCTTCCAGAAGTTCCTCCTGGTAGTCAATGCTGAGTATCTCGATAAAGAACTTGAGGTAACGCATGAAGTGTAGAAGTGATGGTGGCGATGGTAAGTTCCTATGGGACAACACTCCTTAGGTAATCGATCTCTAGTCTTACACACTACTTAATCTAAATTAAACTAACTCATGCTAATGACAACACACACACGCTCATGCCCGAGAGAGGACTCCAACGGTGGGGGAGGGGGGGGGGGGGAGGAGGAGAGGGGGGGCTGCCAAAGGAGTGACCACATAACAAACGAAACGTTGCGACAAGAAATAAAAGTAGGGCCAATTCAGAGCATAATAACCAAATACCGCAGCATCTGGAAAGAATACGGGAGTTATTTTTTAAAAAAGATATACTTTTGTAAAAAAAACATTTATTTTCTGATTCTACACACTTTTACCTATTTTTCTACATAGTTGCCTTGTTTATTTAAGCACTTGTCATACCGTACAACTAAGTTTTTAATTCCCTCTTCAAAGAATTCGGCCGCCTGCTCCGACAGCCAGGAGTTTACGGCCGCTTTCACTTCATCGTCGTCATCGAAGCGCTGCCCGCCAAGATGGTGTTTCAGGTACCGGAAAAGGTGAAAATCGCCAGGAGCAAGGTCGGGGCTGTATGGTGCATGGTCCAAAATTTCCCAGCCAAAAGAATCAATCAAATCCCGAGTCTTTTGAGAGGTGTGAGGCCTAGCGTTATCGTGCAAGAGCAAAACTCCTTTTGTCAGCATGCCGCGCCTTTTGTTTTGAATTGCTCTGCGGAGCTTCTTTAGAGTTGCACAGTAGGCATCTGAGTTGATTGTCGTTCCTCGTGGCATAAAGTCCACTAGCAAAACACCGCGCCGGTCCCAGAACACAGTTGCCACAATCTTGCGATTTGACAGCGTCTGTTTGGCATTGACCTTGACGGGTGAGGTTGTGTGTCGCCATTCCATCGATTGTCGCTTGCTTTCGGGAGTGTTATGGGATACCCATGTTTCATCTCCAGTGACAATTTCACTCAACATGTCATCCCCTTCTTCCTCGTAACGAATCAAAAAGTCCAATGAAGTGGCAAATCTCTTCCCTTTGTGGTCCTCTGTGAGGAGTCTGGATACCCACCGAGAATACAGTTTCTTAAAGTTTAGATTTTCAGACACAATTTTATACAAAACTGATCTTGAAACTTGTGGAAATTCCAAAGAAAGAGTGGAAATTGTGAATCTTCTGTCCTCACGAGTCTTTGTTTCGACTGCAGCCGCCAAATCATCAGTGATCACAGAGGGCCGGCCTGAGCGTTCTTCGTCATGGACGTTTAGACGGCCATTTTTAAACTCTCCAACCCATTGACGCACTTTACCTTCACTCATGGCATTCAAGCCATAAACTTCTGTTAACTGACGATGAATTTCTGCAGCTGATAGGCTTCTCGTGGTCAAAAAACATATCACTGACCGTATCTCACACGCAGCGGGCGATTCAATAATCGTAAACATTATAAAGTAGCACAGCGATGCGTACACGTCAGCTACAGAGCTGCAACTTGCATCAGTGTGAACGGGAAGGATGCCGGCAAGTGACGCAGTGGCTTGTTGCGGCGTCCGCGCGAACTACGGAACTATACGCGCGAACGGCCCTTACTTAAAAAACAACCCTCGTAGACACTAAGCAAGTTCCCAAACCAACCAGAGTTTACATACCTAAGAGATCGACACACAGTTTGTAAAGACGAAACAGGCTCATTGCCAAAGCTGTGAGGTATAGAAGAGGAAAAAATTTCGTGATGACCAGTTTCGGTCATCACAACCATCATTTGAACAAAATTGCTCCGCTGGTGACTGATACCTTTTAGCAGAACGCGGCGGCTAGGAGCACCTGCTGTACATGTGGAATGGATAAGTTAATTTTGGCTACATGATGGCTATGAAAACCGAGCCGGTCACCACGAATAGAAAGATAGTACCTGCGATTTACACTGGTTGCTAAGAGGACCATTGGCCGCTATGAAAAAAATGGAAAATGTCGTTTGCATTCCCAGTATAATGGTGTAAAGCCAAAGGCCAGCTACGAGATTCGCTATTTGATTAACCACGATCCATTTCAAGACAGTAATTCATTAACAAGTAGCTCTTCTTCTCTGTAAGTTACTAGTGCATTAATGACTAATTTCGACAATCCATTACTCATTTTGTGGGGTGAAAGTCTTTTTTCATATGTATGTTTTTGATTAAGAATTTTTGTCTGTGTCGTAATAGGAATCGAATGAATTATATCAGTTTTATTTACAGTTGTCTCATGGAAAATATCCGAGTGTAGACAGGACCAAACTCTTGCAGTGTACACAATATGCCAAAGGACGGAGATAGTTTTTGCAGACAAGACTACAATGCGATGTGCTGATAATATTTCCTTCTAAGCAACGAAATCTTTTCGCTCTCTACTTCAATTCAAATATTATTTTCTGTACCGCACTTATAGTTGGACATATATTTCCCTTCGATCTACGTGATCAGGTTTCCACGACTACCGGCCGTTGTGGCCGAGCGGTTCTAGGCGCTTCAGTCCGGAACCGCGCTGCTGATGCGGCCGCAGGTTCTAATCCTGCCTCGGGCGTGGATGTGTGTGATGTCCTTAAGTTAGTTAGTCTAGGGTACTGATGACCTCGGATGTTGTCCCATAGGGCTTAGAGCCATTTTGAACTTCCCCGACTTTTACTACGCCCTTTACAGATGTTATCATATTTGCCATTGTGTAGATTACACAAGCAAGTTCCACATAGTGAATTACCTGTGCGAGAGAAAAAAATCACTACGAAATGAGTGGAATGGTACGCCTTTTCCGTATTCTAAGAGCAATGTCTGATTCCAGTACTTCAACAACTAAAGTTATTACAGACCTTTACATGTGTAAACGTAAATGAAATATTGGCCAGACAGGAAGGAAAACAAACATTTAAGTTAAGGCATTAAGTGTATCATATAGAACAGTGAACCAAGATTTATTACTTGAATGATACGTATAACGCTGATACATAAGCAAAGCAATTGGAAGAAGGGAACAACACCTTAACAGTCGTACAACATAAACGCATGGTGAAAGAGAAGATAACAATATTAGCTCACAGAACTGTAAGAAATTAGAAATTTGCCATGATATTTCAGTGGAAGAGAAGATTATTTTTCATTAAGGCTGCAAATTTTCCTAGGGTTTATTATGAAAGAGCTAATGACACGAAAGAGCTCTAATTTCGTACGTTCGAACATTCCAGGCGAAGCTTTGAAGTATTGGGTTCTATACACAAATTTAAATGCTTGTTTGCAATGTCTAAATGTTTCTTTATTAGAAGGATGCTGTTCGTCTTTAGGATAATTCATATTGACTGGCTTATAGATTGTTTTTAATAGTGAGAACGTGGACAATTACGGACGATTTCAATTTTTTAAACAGCTTGAACGATTTACCTATTTGTGTTCTGAAATTGTGTTCCGTTATGCAAGTTTGAAGCCCATAAGGGTATGAGCCTTAGAAACGTATAGCACTGTAAAAAGCCTTTCACATCCAGTTGAGCAATTTCGTCAGCCCTTCCCACGTACGTCAGAGAAGTATTTCAAAGGGAAGTCAAAGATCTCATTTACGTTTGCTCCGCTGTTTGGAAGATTTGTTTAATGGGAGGGTAATTTTCGAGAGCTTGTAGCAGGGCGATACGGCTGCAAAGGGAAGGTACCATATACTGAATTTTCCTTCTTTACCTCTGCTAAAAGCCAGACGGACGTACAAAGTATGGACGTGAAGCTGTTGACATACTGCATCCCGCAATCCTTGAGGAAAATATACGCATACCGTCAATGGTTCTGCTTGTCACATTTCAGAGTGAAATGCTCGGGAAATGACTCAACGGAAGCGCCTCTGGCTGTAAGTTCTACTTCCTGTAAGTTCTACTTCCGTGTCTTTTCACCGGACGTCATGTAATCTCCGGCCGGGAAAATCTATTGAGAGCGCTGCTACCGGCCCACAGTGAAACGCTACCGGCCGTGGCTTTTAAAGCGGAAGTTTCGCTTCAATGAGCAAGCAGCAGCGAAAGCTCACAGACTTGAATTTCTAGTACAAGACGATGAGCATAACATCAGCTTTAACGAGTGGTACGCTAATGGTTTATTCGGGGAAGTGGAAACCACGAAACGAATGACAAATTAATTTAGGTAACTAGAGTTTGCCAGTATCCTATCAATTAACTGAGGCTTACCATTTGCTTTGGCTTCTACTTTGTCTCTGTTACTGCTGCATTCTTCAGATGTTGTCCGTCCCAGGTACTTTTATGGCTAGACTAACTACAATAGCTTTTCATTAGTCAGTGGTATTGAAAAGCTAGTTCAATTTAACGTTCACGGATGCGTACATCTTTACGTAGCCTACCTGCATTAAACACTATTGCTCGACTGTAACGAGATGGATGCTTCTGAAGCTTTAGATTTCCTAACATTTCCTCTTTATCGCATCACTAACAGAGGAAAGTAATTACAAACTTTTCTTAAGACTCAATTAAATTTATTGAACAACTGAAGACAAGGTACAAACAAAATTGCAATATGGTTCCAGATCCGACCGGTTCTCATGCACTAGTATCAAGCAGCGTACAAAAAGTAAACTAACCCAAGGCCATCAATACTGTGAAGTATCTAGTATCCAAGTGAGTGGCAGGATACAAGTCTGTTGAAATTGAGGTAGCGATCTGAGTGAGATGGTGCCTTGTAGTCAGCCCAGAAAAAACAAGAGCTTTCAAGACTGTCAGTATTATTGTTTTTATTACTCTTTTCAATCTCTACTCCTACAGGTAGAGAAGATTTTTTAATTCTGACCCATTGTAGATGTGTCTTTTCAACTAAATATCTCATGAGCTTATAGCGGGGCAGAAGGCGTCATAACTGAAAATTTTTAAGAGGCGATTTACATTTCTCACACCTGTCTTAGAATCAAGGCAAACCTTCGGAGAATGTTTGTCAGCGTTAGAGAATGGAAACCATTTTTAATTTAACTGTGGGACAATGACACAGGCTGTAAATGTTCCAATTTGGTGTACTGTTATATGTTATGTGTATATCAGAGTGACAGAATACCATAGAGAGGCAACTCCACGACGACAGTGAAGAAAATTTAACAACCGTTTGCAATGGCAGATGTCGTAAAAGAAAAGGAATAGCTTTCAGCAATAACTGTAACACACACTAACAAATACTCTAATCCCCAGACGATATAATGAGTGACAATCAAAGAAGGAATTTATTGTCTGGAGAACTGCGTTTATGGTAAATCCTCGTGTGGTTTAATACACACTTTCCTATACATAACATACATCCAATACAGATAAATTCCAAAATAATTTGAAGATACGTATAACGAACAAGTTTCGGAGAAAAGTCCTAGATATCGTTTTAGATACCGATCGTTTTGTATGAATTGTATGTAGCATACGGTTAGATGTGTATTTGAGTACGAAATAAGAGTATTAAACCGTGCATTACGTGAGTAAAATAGAGGAACTCCAACTGATACATCAGGGACATCATTACTGAAACAATCCAGCCAGTAGATACGTAACTAAATTGTTTAATGACAATAGATTTAAAAAATTAATACTTAAGACAATACGTAGCTAGACTATCTTTGCCCAGTATTGGTTTACCGTCTGCCTATTATACACGTCCAAACTTTTGAAAAGCAGTTCAAATGTTTCAAATGGCTCTGAGCACTATGGGACTTAACATCTATGGTCATCAGTCCCCTAGAACATAGAACTACTTAAACCTAACTAACCTAAGGACATCACACAACACCCAGTCATCACGAGGCAGAGAAATGAAAAGCAGTACTCTTGTTCGAAACGATAGTAAGATGGTCTCATCAAGTAATTTTGCACTTTTTACTTTCATAAAAACGACTCCTATTATAACTGAATGTTACATTTTAAATGAGGCAGCTGTCTGCTCACTGTAAATAACTAGCCTTTCTGTCCGCAATCCTTATTTTCTAATGTGAAAGCACATTTTATTTAAAAGTTCTACAAAGCAAAAAAAAAAGAAACTGTTGGAGTAACGACCATTGTGACTGTCAAAGACTGAATGATTTACTTTGTAACACACATACATAAAAGGAATACGTCACCATTCCTCTCATCCAGCAACCAAGTAATCACTTCCAAAAAATTTACGATGTAGGCTCTCCAACGTCACGCAATTCTCGGAGTACCGTAAATCGTAAGGTATATAGCAAGGCGAACTTGGATGAAATAAGGTTTATTGATGAGTAAACGAACACGCTGACGTAAACAAAATAGAGCACATGTACAAAACTTATCTAAAAATACGTCCACCAGTCTTCAAGCTTTTTTCGAGATATGTGCCTACATTAGACAATGTGCACACAAGAGGCACTATTCCGCAGCCAACTGGGGAGAGGAGGAAGATGGGCGGCCCTGTGGGCCCACTGGAGCAACCTTAGAGGAGGGGCGTAACGGCGTCATCGATTGCGACGCCGTCGCGGCGGCAGCATATGAAGATAGCATGGGAACAGGGTTTAGTCGTTCGTATTTTAGTTTAGCCTCGCGGTAAGTTAGGCCGTCCAGGATCTTCTACTCCATAATTTTGGGCCCCTTTTGGAGTACTGGGCAGTCAGGTGAGCAGGAGAGTGATGCTGCCCACAGCTCACACAGGTGGGAAGAGGCAGACGTGGAGTATTCAGATGCAGCGAATGGCCGCAGTCTCTACATGTGGCATGGAAGGGCACCAAGAAGGATATATGCCCGAATTTACAAAATTTAAAGCACCGCATAGGGGGAGGGACATAGGGTTGGACGTCACACCGGTACCCCATAACCTTGACCTATTCAGGTACTGAATCACCCACAAAGGCCAAGAGGAAGGCACCGGTGGCAACCCTGTTGTCTTTAAACTAATTCGCTGGACCTTTTGAGGCTTTTTTGGGGAGTGACCGAAACAGGGATATCACCCAGCTTTTCACAGGCAAGTAACGCCTGGGACGCGGGTTGTGCATACCGTCTGAATCAAAACCGACCCATTGCGCATTTTGGATAGCGCTGTCACTTCCCCAAACTTATCTTCCAGTTGCTTGACAAAAAACAGAGGCTTCATTTTCATAAAGGAGTACTCATTAGTTCTGCTGCAAACTAAGTAATGTGGCGAATAAGCCCTACATGCCTCCCGGAGGGGAACGATTTAGGGCGATACCTGTCAGTGTTGTAATCAACCTTTCCTTTCTTATTGACTGCTGGGGCCATTCGGTCCCCAGCAAAAGATAGTCCGTTTCGTTGTGGATCATCCATCCTGATACTACCCACTCCGATCAGGGGCTTTCCCCACGGGCGCCACCCAGCCCCAGCAAAGGCCACGTGGCATGATGGCCGTTGTCGGGAGTCCAGATGCCCCAGGACGACAGGCATATACTCCTTGGCATATGTGGGAGGTTTACAGCTCAGGCATCAACAGTGCGATCCATGTGTTGTCAGGGGGCTGCCACCACCAAATGGGTTCATGACGGCCCCACCACAACGGGCTGGCTGCCGTTCTGGATATTAGGCGCAGAGAAATCCGGTATTGTCATAGGGCAAAAGAGGACAGGAGACAACAGAAGATGACATACCCCGGAGAATGTCCTGTCCCAGATAGCTGAATTGCAAGTGGAGATGCAAAGCCGTGACAAGAGGTTTAGGAGATCCAATCTAAGGGCACTATCGATAACTCATGCACCACGTAAGGTGTCCTTTCCCATTTGGCGCGCACTTCGGTAGAATTTGGAAAGATGGAGGCCAAACTCTACAAGGAACCACCACATAAAGACACAAAAGTGTGAGACTCCTTTTTGTCGCCTCTTACGACAGACAGGAATACCTCATTCCTATTCGAACCCCCAGACCTGAAGGGGGGGGGGGGGGGGGGGTCCGTTATTTGTTGGATATATTCTAATCTTTGCCCTCCTCCTCTATAGTTTTCAGTCTCCATAACTCCATATAATTTACTCCTAGTGTTATAACGCATGGTCTATCATTCCCCTCTTTTTCTTGTTACTGTTTCCCGTGTCTTGGTTCCTTCGCCGATTCTGCAGACAACGTCCCCACTGCACCTAATTTTAACACCCTTCTACAGCATCACAGCTCGGTCACTTACGTAGAAACGCTAATCTTTCGGCTTTCCTACAGTTCATGATTCTCTACCTGACAACGCCGTACTCTAAACGATCATTTTTAGAAATTTCTTCCTCAGATTGAGGCTGAAGTTTGTAACTAGTATATAAGAGATACACAATTTTCCTTCAAGAAGGCTGAATTCCTTAACTTTGTCTACTTCGTGGTCACCAATTTTCATGTTAACTTCATTGCTAATGCAATTTCTGTTACTTTCGTGTGTCTTCAGATTACTCTCAATTGATTCTGTGAGCTCATTAGACTGTGTACTCCACAGGCCATGTAATTTTTCTTAACTTCCAATGACAGAGTAATTCATAAAAGAACATTATCGTTGACCATCTTTCACCCTAAAATTTAATATCTCTTCCAAAAGGTTTTTTAAATGTCCTTCATTGCTTCTTCGATATACACATTGAACATTAGAAGTAAAAGGCGGCATCCCTGGCTAACATCCTTTCTATTGCAGAACTCGTTTAGTCTTTCTCCTCTCTCATTGCTACTGCTGGGCCGATATCGTCCTGTAACACTGTCTTCTAGCCCTCCCACTACTACCTCATTCCAATCCCCAATGATCATTATATTATATTCTCCATTCACATACTTACTTATACGTTCAGTATCTTCATATAAACCCACTATATCTTCATTTTCTGCTTGCCATAGCGACATTCATACCTTAAATATTATTGTTTGTGTTGTTTTGCTATTGACTCTTGTAAGAACAAGACTATAACTGAACAGTTCACAGTATCTGACTTTCTGTAATAGCTTTCTTTTCACATTGAGTCCTGCTCCCGTGGTACATGGGACTGTCTTATCTGACTAAGACCTGGACTGAGGTTTGGGGCTGGGTGTTTTGCAGATGTTGGCTCAATGTTATTAATCAAAATAACTATTATTCAGATAAATCAAGCAAGTTCTTTGTAGCCTGAACAAATCTTAGTGGGGTTCGAATAATAACACTAAATATATCCCTTAAAATGACGATATCCAATATATAATAAACAATACGGCCCTACAATGGGCTATCAATGCAACATAGCAAGTAGCTGGATATGGCCCCAGTCCCTCAGAAGACAGGGCACTAGCAGTCCTCATACTAGAAAATATTGACTTATCTCGTGTAGGCATTATGTAATATAGCAACTAGCCACTCTTCAGTCTACTACTATCAATTACCCTCAATCACCAAGACATCAGTTACAGACAACACTACCCAATTACCCGCACTTACATCCAAATGATCAGTACCCCAGTTAAACATACGATAAATCAGTCAGGTAAGACAGTATCAATAGATCCATAACAACAAAATCAAAGCTCAATTCAGATTCACTGTTCACTGAACGGCGCCACTGTTATAGTAGTAACAGGAATTACGATTAGTAGCACCTAATGCATCTTCACGGAATTGCACATTGTGCCTCTACTTGCACCCAAGGATGCAGGACACCAACAGTTAACTATAAATCACTCTGATTGTGCTGATTGTAATCTACTGCCGCCAACCCTGCCTTCACTGCAGTGTTACGAGCGGAATTGGGGAAGGCAGCACCCATTCCCAACAGATCGCTGACCACGTGACAGCCATCAGTACTGATCGTTGTCAGTACGTTCTCCGTGAGGCACTTGAACTTGGCACCTCAGAGACCGGCCTTGATACTCTCTGTCCAGAAACTGACTCATTCACCTATGGTGACACCTTGGTGGGCGGCGGGTCACAAAGCCCCGACGTTGGCACAAATCGTGTCAGCCACTGCCCCAGTGGCCTCAGGCGCTGCCTCGAATTGCAATCGCCGCTTCCTCTCGGTACAGCAGGCTGCCACCCTGACTCCAACGCATTCGGACCCAGTCCGCCGACCTGACAATCTCGGCCGTCGTGCCAGTGCCTGGTCCCCCAGCGGCATGCCGAAGGTCTTCCAACTGCATCCACTGCAGACTCACCTAGCTGCCCCACGGCGGCCACACGTCCCGGAGCAGCCGCGATCTGGCAGCACCAGTGTCACGTACACAACAAAATGATCGCTACTACCAAGGAAAACGTCATTCGACACAGCGTAAACATAAAGGCAGAAGTCCCACATACCAGTGATTATGGTGCTGAGAAGCATGCTGTTCGACAGGGCACACCGGTTACACTATTTGGGCATTCGATCCTATCCTGATGTTTACCTCCCCCATGACAGTTCACTCCCAGAGATCCGAATGGGGGACCTATCTCTAATCTTTCAACAAATCGGAATCATCATGACACTTTCTCAATTACAATGTCTGTGGACACACATTACGTTTCTATTATGCAGTGGTTTCCATTGCCTTGTGCTTCCCCATGGTCTTGATCGTAGCTGATTCGTTCGAAAGGGCAGTTTCCCATCCCGAGGTCGAGATGCTACCCTCAAAACCTGTCCGCTCTTCCGCCGTTTTTGAGAAAGCTTTCTGCAGAAAGGGGGTGACTTTTTATGTCGGAAGACCTAGTCCAATACCAGTCATTTCATTACTTCCCTTTCAGTAATTTTAGTAGTAGATAAAAATTCATCAAACTCTACAGTTCATCACCTTGTGGCATTTAATCGCCATCTTTGAAAATCCAAGGAAACTTACTAAAGAGTTGCATAGGAATGGGAATGACAAAGTTCAGCCGGCCGAAGTGGCCGTGCGGTTAAAGGCGCTGCAGTCTGGAACCGCAAGACCGCTACGGTCGCAGGTTCGAATCCTGCCTCGGGCATGGATGTTTGTGATGTCCTTAGGTTAGTTAGGTTTAACTAGTTCTAAGTTATAGGGGACTAATGACCTCAGCAGTTGAGTCCCATAGTGCTCAGAGCCATTTTTTTGACAAAGTTCATCGGTTCCGCCTTCATTAGAATATCTGGTAAACAGGAATACCCCAACAGAAACGAGAAAATATACCCAGATCGATCCGTAATGCATCCATGTAGACAGAGACCCAAATGAAGAAGCGGGCAAAACACTCATGTATCGAGGATCAAAGACCGTGACGTGCGGGAGGACTGTAGGGCGATTAGCCCAAGCACCTTCCAAACCATGCCGTGCGGACGGAAGCACACTAGCTGAGTCCATCCGGCACCCTCGGCCCCTCCTCGCACTCTTTTCACCGTCAGTCGTCATTTTCATAACAATTAAATACCCGGAAGAAACAGAACAACTCTCATGAACTAAATAAACGAATAATGAAAAGGATTGAGACGCCAAGAATCTGAACGGCTGCGCGCCAGTGGACACAAAAAGCCGATTAGGGTTGATCATACTGTGGGAGGCGCATGTAAGGAGATAGTTAACAACGTAATTCACGTACTCTCAGTCCGGCGACGTTGTTTCAGAAAACCAGTATTTATTAAATTCTTTAACAGTGGATTAATATTATGTTCGTCTTCTGTAATGAGACTAAATCCAACCTACCTCCCTTGCTAGTCACAAAAGCAAACTAATAATGACATTGCAGACTTGTGTTCAGTTTTTTCTTTAAGTAATCAAATACTGAGATTTAAAGAACTGATTATCATCATTGTTTATGTCCATGGTCAAATCTAAACACAAAAGACGGTTGTATCTAAAACAAATAAAATTGGACGGACCCAATCTGCTATCTACATTCTCGAACACCTTGAGAAGGTGTCGACAGAAGAAAAGTCACAGTTTTTTCTCGATGTCGTCATTTGCAAAATTTTGAAATTTGTCGTAAGCGCTTATGGGACCAAAGTGCTGAGGTCATCGGTCCCTAGGCTGACACACTACTTAACCTAACTTAAACTAACTTACGCTAAGGACGACACACGCGCACCCATGACCGAGGGAGGACTCGAACATCCGACGGGGGCAGCCGCGCGGACCATAACAGGACGCCCAAGACTGCGCGGCTACCCAGCGCGGCTCGTCATTTGCAACACTTCATTAGATTAACCATAGGAAAAGTTCGCATTCATCGCAAACATTCCGAAATAGAGCGGCAGCAGTGATTACACATTGTAATCAGCAATTTTGGAAGCAGAGAGAAGCCAGATGGAAAATTAATATTATTGTTATCAAATGGTTCAAATGGCTCTGATCACTGTGGGACTTGGCTTCTGAGATCATCAGTCCCCTAGAACTTAGAACTACTTAAACCTAACTAACCTAAGGACATCACACACATCCATGCCCGAGAGAGGATTGGAGCCTGTGACCGTAGCGGTAGCGCGGTTCCAGACTTTAGAGCCTAGAACCGCTCGGCCACTCCGGCCGGCTATTGTTATCACTCCGACATCTAATATAACAAATCGACAGGTCATTTCCATGAAATTATTTAAATGCATCTATAAGACGTAAATAAATTTCTAATCCATCGGCACAAAACTGCCGAATGTGGTGTAGATAGAAGAGAAAATCGTCTGCTCCAGAGCGACATTAACTGGTTTCGACAGGGATGAGGAGCATTTTCGCATGGCTGATCCAGACAGTAGTCGATTTTAAGCGTTCTTTCTCAGTTCTCGACAGTGGACGTGAAAAATTCCTAGTACTGCTTTACTGGCATCTGCTTTACGCTAACGATTGCATGCCACAGAGTGTTGACTCTGACGTCTAAGAGTACGCCTACCAAAACAATTTTGTAGTGGGTAAGAACAACTAATGAAAGGATGCAATTTTAATTTTGTCCGTCATTGTGTTTTAGCCGCTCTTGTGTGTATGCGCATTACCCTGAACAAAGACTGTGTTTGCCCTGGTAAGATAAGGGCGTATTCTGTTTTACAGATTCTCTCTCTCTCTCACTCTCTCTCTCTCTCTCTCTCTGCCTCTCTCTCCTCGTCTGTCTCCCATTGTTTATGCAATGTGTCCACACTAGCGGTAGCTGTTTGCTAAGAGATCCTTTGCTAGCAGGCCGGCTTCTCAGGGGCGTTTGATGCCGTGTCATCGATTTCCTCATACATAATACATTGGTGGCTGTTGGCTGCTCCAACAGGGGCCGAAAATGGGTCACATGAGACGAGCAGCTATATATTTTCATTCTTCAATGTCTCCCTGTAGTCGGGCTAGTGTCGACACCTCACATAGTCAATGCTTACCTCTGTCTACCAACGAGCGCTATAGCTCCTCCGCCATCCGAGATGAATTGTAAAGTGCACAAACACACTTGTAAATGCACACACAAACCAACGAAGACTCTCTCTCTCTCTCTCTCTCTTCCTCTTTCTACATAGTAAGTATATAAGGAAGGCCTTTATAAACACACGTCTGCCACAATAAAGAGCATTTGAGTAAAGCGTCGGAAAATACCACTACCTTCATCTCGTGCAGAGAAGGCTCAAAATTCAACATTAGTTACTGCTAGAGGTCGCCACTCTTACCTTTCTAGCGAGATATTTCCTTTTTTTCTCAGACATACTGTTTCATCTGTAGCGTACATTTAATTACCTTCGTTCAACATTTCAGGCTTTCAATAAACTGCAAATTTTCCTGAAGTAATGAGTCTAGTGTTTTCGTTGTTCCCTAGGAAATGAGCGGTATTTTGGGAATGTGACTAAGAGCCGTAATTTTCGTTTATCAGTTGTACAGGGGCACAATGAGCATGGGTCCATCCAGATGGCAGAGTTGAACTGATTGTAGGCGGCGACTGGTCTGATAAGACACAAGGGAATTAGGACATATGACTGGTAGCGGCCATTTATTTAGGTCGATGAGGAAAGGTGAAAATTTGTACCGCACCGGGATCCGAACCCAGGTCTCCTGATCATTGAGCCACCCGGACACAGTGGTCATGCAACTCCCTCCAGACCTCAATACTCAGCTAAGCCACATTACTCATGGCGTTTCTCCGATTCCCTTATGAGTTCGAGCGTGATGTGCATCTGCGTTGAAGGGATTATTGGTCAGTATCGCTTTAATTATGTATGTAGTGCCTCTTCCTTCGAACACGTCCGAAATAAACATGGTTTTATATCCAATACATTGCGATATGGCTAGTATTTCTCACACATCACGTTATAGACATTGTTTACTGAACTTACAGTTAAAGCTAACCTAATTATTGACGTGTAATCGAACTGTTTAAATTTTATTACACATCTCCTTAATTTTTCTGTAAATTACGTTACTTTCTCGACATTTCACAGAACATAAATGTGTTAATCTAGTCCTCATCACTGTATCTATGTTTTACATTTTGCCGGCCGTTGTGGCCACGTGGTTCTAGGCGCTTCAGTCTGGAACCGCGCGACCGCTATGGTCGCAGGTTCGAATCCTGCCTGGGGCATGGATGTGTGGTATGTCCTTAGGTTAGTTAGGTTTAAGTAGTTCTAAGTTCTAGGGGACTGATGACCTCAGATGTTAAGTCCCATAGTGCACAGAGCCATTTGAACCATTTTTACATATTATTTTTGTCCATACTTTAGTCCCGCAGTGAAATGCAATATTGCTCCTCACACAATTATCTTCAGAAAGATATTGCTTTCAATAACTAATGTATTGTACATCTCTTCACCACAAGGCATAATCCTTCATTCTACCCAGTACAATATTTTACAAATCTGATGGTCTACGCCTTACCTCGAATTTACGTAAAAATTTCGTCAACCTTCACGACAGTCACCAGCGCAACCTCCTCTACTGCCCAAGCACTATTATGCTTGCTCAAAGCGATAGTCAGTGCCCTATTCGAAGACGACACTAGATCACGTAAGAATTTCCATTAAATTACGCAAGTAAGTAAGCCAAACTAACCCAATAAGACTCTGATGCATGTAATTGCTGTAGTTACAGAGATCTGAATCCACAAATGACATTAAGTTTTGAAACTTCCTGTCAGATTAAACCTGTGTCCCGGACTGAGACTCGAACTCGGGACCTTGCTTTCGCGGGCAAGTGCTCTACCAGCTGAGCTACCCAACACGACTCACGCCCCGTTCTCACAGCTTTACTTCCGCCATACCTCGTCTCCTACTTTGCAAACTTCACAGAAGCTCTCCTGCGAACCTTGCAGTACTAGCACTCCTGGAAGAAAGAATATTGCGGAGACATGGCTTAGCCACAGCCTGGGGGATGTTTCCTGAATGAGATTTTCACTCTGCAGCGGAGTATGCTCTGATATGAAACTTCCTGGCAGATTAAAACTGTGTACCGGACCGGAGTCTCAGTCAGACACACAGTTTTAATCTGCCAGGAAGTTTCATATCAGCGCACACTCCTCTGCAGGGTGAAAATCTCATTACAGTAAGTTTTGTTCAAATAGATTATATTGAAGATTGATGTTGTTTATTCTTCAAAAATAATCTAAACTTATTGAAACTGCAGAGGAAAGCATATGGCATGAGAGAAGCAGATCGTAATCTATGCTACGCCCGCCCATAATTCACTCTTCGTTGGACATTTATCCTTGACACTGTTCTCTGCACCGTTAAATAAACTAACGCCACCGTCGGTCACATGTTTCAGCGGCCTCACTCTGTCGGTACCAGTACGACATACCAAAGAATAAGAGAGCTGGCGCCGAGGAACGTCGCAGATTCGACACGGCGCGTTCCCCCGTCCCTCGAAACTCCTGCCACCCCCGGTACACCTTCCACTGGAAGGAAGAGACCTTCGAATGTAACACAAGAACGTAGCGGATCAGGAGCGTCCCCAAAGCCGAGCATCTACAGTAACAATTATAGTTAATCAGCTGTTCTGAGCAAAGACAAGTGTACCCTGCATACCTTATCAGTTGGCAGAACTAAATCAGCCCAAAAACCATGTTAATAGCCCAGACAGCAACTTGAAAGTCCTCCAAAGCGTGACAAGAGCTTATCCGTCAACTTGCCCCTGTGCCCTACCCAGTTTACTGCAGTTCCTAAGATACGTCCCACTCCAAACTGCAGTGTACTGACGACCAGGCTTGAACACACTTTATTATAACTAAAAACGCCTCTTGGCGTGCACTAATTTGCAAACGAAAAAAACACAAGAAGCACAACAGTTCTGGTGGTGGCAAAAGCCAAATAAGTGTAAAACACAATGAAAAGAAAATAATAACCAGAATACTACTGCACACCATTAGAAAGACACAAGTTTCTACTGAAATCTACGGCGAGTGTCTACTAAGCTAGAGACGGCGTAAGTATTGGCCGGAGCTATCCTAGCTGTAGGTACACGCAGCCGGTCTGACTCTGCTGGCGTGCTTGTGACGCAGATTCTGCGGAGTGCTACACGTAGTCACATTAGTTCCAATTGGTGGATCTCTGTCACATGGCTTTTCACAAATTAATGCCGTGTTTATGCGGAAAGTCTGTGGATGTTTACATCCACTGGCGATGTTTTGAACTGAGATGTTGAAGAGAGGTCGGTAGCTCACCTACCTTGTCTGTTGTGTGGGCCCTCTAACTGACAAGTGGCCGCTACGACACCTACCTTACACAGATTCGGGCTTCTTCTTTGTCACACAAAATTACCCCTGAAATTTCACCCCACTGAAGAGATCCCCATAAGAATAGTACTTATGTCTCATGACCTTCCGTCATCAAACGTATTCTGGAGGTACATTTTCTCTACCTGGTCTACGTAGCGAAGCCCATCAGTTTGGTGCACTGAATCTCCTAAATTGCTAAGAGCTGAAGTGGGCACGTGCTACTTCATTCAAACCCTACAATCTTGTTTAATGCCTTCTGCAATATGAACTACCATCTCGACCTCTGTGTCTGGATACAAAATGCGCGCACGTCGGCGCCAACGCTAGTAACGTATTCATCAAATCATTCATTTACTGCTTGCTTGCATGAGTAATAATTAACTTCCTCACAGAATATGCAGTTATCACCCGTCCAGATAACTGCTGGTGAAGTTCCATCAACGTCCCTGCTTGCACTATGGACTTACCTACCCTGCTGTTGATATCACATATAGAACGAGAATGCATGAATCTTTAACCTCTCTATCTACCGCCTTTTATTAATACTTTTTATTAAACAACACTATGTTTTAAAAGCATTTCATCGTGCCGGATATGAAATCAGTAGAGACATCATTACCGTTAAGGATGGCAGCTATGGAGTGGAGGGACGTAGCAAACTGTGTCTGCACCATGTAGAACTTGTGACTACAACATTCCGTTAGAACATTCTGCCACATCACCATCCACGATGATCTTTGAATCAGTACGGCCCCCTTGCACTGAAGAAAACGATAATTAATCTCTGATTACAATTTATATTCCGGCCAACCTCCCCTCCAACATATTTAGTTCAGAAATCCTCTCACGCTAAAAACTAAAGTGCCACTACTCCTATTCTTTTTAGTGAACAACTCTAGCTTGTAATCTATACACCTTGCTTCGTTTACAATGGAGTTTCTAGTCCGAGTGGGTCAAACCGTCAGCAATGATGATACAACAATCAACATCAATAGCAATGACAATAGTAACTTATTATACCAGAAAATATACAATTTTCCATAATAGAAAACTAGGTGAGATCTCCACTAGCTGCTCCTGGCCTGACTACTGCTGACCACCTCCAGTCTCCAGGACAGCAAATACCAATACTTACTACTGAACTACCCATATTTACGTCTAAGTGATCACTACACAAATCACAGGTACAAATAATTCGTTCATATGAGAAAATATAGTTATTTGCAACGCACATGAATAAACCGCAGGTTCCATAACAAAATCGGTCATGAAGCAAGATTAAAACTATAGAGTACTGAACAGATACACAGTTGTAACGAGATTTTGTATTACATTTAACCTTCCACAATCAACCGCAATATGCGTACTAATATTAATCGGCTTGCTTTTTTGTCACAGCATTCATTTTGGCACGCCCCAAGAGCAATACATAATATTCAGTTAAAGCCGGCCAGCGTGCAATAGCCAAAACAAGCCATAAGTCAATGCTCAATACTCACTGCCAAAATGAGCTGCAATTGACGGTACTTAGTGTACCGTTTCATTTAAGACTGTGACTCAGACAAAAGAGCATTTACAACTACCATTAACATAATAGCACTCTCATTATGGTCCTGCAATCAGCAGAAATCGTTGCTCGCCTTTCTGCGATGCCGTGTGTAAGTATGTGTGTGTGTGCGTGTGTGTGCGTGTGTCTGTGTGTGTGTGTGTTTGGTATGACTATCACCAACTCCAGCATGGTATTGTCCGCACGACTGCGCCACCCGTGCCGACCGATGTGGATGTGCACGCCCACTCGGTGAGGACTTTGAACCTGACTTCCCGCTGAACTGCTTTCCTCGGCATGTCTCCAGCATCTCACTGTCAGTGACTGCCCGCCTCTAAGTGTGTGCCAGGCCTGCAGCCTCAGCAACAAATCACAACACCCCGCGGCCCGTGCTGACGGGCGAATACATGGCTGTCCATTCTACTTAAGTCTAGCTGACAGCCCGACGTTGTCCGCGCCTGTCCCCAGCAAGGCTACACGGGCAATCCCGTCAGTAATGTGCCTCGCAGCGGCTGCGCTCTGTTGGCACAAGTACTATTTATCCACTACTAACATCGAAGATGCTGGGGAACACTGCAGTGACAAACCTCACAATCACTATGGCGAGAACTTCAACTGTATAACAAATGGATCAACAGCGCCCACAAAGTCGCACGTTTACAGTTACAGTTAACAAGCTCTACTGAGTAGATAGTAGTATACCTTTTATTCCCTAGCAGTAGATAAAACGAAATCAGCCCAATAATCGTTGCAGAAATCTGCACACCAACTCGAAAGTCCCCAAAGTTGTGACAGGATCTTACTTGCCAGCTTGGCCTTCGTCCTATCCAGCTTACTGCGTTGCCTAAGATACACACGATCACTTTCCTCCCATGTATTCGGGAGCCTCTCTTTATCACAGTCTCTCCCAAAATGACACTCCACGTAAGAAACACCACTAAGAAAAGTACATCTGTCTTACGAATCTTTCTCATCAACTGTATTCGCTGGAGGCTCATTTTCTCTATCCTGTTCTACATACCAAAATGTCTCAGTCTCGTAATCTTCTAAATTGCTAGGCGTGGTCTAGGGGTAGAGGAGTAGCGTCTTTAACTAGTAATCAGAACACCCTGGGTCCTGAGCTCGAATCCAGCCACTGCTTAGATTTTGAATAAAAATCATCAGAAATGACGACGGAAGACTTCCAGCACAAAAAGTCACCCTTGTCCTGCCAACAGCCTTGCGGAACAGGGTGGAGGAGGTGACAAAGTTCAGCATTTGGGATGGAAAACTGCCCTATAAGATGGATGAATAAGCAATAATTAACGGTACGCAGATGCAGACTGCAATGGAATCCACTGTATTAAAGGCACATAATGTGTATCCACAGGACATGTGGCCTGTAACTGAGAAAAAAAAATTCTGGAATTGCTCCACATTCAAACTTCTTGGAGGGGACTATGAAGGTTGTGGAGCACTCTGCGAGTCGGGGTGTGGAATGTCACAGGACTGAACGTTGTAGGAAAGCCACAGAAACTGAAAAGGAAATGCTAACCTTTGGAACTGTGCAGATAAGTGAAGTTAAGCAGGAAGAAAACGAGTATTTTTGGTCAGATGAATATAAAAGCACTCCGTCTTCAGGCCACAAGTGACCCATCGGGACCATCCGACCGCCGTGTCATCCTCAGTGAGTATGTGGATAGGAGGGCGTGTAGTCAGCACACCGTTCTCCGGGTCGTTATGATGGTTTTCTTTGATCGGAGCCGCTACTATCCGGTCGAGTAGCTCCTCAATTGGCATCACGAGGCTGAGAGCACCCCGAAAAATGGTAACAGCGCGTGGCGGCTGGATGGTCACCCATCCAAGCGCCGGCCACGCTCGACAGTGCTTAACTTCGTTGATCTCACGGGAACCGGTGTAGATGAATATAAAGTAACACCAAAAGTAGCAGAGAACGGTGTAATGGCAGCTGGATTCGTTGTTACCACGAATATAAAGCAGGAAGTGTGTTACTGCAAAAGTTCTCAACAGAATGGAATTAAAACCAACACTGACAACCACCTTTCAGGTACATATGCCAACATCACAAGCAGGAGACGAAGAGAAAGTATATGAGGATATTGAAAGGAGAATTCAGTACGTAATGGAAAATGAAAATCCAGTATTCATGAGAGTGGAATGCCATTGTAGGTAAGGAGTAGAGGGTAGGGTTCCTAAATGATATGGGCTTAGTAGTACACTTGGAAAGAGCCTAGAGTCAGGAAAAGATTGCAGCTGAATTACATCATCGACAGACAAATATTCCAAACTCAGATATTGAATTGTAAGTCATATCCAGGAGAAATAGATTCAGATCAATATTTAGTAATAGAAGAGGATCGTCGTGGAAGAGGTTTCAATATTAGAGTCAGGATCTAAAGGAGCTTCGGAATAGTTGCAGTTATAATAACGCAGAAGGAATATTTAACATTCCATCGCAATTTCTGAAATGATTGAAGGAAGTGGCAACCAACCGACTATCCAAGTTGGTCTGTAGAAGATGTCGGAGTTGTAGCGTGAGAGAACTGTGGTGTCACCGCCAGACACCACGCTTGCTAGGTGGTAGCTTAAATCGGCCGCGGTCCATTTAGTACATGTCGGACCCGCGTGTCGCCAATTTGGGATCGCAGACCGAGCGCCACCACAAGGCAGGTCTCGAGATACGGACTAGCACTCGCCCCAGTCGTATGGACGACATTGCTAGCGACTACACGGACGAAGCATCGCTCATTAGCAGAGCAGATAGTTAGAATAGCCTTCAGCTAAGTCCATGGCTACGACCTAACAAGGCGCCATTAGCCTTACATAGTTTGATAGTTATCGTATGAAATGTCTCATCAAGAATGCTGTATTCACATGAAGGAATAAAAGTTAAGTATTCGAGGAGCTGCATACTTTTCTTATTAGCATTCACTACTTATCCTATTCCAGAATTCACGCCCGTCTGCGTTAGATAGCGTGCATTTCGGCCTCCTCTATCTACAAGGTGTTGGCACATTTGCCAACACATCATTGGCGACAAGGGAAACGTGTTCTTACTAATTGCTTACATTTATTTGTGTCATGGCTTCGCCAGATGTACTGTCCAAATTTTATCGCTTGCAGAATCAGCAGACGCAGGCGTTATTGGATGCCCTTGGACAGCTCGTCCAGGGTCAACGTGCCATTCAAACTGATGCGGCAGCAGCCGCTTCACCGCTCCTGCAGCCACAACATGCAGTTGCACCGCAGTTTCGCAATTTTGATGCGGCGCAAGAATCCTGGATGGAATGGTCACGCCAGTTTGGATTTCATCCCGCTGCCTACAGAATTCAAGGTAACGAGCGGCAGCCTCACTTATTGTCTTGTGTCGGAGTGCAAACGTACCGTGTGATAGTGAAATTGTTTCCCCGACGCGACGTAGCAACTCTGTCCGACGAAGAAATTTTGTCGGCATTGGACGCCTATTTCAAAGAAACAGTTAATGTAGTTGCAAAAAGGTATACTTTCTTTCGTACAAAACGTACGGCCGGTCAAACTAATAGGGAGTGGGTTGCCACTTTGCAAGGCCTTACAAGGGATTGTGCTTTTGAGTGTGAATGTGGACTCCCTTATTCAGATACAATGGTACGTGATACAATTGCACAGAACGTTTCTGATGTTCGTATACGGGAGCAAATTTTGAAGCTCGTCAATCCCTCCCTTCCACAAGTGATAGACATATTGGATAGACAAGACACGTTTGACTTTGCTCAGGAATCATTTGAATCTTCGCCAGCCGTGTGTAACATTAATCGGCATGCCGGGCGCGCTGCGCAGCCCGGTACACTGCCCTCGCGCACGTCCGCACAGCTGCCACCACGCTCTAAACCAGGTGTGCCGCGCCAGCACACAAATGCAGTGAAATCATGCCCGCGGTGTGCTACTAGACATTCGCGTGCAAATTGCCCGTCACGCCAAGCTATTTGCTTTTTCTGTAATAAGAAAGGACATGTTCAAAGTGTTTGCCAGAAAAGGCTGAGATCAGACACTCTTAATCATTCCAGGCCCTTTGCTTCGCGCCGAAATCGAACCAAGGACACTCAGGCTCGTGAACCTTCGCCCATGGACATTCATGTAGTTAATTCCACTTTGTCCAATGCCACTTCCTCTAACAGTGACTGTGTTCGTCCCACAAAACGTGTGTGTCGACGTCGCCGGATATCACGTCAATTAACAAGTGCTTCTGTACCTGTATCAGTTCAAATTGCACAAGACAATCGCTCTGGTCGTCAGCAGGACAATAAACTTTTTGTAGATTTGGACTTTAATGGAAAGATCATACCATTGCAGCCTGATACCGGAGCTGCAGTTTCACTGCTCAATCACGACACGTACAAACAACTGGGCAAACCTCCGTTGCGTGCCGCAAATGTTCAGTTAAAAAGTTATTCAGGACAGCAGATCCCTGTGTTAGGACAGTGCACTCTTCTTGCAACATACAAGGGACAAACAAAACTTGTGTCATTTTACGTTCTTCGTTCTTCTACTGCAGTGAACTTGTTTGGTTTAGATTTATTTCAGTTGTTTAACATGTCTATAATAAATCAATCCTATCAGTGAATCAGACTGTGCCTTCAGACAGTGTTTCTCGGCTATGTGAAGAATTTGCAGACATTTTTGCACCGGGCTTAGGTTGCGCTACAAACTATGAAGCACATTTGGAACTGAAAGTAAACGCGCAACCGAAATTTTACAGAGCGCGCACTGTTCCTCACGCATTGCGTGTTGAGGTCGCAAGAACATTACACGATTTAGCATCACAAGGTGTGAGTGAATGTGCGCAATGCCTCTTCCATTTCAGCTCCGCTTCATAGCTTACGCCGTAAGGGTGTTCCGTTCGTCTGGACGACAGAATGCGAACGCGCCTTTCGCCAGTTGAAATCGGCGTTGCTTTCTAATACTTGCCTTACGCCACTCGATCCCCAGAAACCCCTTTTGTTGATGGTAAATGCATCGGATTTCGGGATCGGTGCTGTGCTTGCGCACAACGTTGGCTCGCATGATCGCCCTATTGCCCTTGCATCCAAATTTCTCTCATCTGCTGAAAGAAATTATTCCCAGATAGAGAAAGAAGCTTTGGCTCTCGTATTTGGTGTTACTAAGTTCCATGATTTCTTGTATGGTCGTCACTTTACCATCATCACAGACCATAAACCTTTGACATCGCTTTTTCATCCGAACAAGCCTGTACCTCCGCGTACAGCGCAGAAATTCATTCGCTTGTCTATTTTCCTCTCGCAGTACCGCTACGATATCTTGTATCGGTCCACTGCTAAGCACGGAAACGCCGATGCGTTGTCCCATTTGCCTGTTGCTGAGGATAGAGCATTCGATTCTTCCGAACTTGTTTGCATGTTCATTGATGTGGAAACCGATGAAGTGGTCGAATCGTTTCCGATTGATTTTCGTCGTGTAGCTACAGCCACAGCTGCTGACCCTGTCCTTGCTACCGTTTTGCGTTTTGTTGCTACGCAATGGCCTTTGTCAAAGTCTCGGATCGAGGATCCGTTGGTTCGCCGATTTTTTGCTCATAAGGAGAGACTTTTTTTGACGCGGTGTTTTGTTGTTGCGTTCTGATAATGATCAGTCCAGAGTCGTGGTCCCACGTTCGTTGCAGTCCTCTGTTTTACGGCTTCTTCACCAAGGACATTGGGGTATAGTGCGAACGAAACAACGTGCTCGTCAGCACTGTACTTGGTTCGAAATCGATGCTGCGATTACGAATACGTGTTCTTCTTGCATGGCGTGTGCCGAACAACAATCTGCGCCGCCGCGGAAAGTCTTTGCATGGCCAAAAGCCACTTCCCTTGGCATCGCTTGCACATCAATTTTGCTGGTCCACTCTGGGTTGCTCGATGGTTGTTTCTGGTAGATGCCTTCAGTAATTTTCCTTTTGTTGTCCGGATGTCTTTCACGACGTCCTCTGCCACCATCCAAGCGTTGTCTGCTATCTTTTGCATTGAAGGTCTTCCGCAGACTATTGTTTCCGACAATGGCCCACAATTCATGTCCGCAGAATTTCTGTCATTCTGCCAATCCAATGGTATTCAACATCTGACATCCGCGCCGTTTTCGCCTCAGTCAAACGGTGCCGCTGAACGATTGGTCCGGACTTTCAAGTCACAGATGTTGAAATTGAAAGAGTCGCATTCTCGGGAGGACGCGTTGTTGCTCTTTTTGTCTTCGTATCGCTCTCAGCCCCGAGATGGTCGCTCGCCGGCTGAGTTGCTCCACGGTCGTCCTCATCGAACCTTGATGTCTTTGCTGCATCCGCCGCATCAGGTTCCTGTGCAGCGGCAGACTCCTGCTTTTGCTCCAGTCGACGTTGTATTTTATCGCAACTATCGAGGTTCACGGCGTTGGCTCGCAGGGCGCATTATTCGCTGCCTCGGCCGCGCGATGTATTTGGTTTTGGGGGCCTCTGGCGAGGTGCGTCGGCATCTCAATCAGCTGCGCCTCTGTCGTCGCACGGGTTCTGCCGCTCCCCGTCTGCTTTCAGCGACGGTGCCGTCTGGTCAGCGCCCTGGGGACCCATCTACTGGCTCGCCTCATCCCCAGGTGTTACCGACGATGCCTTCCGTTTTGCCCCATGGCGACGCGCCGCCGCAGCCGCCGCCGCCGCCGCCTGTTCTCCCGCCGGCGCCGCCCGCATTCGACGCTTCGCCGCAGCCGCCAAGCGCCTCCCAGGGTCACGCGCCGCCGATCGCTTCCCGTGACCAGCTGTCCTCCGCCATGGAACTCTTGCCGCTCCGGACCACATGGCGTCTTCGCACGTCGGATACCCCGACGGAATGGAGGTCGACCATTCGGCCCCTCCTGTATCTTTACGGGCGCATACACCGCATGTTGACGTGCACCCTGGACTAGGTTTCCAGGCGTTTCCTAGCTCCCCTCGGACCGAATGGCCGGGTGCGGGTGGCACAGCCTCGCCTGTTGTTAGGCTCCCCACCTCATCGCATACGTCAACATGGGGTCCTCCCCACGGCGGGCGGAAGCCTTATAACACGACCGTTCGCCGATTTGCAGGGAGGAATGTGGTGTCACCGCCAGACACCACGCTTGCTACGTGGTAGCTTAAATCGGCCGCGGTCCATTTAGTACATGTCGGACCCGCGTGTCGCCACTTTGGGATCGCAGACCGAGCGCCACGACAAGGCAGGTCTCGAGATACGGACTAGCACTCGCCCCAGTTGTACGGACGACATTGCTAGCAACTACACGGACGAAGCATCGCTCATTAGCCGAGCAGATAGTTAGAATAGCCTTCAGCTAAGTCCATGGCTACGACCTAGCAAGGCACCATTAGCCTTACATAGTTTGATAGTTATCGTATGAAATGTCTCATCAAGAATGGTGTATTCACATGAAGGAATAAAAGTTAAGTATTCGAGGAGCTGCATACTTTTCTTATTAGCATTCACTACTTATCCTGTTCCAGAATTCACGCCCGTCTGCGTTAGATAGCGTGCATTTCGGCCTCCTCTATCTACAAGGTGTTGGCACATTTGCCAACACATCAAGAACTATCGCACAAACAGCTTAAGGGCTCATGAATTAAACTTGTTGACAAGAATAATGTACGGAAGAATGGAAAACAAAACCTGAAGATAGGTTACATAACGATCAGTTTCACTTTAAGAATAGTAAACGCACGAGGGAGGCAGAACGAAGGAAAATGAAGACACGCTCGTAGGATTTGTAGAGATAGAAAAAGCGCTTGGCAGTATAAAAAGGCGCAAGGTGTTCGAAATAGTGAATAAAGTAGGGGTAATCAATAGGGAGAAAATCTATAGGGGGAAATGGATAATATAAAATATATTCAGGAACCAATGGGGAAAAAGGAGATTAAAACACCAAGAATAAAGTGTTGGTTGTAAATAGGGGATCAGACAGGGATGCAGTTTTTTACCCCTACTGCTCAATCTGTTCTTCAAAGAAGCAATGAAGGACAGCCTCAAGATTGGAGTTAGGAATCGGGATGAGAGGACTACAGTGATGGGATTCGCTGGTGAGATAGATATCCTAAGCGAAACTGAAGAATTAAAGGATCTCTCTAATAGGATGAACAGTTTAGTGAATGCAGAATATAGACTGATAGTAAACCACGAAAAAGCAATAAGAAGTAAAGAAGATAAGTACAGTAAGAAACTTAACATCAAAATTGATTCTGCACAGAATCGACGAGGAAAGGAATGTGTAAAAAACACTGACAAGAAGAAGGGACAGGATGATAGCAGGTTTGTTAAGACATCAGCGAGTAACTTGCACAATGTTAGACGGAGCAGTAGAAGGAAGAAAATGTGGAGAAAGACAGAGAATGGAGTATATCAAAAAAATAACTGAGGAAATAGTTTGCAATTGCTGCTCTGAGATGAAAAGATTGGCACAGAAGGGTAATTCTTTGCGAGCCGTATCAAACCAGTTAGAAGACTGACTCAGAAAAGAAGGAGAAAATAAATATACGGAAAACGTTACAAGTAGAAGGTACACATTGATAGGATATTTGTGAAGACTCCATGGAATAACTTCTTGTATGGTACAAGAGGGAGCTGTAAAGGGTAAAAGCTGCTGAGGAAGTCACAAACAAGAATATATCCAAAAAATAATTAAGAATATAGACTGAAAGTGCTACTCTGAGATAAAGAGTTTGACACAGTAGAGGAATTTCGTTTACTGCTGCATGAAACCAGTCAGAAGACTGATGATTCAAATTAAGAGAAAAGAGAAGGAAAGAAAAATCATACAATGAAGTCGCGGGACACCACCCGAGTGCAATCACATGGTTTAATGTCTTCTATAATATGGGCAACCATCTCGCCCTCCGCGATATGGATAAAAAAAGGCCCATGCAGCGGAGAGAAAGCTGTTAATGAACTCTCCAAACTGTTCATTTACTGAAACTTCCTGGAAGATTAAAACTCTTTGCCGGACCGAGACTCGAACGCGGGACCTTTGCCTTTCGCGTGCAAGTGCTCTACAATCTGAGCTACCCAAGTACGACTCACGATCCGCCCACACAGCTTCAATTCTGCCAGTATCTCGTCTCCTACCTTCCAAATTTCACAGAAGCTCTTCTGGGAACGTTGCAGAACTAGCACTCCTGAAAGAAAGGATTCTGCGGAGACATGGCTTAGTCACAGCCTGGGGGTTGTTTCCAGAAAGAGATTTTCACTCTGCAGCGGAGTGTGCGCTTATATGAAACTTCCTGCAGATTAAAACTGTTTTAATCTGCCAGGAAGTTTCAAACAGCGCACACTCCGCTGCAGAGTGAAAATCTCATTCTGTTCATTTACCGCTTGCTCGCACCACTCGCGTAATTCAGATAACTTATTAATTGCATGCGCGGGTATCACGTTTTACATAACTTCTGGTGAGCTCCTGCCAACATCTTCACTTCCACTAAGGACTTAGGTGTCCTACATACCGTAACACTGTTGAAATGAGGATACATTTATGCTTCCAGTGTCCTGTTATTTAAGAGCATCCATTTGTTCAATCAGTCAAACCACATTATAAAGACATTTCATCATGTCAGATAGGGTGTCAATAGAGGAGACCATATCGTTGAAGTCTGTTTTTGTGGGATGGAGAATCCTAGCAAACTGTGTCTTCAATTCTATAATGCCCCCTTCGCCTTTCGTATCTTACGTCAAATGACCGGCTACGACTCTTTTTAAATCGCTTGCATGGGAGACATTGATAAAAAAATCCCGCGTTTCCGTTTATATTCCAACTAACCTTTCCTCTAACGCAATTACTTCGCAAACCCTCTCATAACAGCTTCTAACTGATCACTGTTCCTGTTCTTATAATGCACAACTCTTTTTGGTGGTCTATGCGCATTGTCTTGCGAAAGTAAATCACACTACAAGAACTGTACCACGAGTTCTCATTCTGAGAGGGCCGAAATAATAACACAGATAGTACGTATCACATTATTGCGTTGCAATGCACTCAACAGCATAGGACAAAGTTTGCACTGGCGATTCAATAGTCTTGGCCCATAGAACTAACTCGTATATGACAAGAATAACCATTCGAAGCAAAAACGTCCAGTAAACATGTGCTCTGAAATAATACCTTTAGAACTACGAGCACTTATTCATGAAACAGATCTGTTCCACCGCAAGCTCTAGGCTTTCCTCGTTTTTGGAGGCGGCAGTATAGACCAAAACAAGAAAAATCTCTCTTGTAAACATGGGCTTTAAAATGATTCCTTAAGAGCAATGAACATTGGTTGAATAGAAGAAATGTTTCACAGTAGTGGCCGGCCGAAGTGGCCGTGCGGTTAAAGGCGCTGCAGTCTGGAACCGCAAGACCGCTACGGTCGCAGATTCGAATCCTGCCTCGGGCATGGATGTTTCTGATGTCATTAGGTTAGTTAGGTTTAACTAGTTCTAAGTTCTAGGGGACTAACGACCTCAGCAGTTGAGTCCCATAGTGCTCAGAGCCATTTTCACAATAGTGAAGATGCGCAAGTGCTCATAGCTCTTAAGCATTGGATTTTAGAGCAGATGTCTACTAGACCTTTCTACTTCGGTTGATAGTTCTTGTCGTATCCCTGAATACGACATTATCTTATGTTCTAAGGCTACTGAATCACTAATGTAGACGCTCTCCTCTGGGACATCATTTTTGAATCACAGAGTCTGTGGGGTATTCATATTTACAAGAGAATATAGATATTTACAAGACACATGAATGAATTACAGGTTCAGTAACAAAGTCCGTACTGAATCAACATAAAAAACCACGAAGTACAGAACAGATAGACTGTTATAACAAGATTTTACATTACATTTGATCTTGCTATATCACGTCCAATGTGTTTTCTATTACGAAGCGGCATGCTATTTTGAGTTATGTTCACTTTGGCACAACAGATAGACTGTTATAACAAGATTTTACATTACATTTGATCTTGCTATATCACGTCCAATGTGTTTTCTATTACGAAGCGGCATGCTATTTTGAGTTATGTTCACTTTGGCACACCCCGCATGCAGTACGCGCTCCGGTCGAAGTGAGCTACAACTGACTTCGCTTAATGTATCTTTGCAGGTACCATTTTGATTCAACTTCATCACAAGAGCACCACGACACCAATGTTAATTCAAAAGCACTTCCATTGTGCTTCTGTCAGTCTACTGATGCCGTTTCTCGCCTCCCTGCCACGCTGTGTGCGCCGCCTGTGTTGTCTGTTCCCGTCCTGTGCCGATGCTCGCGTCAACTCGGCGACGTTTTGGGCTTGACATTCCGCAGAACTGCTTTATTTTGTGTCTCTACAGAAAATCCTCGTCACTGACTGTCCACCTCTAAGCAGAAGCGGAGACTCTAACCTCGGCCATCGTCACCGCCCGGTCCGTCTGCAGACTCGGTCTCTGCCCGCCACCGTCTCCCCCTATACACAACACGGCCACGCCTGCGCTCCCGTCGCACCGGTCGCATGTCTCGCAGCGGTCGCACAGTAGCGCCAGCAGTACCACGTACCAGAGAACAGAACAAGAGCGATGGCCCGTGGAGCATAGCAGTGCCGTTCGACACAGAAGATAAGGCAAGGAACGATAATTACAGCATTTAGATCTAAAGAACTGCTGTCCAAAGTCTTTTAACCCTATTTCGTTCAGTGCCGCCTGATTCCACTCTCTCATGTGGTTGGTTCTGCTGTTTTATTTCTGATATGAAAGGGGTAGGGGAGAGTCGTGTAGTATTGTCCGGTTTACAGTGCCGGCCAATGCTGTGCTTTCTCTTGCCGCTTCAGATAACAAAAGTTTACAGCAGGCAGTAGCAAGCTCGAGTGTTCATGTGCACTGGAGTCGTTTACCTTCATTCTCTGTTCAGTTCCTTGTCCGATGTTCGTGTCTGATGGTAGTTGCTGTACCTCCTAGTACACGTAAGATAATCTGCGGCCGGTGATAATCTTTTTTTTAAGGTTGATGATTAATTTCATTGCTATATTTCAGTTATCTACAGTTATGGAAAAAAGGATTCACACACCGTTGTTCATGTAAATTAACTTTATTCATCAGGACTAAAATCACCGCCGTAGATGTTATTTGGTAAACTAAATGTAAAGTGTTACTTTCCTCATCTGTACATATAAAAGGAAAAACTAAAGCAGCCTTCAGTAAAAAGTAAATTAAAAGTTCTGTAGTAGAGTGTGTAACATCCCCACAAAAATATAAATTTAAATGAACCATGAACCAGGTGTAAACTCCTCACAAAAATAATAATTAAATGAATTTTAAATATTTTTTATTGAATGTAACCTCTGAACAAAATTGGCTCCCATTTATGATCTCTGTGCTGAAATGCATTCACATTTAATGTTCCCACAAAATTCTTTTCTCATTTAATGTTAAGTACGAAACAGAAAAATTCCTAAATACCAAAATAAAAAAAAAGTTCAGTAACCTGGTAAATTTTACGACGACAGCAGCGCTGCGCCACGGCCCTGTACTCTGAATAAAAAAGGCAAAAATTCTTACCTCAATAAAAACTGCGAATATATCTGCTCTTACATAAAAAAATTTCGGCACAGCTTCGTGCAATGCTGGCCTATGCTTTGTGATTCTTGAAAGGAATGATCATGGATTGTATATATTCTTTAAATGGAAATGAATACTTTTCTTAAAAAAATTACTTTATATTATAAAAATTATTATTGGGGCATTTTTTTAAAAGAAATTGGATGACAGTTAACATACATTACTAGATGTGCGCAAGGCTGCTTCTTTACCTTCTACAATAATACTCATCTTCCAGAGTCCCGACCAGAGCAGACTGCCGACACGTGCAGACTACCGCCGACTAATGCCGACTCACGCAGACTACTCAAGACTACTGCTGACTGGCGACAAGCAACAACTAACTACATACTGCTCTCTGGTCAGAGACTCTCCTAAGTCTTGCCTGTTGCAGGGAGCGCATACATCGCATACCTCTTACATAACCCTCCACTAGGGGGGCAAAAATTTGGCAGCGATGGTGAGTCAATTGGACTTGCATGAGCAACAAATTTTTCTTACTTAACTAAGTTTACAATCACAGAATATATACATATATATAAGTGCAGAACATGAAGTAAAATATAGTGCACATGCACTGAGTACAGGACATATCAAGCAATGACAAAATGTATACGCAATGAGTACAAAACATATTAACAAATGTCAAAAGTGCACACGCACTGTAGTACAGAACATATCTGGAAATCACAAAATGTATACGCAATGAATACAAATCATATTAACAAATGACATAAAGTGCACACGCACTGTAGTACAGAACATATCAGGAAATCACAAAATGTATACGCAATGAATAGAAATCATATTAACAAATGATATAAAGTGCACACGCACTGTAGTACAGAATATATCAGCAAATCACAAAATGTATACGCAATGAATACAAATCATATTAACAAATAACATAAAGTGCACACGCACTGTAATAATTTTTTTTTTACTATTTTACCAGAACTAGGATAGGAAAGGGAAGTGTTGCATCATGGTTGTAGCACATTAGGTTGCACGCAGCTACACTGTAAGTCCATATCTTTTTACAGAAGCACAACACCAAGTGAGACAATCTGAAATTCTTTTCCCTGAAGTATTAATCAGTATAGCCAAGACACTGAAATGTCGTATTAATATTCCATGTTATCATTTTGGTAGTACATTAGGTACACCAAACAGTGGAACCATAATAATATCTCCATCGCTCAAGGTGGTGGACAGCATGTCGTGTCAACACCACGTTCTTGTAAGGTACACCAACGTAAAAGTAGTGCGAAAACCAAATATAGTGCTCCATGAGCATGAGGATAGACAGGGCAAACGGATATTGTAGTAATTTCTGGTAATTAGATCAGAAGGTGAAGGACATTAAGTCTTATGCCAGTAATCAATGATAATTACACTAGTCTATCTACTGATTTCAGTAATTCATCATGCTCATCGCCAGTTACTGAACATTTCTGTACCATGTATGAAGTATTACAGAATAATTGTCATAAGTAATCTGTTTACAGAGAACATTGGCACTCATTGGTCAGTTACAAATCATCAGAAGTAACCAGTCAAATCAGGAGTTAAAGATTGTAGCATCAAGCTACTGGAATTCATATATATAGCATGTAAGTGACATAATATAAATTTAAAGTATAAGAAACAGTGGCATTTATTGGCCAGCAAGTATTGAATATTAAACATTTTTCATCATTCAAGTGACATATGACATATTTAAAAATAATTATTGGCACTCATTGGCCAGTTACAAATCATCAGAAGTCATCAGTCAAAACAGGAGTTAATGAGTGTAGCACCAAGCTACTGGTATTTATATATATAGCATGTAAGTGACATAATATGAATTTAAAGTATAAGAAACAGTAGCATTCATTGGCCAGCAAGTATTGAATATTACAAAACATTTTTCATCATTCAAGTGACATATGACATATTTAAAAATTATTATTGGCACTCATTGGCCAGTTACAAATCATCAAAAGTCATCAGTCAAAACAGGAGCTAATGAGTCTAGCAACAAGCTACTGGTATTCATATATATAGCATGAAAGTGACATAATATAAATTTAAAATACAAGAAACAGTGGCATTCATTGGCCAGCAAGTACTGAATCATATAACATATTTAAAAATAATTATTGGCACTCATTGGCAAGTTACAAAACGTTCAGAAGTCATCATTCAAAACAGGAGCTAATGAGTGTAGCATCAAGCTACTGGTATTCATATATATATATAGCATGAAAGTGACATAATACAAATTTAAAATATAAGAAACAGTGGCATTCATTGGTCAGCAAGTATTGAATATTACAAAACATTTTTCATCATTCAAGTGACAGATGACATATTTAAAAATAATTATTGGCACTCATTGGCCGGTTACAACACATCAGAAGACATCAGTCAAAACAGGAGCTAATGAGTGTAGAGCATGCATGCATTATTACAAAATATCATTCACTATTACTCAGAACTCATCATTCAAGTGACATATGACATATTTAAAAATTTAACACTCTGTAACTATTACTCATGTCTGTGGTTGGAAAAAATCATTCAGTATTACTAGTAACTCTTTTAAATTGGTAGTATTATTTGTGACTTGTAATACTTTTTTTTAATTTTGTTTTTTGTGCTAGCAATGCATTGCGTTGGGATCGATAATTAATTAGTGGGGCATAACAATATTTGTTTTTGACTTATTGCTGCAAATGAAGATGTGTAACATCATTCGTCATGAGTCAGCTGTAGCAAGGTTATGAAACAAATAGAGTATATGTGATCACATTCATGAATGACGCAGGTTTAATGACCAACTGCTTATAGCACATTAATTTTATGAATAATTTCCCCGGCAAAAAATACAAAATGGATTATTAAGCTGAAAGAAGAAACGCATATTATGCTGAAAAGTAGTGAACTTCAAATTAACAGGTAATGAAATGTGTATTTAATATATATGTTCTCTAGCTGTCCTTTCCAAAACCTTCACTCATCATACCACACGACATAAGACATACTGTCAAGACGAAATGCAATAAACACTTAAATAACTACATAGCATAAATACATAAACTTCAACATTATCCTCATCAGCAAAGAAAAACTTCATTATCAATACTATCATCACCTGCAAAGTAAAACTTCATTATCCATATCACCATAATTCCATTATTATCATCACCTGTAAAGAAAAACTTCATTATCCATATTAGCATATTCTGTATCATTATTCATCATCATTCATTATCACCTGCAAAAAGACACTTCATCATACAACTATTCATAGTATAGAGTTCCTTATTTCTAGCATATTTCATCACTAAAACCAAGATGTGTGGTTCTATCTGACAGTCTGCATCAATCGCCTCATATTCTGAAAGGAAAAAGTAGTTAAGACTGCTATCATACGATGTGTATAGTATATTCTTGTTAATTCTGATCCATTTACCCTTCGTGACGAGGTATTGTATCTTCTTTCGTTCATTACTAAGGTGAAGTTCCCACAATTTATTTCTTTTACACGTTATTTCTTTCTGAAATGTTAAACAATGATTAATGTCTTGCATTTAAATCATATACCCATTAAATAAAAACTGGTTTCTTGTGATATAATTGAGCATACAGCACAGCATGACAGAAAATGTAATATGTCAAAAACATAGACAGTGTACAGGTGCAAAAAATGTACACAGAGGATCACAATGTAGCAGCAAAAAAAAAAAAAAAATTGGAAAATAGTCACGATGTTGAGATATCATAAGGCAAAATGTCAAAATCAACTGGTGTTTGTTACATCTTAAATATTTCATAGTGCATACAAACAAAATAGTAAAACAATCATACATACATGAAGAATGGAAAATGTGCACGGTCTGATGTGTAACGACAAGAAAAGCGACCTGCTAACCTTACCCTGGCGGGCACTTTCCGAGAAAAAATACGCTAATCATCTGTAAGTACTCACCTAAATATAATTGTATAAGTGGTCATAAAATGTGTAAGTTCATCTGGAGAAATGTGCACGGTCTGATGTCTAACGACAAGAAAAGCGACCTGCTAACCATACCTTGCCGGGCACTTGCCAAGAAAAAATACGATAATCATCAGTAAGTGTTCGTGTGAATAAAATTGCATAAGTGGTCATATAAAAAAAAATCAGGAAATGGCATTACAGTGTGATAAATCATAAAGTATGTTCATTCAATAAAGGGTTTGGCCAAGCGACTAGCGCGAGGTTTGGTGTTCTCGTAAAGATAAGTTATTTTAGATTATAAAACACATAGATTAGTACTGATTACGTGGTAAATAAGTGTATTAGTGTGCCGTTTAAGTGTACCATTAAAGGTTTCATTTCTCATTACGTAATATAGCAGAAAACGCGAAAAGACCGTACAGTCGTATTTTCTGTTTACGTTCTGCTGCAGCAAATCTATAGAATTTCGTTTAGTTGTTCCTTGCTCTCTCCAGCAATTTAACTTAGCGTACCTCTTCATTATTTAACTAGCATTTCCGGAAAGTAGCGTAAAGTTTAACTTGTTGTTTCAGAAACTTTGCACTTTTGTTTTTGTTTACACACAGTTGCGTATAGGCCAAATTTGTGTAACCATATTTTCGTGTTTATCTGTAATTTAACTGACTTATTCTTAATAAATTATTACGTTTATCATGAGTGAAAAGTGCTTGACTTGCCGTAGAATTGTTAGGTCGGGGCTTTGGTGTGATGGGTGCTGTAGTTTTTTCCATGTGGGTGACTGTAGTGGCGTGGGAATAGGGGAAGTAAATGAGACTCATCAGTGGTTTTGTAGGATTTGTAGTAGAGATAGGAAGATACTGGAACAGGAGGGGAAAATTGCTGCCCTTCAGGCTGAGTTAGACAAGGCCAGGGGAGATCTTGACAGGTTAAGGAGGGAGAAGGGTAAAGAGAGGTGGGAAGTGGCAACAGGCAACAGGAGGAACAGGCCTAGAACTTTGTCTGACAGCTTTATGGTGAATGTGGAAAATAGATTTGACCTGTTGCTTCAGTTAGAAGCTGGTGAGCCTCAAGCAGTTACAGGTGTAGACAGGGCACAACAAACTTTCAGCAGCAAATTGAAAAGTAAGAATGTAGGGAAATCAGTAAAGAGAAAGAAAGTGTTGTTGTTAGGTAGTTCCCATGGAAGAGGTGTTGGCCAACTCTTGCAGGATGAACTAGGATCAGAATACCAGGTCACCAATTTTTTTAAACCTAGTGCTGGTCTGGAGCAGGTGACAGAGGATTTAGGATCACTTTGCAAAGATTTCACTAAGGAAGACACCGTGGTTATAGTGGGTGGGGCAGGTAACAGTATTGACAGAGATCCTGGGTACAGCATAGAGTGTGACCTGGCGAAGATTGCATCAGCATCGAGGCATACCAGTGTTGAGTTTGTATCTGTTCTTGGGCGCCATGACCGACCTCATTTGAACTCTTCTGTCAAGAGAGTTAATTTGGAGCTGGAACGGCTGCTCATGTCGGGTGCGGGGTCACACATTGGTGTGGTTCATGTTGATTCTGTCAGTAGGTGGGATTATACTAGGCATGGCCGTCACCTCAACAGGAAGGGGAAGGGTAAATTGGCTGGGGAAATAGCAGGAAAGTTAAAGGGGGGAGGCACTGTCATGAGTGGTAAAATACCAGTGGTTATAGGATTCAGAAAAGACCCTTTTTTAGGGTAGGGAGGACAGAAAGAAAACAAATTTTAAGAGAGGTTAGAACTGAGACAAACCTTCAGTTTGAGAAAGAAATCAAAAAACATAATTCCAGCTTATTACATCAACATAAACAGCCATTGGTTAAGAATTTTCAACTGTCAGCAGATATTTTAACTCCATCCAATTTTAAGTCAGTCAATGTGAAATGTCAGCTATCTTTATTGCATCAAAATATTCGAGGACTGAGAAATAAAATTAATGAATTAACTATCTGCATAGATGAATTAGAGTCTTCAAACCCAGCTGACATAATCTGCCTCTCTGAACATCATGTGACCACTGGTATAGAACTTTTAAGTGTTACAGGGTTTAGGTTAGCATCTCACTATTGTAGATCAGAAATGGAGAAAGGAGGAGTTGCCACATTCATCAGGAACTGTCATAAATTTAAGAACATAGACATTCATAAATTTTGCCTAGAACAGCATATGGAAGCATGTGCAACAGAATTAGATTTTCACAAAAAATCTTTCATAATATTAAGTGTATATCGAGCACCTGCAGGTAACTTTAATCTGTTTGTAAACCACCTTGAAGCTGTACTGGCCCATTTAACAACCAAAAACAAAGAAATAGTGGTTGCTGGTGATTTCAATGTAGATTTCCTTAAAGACTCTCCCAATAAGAACCTATTTGAGTTAGTAACACTATCATTCAACTTAATTCCCACAGTAAAGTTCCCCACTAGGATAACCACTTGCTCACAAACAGCCATTGATAATATCTTTATAGAAAAGTCAAATGAACAAAATTATATTACAAAACCAATAGTCAATGGCCTCTCAGACCATGACATGCAGTCCCTTCTGTTAAATGTTAATACTGAACAGGATATAAAATCTGTTAAATCTGAGCTCAAGAGGGTAATCAGTAAGCCAAAAATTGATTATTTTAGGACACTCCTCAGAGACATTCACTGGACTGATGTTTACAGTGCTCATGGCATGAATGAAAAATATAACATTTTTGCTAATAAAGTGCTTACCTTATTTGAACACTGCTTTCCCCCAAAACTTACCAAGGTTAGAGCAAAGTCTACAAAGAAGCCATGGATTACTCGAGGAATAGGGGTATCTTGTAAAACAAAAAGAAAACTGTATCTGTCAATCCGAAACATTTCCAATGTTGATGCTATAGCACATTATAAGAAATACTGCAAAATATTAAAGACTGTAATACGGATGTCAAAGCAAATATATTACAAGGAAAAGATAGTCATATCAGATAACAAAATAAAGACAATATGGGATATAGTGAAGGAGGAGACCGGTAGAACCAGACATGAAGAGGAACATATAGCATTAAGAGTAAATGATGCATTGGTGACAGATGTGTATAGTGTTGCAGAACTTTTTAACAAACATTTTATAACTGTTACTGAAAAGATGGGGTTGTCAGGTTCGGTAGATGCTGCTATGGATTACCTTAGACCAGACATTTCAAGTAACTTCTATAATATGAATTTGACCCTCACTACCCCAACAGAAATAATGTCCATCATAAAATCTTTAAAATCAAAAACATCTAGTGGGTATGATGAAATATCAACAAAGTTAATTAAAGAATGTGATTCTGAGCTAAGTAACATATTAAGCTATCTGTGTAACCAGTCGTTTATCAGTGGAATATTTCCCGAATGGCTGAAATATGCTGAAGTTAAGCCACTGTTTAAGAAGGGAGATAAAGAAATAGCATCAAATTTCCGTCCAATTTCACTGTTGCCAGCATTCTCAAAAATTTTCGAAAAAGTAATGTACAGTCGTCTTTATAACCATCTTATCTCAAATAACATACTGTCAAAGTCACAGTTTGGATTTCTAAAAGGTTCTGATATTGAGAAGGCTATCTACACTTACAGTGAAAATGTACTTAATTCATTAGACAAAAAATTGCAGGCAACTGGTATATTTTGTGATCTGTCAAAGGCATTTGACTGTGTAAATCACAATATCCTTTTAAGTAAACTAGAATATTATAGTGTAACAGGAAATGCTGCAAAATGGTTCAAATCTTATATCTCTGGCAGGAAACAAAGGGTGTTATTAGGAAAGAGACATGTATCAAGCTATCAGGCATCATCCAACTGGGAACTAATTACATGTGGGGTCCCACAAGGTTCCATTTTGGGGCCCTTACTTTTTCTTGTGTATATCAATGACCTTTCATCAGTAACATTACCAGATGCCAAGTTTGTTTTGTTTGCTGATGATACAAACATTGCAATAAATAGCAAATCAAGTGTAGTCTTAGAAAGATCAGCCAATAAAATATTTGTAGACATTAATCACTGGTTCCTAGCCAATTCTTTGTCACTAAACTTTGAAAAAACACACTACATGCAGTTCAGAACTTGTAAGGGGTGTCCCAAGAGTATATGTCTAACATATGATGACAAGAAGATAGAAGAAGTGGACGGTGTTAAATTCTTGGGATTACAGCTTGATAATAAATTCAACTGGGAGGAGCACACCACAGAACTGCTGAAGCGTCTTAACAAATCTCTGTTTGCAATGCGAATTTTGTCAGACATAGGGGATATAAAAATGAAAAAGCTGGCATACTATGCTTACTTTCATTCCATAATGTCATATGGGATTATTTTCTGGGGTAATTCATCAAGCCAAGCTAAAGTTTTCCGGGCACAAAAACGTGCAGTAAGAATTATATGTGGTGTGAACTCAAGAACATCCTGCAGAAGCCTGTTTAGGGAACTAGGGATACTAACTACAGCTTCCCAATATATTTATTCCTTAATGAAATTTGTCATTAAAAATATATCACTTTTTCAAACCAACAGCTCAATTCATGGAATCAATACTAGAAATAAGAATAATCTTCACAAGGATTTAAAGTCACTTAGTCTTGTACAAAAAGGTGTGCATTATTCAGGAACACACATTTTCAATAACTTGCCAGCAGCCATAAAAAGCTTAACAACCAATGAAATTCAGTTTAAGAGAAGCCTAAAGGATTTATTGGTGGCCAACTCCTTCTACTCCATTGATGAATTTCTGAGGAAAACCAACTGATTTGTATATAAGTACAACATAACTTCTGCACAATTTCAGTGCAGTAATGTGTTCACTGAAAATTTGTGTGTGTGTGTGTGTGTAAGTATAATCTAACTTCTGCACCATTTCAGTGCAGTATTGTGTTCATTGTAAATAAGTATTACAGTAGTTGTATTACATGTTTCTTACCTTATAAATAAATATAAAACTTTTTTATTTTAAATTCAGTGCAATAGTATTTGTAAAATGACTCTTAGTGTTCATTAAAAAATGACGATCATTCCACTTGGGACCTGTGGAATGGTACATTAGCTTATTTGTTTTAGTTTAAATATTTGTCATGTATTGTTGTTTTTCTGACATGTTCCACATCCTGGAGGACCTCCTCACTACGGATCAATTGGAATGAAAGTAAATCTAATCTAATCTAATCTAATCTGATGTTGGAAACATGGTGATTCCCTTTGGTTTTTCTGGTTCTCAGAGTTTCGACGTGTACTACATATGGGTGAGGAATGCTGCGAATTTGATATAGATCTGCGTATAAAAGCTCAAATTTACTACATCTACTTTTTCCTCTATTAGATAAATAATGTGTGTGTACTAATATCTTCTGTCCAATGTGAAAGTCACGGCGTGTACAAACCTGTTTTTGCTGTCTTCTCCGGCGCTCTGCGGCACGTTTGATGTTGTTCAGCGCAATGTCTATTATTTCATGGTGTCGTAGTCGACGAGATGTAGGAAAGGTTACTAATTCTTTAATTTTGTTAGGTGGTTCAACATTTTTCAGTATAACAGTCGGAGATAGCATAGTAGATTCATTCGGTATGGGATTAATTACATCTTGGAATGAGAGTATGTGTGTGTCCCAATCAATATGTTTTTTATGGCAGTATATTCTACACAGTTTACCAATTTCTTTCATTAGTCGTTCACAAGGTTTCGAAGAAGCATGGTACCTGGATATATAGATCGGAGAAATGTTTCTAGCTCGTAACATACGTGTCCATATAGCAGATCGAAACTGTGGTCCATTATCAGAAATTACTTTCAATACATGCCCTACATGAAACACAAAATGTTTTACAAACGCTTTCGAAACAGTTTTAGCAGTAGCTTTGCGTAACGGAGTGAAGGTAACAAATTTTGAAGTGAGTTCAACAGCGACAAAGATGTAGCAAAAACCTCTATTAGTTCTGGGAATCGGACCAAAAATGTCTACAGCGGCCATGTGTCTCAATTTAACAGGTACATTGGGATGTAATGGAGGAATATGTGAAGTCGTATCTGATTTAGCTTTCTGGCAGATTTTACATGACGCTAAAACTCGTCGAATACGTTTCTCCATGATGGTAAAATAACAGTTCTGTCCCAGTATAAGAAAACATATTCTGGCTCCGTAATGTGCGTAACTTAAATGAGTTTGCCAGATTAATTTGTTAACAAGTTCGTCAGGAATGCATAATAACCAATTGTTGCTGTCAGGGTGAGAGCGGCGAAACAGAATGTTATTGCCTGCAGTGTAATGGTTTCTGATGGTAACATTATTCCTATCTTGCCAAAGGTGTTTAATTTCTTTCCATACGTTGTCTTTACTCTGCTCTTGTGCTATGTCTTGTAATGACGACGAAATGAAATTTTCAAATGCAACTTGTAGAATGTACATGACGCTGAAATTTCGTTTGCAGAAGTTGGTTGCGATGTCTTGCTGATTGTTGCTGACAGAACGGGATAGTGCGTCTGCTACAATATTTTGTGTACCGGGAATGTGAACAATTCTAAAATTAAATTCCTACAAATAAAGTTTCCATCTACTTAATCTGTCGTGTGTAAATTTAGCGGAAAGTAAAAACTGTATCGCTCTATGATCTGTGTAAACGGTCGTACGTCTTCCATAAAGAAAATGCCGAAATCTCGTAAATGCCCATACAACACATAATGTTTCAAGTTCTGTAACAGAATAATTGCGTTTAGCAGGTGACAGAATGCGACTCGCAAAGGCTATGTTTTTAATTACTGTAGTGCCATCTTCTTCAATTTCCTGAAAAATGTGTACGAATAAAGCGGTGTTAGAACTGTCGGTGGCAATGGAAAAACTTCTAGTAAGATCTGGATGTGATAAAAGCGGTGCATTCAACAAAGCTTGTTTCAGGTTCACAAATTCAGAATGTGCTTGCCTATCCCAGGACCAAATAGTGTTTTTATCTGTCAATTGACATAATCTAGGGGTGTCTAAAGCAGAGTAATGAATAAATTTGCGAAAAAAAGTTAATTAAACCCAAAAAGCTGCGTAGTTGTTTCTTCGTCGTAGGAACAGTAATGTCACGTAAAGCTTGAAGTTTTTCCGGGTCAGGCGCAATGCCTTCTGCTGAAATTACATGTCCAAGAAATTTTATAGAAGTTTTGCCAAAGTGCGACTTACTGAAATTAACTGTGAGTCCTTGTGCACGAAAAGTTCGTAACAGTTGTTCAAGAATCAGATTGTGTTCAGACCAGTTAGCTTCTGCAATAAGAATGTCGTCTTCATACGTTGTGATTCCGTCTTTAAGTTCTGTCGGAAGTGTTGTATTCAAACCGCGAATAAATGCTGCTGATGAAATAGTTAAACCGAACGGTAATTTACAAAATTGATAACAGTCACCAAAACAGAGAAAAGCCGTGTACTTTCTGCAGTCCGGATGGAGTTGAATTTGCCTAAATCCCGATTTCAAATCTAATGTGGAATAAATAGCAGTACCATGAAATTTCTCTAGAAGTTCTTCTAGTGTTTGAGGGCGATCCGTTTCATTAATAATGATGTCATTGATGTGCCGCGAATCAAGTACGAGGCGAAGTGACCATCCTTTTTCTTAACAATATGGAGCGGGTTTATGTACGGACTAACTTCTGGTTCAATAATTCCTTGGTCAAGCATAGCTTGCAATTCTTTCTTAACTTGTTCTCTGTGAATATACGGAATGGGATAATGTTTGGCTTTAAATGTGTCGTGCTGTTTAACTTGAAATTCATACATAAAACCGGACATAGTACCAGGAACGTTGTCAAAAACTGGAGCTTGCTGTAAGAGAATTTTGCGTAGTTGCGTGCGTTCGTCGTCTGTATTTGCACTGCTCTGTTTAACTTTATCACAAATCATCTGTATAATGTCATAGGCGGCTTCGTCTGGAGTATTATAGTTGTGTACGGACGTATCTGTGAACAATGTGGAATGACAGTCTATGTTACGTGATGCGGAAATGACCTCTGTACGATTAATTGTTTGTTCTTCTGCAGATAAAGATTGCTGAAATTCTAAAGCCAATTGTCCATTTTCATCCTTTAACATTAAATAGGAGTTTTGAAAGTCAATAATTGCGTCGTGTTGTACCAGAAAATTTGTACCTAAAATAACGTCTGTCGTCAATAAGGGAACAATCCAAAAATTTGAGTGAAATGTATGACCTGCAATACAAAATGATAAATGTGTCTGTAATTTTACATCTACTCCCTTACTAGATACTGCTCCTTTTACTTTAATTTTGCCTAATGGTAACGTAGGATAGGTATTCTCTTCATTATATTCGTTGAAAGTTTCCTCATTTATGACTGACATAGGTGATCCAGAATCGATTACTGCTGAAAATTTCGATGATCCAATTTTTACTTCGATGACAGGGTGTGAAATGGTTTTTCGAGTAACTGGTCTTTCCTCCAAAAGAGTGTCTCTGATGTCGTCAAAAGTAATAACATTTTCGTGAACCAGATTCTACGTGTCAAAAGTATTGCTTGCGTTACTGGAAGATGCAACCTGTACTGAATTTAGTCAAATTCTATCTGACGTGCTATTATTGTCGGGAGGATGCTGTGGCATTTCAATTATTTGTAATGTTCTGTTATTTCTTCCTGACGGATTACGTTCGGGATGATACCTACTGTCTGGTCCATTCATGATAATATGTTGCTGCGGATGATTTTGCTGTTGGTAAGACCAACTGTTATTAAACGTACGCTGAAAATTGTGTTCATTACTTTTACGTCTGTCATGATAGTCATTTCTATACGGTGCATTGCGATAGGAATTGAAATAGTGTGTTTTCTGTACATACTGATTCCCTTATTGCTGTGCGTTACTATTTGTTGGAGCTGACGCCATACGTGTAGGTGGCGAAACATTAAAGCTTGGTTGACCTTGTACATTACATTGTTGGTTAGGTATGCTAACCGGTTGGCTTTCACGCTGTTGTTGTGAAAAACCTCTATTGTTACCAAAATGCGTTCGCTGTTGCTGATAATCTTGTCAATACTGATAATTAAAATTTTGTCAGTTATTAAAGATGTGGTGGTTGTCGTTCCTGAAGCGTCTATTACCTTTGCTATTGAAATTGCGTGGCTGATCGTAATTGCTGTATGTTTGTTGACCTTGGTTATTATATGAAAAATTTTTGTTTATAAAGGAATAATCCTATTTCTGCACTTCCAAAAGCTGTAACAGATCTCTGAATGCCGAAATATTTTCTTTCTGCTGACCCGTTAAAAGTGACACTTTTAATGATCGTGGTAATTTAGAAATACATAATTGAATAAGTGCAGATTCACTGTATGTTTCACTTAAGTACTGGTTTTGTTGGACCATGTGTTCAAAAAATTGCGTGACAGTGGAAAAATTTGAGTTCTCATAATTCAGTAAACTAATAAATTGATCCAATTCCGCGCTGTGTCGTCTTCGGCTAATACGCTGACAGAAAAGCATTCTGAAATTCTTCTACCGAACAGCATTGTCTCATACGAGTTGCCGGTTCGCCTTCCAAAAAACTACAAATAAATTCAAGTTTATGTGTTACGGGCCAAGTCGGTGGAAAAGCAAAGCTAAATTGTACCCAATCCAAGGGGTGGATCTGTGTTCTGTCATTTTTAAATACTTTAAATTTTCTCACTGATAGAAAATGTTTGTAATCAAAATTATCGTCTCTGTTCGTCTGAACAGGTTCAGGATTGTATGAGAATCTATTTGTCTGTGATTGTTCGGAATCTAAGTCACGTACTCTCTATAAATTACCTACATTATACTGGCTGTGTGTGTGTGACAAATGTTCGGAATGTGCCGTATGCTGTGACGTGTTATTGACAGAAACATTTTTCATCTCTGTCACTTATTGCTGTAAAGTTGACAATTTTCTACGTAACGTATTATTGGACGAATCTATCTCACTGATCGTTTGCTGTAAATTTTGGAATTCAGGTGTTTTATTAAAAAAATCCGTGAAGTATCGTCTGATTTGCTGTCATTATTACTTTCAATAACGTCAATACGACTCACCAATTCATCATATTCTTCAGTCAGTATTTTTACCTGATCATCGTTTTTAGTGTCACAAGCATTAATTTGTTTTTGTATTTTACATGTGGTTTCGTTCAATTTTTTAACGTCTGCTTTGATGACATCGGAATCCTGTATTAGTTCTAATTGTTCAAGTCTGTCGGTCACTGTCTGAAAGTCTACTATGTGTGTATCTGTTTTTGATTTAAGATTGGAAATTTCATCACGCAATTCGGTGTTCAACTGTTTGATAGTATTAATTTCGTCTGATACTGTAGCAGTATTGTTGTCTACGTATGTTTTTGCTTTCGTTAACAATTTACGTTTACCTTCCTGTCTCTGTGCAGTAATTGTTTCCATGACTTGTCGCTTTACTTTATTCTGGTCCTGTATGAATTTACGGTAACGCGTTTCACTGTTTTGTAGGTGGTGATTAAAACGTTCGTCAGTTTGACTGTTCTGTTGGTCGAATTTCGCGTCTACCTTTGCATCCATTGTGCGCGAAAGTTCTGCTGACATTAATTTAAACTCGTCGCGTAACTGTGTTGCGTTTTCAGAGCATTGTTTACCGACTGCACTAATTTCGTCTCTAAGTAATTAAGTGGTAGCTGCATGTCTATTACCTAATTCTTGTGCCACAGATCTAATTTCTTAACTACTGTTCCTAGTACAAGCCTTAATTTCCTCACGTAATTGTTCTTTAGTATCATGACATTGCACGGCAACGGCTGTAATCTGTTCACTAAGCTGTTTGGAATTGTTATCTAGTGTTTCATTAAGTTGTTGTTTGAGATTTTTATTATTTTCATTAAGTTGTTGTTTGAAATTTTCATTATTTTCATTAAGTTGTTGTTTGAGATTTTCACAAGTTGTTTGTGATTGTTGTCTTGTTCTTTTTTCGACTGTTTAAGACTTTCATTAATTTGTTTATAATTGTTGTCCTGTTCTTTCTTAGACTGTAGCAATACTGCCATAATTTGATCCAAGCCAAAATTAGCGACTCTATTTTCTATGCTGTGTAATGGTGTATGTGCCTTTGTCACGTTTTCTGTAACCATTTGGTCATTCAGTAATTCTTGAAAAGGTATGCCAATCGGATGTGCACTGTTAGTCACTACCTCGGAATCAAATAAATCTGTCGTATTTTGAGTACACTGTTCACTTTCGTTAAAAAAATTTATCTGTTCACAATTCAAATTTTGCAAATCGGGTGTGTTAAACTGGGCAGCGTTCACTGTAACAGAACGTCCCGCGTCATCAATTGTCGTTAAATTAACAGAGGACACAATTGAATGTATTTGTTCATCATTAGGAACAAAATCATTACTAGTGATCAGTACACACTGATTGTCTGTAAATGGAGGACTATGACTAAGACACTGATTGTCGCAAGTATTAGCGGTCAAATTATTAGAGTCGGCTATTTGACTCATTGCACATCGCGATGTACTGTTAACAGTTTTTCGCGGCATTTTCACTAATCAAAATTAAGCACAAATGAAACAAGAACGATGCAAAAATGCAACAAACACAATTACAAGAAAGAGCACCAAATTGCCGATGATCTGTGAAAGAAAGAGTGACAAATTAGTAAATGCGTTGCGCCAGATGCAAACTACGTTTAAGTAAATAAGAGCAGATATATGACTACTTCTCAGAAGATTCACAAAGAAATACGATCCTGGCCGGATGTCGCCAAGTGTAACCTCCCCACAAAAATATTAAAAATGATTATGATGAACCAAGTGTAACCTCCCCCAAAAAATATTAAAAAGAACCAAGTGTAACCTCCCCACAAAAAATATTAATTAAATGAATTTTAAATATTGTAACCTCTGAACAAAATTGGCTCCCATTTACGATCTCTGTGCTGAAATGCATTCACATTTAATGTTCCCACAAAATTCTTTTTTCATTTAATGTTAAGTTCAAAACAGAAAAATTCCTAAACACCAAAATAAAAAAAAAATTCAGTAACCTGGTTAATTTTATGACGACAGCAGCGCTGCGCCACGGCCCTGCATTCTGAATAAAGAAAGCAAAAATTCTTACCTCAATAAAAACTGCGAATATATCTGCTCTTACATAAATAATTTTCGGCACAGCTTCGTGCAATGCTGGCCTATGCTTTGTGATTCTTGAAAGGAATGATCATGGATGGTATATATTCTTTAAATTGAAATGAATGCTTTTTTTAAAAAAATTACTTTATATTATAAAAATTATTATTGGGGCATTTTTTTTATAAGAAATTGAATGACAGTTAACATACATTACTAGATATGCGCAAGGCTGCTTTTTTACCTTCTACAATAATACTCATCTTCCAGAGTCCCGACCAGAGCAGACTGCCGTCACGCGCAGACACGTGCAGACTACCGCCGACTACTGCCGACTCACGCAGACTACTCAAGACTATTGCCGACTAGCGAAAAGCAACAACTAACTACATACTGCTCTCTGGTCAGAGACTCTCCTAAGTCTTGCCTGTTGCAGGCAGCGCATACATCGCATACCTCTTACAAAGGCTTCACACAATAAGGAAAAATGTATTCATACACTACTGGATATGTAAATACACAAATGACTGACGAACCATTAGCTGCAAGGAACTCCTGCAGTGTCAAGCTGAACCTCATGCATATTGGTTCTGATACACAATGAAGGCTGTACCACAGCCAAATGGACCGCAAAGGGAAGGAAACAACTGCAGGGGAAAGGCAAGTAGTTTATCTCCTAATATGAAAATGGAAAATCAATTTCAGAAATAGCTGACATGAGAGGCGGAAGCCAGACAACTGTACTGTCCACAATATCACGATATAGGGAAATAAATACCGTCTTTAATAGTGAAAGAGGAGGTCGACCACAGAAGCTAATGCAAAGAGAACAGATGCTAAACTGAAAATAATGGTTCAAATGGCTCTGAGCACTATGGGACTTAACTGCTGAGGTCATCAGTCCCCTAGAACTTAGAACTGCTTAAACCTAACCAACCTAAAGACATCACACACATCCATGCCCGAGGCAGGATACGAACCTGCGACCGTAGCGGTCGCGCAGTTCCAGACTGTAGCGCCTAGAACCGCTCGGCCACTCCGGCCGGCTCCTAAACTGATCGCTTCTACATTGTCTGTACTTGTTAATGATCAGTCCTGGAAGGAAATCACAACAAGTGCTGTTCCCTATATTTTAAGTAGTCTAGGCTATGTAGCTAGGGTACATAGTCGAAAACCACACACCAGCAAGAAGAAAAAGAATGTGAGACTTGAATTTGATCGAGAGCATAGAAGCAAGAACAAAAGTTTCTATGACAACGTACTCTTCATAGATTAAAGTAATTTTAACATATTTGTAAAAGATGATAGAATTTTGGTGTGAGACAACCAAATACCGAGTTGTATGGCAAACACATTCAATCCACACAAAAGAACGGTAGTGGGGGAGTTAAAATATGGTGATGTATGGCTACATCTGATGTTGAGTAACTTGTTTTTGTTGAAGGTAACGTGGATTAATTTCAGTATTTGATTATGCTAAAGGTGTCGACAACTTAGGTTTAGGCACAAATTACTGCTTCCAACAAAACAGTGACCCTATGCATACAGCAGAATTTGTTCCTCTGCCGTTGTTTACCATATTCACCACATCCTCAAATTCTGGCACAGAGCGTAGACCTTAATCCAACTGAACATCTTTGGAGTACGTTTGAAAGAATGGCCGGAAAATATACAGTGCGAAGTAAGACTGCTCTAAAACAATGTCTACTAAAAGAATAGCGAATAATTTTCTTTGTATGTATGAATACCTCTTCTGCACTGTGTGAAGCCAGCTGGCACAGAATTTTTATATACTTATTTAATTAATTTTTGTAGATATACAAAATAGAAAGGAAACCCCATACTGTTAGTTTACGAAGTAACATCCGTGGATGTGATCTTTAGATGCAATAAAAGAAGGTATTCTACTCGAACAATGGTGTGTGAATATCTTTTTTTCATGACTCTACGTAAGGAGTGACATCCAAGAAAGTTTTCATTATATTTTCTATAAAAGAACGTGCAATATGGATAAATCCTAAGGCGTGTTCGAGTGGTACAGACCCACCTGATTGATTTTCATGAAATGTACACGCAGTTGAGAAAACGAACAACCTTCAACAGTATAATGAAGTGACGACAATGAGATTTTATGTCGGGCAGAGACTCAGACCCGGATTTCACGTTTATCGCGAGCGCTCGCCTTAAGGAGGCGACCACGCACGAAAAGCGGGAAACGTGGGTTCAAATCCCGGTTCCACACAAATTTTCACTGTCGCTATTCTGTTATAGAGCTAATGGTTGTTCGTATTCTGAATTGCGAATACATTTAATGTGTTTCATAACAGCTGTAGTTTCCGCAGTGCATTTTCCTCTGGAAATGCGTGCATGTCCGAAGGGACATTGTTTCGTGTGTCTGAACAACACAGGCGCTGCAGTACCGTATCGTGATTGTCTTCTAGTCTCGGCCAGACGTAATTTCAATTTTTAAATTATATTTTCTTTTGCATATTTCTTTTCAGATTGACATTGTGGAAAATGACTATGTTATCGTTGTGGTCTTCAGTCCCGAGACTGGTTTGATGCAGCTCTGCATGCTACTCTATCCTGTGCAAGCTTCTTCATCTCCCAGTACCTACTGCAACCTACATCCTTCTGAATCTGTTTAGTGTATTCATCTCTCAGTCTCCCTCTATGACTTTTTACCCTCCACGCTACCCTCCAGTACTAAATTGGTGATCCCTTGATGACTCAGAGTATGCCCTAGCAACCGATCCCTTCTTCTAGTCAAGTTGTGCCACAAATTTCTCTTCTCTCCAATTCTGTTCAATACCTTGTCATTAGTTATGTGATCTACCCATCTAATCTTCAGCATTTTCCTGTAGCACAACATTTCGAAATCTTCTATTCTCTTCTTGTCCAAACTATTTATCGTCACGTTTCACTTCCATACATGGCTACACTCCATACAAATACTTTCAGAAACAACTTCCTGACACTTAAATCTATACTCGATGTTAATAAATTTCTCTTCTTCGGAAATGATTTCCTTACCATTGCCAGTCTACATTTTATATCCTCTCTAATTCGACCATCATCAGTTATTTTGCTCTCCAAATAGCAAAACTCATTTACTACCTTAAACGTCTCATTTCATAATCTAAATCCTTCAGTATTAAAAGGAAAATAAAATGAAGAGTGCATGAAAATGTCTGTGGGGAAGGTCATAACTAACATAATGACCGCAAGGAAGGCAGTTGAAGCGTTTGCTGTACCTCCGCCGCACGCCACTGTCTGAGTCAAGATAAGAGCAGTTAGCAAGGTAGTTCCGTAGCATGAACTCCTAGGATGGGCGGCTTCAAGAATACTTTTGATGAAGAAATGGAAAACCAATTTACGTATGATTTAGGTCTTCAGTTCGTGCGCCGTCAATACAAAAGAATTCTTCCAATTTTTATTTACTTCGGCTAAACAACTGCAAGTTCCTCACCAGTTCAACAAACAGAATAAGGTTGCTTGAAAGCAATTTTTCTGTCATTTCATGTAGAGATATCCTGATCTCTATTTAAGAAAACCAGAATCTACAAGTTCTGCGATCTCTGTAAACAGTGAGCTAAACGTGGTTTACCGAGCTGAAATAGCGAAACGAATTGCTGTGCTTATGTATTCAGAAAGAGTTAGAGCAATGTATCATTAACAACCGGTATTATCAAAGAAAATACAACGGTCGGTACTGCAAATCCACGTCTACAAGCCTTGAACTGAACCTCCTTTACTTTCGATGTACTGTAAATAAAACGTAAAGATCTTTATACTGCTCAAGTCATGCAACATGACTTCAAATAATAGAATAATATAGTAGCGTTCCGATTAACCACCGCATTGACACAATAGACTCAAAAAAATTAAGCCAGCCTCTAGTGCACGACTTTCCTCTAACTCAGGTGTCTTTTAAAATGGCACACTGTAAAAGCTTGCTGCGAAGTAAGTGAAAAATCAAAACTGGAGAAGTATGTATACTGCACTGAAGAACCAGCGAAACTGATACACCTGCCTAATATCGTGTAGGGGCCCCGCGAACACGCAGAAGTGCCGCAACATGACGTGGCATGGACTGAACTAATGTGTGAAGTAGTACTGCAGCAAACTGACACCAGGAATCCTGCAGGGCTGTCCATAAATCCGTAACAGTACGAGGGGATGGAGATCTCTTCTCAAAAGCATGTTCCAAGGCATCCCAGATGTGCTCAATACTGTTCATGTCTGGGGAGTTTGGTGGCCAGCGGAAGTGTTTAAACTCAGAAGAGTGTTCCTGGAGCCACTCTGTAGGGATTCTGGACGTATGGGGTGTCGCAGCGTCCTTCTGGGATAGCCAAAGTCCGTCGTAATGTACAATGGACACGAATGACGCAAGTGATCAGACAGGATGCTTACGTACATGTCACCTGCCAGAGGCGTATCTAGAAATATCAAGGGTCCTATATCATTCCGACTACACGCACCCCACACCATTACAGAGCCTCCACCACCTTGAAGAGTCCCCTGCTGACATGCAGGGTCCATGGATTCATGCGGTTGTCTCCATACCCATCTGCTGAAAAAAATGGTTCAAATGGCTCTGAGCACTATGGGACTCAACTGCTGAGGTCATTAGTCCCCTAGAACTTAGAACTAGTTAAACCTAACTAACCTAAGGACATCACAAACATCCATGCCCGAGGCAGGATTCGAACCTGCGACCGTAGCGGTCTTGCGGTTCCAGACTGCAGCGCCTTTAACCGCACGGCCACTTCGGCCGGCCCATCTGCTGATTACAATTTCGGCCGACCAGTCAATTTATTTCCAGTCATCAATAGTCCAATGTCGGTGCTGACGGGCCCAGGCGGGGCTTTGTGTCGTGCGGTCATCAATGATATACGAGTGGGACTTCATCTCCGAGAGCCCATATTAATGGTGTTTCGTTGAATGGTTCGCACTCTGACATTTGTTGATGGTCCAGCATTGAAATCTGCAGCAATGTGCGGAAGGGTTGCCTTATGGCACGTTGAACTATTATCTTCAGGTATTGTTGGTCCCGTTCTTGCAGGATCTTTTTCCATCCCAGCTGTATCGAAGAGCTGATGTTTTACCGGGTTCCTGATATTAACGGCACACTCGTGAAATGGTGGTACGGGAAAATCCCCACTTTTCACTGTGTCCTATCGCTCGTGCACCGAATATAAGACCACGTTCAAACTAACTCAAATCTTGATAACCTGTCATTGTAGCAGCAGTAACCAATCTAATAACTGCGCCAGAGACTTGTCTTATTTAGGCGTTACCGACGTCAGTGCCGTATTATATCTTGTAATTATTTCTGTATTTGAATACGCATGCCTGTACAAGTTTCTTTGGCGCTTCAGTGTAGAAAGTCTGAGGACAGAATTAGGTGGTTGGTTCTTCACAAAGTATGAGGTAATTTAATGTGTCTTTTACTGTTCGACATGGCCAGGATGGGGAAAAGCGATATGCTGTATTAAAACTGTGGATTCAGGAAATACCTTGATAGTCAAGAACACAATTTTTTTTTTGATTCGATTGCGGCTTATCTACAGGCTGTCTTCAAATTAAAACAAAATACATTGGTTAGTGTACAACTACTGCAGTTTGGCAGCCGAAACTAGTAATGAAATAAAATTAAATTTGTCATCTTTACTCTGAAGCGTTTTTCTGAATTTATTGCCAAGTAATATTACACTGGTAATAGAAGGACCAGCAGAGAAGGAAGACATTGCTAAAATCAGTGATTACAATGTGCAGAACAAATTGTAAGGGAAGTTCGGCTGAAATAGTCAATTTTACAGTGTATGGGAGAATTAGTGGAGCGTGAAAAGGTGAAGAGGTTATAATACTAGCAGAAAGACTTATGCTTAGAAAAAAAGAAAAATAACACTTCCTATGTCCTTCCGGTGTCACATGAATCGTATGAATAGCGAACTCCTAATTAATGACTCTAACATTTCAGTAATTACTGTTTCCGAAATGGTTTTCAGTTCCATTCTTAGGAATGAACAATTTGCTACAGTCATCATGTCGTGTTGGTAAATATAATCTCGTACGTCCTGGAAAACCTCATGTCGTTTGGGTAATATATAAAGGTATTTGTAAACGATGTAGTCTGCAGTGAAGTGTCTAAGGCACTACGACAATAGCGTTTTAGGTTATTTCAAGCAGGTAGATTTTCAATAATTAATAGGTCCATATTGTCACCCAGGAACAATCTCGAAGTTTTTAAGTTCATCTAAGTTCTCTTATAAGAAATTAGCTTCAACAAGCTCATCCTTCACAGGCTATCATAAAGAGTGACTGTACGTTAATAAAAACGGCATACTCTACTTCAACGATCTGCAATCAAGAGAAAGGGGTTAAGTTCAAGAACTCGTCTCATCGCCAGAAGCCACGGGGCATGTTCTGCTAACGCTCGACGAGGAAAGCGAGCCGAGTTAAGGAGGAGGGAGAAAAACAGGGTGGCTTAAAACGTTTGGCTGGTTCCAAAGAAAGTTGTGAGAGCCGAACGACAAACACTTCCCTCCGTCTCTGTCTAGGGGCTGTTGTCTCTGCCGTTGCCGCGATGCGATGCGGACGGCTTGAGTGCCTCCACTAGAAAATGCTGATGTCTCCGGCTGCGGCGAATATATAGACAGCGCCGCCAGGGGGGCCAACTTCATAATGTTGGGAACTTTTCACCTCACTGAACGCGGCTGGACTCTCAATCTTCAGTGTATAAAGGTTTCAACTTTCCGAGCAGTTCTCCTCCTCATTACACATGACTCACCGCCTCTCAAAGCACTGGTCCGTGTTTGAAACACGTACTACATTTTCTACTGTGACTCATAAATATCCCCTCTTGCTCGATTTAGGTAAGGGGAGGGGAAGGGGAGGGGTTATTTTTCTTGTAAATTTATACCTACGTATCTCCACGATCAGGCTGAGGGGAACAAGCGACACTGCCTACTGACCATTAATTCATCATCACCTGCGTAATAGGACACTGGCTAACATTTATTGTAGGACATTCAATTAGAAGTCATTCTCCAGACCACGAATGTAGCACCCGTACCTGAGCCACTATATACGAATTATCTTCTCAATAGTGACCCTTCCATAATCCCCTTGCCAATACATAGTCCTGGCAGATCATGGGATCGTTCAGGTGGCCTCGAACTGAAAGAGATATTGAGCTCTGAGCTGTAGAATCGGACACTGCAAATTTATTGTTATACAGATACGGTGACATCTATTGGACGTGAAATAAAATTTGATATTAACAAAGAATAATCAGTGAAAGTGAAAGAGGTTAAGTATTTTTAAAGACCATTTTCTTATGGAAAGATAATAACTATTTGGGTTCATGAAAGTGTAGCGATTACATTTTCAATTGCATTAACACGCCTCGGACTTGAATTTAGAAACGCTTCACATACCTGAGTTTGGAATAACCGAGAGCAATGCTTAACAGATTTTTGCGAGGTGCTATGTTTCCGCATGATAACGTTATTAATATAATTAATGTAGGATTTCGGAATTCAGTGTAACTGTAGTACATAAATAGGGATTCTTGTAATCGTTTACTATCAGTCCTTTTGGTAATGTTTAGGACAACGGCCTTGCCGCAGTGAATACATCGGTTCCCGTGATATCACCGAAGTTGAGCACTGTCGTGCGTGGTCCCTACTTGGATGGGTGACTATCCAGGCCGCCATGCGGTGTTGCCATTTTTCGGGATGCACTGAGCCTCGTAATGCCAATTGAGGAGCTACTCGACCGAATAGTAGCGGTTCCGCTCAAAGGAGACCATCATAACGACTGGGAGAGCGGTGTGCTGACCCCACGCCCTTCCTATTCGCATCCTCCTTGAGGATGACACGGCGGTCGGATGGTCCCGGTAGGCAACTCGTGGCCTGAAGATGGAGTGCTTACGGTAATGTTCAGAACATACATATACATAATATTAGGTAAAGATAAGGAATGAGATATAGTTGAGGGAGTAATTCCTTTCTTCATTATGTCATAGGTCAGGTTGTTGAGAATTAATTAGATGTACATATTTAATTTAAACTTCAGCACACAAACTGAAAAAATGTAGATAGTTTCGTATACACACGTCTAGCTATTAGTAATGCTTTTCAGTGGTGTATAATGTTTTATGGATGAATCACCCGTGGTCTAGGGGTGATGTATTAGACGAGTAATCAAAATGATATGGGTTCGAAGCAATTCACCGCTTAAATTTTGAATAGAAATCGCCAGCAAGGCGGCCGACTTCCTGCATAAGAAAGTCACCCTCGTTCTGCCAACTGCCTTGTCAGAGAGGGTGTAGGGAAGCAGCCTACTCACACTGTAGTAAATTCACATCAGTTTCCATTGTGTGCCAGCCAGTCTGCTGTAACTAGCTCTGACGTCATAAATGTTGCGCAATACCTTAAAATCAAGCAAATGAACTAAAACTTTTCTAGCATGTCAAATATAATACTAAACTAATGTGTGTTAAATATCAGTTCGATAACTTAAGTCATTTTCGAAATTTGGACGTTTTTCTAAAAAAATCATTGGCGCAACAGAAAAGAGCTAGAGACTTCATAATTTATATTTAGATTCATCTTTCATAATGATTTAATAAAAACAGTACTTTGAATTTCACAAATTAAGATTTTAGTGGAAATTCATGAGTTTGTGGTTTTCGTCTCAAAACTAAAGGAAGCAATATAGATTACGTAGGCTAGTAAATAAGGCTAGGATGTTTAGATTTAAATAGGTTGGAGATCCGCTATGACTATGAAGATATGAAAAGTTTCTTTTGAATACCTATAAAATTATAGCGATAGCGGATCTCAAAAGGGCCAGTTCAGAGCTCATCTACTGCGTGCAGTGTAATTAAATTAATTCTCTCGCCCAAAATATTTAACTTAGCCACGTCAAAATTTAATTATCAGTACTTACCTGCGTGCTGAATGCACGTTTAAATTAAGAGCATCTTTGGCCATCAGCAAAAGAAGCTATAAATTATTATGTAACTTGAAGCGGTGCTTTACTAGCCCAGCAGCTAGTCGGGAAAGCGGATTTGATCAGGCGTTCCCTTAGCCGTCCGCATCGCGGCTTTATATATAAGAACGCTGCGCGAGGAAGGAAGGCCCCAGTTCTCTCCAGACGCTGAATGACACGCCATCTGTGTCGGGAGTCGCGTCGCATCAGTGTCACTGCTACAAACAGCCTCGGGTGCCATATTAAGTTACTAGAGATACGCGGAACCATGAAAACATTTCAAGTGAAGTGTTAATTCTTGGATGATTTTCATTAACTAGCTTCAGTTTGCGTATTGTCGTGTTTTCACGTGCCGTCGCGGGACAGACATTCTACCAAATATTTAGCGTGGCGTTTGATGAAATATTTTCATCAAATTATGGCGAGCATTCTTTCTAACATTTAATTCGGACATTTATAGTTGCATCAGCGCATTAGACTCTGAACTGCTCTGTTAGTTAGGTTGTAGGGATACTTGTGTTTTTTATCAGTGAATTTCAGAATATACTCAACTATTTTGGAAAACCGTTTTTGATTAGAAATCCCGGACAATCTCCTAATTCCTCAGAGCTATAAGCTGCAGCTATAATGACCTCAGCTAATGTGGGCACTAGGATCTCTAATTACTGGTTCCATGTTTTGTTAAATCACTTTCTGGGTGCTAAAAGGTAAATAGAGAGCCAGTGTTGAGAATGGCGAAAGACAGCATTAACAACATTCTAAAAGCCAGAAACTGATTCTACATGCAAGCATATATCCAGCAAATTAGATTATTTTTACAAATATTATCCGCTGCCCCACATATGGTGCATCGGCCGGGAAATCAACTAAGTGAAAGTGATTTTTAACTATTCGGATTCGCGAGTGAAATGCGACACGCAACTGAGTATAGAACAGTGAATGTGTTACGTGTGCATGTGGACGACGCAATTGGATTAACAACGCCTCTGGATTGACGGAGCTGGCACTGAGTCTAGCGGTGCTGCCGGCATCGCGAGAAGCCAGTTTCGCCGTACCGCAGTCGTCCGCTGGAGCAGCCGACGCAGCGCCTGCAATTGCGGGCCATGCAAACACACAACAGCCGTCGGAGAGCCGTCTGCAGTTCAACGTGCCACGTCGCATCAGGAATCCTGGTACGCCGAGCCGGCAACGCCATACGTCATGCAGAAGGAACTAAGTTAAGTGAAAAGCTGTTAAAAATTTTACTAACCTGCACTAAAAGACTGTCGGCGATGGAACCCCAAAAGAAACTGAGGTTAAACTTAAATCAGAACCTATGTCTGTTGAAGGAACTGTAAATCCAGACAACGGTTCAAGTGTAAATATGCATGAAAGTAGTAATGTTAAAGTGAAATATGAAGTATTGTCTCCTGACAGTAGTGTGGGAAGGGGCAATGATTCAATAATAGAGACCCCTGTAGTTAAGCAGAAAGCAGAAATTGTTAATTTATTGGATGATAGTTTCTCTGATGAATTAAAAATGAAACAGTCATCAGAGATGGTAGAGTTTAAGAAGGAGCAGTTAGATATGACTAATCAATCAGAAGTTTCATGTAGTTTTGATGATTCTGGTATTGGAGCTAGTTTTTCGTCACCTGAGTGTGATAAAAAGCCACCTCGTGAGCAACCCAAAGATGCTGGGGCTGTTGATCTAAATGTTATATTACAAGCAATAGCTGCCAGTCAAACAAATTTTAATATGCGGTTTGAGGCAATGGACAATAAATTAGAATCCAATAATGCTGAATTAAAGTCTGAAATAACTGAGGTCAAAAGCAGTAATGCTGAATTAAAGTCTGAAATAAGTGAACAGGTCAGAAGCATTAATGCTGAATTAAAGTCTGAAATAAGTGAGGTCAAAAGCAGTAATGCTGAATTAAAGTATGAGATTATGGCCAGCCAAACTAATTTTAATAAACGATTGGAGGTAATGGACGATACCTTCAAGGCTGGTTGCAATAAGTTGGAAGAGTATCTAGACAGTTTGAATTGTAAAATTGATTACAATCATGAGTATATTAAGAAAAAGGTTGCTCAACAATTTTCTGAAATGTATAAGACAATAAAATCCGAAGTCGCTGAGGTTCGCAAAGACTTCCAAATGGAAGATGCGAAGCTGGAGCACAAGTTAACAGAAAAGATCGAGGCGGAGTCTGAACTGTGCTCAGATAGATTTAAAGATGTTAATATAAAAGTAAACATATGTCAAGCAGAAGTAGAAGCAATCAAAACTGACACTACTCATATTGTACAAAGAGTAGATAATGTTGAAATGAAAGTAGAAAATATCAGTACTAACATTGCTAACATTGAGAGTAAAGTAGCTTCAGTAACTTCTGGTAATGGTAGTATACAACAAGTTGTAGCTGCTGCAAATGCCGCTTTTATCGGGTGTCGGCAGTTCTTGCGGTTTGATCCAGATAAAAATATCCACCCGCTAGATTTCTGGAACGATTTTGAAGATGTGATTCCACCAACTTGGTCTGAACGAGAGAAAATCTCGTTTATTAGAAGCCATTTAGCAGGTGACGCCATGCGTTGGTCAGCTGATGTTATGTTAAAGTGTAAAACATTAGCAGAATTTAAAACAGCTTTCATTAATGAATATTGGTCTAGTAATAAGCAAAATGAAGTGTTGAGAGAATTTTGGAGTGGAAAACGCTTCAATGCAGGCAAGGAATCAATTAAAGAGTTTGCTAGGTCATGGATTTGACGTTTGTCACATTTGGCGGAAAAGCTAAAACCAGAAATGATTATACTAGGTCTTGAAGCCAAACTGCCATGGTATTGGCAAACGAGAATTATATCTGCCCCTAGAGACAATCTTGATCGTTTCATTGAATATTTGGAACGTGTAGAACGTCTTGCTGCCAATGAGGAGCAAGCACGTAATAACAGAAATTCTAATAATAATAGTAGTAATTTTAGGAACGAGCAAAATGGCAATGTAAACATCAGAACAGTAGGTGTTCGCCATCCTAAGAGAGGTAGGAATTGGGGAAATAATTATCAGAACCAACAATGGTGTCCAAGGGATAATAATTTTGTTCCAAACAGAAATATGCATGTAAACAACAGTACGGAAAGTAATGCTGTGCCAGTCAACTATAATGAAAATAAAGGAAACAGTAGTAGGCCGAGGCAGGAAAACTAGTTCCCGTCTATGAGGACACTGGCGCTCACCAGGCGGTTACTTTTCCTAAGCCAGTAGTTACGGGAATTGGTAAGACAGATCAGAATACTCAAACTGAACATGTGGATGAAGAGTCGGTAGCATTTAAGGATACAACAGAAATATTAGATCACTCACAGTATTTGATAGATACCGTATTAGAGACGCTTTCTAAGTGGGAAGAGAAAGAGAAGGCGCAGCAGTGTAACGATAGGGACGAGCTACAAAATACTGAATTGACAGGTGAAGAAGCAGAAGAAATTCATGCTTATATTTACGATGAAGATGATGTGCTCTTATCTAAAGTGCCTGTGCAGGATGTTGATAATGTACTAATAGATTTAGGACAGGAGATAAGTGAGAATGTAGAGGGTAGGCTGTTGAGGGTCGATGAACCCAGTATCTGTGACCAGTTGTCACTTGAGAAGGAAACCGACGATAATGGTAAAAGTGGTTTAGCTGTAACTAATGTTATGCCCGGTCTGGAGGCGCAGAATCGCTCAGACTACAGTAATTTGGGTCATGTTCAGCAAACTAAATGTAATGAAGTCGTGCGGTGTTTCGATTTAAAATTAATAGACCGACTGGAAAAGGCAGCTGAAAATGTAATTCAGGAAACCCCTGCACACTGTGACCTAAATGTAATGAAGACAGATGTCGATCACTTTAGTTGGAGACAAATCCTAAAGGAACTACTAGATGAATTTGAGGAACCACCTGTACAACCTAGAATAAGCCACACTATAATAATAGTGAATATGTTGGGTATCAATGTACGTTGTCTCTTAGACAGTGGAAGTGAGGTGAGTGCAATATCTCAGTCCTTCTTTGATGCATTACCTGGTAAAGACAAGCTTACAGTAATGAGGGTATCAGGACTAAGAATAATTGGTGCTACTGGCAAGGTGTCAAAAACGGTAAAGCAAGAAGCTTTGCTGCCCTTTAACATTAATGGTAATTTAATGGATCATCCATGTTTAATTGTAAACAATCTCAGTATTGAGGTTTTAATTGGCATAGATTTCTTGTCAAAATATCAGAGTGTTGTTGACTTTGAAAGAAGCCAGTTAAAAATGGTCTTGCCAATAACCGGAGTAATTACAGTCCCTTTTAGTGGTAAACATGTAGTAACTGATGATGGAACTTGGGAGCTGCCTATACGAGTTCTGAAAAATAGGAGGTATTGGGACTAGGATGTTAATCTTGGTACAAGTAAGCTAAACACAGAAGAAGAAGAAGAAGCAATTATTTTAGACAAGATAGAAGCTAAATTGCAGGAAATCGATAAAATTTCCGCCAATCAGAAGGAAGAACTGAGACAGGTTCTAAAAAGGCATCATAAAGTATTTTCAGATCGACCTGGCAGATGCATAGGTAGCCAATGAATACTGTAGGGAGGAGGTTGTTCTGTAACCTCTACACAGTGTGGCAGCTGTGCAGTCCCAGCTGTGTGAGATCTTCTTTCCTTTTCAGGTCTCACTCACTCTTCCTCTTTCGTATCTACAAAAATTTCGACCTCTTCTTTCATACACTAAATTTTCCGGTATGGTTATCAATACGGCATTAAACCAATGAATGGTTTGTTCTGTAACCTCTACACAGTGTGGCAGCTGTGCAGTCCCAGCTGTGTGAGATCTTCTTTCCATTTCAGGTCTCACTCACTCTCCATCTTTTCTATCCACCTAAAACATCTAACTCTTCTTTACAGCATTAAGCTAATGAATGCTGTAGGGAGGAGGTTGTTCTGTAACCTCTACACAGTGTGGCAGCTGTGCAGTCCCAGCTGTGTGAGATCTTCTTTCCCTTTCAGGTCTCACTCATTCTTCTTCTTTCCTGTCCTCAAAATCTTCGACATCTTCTTCCAACACATAAAATTTTCCGTTATGGTTACCAATACAGCATTAAACCAATGAATGCTGTAGGGAGGAGGTTGTTCTGTAACCTCTACACAGTGTGGCAGCTGTGCAGTCCCAGCTGTGTGAGATCTTCTTTCCCTTTCAGATCTCACTCATTCTTCCTCTTTCCTATCCACAAAAATTTTGACCCCTTCTTTCCAATATGAAAATTTTCGTCATGGCTATCAAGCCATGAGTTCTGGAACCATTCTATCTACCGATTAGTGAAGAAAAATACCTAATGTGACAAACCTAATAGTGACAAACAATAGAGAAGTATGAAGTAATGAAGATACAAATGTATTTGAGTAACAATTATGTATAGTACCCTGGTAATATAGTAGTACAAAGTGTTGTTTTATTGGAAATGGTCCACCAACAATATTTTAAAAAGATGTACTAATTCATGTACAAGCAGAATCTGAAGTGGTAGTGAAACCTAGTGTATGCATTAGAGCTAAATAAGAAATAGTAAAAGAGATTGCTTAGTGTTAGGAAAAATATGCAGATAAGTTGTAAGATTAAACTCACCTGGTGTAGCAAGGAAAGGCAGTGTAATAGAATTGAGCAGTGTTTGCGGTTGAGACGTGAAGGACACGTCCCTGAAGTATTTATAAGGTTGGAGCTGGCCATTATTTTAGTGTAGTGTGTGACAGGATACACCTACACGTATTGAGGTTATGAGTTGGAGGCGTGAATGCGACCATAGGTACCCTTATGTTAGATGAGACATAGCAGCTCATGGTGTCCTATCGGTTTAAGGAATTTAGCATTACGCTCGTCCATAATTAATTGATGCACTTTAGTGGTAGGTCTGAGAGAGACTACCGGAGGTTTTAGCGTCTGATCGAGTGGAAATGGATTGCCACGTGAGCAAACTAATCAGCTGCAATACACTATGAATATGAAATGAATGTGCTATCCTATGCTTTAAATATTAATAGTGAGTGTTAAATAAGTAAATATACTAGCAAAATAAATAAATAACATACTGACAGATGTGAAACATTATTTTAGCTCAGCATAAATACACTTCAAAGTAAGTAAGTACCTAATTGCAGATGTGGAACTGACAACAGCAGAGGACCAATAAGTGGATTTAGTAGTCAACTAAACGTAATGTGTTTTGAACACTCACAACTGTACTATTACCAAAAGTTACTCACATGTACAAAGAAGCTGAGAAAACTACTAATCAAATATACTCATACTATCTCTAAGAACAAGGTAATCGAAGATGAGTCAGCTAAGTGAGTAAAATACAAATGTATCAGGAATGTACCGAGCATTGGTTCAGTGTTCTGGCCCAGAACTAATAAATTCAGATTAAATAGGATTTATGATTGTATGCCTTAGGAGCATAAATTTTCTCTAATACATGACTAAAGGCGTTTTGAGCCATTTGTTTACCGATTTTATGACAGTTAAGTAACCACTAGAGTAAAATTGAAAAAGTTCTGTTAACTTTGTTCCAGCAAAATATTGAAGGATAAAATGTATAAATCCCGATTTCATTGTGACCCACCCATAGATATTAAGTGAACAGAGCCTGAGGCACTCTTTTTCTTTGTTCTACAGGACAAACCAGATAATGGCAGCCTGGTAGCTGCGTGAAAGCGTGGAGTGACTTGGACACAACTCACAGTGACCCCTCCCCTTTCCCCCATGTAATTTAGAGTGATCGTGAAGGACGCACACCATAGCAACTTCCCCTCCTCTACCCTTGTGAATGGAAGTGTAGGACGCCAGCCAAAGCGGCTACAACCACGTGTGTAAAAATTATTTGTGAACTTTTCTTTCAGGTTTAGAAAAGACTGCTAAGAGATAATTATCTGGTTATGTATCATGTTATTTTCTTTGAATTTGTTTATGTAAAAATGTATTTAATGGATTTAAGATTTTCATAATTTTTCAATTTGTATGTGTTTGTTTGTCTAAGGCAATATGTATGTCAAAATATTTCATTGACTTTGCTTAAAATTTTGAGTAATGACATTGTTTAAAAGGCAGTGAACATGCCCACAATTTAAATAATTAATGTAGGTAATTAGTTTTCTTTAATGTTTCTACAAGTTTATATTTCAATTTTGATTTTTCATAGGGAATTAAACTGTACTCTTGCTTCCCTTTTTGTAATTAAATTTTTTTTTCATTCATTAACATTCATAAACAAAAAATTTAAGTAGAGGGTGATGTAGGGAAGCAGCCTACTCACACTGTAGTAAATTCACATCAGTTTCCATTGTGTGCCAGCCAGTCTGCTGTAACTAGCTCTGACGTCATAAATGTTGCGCAATACCCTAAAATCAAGCAAATGAACTAAAACTTTTCTAGCATGTCAAATATAATACTAAACTAATGTGTGTTAAATATCAGTTCGATAACTTAAGTCATTTTCGAAATTTGGACGTTTTTCTAAAAAAATCATTGGCGCAACAGAAAAGAGCTAGAGACTTCATAATTTATATTTAGATTCATCTTTCATAATGATTTAATAAAAACAGTACTTTGAATTTCACAAATTAAGATTTTAGTGGAAATTCATGATTTTGTGGTTTTCGTCTCAAAACTGAAGGAAGCAAGATAGATTACGTAGGCTAGTAAATAAGGCTAGGATGTTTAGATTTAAATAGGTTGGAGATCCGCTATGACTATGAAGATATGAAAAGTTTCTTTTGAATACCTATAAAATTATAGCGATAGCGGATCTCAAAAGGGTCAGTTCAGAGCTCATCTACTGCGTGCAGTGTAATTAAATTAATTCTCTCGCCCAAAATATTTAACTTAGCCACGTCAAAATTTTATTATCAGTACTTACCTGCGTGCTGAATGCACGTTTAAATTAAGAGCTTCTTCGGCCATCAGCAAAAGAAGCTATAAATTATTATGTAACTTGAAGTGGTGCGTTACTAGCCCAGCAGCTAGTAGGGAAAACGGATTTGATCAGGCGTTCCCTTAGCCGTCCGCACCGCGGCTTTATATATAAGAACGCTGCGCGAGGAAGGAAGGCCCCAGTTCTCTCCAGACGCTGAATGACACGCCATCTGTGTCGGGAGTCGCGTCGCATCAGTGTCACTGCTACAAACAGCCTCGGGTGCCGTATTAAGTTACTAGAGATACGCGGAACCATGAAAACATTTCAAGTGAAGTGTTAATTCTTGGATGATTTTCATTAACTAGCTTCAGTTTGCGTATTGTCGTGTTTTTACGTGCCGTCGCGGGACAGACATTCTACCAAATATTTAGCGTGGCGTTTGATGAAATATTTTCATCAAATTATGGCGAGCATTCTTTTTAACATTTAATTCGGACATTTATAGTTGCATCAGCGCATTAGACTCTGAACTGCTCTGTTAGTTAGGTTGTAGGGATACTTGTGTTTTTTATCAGTGAATTTCAGAATATACTCAACTATTTTGGAAAACCGTTTTTGATTAGAAATCCCGGACAATCTCCTAATTCCTCAGAGCTATAAGCTGCAGCTATAATGACCTTCTCAGCTAAAGTGGGCACTAGGATCTCTAATTACTGGTTCCATGTTTTGTTAAATCACTTTCTGGGTGCTAAAAAGTAAATAGAGAGCCAGTGTTGAGAACGGCGAAAGACAGCATTAACAACATTCTAAAAGCCAGAAACTGATTCTACATGCAAGCATATATCCAGCAAATTAGATTATTTTTACAAGTTATCCGCCGCCCCACAAGGGAAACGTTGAGACGTTCAGGGCACTCTCCTCCCTTGAGTTTGGAAACTGCCCCTGAACGGAATGCTAGAAAATCTGAAAATGGAAATACAAAAGCTCATTCCAAATACAGCGAGGGTTAGTGAAGTGAAATGGTAAGAAGGCAAGTATATATGGTCAGACGAATACAGGGGAATGTGAACAGCAGCAAAAAAATTTGTTACAGAAGTAGGATTAGCTATGAATAGGAAAGTATTGCAGGGAGTTGGCAACTATGAAGAGTTCAGCGATACTGTCGTTCTCATTAGAATCGACAGCATACCAACACCGACAAATACTGTTCAGTTATACGTGCCAACGTCGCAAGCAGAAATGGAGAGATAAAGTAAGTATATAACGACGTTGAAAGGTTAATTCAGTGCGCAAAGAGATAAGAAATTCTAATAATCGAGGTGCATAGCAACGCGGTTTAGGGGTAAGGAGTATGAGGAGGAATGTGACAAAGACTGAGTTCTGCTGTAGATTTCCGGTAGTAATAGCGAAAGAACTGGTCAAGAAGTGGGGGCATACCTGGAAAAAGACTCGTAATATGGGGATATTCCACCCAGAATACATCATGGCTACACAGAGATTCTGAAATCAGATGCTGCAATGTAAATTGTACCCAGATAAAGAATCGGATCACAATACAGTAATGATGAGAATGAGGTTTAAGAGAACCGTACGGAAGAATCAGTGTGGAAGAACATGGGTTACTGAATTTCTAAGGAGTGATGACACACGTTCGACGTTAGCTAAGGACATGGGTACTGTGATTAAGAATACCAGAGCAAGCAGTTCGAATGAAGAGGAGTGGTCATCTGTAAAAAGGGTGACCACAGATTTTGGAATGACAGACATACGTAGAACGAATGCAGCTGCGAGGAGACCTTTCACAAAAGAAGAAACACCTTAGTTGACTGGCGAAATGGGTATGTACAAAAAAGTTCAGCGAAAGACAGGAACACAGCAATATAAATCCATTAATTACCCATGAATTAAATAGAAAGTAGAGGGTAAACAAGGCGAAATGGCTGGAAAAAAGATAAGAGAAAATCAAAAAGGAAATGGTTGGGAGAACTGACTCAGTATATAGAAAAGACAAAACAATCGTCGGTGAAATGAAAAAGAAATGATAGTAACATGAAGAACGCAATGGAAATTCCACCTTTAGAAGCACAGGAGAGAGCGGACAAGTGGAAAGATTAAAGAGAAAGCCTCTATGAGGGGAGGGGGATCCAGTGTTAGAGTCAGAATTTGTAAGAGCTCTGGAATACTGATGATGAAATAAGGCAGAAAGGATAAATAAAATTGCATCGGAATTTCTAAAATTATTGGAAAGATGGCAACCAAAGTACTATTCAGGTTGATGTGTAGAATGTGAGAGACGGGTGACGTAGTATCAGACTTTCAGAAAAATATCATCACACAGTGACGAACATAGGAAGGGCAAATAAGCGCGAGAAATATAACACATTCAGCTTGACAGCCTTTGCATCAAAACTGCTGACAATAATAATACACATAAGAATGGAAATGAAAACTGAGGATATTTTAGATGACGATCGGTTTGGTTTTAGATAAGCTAAAGGAAGCGGAGAGGTAGTTCTGACGTAGCACTTGATAATGGAAGCAAGACAGGAAAATTAAAGACACGCTCATAGGATTTGCCGACTAGAAAAAACATTCGACTGTATACGAGGGAGTACAGGAAAGTAATGCCTCCGAATTTTTTACGTGAAAAAACTTACAGATTTTTAAACAAAACAAACGTTGTTAACATTCTGAATCTTTATTCTTTATTTTTACATTCTTACAGCCCTCTTCCGCCAGGGGACACAGAGTTGTAGGATGTAACATGGCGGTGTGTAACGTAACTATGTCGGTGCGTAGGAAACAGCGTGCTGTAATTGTGTATCGAAATCGAAAAGTTCATCCACGTACAGAACACCATATACTTCAGCATGATAATCTGACCACGTACGAGAAGTGCTGCGACATTTGCAGCAACAGTTCAACGTTTTTGGCTCACTGTCATCGACAGTGCAAATGGGGTTCACGCGGACGCAAGCGCTCATGTGCGCCCGCATTGCTTGCCGGCGGTCACTGCGGCACCGGTTCCCCCTCCACCTCTATGCTAACATCACTCGTTTGTTAACGACGCATGCGTGGCAACACGAGATTTTCTACTTCGTGTCGTTAGTGTTACCGGTGTCTAAATCTCATTGTCGCACGTGGTTGAACAAAATTAGTGAGAAGAAATGGCTGAGATGGAGTTGTGGATCCCCATACGAGAGCGATCACCCCCAATGGACATCTTCATTTCTGACTGACCCTAAACAGCAACTTAATATAGTGAATACAACTTTGCACGGTAGCCATCAATAGTTAGGAATGTTTTAGAGACCAGTTCGGGTTCTAAAAGAAAATTGCTGTTGTGGATAAAGCCAACCGGGGTGGCCGAGCGGTTCTAGGCGCTACAGTCTGGAACCGCGCCACCGCTGATACACTGTCAAATCAGTATTTGAGCGAAAGAAGATACCACGGTTGCAGCTCAAGTCCTTTCCGAGTGGCCGCGTGACCGCTACGGTCGCAGGTTCGAATCCTGCCTCGGGCATGGATTGTGTGATGTCCTTAGGTTAGTTAGGTTTAAGTAGCTCTAAGTTCTAGGGGACTGAAGACCACAACAGTTAAGTCCCATAGTGCTCAGAGCCATTTGAACCTTTCCGAGTGGAGACTGACGGTGAAGGGCTAAACATAGATTGCAGAAGTTAGCTGTCAAAGACCACGTATAATTTTCTGCCAAAAAGGTATTGGCGAAACTTGGTGACACCACAGACCATGACGAGAGCCTCCTTTTCAGTTTGCGAATAATTACACTGAGTTTTGTTCAATAACTACGACGCAAGGACAAGCGGACAATCAACAGCATCAAATTTATACGACAAAACTGGCCGATGCCATAAGAGGAAGCACCCTCATCCAAAACCACAGGTCTGGCTGGTTGAAAATGAACAAGGCAACTAACTAGCACAAAGCAAAGCATCTTCCGCCTTCTGAAATGAGACTGGCACTCTTACGATCAACCAAATGAAACATTCTTCCTGCGTAAGTGATAAAAGTAAGCCGCGAATTGAATGGCGTAATACGTGAGCTTCCCTAAACAGACAGCAATTCCCGCCAATTGCGTGGAGTTGGAAGGCCACACACAGATAGCAAATGCGGTGGCATTGGGTGAACATCCTGGCTATTAATGACATGTTTAGTCTGGAAAAAACACACATTTGTCAGTGTTACATTTGAGACTTGTTGTTATAACACTACTTGAAATAAAGTACGAAGACTGCTAATGAGTTCTTCAGGAGTATGACCTGAGACGAGAATATCACCTAAATAATTCTAGAAGAGGGATTTTTGCTAGCAGCTGCTCCAAGAGCACTGAAATATGGAGGGTGTAGAAGAACTACCAAAAATTTGAAGAGCCCCAGATGAGCGTTAATGACGAAGACTTCTTGACACTGGCCACCCTGAGGGACTTGCTAGTAAGTATTGCGCAAATTAGTTTTGGAAAAGTAACGAGCGCACCAAATTCTTCCATCAGTTCTTCGGGGGCACAAGCGATAACTATAAAGGACTCTTTGAGGATTCACAATTTTCTTAAAATCGGCACTCACCCGGACTGCGCCGGACGGCTTCTTTACAATAATGAATGGCAGTAATGGGTGCTGCTACCCCACTGTCTGGCAAAGCAGTAAGTTCCACAGCTACCTGTTCTCTAAGAGCGTCAGAAACAGGACAAGCTCTAACAAAACGTGGCTGTGCATTGTCCTTCATTGTGACATGGGCAACAGATTTGTTGACTTTGCCTAAATCCCTAGAAAGCAAATTCAGATTCTGCACATAGCAACACTCTCCCGAGGATCAAAGGAAGAAAAGGGAAGTACATCATCCCGAATGCTTAACGCAAACAAATCAAAGAGCCTGTAATCTCTGCCTCCATAATCGGCCTACTGGATTGCGATATAACTGACCGTGATCGCATGTGCGTAATGAAATTTTATTGAATAAGGCTATTTACCGAAGGAAAATAGCACCTGCTAGTTGGAGGAAAGTGTACAACAGACTCTTCTGAAGGAAGAATCTATTCTAAATATAAGCTAACTGATGATAATTCTGAAACGGGTACAGTATTGTGCAATCGCTCACGAACTGCACAGGGGGAAAAAGGGTACCACGTAACATTTACAACAAATCACTGAGGACACAAAGAAAAGACTGATTAGCTAAAGAGAAGGGGTAATGAAACGGTCGCCAGCCCGCTAGGGCAAGGAAACTCCAGAAGCTTGAGAAAGGTAATGGCAAAGAAATTTAAGCAAATTATCACTGCCGTAGCAACAGAAGGTTGCCACGCTTTTCCACAGCACAATAGTTCACGACAAAATAAATGAATCCAAAAGCATTGAGCTTTAGCAACTAACTCTGAAACACTAAATTTTGAAAGTAACTTTAAATGAAATTACTGGTTAAATAAATGACTGGCTAAACATAGTTATGTGAAAAGAATGACTTTCGGTGACCTCAGTGTAACGTGACGCAAAACTTAGAAAAAGGCAAGCAATTTACTTTTGATTGTGAAAATATTGAACAGAATTTATTTTAAGCGAATGAATAATCGGTTTTTCTTTTAAAATAGCAACAATAAAATACATACGAACCCAGCAGAAGTCACTCGCCAAACCAAATACAGAATAAATGAAACTGAGCACTCTTAACTTGTGCTGAACCATTAGTTATTAGCTTTGCCAGAGGAATTTTACTTTACTTTAAGTAGCATCTGCTATGCAATACAAAAATGAACAGTTACTGGCGCAGAAATTTTAGAAAATTTTAGACTGTAACTGGCAGTAAATAGTTTATTTTTGTTATTCTAACGACACTCGGTGATGGCATTGAAAGGAAAGTGACCTCGCGTGGTAATAATGTCTGGTAACAATGACAACACAGGTGCCCTACAAGTTTTAACTATTGCAAGATATTATTCAAGTTATTCATACTTGGTGAAAGAAATATTGCTGGGCAAAGCCTCTACATTACTGTGTCCATGATTAACAATCTCACGATGTTGTAGCTGTACGGACGACGAAGAATGTAGCCGACGACAATGTTGAGCTACCGTTGTTGCTGCCGCTGCTGCTGCTGTTCGATGAGAAGATCCATGAGTCACCTCCAGAGCCACGTATAATTATGGGACAGGCAATAATTGGAATTGCAGCTTCCTCCACCTATCCACTCCCACCATCTCTCGCGGGTTAACAGATCAGGCGCGTCTATATTGGCGCGAGCATAGCTACACACCACGGCGGCGGGAGTGCCTAACAAACACTTCTGCACTCTTCCACAACTCAAATATCACCGCTCTATCGGGAGGAAGCTCTGTAAATTTCGGAAAATTGCAGTAAAGCTATAAGTTCCCAAGAAAGGAATGCCCTGGCCATTATAGGCCGACAATCTGTGGCGTGATGTTTACCAAGCCATTCGTAAGTTCCATGGCCTAGCAAAGTCACTGACCACTTCGGCCGGCAACAGCTATTAGATGGTTGTCTTGTGCTAATGACATTGTGGGTCATGAAAAACACGCTGCACACTTTGTGACATGCGTGAAGGTGTAGCAGACAGGGTGGAGCAGGGGAGGGTGCCATGTGTGAAGTCATCTGCGTATTCATAAAGCTGTTCATCACTTCAAGCAGTTGTCTCATTTGGTGACTCTTAAACTGATTAAACTGTTAGATCAACTGCATGTGGCGCAGCAGGCGATTGTGGCTTAGCAGCCACAGTAACTAAAACTAGACAGGAGCAGAGATGATTAGCGAACAATTCAACACAACAAACAGAAAGTTTGCTTAACTATTATTTTTCCAGGTGAATAAAGACTCCTTACAAGTATTGCATAAAGAAACAGATTCCAGCTTTCACAGTGTCAGCAAAGACGAGGCTCGCCATGCTAAGTACGGAGTATGGTGTTTTAGCGAAAACGCTCCAAATGCAAGTGGGCTGAGTGGCTGCCACCGGCCGGCCTATTTCCCCGCGGTGGAGGGATCTCGTGATACAGAGCCGGGGGAGGCGTGGACTGACAGGCGCACACTACTGGATCCGCCAGATTTCGAGCCACCACTATCTGCGTCAGACAGAAACTTGCAATTCTGTTACGAACAGTAGAACGCAGTGGGATAGTATGGGTACGTGATAGCACAGTATGGAGTAGGGCTGCTCATGAGCCCACCCACTGGTAGTGTGGCCATGCGTTCGCCATGCAGCCACGATGTGCCCGCCGATAATACTCGGTCGGCAGCTGATGCTCGAGTTTATACTCATGTCAGAGGTATTATTTGCTTTATTGTAAATATTACGGTACACCAAAGCAATGAATACCTATAAACCATTATAGCATTTGCGTAGAATTTGACCGGTCTTATGTTGTACAAAAGCGCCATCGAATAAAAAAGTAATAACAGCTTATAGCAAGTCTGTTGCGAAGAAAAGCAAATGAATTTACATTAGTGTGCATGTTTTTATATGTTACCTCTTCACATACCGTTTTCATTTCAAATATTAGGCTGTAAAACTTTTGTATTGTATTCCTATATTTGTCAGTGAGTGAAACTTTATTTTCGATGTATTTCCCTGTGCGAACAGAGCGCACTTCAGATTCGATTTCCACATTTACTTCCCTCTGTGTGCAAATGTAACATATACTGCTTCGTTTGAAAACAGTAAAGGCAGATACACAGGTTCAGATAATACCAACAGAGGATAGAGAAAAGGTTTACTGTCTTCACTTCCTTACTTGCACAACATCACTAGAAAAACAAAAACAAATAAGGAACAATCTGTTCAGTGGCAAATGCCGTAATGAGCACTGCAGTTCCGCAAAGTAATACATTGTACAGGCTGACAGCAACTAAAAGCAGTACAAAACGATCCAGTTTCTGCTGTTCAGTTCAGTTCAGTAATTTGATTGATTAACTGAGATGGTTATGGGACAAAATGGCGAGATCATCAGCCCCTCGGTTCCGAAACTAGTCACAGAAGAAGGAGGGTCTGCTAAAAGTGGACGGATCCAGTCTGGGGTGTCAAATTATAAAAATCATTAAACACAGACAGTAAAGGCATAAAAGGTGAGACAAAATCTAAAAAACTGGAGAAAAGGGGGGCGGTCATTGGTCACAAACTGAGAAGACTGTAAAAGAAATCCCAATCACAACCAACCTGCACCTGCTCCAAGACTAAAGTAGAACCTTATATCTGGAAACGAAAACCATTTTCACGGAGCAAACTAAGGATCAGTTCAACCATCCCTGGATCGTCTGCTAATGTTAAATTTAAGGAATCAGAAAAGCCATACTTAACACGAAGGGCTGAAAGAAGGGGACATTCCACCAATATGTCATATATCGTCAGTCTGGCTCCACAACCACGTGTTCAGGGTGGGTCATGATGTAGGAGGAAAGAATGGGTGAGCCGGGTATGAACAATGGGTAAGCGGCATAAAACAGTGAACTCCTTCCGAGAGAAGTGGAAAGAAGAGCGCCAAACGCATCAGACTCCTTCGATGTGCGGAGTTTATTATCATGAACAGTAGCGCTCCAAATGGCATTCCACTGTTGGGCAAAGAGAGCTTTTGACGTAGATCCGCATATCCTCAGCTCGAATCAAGAAACAGGGAGAAAACAGCTCAGGTATAAGTAGTTGAGCCCGTTGTCGTCAGGGGGCTCAGCCATATGGGTACATAATAACCCCACCACACGGACTGGGTGCACATGCTGGTGACCTAACAGGATGGAAGAGGGCTACAGTGGCAAAGGGAGAGGGGAAGGAAGGGGAGAGAGGAATCCACAGGATTGATGCAAGGGAGGGAATTCTTCCCGATATGGCTAACACTAAAAACAGGAAAGTTTGAAGTGGAGGTCAAAACTCAAGTGGGGACCTAAACGCCAAAAAAGATGCAAGAACAGGCAAAAGGAACAAAATTGCAACCAATGCAGGAAACCAGGTGGATAGCCAAGTCGACATAAATCAGAACACCGAGAGAAGGGAAGGTGGTGGCAACGGGGAAGGAGCGAGGTGAGGGAGGGCAGAGTGAAGAAAATGCAGGCAGGCTAGGAAGAATTGACTGCAATAGCTCGGGACTCCGTGTGCGTCACGCACGAACCACGAAAGAACCGCGAGCCCCCAGGCGGGCTGTTCAGTAGAGAAGTGGGGGAGTGGGAGAAGAGGGGAGGAGGACCGAGGAAAAAAAACATCAGTATTATGGACTTAATTTTCTGGCCACAAATACCAGAGAAAATAATAATCAAATAACACTAGTTTTTTTATCTGTTAATCAATTTAATTGCATACAATCTTAAGAGGCGCCCTAATATTTACGAAACAGAAAGCAAATCTATATTCATCACCATACAGTTGTCTTTAAATATCTTTTAACTAGTATCGCCATGCCTAGAGTGAGAATCCTCGTCGTCAAACACTTTGCTCCAGTCAGACGAACGTCTTCGATTTTCATAATTTCGCGTTGGACAAAAATCTTTAACACAAATATACTGTTCCGAACATGCTTGTGACTCGAACAGTTGCTCGAACCAACTGCGGGAACTATATCGAGGAAGATCCTGGTAAAACATGTCAGTATTTCTTGCACTGCTAAGCTTCTCTCTGAGCAGACGACTACACTGGAAGTCAATAAGCTGAAACTGTATTTCAGTGGTCCTGCTTCGAACACCCACTGCAAAGTACTTCCAAAATTAGTAAATTAATTCCTGATTGATTTAAGCCAATAAATCAACTATAAAATTTTTCTAACACAGCTTGTAGCACTGTAACAAATTCATGAAACTGTTAATTTGTAACTAGTGTAACATTCGAGAAGCGCACAATTGACCATTCAGGAAGTTGCTTTATCCACAAATGGTTCAAATGACTCTGAGCACTATCGGACTTAACATCGGAGGTCATCAGTCCCCTAGAAGTTAGAGCTACTTAAACTTAACTAGCCTAAGGACATCACACACATCCATGCCCGAGACAGGATTCGAACCTGCGACCGTAGCGGTCACGCGGCCACTCGGAAAGGACTTGAGCTGCAACCGTGGTATCTTCTTTCGCTCAAATACTGATTTGACAGTGTATCAGCCCCTTTCTAAGCATACCAACACAGATGCTCTTTCTCACCTCTCTGTTGGCCCACATTCAATATTGAACGAGTCCACTGCCTCTTGTTGCAATATTCATGCACAAAACATGGATGCCTTGCACAGCTTCCTGTTTAATCATTGGGAAATTGCCCAGGCTACAATAGCAGATTCTCATTTGCAGGTTGCCCGCGATCAGGCAGACAGAGTCGAAGATTTATGGTTCGCTGATAATTTGCCCATCGATGTGCCTTTGCTGTTCAGAAAGGTCTCATTTTCTTCACACCGATAATGACCAGACACTCCAGCCTAACGTGCTTCGTTTTCTACACCACTATCTTTCGCAGTTGGCACAATGTCATTGTCTTGGTACGGCCTGGGACGTTCAATGCCAAGCTGGCGCTGATGTTAATGACGCGATTGGCACTGAGGACTCAACTGTTCAATTTGTGCATTTCGGCTGATGTTCAGCCATTCCCACCTGAGCAGTTCTTTGAATAGCCCAAAACTCAAGCACCATGGCAACATTTGCACTCGGATTTCGTGAGTTCTTGCTGGAAAACACAATGGTTTATCATTATTGACACACTCAGAATATATTGTAGGGAACGATCTTGATGCTTGTAAAACAATAAACCGGTAGCCAAGATCGGAGGAATTCCTTTTATTTCATGATTACTGGTTTCGGAGAAACTAAAGCCGCCATCATCGGATCTAGGTACGACAGAAAACCCTATAGAAGTTGGCTTGGATTCCACCTTTATAACATGTATGCATATAAATTTGGTTACATACCTTAGGACATATACAGGTTACAAACCGGTAATCATGGAATAAAAAGAACTCCTGCGATCTTGACTACCAGTTTACTGTTATACTTTTAGAAAATTTACCTACATGATTCGTATGCACTCTCCTACGGCTCGTCCCACTATACAGGTTTTATCGTTGATGTTTTGCCTCGAGGGATTGCCTGAAGTGATTGAGACTGACAATGGACCTGAATGTCTGGCTGCTTAGTTTGAACAGTTTTGCACTTCCTCCAGGCTAAGCCACATCACAAGTGGACCATTCCATCCGCAGTCCAATGGCAAAGCTGAACGTCGTGTACGAACGTTTAAGCAACTGATGGACCAACTTTGTGCCTCCCACACCAGAGATGAAGCTCTGTTGCTGTTCTTATCGCTCCCAGTGACGTGATGGCGATAGCCGGCCGAGTTGGCACATGGATGGCGCCACCGCACCTTCCTTAGTTGCTGCATTCAGCACAGTGGGTGGCACCCTCTCGGCTCAGAAAGGCAAAGTATCAGACTAATGATTTGATCTTTGTAAAATATTTGTGCTGTACCTTTAGTTGTTAGTTTTGCCAGTGGAATTTTATTTTACTTTAAGAGCATGTGTTATTGTGGACAGAGGTACTGGAAGCAAGGCACAACCGCACATTTCTTTGGACATTCTATGTTTCTCCAACAGGGACTGAGGGGACTGCTGAGACGCCACCAAAACCAAACTCATCCATGTGAATTGCGTGATCCTGCCATAGGCTTTGTGCTTTCAAATTCTTTGCCTGTCTGAATGCAGCAGCCGTCGCTGCATCTTGCTCCCATGGGCACTGCATCATCGTCGCTGATCCCAAAGCCAATGGAAGTCGATGCCCTCCCTTTCGTGGTCGCCGCCATCCCGACAGCACTGCCATCTGGGGATGGGCCATTCTTCCTAGCAACTGTTCCACATGCCGCCTCAGGCCCCCCTGCTGTCATCGAGATAACTCCACCTTCGTTTGCGTCGCACTGGCTCTGGACATGGATGTGCGCCATCTGCCCTGTCTTTCGGCTTGTGTTCCAAAGAAGGCTCAGGGCATGTGCCTTTGCTTGAGTGGGAGCTTGGCAGTGGTCTCTTTTTCGGATCCCATCTGCTCAGTGCCATCTGCAGCCAGTCCCCCCTTCCCTCCCCCCCCCCCCCCCTCGCTCTACCCCCCGTCATCGTTCACTCATCTCCACTAAACCATTGGCGCTCTACAGTTGGTAACAGGATTGCCAATGTCTGTCTGACCCCGATAGCGGTCATGCGATGTCTGATGGACCCCCGTAGCACGCGTCTGCCACACCCTCAGCGGTTCTGAACCATGAGCGGCTTGTGCTACCGCAACATAGGAGGGCCAGCACCATCATCTCAACCAACTTGGAGCGTCTTTGCTATGACACCATCTTTCGTGCTAAGCAAGGCGAGCCTTAGCCTTGTTGACATTTTGATAGCTAGACTCTGTTTCTTGCTGCACTACTTGCAATGAGTCTTCATTCACTTGGAGAAATACAAGTTAAGTAAATTTTCTGTTTATTGTGTTAACTTGTTTGCTAATCGTTTTACTCCTGTCCTGCTTTCCTACGACGAGAGTGGCTGCACCATTCTGTCGCCCGCCTCTGGTTAACGTTGTGCACGAAGTCATACACAATACATAAAGTCCTAACATGACCCCATCAGTGTTTCATCGGTTTCCAAAACAAAGAACACTGTCGAGGACTTCACTTTGATAGTGATGAAGCGGTGGAAGCGAAGGTACGGTTGTGGCTCTGTCAACAAAGTAAAACATTCTGCAGCGAAGCATGAAGAATCTGGTCTCTCTTTCGGAGCAATGGAATCGTCACTGGGGTGCGTATGTTGAGAAATAAATACTTAGACTAGAGAAAAAATATGTGGAATGCTGGCAGTGTTTGTTTAAATTAAGAAGCTTCAAGAGTTTTCACGTAAAGCTTTCGGAGGTATTACTTTTCCGCACATGCTCGTAAAATTGAACAAATAATTAAAAATTTTGAGTAAAATAAGAGTATTCTATAAATATGTAAGGTATAGGGATAAAAGGAACAAATGTGATAGGAAGCCCAAGAATAAAGTACTCTGAAAAGTAAGACATGGATGCAGTCTCTCCCTCCTAATGTTCAATCCATACATCGAAGAAGCAACGCTCAAGAGTGTGATTAGAATTAAAGATCAAATGATATTAATAATAAGATTCGCTGGTGACATTGTTATCCCTGTGAAAGTGGAGATGATAACAGTATCTGTCGAATGGAATTAACAGTTTAATGATTGCGCTATATGGATTCAGAGTAAACCGGAAAAAGACTGAAGTAATCGCGAAGATTCGAAGTTAAGGAATTGTGCTACCTTGTAAGCAAAATGACCCATGATGGATACAGCAATGAGGAAGGAAGAAACAGACTAGCACAGGCAATGAGGGCGTTCCTAATAAGAGAAATCTACTGGTATCAAACATCGGACTAAAGAGGAAGAAATTTCCGAGAATGTTTGTCTGGAGCACTGCATCGTGTGGCAGTGAATCATGGACTGTGAGAAAAGCGAAGCAGAAGAGAATGGAATCAATTGAGGTGTGGCGCTACAGAAGAATGTTTTAAATTAGATAGACTGGTAACATAAGGTTTTTGATGGTTCCTCACAGGATCGGCGAAGAACGGAACATGAGAGATACACTGGCAAAACGATTTGACAGGACGACAGGGCGTGTGTTAAGACGTCGGGAAATAACATCAGTGTTATTGGAAATGTAGAGAGTAAAAACAGAGGGGGAGACAGATATTGGAATACATCCGTCAAATAACTGAGGGCGTATCGTGCAAGTAATCCCCTGAGGTGAAGAGGCTGATGCAAGATAGAAATTCGTGGCTGGCCTCATCAGAAAATTTGGAAGACTAACGATGAAATATGGGAACCAGAAGAATGTCCTATGAAGAAGAATGAAACTGTCGACTATCTGATTACACTTAGAACGATGCTCCTGTAACGGAGGGAGATTTGCGGTATGCCGTAAACTGTTGAGGATCTCTAACTTGGTTTCATTTTACTTCTTCTTACAAAACTTTCAACATTCTGTTTGCGATTCGTCATCAAACACAAAGCTCGAATAATTGCCTGAACGTCTAAAAGGAACTCCTCCGAAGTCAAACGCATTATCTCCCACTTCACGCGCAGAAACAGCAGTGGCGACGCTAAATGTCGACATCACTGTGTCTCATTATTAAGCAAACTGAACTGAAATGGACCTACGGGAAATAAATACACTTCAGCTAATGACGTAACAATGATGAATGTGAGAGAGCATGCGTAATGTTAAATAATATTATTTACAGATTTTGTATTGGAAAATCTCTGTATTTACGAGAAAATTTTGTGCGAGGAAGTTACAGTTACAGTTAAAATATTAAGCATGCCCAAAAAAAATTGAATATTCAACCTCAACCTTGGACGTTGTTGCACAACATATTGGTATATATTTTCAACATTTTGGTATATATTTTCTTATTTTTAACGCGAAAGCCATACTTTGCCATTTATACACCTGTCTGCGGGCGGCTTAGAAAATTTAAAATTTAAAAAAGTACAATGATTTTCCTTATCGTAATGTCTTTGTAGGCCGTAAAAAGAGTGTTATTTTCACTTTTTTATAATGTACTGGTTTCAATGCAGTTGAACAGTTTGTTTTGATATGTAAACTATCATCCACTTTTATATTGTAGCCGTCTATATTGGAAGTGACCTGCATTCAATAGAGGAAACTTGTTTCAGTATAAGTATAGAACAAGAAGAATTCAAGAGGCTGTAGAATAGATATTATTTGTTGCATTTCTTTGCAGCATACATTTATAACTTTCTGCTTGAACATACCAAGCTTAATTTTCGTAGAGTGACACGCAAGAGGGAAATCACGTAGAAATTGCAGACCAAATGTTACCAGGATTCAGACGTCTTGGTGTACATATTGCCGGTAACTGGGTACCAAGATACAGGATAAAAAGTAAAGAAAAAACATTGTCATGCCTGAGAGAAACGGAAGTATTTCATCTAATCGCCAACATATTAATCACACGGTAGAAGTTTCTGTTCCACAGAGAACTCATCACAGGGTTACAAGGCTTGTATATTCACATGATTTGCATTAATAATTTATGCATATTTCTTTTATTTGTAATCTGTTTTTAATTTGGTGAAGACTCAGTCGAGCCCCTAAAGCTACACAGTGGGCCATTAGCTGGCCGTAATTCTGCATTGTCTATTGCCTCGTGTCAGAATTCACTGACACTGGTCCTAACTTTAACTCTCACACTATCTGGTTTCACGATGCACAGTTTTCAAATCAAGAGAAAAAGACCTGTCTGCAAACTAATAGAGGGAACAGGAGGCAGCGCTAGGGCGCATCGATAGTGGCGGCTCCGTTTATTGGCATTGTTACTTCAGACATACTTTCATATTAAATTATTACTGAGGTGTAATCATGTACCCGTATCTTGCTTTTTTGTTCATTTTCCAGTTAGACGAAATGGGACAATGCTATTATCTTACAGGTAAAACTTGTACTTTTGTTCAAGTTTAAGGATATCGATGTTTTGCGTGCTTCAGCCAGGATGATAGTATGCAATTGGAGTTAACATGTAAAAAAGTAAATAACTTTTGGATAGAAGAAGGATATAAGTGATTTATACACTACTGCCCATTCGTTTTCAAATAAGGTAGAGTGATGTTTGCTAAATACAGTGTGTCTGAGAAAGAGTAGTCAGTATTCACAGATATTATGAGTAGTGGGGCAAAGGGGGCATCACGCCATTTTCTTAGTGTGGGCTGCCTATATCAGGGGCAAGCACACATTCAGAAGCAAACCTATTGTTCTATTTTGATTGACTGGTCCTTTACCTATCGTTCTGCTAAGTGAATGATGACCCCTTGGAGGTAACCCATCCTGAGAAACCCCACATCCCTCTCCCTCCCTTCCTCCAACCCCTCCTCCTCTCCTGGTCGCTCCTCTTCTCCCACAACTCTTGGAACTCCTCTCACAGATTCAAGCAATTGAGTAATTAGCTACATCTATCAGATAATAAACCTATCCTCCTCTGAGAAACCTTCAACCCCCTCTCCCCTCTCCCACTGGGAAATTGGTGGTAAAATGACTCAGCTAATCGACTGTTTGGCGATGAATCTATTGCAGTGTATGGAATATTGTTTAAACACTTTCTGATAGACAAGGCGATGTGTGGAATATTGTTAATATACAGTTTATGGGTTGCAAAGCAGAGGGTATATTGTTTATTTACAAATAATTCAGTTTGTTGGGATTTTCTCTTGCTCATCATTCCCTATTGTTTTGGAAGATGCAGGTCTTGTAAAATGCATTAATAGAAATAATTAAATCTATCGCCTTTTTTACCCTGATCACGCAAGGAACAGCATCAACGTAGCTCACCACATTAAGTAGATTGTTAAAAATGTTTCTTACTAACTGCAGGGCATTGCGCACCCACTGCCTGCCTGCTTCATGAGGCTAGCCACTTTGCATATTACGACAGCTGCTGTTGACTGACAAACAGCCAGCAGCCTCATGCACAACACAGAGAAAAAGTCGAGCTAGTCCCCCAAACAAAAGCCTCGTGTGGTGGCAGCCCTTTTATATTGGTACCTGAGAAATTCCTACTGAAACAAACGCTCTCTCTCCCTCTCTCTCCCTCTTCCTCAGGTGGCCACATACTGTCACGTGCCACTGATAGGCATGGACATGCTGTCGATCACAGTCAGATCAAACAGCAAACAAAGCAGTGTTTTCCTGGCAAATCCCAACGTCTAGGAAGTATTTCCTCACTCTAACATACTAATTGAGTAATTAATTAAATAGATAACCTTTGTGTGGCACAATTTCTCCTTGCTTCCTATTGTTTGATACTAGGATTGTAATATTTGGCAGGATTCGATCCTGTAACCACTCAGCTTCCAATCCCTATTGGATATTTTTTTCCCTTGCATCCTATCAGAGGGAACTGGCACACTTAGATAATTTTGTAGGAAGACCATTATGTTAGAAGAAGCTGAAATTTTCGAATTTCATCTCAGTAGCAAGCTATCTCATTAATAAATCTGCAGAGAAGTTGAACTGGTGTGTGTGGTCACAATATGACTATCAGAAACAATACATTGTTCAATCGGGAATTTGATGTTGCGTTTGGGCTTTTAAACCACTATATAACGCATAAGTTGGTTCTGTCAGCTACACTTGGACGAAGAGTGAGCAGAAGAAGTGGAAGGAGAGGATGTGGAGGGGGAGGGGAAGCAAGAGGAGGAGTAACAGTCTGTGGTGTGATAGCATAGTAACAACAAATGACACCACAAGACAGAGCGCACTGCAATTTATTGAGAAGCACTAAACAACGATCCCAGTAATTGTCACAGCTAGATGTCTGAGATCACAAAAAAATACTCATACACACAGCCCACTCACCTCCCAGATGTCGATACACAGCACGCCTGTTTATTCATACACTGCCAGCGCCAGAGGCTGGAAGAGTCTCTCACACTTGTGGACATGCATGTGTACCAGAGTGCACTACCTTGGGCATGGAAGGCATCTGGAGATGATTGGAGTGGTAGTCATTCGGATGTTATCAATAAATCCAGAGCCAACACTTGGCACTGATCGATACTGAATCACTCAAGTGTCCACAGCGATTGTGGAGAGAATCCAACTGGTTATTTTTTATTTTTTGATTTATCAGGCTACTCACTGGTTCACATGGCCCACCACAAATTCCTCTCCTCTTCATTTCACATTAGTACTTGCAACCTACATCCTCAACTATTTGCTGGATGTATTCCAAACTCTGTCTTCCTCCACAATTTTTGTCCTCTACAGCTCCCTCTAGTACCATGGAAGTAATGTCCCATCATCCTGCTCCTTTTCTTTGTCAATGTTTTCCACATGTTCCTTTACTCTTTGATTCTACGCAGAACCTACTCATTCCTTACCTTAACAGTCAATCTAATTTTCAACATTTTTCTGTGGCACCACATATCGAATGCTTCGATTCTTTTATGTTCTGGTTTTCCCACTGTTCATGTTTCAGTGCTACACAATGCAGTGCTCGAAATGTATAAAGTGAATGAGATGGCGCAGTGATTGGCACACTGGACTCGCATTCTGGAGGACAACAGTTTAAATGCAGGTCCAGCCATTCTGGTTTATGTTATCCATGGTTTCCTGAAATCGCTCAGGCAACTGCCAGGATGGTTCCTTCCAAAGGGCATGGCCAACTTCCTTCCCCATCTTCCCCTTATCCGATGGGACTGATGACCTAAGGTCCCCTCCCCCCCCAAAACCAGTCAACCAACCAACATTTCTAAACGTACATTCTCAGAAATTTCTTCCTCAAATTAAAGCCTACGTTTCATACTAGTAGACTTCCATTGAACAAGAATACCCTTTTCGCAACAGCTAGTCTGCTTTTGATGTCCTGCTTTCTCTGTCCACCATTGGTTAATTTGCTGCCTAGGTAGCAGAATTCCTTAACTTCATCTACTTTGTGACCACCAATCCAGACGTAAAGTTTCTCACTGTTCCCATTTCTGCTCCTCTCATTACTTTCGTCGTTCTTCTATTTATTCTCAGTCCATATTCTGTACATATTAGATTGTACAGTCCATTCAGCAGATCATGTAATTCTTCTTCACTTTCGCTCAGGATAGCAATGTCATCAGCGAATCGTATAATTGATTTCCTTTTACCCTGAATTTTAGTTCCACTTCTAAACCTTTCTTTTATTTCCGTCACTGCTCTTTCCATGTGCAGATTGAACAACAGGGGCATAAGACTACATGCCAATCTTACACTCTTTTAAATCCAAGCACTCCATTTTTGGTCATCCTTTCTTATTATTCCCTCTTGGCTCTTGCACATATTGTATATTACTCGTCTCTCCCTACAGTTTACACCTATTTTTCTCAGAATTTCGAACGTCTTGCACCATTTTACATTGTCGAACACAGTTTCCAGGTCGACAAATCGTATGATCGTGTCTTGATTTTTCTTTGTCTTGCTTCCGTTATCAGATACAATGGCAGATTTGCCTCTCTGGTGCCTTTAGCTTTCCTAAAGCCAAACTGATCGTCTATAGTCTAATACATACTCAATATTAGTATTAGTTCGCTAGGCAGCTATACAGAGGGCGGCAGCATCGGTACTTGACCCTGCAGCTGCGGGCAAGAACTGACTAGCCAGCCAGCCAGAACTTTGTACCCCCCACTCATGAGAGACTTAAGCTGGAAATGCTTATTTGTTCGTCGACGGGCTACCTCCACCATGCACCCTGCTTTCCAAATGATGTCATCCTAGGAAACCAGCTACCTTGTATTACACAACTATTACGCAATTAAATATTACAATTGCTGCTCCAATCTGATGACATTCGACAATGAGTGAAATATTGGAAATATCTCTTCCTAATGGCTGTGGCTCTGGAAATATCAGCATCTGTATCCCTCGTACGACTAGAATTTCCCACGTGAAATCCTTCATTGCCCTCAGGGCTATTGGTGCCTTTAAACCATCCACGTGGAATCTATAACCGCCATACGACTGGACACAGCCATTTTGTTTGTACTTGTGAGACCAATGACCACACAAACTTTATAAGCCTACCCATCACAGTAAATCATCATACCTCTCCTAGTAGGTATAATACCTTGGCAGTACCTGAATGTATGTGGCATCAAACAATACTAAGCGAAAATCCGCTATGGATGGAAATGCCTCATTTGTTTTTCTTGTGAGTGACACCAGTGCATCTTACAAAAAGAGACGTAATCATCTTATAATAGGTGAGATGTTGAAAACACGATCGCAACGACTATGTTACTGTCACACCCTTCATGAAAGATGGTCTTGGTTCTGCTGGCACCAACAAGTATCACTAACCATATCCATGTTATAGACTGTAGATGCTTTATAAAATAAAGTATGGAATTACGTCTGAATGAAGCTGTCTTCCACACAAATATAGACAGTGATGGCAGGGTGTGTATTAACAGACAGAATGTGTGAGTCTACGTCCCAGAGGTGTAAGCTTGTAATAAAATCATCCTTATCAATCAACTCAGGAAGGGTTTTGGCTAGGGAAAGTGGTATTAAGGTGATATTAGCAACTTTCTCTTGCCGCTGCTAGATATCTCCCACGCTAACAAACAGTATTGATGACGCATTCTACCTCGATACGACACAGACAATGTAACAGAGGTTCTGCAATACATCTGCGTGGTTATAGGCGAGGAGAGGTGATGGTTGATTGAGAATACAGTACATGGTGTACGTGAGCAATCAGTTAAAATATGCAATGCTAGGGTGAAGTCATAAGTAATGCACAAAATCCTATGACCATTATACTGGCGTTTCAGATGTATAGTGTAAAGGTTTCTGCTTTGGAATCAAGCCTCTCCATTCAACCACATATTTGCCCTGGATCCTATGAAGATGTCTCTTAATGGTTACAGTCACTGGAGAATTGTATCCGTTGCAGTCTCGTATTTCGAAACGAGTCAATATTTTCGAACGCTTCTGCTAAGGACCCCAAATGGCAAACCTCTAGCGTGGTTCTCTAGACAGACCCTCGACGTCTTCTAACTCTTCCTCATTCTTTGGTGCGCCCTCCCTGCGGCTATCCATGTGATCGGTCCAGTTTAAGTTGGAACTCAGTAGAAGTCAAATAGTACTGTATCCAAGACCTTCTGCATCCCGTGGAGACACAGGGTGAGTAAAATTAATGTGACAGGACCGTGTTTTGACCATTTGGTGGAAATGAGAACATGTTGTCATAGCTCTGCCAACCGTTTACAATGTGTGCAGCCAGCGTCAAATGAAGATATCTCCTGCTACACAAGGTAGCGGAAAAGAGAAGCGAGCAGTTATGGAGGTGTTTCTTATCAGGAAAATTAGGAATATGGCACATCATATGGGAACTGGTACAAGGACGAGAGTTTTGCTACTACATGCTGTGCGTCTCCAGACTACATACAGTTACTGCAGCGCAAAGGAAATCTGCAGTCCTCAGGTCGCATTCATCTATGTCACTCAAACATTCTCCCTATCCTAGTTATTTTGTATCATCCAACAGATAAACCATGAACTATAAATATTCCACTAGCATCACCCGATAGAGAACTCAGTAATGTGTTACCGTGTCCCTCCCTTTTGGTATATCAAAATGAGATACCTTCTGTGAGCGTATGTGGCGATCCTATCGAATACTGGCCACCCGCTCCAGTGGATCAGTACCTGCATATTTAATAGGATCGCCACATATGCTCGATGCCAGGATGCAGACAATATTTGTTTATGATACAATGGAAGAGAGGAATGTGGTAATGTCTTATCAGGTTCTCTACCATGTGACGTTAGCAGAGTTTTTATACTTTACAGTTTGCAGCGAACACATGATGTGTCATGGGGCGATCACTCTGTTTTTAAAATAATTTGAAAAGCCACGATCGCTTCAATATCGTTTACTAGATGACCGGTTTCAGCAATCTGAAGGTGCCATCATCGGACCTGAAATGTGGATTAACATTCATAAAACCATATAGATGGTACAAAGTAATGAGGATAGAGAGAATGTTTGGTGACATAGGTGAATACAACTTCTGGTTAGCAGAAGCGTTCGAAAAGGTAGACTCGTTTCATATCCGAGAGTGCAATGGATACGATTCACCAGTGGCTTGCAGACAATTTTTGTTTATGATACAATGGAAGAGAGGAATGTGGTAATGTCTTATCAGGTTCTCTACCATGTGACGTTAGCAGAGTTTTTATACTTTACAGTTTGCAGTGAACACATGATGTGTCATGGGGCGATCACTCTGTTTTTAAAATAATTGAAAAGCCACGATCGCTTCAATATCGTTTGCTAGATGACCGGTTTCAGCAATCTGAAGGTGCCATCATCGGATCTGAAATGTGGATTAACATTCATAAAACCATATGGATGGTACAAAGTAATGTGGATAGAGAGAATGTTCGGTGACATAGGTGAATACAACTTCTGGTTAGGAGAAGCGTTCGAAAAGGTAGACTCGTTTCATATCCGAGAGTGCAATGGATACGATTCACCAGTGGCTGTAATCAGGAAGACATCTTCACAGGATCCAACGCAAATATGTGGTTGAATGGAGAGACTTGATTCCAAAGCAAAGACAACGTTTATACCAGAAACTGTAGTACTACACATTTGAAAAGTCAGTTTTTGGTCATAGAGTTTTGAACATTACTTATGACTTCAATCTAACATTGCATTTTTAAGTGATTCCTCACACAGTACACCATGTACTCTATGTGATCATTCTCAATCAACCATATTCCTCCCTTGACTATAGCCCCGCAGATGTATTGCAGAACCTGTCTTACACCGTCTATACGGTTTCGAGATGAAATGCTTTACCAACACTGTTTGTTAGCGTGGGAAATATCTAGCAGCGGCAAGAGTTAGTTGCAATTGTCGCCTTAATACCACGTTCGTTTTCCGAATCACTTTCTAAATTCAGTGATAAGGATGATAAATTTACACCACTGGTGACGTGCACTCGCACTTTCGGTCTGTTAATACACACTCCGCGATCACCGTCTATTCAGTGTCCCTGTATTTGTGTGGAAGACCTCTTTATTCGGAAGCAACACCACACCTCGATTTATGTGTATAGTTTTTAACACGGATATCGTTAGTGTGACTTGTGTGTGCACGTAGAAAAAAGAACACCTTTTATGCACGTTGACAGTATCATGGTCGTTGCGATCATATCTTTGACATCTGGTTGCTTAGAAGACGATTACATCTGTCTTCGCAAGACGCTCTTGTGTGTTTTGCAAGAAAAACAAATAAGGTATGTCCATTCATGGTAGATTTTTGCTCAATATTGTTTGGTGTCACCCGCATTCAGGTTCTTGAAAAAGTATGATATCTAGTAGGGGATGTATGATCGGTTCACTATAACTGGCACGCTTATAAAGTTTGTGCGACTGTGGTCATTGTTACGAGATGTGTAAAGAAAATGACAGTGTCCAAGTGCAAGGGAAGTATGGATTTAACGTGGGAGACTGCAATTTCAGCGGACCGACAGCTTAAGGGGCTGAACGATTTCACATGGAAAATTATAAAGAGTTATATACATACTGTTATTACTGGAGACACAGCCGGCAGTAGGACGCATTTACAACACTTCGCTCATCGTCGAATGTTATCCGATTGTGGCTGTAATCATAATTCAGGAGGGTAATACGGAACGCCGTGCTGGATCCCAACGGCCTCGTGTCACTAGCAGCAGAGTTGACAAGCAACTTATCCACATGGCTGTAACGGATCGTGCAGCCACGTCTCGGTCCCTGAGTCAACAGATGGGGACGTTTGCAAGACAACAACCATCTGCACGAACAGTTCGACGACGTTTGCAGCAGCATGGACTATCAGCTCGGAGACCATGGCTGCGGTTACCCTTGACGCTGCATCAAAGACAGGAGCGCCTGCGATGGTGTACTCAACGACGAACCTCGTTGTACGAATTTCAAAACGTCCTTTTTTCGGATGAATCTAGGTTCTGTTTAAAGCATCATGATGGTCGCATCCGTGTTTGGCTACATCACGGTGAACGCACATTGGAAGCGTGTATTCGTCATCGCCAGTGACTCTCCCTTCATTCGTTCCCTGCGAAGCCCTGCATTTCAGCAGGATAATGCACGACCGCATGTTGCAGGTCCTGTACGGGCCTTTCTGGATACAGAAAAAGTTCGATTGCTGCCCATTACAGCACATTCTCCAAATCTCTCATCAATTTAAAACGTCTGGTCAATGGAGGTCTCGCAACTGACTTGTTGCAAAACGCCAATCACTACTCTTGATGAACTGTGGTATCGTGTTAAAGCTGCATGGGCAGCTGAACCTGTTCACGCCAGCCAAGCTCTATGTTACTCACTGCCTAGGCGTATCAACGTCGTTATTACGGCCAGCGGTGGTTGCTCTGGGTACTGATTTCTAAAGATCTATGCACCCAAATTGCGTGAAAATGTAATCACATGTCAGTTGTAGTATAATATATTTGTTCAATGAATACCTATTTATCATATTTATTTCTTATTGATGTGGAAGTTTTAATGGCCAGTAGTGTATGTGGCTGGTTTCCTAGGACGACACCGTTTGGTGTGCGGGACGTGTGTCGGAGGCAGTCTGTGATAAAAGCTCTCGCAAGCAGTGGGTACAATGAAAAGTTCTGGACGGCCGGCTAATCGGTTCTTGCCCTAAGCTACAGGGGCAAGTCCTGACGATTGCGCCCTGTCGATAGTTGACTGGCGAACTAAAACACAGTGTTGTTGTTGTTGTTGTGGTCTTCAGTCCTGAGACTGGTTTGATGCAGCTCTCCATGCTACTCTATCCTGTGCAAGCTTCTTCATCTCCCAGTACCTACTGCAACCTACATCCTTCTGATTCTGCTTAGTGTATTCATCTCTTGGTCTCCCTCTACGATTTTTACCCTTCACGCTGCCCTTCAATACTAAACTGGTGATCCCTTGATGCCTCAGAACATGTCCTACCAACCGATCCCTTCTTCTGGTCAAGTTGTGCCACAAACTTCTCTTCTCCCCAATCCTATTCATTATCTCCTCATTAGTTACGTGATCTACCCACCTTATCTTCAGCAATCTTCTGTAGCACCACATTTCGAATGCTTCTATTCTCATCTTGTCCAAACTGGTTATCGTCCATGATTCACTTCCATACATAGCTACACTCCATACAAATACTTTCAGAAACGATTTCCTGACACTTAAATCTATACTCGATGTTAACAAATTTCTCTTCTTCAGAAACGATTTCCTTGCCATTGCCAGACTACATTTTATATCCTCTCTACTTCGACCATCATCAGTTATTTTACTCCCTAAATAGCAAAACTCCTTTACTACTTTAAGTGTCTCATTTCCTAATCTAATTCCCTCAGCATCACCCGACTTAATTCGAATACATTTCATTATCCTCGTTTAGCTTTTGTTGATGTTCATCTTATACACTCCTATCAAGACACTGTCCATTCCGTTCAACTGCTCTTCCAAGTCCTTTGCTGTGTCTGACAGAATTACAATGTCATCGGCGAACCTCAAAGTTTTTACTTCTTCTCCATGAATTTAATACCTACTCCGAATTTTTCTTTTTGTTTCCTTTACTGCTTGCTCAATATACAGATTGAATAACATCAGGGAGAGACTATAACCCTGTCTCACTCCTTTCCCAACCACTGCTTCCCTTTCATGCCCCTCGACTCTTATAACTGCCATCTGTTTTCTTTACAAATTGTAAATAGCCTTTCGCTCCCTGTATTTTACCCCTGCCACCTTCAGAATTTGAAAGAGAGTATTCCAGTTAAAGTTGTCAAAAGCTTTCTCTAAGTCTACAAATGCTAGAAACGTAGGTTTGCCTTTTCTTAATCTTTCTTTTAAGATAAGTCGTAAGGTTAGTAATGCCTCACGTGTTCCAACATTTCTACGGAATCCAAACTGATCTTCCCCGAGGTCCGCTTCTACCAGTTTTTCCATTCGTCTGTAAAGAATTCGCTTTAGTATTTTGCAGCTGTGACTTATTAAACTGATAGTTCGGTAATTTTCACATCTGTCAACACCTGCTTTCTTTGGGATTGGAATTATTATATTCTTCTTGAAGTCTGTGGGTATTTCGCCTGTCTCACACATCTTGCTCACCAGATGGTAGAGTTCTGCCATGACTGGCTCTCCCAAGGCCATCAGTAGTTCTAATGGAATGTTGTCTACTCCCGGGGCCTTGTTTCGACTCAGATCTTTCAGTGCTCTGTCAAACTCTTCACGCAGTATCTTATCTCCCATTTCATCTTCATCTACATCCTCTTCCATTTCCATAATATTGTCCTCAAGTACATCGCCCTTGTATAAACCCTCTATATATTCCTTCCACCTTTCTGCCTTCCCTTCTTTGGTTAGAACTGGGTTGCCATCTGAGCTCTTGATATTCATACAAGTGGTTCTCTTCTCTTCAAAGGTCTCTTTAATTTTCCTGTAGGCAGTATCTATCTTACCCCCAGTGAGACAAGCCTCTACATCCTTACATTTGTCCTCTAGCCATCCCTGCTTAGCCATTTTGCACTTCCTGTCGATCTCATTTTTGAGACGTTGGTATTCCTTTTTGCCTGCTTCATTTACTGCATTTTTATATTTTCTCCTTTCATCAATTAACTTCAATATTTCTTCTGTTACCAAAGGATTTCTATTAGCCCTCGTCTTTTTACCTACTTGATCCTCTGCTGCCTTCACTATTTCATCCCTCAGAGCTACCCATTCTTCTTCTACTGTATTTCTTTCCCCCATCCCTGTCAATTGTTCCCTTATGCTCTCCCTGAAACACTCTACAACCTCTGGTTCATTCAGTTTATCCAGGTCCCATCTCCTTAAATTCCCACCTTTTTGCAGTTTCTTCAGTTTCAATCTGCAGTTCATAACCAATTGATTGTGGTCAGAATCCACATCTGCCCCTGGAAATGTCTTACAATTAAAAACCTGGTTCCTAAATCTCTGCCTTACCATTATATAATATATCTGATACCTTTTAGTATCTCCAGGATTCTTCCAGGTATACAACCTCCTTTTATGATTCCTGAACCAAGTGTTAGACATGATTAAGTTATGCTCTGTGCAAAATTCTACATGGCGGCTTCCTCTTTCATTTCTTCCCCCCAATCCATATTCACCTACTATGTTTCCTTCTCTCCCTTTTCCTACTGACGAATTCCAGTCACCCATGACTATTAAATTTTCGTCTCCCTTCACTACCTGAATAATTTCTTTTATCTCATCATACATTTCATCAATTTCTTCATCATCTGCAGAGCTAGTTGGCATATAAACTTGTACTACTGTAGTAGGCATGGGCTTTGTGTCTATCTTGGCCACAATAATGCGTTCACTATGCTGTTTGTAGTAGCTACCCCGCACTCCTATTTTTTTACTCATTATTAAACCTACTCCTGCATTACCCTATTTGATTTTGTATTTATAACCCTGTAATCATCTAACCAAAAGTCTTCTTCCTCCTGCCACCGAACTTCACTAGTTCCCACTATATCTAACTTTAACCTATCCATTTCCCTTTTTAAATTTTCTAACCTACCTGCCCAATTAAGGGATCTGACATTCCAAGCTCCGATCCGTAGAACGCCAGTTTTCTTTCTCCTGATAACGACGTCCTCTTTAGTAGTCCCCGCCCGGAGATCCGAATGGGGGATTATTTTACCTCCGGAATATTTTACCCAAGAGGACGCCATCATCATTTAATCATACAGTAAAGCTGCATTTCCTCGGGAAAGTTTACGGCTGTAGTTTCCCCTTGCTTTCAGCCGTTCGCAGTACCAGCATAGCAAGGCCGTTTTGGTTAATGTTACAAGGCCAGATCAGTCAATCATCCAGACTGTTGCCCCTGCAACTACTGAAAAGGCTGCTGCCCCTCTTCAGCAACCACATGTTTGTCTGGCCTCTCAACAGATACCCCTCTGTTGTGGTTGCACCTACGGTACGGCCATCTGTATCGCTGAGGCACGCAAGCCTCCCCACCAACGGCAAGGTCCATGGTTCATGGGAGGGTAAAACTCAGTATCGATTGGAATGTCTCCGTCTTTTTTTTTTTGTCCTTTATTGGGTTTAGGTTCCCCACACCCCAGAGGGGGCGGGCTGTCAGCAACTTAGTACACGACTCTTGTGCCTACAGAATATTCAAGAACATAATAAAAAGATATTAAACAATTAAAAAAACAGGCGATAAACACGGTGACTTTGTAAACAGTAAAATGCCGGAAAGTTGTGGAAGTTAAAATAAAAAAAAAGGGTTGCGGATGCTGATAAAGACAAGCAGTAAGCAGACACTCTTCCCGTGCTCCATAGGACATCTATGGACTGTTTGGCCACAAAATTCTTGGCCCCACCGCGCTCCTGTAGTGATTCAGTAACTAAGGCAATGTGTGGAAATATGTTTAGCACGAGATCTTATAAATCGTGAAAGCGGTTTTCAACTTGGCAAGGCTTGGAACCCACTGATCTCTTTAATTTCTCCTGAGAGGAAACATTTTATTCATAGCGACACGTCTGGCGACATCTGATGTTCGTTTTTATTGCCGCAAACGCTCCTTCCGACAGAGGGTGGACATTTAGTTTCACCTTTACGCATTCTTCTGGTCGCCACAGAGAGGGGAGGACTTAATTAGAGGGCGCTCCTGCGAGGGCCGCCAATGAACATGCGTCTTCCTGCCAATTTTTTCTATAAAGCCGACACCGTGAACTAGCAGTCTTTATTCTTTGTGTGTGCTCCATGACTTACAGTGTCTTTCTTTTAAGCGTCTCTCGTTCTGGTTTCTTTTTCAACTGTGGCCGACTTTTTAACTTGTGTGTGTGACTCCAGAGTATTTAAAGTGCCCCACAAATCGCCAACTGTGTTCTTTTAACTTTATGCCGACTTTTTTAACTGTCTCCCAATGAACCTCCCTGTGTCAATGTATATTTTAACTTCCATTGTTCCCATTTCTATATTTTTATATCCCCTTTTTCTGCCCTTTTTATGAGTAGTTTCCTCTATTTATTTTTTGTAATGCCACTCGGCTGAACAGCGGCGAATTGTGTTGCTGCCAGCCCTCCTCTGTCCATGAGGGGCAGGGGAATGAAATCACAACAAAGAAAAATAAAAACTAGCAGTTTTCGACGGTATACACCTGAAAATGGTTGGACGATTGCCATCCGAAATACTGTGGCAAGAAGTCAACACGATCCGGCTGGAACCCTGGCACCTCATGGAATAATGAGCACTTGTTCAGTAGAGGATGTGTGTATCACAGTACTAAAAATTACGAAGTGCTCTTTTTCTATTAAGGTGTGTATTCTATAGGCGATGTTTGCTTGACTTTTTGCTTCGGATGATAGTTCCTGTCATATTCATAAATACTGACCGTTCATCTTGGGGTACCCTGTATACCCTTCACGATAACTGAGATAACACACAGGTTTTTGGGTGACTGCTGCTTTGCTATTGTTTCTGGGAAGTGCCATTATTATTAGGTTGAATAGCTAACGAGCGTGATTCATGGCCTACTATTAGTAAAATCGCTGTTTACATTAGCTTTTCGAATTTACTTCAATATTTCTAATTCACTGAGAGTGATAAGGGTCTGGAATAGCTTTCATACGCGCAGAATATGACGGAAAGGTAAAAAAAAAATATTAAAAAAATTAAAATAAACGACTGTTCCAGAAGTAATGATTAACGGAACGCCTATCGTTTCGCACGAGGGTATTGTTGAAGCTATCCTCTCTGAATCAATAATCTGAACTGGTCTTCGGGAAGCATTTCTTATGGCCTTCAAACTCACTGTCTGTGAACCCCACGAAGGAGAACCATGCTGCTACATTTTTGTGTGAAGTCAATTCCACCTGTGGTCCTGACCAAGTGGATTCGTACTTTGTAAGAGACATTAATATAGTCTGCTATAAAACTGTGAACAGGGCGCACGAATAAATATACAAATGTGATAGTGGAAACAAACGTCGGATATAGTTGCTATGCCGTTTGCAGAGGTCAGTGATCACCCATATTTTCACAACACTAACTAAAAATTATTAATGAGTGGTAACGTGAAAACTGAGTGCAACATTGTCGTTAATTAACAGAAAATCTTACAAAAATATTAGAGTTTTCTCAATTATGAAGAACTAGGAAGGCAATCGGGAGAACAAGAAGAAACATTTCACAATCCTTGAAATAAAAAGGTCATTCTTTTATACTTTTAAGGGCTTTTCGAGTCTCAACCACAATGAAGAAATGGAAAACCATGAGAATATTTTTTATGGAGATATGTGATGTGTATAAGAGTTAAAAAATACCGGATGGAGTATTTACTGTCAAAGCAACTTTGGAAGTGTCAGCGGACCTGATAATCTTAAGAACGGAAACTGGTAGTGATGGCAATCGCCACAATGAGTTATCAGTCCACTGCCCCTTTCAGCCTATAGAAGAAATACCGATTTTTGGTAATAACTCTATCCTAATTACTGACGTATTTCATATTAACGTGATGTAGTGCCAAGAAATCATATCAGGTAGGATCGCCCATCCGACCCACCAGATCATTTTGGAGAAGATCAAATGTACCAGAATGAAAATTCGAGTAAGCAATGGAGAGCATTATTACAAAAACCATTCTGAAAACTTATTGCTAATAAGATGTTAAAATTTGACTAACTTGTGGCTTTTTATGTGCTATTCATAACGTTATTACACAACACAGACCCAAGCACTGCGGAAGTATCGTAATTGTTTTTCTTCTAAGTATTGCTTTATAATGTTGGTTAACTGGTCTGCAGTGTCATCCTTAAAGGCCAGCAGTAACCAAAAACAACAAAATCCTTCCCACGATCCTTCTAGAGTATAAACAGTCCTCATTTTAGAAAAACGGAATATGATGACATAAATTCAGTCCAAAAGATACAAGTTGCAGCTGAAGGAACTTCTTCGTCTTGTTTTTCTTGTGTCTTGTTTTTGTTGTGTCTCTGTTGGGCATCGACGTAGGGTTGTCATGCTTATTAATCTATTTAGGACACTTGGAGAAATGTGTGATACACATTGTGCTGTATTACAGTACCTGTAAAATAAATGTATTGTAAGAGAGCACAATGTGTATCATACATTTCTGCAAGTACATCGATGCTGTTGACATATGCCTAAAAATATATATGAGGCGGTTAATTTAAGGGGTGGCTGGATTTCCCTCTTTTCGACATTCCATTAAGATCCCTAGTAGAGAATGTATGTGTAGCAACTATCTGTGTGTAGTGTTATATATGTGGAAGAGAGTGAAAGTTTTCCACATGTTAGTGAATCGTGTAACTCAGATGGGACGTGGGTACCAATCTGGTGCTCGTGTAGTGGGATGTAGTAAACCGTCTATAAACCACATCCACACTACCCCATCACACCAGCCCTCGTCGTCAGTCCTGCGGGCTGATTTGATCTGCTGTGGTGCATCTCCCCGTTCAGGATGAGGTCTTCGAATCGCACGTTTATCCGGACGTGTCACAACTGAAGGAAGCTAACCATATTCTTCGAAAAGTTTGCTTAAGTGTAGGTTTCTTCTTTTATTTTAGAGCTGATGACTGTTGCTTTTAAGGAATTACAATTTATCACAACTCGTACACGCACAAGACTTACCAAAGTTTCTTCGCAGTCGGATGAATGCTGTAAGAAAGCGTATGGGAAAAACAAAGAAATGTTTTTTGGCATATAGAGGACTATATGAAAAAACATATGCCCTCTCCCTTTTCCACTTTATTTCTCTCCAGTAGATTTTCATCCCTTCCCTGTTTTGTTGTCTTCTTCCTCCTATCCTTATTGCTCCTGTATTTTCTCCTGGAAGCCCTTGAAACTTTTTTTTTTACTTTTGGTCTGAACTTCTCACTTTCCCCTCTTCCGTTTTCCTCAAGTCTGCTTTCACTTCTGTCATACTTGTCAGCGATGTTCTTGAGTTCCTGTCAAAAAAGTTACAAAATCATTTTTGTTATTCTTTCTTTATTCAACCTGTTTGTCGTATTCATAGAATAGACTTATTTTCTTCCTCATTGTGTCTAACATTCACTCAATTCTAGCTTAAGCTTCCTTATTACTTCTTACTTACATTTGCCATTGTCAGATTTTGCTCCTAAGATTTTTCTGATTGTTTCCATTTCTTTCTTCTCTACGGGACCTGCTGAAAAATAATGCCTCCGAATGTTTTATGTGAAAACTTGTAAATCTGCTTAAATAAAACGAATGTTACTAACATTCTACATTATTATTATTCATATCTACGTATTTGCAGCCCTCTGCCACTAGAGGACTCCAAAGGGTGGCGTGTAACATGGCGTTGTGTAACTTAACTATGTTGGTGTGTGGCGAACAGTGCGCTGTAATCGAGGTTCGAATTCGAAGAGTTCGTCCACGCGTGGTGCACCCTCTCCTTCAGCTCGGCAATGACAGCCCACACAGGAGCGCTGCGACATCGGCAACAATCTGAAGGCCTGGGTTCATGGTCATCGATCATCTTCCATACTTGGCACCATCTGACTTTCATCTGCTTCCAAAACGTAAGGAACACCTTCGAGAACTTCACTTTGATACTGATCAAGCGTTGCAGTCGGGGCCGAGGTTGTAGCTCCATCAAAAAAGACAAACTTTCTCAGTGGCGGTATCAACAAACTGGTCTCCGGTTGGGAGTAATGCGTTTATCGCTAGGGTGGCTAAGTTGAGAGATAAATACGTGGAAATTAATAACACAGATGTAGAATCTTACTAATGTTAGTTTCATTTGGAAACCCTTAAGAATTTAAACATAAAATATTCAGATTCATTGCTTTTCAGTACACCCTCGTATTTCACTTAATTCTTTGGATGTATTCAAAGAAAAAGCATTCTCAAACATGAAGACAGTCTGGTTTAATGACAGTGTTCTAGTGCCAGACGTTTGCACGTGCTGGTAAAGGGTTCTTGTTGTACATAATTTTTGTTAATTGAAAAGTCACTTCCATTTTCTTTGTTGTGGCTAAGTTGGCTTTTTGTCCAAGGCATTTGGTTATTTTATTTTACTTACATATCTAAATTTTGTGACTGTTTTTATTCTTTCATAATCAGCTTCCACTTATGTAGGTATCTCCTTTGCGTCTTTAATTTACTCTGATTTTTCGGAAGATATACCTACGCCTGCTTTCGAAACTGCCTCTTGCAGGACATTTATCTGCATCACCGCATATCTTGTAGATTTAGCTAAGGTTGTAGAATCGTGTGCAAAAACCAAAAAATCAGTTCTCAGATTATCCCCTTTTTTCACAACTATGATTTTTAAATTGCTTCTTCACCTGATCCATTTCCCTTTCCATGATTACATTTGCTAGTTTACAACTGAACCACATTGAGGACAATTCATCTCCTTGTCTTAAACCAGTTTTGATCTCAAAAGCCAGGGCAATTTCATGTAAATTTTTAAATTTTCATTTCTACTTGTTAGTGTGTAGTCTAGGACTGCCACTGTTTTGTTGTTAGTGCAAAGACTTAAGGCTTTCAATAATGTTTCGCTACCAATCGAATCATTTGCTGTTCTGCAGTCTACAGATATTATATAAATGCTTTTGAAAGAATTTTGTAAGTCACACGAAGGAAAGAAATTTCGCTATAGTTGTTGAAGTCAGTTTAATCTTCTTTTTTGGTTTGGGGGAATTAATGCAATTTTTCAATTTCTAGTGTTGCACCTGTTTCGCTGACATTTTGGAAGCTATTATGTAGCTTCTTCACTGTTACAACACGTACTGTTTTCTATATTTCAGCAGTTACTAAATCTTATCTTTGGACCTTATCATTCTTTCAGTTTTTAATGATGTTCTGGATTTCAGCCATGTTAGGTGGTACTGAGTTTGTGTAAGTGCTTCTCAAAATTTGCTCTAGAAATTTTATTCCTGGTTCCACACAATTTCACAATTTCTTGAAACAGCTTGCTATTATTTTTACAGTGTTCTTGGTTGTAAGTGCTGTTATTCAAGAACAAATTAGTTATTGGTAAGTTAGAAGACTTTGCTTTCATGTGTTGCAGAAGACCCTGGTATTGTTCTTTTAGAGGTCCTCCTCAGTTAGTGATACCTGATTCTTTAAAAGCTTCCTGTTGACAGCCTGTACAGTTGTTGATCTTTGACACCCTTGTTGTTTAAGGCTGATATAGTCTTCACTTCTTTTGGTGGAGTACCAATTCCACCAGGAGTGTTTCCTAAGCAGTAATGTTTCTCAGACTGTTGTTTCCTGCATCTGTGTTGCTTGCGCCTTTTGAGTGGCACTATTTCAAGGACTGCTGTGACTAACTTCGTTTCAGCCTCCTCTCAGTCTTCTGAGTCTGCATTGAATCATTCATGAAATTCCTGTTTCTTCACATTCAGAGTTTCAGTAACACTTTTATTAATGTAGTGACTATGTCTTGTTATCTTTGTTTGCAGTGATCTGTTCCTATGTTTGCATACTTCCTAACCCTTATGATGATGAATTATTTTGCACTGTTAAGTGAAATAGCTACATGGTCGAACTGAAATTCTTCTAGCTTTTATTGGGTGAGTTCCAGGTTTTCTGTTTCCTAGTTAGCTTTTTAAAATTTCGGGATATCAGTTTGACGTTAAACTTCTGCACAGTTTTATTAGTCTTTCCTCGTTTTATTTGTTCTTTTGTCTGCTAGGTACTCTCCTAGAGTTTCCCCAAACTTTCTTTCCTTTCCAATCTGCGGTTTGAAGTCCTCTAACAAAATTTTAACATTCTTCAGTAGAGTCTTTGATGGTTCATGTTCCAGTGATTCTCAGAAGATTTCAACTTTTCCTGAATTCGCAATTTTTTTGTCATAAGCATGATACTTTATGAATATTTAAGACTTATTTGCACACTGCAGAGTAATAATTCAGATAAAATTCTATGAATGAGTTTACTATTTTTTTTTTTTTTGCTAGCTATGGATTCTATTCGTATATATGGAGTGCCATTTCGCATTGGATTCTCTCCTTTCTTTGTTTTCTTTTTCTTTGAGAATACTATATCCCTCTGCTGCTATAATATCTTCATCATTGTATCTGGTTTCTTGAAGATACAGGAGTTGTATATGGTATTCGTCAAATACTTCAGATACGTCTTTTAGTTTCGCTGTTTTCAAAAGTGAATTTATGTTCATGTCGCCAAGAAGTATTTTCATCTGTTCTTAGTTCATTTGTATGGCTTCCAGAATAATTCTGTTACTTAACTTGGCGTTTTGTTCTGGACTCACCAGATTCCTATGGCCCCGCTGCACCACTTTTTGTGCTGGAGGATTTCCCTTTTTGGTTGACTTTTTGGGAAATTTGATTTGAAGAAATTTCCATCATGCAGAAGTTATTTTATATTCTTTTTGGGGAATTTGTGTGTGGCAGCTGAAACTTATATCTGAGACTCCAAGTCCCAAAGAGTTATTTCAGCTGCAGCTCACATTGGGTAGAGATGCTGACCAAACGCTGCTAAATAGAGCTACAGACTCATTTGGATTTTAATTTGAAGCTTTTATTTCATAACTAAAAGCAGGGTTTATTGTCCACGAGTTCCGGCATACCGATAATCATTATCTTTGTCTTCAGTCTTGTTGAGCTCTTCATCGGCACCCAGGAAGGGTCTCCCACAATGTACTGTACTTCGTTCATCATAAGAATAAACCTGAAGTAAGGAAACACAGACCAATGATTTATCAGCAGCCACATCACATTTACACTGGTGTTGTGACGCTGTTGGAAGTCAATCCAACTTACGTATTCCATATCTTATTACTACACTACTTTAATTTAAACTTTACGATACTTTATTGTATCAACAGCCATCAACGTTTCTTCTTAATCATACATTAGCTATGTAATTTCTGTTTCAAAAATAGTGTACAGTCTGAAACAACCCCGTTTAATTCCTTTACGGGATTTTGTGTAATTTATCGAAGCCACCAAACAGTTAATTATTATGATTATATGACCGTGTGCTTAATGGATGAAAGGCTATCGGTTTCTGGGGTATTTCAATCGAGTGCGGCTATTCTGAGACTGAATAGTGGAATGATTGAAAGTTTGTCTATTATTAAGGAACACAAAGGTTGCGATGTACAAACTGATATATATTTCCTACTAACACACAAATTCTGAGGCATTTGCTACCTTCGCCTTACACGTCTAATTAGGGTTATATGGTTTTACTGATGGCTGATTTTCAGTGCTTCGTCACATGCAATGCTGATGGCTAACATTCACAACAATCCTCACTGCAATCCATAGTTGTTGCTGGCCGACGCAGCTGATGCGAAACACGTAATTTGGCACTTGTCACTTTCGGTTTCATATCACTCGCAAATCGGTATTAGCGAGGGTCAACCCCACGACGATCAGGGAGATGTGCTCACTCGTCAAACTCCGGTGAATTTTACAATTTACAACTCACTCGACCACCATTCTTGCGTGTCTCTCCCACACTACTGCTCACTCGACACACTCTACTACTACTACACACACGACACTAGTCTCACTGCCTCCTGCAGCGCTTGACAATCGACTCCCATCTGCTATCGACCTGAGAGTAAGATACTAGCATCTATGTTCGTGGGATCACGGATCCCTCACATCCCCGCCCTAAAAACCTTCTTTGTAGCCACAGGTGAGAAAGAATAATAGGAAAAAATTACACACAGTATATAAATGAAAATGAGGAACATAAGTTCTGGTTCAAATACTGAAAATTACATCGTATCATAAATAATATCCTATTGACTCCGGTAGTAAACTGCCCCTACAGAAACATTCTACAACATCAATATATCTTAATTAACATAGCATGGTAAATATTTTTTTAAACTTTGTCTTACATTCAATTACCAAAAATCTTCACTTTCAAAGGTTTGTACGAGCCATTAAATACATATTTATTACTGGTTGATCTTTTATAACTTGCTACAGCAAAGACAAGAAAACAAAGTAGTTGAATGCTAGCTACCCCTTTGGTATGCCGTCCTTTCAGTGGGTTTCCTGCTGTCCATACTACTATCACTCTAACTATAACTCACTTGGCCAACACACATCAAAGTAAAGGAGGAAATTCACAACTTATTCATTTGAGTCTTTAACACAAGCGAAATTGAAAACGAGAACAATATAAACCATTTATATCTTGACTTATGCAATTATTTTACAATTCCTTGTACCTCTACAAATTCAATAATATTAAATGCTCCATTATACCACTAAATATGTCTTATATAACTATTTTCTTTGCTACAACTAATGTGGTCACCCAATGAAAAATTTTAAACTGCTGAGCATTTCTTTTTGCCAAACAATACTGCCATATGTGGATTATTATCACTAAAGATTAGATGAAAGGTACAATGTTTCCTATTATATTGACATTAATTCAGATCTGCTGTATGGATATTTATTATTCGTTACACAGTGCCAGAATTCTGCTTCTAAAGCTTGACCTAAGTATAACCATAATTGACTCTGATAGCTAATTGGATACATGAATTACTCATTGCTCATAAGTTACGCATCCTGTTTTATCAGCATACCTCAGATCAACATGTATACCTACAAACAACTTGCAAACAGATATTGCTCATGTGCTAAATGACATACTTCAATACTTCAAACGTCTCATACTGCATACTCTTCATTATACATAACTCCCTCAACTTAACATCAACTTCAACTGCAAATAAATATATATCTTCAACCTACATCAATCCTCCATATACTTCATTACTTCAAACATCTCATACTCAATACACTTCATTACACATAACTCCCTCAACTTAACAGCAACTTCAACTGCAAATAAATATACATCTTCAAACTACATCAACCCTCCATATTCGCTGCAAGAACTACATAAAAATACTGCTCCAGGCTCCTTGGTCTCTCCGTTCATCATATTTCACATCATTTATTCGAACAACTATCTCCTCATGTATTTGTTTCTTTATATGTTCATCTACTTACAAGCTAAAACATTACTTCAATCCTCTTACAATTGCTTCACCTTTTTATGCCTCATAAAACAACTCTGTAAGATTACACAAACTCTTGTATGACCAATTAGCTTCCAACCACATTTTATAAACATTAGCTGTCTGATCTGGTTCTCATTTTATTACTTCTGGCACAAATAACTTGCAATGTACTGACACTAAGCTGATTTTAACTTATTGATTCTTTGACATTTCATACTCCATACCCACAGTAACTACTTATCCTTATTTTAAGTCAACTATAAATCTGCTACTTGGTTCCTGACTGAATTACTTGGATGATCACTACCAATCCTAACTACTACACACTAACTTTCTTAACCTAGGGATAGAGAAAGATGGTAGAGGAGTTGTGGTGTCACCGCCAGACACCACACTTGCTAGGTGGTAGCCTTTAAATTGGTCGCGGTCTGTTAGTATACGTCGGACCCGCGTGTCGCCACTGTCAGTGATTGCAGACCGAGCGCCGTCACACGGCAGGTCTAGAGAGACTTCCTAGCACTCGCCCCAGTTGTACAGCCGACTTTGCTATCGATGGTTCTCTGACAAATTACGCTCTCATTAGCCGAGACGATAGTTAGCATAGCCTTCAGCTACGTCATTTGCTACGACCTAGCAAGGCGCCATTATCAGTTGCTATTTATCTTGTGATGCATGTACCGTCAGACTAATGTTCACCAATTATGGATTAAAGTTAAGTATTCCAGAAGATACGTACTATTTTTGCTACTATAAAGACCTTGTCCTGTTCCAGACCTCACGCCATCCTGCATGAGCTTAAACGCATGCCTTTCAGCTACCGGTCGTAGTGGATTGGCTGTCTGGCCAGTCCACAACAGGAGTGAAACTTGAAATGAGAAATAAAGTCTCACCCAGCTGGGAGTGTACCAGTCGCCACTTGGTATATCAGCAAAAGAGCTGCTGGCTCCCTACACCTCTCTTATTTCTTCAATTTGTACCTCATGATCCCTTTGTCTATCATCTCTCCTCTCATAATTCCTGTCATCATCATCTCTCCTATGATTGTGGTAAAACTGTCGACCATTGCCACAGTTCCTATATCCATTACCCCCACCTCTACCTCTGTAATTTGGTGGGCCATTAAAATGACTTTCATGGTAATTATTTCCATCTTGGTTCTGATCACACATCTGATTGTTTTCCTGTGCACAAATAGTTTCTAATTGCTCCAATACTTCCATTAAAGTATATTTATCTTTAATCAGGCTTCCAGATAAGCTATCTTGCATCCTACGACTTAACCTCCTTTTAATTGCTGATATCATTATGTTGTCATTCAATGGCTGCTCCAATGTTTCATTCAACTCCTATAGACGCGCAGAAAATTCTCTCAAGGTACCTCTCCAGATATTAAGGGACTTGCGATGCAGCAAATCTTCAAGTGTTGCACACTGGTGACTTTTGGACCAGTATTTCTTTAAAAACTCTTCCTCCAATTGACTGTAGCTGGTAACTTCTTCTTTCTTCCTAACTCCCCAGGTGAAAGCTTCACCTTTCATTCTGTCTATTGCGAACTGAATTTTATCTGCATCTCGTAAGTGTGCTGGGAAAACTCATCGTAACCACTTAGTAAATATCACTGGATGCAATGCCCCTTTGGGTTTATATTTTTGCCCCATGTTGGTCTGGGTATACCTATTATCAGCATTTACTAATGTAACGAACTTGCCCTTCCCTACTGTTAAGGTGGTACTATTTATCTTTCTATTAATCCCTTCGGTTTTAGTTTCTAGCTGTTGGACTCCCTCCTGCTGCTGTTTGATCTCATTTGTGACTATATGTTCAACAGCCTCCTCCAATTTCACTTGCTTATTTCCCAATTTACCAATATTAACATGGCACTGCTGTTGTATTTGTACCACGTCTTTAATCTGCTGGTGTTGTTGTGTCTCAATTTTCAGCATTCTCCCTTCCAGTTCAGTTTTGACACCCTCAACATCTCCCTCAGCTTTTCCAATTATCTCGGCCTTCATATCGTTCATCTCTTCTCGGAGTTGATCTACCTTTACCTGAATCTTGTTATCTCCCTCCTTAAGAGTTATTGTCATCTGTTCCTGGAAGTCCTGCAGTCCTTTCCTTAAGCTTTCTTGGTTTTCTTGGAACATCTCTGCTATACTTTTCTTGATTGTTTTTTTTCCTGATTTCTTGGAGCATCTTAAACATTGTTAACTGTGATTCTCCATCCTCTAGACTCAATTCTTTTCCAATAGGTTTTACTGGTGTCTCAGGGTAACTGGTTGAATGACCCAATGGGCTGTCCATTGACATTCCACTGCTACCAATTCCTGACTCATTCTTGTCCTCTTGCCCTATATCGATTTTTCTAACTACCTCCTCCACAACCTTTTCTTTCAATTCAGGATCCATTCTCAATTATTCACTATGCACTGACAAGAAAAAAATAAAATAAAATAAAAATAACCTCCTAGTTACCCAAACACTCACTAATTAGCTAATAACGAAATAATCCTTCACTGCATTAGGTTAACCCAGATTGGCAAAACAGACCTCTCAATTGAACACCCAGATCAAACATCAATGACTGCATCTATACACAAAATCTCAAAGTAACATACACACAACTTAAAAGACACATAAATATGTAGTTTACAATCAATAATGCAAATGAGATACTATTTTGTACTGTACAGCATGAAAACACACACATATTAGCATACCATGCTTCAGAGCAAATTCGCAAAGAAAAGTTAAAAAATATTGTTTTTATAATTTCTGCAATTGTCAAATTTAATATGAAGTTCCTCCCGCGCTCTGAAGATAGTGCAGTATTAATTAGTCTCGCGCCAGCAAATCGTCCTCACTCACCCCTCGACGTTTGTCGAAGTCGCGATGTTTTGACGTTTGAAGTCGCGCTACTAGTCGTGTTGGCGTTGGTTCGTCGGGCGCGGCGGCTGTCGGGCGAAGCCTCATTGTAGCTGGTGTGTAGTGCCGTGTGCAAAGCGAAGCTCGCGGCGAATCGCGCTGACGCAGTCTCGTAGTTCGGTGGTTGGCGACGGGATGGAGCTGCTGTAACGTTCGTTGATCGGCGGGTAGGTGGCGGAGACGTCGTATACTTCGAGGGTTCGCCACTAGATGTCAAACTCCGCGTCGTCGTTTTTTCTACTTCAACCACTTGGCTGCGTTGTAGTCACCGGACAGTGTGGTACATCCCCGCTATCCAAATCCTTCCTGTCGCAGCGTGTGGAACTTCTTCACTGCTGCAGATGCTTTGGTTAGCCGCTCACAGAGTCTGGGTGACGTCATCCAACAATTACGCCAGTCAACACTCGTAAATGCGGTAACAGTTTATGGGTCCACATCAAATTGAGCGATTCACACCGTTCAAAAGATAATTTCGGATACAAAGTCACTTAAAAACATAGTCCCCATACATTCGTAACGGAATTTTGGCTGATTCACTCTCGATTATGCACAAACGCGTCTTTTCTTAGAAAATGAATTTCATAGCAATTCACGCAGGTTTCCATGTCCATACTTCAATACATTGTTTATTAACACTGCTCTTGTCGTTTTAATTCGTAAAAAAAACAAATTGTTAACTGTTTCTCAGTCACTTTTGCACTGTTTTATCTAAATAATGTGCTTCGTTCCCGCAATTTCTAATTTCACCATAATTCCGTTACATTACAATGTTTCTAGTTGAAACACCCTGATTTTAGTCACGGTAACGACAATACCGGATTGCTCTTGCACCAACATCGTCCGATAATTGCAAATGTCTTTCCGTTGAAACCAAAAATGGTGCTTAATAAACCATTAGTCAGATCCGGAGATTGCACTGTCCTTCTCACGGGAGCCAAGATGATACACTCCCGTTTAATTCCTTTGCTGGATTTTGTGTAATTTATCGAAGCCGCCAAACAGTTAATTATTATGATTATATGACCGTGTGCTTAATGGATGAAAGGCTATCGGTTTTTCTGCTGTGGTTTCAGGGGTATTTCAGTCGGGTGCGGCTATTCTGAGACTGAATAGTGGAATGATTGAAAGGTTGTCTATTATTAAGGAGCACAAAGGTTGCGATGTACAAACTGATATATATTTCCTACTAACACACGAATTCTGAGGCAGTTGCTACCTTCGCCTTACACGTCTAATTAGGGTTATATGTTTTTATTGATGGCTGATTTTCAGTGCTTCGTCACACGCAATGCTGATGGTTAACATTCACAAAAATCCTCACTGAAATCCATGGTTGTTGCTGGCCGACGCGGTTGACGCGAAACACGTAATTCGGCACTTGTCGCTTTCGGTTTCATATCACTCGCGAATCGGTATTAGTGTGGGTCGACCCCACGACGATCAGGGGGACGTGCTCACTCGTCATAATCCAGTGAATTTTACCGTTTACAACTCACTCGACCACCATTCTTGCCCGGCTCCCCCACACTACTGCTCACTCGACACACTCTACTACTACTACACACTCGACACTAGTCTCACTGCCTCCTGCAGCGCTTGACAATCGACTCCCGTCTGCTATCGACCTGAGTGTCAGATACTAGCATCTATGTTCGTGGGATCACGAATCCCTTACAAGTCACAGTCCTCTAAACATTTTAGTGCTCTGATTGTCCCGCTGGTAATATGTAGTGTAAAAATTGCTGACATTGGTTCTTGTTTCGTACTGAAACACGCGCGCGGAACATCTTCAAAAATGGCGAGAAAAAAGTGTTTCTAAATGTTTTACATTGGATTACAGAGAAAATCGATTTTGAAGTTTCTCGAGAAACACTATTTACTGAACATAAGGCGTTTGTGTTCATGAAAAAGGTCACGTACGCTGTCTTATTGGGGTCTGATAATCGGCTACTATATGGGGCACTTGTTAGAGTCTCGTTGTGGCCATTTTTTTCGTTCCCTTTAAATACCTACATCATTCAAGTACAAAATTCATCAAATATATGCTTACTGGTGCATACTTAATCTTCATTTTTTTAATAAAAAGTTACGTCTTTAAATATTAGCGAGGACAATGAAAAATCAAATACTCCTTATTTGGGTATGTCCATTGTCTTACACCACAGATGTGGACTCCCACGAGCCAGAGAGATAAGAATCGTAGAAACAAGGAAACAAAAAGTTTTTACAGCATCGAGCGCACTCTAGAAATGCTGTTGCTACCGTACCGCTGTAATCTGAAACCAATAGAAATGATATGTAACCAAGTTAAGGGATTTGTCGCTAGAAATAACAAGACATTTGTAAGGAGTGTGTCAGAACTCTTGTAGTGTAACGACGTAAGTTTTTATAACCGATTTTCGTTTGATATATGACCATGTGCAGCCTTCGTCACCTACGTCAGTTACAACCCACTTCAAAATGATGTATACTCTTTTTAAATTGTCATAGAATGGTTCTTGAACGAAACTGTAAAACATCAGTTGAGTCGTATGCAAAGAATTACATCATTTGGGCCAATTGGTTTCTGTAACTTTTTCGATTTAAATTTCGTTTGTTTCTCCTCAGAAATTATATTGACACACGTTATCTTGATCTAATCGATATCAGAATCACACATTAAATAAACTTTTGAGATTCAAAGTTTCGGTGAACGCTGTAAGAATCACTAATCTTGTCAAATATATTATTAATCCGTTCACATAATTCTTCATAAATAAATCCTCAGAACACGTGTTTCAACTTTAGTAGCATACACTATTTTACTAGCTTCCTACACATACAGATGTGAACTTGACCGTTGAGAGACAGTGACTGACTTTTCAATAAGATTAAGCTCTATATGACGTCACTGTTGTACAAAAAGAGTAAAAAAAATTAATTTTTAATTTATTTGGAGCACGATGCAACAACTCGGTTCCAGGATCTTCTGTTGTTCCTTGGCTGTCGACCCGCGACGTATAGCGGCCAGCAATTTCCTCTCTGGTCGCGGCAACGAAGATGCGGTCTCCGTTCGTTGCGTCGCCCTCTCCGTACATGAAACACATAAAAAAATACAAAACTTTTAGATAGTTCACATCTATTACAAATAATAAGAAAAATACATAAACAAAACTAAATTAAACTTATAGTCACCTGCAAACTGGGCTGACCTTGGTGGATGGGTGACGCTTAATCTCGTCCCACTACATACCCCACCCACAAGCTCAGTTTGTCAGGTTTTAACCGAAATTAAAACTTTTCAATATACAATATTTAAATGTTAATACATTTTCCTCACATTTTACGTAATCTAGAGTCCTTGCTCTTAGATAAATTTAATCCTTTTAATACGATATTGTTGTGACTATTTGTCATTTACTCTTAATTGTGCTATTATGGTAATTCGTAACCGAATATAGGGAGATTATTCCTCTTCATTTAATAGTTGCTAATAAATACTAATTTAGTACTTTCTTTAACGTTGTTACATTAGGACAGAGCGTTCAAGTTGTGATAGATTAGTTTCAGTTTCATTTATTTACTAGAGTTATTCTTTCCAAAAATGTATATTACTAATAAGTTTCTCACAATAACTAATAGTACTATTTACTTTACGTCATTCTTTTTCCCTAATGCCTTATTTATGCCTGAGGTCAAGAAGAAATCAAGCAAAACTTTCTTTAGAATTTCGGCACGGCTTTCTTTACCTTCGGACACCTTGTTGGGTAATGGCAATTTATTTAGGAGAAACAAGCGAGAGAGCCCCGTTTGGTGCGTTCTATATTAACACTATTACAAACCTCTATTAAAGGCACTCTGCTATGTTCTCGTGAGCCATATAGCTCTGGACGCCCATGGTCCCTAAACTATTAACCATCCCCTTTGGTTCCTACTATCCGAGTAAATTTAAAATATACAAAATTCCTTTTGACCTCAGAGCAAAATTTCTTCCATATAAATCCCCCTTTAGGTTATCTTTCTCTTTTTGAAGTACCAGTAGATTATTGTAGAACACTTGTTTAAGCTTTCTGTTTCATTCTTTAAAATAATACGTAACTATCACGAAAATCTTCACATGAATAAACTATGAACGCTCTTCCGTGTGTAACATATACTAAATATTAACTTATTTAGGAGTGAAGGGTTTCATTTGATCAACACTATATAATCCTTTAATTACACCTGATGAAGGTTCCATAAGAAGTAACGCTTTGGGATGTACAATCTTATGTACAACATATGGACCTTCAAAAATAAAGAAGAATTTTCTACATTCCTTACCGATCTTAGAACTTTTAGGATGAGATCGTACTAACACAAGATCTCCTACCTGAAATGAGGGTTCTATAGCCTGTTGATTATAACTTTTAATTCTCCGTTCGGCATTTTTTACAATCTGTTCGCAAACTTTTTCGTCTGGAATGCATTGTTGGATCTCATTTACCGGTGGCCAAGGTAGAGCAGCTAGTAAAGGCTCACCTATAATTCGTTTGCCTAAAATTTCTATAGGTGATAATCCCGTCGTTAGGTGAGGCAATTCATTTAATATCTTTTCGAATTCAGGCATTAGTTTGGCCCACCGAGTATGTTTATGTGCACAATAAGTTCTACATAATCGTCCTAATTCTTTCATGACTCTTTCTACTAAATTACTTTGAGGGTGATATTTCGAAATTAAGATATGTTTGATTCCATATCGTTTTATCATATCTTGCAATCTTTGACTAATAAAGGCACTACCGTTGTCAGACATAAGTCGTTTAGGAATGCCCCAGTTAACAAAGTAATTTCGGGTGAGGCAGCGTATAACGCTTGCTGTATTCGCTCGTTTCAAAGTATATAGCTTCACATGTTTGGACCAACATTCCATTACAACAAACACATAAGTTAATCCTCCTGAACTACGGGGCAGAGGGCCGAAAAAATCTAATGACAGTAGATCCAACAAACCTCGAGGAATTACAGCATATAATTTATAAAGCTTAGTTTTGTTATTAACGTTAGCCTTTTGACAGGTTTCACAAGCCCTGATAATACTTCTCACAATACGGGACATATTTTTGAAATAATAATACTTAATTAGATGTTTAATACATTTATGAATTCCAAAATGCCCGTAACCTTCATGAATATAAGTAATTAACTCGTACACAACAGTTTTCGGAATGCAGATTTTCCATCTCTGGTGTTCCCTCTGTGCTTTCCAATACAACAAGTCGTTAGAATATAACCACACACCCCGGGTGTTAACTGTTTCGTCCCCATTATCAAGGTTTTGTATAAGGTCCCTATATTGATCGTCATTTCTTTGATTGCATCTAACAGCAGTTACTATCCATTTAACCTTACGTTCGTCCTCCTTAGTTAAAAGGAAATAAACATGGTAATTTGTTCCTGGTTCTTCTGCAGTATTAATATTCTCCATTCCTACGGGAAGCCTCGACAAAGCATCTGAAATTACATTCTGAGATCCTTTTATATACCTAATTTCGTACTGAAATTCTTGCAAGCATAATACCCAACGTAACAGCCTACGGTGAAGTAACCGGCAATTGTTCAAAAAGATTAAAGCCTGATGATCAGTATATACAATTGTTTTTCTTCCCATTAATAATCCTCTAAATCGTTGAAAACCCCATACCACTGCGAGAGCTTCCTTCTCAGATACAAAATAATTTCTTTCATGTTTATTTAAAGTTCGACTAGCGAATCCAATTGGCCGATATAATCCCTCTTCATTGGTCAGATCACCTTGGAATATTACACAAGACACACCATAATCAGAGGTATCCGTACACATACAAAAGTCCTGATTGAAATCTGGGTGGTATAACATTTTGGCTTCGGTTAACGCTCCTTTTATCTTATTAAAAACTTCCTCTTCCTCTTGTCCCCAGAGCCATACTGACTTCTCTTTCAATAAATCTAGTAATTTAGGATTAACAATATCTACATCTACATCTACACTGACACTCCGCAAGCCACCCAACGGTGTGTGGCGGAGGGCACTGCCCTGGAAGAAATCTTCTCAGAAATCCTACCATTCCTAAGAACGATTTCAGTTGTTTCCGATTTCTAGGACTCGGGCATCGAGCAATAGCTTCAATACGTGCTGGGTCTGGCCTAATACCTTTACTGTCCACTATATGCCCCAAAAATCTCACTTCCTCCTTTCCGAAGTAAGACTTAGATAATTTTAAAGTAATTCCTCTGTCAATTAAACGGTTAAACAATTCCCGTAATATCGTTACGTGTTCTTCCCACGTTTCAGTAGCTACCAAAATATCATTTACATATAAAATAATCTTTTGTAACAATTGCTGACCCAAAGCAGAATCTAATGCCCTAATGAAAGTTGAAACTGATATATTAAGTCCAAAAGGTAAAACTTGGAACTGATATGATCTGCCTTCAAATAGAAAACCGTATATTGCCGTGAATCCGGGTGTAATGTTACTTGATGGTAGCCGGCTGTTAGATCCATTGTACTCATATAACGAGAACCAGCAATCTTAAGAAGTACGTCCTCCATAGGAATAGGTCTGTCTCTTTCCATCTCTATAATTTTATTTAATTCCCGGGCATCCAGAACCAGTCGTACCCCACCAGTAGCTTTCTTAACTACCCACAACGGACTGTTAAAAGCGCTACATGATCGTTCGATAATGTTTTGTTCTAGCATCTTACTTATTTCTCTACTAGCCGGTTCTTTGAATTGTACTGGAATGGGATAAGGTCTCTTAATGAATGGTTTTTGATCTTTAATCTTCAGTTTACAAACGTAATCTTTAATTCTCCCCGGTTCATCTGAGAAGACGGCTCTAAATTATAACAACAAAGATTCCAACTCTTCCTTTTCTTGTCTGGACAGACAATTCGTAGAATAACATTTTTCTTTCACTTCGGTTTCGATACTATTACTAGCCTGACATTCGTATACTGCATACTCAAGATCACTAAAATCTGTTAATAGGTTCATGGACGGTGCGTACTTAATCTGTAAGGATTCGTAGCAATTTTCAGGTACTTGATTATTATAAAACCTCACTTTAAAAGCACATGCCTCCTTATGGATAGTTAAGGACGAGTCTTTAAAATCTAATATAGCTTTATATTTACACAGCCAATCTATACCTAAAATTATGGCCACATTTAAGTTGGCTACGACGAGTACAGAGTGAGCAATTAATTGTTTAGCAATTTCAAAAGTTAAATAAACTTCCTCAGTAATATTTTGACTTCTTTTACCAGTAACTCCTATAATTTTTACCCCAGTTACAGGTAAGGTTGGGAAATTCCAATATTTTCTTTTAAGCTGAAATAATTCTTTAGATAAAATTCTTACTTCGCTACCAGAATCAATTATAATATTTACTTCGGTATCTTTAATATAACCTTTAATAACGGGTTTACAAGTTATAGTCTCCCTTATCTGATTGTCTTCCTGAAGTAAATCTTGTTGCCAGTCACCGTCCTTTTGGCAGCTTAATGATAAATTGCAATTGGGTCTTGTATAATCTTGACTAACAGTTCCCTTTAGTTGACCCGTACTAAAGGACTTTACTAGTTTTCCGAACTTTCTATGATAACGTCACCTACCACTTGACCTTCATTAATTACTTGAGGATGATTTATTTCATGATCGTTATTGTGTAATTTCCGCACTTTAGAGTTATTACCACGATTTTGTTGGCTCTCTTTATCTTTAGATTGACGTTTTATATAACAAAACCGGCTATGATTGTTGTTAGCTTTTCGTGGTTCTGAATTATTATTATTTCGAGGATTGTCATTTCTACCAAATCTAAACTTCTCGTCTTCCCTTTCTCTGTTAAGTATATCTAACTGCTCTAAATATCCTAACAATTCGCACGGCTGTGACCATTCTCTTTCTATCATTCTTTCCTTTACATAATACGGTAACCTACTAATTAGGACACGTATTAAATGACTTTCAATAATTGGTTCTTCAATTAATTTAGCACGGTTTAAATGCCATTCAAAATAATTCCTATAACCTCCCCACCGTTTAGAATATGGAGGAGGGTCTAACAACTCTAAAGTTAAGTGTTGTTGTTTTCTCTTGACCAATAATTCTGTTTAAACTGCTTAACAAAATCATACCAGTCCCTAAATTCAGTTCTATGAAGTACTGCCCATTCCGCAGCTTCTGCTTCTAAATGTCCTATTACAAATTGAATGCGTTTTTCATTACTCCATTTAGGAGATAATGATGTTTCAAAAGCTTTTATAAAGATTATAGGGTGAAGTTCGCCTCCTGGTTTGAATACAGGAAATCGACTTGCTACATTAGAATTTGACGTTATATCATCCAAACATTCTGCGATAGAAATAGTTGGATTTTGTTTAGATTGCAGAGACGGAGTTGCATCGGATTGGCTTGCCGTGATTTCTTTATTCGTATTGTTGTCGTCCGAGCTAGCAAACACGATGCGACTGTTGTCTCTGATTATGTTATTACCTCTACTACCTGAAATGTTTTCATTATTATCTAATTCCGATAACCGTTTAGTAATTTCCTGTATTCGCATTTCTGTATTGGATACGCGATTAGCTAATATCGATTCTTCACTGTGTTCACGATGTGAACGCTCTGTACCTTCGTCAATGTTATTATCTTTGGCAGTCTCAAGGTTACTGCACATTTCAGTAATCAAAAACTTCATGTTTTCGATTTCGGTATGATCTTTTTCTACTTGATGAGTTAATGTCTCTAATTCTACATTATCTATTGAGGAAATCTCTACAGGTTTGGTAGAGACCTCTTTAATAGATTTCAATAATTCTCTGCGAACAGTTTCTGTTTGCATAGATAATTCATCTCGTAACATATCGTTATTTTTCTGTATTTCATTTACAACTAAGATATTGACACTATCTAGTCTCTCGGTTAAGTCAGTAATATCGTTTCGCATGCGAGCTTTTTCCTCGCGCGATTCCTGGATACGTTCTTCTAACCTTTTACAATTATCAGCAATCTTATTACTAAGTCCTACTAATTTTTCCTGCATTTCAACTTTAGAAGACTCTATTTTATCACTTAATTCTCGCCTGGTTTCATTAAGATATTCCTGTAACCTGTCTGTAGATTTTCGTAGCTCCTCTTTTAATCTAGCAGTAGATTCTTCGTTAGACTGTTTTAATCTAGCCGTAGATTCTTCGTTAGACTGTTTTAATTCCTGTTTTAGTTCCTGTTTTAGTTCCTGTTTTAATCTAGCAGTAGATTCCTCGTTAGACTGTTTTAATTCCTGTTTTAGTTCCTCTTTCAATCTAGCAGTAGATTCTTCGTTAGACTGTTTTAATCTAGCCACACACTCTTCGTTAGACTGATTTAATTCAGCTAGAAAATCCCCGTTAGATTGTTTTAATTTAGCGATCGCCCTATAAAGGGATCTCATGCTCCTATCGGACATAGATTGCTCTTCGTCTGACATTTCACTTCTCGACATTATTGTAAGATATTAACTATTTACACACGCAGACTTGTAATCAACAATCCTATAAAAGCACACTCCCTATATACAACACTCCACTTCCAACTTGAAACAAACTCACCGGACACTCAATATTGTAATTTGTAGTTCTCGATGATCAGTGTGCTGCTATGGGCTGCCGATGTAACAGCCATCGATGCAGCCGCTGGGATGCTGCGACCCCGCTTCCGCAATCGGCAGGACGCTGAGTCGAACACCGGAAACGTCACTGGCTGCAACCACGCCCGGCACCACCGTAGACAGGCGAAGCCCTCAGCAACACCTCTAATACCAGCCGGAGGAACGCCCCGCAGCTGACGTACTGGGCCTCTTAGTTTAGGGAGAAAAAAGGTTGTCGGGATTTGCAGCGTTCAGCTGCTGCCCAACAGATGCGCCTTCTCGTGGAACAACTGCGTGACCGTACTGCTTGGCTGCGCTCCGTCAGATGCCCACACCCACGAAGTCGCCGCTGGCTGGTGAAGGCTCCACGAAAACTCGCGTTGACTTCCGAAGGACTCTTGATGTTTCGTTTCGTACCTGTGTGCCTTAGTTGCACACAAGTCCTGTTTCTAAGGTCGCCACGGTGTAGTGTAACGACGTAAGTTATTTATAACCGATTTTCGTTTGATATATGACCATGTGCAGACTTCGTCACCTACGTCAGTTACAACCCACTTCAAAATTATTTATATTCTTTTTAAATTGTCATAGAATGGTTCTTGAACGAAACTGTAAAACATCAGTTGAGTCGTATGCAAAGAATTACATCACTTGGGCCAATTGGTTTCTGTAACTTTTTCCAATTATATTTCGTTTGTTTCTCCTCAGAAATTATATTGACACACGTTATCTTGATCTAATCGATATCAGAATCACACATTAAATAAACTTTTGAGATTCAAAGTTTCGGTGAACGCTGTAAGAATCACTAATCTTGTCAAATATATTATTAATCCGTTCACATAATTCTTCATAAATAAATCCTCAGAACACGTGTTTCAACTTTAGTAGCATACACTATTTTATTAGCTTCCTACACATACAGATGTGAACTTGACCGTTGAGAGACAGTGACTGACTTTTCAATAAGATTAAGCTCTATATGACGTCATTGTTGTACAAAAAGAGTACAAAAATTTCATTTTTAATTTTTTTAAAGCACGACGCAACAACTCGGTTCCAGGATCTTCTGTTGCTCCTTGGCTGTCGACCCGCGACGTATAGCGGCCAGCAATTTCCTCTCTGGTCGCGGCAACGAAGATTCTGTCTCCGTTCGTTGCGCCGCCCTCTCCGTACATGAAACACATAAAAAAATACAAAACTTTTAGATAATTCACATCTATTACAAATAATAAGAAAAATACATAAACAAAACTAAATTAAACTTATAGTCACCTGCAAACTGGGCTGACCTTGGTGGATGGGTGACGCTTAATTTCGTCCCACTACACTCTCCATTACTTTAAAGAAAATATCCAACATAACGCTATTCTTTGCATTGTGTAAGTACTCAGATATCGATAATAACTGAGGGCGAAACATGGGAGCGCGATTCTAAGCATTGTTGTGTGACGAGGACTGTCTGCGCGAGTGGAAGTTGTAGTGAAGCTTCCTGGCAGATTCAAACTGTGTGTCGGACCGAGACTCAAACTTGAGGCCTTTGCCTTTCGCGGGCAAGTACTCTACCGACTATAAATAGAGATGTGGCCCCTCCACGCCCACACTAATGTGGTGAGCAGAAAGTTCTACTGTCACCTCCGTCAACATGTTAGTTATGTAACAGGTGGATCACAGGATGCTGGGCTGTGATGTTATCCGTGCGTTTGGGTGAGACTACGCATTAACACGGTCCATCAGGTGATAGATAGTGGACGAAACGCGAATGAGGGTAGCAATTTGAAGAGCAGAGGGAAAAAGGTGCCAAGGCTCGTGCCGTGGGAAAAAAACCTCTGCGACAGTGGGTTGGGTAGTAAGAGCAGTAGTGGCTTACTAGCTGCGATAGTTCATGTAAGGTTCGGTTTGTTAGTGTGGGTATCATGCATCATTACCGTGGCAAGCGATGGCGATGTATCCCAGTTTGCTGCAGCCGCTGCATTCCTGGAACAATCAAGATCGTTATATAGTAGTGGTAGATCGGCCATTGATCATCTGACTGTGTGTGTGTGGGGGGGGGGGCAGGGGCGGGGGGGGGTGGAGCTTGTCTGTATGCAGTGTACAGTACGGCTTCCCTACGTGGTACCAGTTAAGCGGCAAGTGTGTTCCAGCTGGATACCCAGTAATGGCGTCTGATTAACAGGGGCTCACCTGTACCGTTGTGTTTGCGTGTACTTGGCCATAGATGTTAGGTCTTTAAAAGTATGTCTTTTGGTTTTTTATGTTTCTATCTATGGTTGTGGTCGTAGTACCCCAGATTCAGAATAAACGGGTTTTGCGAACGTCTGGAGTTTCTGTATAGTCTTGTGGTGACTTTGTGGATTACCTCCGTGAGAGTCTCGAATCGGTATTCCCGGTGAAGGTCCGCGATGCGTGTGTATCGTGGAGCATTGCTTACGATTTTGAGTACTTTGTTTTGTATGAGCTGCAGACGGCGCAGGCGTGGGGGCGCAACGTATGGCCAGATAGGAGCTGCGTACGGCATCAGGGGTCGAATAAGTGGCATGTACATGGACCTCGACAACCTTCTGTTCAGTGTGCTAAGCCTGTTGAGCATAAGGTAGAGCTGTTTGAGCCTCGCGCTTGCTCGGTTGGTCATGTGTTGTATGTGGTATGTGGTCCCCCCCCCCCCCCTCCCCCAGAGTAATTTCCGGTCCAGCCAGACACCAAGGTATTTGACTTTCTCACGGAAACTTGTTGGGCTTGCATGTATAGTTATTGGTCTGGAGTATCGGTGTTTGCACGTTTGCTTCGGTCTTCTAGTGAACAGAACTTGTCGACGATTACTCTAACACACCATTCCTCCAACCAAGGCTCAGCCACACTGAGTGCAGTCTGTAAGCGTGACGTAATGTTTGATGGTTTCCAATCTTGCGCGAGGATGGCTGTGTCATCCGCGTAGATTGCCATCGGTGTGTAGTGTGTGGTTGGGAGATCGTTTATGTAGAGGTCAAACAGTAGGGGCCCTATGATGCTTCCCTGGGGTACTCCCGCGTGTATACCGCGTCGTGTTGATTGTTTTCCCTGTACGTCAGTGTTGAAACCCCTGTCTGTGAGGTATGAGCGTATGAGACGCACCAGCCCGACGGGGAAGCCCGCGTCGCTGAGTTTGCGAATGAGGCCACTGTGCCATAGACGTTCGAAAGCCTTTTCGATGTCCAGGAACAACACCCCTATTGCTTTGTTTGTGTTGAAGCCATGTGTTATATGTTCAACGACACGTAAGGGTTGTTGTGTTGTGGAGTGGTGATTTCTGAAGCCGAATTGCTCCGGTCTCAGGATGTCGTTTGTTATGCAGTGCCTATTGATGCGTTTGAGAATCACCTTCTCAACAATCTTGCTGAGCGAGCTCAGAAGGCTGATGGGTCGGTAATTTCGTGGGAGGCTGTGGTCTTTCCCCGGCTTCCTGAACATCAGGACCTTGGCCGTCTTCCAAAAGACGGGGAAGTTTTGGTGTTTTAGTATGGCATTCGTTATGTGTGTTAGGTATTCAGTGGTTTTATCCGTCAACTCCTGGAGGACACGGTTTTGAATGCCATCATGACCAGGGGCTTACCTAGCAGCGGAATGCATTATAGCCCAGGAGACTCCGGTTGTACTAGAATGTCGAATGTCGTCGCGCGATGGTTGGGCTAAAATGCGAGTAACCTCCTAGTCAGTAGCAAGTGTGAACACCGGATCTGATGGTCAGACCCTTGAAGCGTTGGGGTGTACATTTCCTCCCTTGTGAAGTGTCGGGCTGAGCTACCCAAGCACGACTTACGCCCCGACCTCACAGCTTTAATTCCGCAGTACTTCGTCTCCTACCTTCTTAACACAGAAGCTCTCCTTCGAATTGAAGCCGTGAGGAGGGGGCGTAAGTGGTGCTTGGGTAGCTCGGTTGCCGGCACGGTAGCTCAGCGTGTTCGGTCCGATGGCTACCGGCCCTCTGTAATAAAAAAACTGAGTTAATGGGTCAGCAACGAACTGAAACGGGTGTCTTTCGACGTCCGCTCAGAGCAGATACAACGAACGAAAAAGAGCAAAATGGGATTAAATTTAAAAAAAAAAGTCGGTAGAGCACTTGCCGGCTAAATGCAAAGGTCCCGAGTTCGAGTCTCATACAGTTTTAATCTGCCGGGAAGTTTCATATCAGCGCACACTCCGCTGCTGTAAACCACATGGGAAAAGGCAGTCACCTAAAAAGGTGAGCGCAAAACTTAGGGCCAAAACAGAGACACCACAACATGTCATGTACTCTAATCCAGTAAATTCCATTGAACAAGTCAGATCCTGTATCACTTGTAAATTATTATTCAAATACGCAGTTAGATAGCTCATCCAAATGTTAGTTTTAGGTTTTTCACGTTACGATCTGTTGAGGGTTTAAATGACAATGAAACTGACACTTGTACAGCACGCACACACTGTTACGCAGGTTAGACTTCGATTACTGATAGCTCAGGTGGCTTATCGAGTCCTTTTCCACAGACAAACATAGGCATGTTTGTTGCATATACGTTACATATTGGTTGCACATACGTTTCACATTTAAGCAACCAAAGGTACTGGAATTAATGCTCGAAGCTTTCTCTAACGTCACTGCCGAAATGCAGTTCAGAACGTCATAAAAGAAGATGAGAAAATGTGATGTTTTCCGGTGGCATCGGGTCTTCTGTCGTTGATCGCCTCGTTATTAATCTATGAGATGACAGTTCTAGTTCTAAAATGTGTTCCTCGATGTTCATGGAGTACCAGACGACTGACTGTAATGCAATCAGTGCCTTCAATATTTAAGTGTGTGGTGATATCCCTGCGATACCTTGAACAAGAAAATTACTCTATGTGCAAGTTAGGAATTTTCACCACTCTTGTTCCAAATTACAATACGATTTTAGCTAAGATCGAAAGCATGTTATGTTTTCCACCTGGTCATCTAAGAAGAGTATTGCCGAAGTTTTGCCATGTATAATTTCATTAAATGACATTAGAAGTTACATTTTTTCTCTTTCGTCTTTTTTTACATCTTAACTGCAACTGCTCACATCACTGCAGGTTAGTGGGAGCACTTGGTTGGCAGTACTGTCCAACATAAATGCGCCAGTAATCCTATTCGTCTGTATCATCGTTGAGAGATGTGCCAGCAACGCTCAGCATAAAACGAACCCTTCTTATCTTATTTGACAATACACGAGACAGCTTCGCTCCCGCACCATTTTAAACGAAATCCATTACGGTTTCAGAAGCACTGAAGAGTACACAGTGTAATGATTACATCAAGTGTATTCTTAATATGAACGCAGTATATCAATTGCTCCACATGAACCAAGACTTTTCCAAAGGAAAGCTACACGTCGCCCTCCTCCCTTTCTCCTCCTACGATGGAGTTATACCAAGTATACATGTTTTTCCCTACTACGTAGTCTCATTCTCAGAATTTCGAACTTTTCCACCATATTACAATGTCGAACGATTTACGTAAGTCGATAAATCCTATGAGGTTTCTTTAGTATTGATTCCATTATCAATCGCAGCGTCAGAACTGCCACTTTGGAGTTTTTACCTTTCCTAAAGTCTAACTGATCATCACTTCAGAGATCCACAGTTTTCCTTCCCATTTTTCTGCTTGTTACTCTCCCGAGCAAAATGGACGCAAGAGCTGTTAAGCTGATTGTGTGATAGTTATTGCACTTAATTGTTCTTGCTGTCTTCTAACCAGAATGGATAATATTTTTCCGAAAGTCTGCAGATATGTCGGCAGTTCCATGTATTCCTCATGTTAACTTGAATATTCGTTTAGTTGCCACTTTCCCCAATGATTTTAGAAAGTCCCTTGGAGGATTATATATCCTTTCTTCCTTCTCTGATCTCAGATCTAATTATCTTACAAGTTCTGAATCTACTACTGTATCACCTATTCCTTCCACAGCGACCCCAGTTTCTTCCTCTGTCACGTCATCAGACGGAGTCTCTCCGACTTCAATCTACACTTCCAACCTACTCAGCTCTCGCCTTTCCGTTTAGCAACGAAAATTCCACTGCACTCTTATAGTTGCTGTCCTTGCTTTTACTTCCATCGAAGGCTATTATGACTTTCTTACATGCTGAGTCAGTCCTTTCGTCGATCATCTTCACATTTTTCCTGGAGTCATTTGGCTTTGTCTTCGCTGCACTTCGTGCTTATTTCATTCCTGACTGATGCATGTTCCTGTATTTCTGTCTTTCCATTAACATTTTTGTGCCTCTTTCCTTCGTTGCTTGGCTGGAGCCAAACTGATCGTTATCTAACACATCCTTAAATTTCTTTTCCATTCTTTTCTTTTTTAGCAACTCGAATGCTTGAGTTGTTAAGATGATTGCGCATAAGGGGTAACCAAATTAAAGTAGAATCCTTCAGAGCGTGCTGAGCGGTATTTAAACTTCAGGCATCGATATTTAAGTACCTTATCTCAACAGTCCACTACGTACAAGTGCGTTCTTGAATGACATAGGAGGAACATTACGCTCAGATTCTTCTGAAAAACTATACACTGTCTAGTTGTTACATATCGTAAGGTTTCTTCTTGTTTGGTGTAAACATTAACACCGTAGCTTCTCTGATAGTGCTCCGCCATTATCACAGTTCATATAATCACTTCGAGTGGAATAAAATATTCTGTTATCTTGATACAAAGATGACTTCATCACTATCTTTTTGTCCTCGTTATTACCTTGGTTCAGTAATGCAGTTCAGATAACTAATACATCAATGTAACAGGTTTAATTTTATGGGGTTCCATTAACATTTTTGTGCCTCTTTCCTTCGTTGCTTGGTTGGAGCCAAACTGATCGTTATCTAACACATCCTTAAATTTCTTTTCCATTCCTTTCATTTTTAGCAACTCGAATGCTTGAGTTGTTAAGATGATTGTTTCTTCTTGATTCTGTGTTGCGTTGAAATATGTTAATTAAAATAAAGCACCATCACTGGAAGATCAATTTTACTGGTGGAAAAAAATGAAATTTGGTTTATGTGCACAGTGAAGTACGAAAGTCTATTTGTATCTGGTATTACGAACTGATTTAATGTCATTAAATGAGTTTGACTCGTGTGAAATTACAGGAAACACGACGACGGACGACAACCGTGGCTTTTTCAGTGAATCGGACAGAAAAAATTAATAAAGTACTCATTCTTGTAAGCGTTTTCCTGTAGCTGACGTAAATTTTTGGAATAATTCGCCGATTTCTAGAGATACACAGCTCTGACGAGAAACTGGGTGAGAGCCGCTTGCGCCCAACAGGAGATATTGAGAAACTGTATTGCCCGCTGATGGGCAGTGGCCAACAAACTTAGCCTCTCGCTCCAAGCCTCTTTGAGCCGTTATTAAACCGTCTATTTACTGCGCCACTTTGGCAGATACTTCGCACACTGAAAACTTCTCTCCCTGCCAAATTAGGCTGGGCTTCAGAGGATTTAAGTACGGCGAGGGTTAAATTTCGCTTTCTCTCTAAAAATTCGGTCGTGCTCTTCGACCTCTATCCAGATAGTTCTTTCGTTCATTCAGTTATATGCGCACGTAATCCTCTGAGAGTACGAATGCAAGTCATCGTACTTAATTTTATCGAGGGGTGAAAGAAGAGACAAGTTTGAAGACTGGGTTAGACAGATTTAATAATGAAAGAATTTCTAATGGCGTAAGTTTGTAGCGTAGGCGTTTCCAAGGTTTTGAATACAATAACGCAGAGGAAGTACACGTACACTTTTGAATGAACCTATATGCAGGTTGCAGCTCGTTATTATATTTTTATCTTGTGTCGGACTTTGTTAATTTTGAGTACTGCGATAAAAGTAAATGCTGTCAGACAATAATACATTCAGAAAAACTGCACTAAATGAACACTACCATGCAATACGTGCACGCATTTTTGGACAGATACAAACAAACGTTCAACCTGCGTTGCTGCGCTACCTGCCAAGAGCTTGAAATTTTCGCATCTAGCGGAAACGAATGTCCAAATGTTGATACACGTACCTGGATAGCTTCGGAAAATATCTCATGTAGCAGAAGGCAAAAAGTTAAGTGGATGTTTATGTTTCACATTGCAACTTAAAACACCCAAAATGAAATCACATGTTAGCAACTTAATAAATACAGGATGAAGAAGTGTATTTGCATGAAAATAGTAGTCTTAAACTCTTACTGAATCCAGTTTTTCAGATTGCCTGCTATTGCAATGAAGAACAAAAGACAAAGAAACAACTTAAAACTGATGAAATGGAATTATAGACTCGGTACTCGTATGTACTCATAGTGTACAGAGTTTCAGTTAGACGAGACCAGACTCAGATTGTTGATACCTCTTGTAGTGGATTGGCAAGAGAGCCAACCCACTATGAGAGGCTGGCGTGAGGTCTGGAACAGGACAAGGAAGTTAGACTTTAGCAAAAAGGGCGTAGCTGTTGGAATACTTAACTTTAATCCGTAAATGGTGAACATCGCTCTTGACGGTAAATGTTTTACAGCATCAATAGTAACTGCTAATGGCGCTTTGCTAGGTCGTAGCAAATGATGTAGCTGAAGGCTATGCTAACTATCGTCTCGGCAAATGAGAGCGTATTTTGTCAGTGAACCATCGCTAGCAAAGTCGGCTGTACAACTGAGGCGAGTGCTAGGAAGTCTCTCTAGACCTGCCGTGTGGCGGCACTCGGCAAGCAATCACTGATAGTGGCGACACGCGGGTCCGACGTATACTAATGGACCGCGGCCGATTTAAAGGCTACCACCTAGCAAGTGTTGTGTCTGGCGGTGACACCACACCTCTCACGTAATTTATACTGATTATCCAAATGTAACACTTTTCAGGGCCTGAAATCCGAAACTACTTTATAAGTGAACAAAAAAGTAAGATGCGTAGTAAAAGTAGAGCCAAGAATGTAAGCAAGAAGTCAGAAACGTCGATTATCAGAGTTTATTTAAGAATACGGTGGTTTGCCGGATTAAAATAAGGAGCCTGGCCTGCATTGTTGAAAATTAAGGTTTGCCAGATAAAGACGATACGCCGACTTTATTTATATAGATGTTGCAGATACGTAAAGAACCAATGAAAATACAATATCTACTGAACGAGGCATTTGCTGAAAACCAAAGGAAAGTTTCGAACATGACAGAACAAGGTTATCTAAATAAAGCTAATCGGAAATGTCTCCCAGCGTACAGAAAATTAAGCAGAATTTGACGTGGTTTTGTTAGTACACGTCACCGAGGTTTCAGGTGACACATAAACTAAGAACGGAAATAACGCTGTACACGTACTCCGTGTCTTTTTTAAGTGTTTGTATGTTTCAGTACATGAATTAGAAACAGACAGCTAGCACTACGAATAGTGGCTTTTCGGGGAAGGCGCCTGGAGTCGTTGCTACTGGTTTCTGTAGACGTCGAAGGAGGAGGAAAAGACATAAAAAGGAGCCTTCAAAAAGGTTTACAGAATATTTGCAATGGAATATAACTCTCCGAAACTGGAATAATGCCGTATTCTTATTATACTTAAAAAAATTTCGAGACGTGTGATTGAAATGTTTCCGGCCATAAAATAGAAGAAAAGCTTTTTTCTTGAGGGAAGAGAAAAAGATGGTCTTCTGAGAGAGTACTCCAAGGTGAACCAACTTGAGGGCCCAGGACGAAATTACGTATCGGGGCAACGAATACTCAAAAATTTCAATGAAATCTGGACATACTACCTTGGAGAACGAAGGCAATGATTCAAACTAAGAGAATGTACAAATGAATACATATTTCATTGACATAGGATTGCCTGGAATTTAAAATTCAGAAAAGTACCAGGCCGAGATATTCCACCCGCTCAAAATTATTCCCAGTGGTCCTAGAGCAGTGGTTACCAATTACCCCTGAGCGATAATAAGGATTTTCCTGAGAATTAAAAATAAAAGTGCTCGATTGTGTTTAACTCAAGAGACTAAATCATTTTGAAATTATCATTAGTATTACCGCAATTTTGTAAGTTTGTAGAACTGATTGCACAAGTTACCAGTGATTACATTAAAAGAAAATGTTAGCGTTAATGTGTGGCACAATGTGGTGGAGATTACAGCAGCTTGTGAAACAAGTGTATGTGCAAGACCTTTCTCAGATAGTCCACCCATTACGAAAATACTTTGTACTTTGTACCATTCATCTGTGACAGTGGAATTGAGAGATGTACGTGACACATCCTCAAATATCTTATGAAAATGCCATCTCACAAGTTTAGATAGTTTCTGCAATAGTCCATAAATTGACTCGTTATTCACAACAGATAAACGAACATACTGACAGCATAACAACACAGTAACTGTGTAGTAGCTATTAAATTTTTATAGCACCTACACAGCACTATTATTATCATTACCATATTTAGTGGCAGTGGTCATACACAAAGCATTTTCATCCTGAAGTCGTCCATGTCGTGCCAGTTCAGAATGAAGGAATCCCATAATCAAGTCATTTACGGTCGTAAGTATAGTATAACGTTGTAGCTTGTTTTATTTTAATTCGGCTTGCAGAGTATGGTGAAAGTGGTGTGGCTAGGGAGAAAAGTAGTGCAGAGAAACTATGTTTTTTAGCAGGTGTCTAAAATTAATATTGTGGATAATTAGCTCTCTCTTCTGAGAAGAAACTGTAGGTAGCACTCTCGTTGCGCTGAGAATTGAATCCTCAGTCAATGAAAAAAAGTATCTTAGAAATAAGCAGTGACAATTGTCTAATTGAGTTATTAGTTCGTAGTTTAATAAAACGACTGCAAAATCTAAATATCATTTATCTTTCGTCGTGAAAAGAAATAAAAGCGTTCAAAGAAAATTCGTGTTCACTCTAATTTTTACAAGCAGATGCTGATGATGGTGAGGGGAGGGGGTGAGGGGGTACTAGCTAATATCTGACAACAATCAGGGGTTATGATGTTGGGAACGATTGTCCTAGAGGAAATTTTCTGTGCTTAGGACTAGAAGAATAGAGCTGGAATACGTGTAAATGGCATACACTCGAACCACATTCGTTTGGTGCTATCCTGTTTGCCTCTGGAGCTGATGCATTTCAACAAATGGAAATACTTCGTAGATTGAAAATAAATTACAGTGAAACTAAAGTTCAAGTGACATAATAAAAATATAATCCTAAAGTTGTTGATCTTTTCGTATTAAGGACACATGATGGCTGTTGCTAAATCTATGATAAAAGAAAAAAAATGTTGAGTAATAGTTTTCTGTAGTGCTTTTCGTAAACTATAGACTTTTCCAAACCAAACTTCTAATTTTCCGACGATAGTGGATTTTTACTGCAAAAATCTCATTATCACTAAGAGAAACAAGAAATAATCTGTTGTAACGTTTAATAGAATGAAGTCTATCCTATAATTATGTCGTAATGAAAATGAAACGGCATGGGTAGGAATAGTGTTAATGAAGCGTGGTTGGATGGCATCAAAAAATATAGTAGTAGTCATATTATGGATTCTTCCATTCCTTCTTGGTGTAACATAACAAAAACAGTCTACTTGTTATAAAGTAAGAACATTAATGCCTACTGCTGAAGACAGTAATTCATGTGTAGACGGGAACTTCATCCAGCAATGGCTAGTGATGATTGTGATAGTTACAGATTACAACTAAAACGTCAGTAATTTGTTTAAAGAATAATTTCGATGAATCAGGTATTGGACCCGACGTACACTCCCACTTACGGGGGACACTGTGTTGCTTAGTGATTTCAGGCGAATGTCGAACTTACTTTTAACGGACTTTTAACAGTCCGTTGCCCGTTTCTTGCTCAGCTGACACATAGAGAATTCAGATGAGCTGTCTACAGGAGTGTTTTGTCATTGGCTTGTTGTAAGAAAGCGCACTGTGTGTTAGGTAATATTTCCTCACGGTGCACTCATTGCTACGCCTAAAGAGATGTACACATAGGTGATTCAGTATTCATAAACAAACAGCAGAATTTGATTATAAGACTCAATCTTCCGAGACCTGTCACATTATTTTAACACTTAAATAAGGTGAATTGAAATTACATTTATGGCAAGCGAATAGAAACATGGAACTTACTAGATGTGCAGAGGAACTCTTAATGAAAACTCTCACGAGTCGCGCGGATTCAGAACACAACTATATGGTTTACCTCATACGAAAGTGTAACTAATGTGCTTGAGGAACATAAGTAACGGTCTTTGTAAGCAACGCAGTGTTTTGCTCCTGATACTCTGTTGTTACATATACAGGGTGTTACAAAAAGGTACGGCCAAACTTTCAGGAAACATTCCTCACACACAAAGAAAGAAAATATGTTATGTGGACATGTGTCCGGAAACGCTTTCTTTCCATGTTAGAACTCATTTTATTACTTCTCTTCAAATCACATTAATCATGGAATCGAAACACACAGCAACAGAACGTACCAGCGTGACTTCAAACACTTTGTTACAGGAAATGTTCAAAATGTCCTCCGTTAGCGACGATACATGCATCCACCTTCCGTCGCATGGAATCCCTGATGCGCTGATGCAGCCCTGGAGAATGGCGTATTGTATCACAGCCGTCCACAATACGAGCACGAAGAGTCTCTACATTTGGTACCGGGGTTGCGTAGACAAGAGCTTTCAAATGCCCCCATAAATGAAAGTCAACAGGGTTTATGTCAGGAGAGCGTGGAGGCCATGGAACTGGTCCGCCTCTACAATCCATCGGTCACCGAATCTGTTGTTGAGAAGCGTACGAACACTTCGACTGAAATGTGCAGGAGCTCCATCGCGCATGAACCACATGTTGTGTCGTACTTGTAAAGGCACATGTTCTAGCAGCACAGGTAGAATATCCCGTATGAAATCATGATAACGTGCTCCATTGAGCGTACGTCGACGAAACTAAAATGAGCTCTAACATGGAAATTAAGCGTTTCCGGACACATGTCCACATAACATCTTTTCTTTATTTGTGTGTGAGGAATGTTTCCTGAAAGTTTGGCCGTACCTTTTTGTAACACCCTGTAGAAGAACGATGCACGTGATAGACAGTGACACAGTTCTACTGCATCCATCTCGTGTAGGGAGTAAGAGAAGGGAGATAAAAAAGATTATCGTTTGTATAAATATGCCATTATATTTAACTCAATGAGTACGCAAATAGGTTGCAAAAAGCAGTAGCAAAGACAAGTACTAAGTATTCCTCAGCCATCGACGGTACATAGTTTCCTGCGTACATACACACAGAAGAGCCAAAGAAACTGGTACACCTGCTTAATATCGTGTAGGGCCTCTGCTACCAGGCAGAAGTGCTGCAACACGACATGGCATAGACTCGACTAATGTCTGGAAAAGTACTGGAGGGAACTGACACCATGAATCGTGCAGGACTGTCCATAAATCCGTAAGGAGTATGACGGCGTGGAATTCTCTTCCGAGCAGCATGTTGCAATACATCCCAGACATGCTCAAGAATGTTCATGTCTTGGGCGTTTGGTGGCCAGCGGAAGTGTTTAAAGTCAGACGAGTATTTCTGGAGCCAGCCTTTAGCAATTCTGGACGTGTAGGGTGGCACATTGTCCTGCTGGAATTGCCCAAGTCCGTCCGGATGCACAACGGATATGAATGAATGCAGATGATCGGACAGGATGCTTTTGTACGTGTCACCTGTCAGAGTCGTATCAAGACGTATCGAGGGTCCCAATCCTCTCACCATTACAGAGCCTCCAGCAGCTTCAACAGTCCCCTGCTGACATGCAGGGTCCATGGATTTATGAGGATATCTCCATACCCATATATGTTCGTCCACTTTATACAATTTAAAACGAGGCTCGTCCGACCAGGAAACATGTTTCCACTCATAAACAGTCCAATGTCAGTGCTGACGGGCCCAGGCGAGGTGTAAGGCTTTGTATTGTGCAGTCATCAAGGGTAGGCGAATGGGCCTTCGGCTCCACAAGCCGATATCGATGATGTTTCGTTGAATGGTTCGCACACTGACACTTGTTGATGGCCCATCACTGAAATCTGCAGCTATTTGCAGAAGGGTTGCACTTCTGTCACGCTGAACCATTCTCTTCAGTCGTCGTCGGTCCCATTCTTGCAGGATCTTCTTCCAGCTGCACCGATGTCGGAGACTTCCTGATTTACGTATTCGTGATATTCACAGTATACTCGTGAAATGATCGAACGGGAGAATCCCCACTTTATCGCTACCTCGGAGATGCTATGTCCCATCGCTCATGCGCCGACTATAACACTACTTTCAAACTCACTTAAATCTTGATAACCTGCCATTGTAGTAGCAGTAACCGCTCTGACGACTGCGCCAGACACTTGTTGTTTGCGTGCGCGTTACCCCCCGCAGCTTCGTATTCTGTCCGTTTACGTATCTCTGTATTTGAATACGCACGCCTATACCAGTTTCTTTGCCGCCTCAGTGAATGTGTCTCTAGTGAATTGGACGTCAATGAGACAATAGGCAGTTTTCCTTTTTATGTTATTTACTGTGATTATCACAGGAAAACCAGAAATGAAGAGAATTTCGGTATTGTATTACAGAAAATCACTGAAAATTAAATTAACAAGTAAGAAATGAGGCCCTCTGGAGGATCTGCAATGATTAACATACTAGAAAACAGGATAAAAAAGGGAGCCGTAAAGAGCAAAAGCTAATAGGAAATAGACTGAAATACATACAACAAATAATCAGGGACGTTGGGTGTAAATGATACTCTAAAATGAAAATGCTGTACAGGAGAGGAAGTATTTTTTGTTCGCTATCCATTTTAGTTGAACTGTTCCTGTTAATATCGCTATATGTCAATATGTCTGCCACCAAAGGGTATCCCATGCTCAAAATATGCATCAAATCGATTAGGGATGGAAGAAATCGATACTCCAAGTTGCCCAGAGTTTTAAGATTAGCAAATTTATTAATGATATTAAATTGTAGCGTCTGAAAGGAATCTGGCAAACAGAAAGTAGGTATATTATCACGACATTACTGATTCGCCTAATTGTCACTAGTTTCATGGCGGAATGTTACTTCCCGAAGTCTTCTTCCTTGTCTGACATTACTGCGTACGAGACGAAATTGTGGCCATTCTAAAAGTGTAAGATTTGAGTGGGAGTAAACTGGAGTTGGAAAAGAAGCGTTGCACCGTTTACAAAATGTTTGTTGTGAAACGATGGAAATATTCAGTCGGGACAAGTGGCCAGGAAATAGTATCCGATTCCCTCTAATAAAAGTCCAGACTCCTCACATCGGGGAGACCAGGCCAGCAGTTCGGTCCGCGTATTATTTTTTCAGGTTGTTTTTTGTGCGGTTCCACTAATCTCTTAGTGTGGAAACGTTGTTATATTATTTCAAAATTTTCAAACTAACTAATTAAGGTTACTCACTCTATGTCTATGCATGTTGTTGTTGTTGTGGTCTTCAGTCCAGAGGCAGGCTTGATGCAGCTCTCCATGCTACTCTATCCTGTGCAAGCTTCTTCATCTCCCAGTACCTACTGCAACCTACATCCTTCTGAATCTGCTCAGTGTATTCATCTCTTGGTCTCCCTCTACGATTTTTACCCTCCACGTTGCCCTCCAATACTAAATTGGTGATTCCTCGGTGTCTCAGAACATGTCCCACCAACCGATCCCTTCTTCTAGTCAAGTTGTGCCACAAGCTCCTCTTCTCCCCAATTCTATTCTATACCTCCTCATTAGTTATGTGATGTACCCATCTAATCTTCAGCATTCTTCTGTAGCACCACACCACGAAAGCTTCTATTCTCTTCTTGTCCAAACTATTTATCGTCCACGTTTCACTTCCATACATAGCCACACTCCATACAAATACTTTCAGAAACGACTTCCTGACACTTCAATCAATACTCGATGTTAACAAATTTCTCTTCTTCAGAAACACTTTCCTTGCCATTGCCAGTCTACATTTGATTTCCTCCCTACTTCGACCATCAGTTATTTTGCACCCCAAATAGCAAAACTTCTATACTACTTTAAGTGTCTCATTTCCTAATCTAATTCCCTCAGCATCACCCGACTTAATTCGAATACATTCCATTATCCTCCTTTGGCTTTTGTTGATGTTCATCTTATACACGCCTTTCATGACACTGTCCATTCCGTTCAACTGCTCTTCCACGTCCTTTGCTGTCTCTGACAGAATTACAATGTCATCGGCGAACCTCAAAGTTTTTATTTCTTCTCCATGGATTTTAATACCTACTCCGAATTTTTCTTTTGTTTCCTTTACTGTTTGCTCAATATACAGATTGAATAACATCGGGGATAGGCTACAACCCTGTCTCACTTCCTTCCCAACCACTGCTTCCCTTTCGTGCCCCTCGACTCTTATAACTGCCATCTGTTTTCTGTACAAATTGTAAATAGCCTTTCGCTCCCTGTATTTTACCCTTGCCACCATCAGAATTTGAAAGAGAGTATTCCAGTCAAGATTGTCAAAAGCTTTCTCTAACCCGACAAATGCTAGAAACGTATCTTTGCCTTTCCTTAATCTATTCTGTAAGATAAGTCGTAGGGTCAGTATTGCCTCACGTGTTCCAATTTTTCTACGGAATCCAAACTGATCTTCCCCGTGGTTGGCCTCTACCACTTTTTCCATATGCAAAAAATATCGAATTATTAGTAACACCAACTGGTCCAACCTACCGCATACATGGTGGAAGTTGGCTCAGTGGTAGGAACAAGTTGATTCATATTATTTTATAATTCAGTTTAATTACGACCTTAGCTAATTGAAAATATATCGGCTTTAATACTCACAGTTTGCTTTAATACAAATTCCTACAACTTTATGAGAAGCTGCACGGTCATCAATGGTATCTGTTCTGTACATTACGTATGTAGATTTTGGACAGTTGGGAATGTGGGTCTCACGGGAGGCGTGCAAGGGATAAGTTCCTGCAGTCGCACTATTCACCTGTGTCCTCGGTGGCTCAGCTGGACGCCGGTACGGTAGCTCAGCGTGTTCCGTCACAGGGCTAGCTGCCATCTGTAATAATTTTTATTATTTAATAAAATTGAAGCCAAATAGCTATATACAGTTACTTTGCCCCTCTGTAATAAAAACCCGAGTCAACGGCTCAACGCTGAATTTGAACGGGTGTTCTGGGACGTCCGCACCGAACAAATGCAACGAACAACATCGAACAAAATGGGAACAAGAAAACAAAAATGGGTAGAGCGTCTGCCATGTATACAGGAGATCCCGGGTTCGAGTCCCGGTCGAGCAAACATTTTTAGCTGTCCCCGTCGAGGTATATCAACAACACCTGTCGGCAGCTGAGGTTTTCAATTAATTATTATACTTTATGAAAAACTTATCAATTGCGTTATCATGCTTATAATAACAGTGTGAGAGAAAAATGTGACCAAAATTTTCATTGTTCTTCAGATGAAGGTTCTAACTTATATTAGCAAGTGCTCTCGCGTCATTTATAACACATGAAAGATGAACCCACCACTTACAACTTGTGAGATGCGTCCGTTCTTCGCCTGGATTGCTGTGAGGAAATGGTTTAAGACACAGGGCATCCTCATCTTCATCTTCTTCATCGTGAAGAAAGTTCTCGATAATACCTACTTTCTTTCTGACCTTTATTTAAGGAAGTTTATCATATGATTTAGCTCTATAACGTTTTTCATAATTTAGGTTATGACGTAGAATACCGACATTTATCATTAAAGGTTTTCCGTCCCTGTCTGTGGAAGCTTGTTATTAACACTATAACGCACCTTTCGTTGGCATTTATGTCAGTATCACAGTCTAAAATCTGATCTTTGTGAGTACAGTGAGCAGGAAAAGCCAAAAGTGCGAAGCCATTTGCTGTGCTAAAATATGGCACCTGTCATAAATATAAATGGAATCTATGGAATCTATGGTTGTCAATTAGAACCAGGTAAAGATGGTCTCTGGATACTGGAACATGTGATACTCCATGTTGCATGTATTTCAAGCAGCCAGTTTCTGTCATTCACCCTCAGGCATGGACACTACCTTTACTCTCAACGGGACAGTCTCAGATACAATGGGACGTCATGTTATCCCAAGGAATTACGAAAAATAGAGGTTCGCTACTCCCAATGTCACTAGCAACCAAATCCAAAGTGACAAGTGAACGTCTTTCAGCAGATGTTACCAGCCTATTAGACTCAATCCCCTTGAACGACTATTCTCTGCAGCTTTTGGACTTCAGTGATTTCAGTTTCATCTACACTCGAGATGTCACCAAGTGTCAGCTTCAGCCTTGTCAAAATGTGGTTCAGGTTGTCAAGAAATGAGGCTTCGTTGTGACTGTTGAAGTTAGCACATCGTGTCACTGTGTCTGACTGTATTGTTTGAATGAAGAGAGCCGGATGTCGTTCCGAAAATCCTCCATTCTGTAGTCGGTTCAACATTGTTGTATCTTACGTTGACAGGCAACTGCAAAGGTATAGCCAAACTGGTTAACTCCTTCTGTTTTTCGAAGTATACCCGAAATTACAGTATGATGCACGAGAAAAATAGATCAGAAACTAAATGGTTGGGGCTCCGTCATAAGTTGCTCTGAGAAGCATCATTTTTTATTTTATTTTATTTTTTTTTTTGGTTGTGATGATTTTCGGACACCAATGTCCATTTTCAAACTGTATCGTAAGTGCGACAGTACCGGCTGTAGCCTACGTACAAAAACTGCCCCTGGAGTGTGGATCAAAGTGGCATTGTGACCGACTCAACAATAGTAAACAGACCGCATAGGCGGACATTAGCTTTAGTAAGGTACACTTCAAGCACGTTTTTCTACATTGGATATGACCTAGATTTTGGGTACGATGGACCTATTAAACTAAATAAAAGACTTACAAAAAGGCAGCGGAGCAGGTTAACAACGTGAACCGACGTATCCTTATTTAAATGCGCCATTATGCCCCATCGCAATATAGGAATTATTTCAGTTTCTTTACTAAAATGTTTGAAACAGTTTTCGCCGTATACAGCGTCAAAATAACGCTTAATCTATGGGCTTTAATCATTGTACTTACTTGTGTAGTAAGAGGGTTGTCTTGGAGTACACAACAAAATATCTTGGGGTAGCACAATTTACTTTCACTAATAAGAAAACATGAAATGGGTACCCTCCTTTGCACAACAGTGTAACTCTACTGACGCGTTTACGGAAAGGCGACAGTATTGCTGCCACCTATGTCCGTGGGCGGTGGCGTATTCGAAAGTCAGTTTAACGAAATAATACCTACTGGCCATCCTGCCCTTGTGGACAATGTGCCATGGTCTCCCATATTCAGATGACATAATAATTTATATTATGCTGAATTCGTGAAACACTGCTGAATAAATATTGTAAACACAAAATGTTATATCATGATTTTTATCTAGGAGTGATACGCAAGTTTAAAAGAGATGGTTGAAACATTCGCTGAGCTAAAAGTTTGTTAGTACTTCTAATTCTGAGGAAAGCCTTTTTTGAACTGCGTTTCTTCATTCGGCGCATACGAAATTAAAATAATTTTCTCTTATGTTATCTAACCCATCAAAAATATGAAAGAAATAATTTAATCCATTTTTCATGTCTTAGAATCAGATTCACTGCAGAAGCTTTTCTGCACAAGATGGAAAGCGCTTATTTATAAGAAAAATATGACGATGTCAGTAATCAACAGCCACGTAGCAGGGGACTGCGAACAAAATAGCTGAGATAGCTGCTTTACTCTATTTCTCTAAATCCAGGGCTCTCCTCCCCCAGACCGCCGGCCAACGCCTCCAGCCAAGACGTAAAGCCATAAAAGCACTATCCAAGCATGATTAACGACCGAAATTCTTCCTCGCCTTGAAATATAGAGGGAAGGAAACGCCCCGTAAAACAATCCGGGTCATAAATGATGTAACTGAAATTCTATTTGACCTTATAACAGACTACCTTGAAAGAAAGCTTTGTCTCGTAGAGTAGAATTCACCCATATGTCATAGAGAACCTGCTCGTACATTTAAGTATTGGTATTTATAAGAAACAATTATTCCTGCAGTTAAATCGTGAGGAACACGTGTAGTGAAGAGACATCTTGCTGATGTTTACACAAAGTGCTAACCGGACAGAAAGCTCTGTCGAATATTGACAAATTCCTCATATACAAGAACTTAAAATAGTTGCTGCAATAAGAAGTTACGTGGAAAATGTATACGTTTGTTTGCCTCGTGTCATTATATACAACACAAGTGTTTATCGCCATAATCTACTTTGACGTTAATGTGCAACGTGACTGAAATATTTTCCAGTTAGTTGTTCCCATCCCTGCTGTGTAGTAATTGAATATCTGGAAAACGTCTAGCTGCAGCATCCATGGTCTCTTCATCCGACTAAAAATGTTTTCCAGCCACTAGTTTCTTTGGGATGGTTGGTGGGAACCATCTCTTATGTCCGGACAAGGACGTCGAATCAGCGAAGAACTGTGGTAGCATCCCTCACAATGCATCGGAAACAGAACTGTCCATCGCAGATAGTTTAGAATTTTATCGTGAGAGCAAATAAACGACGACTGTTTACAATACAATTCCTAACCGCAAGGTACGTAAAATGTAGCTCGTTGATTATGGTCAGTTAGCGGTGATATTCATGGATGAGACAACGGACACGGTATAAATAGGCGCCGAACAAGTGATTGTAGATACGTTGATTATGTGGTGATTCATGACTCGCGGTAAAGGAGTCAAATAAGGTGAATTAGTGAACACGATGAAGGAGCTATAGTAGCTACAGTGAACTGAAGAGACGAGTTCAGTTATGATCTACATCTACATCTGCAAACATACTCTGCAAGCAACTTTAAGGTCATGGCGGAAGATATCACGTACATCTGTTACTAATTTCCATCAACACTCCACTACCAAATAGAGCGAGGGGAAAACGACTGTCAGTAAGCGCTCTGACGAGAACAAATCTGTATCTTATCTTCGTGGTTTTCACGCTAAATATGCGTTGACGGCGGTAGAATCGATCTGCATTCGGCCTAAAATGCTGAGTCTCTGAATTTCCATAGTAGAGCCTCGCGAAAAGAGCGTGGTCTTCCCTCCAATTATTCCCATTAGATGAACTAGGTTTTCCCAAAGTTTTCCCAACAAAACGATGTCGACCATTCACCTTCCCTTTTACCAACCTGACTTATTCATTTCATATCATAGCGCTTTGCCACGTTACGCCGAGACATTTAATTGATGTGACAATGTCAAGCAGCACATTACTAATGCTGTGTTTGGACGTTACAAGATTGTTTTCCCTACTCAATCATTTTCAACATTTATAGCGAGCTGCCATTCATGACACTAATCACAGGTTCTGTCTATGTCATCTTGTATCCTCCTAAGGCAACTCATCTTCTCGTTTGCCACATCGTCATCAGCAAGTATTACCCTGTCAGTCAAATCATGTATGTATATGCAGAACAAGAGCAATCCTATGACACTTGCCTGTGATACCTGTGACGACACCATTCTCTGTGATGAACACTCGTCGTTGAGGACAACGTATATTTCAAAAGTCTTCAAACCACTCACGTGTATGGGAACTTAATCTGTATGCTCGGCCCATCGTCAACAGTTTGTAGAGGGGCACCATCTCAAACGCTTTCCGGAAACTTACGAACATAGAATCTGTCTAAGCTGAGTTTTGCACGACCGATTTTTTCTGTATCCATGCTGATTTGGGGATAGAAGTTTTTTTAATTGAAGGAAATTTCTTGTATTTGCACTCAGAATGTGTTCGAGAAGTCTGGAGCAAACCAACGTTAAGGATATTGGTCTTTCTTTCATAGACGAGTCGCCTTGCAAAACGCCGCATTTATGTAAATGAATTAACCTGGGAAGAGACACACCCTTCAGACTCAACGCTGAAGTAAAGGGCGCAAATGGACTGATGTTGTATAGTGGCCTTAACAATGAATTTTAAGATGGGGAATTTGCATACCATTATTAAAAAATTATTTAACGTCTGGTATAAAGATATGAAGGAACTCTTTATTTCGTTATAAATGAAAGCATTAAAATGAAAACACATATGAATCAATCTTGAAATCACCAAATTTACAAGCATAGAGTTTAATATTAGACTTAGAAAACTGAAACTATGGCGTGATGAAGTTACCCTGAGGGTTGCTAATAATCACACACATGACTTTATGGAACATATCTCAACCACCCTACACTCCAATGACAGTTAGTGTTTGATTGGACAGAAAAGCAAGGAAGCCTATGCGTTTGATGCGCTGAAAACTGCAGGGCAGTTGATTCCGTCATGAACCTGAATTATGAATTTCGGAATATCCTAACATACCGTGGCTGATAGCTAAGCTCACCATAATCTTCAGTTTAAAATGTGCAGAACAGTGTCACCGGATCTGGCTACCGTGGAGTAAGATATTAGAGTCGTTATTCCGATTACTCGAACTCTGGTCCACAGTCAGCTGATCCACATCAGAGCACAGCCTGCAGAGAGTCGGTGGGCTTAGCGCCAATCCCTGCAACGATGTCGCCTCTCAAAGTCAGTAAGGAAAGAACTTGCTCTGTCTTCCCTCCAACAAAATCTCGACCACCAGTCCCTTAAAAATTTGCATCTGCCTGCTAATAGCGTAATTGTTTCTTTGACAAAATACCCCCACAAGAAAAGGTCAAATGCTAAGAAACAAATGAACTCAAATTCCTCCTCTCTATTCTAAGAAACCTCCTTCTACTTGTTACGTCCTCGTCGTGCCACATCAATTTCTTTAACTTATGTTCTCTCACCCAGCATCTAACCTCGCTTCACAGGCGCTGGAAAGAGCTAAAAAATGTGCTCAAGGCTATTCTGCGCAAATTCTGCGGCATCTTCTGAACCTACAGTCTGTCAAAGTTGTTTGGTCACTTTTTTTTCCGAAAGCTAGAAGGTGTTTCTTTGCTGTGTGCACTTTTCCTCAAAGAGTTCCATCACTCAGAACTGATGCTTTCTGCTTGGCCATGTGTCATAAACAAACCAATTCCAGGGGGCAGGTATGACGTTCACCGAGGCAACTTTCGCTCTCACAAAGACCTGCTATACGTGAAGCTTCCCCTAGGCCGTACTTTTGCTGTGCCTGTGACTCCTGTCCCTTCTCATCAATGCTTAATGATTCTAAAGCCCATCCATAAAAACAGTGAGTATAGCCAGCATCCGATTAAATTATAGAAAGTTAAAAAATAGCATACAATCACTGTAATCTCATTAATGTGTCAAAACGTTTGTATTAAGAGAGTCCCTCCAGTCAAATTACACTCCTGGAAATTGAAATAAGAACACCGTGAATTCATTGTCCCAGGAAGGGGAAACTTTATTGACACATTCCTGGGGTCAGATACATCACATGATCACACTGACAGAACCACAGGCACATAGACACAGGCAACAGAGCATGCACAATGTCGGCACTAGTACAGTGTATATCCACCTTTCGCAGCAATGCAGGCTGCTATTCTCCCATAGAGACGATCGTAGAGATGCTGGATGTAGTCCTGTGGAACGGCTTGCCATGCCATTTCCACCTGGCGCCTCAGTTGGACCAGCGTTCGTGCTGGACGTGCAGACCGCGTGAGACGACGCTTCATCCAGTCCCAAACATGCTCAATGGGGGACAGATCCGGAGATCTTGCTGGCCAGGGTAGTTGACTTACACCTTCTAGAGCACGTTGGGTGGCACGGGATACATGCGGACGTGGATTGTCCTGTTGGAACAGCAAGTTCCCTTGCCGGTCTAGGAATGGTAGAACGACGGGTTCGATGACGGTTTGGATGTACCGTGCACTATTCAGTGTCCCCTCGACGATCACCAGTGGTGTACGGCCAGTGTAGGAGATCGCTCCCCACACCATGATGCCGGGTGTTGGCCCAGTGTGCCTCGGTCGTATGCAGTCCTGATTGTGGCGCTCACCTGCACGGCGCCAAACACGCATACGACCATCATTGACCCCAAGGCAGAAGCGACTCTCATCGCTGAAGACGACACGTCTCCATTCGTCCCTCCATTCACGCCTGTCGCGACACCACTGGAGGCGGGCTGCACGATGTTGGAGCGTGAGCGGAAGACGGCCTAACGGTGTGCGGGACCGTAGCCCAGCTTCATGGAGACGGTTGCGAATGGTCCTCGCCGATACCCCAGGAGCAACAGTGTCCCTAATTTGCTGGGAAGTGGCGGTGCGGTCCCCTACGGCACTGCGTAGGATCCTACGGTCTTGGCGTGCATCCGTGCGTCGCTGCGGTCCGGTCCCAGGTCGACGGGCACGTGCACCTTCCGCCGACCACTGGCGACAACATCGATGTACTGTGGAGACCTCACGCCCCACGTGTTGAGCAATTCGGCGGTACGTCCACCCGGCCTCCCGCATGCCCACTATACGCCCTCGCTCAAAGTCCGTCAACTGCACATACGGTTCACGTCCACGCTGTCGCGGCATGCTACCAGTGTTAAAGACTGCGATGGAGCTCCGTATGCCACGGCAAACTGGCTGACACTGACGGCGGCGGTGCACAAATGCTGCACAGCTAGCGCCATTCGACGGCCAACACCGCGGTTCCTGGTGTGTCCGCTGTGCCGTGCGTGTGATCATTGCTTGTACAGCCCTCTCGCAGTGTCCGGAGCAAGTATGGTGGGTCTGACACACCGGTGTCAATGTGTTCTTTTTTCCATTTCCAGGAGTGTATTTATCACGAGATAAAAAGAAAAGAGAGGAGACTAATAGCTTGCAACTTTTCAGAACGTCCCGCTAGCACAAACACTTTTTGCCAGAGGTGCCCCTCTGAATAGGTAGAGGGGCAAATACAACAAATATTTAAACAATGAGCACTACCTAGCGATGGTGTCAGGTTTAACTAGGTGACAACCAATTCCAGTGGCTCTAAAAACGATCAAATAAAAGGAATCTCTGAAAACTAGGATGTGGAAGCAAAGTTTCTAAAAATCAAAAGGAAACACATTCATCTAGATCGTGACACATATACCCTTATACGTAGTCAAGTTACTGAAGGCGAATCCTTGGTAATCAGTGCATTTAAAATGCGAACATTTAATGTTCGTCTGGTCATATCACTCACCCCTCTACCAAGACCGGATTTGAAATCATCTTATGTAATTTTGCCACTATGCCCTTCATTCCCTGATAAGTCTATAAGTGATAAGGCAAAAACATTAACTGACTGGAGGTGCACTTAGTCCAAACAGGTGCAGTGTTAATCCCTAATGTTATATCAATGTTCATACAGAAAATACTTTTGTCACAAGATAACTAAACTGTTTGTTGAAATAGATGCTATTATTTTCTTCAGGTCATCTCCCTGAGTAAATGCATAAAAGTCGCTAATGATATACTAATCGAATATTTAAGTCATCATAATGACGCTGAAATACAACTATGTTATACATAAATATTGTCATATAAGACTTGAACGAAAACACATGAAACAAGCACCTTGGCATATATTCTGATAAGTTAAAACATCATTACCATTGCACACCGCGACGTTGTATGTCAGCGGCACGTGACGCAGTAACAAAAGTAGGTAAGCGGAGCAGACACGGACGGGGGATCACTCTAGCGAAGATATGGGCTGAAAATTCGTAAATACATTGAGATACGTGACTTTGACAAAGGGTACATTATTATTAAGCAGAGCTTGTGAACGAGTACCTCGAAAACGGCGAAGTTGGTCGAATGTTCACGTGCTACAGTAGTGAGCATCTACGGAAAGAGGTAAAAGAACACTGAAACTACCACTAGGTGCTAAATGGTTGGGCGTCCACGACTATTCACAGAACGTGGGGTTCGAAAGCTTGTCTACCTTCTAAAGTAGGATAGATGGTGATCTGTGGCATCTCTGCCGAAAGAGCATGATGCTGGTGCACGCGTATGTGTTTCGTAGCACATTGTTCGTCGCACATTGTTGAACATGGTGCTCCGTAGCAGGCCACCACTACATGTTCTAATGTTGACGCCAATTACGATTGCAGTAGGCACAGGACCATCGGGATTCCACCGTCGATCAATGGAAAACCGTCACCTCTGCAGGTGAATCACAGTTTTGCTGCACTAGGTCGATGACTGTCTCCGCAAACATTCAGAACGTTAGCGCGCCACGAACGCAGGCTGGTGGCACCAATGATATGCTATGCGAGACATTATCCTTCACATGCGTGGGACCTGTGGTAATAACCGAAGTCACGCTGACAGCTGCGAACAACCTGCGACCCTTGATGCTTGATGTCTTCCCCGACGACAATGTCATCCTTCAGAGGTGTAACTGTCCACGCCTCGGTGCCAAAGGATGATAAAGTGGTTTGAGGAGCACTATAGTGAACTCACATTGATGTCTCGGCTATCAAATTTGCCTTATGTAAATCCTATGGAACCCATCTGGATCGCTATCGGGCGTCATCATCGCGTACGCGAAAGAGCGGACCGTTAGTTACACGAATTACATGACCTGTGCGTAGACATCAAGTTCCACATACCTCCAGAAACCTAGGAACAAACTGTTGGATTCCTGATACGTAGAATCGGTAATGTATTTTGTTCCAAAGATTGACTAACAATCTATTAAGCAGGTGGTCCTAATGTTTTAGCTCATCAGTGTACTGAGAAATTCCCTGTGGTCTGGGCATTTATTTACTCGTACTCCCGTCTTCGTTTACTTCATCCCCTCCTTTCTGCTGTGTCTGTCCATCTCATCCTTCACCCTCACTATCTGTGTCTCCCTCCCCACTCTGTTGGTCCACCCTCTCCACCCCACACCCTCCAGGCCACTCTCTGTCCATTTGCTCTTCCCTCCTACCTTCTGTCAGTTTCCTCCTCCCACCTCTCCTTGTTCATATGTTCATTCCTCTCTGCCCATCTGCTCCTTCCCTCTCAATCCATCTCCTCCTCCTCATCTCTCTAAGGCCATACCTTATTTCTCCTCCTGTTCCTTCCCTATATCTCCTTCTCCCCTCTCTCTCTCTGTCTCTACTTGCCTACCCTCTCTCTTTACTTTCTACTGTTTCCTTTCCTCATTTACTTCTCTCGTTTGTGTCCATTTCCTCCTCATCCCTATTTATCTTCCTCTCTCTGTCGTTCATCTCCTCCTCTGCTCTTCTCACACATGTTACCAGCAAACCTCAGAAGGAGATTGCAGGTTCTTATACCAACAACATTTTGCTCTGGAGAGTTAGGAGGAGCTTTCTGTCTGTTGTTAGCATGCGCACATGTCGCATGTGTTTCACATATACTTCACACCTTTTCACATGCATATGTAGGGAATTTCGCACTGTAGTTTCGTTTCCGTGGAGCTCTATGTTTATGACGTCATATCCATTGAGCTATGTGTCATACAATGATATAACGTTACAGGCATGTCCAGTGGTATATGAGGATGCAGTCTGAGAAATGTGTTGCGAAAAGAGTTCGTAACACAGAAATATGAAATTTAAATGCCATGCATCATGCGACAGTTTTTCACGCATCTCAATGTGTCTGATGTATTGTCTGATTTGTGTCATACAGTGATATATTTTTTCAGCTACGTTAGGGATATATGTGAATACTGTCTGTGTTTTAAATAGAGTTAGTAGTGATGAAGTAATAAACTGAAAGGTCATGCCTGATGCTGTAGTGTCACATCATTAACAGCGAATATGTAGTAAGCGATAAACCTATTTCCCTTCTTTACGTTGTGGTGTGTGTCAGCTAGTGTTTCAGATTAAGTCACGATGTGCTTTCATTCTCAAATGCTAGATGAATATGGTGTGGATATATGTTCATGGTGAGCAATGCTCTTTTTCACCACCACCCCTTTGAGAGGTTACTGGTTCATACCCCCACAGTGGTTCTTTCTAGGCAATTAGTGATTATGTATACGAAGTTTGGCTGTAACTGATCCAGTGGTTTAAGAAACATTGTGTTCTGTCCTACTACTACTGTCTTGTCTCACTGTCACTGTCTCCTTCTTTCTCTCTCTTACTGCTACTGTCTCATCCATTTCTTGCATTACTGCTTTCTCTTCCTCGTTGTCTTTGTCGTAGATTCTGTCTCTCATTACCATTGGCTCTCACTCACTTCTGCTTTCTCCTTCTCTTTATTCCTCTTCCATTTGCACTGCCTTCTTCATTTTTTTCCCTTGCACTGTTCTCTCATGGTGAGCTATGAGTCATTGCCAATGTGTCCTTCCCTTTCTCTCAGAATGAAATTATCTCCTTCGTTCTTTCTGTACCACTGTCTACCATCTTCCAGAATTCATTACTTTTCTGCCTCTCTCCTACTGGGAGTGTCTCCTCCTCTCTCAAAATAAAAGAAGCAGGAATACGCTCAAATGACTAACTTTTTGGGAAAATTTTAAACTCTGTTGAGGAAAGTAGAATGAGAACTGCTACCCATTTTTTTCAGTTGGTATTCTAAATGGGGATGTATTCACCTTTGTTGCCCTTCTTTTACCTTGTACAGCAGGGCATGTCACTCATTTGAAAGTTACTTCATTGGTCAGTAAAATTATGATATTTTACTTATGTGGAATGCAAATAAAACAAAACTAATTTTACAGTTCAGACCACACTTTACATGCCAAAAAATTTTCTTGTGCTTCAAGTCTACAACATCAGAACTATTCTTATGATAACAGTTATTTAATAAACAACATTTTTGCCTCACACCGGATTTTATGTGCATAATTAACGGGTGCAAGAAGGATAAATTTGAATTTCTCTATCCCTGTGAAAATTAAGATATCAATAAAATTTTCGAGTTTGTTATAGATCGAAATCTTAGGAATACATCGTAAAAACTACATCCATTAAATTTCATTGTAACTCCTGGCACTATGCCACTTCCTACACACAGGGAACCTGTCATACTCGTACAACATGGATCAGTGTTACACACAGTGACTGTTCGATCTAGATTAGTACAGAACAGTCAAATCCTCACATGCAATAGCTACTTGACCTGCGTCCATATCTTGTATTTTACTCCTAGAGGAGTTTCATGTAGCTAATGTGGTGCATGTCAACATATTTTCTGGATTTAATTATTACCATCTCGAATGCATTTTCATGAGCATTTCTTCTTATCCTCAATAGTCCAATATACACAGAAAAGACTTTGTGACATAATCCCTTTTGTTTGTTTGGAAGTCAGAAACATTGTACTAGGAATTTCTGACCTATCAGTATTCTTGCATTCTAGCCGTGTTGTCGGCAAGTTCTTTTCTTTTCAGGCCTGAACCTTGACCATATTTTTATGTCCTCTCTGCTGTGACAATGTGACTAAGAATTCTACCTTAACTGTTCCAAAACACGATTTATATTTGTTACCAGCCCACACCACGATTCCTCACAGAAATCAGCGGCGCATTTACAATTCTGTTATGGTATTTCCATTATTTTTCTGCTGTTAATAGATCGTCAGCATCACTTTCACATGGTGATTCAATGACTGGCTGAGGATCCTGTCTTATCTGCAAACAAAGGCCACAAATGATATGCTCATTACAAATAAGTGGCTACAGAACTGATATATGTATATTGTCTGCATGAAGAATGTAACTGTACCTGCCAAAAACCCAATCCTAGGTCTATGGAGGAGAAACTTCCACCCTGTGAAACTATTGTAGTAATTGTTTGAGTTGTCTTGGACTGTCTATCTCTCTTGCAGTTGACTTACTTGTATCGATTTGTTGACAATGTGGAAAATATAAAAGCACAAATCTTTTTTATCAACCACCTGCAATGGACTATTATAATTCAAATCAGCTACTTCAGCCACTCCATCGATTAACACTCTCCGCTATCTGAAAACATCTTGTCTGTAGACAAATGCAAGTACGAAAAATTTGTGATGGTATTTACCTTAAACTTTGCTTTTGTCATTCTTCAGTGAAAGGCTTCTCTGTATACTACATGTTCCATTTCTTATGAACTATTGCTTTGAGGTTGTTCCAGCTGTTCATTAAATTTATGGTTTCCACCTCCCCTTCCTGGCATTGTCTCCCTTGGTGATAATCCTGGCTTCCTTTTATTTTTCCACAATTTTTATGTTCAATTCATAATTTCAAATAACTCACTGGGTTGTGTTTGAAAAACCTGCACGTTGAAATGGATGTGTACCTTCGTTCCTTTTTGCAAACTCATCTTCCCTCATTCAGTTCTAATTCTGCTCGATTATCATTCGTAAAGTCTATGCCTATTATTACATCAATGGTCAATTTAGGTTCCACCATGCTATTTCTTGTTAGAGTAAGTACTTTTCAAAAAACTCTAGTCTACATTATTGATTTACTTCTTGAATTTGCCCACTATAGCTTGTATTATTCTTGTTTTCTTGAGTGACAGCAGAGGCCAAGCGAAACTCTTGGGACATCTTTGAAATATTGACTCAGGTATCTCTGAAATTAGGCTCTCACTGCTGAGTGTCCCTTTCTAATTGCACATCTGCCAACATGACTTTAATCACTGGGTAAATATCCTGTGTTGTGTTACTTCCTTTTCCTCTAAAAGCATGTCTGAGGCATCATCTTACTTAAGAAAATTTATTTGAATGATTCCAACACACTACGCAGGTGTTACAGCAGTCTCTCCCGCTGTATATTTAACCTCTGTAGCAATGAGCTAGCACTAAACTGGTTTTCCTAGGGTTAAGCAATCTAATTTCGATGAATTCTCTCCCTGTCTCCATTTGGTGTGGGTCTGTTCTGCATGAACTGCTGACCACTGTTACGATTACGATTGCTGTTCCAGTCTCTTCTCGATAGTGAGTGATTATGAAAATGATTTCCTCCTCATGATGTTCTGTTGTAATGATAGCATCCCCCAAATAATTCATTCCCGTTACTACACATTTATTGTTACAGCAGTATGGATGCCAGCTGAAATTACTTTTTGGTGCTCTCCTTCTTTCCTTGTCGGTGTCTGCAAACTCATTGCGTCCTTTATTTCTTTTACCTCAGGCATATGTCACATGATTCATGGGTTTTCCCAGGAATTTTCCACACGATTTGGATTTCACATAGAGCTTCAGAAAATAAAAGATCTTGAACTTCATATGTCTCTCATTCGCTCTCTCAATCATTTCCATGCACTGACATAACAAAATATAACTGTATATTAATTTTAAAAGGTTCCAATAATGACAAATAAAAATTACAAACGTTATAAAATGAAAAATTGTAGTTAATTTGTTTTTAGGAGTTGAACTTCTTCTAATATCCCATATGATGTTGAAAATTAATCTATTGCCATTACTAGATCAGTTTTGAAGCACCATATGGTTTTTTGTGATTTTTAAGTAAAGTTTTCTATTCACCAATCTATGACTAATAACAAACTAAATTCTGGAAATTATCGTTTTTACCAATAACAAAAAGTAATGAGTAAAATTTCAACAAAATCCGAGAACAGCCAATGTAGTTTATTTAGGTTCATAAGGAGTATAAACATTCGTAGCATTCTACTGGCAGGCGGAGTCACTGCCACTGGCGGCATCTGATATAGGTGCGTCAGCTGTGATGTAAGAAAAGAAAAAAACTAACGAATTTCCTTCAGCCTTTGCCACTCCGCCCAACCTGCAGACTGCTGTCGCCTGAAGTTGACATTCCTGTCTCTGTCATTGTATAAGCTTGCTGCAGCACCCACTCGTTCTCGGTGCCTTCCTCTAAAATTACTAATTCTTTGCACCCCTAATCTGTTCACATGTACCTCGCACCTGTTCTCATTTTGTCTAATGGGTGGCCTAAAATCTCTCCTCCATAAGCAGATTTACTTATCTTTCAAGAAAATCAATCAATAAATTTTACAGTATCATCTGTGGGTACTGAAATGATCTTATTTCTCCAGCATAAGGGAAATGTGTGGTGTCACCGCCAGACACCACACTTGCTAGGTGGTAGATTAAATCAGCCGCAGTCCATTTAGTTCATGTCGGACTCGCGTGTCGCCACTGTGTGATCGCAGACCTAGCGCCACCACAAGGCAGGTCTCGTGATACGAACAAGCACTCGCCCCAGTTGTATGAGGACCTACCTAGCGACTAGATGTACGAAGCATTTCTCTCTCATTAGCCGAGAGACAGAATAGCCTTCAGCTAAGTTAATGGCTACGAACTAGCAAGGCGCCATTAGCCTTACAGTGATTGTAATTAAAGTCTCCTGTGTATAGTCAAGAGCGATGTACCACAATGATTGATTAAAGATAAGTATTAATCCAGCTACGTACTTTTCTTCATAGCATTAATTACGTAGCCTGTTCCAGTACTTGACGCCCGTCGGCGTGTGTGTGTACGCGTGCCTTTCTTTCGGCTACCCGTCACTGTGGACTGGCTGCCTTGTCAGTCCACTTCATTGGCGACGAGTTAAAGTATTCTTTCTGATTGCTTACATTTACTCGTGTCATGGCTTCGCCAGATGTACTGTCCGAATTTTATCGCTTGCAGAATCAGCAGACGCAGGCGTTATTGGATGCCCTTGGACAGCTCGTCCAGGGTCAACGTGCCATTCAAACCGATGCGGCCGCCGCCGCTTCACCGGTACCGCAGCCACAACCTGCCGTTGCACCGCCTTTTAGGCACTACGACCTGACCCACGAGACTTGGCAAGAGTGGTCCCGTCAGTTTGCCTTCCACCTCGCCGCATACAGAATTCAAGGTAATGAGCAGCAGCCGTTTTTGCTTTCTTGTGTCGGTGTGTCCACCTACCGTGTGATAGTGAAATTGTTTCCCCGACGCGACGTAGCAACTCTGTCCTACGAGGAAATTTTGTCTGCATTAGATGCCTATTTCAAAGAAACAGTTAACGTGGTTGCAAAACGGTATACGTTTTTTCGTACAAAACGTACGGCCGGTCAAACTAATAGGGAGTGGGTAGCAACATTGCAAGGACTTACTAGGGACTGTGCCTTTGACTGTGGCTGTGGTCTTTCTTATTCAGATACAATGGTACGTGATGCAATTGCACAGAACGTTTCTGATGTTCGCATACGGGAGCAAATATTGAAACTAGTTAATCCCTCCCTTCAACAAGTGATAGACATATTGGATAGACAAGACACACTTGACTGTGCTCAGGACTCTTTTGAAACTTCGCCAGCAGTGTGTAACATTAACCGGCCCGCCGGGCGAGCTGCGTGGCCCGGTCAACTGCCCTCGCGCAAACAAGCGCAGCTGCCGCCGCGCTTTAAACCAGGTGTGCCGCGCCAGCACACAAATGTCGTGAAATCATGCCCACAGTGTGCTACTAGACATTCGCGTGAACATTGCCCGTCACGCCAAGCTATTTGCTTTTTCTGCAATCGGAAAGGACATGTTCAAAGTGTTTGCCAGAAAAAGCTCCGATCAGACAATCACAATCATTCCAGGCCCTTTGCTTCACGCCGGAATCGAACCAAGGACACTCAGGATCGTGGACCTTCGCCCATGGACATTCATGTCGTTAATTCCACTTCGTCCAGTGACACTTTCTCTAACAGTGACTGTGTTCGTCCCACAAAATCTGTGCGTCGACGTCGCCGGAAATCACGTCAATTAGCAAGTGATTCTGTACAAGTGTCTGTTCCTATTGCACAAAACAGTCGCTCTTGTCGTCAGCAAGACAATAAACTTTTTGTGGACTTCGACTTTGAAGGCAAAGTGATACCATTCCAGCTCGATACAGGAGCTGCAGTTTCATTGCTCAATCACGACATGTACAAACAACTGGGCGCACCTCCGTTGCGTGCCGCACATGTTAAGTTACATAGTTATTCAGGACAGACAATACCTGTGTTAGGACAGTGTACTCTTTTTGCAACATATAAAGGACAAACAAAACTTGTGTCATTTTACGTTCTTCGTTCTTCTACGGCAGTGAACTTGTTTGGTTTAGATTTATTTCAGTTGTTTAACATGTCTATAGTAAATCAGGTGCTATCAGTGTATCAAACTGTGCCTTCAGACAGTGTTTCTCGCTTATGTGACGAATTTGCAGACATTTTTGCACCAGGCTTAGGTTGCGCTAAAAACTATGTAGCACATTTGAAACTGAAGGTCAACGCGCAACCGAAATTTTTCAGAGCGCGCAATGTTCCCCACGCATTGCGTGATGAGGTCGCAAGAACATTAGACGATTTAGAATCACAGGGTGTAATTGAACGTGTGCAAGCTTCTCTCTGGGCCTCACCCTTAGTAATTTTGCCAAAACCTTCCGGCAAATTGAGACTTTGCGTGGACTTCAAGGCCACAGTGAATCCACAACTAGTGACTGCTACTTTTCCTTTGCCCCGCCCGGAAGATCTTTTTGCTAAACTGTGCCCGGGAAAATATTTTTCGAAGTTGGATCTAGCCGATGCGTATTTGCAAATACCTGTGGACGACGAATCCCAGCGCGTATTGGTGGTTAACACGCATCTTGGATTGTACAGGTTCGAAAGACTGCCGTTCGGGTGTGCATCCGCCCCTGCATTGTTTCAGCAATATTTACAAACTATTTGTGCGTCGGTCCCTACTGCAGCAAACTATCTGGACGATATAGTGATCTCCGGACAGACAGAAGAAGATCATCTTGCGAACCTACGAACGTTATTTCAGGTCTTGCGACACAATGGTCTTCGCTTGAGGAAGGACAAATGTGTGTTTTTTGCTCGTGACTTACCATACCTGGGCCATGTCATCAATGCCCAAGGCATACATCCGAGTCCAGAGCACCTCCGTGCCATACAAGATTTACCTTCCCCTCGCAATATGAAACAGCTACAGAGTGTGTTGGGTAAAATTAACTATTATCACAAATATATGCGCAATGCCTCTTCCATTTCAGCTCCGCTTCATCGCTTACGCCGTAAGGGTGTTCCGTTCGTGTGGACGACGGAATGCGAACGCGCCTTTCGCCAGTTGAAATCGGCGTTGCTTTCTAATACTTGCCTCACGCCTTTCGATCCTCGGAAACCCCTTTTGTTGATGGTAGATGCTTCGGATTTCGGGATCGGTGCTGTGCTTGCGCACAAAGTTGGCTCGCATGATCGCCCTATTGCCTTTGCGTCCAAATTGCTCTCGTCTGCGCAAAGAAATTACTCACAGATAGAGAAAGAAGCTTTGGCTCTCGTGTTTGGTGTTACTAAGTTCCATGATTTCTTGTATGGTCGTCACTTTACCATCATCACAGACCACAAACCTTTGACATCGCTTTTTCATCCGAACAAGCCTGTACCTCCGCGTACAGCGCAGAAATTCATTCGCTGGTCTATTTTCCTCTCGCAGTACCGCTACGATATCTTGTATCGGTCCACTGCTAAGCACGGAAACGCCGATGCGTTGTCCCGTTTGCCTGTTGCTGAGGATAAAGCATTCGATTCTTCCGAACTTGCTTGCATGTTCATTGATTCGGAAACCGATGAAGTGGTCGAATCGTTTCCGATTGAATTTAGTCGTGTAGCTACAGCCACAGCTGCTGACCCTGTCCTTGCTACTGTTTTGCGTTTTGTTGCTACGCAATGGCCTTTGTCAAAGTCTCGGATCAAGGATCCGTTGGTTCGCCGATTTTTTGCTCACAGGGAGAGACTTTTTGTTCGACGTGGTGTTTTGTTGTTGCGTTCTGATAATGATCAGTCCCGAGTCGTGGTCCCACGTTCGTTACAGTCCTCTGTCTTACGGCTTCTTCACCAAGGACATTGGGGTATAGTGCGAACGAAACTACTTGCTCGTCATCACTGTACTTGGTTCGGAATCGATGCTGCGATTACGAATATGTGTTCTTCTTGCCCGGCGTGTGCCGCACAACAATCCGCACCGCCGCGGAAAGTCTTTGCATTGCCAAAAGCCACTTCCCCTTGGCAACGCTTGCACATTGATTTTGCTGGTCCATTCTGGAATGCTCGATGGTTGGTTCTGGTAGATGCCTTCAGTAATTTTCCTTTTGTTGTCCGGATGTCTTCCACGACGTCCTCTGCCACCATACAAGCGTTGTCTGCTATCTTTTGTATTGAAGGTCTTCCGCAGACTGTTGTTTCCGACAATGGCCCACAATTCATGTCCTCAGAATTTCAGTCATTCTGCCAGGCCAATGGTATTCAACATCTGACATCCGCGCCGTTTTCGCCTCAGTCAAACGGTGCCGCTGAACGATTGGTCCGGACTTTCAAGTCACAGATGTTGAAATTGAAAGAGTCGCATTCTCGGGAGGACGCATTGTTGCTCTTTTTGTCTTTGTATCGCTCTCAGCCCCGAGATGGTCGCTCGCCGGCTGAGTTGCTCCATGGTCGTCCTCATCGCACCTTGATGTCTTTGCTGCATCCGCCGCATCAGGTTCCTGTGCAGCGGCAAACTCCTGCTTTTGCTCCAGGCGACGTTGTATTTTATCGCAACTATCGAGGTTCACGGCGTTGGCTCGCAGGGCGCATTCTTCGCTGCCTCGGCCGCGCGATGTATTTGGTTTTGGGGGCCTCTGGTGAGGTGCGTCGGCATCTCAATCAGCTGCGCCTCTGTCGTCGCACGGGTTCTGCCGCTCCCCGTCTGCTTTCAGCGACGGTGCCGTCCGGTCAGCGCCCTGGGGACCCATCTACAGGCTCGCCTCATCCCCAGGTGTTACCGACGATGCCTTCCATTTTGCCCCATGGCGACGCGCCGCCGCAGCAGCCGCCGCCGCCGCCGCCGCCGCAGCCGCCGGTCCTCCGGTCGGCGCCGCCCGCATTCGACACTTCGCTGCAGCCGCCAAGCGCCTCCCAGGGTCACGCGCCGCCCATCGCTTCCCGTGACCAGCTGTCCTCCGCCATGGAACTCCCGCCCGCTCCGGACCACATGACGTCATCGCGCGTCGGCCAGCCCGACGCAATGGAGGTCGACCCTTCGGCCCCTCCTGTTTCTTTACGGGCGCATACACCGCATGTTGACGTGCACCCTGGACTAGTTTTTCAGGCGTTTCCTAGATCCCCTAGGACCGAATGGCCGGGTGCGGGTGGCACAGCCTCGCCTGTTGTTAGGCTCCCCACCTCATCGCATACGTCAACATGGGGTCCTCCCCACGGCGGGCGGCAGCCTTATCTCACGACCGTTCGCCGATATGCGGGGGAGGAATGTGGTGTCACCGCCAGACACCACACTTGCTAGGTGGTAGATTAAATCGGCCGCGGTCCATTTAGTTCATGTCGGACCGCGTGTCGCCACTGTGTGATTGCAGACCTAGCGCCACCACAAGGCAGGTCTCGCGATACGAACAAGCACTCGCCCCAGTTGTACGAGGACCTAGCTAGCGACTAGATGTACGAAGCCTTTCTCTCTCATTAGCCGAGAGACAGAATAGCCTTCAGCTAAGTTAATGGCTACAAACTAGCAAGGCGCCATTAGCCTTACAGTGATTGTAATTAAAGTCTCCTGTGTATAGTCAAGAGCGATGTACCACAATGATTGATTAAAGATAAGTATTAATCCAGCTACGTACTTTTCTTCATAGCATTAATTACGTAGCCTGTTCCAGTACTTGACGCCCGTCGGCGTGTGTGTGTACGCGTGCCTTTCTTTCGGCTACCCGTCACTGTGGACTGGCTGCCTTGTCAGTCCACTTCAAAATGTATTTTCTACCCTCACAATAATCTCTTCTCTTTCTACATTAGTGTTCAAATAGGCCAAAATTGTGACTCATTTTCGTCTGCACATTTCCCCTGACCAGAAATTATCTAACACTTCCATTTGCTTTTCCTCAAAGAAGGCCTGTTTAAAACCTTCCACACTGTCATATTTATTTATGACTCAAGTCTGGAAAGGTAGACAGGTAACGCCAGTGTTCAAGGAAGGTAGTATGATTTCCGGAAGGCTATTGACACAGTATCACACAAGTGGCTCGTAGTTGAAATTGCGTGCTTATGGAATATCGTCTCAGTTGTGTGACGGGATTCGTGATTTCCTGTCAGAGAAATCACAGTAGATTGGTGTCAACCAAATATTTTCGTATTTGGAGGAGAAAGTTCGTGATTGGAATTTCTTAAGAAGATTCCATCACAACGAGAAACGCATTTGTTTTAATGATGTCCACCCCAAATTCTGTATCATTTCAGTGACACTCTCTCCACAATTTCGCGATAATACAAAACGTGCTGCCCTTTTTTGAACTTTTTCGATGTACTCCGTCAATCCTATCTGGTAAGGATCCCACGCCACGCAGTAGTATTCTAAAAGACGACGGAAAAGCATAGCGTATCCAGTCTCCTTAATAGATCTGTTACATTTTATGAGTGTCCTTCCAATAAAACGCAGTCTTTGATTAGCTTTCCCCACAACATTTTCTGTGTGTTACTTCCAATTTAAGTTTTTCATAATTGTAATTCAGGTATTTAGTTGAATTTACGGCCTTTAGATTTGACTGATTTATCGTGTAACCGAAGTTTAACGGATTCCTTTTAGCACTCATGTGGATGACCTCAAACTTTCAACTGCCAGTTTTTGCACCATACAGACACACGTCACATGACTCGGTGATACTTCCCAGGAATTGTCCCCACGGTTTGGATTTCACATAGATCGTCACAAAATAAAATATTTGGCATTTGGTATGTTCCTCATTCTCTCTCACAATCACTTCCACGCACAACAACATATAACTGAATATTAATTATAAAAGGTTCCCGTATTATATGAAATGAAAATTACGATCGTCATAAAATGAAAGATCTTTTTTAGGACCTGAAGTTTTCATAATAGCTTCCTGTGATGTTGAAAGTTAATCTATTGCCAATACTAGATCAGTTTTGAAATACTAGAATGGTTTTTTGTGATGTTTAGGTAAACATTTTCAGTATAATAAATAACGAAATGAAATCTGAACAGTATCGTTTTAACTATAACAAAAAAAACAATGCGTAAAATTTGAACAAAATCCTGGTGTAGCGGACAAACACCCGCGCGCGAACATCATCAATCTAGCACGCGGTAAAGAGTCAGATATCATTGTATCCGGCTCGTCGTATTTTTTAAATTATTATTACAGTCTAACCCTGCTAATGAGCACGTCCAATAACGGGTGATTCGCACAACGAGGTGAAGAAAATGGAAGAAACTGACTCGCTTACCGAACGATGCTTCGCATGAAGACTGTTTAGCATTATTTTTTTCAGTCTTCTATAACCGTTTCAAAAACCACTCTCTGGCCGGGATCGATCAATTTGGCTACTATAGATGGACACTATATAAGTCTCGCGTTCTCCTGTAAACTACCATTCTGTAAAGCAGAGGCTCCGACAACTCCGTAATCAGTCAGCCGTACTGTTGGGGCTCGGGAAAAGCGCCTTTCGTCGAAAGGATCTACACTCGTTAGTATAACATCTGTCCGGACAATCCTGACGATGCTGCAAACTTACTGCAACGATGTTACAATATCTTTTCTGCACCGGCGCATGGTAACCCTTTACCTACAAGTATCTACTTATAAATCCCAATTCTGATTTTTCGTCGTTAGCTATCACGAATTCATAAGAGATGCCCTCAATGCTGTAGCTGTGCATGCTATGAATTTCATTAACGATGATGCTAAATCTTTTTTCGACTAATTTTGAAACACAAGCATATACAAATATCTTTAGACAATTGTCTATTAAAATAAGATGTACTGTACTGTAAACAAAAACTTTCAATACCGTATTATAAATCTGTTTGAGTACTTATTTTTTTGCAATAGAACATTATGACCCATTCCACATGGTTTCCTAAGGAAAAAGGTGTTTCCTTAATGAGTGTTAATTATGAGGAAGTTTCAGGGACGAATCCAGTCATCAATGAAACGTACAACAATCAGCTGTAAAATATTCAATGAAACAAGTTTACTGTTGGCAGACAATTTATTTATCTCCACGACGCGTTTCGAAGGTTTAAAACTCCATCATCAGGTGGATCTACACTCGTTAGTATAACGTCTGTGTGTGTGTTGTGTTATGATTTTTTGGAGGAACTTGTGGCACTGTCTAGTGGAGGAACAATCACTGTTTCATAACTTGGTTTTAGGTTTCCTTTGACAAAAAACTAAACGTATGTCTAACGGTAAAAATAAAAGAAGTAAAACAGAGTACCTGCAGTGGTCACAGGTTCCTTTCACTGTGTACTGTCATATTTTGTAAACAAAGATGGCGTTCGGAAACTATTACATGCAAGGATCGCATAGCAGAAGAGAAAATATTGTCACAAAGTACAAAGAATATACATAGTAACAAAATTATTAGAGAACAATTTTTTAAAGAATTTTGGAGATGTTTGTTTTGAGGTGTCGAATAGATGCGTTGGAATAAATATTTGAGGTGATATATAAATCCAGTTTTCACAAGTTAGTATAGCTCAACTTCATACTCGTTTTATGCCAGGTAGCAAATTACAAACTTAAAGTACAATATTTATGTTGGCTACAGTGGTAAAATTATGCACAAAGAACATTTTTGGTTCAGATTGACATGTAGGGTGGAGGCAGACTGGGAGGAAAAGAAAGAGAAAGTGAAAGTGAAAGGGAGAGAGAGGGTAGAAGGAGTGATTGTATGAGAGCAAATTTCGCAAAGCAGGTGGTCTTAGGATTATATCTGTTACATGTAATAACTGACTTAAGACCGAGGTGAATGGAAATAAGGGTATGGCATCGTTGGCCGGGAGGCGCCATTCGGGGATGTTCGGCCACCAAGTACAAGTCTTATTTCATTCGACGCCACATCGGGAGGATGAAATGATGATGAAGACAACACAACACCCAGTCCACGAGCGGAGAAAATCTCCAACCCGACCCGGAATCGAACCCGGGCCCGCTTGCATGGGAGGAAAATATGTTACGACTCAGCTAAGCAGGCGGACAAGATTGAGGTAATATGTTGGTCAACGCTTTAAAATATGCAAATGGATGTACAGTTCGTGCCAGTAGTTGATGTAAACGTACTTTCAAGCTGACAGGGGGGTACAAACTGTTGATGTGATGATATATTTGTAAATGAGGTCAATCCCTTGAACGTTTGGGGGCTGTCATGGTAACATAACTTATGGTAAGCTTTAAGGTGTGGGTTTGTGTGTGTGAAAGTGTGCGGCCATTGCAAATTTAATAACGGAGGCAGTTTGTAAATATTGCCCATTTTGTCATTTAAGATTGATTCAGAATATTTTCTTTCGTGTTTGTATATTTGAAGTGTTTCAAGGACGTCTAGTTTTTTGCCTTTCGGTTGGATGTGTAGGATTCTCATACTTACGTTGCTAATATGGTGTTTTGTTTCAAGCAGGTGGGTGGTAATTTTTGTTTTTTAGTGCTGCCAATTGTTCTTTGCAACTAATCTCAAATGATATGCCTGCCTGGCTTAACGTAGAAGCAGTCGAGTCCAAACATTCAATTTTGTACATACCTGTGTGATGAAGTGGGTTTCGTGTACTGATGTTGTTAGGTAACCTCTGTCCAGTCTTCTGGTCTGTGGTAAAGGATATGCTTATGCCTTTTCGTTTGAAGACACGCACAATCTGATATGAAATGTTACCTAAAAAGGGGGCGGTATGGAAGACGACGTTTTCTTTTTGTTTCTTGTGAAGTGATTCCTTTACCACTATTGAATGTTTTAGGGTGTCTACTATGAAGCTGTTAAAACCATTTGCCATAGCTATTTGTTTTATTATTCCAATTTCTAGTTCATATTTGTCTTCAGTCTTCAGTGAGTGGTAGTTAGCTCCACTGATCATATGCCGTAATGTTGCCATTTTGTGGGCTGTGGGATTACAAGGGGAGTTGTGGATTGTAATATGTGTTGTGGTAGGCTTCCGATAAATTTCAAACATATGTCTTTTATTCTTTATTCTAATGGTGAGTCTAAAAAAATTATACTGTCATCTACTTGGCTTTTGGTGTCATCTCCTTGGTGTTCAACATATTTATTACTAATTAAGATACCATTAATTAGCGTATATAAAGTAACTCATCAGTTTAACTGTAATTAATTATATGAGATTTCCTAAGAATTTACCATACGTGAGTGTCCTATGTAGGCAACTGACGTAATGAAATAAAGTGCTGTAATTATGATTAAAGAGGTTTATGTAATTGTAACTTCCCACTAACAATTGTTTAGAGCTGTTGATCAACTTTCCTAGTTTAAATTGTTGGCAGTGACTTCAAATGCTCATCGGTTGGTTTAGGTCTGTAAATACATTTGTATATTTCATTTTGGTGAACTTTTTTTTTCTTTTTTTTCACAGAAGTACACTATGTGATCAAAGGTTTCCGGACACTAAGAAAAACATAGCTTTTATACATGAGGTGCATTGTGCTGCCACCTACTGCCTTGTATTCAATATCAGCGATCTCAGTAGTCATTAGACACCTTGAGAGACCAGAATGGGGTGCACTGCAGAAATCATGGACTTCGGACGTGGTGAGGTGATTGGGTGTCACTTGTGTCATACGTCTGTATGGGAGATTTACACACTCCTAAACATCCCTAATTCCACTGTTTCCGATGTGATAGTGAAGTGGAAACGTGAAGGCACACGTACAGCACAAAAGCACACAGGCCAATGTCGTCTGTTGACTGACAGAGACAGCTGATAGTAGAAGAGCCTTGTAATGTGTACTAGGGAGACATGTATCCAGACCATCACACAGGAATTCCAAATTGCATCAGACCCCACTACAAGTACTATGACAGTTAGGCGGGAGGTGAGAAAATTTGGATCTCATGGTCGAGCGGCTGCTCATAAGCCACACAACACAGCGGTGAATGCCAAACGACACCTCACTTGGTGTAAGTAGGCTAAACATTGAACGATTTAACAGTGGGAAAACGATGTGTGGAGTGACGAATCACGGTTCGCAATGTGGCCATCCGATGGCAGGGTGTGGGTATGGTGAATGCCCAGTGAACGTCATCTGCCAGCGTGTGTACAGCCAACAGTAAATTTCGGAGACGGTGGTGTTATGGTGCTGCCATGTTTTTCATGGAGGGGGCTGGTACCCCATGTTGTTTTGCGTGGCACTATCACAACATAGGTCTATACTGATGTTTTAAGCACCTTCTGGATTCCCATTGTTGAAGAGCATTTTGGGGATGGAGATTGCATCTTTCAACACGATCGACCACCTGTCCATAATGCACTGCATGTGGCCGTTTGCTTACACGACAATAAAATCCCTGTAATGGACTGGCCTGCACAGAGCCCTTACCTGAATCTTATAGGACACCTCTGGGATGATTTGGAACGCCGACATCGTACCAGGCTTCACCGACCGACCTCGATACTTCTCCTCAATGGAGCAATCTGTGAAGAGTGGGCTGCCATTCCCCAAGAAACCTCCCGGCACCTGATTGAACGTATGCCTGCGAGAGTGGAAGCTGTCATCAAGGTTAAGTGTCAGCCAGTATCATATTGAATTCCAACATTATGGATAGAGGGCGCCACGAACTTGTAAGCCATTTTCAGCCAGGCGCCTGGACACTTTTGATCACAGAGTGTAAGTAGTAACGAAAGCGGAGAAGAAGTGACGAGCAAAATTATGCAGCTGATCAAACGATATCAGTGGAAGACTCCAGCAGTGATGATTTTGTATGCTTATCTTCATAAAAATCACCACATTGCAGATCAGTGATTTCCAATTGAATTACTAGTGCGAGAGTTTCTATATCGACGTTAAAAGGAGATTGAAAAATATTTATATTGTTTGCAGTTACAGCAAAATCTTTAAAAAGAATTTCAAACTTTGTTTTTAAAGTACTCAAACTTTCGGCTGCGAAATCCAGAAGAAAAGCAGTCTCTGGTTGCTGACTGAATGTTTGACGTGTTTTGAAATGTATGAAACACTTTTTGTTCAGTTGAGACTAAAATAAAACAGTTCTTACAAGAAAGGCTTTGATATGAGTGTACAAATCATCCCGTATCTGGATATTTTCCTTGCAATTTTAAATTGAGGTCGGTGCTACATTTAATTAAATCGGTATAAAATGATGATCTCGATAAGCCTTCACTGTTTTCTATCTCAGCCAGAGGGCCATTCCTTTCATACAAGAAAATTTAGATTGTTGTTTGGGGCTTCAAACATCGCATCAGAGATTTTCCACAGTTACGCCATCGTAGTGGTGTACGTTATTGTAAATCTTTTCTTCAAGTTCTTTAATAAAATTGAGGCACTGACGATGGTTGAGAGCATGTGATCTTATATAGCTAACAGCTGACATGAGTTAGCTTTAAAGCTTCTGACATTTCCAGGCGTTTTCCGTAGAAACACTGTTGATGAATGATGGAACGTACAATAAATGGTTTTCATTCACCCTCATATTTTTCTCCCTTTGACATGAGAGCTACAACATCTTTATTTTTCCACACCTTTTTTTTACCACCATCACTTGTGATACATCTTAAGTTTTTCCATCAAAATTTGTTTTTCTCAATAGCATCTTCCACTCCTTTCAAACTTTCTTATCCCTGGATACTACGAACGTCAAGATGCTCTTCATACACTTCATAAGTTTTGTTTATCCCTCATATAAAATTAAGACCTGTGCAATATCTGAATTACCTGTTGGGTCATACAGAGCTAAAGAAAATCATTCTTAAGTGTTGAGTTTTCGGTCGGTATGTAATGGGGAAGTCCTGCCTGTACCTCAGGAACAGTTGATCTATTCCTTGCTGCCCGTATTTCCTTATCGAAAATAAAGTTGAGACTCATATGTCTCTGGAAAGATATAATTCCATCAGATCTTATTAATAAATCACGGCGAGTCTTTTCTGTGCTTAATCCACTTACTTAGACCATACCTGTTTAGAGCTCAAAATACAATCAACTTAAACTTTATCGGTAATTCCTCAATGTCCGTTTAAATGACGTCTGTTGTCTAAGTGGGTTGCTAACAAGTGCTCATCTCCTTTTTCTAGCATAAATACGCTTCTAGTCTTCTTGAAGTGTTTATGAACTTTAGTAACCACAGTCATTATAATGAAATCATTATCACTAATCCTTGTCTCAGTACAAGGAGTTCCCAAACATTTCCTCCGGTGGGAAACTTTGAGAATCCTGTTGCTTTCTTGGGAAACACCTTGCTTAGTTTGAAGGTTCACATTTTTAAAAAATGAAAAAAAACTTGTTCACGCAGTGATTCCTTCAATTTTAAAATCATAATTAACAACACAGAAATCACAATATTTACAAAAATAATTAGTATTGCGAAAATATCGAGAAAAAAACGCCATGTTATTAGGAGCACTTATTCAGTTTCCATGGAACAGCAGTTCTCCGTGTAACACAGTTCAGGAGAACTTGTTCTGTACTGACACAGTCGAGATGGTCAGCCCTGTTTCTAGCTACAAGGTTAAAATGTTTTGCCTACCTAGTTGTTCAAGACAAGATAACGTTCAAAAGTAGTTCACAAGGCTATCTGTTCGTCCCACTTGCAGTGAATGCATTTACTTTCCAGTCTGTATTCGATAGATTAAAGTCGCCTCCTACTACTACTGCAAGTTCTTGGTATTTCAGCACTACTGAGCGTAGGCCTTCTTTGTATCATTTTACAAGTGTTGCAGCGGAATTAGGTGGCCGGTAAAAACATCCGATAGTTAAGTTCGGCTACGTCTTCTAATCATGTCCAGATACATTCACAGTCAGGCTCAATTTTGACCTCGATAGACAGAAAAATTGATAGAGTTCCTGGTATAATTTCATAGTGAAATATGCCAGAAAGAGGAAAAGTTAAAGAAACATGATGTAGCGGACAGAAAAATTAAAGAGGAGATTAATTTAAAACTACATTGCTAGGAGTGAGGTTACAAAAATTATGAGAGAAGTGCAGCAGAAACTGGATCAAGAACAAAAATATTTAGGGCAAATGTTGGCGGAATTAACAAAGGATTAGAGGGAGACAATTTAGGCCATACATATATGAAAATGAGAATAATGATTCTTAATAACATTCGATAGTGCAGCATTCAGTAGACTGTAAACGAACATACTATAGCATATGGGAGACAGAATCGATGAAAGTAACAGCGACAGCTCTTGTTTACAAATTTTATATCATTAAAAAAAATTTTACATTAATTTTTTGTTAAAGAACAATTTTCTCAATAAGTGCGCATACAACTACTCCATTTATGGCACACTTAATCAATCAGACAATACTTATCCGAACAAACTCATGAACTGCAGCAGTATTGTACTGGGGCTGACAATGTCGATTCGTAAATTTCAGAGTAATATGAAAAAGGATGCAACTGCATTTGGAAATAATTTTTCGCTGTGGAAACAGTCAAGCTGTCGACTACATTAACAGCGCCCGACGAGTTTTACATCTTAACTTATAAAATATGCGTTATTTTGCTGTTCATTCACCATTCCCGTACAAAATACTTAAAAATAAGGTTTATTGCACTAAATTTACACAACATTCACCCAGCTCTTTCGTGGCAAAGATGTGACATTTCCAAAACCGAAAAGTTTGGGTTTGGTCACTGGAACGAAATGCAAAAGCAAATCAACTAGTAACTGCTTTATTAAATTGAGAATAAATAATGAAAATGTCCAATTACATCACAACCAACAGTCAAATTTGTATGGGAGTGTAACACTTATATCGATTAGAAGTAGGTTTATGTTATGTAACTCTGTATCTGCAATTTATGAAGTGTGTATTCTGTTTTGATTAAACTCCTTGATCTATGGCAGGAAAGTTTTCTAATGTATACATGAAAAATATTATAATAAGAGTTTGTTCATAAAAAGAAAATGTTTGTTAAAAGCTGGTTCATGCTTAGGGCAATTGTATTTGTAATACGTAAAAGCTGTAGGGAAGTCCCTCCATAACAGAAGTGGCATGGTGCGATATAAAAGGCTGGTCTGGTGGTCGAACTGAGCGGCTCCTATGTGTAAATGGTTGTAACGGCGACAGTAAAAGAAGTGGGGTTGTAGTGACAGGAACGCGGCGGGACCCACGGAGCGGTCCGCAAACAACAACACAGTGGAGAGGACGGACACGACCAATGAAGGACCTTACCACACAACAAGACCGGTAAACAGAGTTACGAAAACAAAACAAGACAACCACGTCCACTCGTAAAGAAAACACGAAAGCTGGACGTTGTGGCCGATCGGTTCTGGGCGCTTCAGTCTGGAACCGCGCGACCGCTAAGGTCGCAGGTTCGAATCCTGCCTCGGGCATGGATCTGTGTAATGTCCTTGGGTTAGTTAGGTTTAGGTAGTTCTAAGTTCTAGGGGACTGATAACCTCACATGTTAAGTCCCACAGCGCTCAGAGACATTTGAACCATTTGAAAACACGAAAGTCAATACGCTGTCTAATGCGGAGCGATTAGACTGGCAGGCTGAGCTTTTTTTTTTTCCTTTATTGTTATTTTGCACCTCATACAATGTGGGCTATCAGCGGAAAATTTTACTCCGCTCTTCAACCACAAGCAGTACAATAACAGAGAAAACCAATGAAGACAGAAAAGTAACACAATGGCGGTTAAAAAAAAAGTAGATACAATAATTAAAAAACATGAAGCCGTTCACACTCGACGAAAAACAAGAAAACTGTCGGCACTGTGCACAAACACTGATGATGTAGACGACACACGTGAACGAAGGAGCGTGGGCGGCGAAAAACACTGAATCACAAACATGACGGCACACACACGAAAAACTGATGGCGATGATCTCCGGCGCGCGAATGATCACTTAACGTGTGCGAGTCTGGGGACCTGCCAAGAGGGAAAGAAGATGGTGGGGGAGGGAGAGGGGAGAGCAGAGACGCCAATGGCAAAGGAGATTGGGGGAGGAGTGAAGGTAGGGGGATAGGAGAAGGAGGGGGAAGGAAGGGAGGAGGGAGGGAAGGGAGAGAGAAGGGAGAGAGGGTACCCTGAGGAAAAACACAGGAATTGGGAGGGGAGGATCAAAGTTTATAGGAGTGGTAGGTGGAGGGGAGGAAGGCATCATCAGGGAGGTGGAGCTGGCGGAAGCCACCTTGGGAGAGGGTAAGGAGAGTGGAAAGATGGAGAGCAGGTGGGACATGGAAATACAGGCGCGGCAGCGTACGTGGGTGGGAGAGGATGTGAGAGACAAGCAGGTGAGGGCGTTCAAGTCTACGGGAGGTGTAGAGGATCCGTATCCGTTCGAGGAAAAGGAGGAGGTGGGGGAACGGGATAAGATCGTACAGGATCCGCGTGGGGGAGGTGAGACGGATGCAATAGGCGAGGCGAAGAGTATGTCGTTCGAGAATTTGAAGGTATTTGTAAAAGGTAGGAGAGGCGCAGGCTGAGCGACAGGCAGGCGCTTAAGTACTCGATCGGTGATGCCGCTATTGGCCGCTGCAACCATGTGTTCCACTGTGGCGCCCTCATTCTAAATGCGGGCCAGGAGGCGATCGCCACCACAGCTTACGGCGCGATGGTACAGAGACCTCTATGGGTCTTCGACGTCCATGATGTTTGACGGCGGTACCAGACAAATGACACCTAGTATGTGTCTAGCCTTAGCACAGTACACTTCGATGTGCTAAGAGAGGCAATTGGAAGCTGCATTATAAGGAATATGCCTCGGGCGGGGATATGACTATCATTTGGTATTCACGGCACAGTGGAATAGTTCTAATATGTTGAAAATCCGACGTCAAGAAAAGATTTTATAGAGCATTTGTACATCAAGGGCCGTGACTACAGTTAGTGGCCATGTCGCTGCCACCAATCTTCGCCACTGCTTCAAAAACTTCATACATTCAGTTAAGTAATGTATATGGGCATGGATCAGTTAATTTGTGTGTTGATTCAATAATAACCGTATGAAACCTAAATTCGTGTCCGGAACCATATTTTCAATCCCGATCATGAACCTACTCAGGGTCCTCAACTAAGTGTTACTAAAACCGAGTATCCTGATTCAAATGAAGAAAATTATTACATTCATGTGTTTAAAAATGATTTTTTATCTAAAGTAATAAGGAGTAGTAAAAGTTAAAGCTAAAACCTACAAAAGTGAAGTTGGATAGGCTTTTGCTAAATAATCCTTAGTTTATTATAAAATATCGATTTGCAGGATTACAGTGCAAGATTTTGTAAATATTATTGTCTAGAATACCTGCTTCACAGGTGATTAAAAGACAAATATATACAAATCTTTACTGAACAGATTTACAATAGTAATGTTAGAAGTGAAGATATGCTCATTTTCAAAAATAGTTTGGGTTTGGCTTCTATCATGGATGGTTCCTTTTCTGAAATTAATGAAGCCCAGTGTTGTATTTTACTGTCTTGCAAAGTAATGTATGAACTACTCCAAGTGAAGTGAATGATTGGCTTTTAGTGTTAGTCTTTACTATTGTGATAATCACAGAATTTTGACTAGTGAAACGACGTTAGTTTATGCGTCCCCATCATGTCCTCCACCTATTAAGAAAAAACTGAACCATTGCTGTTACTAAAGAAAAATGCTGTATATGGAGGAGCTTAAACCATGTATTTATGATGTTATTCATTTTTATTTGTTTTTTCATGTCAATCAAGATAGGAACCCGTCATTTTCAAGTTTAGTTCTGCACTTCATGCAGTGACATTTCAGTATTTGATTAAGTAATGCTCTTGAGTGTGGCTGCCATTGGTATGAGTTTGGTGCAAATTTGCTCCCCATAATTTAATTGTGTGTGTGCTATTGGTAACTGTTGCTACACAGTACAGAGCGCACTGTGTCAGTTTTCATCCTGTTTGCTATTCAAAAGGGAAATCTCACCAAAAATAACTTCAATAACAAATATTCAAATTTCTCAAAAATGTGTTTCCAAGTTAATGTGCCTAATTTGGCTGGCGACCGTTCATTTTTTTCATTCATTTACGATTTTCCCACTTTCATTAACACCCAAGGCTAAAGTCCATTAGCTTTTTCTGTTAATTTCACCAAATTCGGAACTATAGTCCGATATCTTGGTCCATTAGACTCACGCGCGGTCAATCTTTGAAATACTCTCAAAAATGGTTCAAATGGCTCTGAGCACTATGGGACTCAACATCTGTGGTCATCAGTCCCCTAGAACTTAGAACTACTTAAACCTAACTAACCGAAGGACATCACACACATCCATGCCCGAGGCAGGATTCGAACCTGCGACCGTAGCGGTCACGCGGTTCCAGACTGACGTGCCTAGAACCGCACGGCCACACCGGCCGGCGAAATACTCTCAGCCGGTAACATCAGCGTGTTTCACGGCACGTTAGAGCGAAATACGTTAGTGTTGTAGGAGCCATCAGGTTTTTTTAGTGTCGCGGGATCTTCAACTTGTTTGCTAATTTAAAAAGCTGTGGTGCAGGTATGGGCAACAGACGTTACTTCCACAACTGAAAAGAGACACCACATTGCTGCGGAGTCGGCAGTCACCCACTCGTATCGTCATAGGTGTTGTCTGGCCATCTAGTCTAATCTAAACTCTGTTAATGCAAAACTCTCTTAAGTGATGATATGCCATTCAGTGAAAATCGTATTAAGATTGTGGATCGTCCTTAATCTTTAGCGTTATCAGTCATTACTTTAACACTAGGTCAATTTTGTCATTTATCCTATTTCCTAAGGCAGTGAACATTAAAAAACTAAAGCAGAGGTTGCTGCTTTAGCGCGGCGCTCTCTCGGAAGTTTGTCAGCTTTCCAATTCGTTAAGCCATTATTTATCGCTCAGGTTGTTCCTCCATTGATAACAATAGGCTGACTGCACCCCTTTCCAGTCCTCGCACCAAGTAATTCCTTTGCATTGCCGGGAATTTAAAGCAGAGCCGCTGGATGTTGATTAGACAAGCCTACTACTATTCTACCGATGCAAGTGCACTACATCTACATCTACATCTACATTGATACTCCGCAAGCCACCCAACGGTGTGTGGCGGAGGGCACTTTACGTGCCACTGTCATTACTTCCCTTTCCTGTTCCAGTCGCGTATGGTTCGCGGGAAGAACGACTGTCTGAAAGCCTCCGTGCGCGCTCTAATCTCTCTAATTTTACATTCGTGATCTCCTCGGGAGGTATAAGTAGGGGGAAGCAATATATTCGATACCTCATCCAGAAACGCACCCTCTCGAAACCTGGCGAGCAAGCTACACCGCGATGCAGAGCGCCTCTCTTGCAGAGTCTGCCACTTGAGTTTATTAAACATCTCCGTAACGCTATCACGGTTACCAAATAACCCAGTGACGAAACGCGCCGCTCTTCTTTGGATCTTCTCTATCTCCTCCGTCAACCCGACCTGGTACGGATCCCACACTGATGAGCAATACTCAAGTATAGGTCGAACGAGTGTTTTGTAAACCACCTCCTTTGTTGATGGGCTACATTTTCTAAGCACTCTCCCAATGAATCTCAACCTGGTACCCGCCTTACCAACAATTAATTTTATATGATCATTCCACTTCAAATCGTTCCGTACGCATACTCCCAGATATTTTACAGAAGTAACTGCTACCAGTGTTTGTTCCGCTATCATATAATCATACAATAAAGGATCCTTTTTCTATGTATTCGCAATACATTACATTTGTCTATGTTAAGGGTCAGTTGCCACTCCCTGCACCAAGTGCCTATCCGCTGCAGATCTTCCTGTATTTCGCTACAATTTTCTAATGCAGCAACTTCTCTGTATACTACAGCATCATCCGCGAAAAGCCGCATGGAACTTCCGACACTATCTACTAAGTCATTTATATATATTGTGAAAAGGAATGGTTCCATAACACTCCCCTGTGGCACGCCAGAGGTTACTTTAACGTCTGTAGACGTCTCTCCATTGATAACAACATGCTGTGTTCTGTTTGCTAAAAACTCTTCAATCCAGCCACACAGCTGGTCTGATATTCCGTAGGCTCTTACTTTGTTTATCAGGCGACAGTGCGGAACTGTATCGAACGCCTTCCGGAAGTCAAGAAAAATAGCATCTACCTGGGAGCCTGTATCTAATATTTTCTGGGTCTCATGAACAAATACGGCGAGTTGGGTCTCACACGATCGCTGTTTCCGGAATCCATGTTGATTCCTACATAGTAGATTCTGGGTTTCCAGAAATGACATGATACGAGAGCAAAAAACATGTTCTAAAATTCTACAACAGATCGACGTCAGAGATATAGGTCTATAGTTTTGCGCATCTGCTCGACGACCCTTCTTGAAGACTGGGACTATCTGTGCTCTTTTCCAATCATTTGGAACCCTCCGTTCCTCTAGAGACTTGCGGTACACGGCTGTTAGAAGGGGGGCAAGTTCTTTCGCGTACTCTGTGTAGAATCGAATTGGTATCCCGTCAGGTCCAATGGACTTTCCTCTATTGAGTGATTCCAGTTGCTTTTCTATTCCTTGGACACTTATTTCGATGTCAGCCATTTTTTCGTTTGTGCGAGGATTTAAAGAAGGAACTGCAGTGCGGTCTTCCTCTGTGAAACAGCTTTGGAAAAAGGTGTTTAGTATTTCAGCTTTACGCGTGTCATCCTCTGTTTCAATGCCATCATCATCCCGTAGTGTCTGGATATGCTGTTTCGAGCCACTTACTGATTTAACGTAAGACCAGAACTTCCTAGGATTTTCTGTCAAGTCGGTACATAGACTTTTACTTTCGAATTCAATGAACGCTTCACGCATAGCCCTCCTTACGCTAACTTTGACATCGTTTAGCTTCTGTTTGTCTGAGAGGTTTTGGCTGCGTTTAAACTTGGAGTGGAGCTCTCTTTGCTTTCGCAGTAGTTTCCTAACTTTGTTGTTGTACCACGGTGGGTTTTTCCCGTCCCTCACAGTTTTACTCGGCACGTACCTGTCTAAAACGCATTTTACGATTGCGTTGAACTTTTTCCATAAACACTCAACATTGTCAGTGTCGGAACAGAAATTTTCGTTTTGATCTGTTAGGTAGTCTGAAATCTGCCTTCTATTACTCTTGCTAAACAGATAAACCTTCCTCCCTTTTTTTTTATTCCTATTAACTTCCATATTCAGGGATGCTGCAACGGCCTAATATGGTGTTTTGTTTCAAGCAGGTGGGTGGTAATTTTTGTTTTTTAGTGCTGCCAATTGTTCTTTGCAACTAATCTCAAATGATATGCCTGCCTGGCTTAACGTAGAAGCAGTCGAGTCCAAACATTCAATTTTGTACATACCTGTGTGATGAAGTGGGTTTCGTGTACTGATGTTGTTAGGTAACCTCTGTCCAGTCTTCTGGTCTGTGGTAAAGGATATGCTTATGCCTTTTCGTTTGAAGACACGCACAATCTGATATGAAATGTTACCTAAAAAGGGGGCGGTATGGAAGACGACGTTTTCTTTTTGTTTCTTGTGAAGTGATTCCTTTACCACTATTGAATGTTTTAGGGTGTCTACTATGAAGCTGTTAAAACCATTTGCCATAGCTATTTGTTTTATTATTCCAATTTCTAGTTCATATTTGTCTTCAGTCTTCAGTGAGTGGTAGTTAGCTCCACTGATCATATGCCGTAATGTTGCCATTTTGTGGGCTGTGGGATTACAAGGGGAGTTGTGGATTGTAATATGTGTTGTGGTAGGCTTCCGATAAATTTCAAACATATGTCTTTTATTCTTTATTCTAATGGTGAGTCTAAAAAAATTATACTGTCATCTACTTGGCTTTTGGTGTCATCTCCTTGGTGTTCAACATATTTATTACTAATTAAGATACCATTAATTAGCGTATATAAAGTAACTCATCAGTTTAACTGTAATTAATTATATGAGATTTCCTAAGAATTTACCATACGTGAGTGTCCTATGTAGGCAACTGACGTAATGAAATAAAGTGCTGTAATTATGATTAAAGAGGTTTATGTAATTGTAACTTCCCACTAACAATTGTTTAGAGCTGTTGATCAACTTTCCTAGTTTAAATTGTTGGCAGTGACTTCAAATGCTCATCGGTTGGTTTAGGTCTGTAAATACATTTGTATATTTCATTTTGGTGAACTTTTTTTTTCTTTTTTTTCACAGAAGTACACTATGTGATCAAAGGTTTCCGGACACTAAGAAAAACATAGCTTTTATACATGAGGTGCATTGTGCTGCCACCTACTGCCTTGTATTCAATATCAGCGATCTCAGTAGTCATTAGACACCTTGAGAGACCAGAATGGGGTGCACTGCAGAAATCATGGACTTCGGACGTGGTGAGGTGATTGGGTGTCACTTGTGTCATACGTCTGTATGGGAGATTTACACACTCCTAAACATCCCTAATTCCACTGTTTCCGATGTGATAGTGAAGTGGAAACGTGAAGGCACACGTACAGCACAAAAGCACACAGGCCAATGTCGTCTGTTGACTGACAGAGACAGCTGATAGTAGAAGAGCCTTGTAATGTGTACTAGGGAGACATGTATCCAGACCATCACACAGGAATTCCAAATTGCATCAGACCCCACTACAAGTACTATGACAGTTAGGCGGGAGGTGAGAAAATTTGGATCTCATGGTCGAGCGGCTGCTCATAAGCCACACAACACAGCGGTGAATGCCAAACGACACCTCACTTGGTGTAAGTAGGCTAAACATTGAACGATTTAACAGTGGGAAAACGATGTGTGGAGTGACGAATCACGGTTCGCAATGTGGCCATCCGATGGCAGGGTGTGGGTATGGTGAATGCCCAGTGAACGTCATCTGCCAGCGTGTGTACAGCCAACAGTAAATTTCGGAGACGGTGGTGTTATGGTGCTGCCATGTTTTTCATGGAGGGGGCTGGTACCCCATGTTGTTTTGCGTGGCACTATCACAACATAGGTCTATACTGATGTTTTAAGCACCTTCTGGATTCCCATTGTTGAAGAGCATTTTGGGGATGGAGATTGCATCTTTCAACACGATCGACCACCTGTCCATAATGCACTGCATGTGGCCGTTTGCTTACACGACAATAAAATCCCTGTAATGGACTGGCCTGCACAGAGCCCTTACCTGAATCTTATAGGACACCTCTGGGATGATTTGGAACGCCGACATCGTACCAGGCTTCACCGACCGACCTCGATACTTCTCCTCAATGGAGCAATCTGTGAAGAGTGGGCTGCCATTCCCCAAGAAACCTCCCGGCACCTGATTGAACGTATGCCTGCGAGAGTGGAAGCTGTCATCAAGGTTAAGTGTCAGCCAGTATCATATTGAATTCCAACATTATGGATAGAGGGCGCCACGAACTTGTAAGCCATTTTCAGCCAGGCGCCTGGACACTTTTGATCACAGAGTGTAAGTAGTAACGAAAGCGGAGAAGAAGTGACGAGCAAAATTATGCAGCTGATCAAACGATATCAGTGGAAGACTCCAGCAGTGATGATTTTGTATGCTTATCTTCATAAAAATCACCACATTGCAGATCAGTGATTTCCAATTGAATTACTAGTGCGAGAGTTTCTATATCGACGTTAAAAGGAGATTGAAAAATATTTATATTGTTTGCAGTTACAGCAAAATCTTTAAAAAGAATTTCAAACTTTGTTTTTAAAGTACTCAAACTTTCGGCTGCGAAATCCAGAAGAAAAGCAGTCTCTGGTTGCTGACTGAATGTTTGACGTGTTTTGAAATGTATGAAACACTTTTTGTTCAGTTGAGACTAAAATAAAACAGTTCTTACAAGAAAGGCTTTGATATGAGTGTACAAATCATCCCGTATCTGGATATTTTCCTTGCAATTTTAAATTGAGGTCGGTGCTACATTTAATTAAATCGGTATAAAATGATGATCTCGATAAGCCTTCACTGTTTTCTATCTCAGCCAGAGGGCCATTCCTTTCATACAAGAAAATTTAGATTGTTGTTTGGGGCTTCAAACATCGCATCAGAGATTTTCCACAGTTACGCCATCGTAGTGGTGTACGTTATTGTAAATCTTTTCTTCAAGTTCTTTAATAAAATTGAGGCACTGACGATGGTTGAGAGCATGTGATCTTATATAGCTAACAGCTGACATGAGTTAGCTTTAAAGCTTCTGACATTTCCAGGCGTTTTCCGTAGAAACACTGTTGATGAATGATGGAACGTACAATAAATGGTTTTCATTCACCCTCATATTTTTCTCCCTTTGACATGAGAGCTACAACATCTTTATTTTTCCACACCTTTTTTTTACCACCATCACTTGTGATACATCTTAAGTTTTTCCATCAAAATTTGTTTTTCTCAATAGCATCTTCCACTCCTTTCAAACTTTCTTATCCCTGGATACTACGAACGTCAAGATGCTCTTCATACACTTCATAAGTTTTGTTTATCCCTCATATAAAATTAAGACCTGTGCAATATCTGAATTACCTGTTGGGTCATACAGAGCTAAAGAAAATCATTCTTAAGTGTTGAGTTTTCGGTCGGTATGTAATGGGGAAGTCCTGCCTGTACCTCAGGAACAGTTGATCTATTCCTTGCTGCCCGTATTTCCTTATCGAAAATAAAGTTGAGACTCATATGTCTCTGGAAAGATATAATTCCATCAGATCTTATTAATAAATCACGGCGAGTCTTTTCTGTGCTTAATCCACTTACTTAGACCATACCTGTTTAGAGCTCAAAATACAATCAACTTAAACTTTATCGGTAATTCCTCAATGTCCGTTTAAATGACGTCTGTTGTCTAAGTGGGTTGCTAACAAGTGCTCATCTCCTTTTTCTAGCATAAATACGCTTCTAGTCTTCTTGAAGTGTTTATGAACTTTAGTAACCACAGTCATTATAATGAAATCATTATCACTAATCCTTGTCTCAGTACAAGGAGTTCCCAAACATTTCCTCCGGTGGGAAACTTTGAGAATCCTGTTGCTTTCTTGGGAAACACCTTGCTTAGTTTGAAGGTTCACATTTTTAAAAAATGAAAAAAAACTTGTTCACGCAGTGATTCCTTCAATTTTAAAATCATAATTAACAACACAGAAATCACAATATTTACAAAAATAATTAGTATTGCGAAAATATCGAGAAAAAAACGCCATGTTATTAGGAGCACTTATTCAGTTTCCATGGAACAGCAGTTCTCCGTGTAACACAGTTCAGGAGAACTTGTTCTGTACTGACACAGTCGAGATGGTCAGCCCTGTTTCTAGCTACAAGGTTAAAATGTTTTGCCTACCTAGTTGTTCAAGACAAGATAACGTTCAAAAGTAGTTCACAAGGCTATCTGTTCGTCCCACTTGCAGTGAATGCATTTACTTTCCAGTCTGTATTCGATAGATTAAAGTCGCCTCCTACTACTACTGCAAGTTCTTGGTATTTCAGCACTACTGAGCGTAGGCCTTCTTTGTATCATTTTACAAGTGTTGCAGCGGAATTAGGTGGCCGGTAAAAACATCCGATAGTTAAGTTCGGCTACGTCTTCTAATCATGTCCAGATACATTCACAGTCAGGCTCAATTTTGACCTCGATAGACAGAAAAATTGATAGAGTTCCTGGTATAATTTCATAGTGAAATATGCCAGAAAGAGGAAAAGTTAAAGAAACATGATGTAGCGGACAGAAAAATTAAAGAGGAGATTAATTTAAAACTACATTGCTAGGAGTGAGGTTACAAAAATTATGAGAGAAGTGCAGCAGAAACTGGATCAAGAACAAAAATATTTAGGGCAAATGTTGGCGGAATTAACAAAGGATTAGAGGGAGACAATTTAGGCCATACATATATGAAAATGAGAATAATGATTCTTAATAACATTCGATAGTGCAGCATTCAGTAGACTGTAAACGAACATACTATAGCATATGGGAGACAGAATCGATGAAAGTAACAGCGACAGCTCTTGTTTACAAATTTTATATCATTAAAAAAAATTTTACATTAATTTTTTGTTAAAGAACAATTTTCTCAATAAGTGCGCATACAACTACTCCATTTATGGCACACTTAATCAATCAGACAATACTTATCCGAACAAACTCATGAACTGCAGCAGTATTGTACTGGGGCTGACAATGTCGATTCGTAAATTTCAGAGTAATATGAAAAAGGATGCAACTGCATTTGGAAATAATTTTTCGCTGTGGAAACAGTCAAGCTGTCGACTACATTAACAGCGCCCGACGAGTTTTACATCTTAACTTATAAAATATGCGTTATTTTGCTGTTCATTCACCATTCCCGTACAAAATACTTAAAAATAAGGTTTATTGCACTAAATTTACACAACATTCACCCAGCTCTTTCGTGGCAAAGATGTGACATTTCCAAAACCGAAAAGTTTGGGTTTGGTCACTGGAACGAAATGCAAAAGCAAATCAACTAGTAACTGCTTTATTAAATTGAGAATAAATAATGAAAATGTCCAATTACATCACAACCAACAGTCAAATTTGTATGGGAGTGTAACACTTATATCGATTAGAAGTAGGTTTATGTTATGTAACTCTGTATCTGCAATTTATGAAGTGTGTATTCTGTTTTGATTAAACTCCTTGATCTATGGCAGGAAAGTTTTCTAATGTATACATGAAAAATATTATAATAAGAGTTTGTTCATAAAAAGAAAATGTTTGTTAAAAGCTGGTTCATGCTTAGGGCAATTGTATTTGTAATACGTAAAAGCTGTAGGGAAGTCCCTCCATAACAGAAGTGGCATGGTGCGATATAAAAGGCTGGTCTGGTGGTCGAACTGAGCGGCTCCTATGTGTAAATGGTTGTAACGGCGACAGTAAAAGAAGTGGGGTTGTAGTGACAGGAACGCGGCGGGACCCACGGAGCGGTCCGCAAACAACAACACAGTGGAGAGGACGGACACGACCAATGAAGGACCTTACCACACAACAAGACCGGTAAACAGAGTTACGAAAACAAAACAAGACAACCACGTCCACTCGTAAAGAAAACACGAAAGCTGGACGTTGTGGCCGATCGGTTCTGGGCGCTTCAGTCTGGAACCGCGCGACCGCTAAGGTCGCAGGTTCGAATCCTGCCTCGGGCATGGATCTGTGTAATGTCCTTGGGTTAGTTAGGTTTAGGTAGTTCTAAGTTCTAGGGGACTGATAACCTCACATGTTAAGTCCCACAGCGCTCAGAGACATTTGAACCATTTGAAAACACGAAAGTCAATACGCTGTCTAATGCGGAGCGATTAGACTGGCAGGCTGAGCTTTTTTTTTTTCCTTTATTGTTATTTTGCACCTCATACAATGTGGGCTATCAGCGGAAAATGTTACTCCGCTCTTCAACCACAAGCAGTACAATAACAGAGAAAACCAATGAAGACAGAAAAGTAACACAATGGCGGTTAAAAAAAAAGTAGATACAATAATTAAAAAACATGAAGCCGTTCACACTCGACGAAAAACAAGAAAACTGTCGGCACTGTGCACAAACACTGATGATGTAGACGACACACGTGAACGAAGGAGCGTGGGCGGCGAAAAACACTGAATCACAAACATGACGGCACACACACGAAAAACTGATGGCGATGATCTCCGGCGCGCGAATGATCACTTAACGTGTGCGAGTCTGGGGACCTGCCAAGAGGGAAAGAAGATGGTGGGGGAGGGAGAGGGGAGAGCAGAGACGCCAATGGCAAAGGAGATTGGGGGAGGAGTGAAGGTAGGGGGATAGGAGAAGGAGGGGGAAGGAAGGGAGGAGGGAGGGAAGGGAGAGAGAAGGGAGAGAGGGTACCCTGAGGAAAAACACAGGAATTGGGAGGGGAGGATCAAAGTTTATAGGAGTGGTAGGTGGAGGGGAGGAAGGCATCATCAGGGAGGTGGAGCTGGCGGAAGCCACCTTGGGAGAGGGTAAGGAGAGTGGAAAGATGGAGAGCAGGTGGGACATGGAAATACAGGCGCGGCAGCGTACGTGGGTGGGAGAGGATGTGAGAGACAAGCAGGTGAGGGCGTTCAAGTCTACGGGAGGTGTAGAGGATCCGTATCCGTTCGAGGAAAAGGAGGAGGTGGGGGAACGGGATAAGATCGTACAGGATCCGCGTGGGGGAGGTGAGATGGATGCAATAGGCGAGGCGAAGAGTATGTCGTTCGAGAATTTGAAGGTATTTGTAAAAGGTAGGAGAGGCGCAGGCTGAGCGACAGGCAGGCGCTTAAGTACTCGATCGGTGATGCCGCTATTGGCCGCTGCAACCATGTGTTCCACTGTGGCGCCCTCATTCTAAATGCGGGCCAGGAGGCGATCGCCACCACAGCTTACGGCGCGATTGTACAGAGACCTCTATGGGTCTTCGACGTCCATGATGTTTGACGGCGGTACCAGACAAATGACACCTAGTATGTGTCTAGCCTTAGCACAGTACACTTCGATGTGCTAAGAGAGGCAATTGGAAGCTGCATTATAAGGAATATGCCTCGGGCGGGGATATGACTATCATTTGGTATTCACGGCACAGTGGAATAGTTCTAATATGTTGAAAATCCGACGTCAAGAAAAGATTTTATAGAGCATTTGTACATCAAGGGCCGTGACTACAGTTAGTGGCCATGTCGCTGCCACCAATCTTCGCCACTGCTTCAAAAACTTCATACATTCAGTTAAGTAATGTATATGGGCATGGATCAGTTAATTTGTGTGTTGATTCAATAATAACCGTATGAAACCTAAATTCGTGTCCGGAACCATATTTTCAATCCCGATCATGAACCTACTCAGGGTCCTCAACTAAGTGTTACTAAAACCGAGTATCCTGATTCAAATGAAGAAAATTATTACATTCATGTGTTTAAAAATGATTTTTTATCTAAAGTAATAAGGAGTAGTAAAAGTTAAAGCTAAAACCTACAAAAGTGAAGTTGGATAGGCTTTTGCTAAATAATCCTTAGTTTATTATAAAATATCGATTTGCAGGATTACAGTGCAAGATTTTGTAAATATTATTGTCTAGAATACCTGCTTCACAGGTGATTAAAAGACAAATATATACAAATCTTTACTGAACAGATTTACAATAGTAATGTTAGAAGTGAAGATATGCTCATTTTCAAAAATAGTTTGGGTTTGGCTTCTATCATGGATGGTTCCTTTTCTGAAATTAATGAAGCCCAGTGTTGTATTTTACTGTCTTGCAAAGTAATGTATGAACTACTCCAAGTGAAGTGAATGATTGGCTTTTAGTGTTAGTCTTTACTATTGTGATAATCACAGAATTTTGACTAGTGAAACGACGTTAGTTTATGCGTCCCCATCATGTCCTCCACCTATTAAGAAAAAACTGAACCATTGCTGTTACTAAAGAAAAATGCTGTATATGGAGGAGCTTAAACCATGTATTTATGATGTTATTCATTTTTATTTGTTTTTTCATGTCAATCAAGATAGGAACCCGTCATTTTCAAGTTTAGTTCTGCACTTCATGCAGTGACATTTCAGTATTTGATTAAGTAATGCTCTTGAGTGTGGCTGCCATTGGTATGAGTTTGGTGCAAATTTGCTCCCCATAATTTAATTGTGTGTGTGCTATTGGTAACTGTTGCTACACAGTACAGAGCGCACTGTGTCAGTTTTCATCCTGTTTGCTATTCAAAAGGGAAATCTCACCAAAAATAACTTCAATAACAAATATTCAAATTTCTCAAAAATGTGTTTCCAAGTTAATGTGCCTAATTTGGCTGGCGACCGTTCATTTTTTTCATTCATTTACGATTTTCCCACTTTCATTAACACCCAAGGCTAAAGTCCATTAGCTTTTTCTGTTAATTTCACCAAATTCGGAACTATAGTCCGATATCTTGGTCCATTAGACTCACGCGCGGTCAATCTTTGAAATACTCTCAAAAATGGTTCAAATGGCTCTGAGCACTATGGGACTCAACATCTGTGGTCATCAGTCCCCTAGAACTTAGAACTACTTAAACCTAACTAACCGAAGGACATCACACACATCCATGCCCGAGGCAGGATTCGAACCTGCGACCGTAGCGGTCACGCGGTTCCAGACTGACGTGCCTAGAACCGCACGGCCACACCGGCCGGCGAAATACTCTCAGCCGGTAACATCAGCGTGTTTCACGGCACGTTAGAGCGAAATACGTTAGTGTTGTAGGAGCCATCAGGTTTTTTTAGTGTCGCGGGATCTTCAACTTGTTTGCTAATTTAAAAAGCTGTGGTGCAGGTATGGGCAACAGACGTTACTTCCACAACTGAAAAGAGACACCACATTGCTGCGGAGTCGGCAGTCACCCACTCGTATCGTCATAGGTGTTGTCTGGCCATCTAGTCTAATCTAAACTCTGTTAATGCAAAACTCTCTTAAGTGATGATATGCCATTCAGTGAAAATCGTATTAAGATTGTGGATCGTCCTTAATCTTTAGCGTTATCAGTCATTACTTTAACACTAGGTCAATTTTGTCATTTATCCTATTTCCTAAGGCAGTGAACATTAAAAAACTAAAGCAGAGGTTGCTGCTTTAGCGCGGCGCTCTCTCGGAAGTTTGTCAGCTTTCCAATTCGTTAAGCCATTATTTATCGCTCAGGTTGTTCCTCCATTGATAACAATAGGCTGACTGCACCCCTTTCCAGTCCTCGCACCAAGTAATTCCTTTGCATTGCCGGGAATTTAAAGCAGAGCCGCTGGATGTTGATTAGACAAGCCTACTACTATTCTACCGATGCAAGTGCACTACATCTACATCTACATCTACATTGATACTCCGCAAGCCACCCAACGGTGTGTGGCGGAGGGCACTTTACGTGCCACTGTCATTACTTCCCTTTCCTGTTCCAGTCGCGTATGGTTCGCGGGAAGAACGACTGTCTGAAAGCCTCCGTGCGCGCTCTAATCTCTCTAATTTTACATTCGTGATCTCCTCGGGAGGTATAAGTAGGGGGAAGCAATATATTCGATACCTCATCCAGAAACGCACCCTCTCGAAACCTGGCGAGCAAGCTACACCGCGATGCAGAGCGCCTCTCTTGCAGAGTCTGCCACTTGAGTTTATTAAACATCTCCGTAACGCTATCACGGTTACCAAATAACCCAGTGACGAAACGCGCCGCTCTTCTTTGGATCTTCTCTATCTCCTCCGTCAACCCGACCTGGTACGGATCCCACACTGATGAGCAATACTCAAGTATAGGTCGAACGAGTGTTTTGTAAACCACCTCCTTTGTTGATGGGCTACATTTTCTAAGCACTCTCCCAATGAATCTCAACCTGGTACCCGCCTTACCAACAATTAATTTTATATGATCATTCCACTTCAAATCGTTCCGTACGCATACTCCCAGATATTTTACAGAAGTAACTGCTACCAGTGTTTGTTCCGCTATCATATAATCATACAATAAAGGATCCTTTTTCTATGTATTCGCAATACATTACATTTGTCTATGTTAAGGGTCAGTTGCCACTCCCTGCACCAAGTGCCTATCCGCTGCAGATCTTCCTGTATTTCGCTACAATTTTCTAATGCAGCAACTTCTCTGTATACTACAGCATCATCCGCGAAAAGCCGCATGGAACTTCCGACACTATCTACTAAGTCATTTATATATATTGTGAAAAGGAATGGTCCCATAACACTCCCCTGTGGCACGCCAGAGGTTACTTTAACGTCTGTAGACGTCTCTCCATTGATAACAACATGCTGTGTTCTGTTTGCTAAAAACTCTTCAATCCAGCCACACAGCTGGTCTGATATTCCGTAGGCTCTTACTTTGTTTATCAGGCGACAGTGCGGAACTGTATCGAACGCCTTCCGGAAGTCAAGAAAAATAGCATCTACCTGGGAGCCTGTATCTAATATTTTCTGGGTCTCATGAACAAATACGGCGAGTTGGGTCTCACACGATCGCTGTTTCCGGAATCCATGTTGATTCCTACATAGTAGATTCTGGGTTTCCAGAAATGACATGATACGAGAGCAAAAAACATGTTCTAAAATTCTACAACAGATCGACGTCAGAGATATAGGTCTATAGTTTTGCGCATCTGCTCGACGACCCTTCTTGAAGACTGGGACTATCTGTGCTCTTTTCCAATCATTTGGAACCCTCCGTTCCTCTAGAGACTTGCGGTACACGGCTGTTAGAAGGGGGGCAAGTTCTTTCGCGTACTCTGTGTAGAATCGAATTGGTATCCCGTCAGGTCCAATGGACTTTCCTCTATTGAGTGATTCCAGTTGCTTTTCTATTCCTTGGACACTTATTTCGATGTCAGCCATTTTTTCGTTTGTGCGAGGATTTAAAGAAGGAACTGCAGTGCGGTCTTCCTCTGTGAAACAGCTTTGGAAAAAGGTGTTTAGTATTTCAGCTTTACGCGTGTCATCCTCTGTTTCAATGCCATCATCATCCCGTAGTGTCTGGATATGCTGTTTCGAGCCACTTACTGATTTAACGTAAGACCAGAACTTCCTAGGATTTTCTGTCAAGTCGGTACATAGACTTTTACTTTCGAATTCAATGAACGCTTCACGCATAGCCCTCCTTACGCTAACTTTGACATCGTTTAGCTTCTGTTTGTCTGAGAGGTTTTGGCTGCGTTTAAACTTGGAGTGGAGCTCTCTTTGCTTTCGCAGTAGTTTCCTAACTTTGTTGTTGTACCACGGTGGGTTTTTCCCGTCCCTCACAGTTTTACTCGGCACGTACCTGTCTAAAACGCATTTTACGATTGCGTTGAACTTTTTCCATAAACACTCAACATTGTCAGTGTCGGAACAGAAATTTTCGTTTTGATCTGTTAGGTAGTCTGAAATCTGCCTTCTATTACTCTTGCTAAACAGATAAACCTTCCTCCCTTTTTTTTTATTCCTATTAACTTCCATATTCAGGGATGCTGCAACGGCCTTATGATCACTGATTCCCTGTTCTGTACATACTTAGTCGAAAAGTTCGGGTCTGTTTGTTATCAGTAGGTCCAAGATGTTATCTCCACGAGTCGGTTCTCTGTTTAATTGCTCGAGGTAATTTTCGGATAGTGCACTCAGTATAATGTCACTCGATGCTCTGTCCCTACCACCCGTCCTAAACATCTGAGTGTCCCAGTCTATATCTGGTAAATTGAAATCTCCACCTAAGACTATAACATGCTGAGAAAATTTATGTGAAATGTATTCCAAATTTTCTCTCAGTTGTTCTGCCACTAATGCTGCTGAGTCGGGAGGTCGGTAAAAGGAGCCAATTATTAACCTAGTTCGGTTGTTTAGTGTAACCTCCACCCATAATAATTCACAGGAACTATCCACTTCTACTTCACTACAGGATAAACTACTACTAACAGCGACGAACACTCCACCACCGGTTGCATGCAATCTATCCTTTCTAAACACCGTCTGTACCTTTGTAAAAATTTCGGCAGAATTTATCTCTGGCTTAAGCCAGCTTTCTGTACCTATAACGATTTCAGCTTCGGTGCTTTCTATCAGCGCTTGAAGTTCCGGTACTTTACCAACGCAGCTTCGACAGTTGACAATTACAATACCGATTGCTGCTTGGTCCCCGCATGTCCTGACTTTGCCCCGCACCCGTTGAGGCTGTTGCCCTTTCTGTACTTGCCCAAGGCCATCTAACCTAAAAAACCGCCCAGCCCCCGCCACACAACCCCTGCTACCCGTGTAGCCGCTTGTTGCGTGTAGTGGACTCCTGACCTATCCAGCGGAACCCGAAACCCCACCACCCTATGGCGCAAGTCGAGGAATCTGCAGCCCACACGGTCGCAGAACCGTCTCAGCCTCTGATTCAGACCCTCCACTCGGCTCTGTACCAAAGGTCCGCAGTCAGTCCTGTCGACGATGCTGCAGATGGTGAGCTCTCCTTTCATCCCGCTAGCGAGACTGGCAGTCTTCACCAAATCAGATAGCCGCCGGAAGCCAGAGAGGATTTCCTCCGATCCATAGCGACACACATCATTGGTGCCGACATGAGCGACCACTTGCAGATGGGTGCACCCTGTACCCTTCATGGCATCCGGAAGGAACCTTTCCACATCTGGAATGACTCCCCCCGGTATGCACACGGAGTGCACATTGGTTTTCTTCCCCTCTCTTGCTGCCATTTCCCTAAGGGGCCCCATTACGCGCCTGACGTTGGAGCTCCCAACTACCAGTAAGCCCACCCTCTGCGATTGCCCGGATCTTGCAAACTGAGGGGCAACCTCTGGAACAGGACAAGCAGCCATGTCAGGCCGAAGATCAGTATCAGCCTGAGACAGAGCCTGAAACCGGTTCGTCAGACAAACTGGAGAGGCTTTCCGTTCAGCAGGTGAGGGATCAGCCTCAATGCGGGCAGTATCCCGGGCAACCACAGTCGTAGTCCGATCAGGGGATGCGTGGGACGAGCTGGCCGTCCCCGACAAACCCCCATCCGGACCCCCACAGTGATGCCCATTGGCAACAGCCTCAAGCTGTGTGACCGAAGCCAACACTGCCTGAAGCTGGGAGCGAAGGGATGCCAACTCAGCCTGCATCCGAACACAGCAGTTGCAGTCCCTATCCATGCTAAAAACTGTTTTGCAAAGAACGTCTGAACTAATCTACAGAGAGCGCAAACAAATCGACAAAATTTAAACGGTTATTAAAATACAAGATTGCCTAGTAAATGCAGTAATGCTGCTACTTGCGCACTGCTGACAATGCTCGGCGGCGGAAGGAGACTAAGCGAAATTACACTATTCAGGTACTAAAACACGATGCTACACTCTCAAATACTATAATACGCCCGAAATTTATGAATTAAAGAATGCAAGTACCAAAAACATGCAAAGAAATTAAGAATTAAACTATGTAACAAATGAGTGAGCTAGGAGTATACGACTTGCTGCTGCAGCTGCTTATCCAACGGCGGCAGGGAGCACACTGACTGCGACCAACCGACACTGGTCGTTCAAAACAAAAACAGTAGACAAACGACTACGCGAATTTACACTATTCAGGTACTAAAAACGCGATGCTACAACTCTCAAATACTATAATACGCCCGAAATTTATGAATTAAACAATGCAAGTACCAAAAACACGCAAAGAAATTAAGAATTAAACTATGTAACAAATGAATGAGCTAGGAGTATACGACTTGCTGCTGCAGCTGCTTATCTAACGGCGGCAGGGAGCACACAAGTTTGTTGCAGAAAAATATATGAAAGTAAAAGAAAATGTGGATGATCTGAAAGTGGTGAAGCCGAAGGACCTTCTTGCCTGGATACTTAATATCATGGTTCTTAGTATCTGTAACCGTGGTTACGAAATGGATACAATTACAACAGTATTTTTTTAAGAAGACGACCACATTCAGACAACAGGACTATTTTCAAGTGCTTATGAGCCTAGCGTCGTGGAGGTACAAAGATGCACACTGCTTCTTGCTGTACAGATATCTAGTCTCGTTTCTTATCCAGCTAATTCTACATTTACCCTGAGCAGTTCGTGGTGTATTAAATTGGTTTCTAATATATACTTTTACGTTACTAAGTTTAGCAACAGAAAACAAGTGCAGTTCATTGACTTTTTGAGTATCAGTGGTTTCTACCTGAAACCACCGTTCAATGCCTTTCACCTGAAACAACCGACGCTGTTGCAAGACATAGACATCAAGCAGTACACTGACGTGCTTCTACGAATGTAGTGCATTGTAGCAATCACTTACAGCGTTAAAAGCAACAGCCGGCGCTGAGATAGTGCTAAGTGATTATAGGATATGGTGACATGTGATTTCCCTCTAGTGATCATGTTGAGGCGATCATTGACAGTGAAAGGAAGTAAATCTAAAGTCCTTTCTAATGTAAATTTGCCATTTTACTATTGCTTTATGAGCGGTTTCGAAATCAAAGCACTGCACGGTAGGCACTTTTGTTATAAATATGTTAAATTTTAGGACTATAATTTGTTTGGGGAATTACGTGTTCGTGGAAGTTTAGAGATGTGGAACTGTGTCTAGGAAAAAACCCAAATTGCGCTCAAATATATCTCATGAAGTTGTGGGTGGTTGAAAACTGAATGTACCAGCGCTTCCAAAGTGAAAATACCTTCTTAAAACAATAGAGTGTTTACATTTTTGCAACTTCATCTTGTGTCCATTGCTTACTATGATGATAACGGTAAATTCTGTAAAAATCTTAAAATAATTATTTTATTGCGACTCAAAGAACTAAATGTAATACGTAACTTGCATTGTAGTGGAGCTGAAGAACACCTTTCTGATTAATTTTTTCCGATGGTGTTGAACGTTGTGGTTCAGGATATCCGCAATTTTCGTATTTAATTGGGTTCATCTTTGTGTCTCTTACGTCTCTGGGCTCATAACAACTCTAAAAAGATCTTTGTGGCTTAAACTATCCATAGCATTTTAAAGTAAATTTGCTACTACTTCAGTGATTTGTATCGGAATATACAATTGAATCTTAAAAGTCATTTTCCTTGACTGCGTATTCCATCGGTTCTTGGTAGCATATTTCATACATTAGGAATGAAAATAACAGCACTGTCCTGTGTGTTTTCATTTACAAAAATCATTTGTTCAGATAATGTGTGGGAAACTCTCAGTGGTATTCAAGTATAATACATTCTGTAGTCGAACGACCAGCAGTGACGTTTTTTTGGGTACCCGACAATAGCAATGTTGACAACGAAAGTTGTTGGGGTAGATATACAGTATGAAAAGGAGATTTAGAGGATGCTGCCTATCACAGGTATACAGTTTTGAGAGTAACCCAGTCAGACAGGATGCGATGGAATATTTGGCAAACGCAGTCAAAACACTGAGAAGAAATGGAAACAGTCAAAAGTTATAAAACGTGTACTTCCTGTCAGTGGTTTCAAAAGCCTGTAGCCACACAGAAACCGCTCGTGAAAGGGTGATTTGTGAACTACTCGATTCACGGTGTTATTAGGTGGTACACATGCGCGTCCTTGTTCGACTGTGTGTGAACGAGATAGGACGCTATAGCGAAGAGCCGACCAAAAAGTGGGCGGACTGTGTTGTCCTGCCGGACCTTGGAGGCCGTGATGAACTAATTATGTGCGCGTTATGGCGGCCCCTCTGTTAACTGCTGCCGGTATCATAGCGCGGGTGCCAGCGCTGCTGCAAGCTAATTTGATTTGAGGGCCGATATGGCGCCGCCACTCTGGCGAGGGGACCTAATTAGCCAGACTTTGTTTGCCGTGTTTTATACCGGCGCACTTCATGGCCGCCGCCGCCATGTGTCGCTCCACGCCGCGTCTTTCTAATTACTGTTTCAGTAATGCGGCGCTGCGCACTGTCGGGCCGTGTCGATAGCAGATTTTGCAATCAACGCCGTCTCTTACACGGAAAGCCAATTAAATTCGTTCGAAAAAAAGTACGTATTATTTTCAACCATATACAGCTGTATTTCACTTCGAAAAATCACAGCTAATTACTTCAATACAGATTTTTTTTTTGATAAATTATTATATATGTATGTATTTTTATGACTATATATATATATATATATATATATATATATATATATATATATATATATTGTGTGTGTTTGGTGTGTGTATGCGTGAGGGAGATGACAATAGCGACAGTAACCTACAGTTAGTGTCTGCGGAGGCTTTGGAGATGACATACCTTACTCCGAGTAATACGGCTTTTAACCAAGAAGATTTTGATGGACAGTCCTTTGGTCCAATGTCCAGGATTGTCTGATATCGTATGAGACCAAGAAAATCATTCTCTCGTCCTCCGCTTGTAGGAACGCAATGTTAAGTTCTAATGCTTCCTTGGTGCTATTAGAGAGAGACCACAGCCATCACCTAACTGCTAAAAGAGCGACCTCTTCAGTGGAAAGTACACACTACCTGTAGTTTTCCCTAATTCTCTCAGCAACAAACGTTGTAACTTCGTGGGCTTCCACGAACGGTGTCAATTTGAATCGAATCTTTCATCTATTAGCAAGCATCGCTATAAAATACTACAACTACAAAACTGACCTTGAAGAAATACATCGTTCCATCAGACTGTATTTTAAAACATTACTTCATTAATTTAGTTAGTTGGTTAGGTATATGTTCCATAAACTGTATCGATTAAATATGGAATGTGGAATAAGTCAGCTCACAGGAATTGTGTGCAAGTTTTAACTTTGATGAACACATTACTTATCGAGAATGAGATTTTCACTCTGCATCGGAGTGTGCGCTGATATGAAACTTCCTGGCAGATTAAAACTGTGTGCCAGACCGAGACTCGAACACGGGACCTTTGCCTTTCTTTCAGGAGTGCTAGTTCTGCAAGGTTCGCAGGAGCTTCTGTAAAGTTGGGAAGGTAGGAGACGAGGTACTGGCAGAAGTAAAGCTGTGAGGACGGGGCGTGAGTCGTGCTTGGATAAGCTCAGCGGTAGAGCACTTGCTCACGAAAGGCAAAGGTCCCGAGTGCGAGTCTCGGTCCGGCACACAGTTTTAATCTGCCAGACAGTTTCTGATTACTTATCAGTCCAAGTAATGCACCTGCACTAACAAACGGGTTTCTTTTTTTAACAGGTTATCGGTTTTTAAATAAACATTCGTCCATATAATAGCACGATTTGTCCACAAGAAATTATTTTAGGCTGGATTAAAACATTTTGGAACCTCTAAGACATTTAATGGCATTAGGAAAATGATAAAAAAAAAGAATTTCGCCGAATATTGAACTCCATTCTGAGCCAATGACAGATTTAAGAGTGTGTAGGAAGGTCATTTTTTCCTGTCCTTGTTCAACGGTTCGGCCTGGTATACTGAATGGCTCTTACAACTGACTCAGCATAACATGTCATAAGGAGGTTATCTCAAGAAGTTTCAATACCTATGAGTCCTGAGTCCTGCGCAAGAACGCTTTCAGCATGCCGGAAGAGGTACTGAATGAGCTGGCAAAGCGGAAAACGCCGTCCAGCGCCTCCGAAAGGAGGTGTTGCTACACTTTAAACAACCAACAGGGCTTCCAAAGGTGCTAACACGACGGGAAAGGTAGTGCAAATGCTGTCATAACGATTACGACCTATGCTTCAGACATGTTATGACTTAGCGCTCTGCACCGCTGCCATTTCATATACTAATATCGACCACGCTTGTACATAAACTTCCAGATTAAGACTGACATTCTAATTATGTAGTCAACCCAAACCGCTAATCGAGGGGGCGTCTCCACTCATCTGCTGTCTGACATGAACTTGGAAGCTGTGACCATCAGACTCAGTCGCCAATAGCTGCAGACTGCAGCCTGGTCTTAGTCAGAATGCTGTTGACTTGGCGGCTTAGCGCAGTCGGGCCACTCATTGGCTAATTTCTGTCCGAGGACGACTTCCTTTCCGGTCGGCCGCAGGTTTCAGCTGCCCAGTAATCACTGCCTTAGCGAGTAAACACTGACACTGTATATCGCCCTGTTTGTGGGATATGCTGTCATTGTCCGCCATCGCCTTGAGTGGGCACATATAAATGACATCACCATGCTGGGGTCGCAGATTGATCCCATCCATCCCAATACGCCGCTGCCGCCATCACCTGAGGGAACACACAGTGCGCCGTCCTTCTTGTTGTGAAATAAAGGAGTGTTCCCGCCAGTATTGTTTTCATAACGGTCTGCGTCCAACATCTGACATCACTCCACTGCAGCCAATCTGGGATGTGAACCACCTTCAATCTGCTTCTGTCAACATCACTGCCACTGTAGATGTCTCACACCCCGGTCTCTGTAGCTATGGGGATGGCTAGGACAACTTGCTGTAACAGGAAGGTGGATTTTTTTGAAGTTTGACGGTCCTGCCTATCTTTCTCAATTTTTGATGCACACTAGGGAAGGTTATGCTGACATGCGTCCAGTGAGAGGTACGCAGTGCAATCTATTGGGCCACATATGCCAGCGCTAAGGTCATTTTGCCAAGCGGTGTAGACAGCCAAGGTGGATGATATTAAAGTACAGAGAATGCCTTTATTATTATTATTTTGTTTGTTCTCTGTAACTGCTCTATTTTAGATCTTAATGGGTACAGGTTCCACAGTACTGGGACGAAAAACACGGCGAGTGATCACTCGCGGATAAATCAAGTCCTTGATGAACAAGAAAGCCCAGATGAGGACAGACGACACGCAGATGCACTAGGAATTAGCTGAGGTGACGGAACGTGAAACATATTCCACTGTGAGTGCATCTTCATTAGATTCAACTGGAACCAGTCTTAATAGCGCTTTTCTGGGCCATACAACGGCGTACGTATTGGCATTCAGTGGTGACTTAGAAGGACTCGTAAGGATGGAGCTTTGGACAGACGAATGACTGTTGCAAATGGCAAAGTGGTGCTTAATGGTGACCAGTGGCATACATGATGAATCACGTGGACTTGATAACTGCGCGCACATTTCAAAAGCTTAAGGAAGGGCTCTAGCAACGCTATAGGAAACTGAAACGCATTAGGTTCTTCTGTTTGCAGATAAATGGAGTGCCTATGAGTCGGATAGAATCGGTGTAGAGTTTTCTTGATAGGGCAAACAAGATAAATGCTGAGACCTATCAGCTGATTGAGAATGGCGAGCCCAAGGGAGTTATCGTTCACGACGCAGAGCATAGAGCAATGGATGTCAAGCACGGTGTGTACTGAAGCTCCGAATGACTTGGCCGCCGCCATCAATGCGGAACGGAGTGGCAACAGAAATGGTACACGAAAGAAACATCGTTCCTATAGAGATCAGTGGTTATAGACGTGAGTACGTCCACAGGCCTGTGGCGAGTCTGGATCCCTTGGATATGAGAAGTTTGAACCCTCCGGTCATACGTTAGATGGGTTAGAAAACCATTACGGGGCATCACTACCTTCAGCGGCACTAGGTTCGCATTGGTGCAAAACAGTTTCGAGGAAGTACGAAAGTTAGTCCCCGCATTGGTGAAGGGTGCTGCGCAGTCTTGAGGTTGGATTTCGCAGTGCACGAAGGGACTCTTTATCATTGTTCCAGCAGGGGGTACTACTCCAAATGACGCTCTATCATGGTTCCTGCCATCAAGGTGGAACCAATTAGACTGAGCATAAAATCATTAAGACTTGATTAACGTGATAAAGTACAAAAGGGCACAGGCAAATTTCTGTGGGTAAGTGTAGGTACAGAAGTACCGGCTAATTCCTTGTTTACGATTGACTTATCTTCCGATGTTTTATACAGAGTAGTTTTGTACGCATATCGTTAGTATTTGGCGAACATGTGTTCTTACCAGTGTAGATTATTTCGATGTCAGTGAAGTGAGTTAGGTAAAATGATTTTTTGTTGTCAGTCTGGACATTCTAACTGAGACCGATCTAAACAGGTCAACTATAGACCTTAGCCATAAGGAAACTGTCAGTGGTACTGTATTACATGCAAAAGATGAGCATTTGAAATGAGAAGACATAGTAGACTTGGAGAAGCTATCACTAGAGTTTTCACTGAATGTCGACCAATGCCGGCAATACCAGTGTATAGGATTCTAATTGTGGACAAATCTCCCGTGTATCGGAAACCTTACAGAGGGCCACATCCTTTACAGTGAATAATGGAGGAGTTTATTTAATCAGCAATAGAACGTGCATTAATGAGAATCTGTGTAAGTAGTTGTATTTAGTTTTATGCATTTTTGCTGGTAATATTTTCATTTTGCTTTGTCAGTTTACTTGAAATGATATTCCTTTTCTCGTGTGTAGTTATGAGGATCGGCATATTGTGACGTGGGAGTAAGAGAGCCCGAGTTTTTTTACATACCGTACTGAATCATTCAGACCTACGCAAATCGTGTGCTGTACAGTCGTTTTTAGAGAAATCAGGAACTCGAGGATACCCATGGAATATCCTAGCGCACATCCTAACTTCCAAAGAGCCTCGGATCGAGTAAATTCCCTCTTCAAACTCGTGGTTATTGTAAATTACTATGACTGGTATCGACCTGAAGAGATGATGAGACTAGAACCACGAGGTGGACGGTTACTACGTATTGGCACGAATCTTGTCCTCTCAGAAGCAGCATTTTTTCTCCCAGCTACTGTCACTGAAATAACTATTGTGAATGTGAGACAGCCTATGTTGTACTCGTGAGATAAGCATAGTCAACCTAAACAATATATTGGAATCTCACCGTCTACATTCACTGAATGACCTTTTTCTTTTTTTTGAGTAGTCAGTCTTCTGGCTAGTCTCATGCAGCCCACCACGAATTCTCCTTCTGGCCAAATTTTTCCTCTCTGAATACCACTTGCACCAACACCTCAGTTTTTTGCAACATGTATTCCCGCCTCTGTCTCTCTCCACAGAATTTACCCTCTACTGCTCCCTCTTTCACCATGGAAGTATTCCCTGATGTTTTAACACATGTACTATCTTCCTGTTCCTTCTTCCTGCCAGCGTTTTCCGTATGTTATTTACGTTGTTTCCCTCGACGAATCTGCAGAGAGCCTTCACGTTCCTTATTTTATTAATCCACCTGATTTTCAACATTCTTCTGCAGCACCACCCCACAAATGCAACGATTCTCGTTTTTTTTCGGGTTTTCCCACATTCCATGTTTCACTACCATGTGTCGCTCAAATGTACATCTTTAGAAATTTCTTCCCCAAATTAAGATCAATGGATTGTTTCGCCTATTTTGATCTTAAGTTCGCCACTGTATTCAATTCAGCTACTTCACACTCCTTTTATATTTTTTCCGGTTTACTCTCAGTTAATATGCTCTAGTCATTAGACTGTTCATTCGACTTACCGGATCATGTAATTCTTCTTCACCTTCACGGAGAATAATAATGTTGTCAGTAAATCTTACCGTTGACATCCTTTATCCCTAAATTTTAATCATACACATGAACCTTTCTTTTATTTTGGCCATTGCTTCTTTGATGTATATATTGAACAGTATGGGCAACTAGTTAAGAAATATACTGCGAAAAGCTACTACATCCCTGTCTTACGCCCTTTTTAATCCGAACATTTCGATCTTGGGCCTTACAGTCTTATTGTCGTCTCTTGATTTCTGCACATATTGTGCATCAGCCGGTTTTGCCTGTAGCCTACACCCATATTTCTCAGAATTTCGAATACCCTGCGCACACTTTTTCGAAGTCACAAATCCTATGAGAGCGTTTTGATCTTTCTTCAGCCCTGCTTCCACCATCAAGCATCATGACTGAACTGACTCTATGGTGCCTCTACCTATCCCAGAGCCAAACTAATCATCATCTAACATAACCTAAATTTTCTTTCCCATTCTTCCTTATATTGTTCATGTCAGCAGCTAGGCTCCATGAGATTTTAAGCTGTTAGTTCGATATTTTTCGCACTTACATTCTCTTCCTGTCATCGTAATCGTGTGGATGGTATTTTTCGAAGTCTGATGGCACCAGTGAGACCCAGGACAAGGATCGAGATTAATTTAAGGGAAACACTTTGAATGGTGGCCCAACTTGATGCGTCATTGACCATTCCCAAACAAATATCTCTTATTAATAACAGTTCTATCAGAAGCCAACTAACAGTTACCAAGATTCTTGCCAAATTCATACAAACAGTTGAAGTTTTTAAATTAATATGACAACGCATAAGGACATTTGCGTTATCCATAAAACTACAAATGGCAGTCGAGGAACATGTCATCTGTGCAATACAATGGTGGCTCGATTACAAACGGATAATTGATTAAATAAACATGCGGTGGCACTATGTCAGCGCGACTGGCATCACAACCGTGGGCTAATTCCATAACAGGAGTTGAATATAAGTTCAACAAACGATAAATAAAAGAAATTAAAAAGCACGCATCCCATAAACCGAAGTAAGCAGTAGTACTTCACTGATGCCCTACCACTGTGTCTGCCGCTGACAAGTGGTGCAGAAGTAGCAACAACAGCAATGCTTAAAAAGGCAACTAAGGAATATTACCAAGGAAAAAAAATTGAAAAATTTTAGTAAGTTCCTTTGAGATCAAATTGCTGAAGTCGTCGGTCCCTAGGCTTATACACTACTTAATTTAACTTAAACTTCGAACCTTGGACGGGGTGAACCGCGCGAAGTGTGACAAGGTGCCTCAGACTACGTGGCTACCCCGCGTAGCTATTTTCAGTGAAACCAATTATTAAAACTAAGGTATATGAGTGGCTGCCGGTATAAGGCTTTCAACATACTAAATAACAAACAGTAAACAAGTCTGACAGAAATTAACATACACAGCAATACTTGAATGAATAATTAAAGATTATTTTCAAGGAAACCAACTATCAAAACTTCCGTATGGGAGTGGCCCGCTCATAAATATTGCAAGTTAATCTTCCTAACAATAACAAGAGACACCGTACAAGGCCATTAAAAACAATAAAAACATAATAATCAAACGAGATTAAATGAGTCAAGGTATACCTTTACTGGGGCCTCTTAGGGACTGATAGGTACTGTAATTGGGATAATCACGAAATGTAGTCCCATAAACCGAAGGGCTCCTGAACACGGAGTAAGAGAGTGTGCAAATACATGCACGCATACACACACATGACCCACACGTGCATACTTTTAGATTGTGGGCACACAACTTTAGTTACAGGCAAGTGCAGTAACTGTATCCAGGAAGGACCATAAGGTCTACAACAAACAGAAATTAAAATCAGTAGTATCAAATATTCAATGATAACAGAAAACGACTTCAAGTACCAGTTTCAAAATTGCTAAATACTAGCTTGGATCTTACAGAAACCTCCAGACTGGCACAATGGCACAAAGGAACCGGATTCCTGGCCAGCTCACACAGGGCAGAATTAACAATCTTTAAGTACAGCACTAACTGAACAGTCTTCACACATACTTTCAAATAAATGCCAAGGAGGCCAGTAGTCTCAGGACTCCAGGTAGGCATTGGATAATACTGGCCTCCTGCTCATAGCTCCTGACAAATTGTTCACTACATCTCGGCGTATTTAGCACACCACAACTGAGTGATGCACTCCGTAACCAATCCACAGACGATGAGAGCCGCTTCTTGCCCGCTAAACTCGCCGGTACCAATGGTCAACGCTACAGGAAAACGCTTACTCCCAACGGTCAACGGATTCAACTCGCTGCAATCGCCAGGACGCCAACTACTCAGGCAACCCGTTTAGTCCCGTGTCCCACACACCACTCACTACAACACCACCCCAGAGGGAACACAAAACCAAGCAAATGTGTTACGACGAGTGCCGGAATTTACGGGACGCACGCAACTGGCGCCAGTAAGACGGTGCGCGCATCCTCACAGAAGCCACCACGTCTCAACGACATCTGTCTTATACAGGGTGAGGCAGCTAAGTCATAACACCCCTTGTATCTCCCCAACCGTAATAGATACAAAGATGCCGTTTGGACAGTGAATTATCAAATATGTGTATATCATAATATTTAGGAGAATAGTTTTTGAGACACAGATACGTTCCCGTATCGTATTCGTTCTTCGAAGCGGCCTTGTCCCATACGACCTTTCCTGTTGACCACTGAGAAACTTAACAGGGAAGGCGTTGTTTTCCTGCTTCATAACGCCGCAAGATGACGCACGAGGTAGCTGGGGATAAGGATATAAATGTGCTGCTGGGGTAATGAGACATCGCATTTCCGTCACAGTTTCTTGGAGCAGACATGTACACCCACAAAGAAAAGTTAGATATGCTTCTAGTGTATAGTGAAAGCAGAAGAGATACTGTTAGAGCAATAAAGCGATATAAAGAAATGTATCCTGATCGTGAGCGTCCTAGGCGCCAGCTTCTTGCACGTATTTGCAAGAAACTACTTGAATCGATATCATGGAACGCCACACAGAGGACAATGCAGAAAACTGGCGAGGTACATGAGGAGGGCGTTCTAGCGTTGGCGCATAACGACCCTACTGTTTCGTCGTGACGTATCGCCTCGGAATGTGGTATAAGTCAGAGAAGTGTTCTACGCATATTGCACCGGCATAGATTTCACCCGTTTCACCTCTCATTACATCAAGCTCTCTCCGGTGTGGATTTTGAACGGCGCCAGGAATTTTACCGGTTTGCTCTGCAGCGCCTACAATATGATCCAACGATTTTTCAACGGGTGCTTTTTACTGATGAAGCGACTTTCACCAACCACAGTAATGTGAATTCGCATAATATGGATTACTGATCAATAGAGAATCCTCATTGGCTTCGACAGGTAGAGCATCAGCATTCGTGGAGTGTTAACGTGTGGTGTGGCATCGTCGGAAATGTCATTATAGGGCCATACGTCGTTCCGGGTATACTAAATGGCAGTGACTACGCACAGATCCTGCGAAACGTTCTGCCCATTTTTCTGGAAGAGGTACCACTAACTGCGCGTCAGTGCATGTGATTCCAATATGACGGCTGTCCTGCTCACTCTTCCCGTGTGGCTACAGAACTGTTAAATGAAAAGTTCCCAGATTGTTGGATAGGACGACGTGCTGAAGTGAAATGGCCAGCCCGGTCTCCTGATTTGACCACTCTAGATTTTTTTCTGTGGGGAGCAATCAAACATAATGCTATGCTCAAATACCAATTACGCCAGAAGATATGAAGCAACGTATCATCGAAGTGTGCACTGATATCTCACGTGACATCATCGCAGCCGTTTACAAATCATTCTAACGGCGACTACAAATGTGCATTGCAGCAGAGGGGAAGCATTTTGAGAACATGCTTCAGTAAAGTTTTGTATCATATAGTGTGTATTTTGCACCTTTGTGTGTATTTGCTTCGTATTGTGATCAATAGTAAATATATTCAAATAAAAAAAATACGTACGAAATAATTGTGACCAATAAGGGCCTCCTCATTTACATTTGTATTTCTGTTACTTAAAACGTATTGACATGTTGTAGTATTTTAATACTGTATGTTGTCTACTATTTTGGTATCACAGTTGTCAAATAACTGAATATTTGCGTGATATCATCAGTTAATTTTTGCTCAAAATATCGCAGAATGTATTACTATTGTCGGGTATATGGGCGTGTTTGTGTAAGGACAGACTCCAGACATTTACCATGTACTCTACACAACAGGAAAGTTCGCATTGGACAACGCCGCTTCGAACGACGAACACGATACGAAAACATATCTGTGTCTCAAAAATTATTCACCTAAATGGTTCAAATGGATCTGAGCACTATGGGACTTAACATATGCGGTCATCAGTCCCCTAGAACTTATAACTATTTAAACCTAACTAACTTAAGGACATCATACACATTCATGCCCGAGGCAGGATTCTAACCGTAGCGGTCGCGCGGTTCCAGACTTAAGTGGCTAGAACCGCTCGGCCACACCGACCGGCCATTGGCCTAAATATTATGATAGACACATATTTGAAACCGTCTTTTTAAGCCCATCATGTTACGCTAAAATTTAACATAGGTTTCAATTTAAAAAACCAGACATGGCCTCATATCTCTGTAATAAAAAATAGCACAATCATGAAATGTGATGTATTCAAGTATCCGCCGTCCCTGTAATTCACTGTCCGAACGACATCTTTGTATCTATTACGGTTGTGGAAATACAAGATGTGTTATGACTTAGCTGCCTCATCCTGTACTATCTACATAAAATCTGAATAATCATTTATTTCCATTTCCCCCAGTGACTTTAGATATTCCGGTGGAATGTTGTCTGTCAATTCTGCTTGATTTGATCTCAAGTATTCTAAGGCAATGAAAGTACTGTTGCCACCTCCACACTTTGCTCCGTATTCAACAGTGGAAATGCCATTGCTCGCTTAGTGTTACTACCCTTCCTTTTAATTACATCGAAGAGTGTTTTGACTGAATCAGTCCCCCGACAACCATTTCTTTTCATGTTTTCAGTTTATTCACATAATCCTCCAGCCATTTCGGCATGGCTGGTGTGCATTATTATTATTATTTCTTTCTTGTCTCAGACGTTATATCTGGTTAAAAATGGAAGGTGACGCGGACCTTGATCAAGAGTGACTTCCTTTTAACTGTACGGTATATGTTACATTGCATTTAGGAACTTTCGGGTAATTGAACAAGTGTCAATAATTACAGATTTCTGTAGTTGTATATATAAGTTTGGATGTAGCTGTATTGCATTGATGTACTGGTGGATATTGTGTGGTATGACTCCTGTAGTTGATAGTATAATTGGTATAATGTCAACTTTATCCTGATGCCACATGCCCTTGACTTCCTCAGCCAGTTGGATGTATTTTTCAATTTTTTCTCCTGTTTTCTTTTGTATATTTGTTGTATTGGGTATGGATATTTCGATTAGTTGTGTTAATTTCTTCTTTTTATTGGTGAGTATGATGTCAGGTTTGTTATATGGTGTTGTTTTATCTGTTATAATGGTTCTGTTCCAGTATAATTTGTATTCATCGTTCTCCAGTACATTTTGTGGTGCATACTTGTATATGGGAACATGTTGTAAGGCAAGCTGTTGATGTATTATTTTTGCTATATTGTCATGTCTTCTGGGGTATTCTGTATTTGCTAGTATTGTACATCCACTTGTGATGTGATCTACTGTTTCTATTTGTTGTTTGCAAAGTCTGCATTTATCTGTTGTGGTATTGGGATCTTTAATAATATGATTGCTGTAATATCTGGTGTTTATTGTTTGATCCTGTATTGCAATCATGAATCCTTCCGTCTCACTGTGTATATTGCCTTTTTTTAGCCATGTGTTGGATGCGTCTTGATCGATGTGTGGCTGTGTTAGATGATACGGGTGCTTCCCATGTAGTGTTTTCTTTTTCCAATTTACTTTCTTCGTATCTGTTGATGTTATGTGATCTAAAGGGTTGTAGAAGTGATTATGAAATTGCAGTGGTGTAGCCGATGTATTTATATGAGTGATTGGTTTGTGTATTTTGCTAGTTTCTGCTCGTTCTATAAAGAATTTTCTTAAATTGTCTACCTGTCCATAATGTAGGTTTTTTATGTCGATAAATCCCCTTCCTCCTTCCTTTCTGCTTAACGTGAATCTTTCTGTTGCTCAATGTATGTGATGTATTCTATATTTGTGGCATTGTGATCGTGTAAGTGTATTGAGTGCTACTAGGTCTGTGTTACTCCATTTCACTACTCCAAATGAGTAGGTCAATATTGGTATAGCATAAGTATTTATAGCTTTTGCCTTGTTTCTTGCTGTCAATTCTCTTTTCAGTATTTTTGTTAGTCTTTGTCTATATTTTTCTTTTAGTTCTTCTTTAATATTTGTATTATCTATTCCTATTTTTTGTCTGTATCCTAGATATTTATAGGCATCTGTTTTTTCCATCGCTTCTATGCAGTCGCTGTGGTTATCCAATATGTAATCTTCTTGTATAGTGTTTTTTCCCTTGACTATGCTATTTTTCTTACATTTGTCTGTTCCAAAACCCATATTTATATCATTGCTGAATACTTCTGTTATCTTTAGTAATTGGTTGAGGTGTTGATTTGTTGCTGCCAGTAGTTTTAGATCATCCATGTATAGCAGATGTGTGATTTTGTGTGGGTATGTTCCAGTAATATTGTATCCATAATTTGTATTATTTAGCATGTTGGATAGTGGGTTCAGAGCAAGGCAGAACCAGAAAGGACTTAATGAGTCTCCTTGGTATATTCCACGCTTAATCTGTATTGGCTGTGATGTGATATTGTTTGAATTTGTTTGGATATTAAGTGTGGTTTTCCAATTTTTCATTACTATGTTTAGGAACTGTATCAATTTAGGATCTACTTTGTATATTTCCAATATTTGTAGTTCCATGAGTGGGGTACACTATCAAAAGCTTTTTAGTAATCAATGTATGCATAGTGTAGCGACCTTTGTTTAGTTTTAGCTTGATATGTCACCTCTGCATCTATTATCAGTTGCTCTTTACATCCTTGTGCTCCTTTGCAACAGCCTTTTTGTTCTTCATTTATAATTTTGCTATGTGTTGTATGTGTCATTAATTTCTGTGTAATGACTGAAGTTCATGTTTTGTATATTGTTGGTAGGCATGCTATAGGGCGATATTTAGCTGGGTTTGCTGTGTCTGCTTGATCTTTAGGTTTCAGATAAGTTATTCCATGTGTAAGTGTATCAGGGAATGTGTATGGGTCTGCAATGTAACTGTTAAATAATTTAGTTAGATGTGAATGTGTTGAAGTGAATTTCTTTAGCCAGAAATTTGCTATTTTATCTTTTCCAGGGGCTTTCCAATTGTGAGTAGAATTAATTGCTTGGGTGACTTCATGTTGCAAAATTATCACCTCAGGCATTTGTGGTATCATCTTGTACATATCTGTTTCTGCTTGTATCCACCGTGCATGCCTGTTATGTTGTACCGGGTTTGACCATATGTTGCTCCAGAAGTGTCCCATGTCTGTTATGTTTGATGGATTGTCTATTTTAATGTGTGTGTTATCTATTGTCTGGTAAAATTTCTTTTGGTTTGTATTGAATGTTTGGTTTTGTTTCCTTCTATTTTCACTTTTTTTGTATCTTCTAAGTCGTTTGGCCAATGCTTGTAATTTCTGCTCCTTTTCATCTAATTGTTCTATCACTTCTTGTTGTGAGATTTTACCTAACCTTTTTCGTTTTTTTTTCTGACATTTCATTTCTTATAAATTGTGTTAGCTGTCCGATGTCTTTTCTCAGTTTTTCTATTCTGATCTGTAGCCTGTGTTGCCATGCTGGTTTTGTGGGTTTCTTCTGTGTGTTGGTTGGTTCTGATCTCTGCCTAGTGTGTATATTTAGTGTAGTGAGTGCTCCTATGTAAACCAGTAGTTGTAACTCTTCCATAGTTGTGTTTTCATTTATTTTGTTGTGTATGATTGTGTTGATAGCTTTTATTGTTGTTTCGACTTGTGGGTTATTTGGCGGTCTATGCAAGAATGGTCTAAGGTCTGTATTTGTGTCTTTGTATTCTATATATGTCAGCTGAAATTTTTCTTCTATGTCTAACATGTGTGTCACTTCGTGTTCTATTTGTGCTTGTTCTGGTGGCTGTCTTAAGATTTCGTTTTCCTCTGACTGTTTAATTGATGCGTGTTGTTCTTTGTTTGTTTGCTCTGGGATGTTTGAGTCCATTACTGTATTTTCTTCTTCTTCTGATTGCACATTATTTTGTTCCAGTATTTGTTGTACTTGTTGTTTGATGTTTTCTAATTCTGACTGGGGTATCCCATTATTATTACTATTATTATTATTGCTAAGTGATTTATGTTGCTATATTCCTTACTTTCACTGATCATTTTTCTACTTCATTCTTTCAACTGAATTACTTCTACTGTAACCCAAGGTTTCTTCGGAGTTACCTCCCTTGCACCTATTTTTGACTGTCCAATATTTTTGATTGGTCCTTTTAGAGATGTAGAGCCTACCTTGTTATTCCTTGTAGCAGTATCCACATCCGTAATGAACTCCAAACGCGCCGCACCATTCCTCAGTACTTCCGTATCCCGCTTCCATCCGCACTGATTCTACCGAACGGTTCTCTTAAACTTCAGTTCCTCCGTTACTAAATTTTTATCTGAGGCTATACCTGTTCCTATGTACGCCTTATAATCCAGTACCTGAAACTTCCTGGCAGATTAAAACTGTGTACCGGACCGAGACTCGAACTCGGAACCTTTGCCTTTCACTGGCAAGTGTTCTACCGTCTGAGCTACCCAAGCACTACTCACGCCCCGTCTGATTACGAAAACTTTCTCGAACTATGATGTAACCCATATGGAAATATCTGTGTCTCCGGGTCTTTTCCACGTACAACTCTTCTTCTTATGATTCCTGAACAGAGTTTCTCTACTTCCGCCTGCAACTTATTGCAGAACTACAATAGTCTTTCACCTGTCTCATCCCTCCCTCCTGCCAAGCCCTTATCCTCCCGCAACCCCGTCTTCAGTTCCTTCCCCTATAGCCACCTTTCAATCCCCCACAATTGTTAGATTTTCATCTCCTTTTAAGTACGGAGTTACCCATTCAGTATCCTCATTTTCTTTCTCTGTGTCTTCTTAGTCTACTTCTGACGTCTGCTAGAGTATCTAAACCACCGTTGGCGCCTTGGTTAGCTTGAAACGTCCCCTTAGAAAAATTATACTTGACTGTGCTTAAACTGACAATATTTTTTTAGCGCAACGCAATCTGACTTTCAATAATCCCTACAAAAGAATGGCCCTGGCTTAATATTAACCTATACCTTTCACAAATCACTTACCTCATAAAAATCTTCGTTACTGGAACTACTGCAATACAGCGAGCGCCACTACTGCCAGATAAATAAAAGATTCAAACTACGGAAGGCACTAACTACTGATAGGCATAGTTAGCAAATGAAAGATTTTAATAGAGAACAAACAATGTATTTACCTTAATATTCATAATATATATAGCAGTTCGTGACATCCATTCTTACAAATGTACTGTTTCTGATGGACACACCTCCAGATTATCCATTCTCAAAAATCCGCCATCTCACTTCCCCACATCCACCACTGCTGGCGGCTCACCTCCAACTGCGCAACCCTACGCGCTGTTAACATCAAGCTGCCCCACACTACAATGGCAGACAATACAAACTAGCCACAGACTGCACACAGCACAGCCAGTGATTTTCATACAGAGCGCTACGTGGCGTTACCAATAAGAAAACCTAAACAGCCTACTTACAAGCTGTCGATTATGAAGAGACCAGCCCTATGACTTCTCTATTTTCTCAATCGTGAATAACCCTACACTGCTACTGCCATCTGGTGCTTCCGTTGATATTAATCTGTCTGACCAGAAATCATTACCTTCTTTCTATTTCACTTCGCTGATCTCCCTAAATCTCACTTTTCAGATTTTCTAGCTCTCCTATTACTTTCAGACTTCTGACATTCGATGTTCCGATTCGTGGACCGTTATCCCTGCGTTATTCCTCTTTATCTCATGGCCCTTTACAATTGGCAGCCCCCTCCCGGGGATTCGATTGGCGACTTATCCGGAATTTTTTGCCAATGGTGAGGTTATAACTGACAATTTTTCAACTGCATGCCACATATACTGTAGATAAACATGTATCCTTAGTACAGTGGTATCCTTTGCCTTCTCCATCCAGAGCCGCTGATAATTGTTGATTATTCCGCCTTTTAGGGCAGTTGCCCACTCCAAGGACACTCCAAGAACCTCTGTACGCTCCTTCGCACACTTTGATGAGGCTGTTGGGGAGTAAGTGTGCCTTCTTATACCGGAAGTATTTAGGCGTTTATGTTGATGATTTTGACTCAGAATTAATTAGTGGCTGAGTTCAGACCTGGAGCCTAGCCTTTTGTCTACTAGCGAAAGACACTACTAATAGACCACAGATTCACAAACTGATATGAACTCAATAAGGAGGAATTAATGTGGGGCAGTTGCTCCATAACGTGCATATACCGTGGTGAACAGCGCAGTTACGTTACAACGGACCTACATTTCCGATTAACTGAGACTGTTAAGTAACGCGTGCACCCAGTATTCCCTGTCGTTTGCGAAAGCCATCTATTCCGAAGAATGAGAATATCTTGGTAAGTGAACATACGATTATAACCGAACCGTTATTGCGTGACAACTTTTGCACAATATCGATCTAAAGAAATTTTTACAACAAAGTTAAAAATAAGAAATAGTTAGTGAAATATGGAGTAAATAAGCTGGATCTCTTATAATTTTAGATTGTAAATTACTTTAGAACGTAACAAAAGTTACTATATGATTATTAATTATTTAGAAACTTTAATTACAACCTAATCATTGAATTGTAATCATGCGAGAACGCAACCAACGGCACTAGCTCGCGCTCAGATGTGACAACATCATGAATTAAAGTTAGTGAAAAAATCAGCAGAATAGTTTGCACTGAAAACATACATTTAGAAATTAACAGTTTGCAAAACGCTTGGCTTAATGAGTAGCTTTGCGGTGCTCACTGTAATGCTAACTGTTACCGATTTTAGAAACAAATTCATATTTACTTGTTTTCTGTTATAGCATGTTACTTCTGGAAAGTTCTTAATGTCTCATTTAGCGAAGAATAAGTGATTCTACACAACACAGCCATGTAATTTACAAACGTCAGCGGAATTTGCAACGCATACAAAGACATAAAATGTGTTGTTCTGAAGTAATATTTTGTCAAAATTAATTTTAATTACGCTGTTATTCTTTTACTGTTAGTCATTACTCTTCGACGAGTTGTTCTACCAAGCAACAAATTTTACTGCTTGTAAATGGCAGTTTTAGATATTTATAGGTTTAGTAAATTTCACTTATTTACCTGAGTTACAGAAATTAAATACGCTCATCCCTTTCAATATTTTACTGTTTTTTCATTAGTTGTGTTCTCGGACTCATTAAAGGTGACATGATAGCACTATATTAGGAAAATGACTGAGTTGAAGACCAATTACGCGATAACAGTTGCCGTACTGAACACTTTACTGTTCAGTCAATTAAAACTACTACGCTGACTAGCTTTGTACAATACTAATAAGAAAATGGTCTGATCTTACTTTGATGAGCTGCTGGTCGTACGATGTGAGACGTTATTCGTCGACAACGTATGGCAACAGGCTCTTGTTTCCCGTAAAACAAATAACAAGTTTGGGCCCACAGTACTCTTCTTGAATATCAATTCTACTTGATAACAGTGTACTGTGTCCATTTACAGCCACAAAATATGTCCGGCCATATATTAAAAAACTTTCTGTTTATTCCTTACATTACCCCGCACCGCGTCTGCACTTAATCACTTGCCGCTATCAACTTTCTCTGCCGATTACTTCTTCCCGACTACTCGTTTACGTGACAATACTCCTTACTTTAAATGTATTTTTTGGCTCTATACAACAAGAAGCTTCCCTGACTGTGCCAGAGTTTTTTACTACATCATAATTACAATACAAAATTTAATTACTCCGTTTGAATTAATTCTTTGACATTTAATTAAATAACATTAATAAAGTAATAAAATTTTATAACATTTATATTGTGACTACAAAATTAATTCTGTGGAAAATTTATTAGGCGCTGTGTTGTTGTCTCACAACGTCGTGACAATAACTGCCTCAATTTCAGGTCTATTTCCGCTCGGACTCCACTTTGTGTAACCTGTATCCACTTTTGGCGGTAAACCACTCTACTGCTAGAGCTCACAGTGCATCAGTTGTCAGCCAATTGGGTTTACATTAGACGATATTGATCAGTTTAGCAAACAACTTATGAAAAATATGGATGACGCTGCATTAGAGTACGGAGAACTGGAGAATGTTGTTCATATATGTTAAACCATAAAATGTATCCTGAGATTTTTCCATAAATGTAAATTGACGACAATCCAATTTACTGGATTTTCTGATGGATAGAGGAGCGCTGAAGCGTGGCTCTGTTGGGCATACTGAACTACTCTAGTGCCTGAAATCAGCAAAATTGCATCATAATGAGAGTATCGCAAGAAGCTTTGTATTTTGGCCTCCTGCCGTTAGAAAATGCATTCAATATGCCGAAACAAGTATTCTGTGAGCTGACATTTGAGATGACGCCACCCGTTGACTTTGAAAGAAAGTGTTGCTAAAGATTACAGCACCAAAGGGCTTCTCAAGTCGTTGACGTAATGGGAAAGGTAGAGCAAATGGTCATGGTTGCACATCGATTACACCCACCACCTGAAAACTGTTACGAAGCAAGGGCAGGACCACTGCTGTTTCAGAAACACTAGTCGACTTTGCTTGTGTATGTAGTGCGAAATTCAGAGTGACGTTCTCAGTTATGCAGTCAATATCAGTATTTAACACTGCAACTAGGACGAATATATTTGAAATGAACGACTTGGAAGATATTGTCAACGAAATCAATAAATAGTTGAAAAGAGATAAGGAGATTAACAAGAACTTAAACATTGGTTATCCTCAAGTAACTACATTACGAAATCAAACATTAAAAAGTTGTCTGTGAGATTTGCTTCTTATTTAGAATGACGATGGCCAAATTCGGGAGGGTTTAAAATACTGGCTAGCAATAAAGGCAAAAGCAATTCTAAGAAAGCATGGTCTTTTCAGGCATCCAAAATAAATTTGAGGCTTAGGATGTCTTTTCAGATGGTAGTTGTCTTTAGGGTTACTTATTCAGACGTGCAATATGGACGGCAAATAGTTCAGATAAGCGGCAAATAAAAGTTTTTGAAGTATAGTGCTAGAAAATATTGCATGCTTTCCAGAAAAAGAAACGCTTGTTAGAGTTAAGAAAAGTGAAGGAAAGCTTGTTTCCTTCGTTGTGTACTTTTCTGCACAGCTGCGAAATCTGGGCTTTGAAGAAGAGAGGAAGAGAGAAAACTGAACCATTCGAGATGTGGGATCGGAGGAGAATACAGAAAACAAAATACTTGGATCAAGTGGTTAACAGTGAAGCAATGGAAAAGGTAACTGAACAGAGAAATCTTCTGACCACGGTTAGGAAAATGACATCCAGCTAATTGGGACGTATAGAGCGAGGAAAAAAAAAAGATAGGTGCAGTAGAAGGACGGAAGGAAACAGGAAGCAGAACAATTAAATTCTTGGTAAATGGGAACAAGACACCAGGCTAGAAGCAGGATTAGGTGGATGCAGCAAACGGTGTCGGGAAACTGCCATAGGCACATTGTCGTATGGGCTGCAACGAATAGGAAAAGCGTAGTGACGAGATATGTAGGAATATTTCTGGACGAACGTCGTAACTTTGAACATCATATAGAGGAATCAAACAGGAGAGGTATCAATGTAATTAATAAAACTATAACCAATGCAAGCTGGCAGTTTTTGGCTTCCCTGGAAGACAATCAGAGTATGCCACCAATCCATACTTGCATCAGTCGTAGGATATGGAGTGAGCGTCTGGGCTTATAGACTGCAACTAATGAAGCCAGCCTCAGTAGTGAGAAGAGTTAACGGGGTGTGCTACTAAGAATAACGGGCGCCTACTTCATACCCCGAGTGTTGCTTTGTTAGTAATTCTAGGAATCTGCCTACTGGACTTGGAAATTAGGAAAAGGGAAGCCTTTTACTGGTTACAAAAAGGCAATGAAATGGAAGTACGAAGGGTACTTAGAACTGAATCCAGACCGAAAAGGGCAATAAAAGATCGCATACTACAGCGGTGGCAAAATGAATCGGACACTTGAGGCACTGGCAGGAGAACCTACGAATGTCTCCCTGTCACCAGGGAGAGGAGAAAAAAATAAGATTTTTTTTAACTCATCGAATGGATTGAAACGTTACCTAAAGGTTCATGGGCCTTATGCCACGTAGCTATACAAAATCAGAAGACAGATTAATGATAGCTGCACCTGCGGCAATGTAGACATACCAGAACACACATTATGGGACTGCACACTCAATGAAGATGCAGCGGGTAGGGACGTCAGGTATTAAGGATAAGGGATCCCAAAGCAGCACTAAAGAGCGAGTCGACTTGGCGTATCTTGGACGATATTGCAGCCGCAGCATCCAGGAATTCCACAGAAGTCTTCACGAGGCATTCAACCGTGTGTCATTACCCTCCCATCCGGGCTATACAACATACTCTGCCGATGGAGAGAAAATAACTGAGGTCGGCGGCCACCGAGTGAAATACTGTCCCAAGAATCTATATTGCTGTGGTGCTAGTGGCAATTGAACTGTGGACTTTAGGAAGCAAAATTGATGGGTGTAATTACTCGTTACAGCGGAAACGCTGCTGACGTGCTTCCCGACGCCCAAGGAATCCAGCAGACTATGGCTGTTGACTGGGGTGCCACGAGGACGGATCCACTAGCGGAAACAACCATCTACAATTAAATGCACCAAAATAAATCAACGAACAGAGAACAAATTCTGTAGCGTTGGCAGTAAATTAGTTGCCGGGTAATTTGGTTAAGGATGTTTAATGTAGTTTTGTAGTAGTAGAAATTCCAACGGCCTTGCCGCAGTGGTAACACCGGTTCCCGTCAGATCACCGAAGTCAGCACTGGATGGGTGACCATCCGGTCTGTCGAGCGCTGTTGGCAAACAGGGTGCACTCATCTCTTGTGAGGCAAACTGAGGAGTTACCTGATTGAGAAGTAGTGACTCCACTCTCGAAAACTGACATGCGGCCAGAGGAGCGGTGTGCTGACCACATGCCCCTCCATATCCGCATCCAGTGACGCCTGTGGTCTGAGGAAGACACGGTGGCCGGTAGGCGCCTTTGGGACTTCATGGCCTGTTCGGAAGGAGTTTAGTTTTTGTAGTAGGAATAGAAGTAACTTTATCTCTTTTTTTTAAAATTAAGTATCAGAAATAAATAATTAGTACATAACTTATAACTATCCAAAGAAAAGTGATATGCATGGCTATTTTAGCTTTTTAGGTGATAGGCTGTAATTAATAAAGAATACATAAATTAAAAAATAAATAAATTCTAATTGGGAGGAAGATAATTTGTTGACACAAACTGACCAAAGAAACAAAACGTTAATAAGATACTTTACTTTCTGAGGCATTAAGGAACCTAGCAGAGGAAGGAATTGAGGGAAGTGGTCAAAACTGAAGAAGAAAACCAAACCTTGCTCACAGTAAACAGGTTCAACGGGATATCGATGGCAGCACTTACGCAGAGATGAAGAGGTTTGCTCAGGATATAAGAGCGTGGAGAGCTTCATAAAACTAGTCAATGAACTAAAGACCGCAACAGTAGCTTACCATCTTAATATCCATGAGACCGATGACCTCGCTGTCTGGTCTCCTTCCCCTAACAACCCCCCCCCCTCTTAATATCCCCCCTCCCCCGAGCCACTTCCCCACCAGTGGTAAGTGATCGTGAATGAGAACAAGGACTATTGGGATAACAAATACAAAAATGTATTTAAAAATAATCCGTTGAACATAATAGTGACAGTTAACATTTATTTTCATTAGTAACGCCCGTAAGTTATGCTAAACTAAAGGAACTCTTGAACCAGCGGCATTTAATGTCTTAAAGCAGGATCACCGAATGCACATACTACGGCAAAGGAACATATCTGCTGTCAGAGTCCATTAAATAAACCTTATAACTTAAAAAAATTAAAAACCTTAAAATTCTAAAATTATTATTTTGTACAAACGTTATAAAAACTTTTCTCGTGTTTTTAAAAACTTTATACAACTAAAAAGATCCATGACTGTAGGAAAAAACTTAACAAAAATTTAAAATCTTAAAATAATTTTAGTAAGTTATCATATTACCGGATGTCGCAGGATTGTTATCCCTTCTTAATTATGGCCATCAAGAAATTCGTCTGAAGATGTGGCTCTTAGTGCCATGATACTGCTGAGGCGGTTTATTAATACACAATATTATCACTCGTATCTGTCGTTGTCCCATCAACAAGATTGTCTATATGAAAATGTTTGCCTGGAGGGTGGATTTGAAAAATAAATCATGGAAATCCAGAGAAGAAACTATAATCAATTAAAATGTTGTGTCAGCCATTGCGTTAAAACTTAGTAGATAGTTAAGATATGATATGAAAACAGTACTTAAAAGAACAGGCTATGGAAGAAGTCCATACAAAAGCATTTATATATGAAGCGACAGTGAACGATCTACTACGACGTCCAGGAACAGGTAGGTTCAAATTATATGGATCGTAAGAGGAGGAAACATTGCGTGGGCAAAGCAGTTTTGTGGGATATTGGGTGCAGTGTATAGGTAGAGAAGGAAATATAAGCAAAAGCCGTCAGTACACTTAGGTCAAGTTTCAATTTCTCTTTTAAGGGGGCGAACAAGAAAAGAAAACTAACATATTCCTCTCGGATATATTCTTACGAAGTTCTCCTTTATTAGGACGCTTCAGCAGTCTCTTCAAATGTTAAAATGTGTGTAAATTCCTAAGGGACTAAACTGCCTAGGTCATCGGTCCCTAGACTTACACACTACGTAAACTAACTTAAAATAACTTGCACTAAGAACAACACACACACCCATGCCCGAGGAAGGGGCTCAAACTTCGGCGGGAGGCGCCGCGCAGTCCACGATATGACGTCTCAAACCGCGCGGCCTGGCATTCTCTCCTTTTAAGTCTCAAATAGTACTTTGTCTTCATTCTTTCGAGATGATCAGTTTACATCTATATTTAGGGAATTAAGCAATACCATCGTAGACGACCCATGAGACCTAATATCTCACTACACCTACATCTAAATGGATGCTCTGCAAATCACATTTAAGTGTCTGGCAGAACTAATAAATATGAATTCTGTTATCATTGATGAAGAAACTAGACAGCACAGAGGTAAGGCGATCATAAACGGGCTTCGAGAATGAATGGTTCGTCACCTCGTGCTCCCGTGCACCATCAACGCCCACTGCTTCCCACTTCTTTCAAGACTCCAACAGACAAGCGGCAGCGGCAGCGAATATTTATCCCTGCGGAACTCTCCGTCTGGTTCCGGCAGCGACAGAAATATTTCAATAGCTCGTTTGCTACGGAGCAGAACAAGCAGCCTGCGAAATTTATTCCCGTCGCGTATATTGAAACTCTTTCCGCCGTACTTTTCCTTCTTTTCTCTCACGAGCTCTCTTCTCTATTTCTGCGTATCACATCGCCGTCGTCGACTGGAAGTGTGCAAGAAAAATGACAGAAAACGCCGGCAAGATTCTAATTTCTGCTTCTTGTGCGTTCGTTGTGAAACAATCATAGTAGCGTCTTATGAGAAGCTCGAAGAACGGAGTAAATGGCGGGAAAACCCGCAATATGTCTTACAGGTGCACTCACGCCAACTATGGTTTCTTTTGTACGTCCATTAAATTTCTGACACGAATTTTCTGAGCCTCGGCCACTTTGCGATTGTATCAGGTGCTGAAATATGCAGTACCACTCACATCACAACCCAAGATGGTGTCCACTTGACCTCACAAAATACAAATGTTAGCATATGTTGCCTACCTGCTCCTACGTCACTGACCTTTCGATGATGTCATGAAGTGGAAACATTTCACCGTCCCATGTCCCCTCCATCTCACTCCCACCTGTAACTGCATAATATTAACATGAAACACCCAATAAAAAATTCAAGATGGTGGGGCTAGTCCAGTTGTAGTACTGTGAAAATTAAAAAACCAAGCCATTCTATCTGCCCTCCTACCCCCCCGCCCCCCCCCCCCCCCCCCACACACACACACATTTTTCTGCCAGTCACATCGCTTTCCTTCCTACAGATCAAAGTATGATATTAAAATGATCTGTAAAATATCCAATGTAATGTAAAAAGGCAAAGAGGTTTGCCACTCACACACACTGCATGATGTACCACACCTCTCTCCTTTCCTCCTATGAAAATGTGGTATTTCAGCCACCACTAAAATCCAATAGCCCATTACAACGTAGTCTTATCTGGTCTGTGTTCAAAACTACGTAAACTAAATGAATGATTCATCAAAAACTACGCCATATACTTCAGAGGCAGTTATACTTGTGGCTGATTGGAGTAGCTGTCAACCATCGGCTACGTGTACCATCGCCTGTGGTGAAACTACCATCGACAATATCCACATCTATAGACTTTACGTTTATTAAAGTTTCCACCTACCTGCTCTCCCCTCCGCGTTTTACAGTCGAATTCCAATTACACTCTCAATGATGACACCAATGCTTTTAATTTCTCCGCATGTTGCTTTGAGCCCTTCCGACGACCGATCTCTTCACTATTTTCCTGCAGCCCTTTCCAATGTGGCTTCTCTGCCCTTCTTATACTTTTCTTTTCATAGTGACAGTCTAGCAACACCCTAGTTGTTAACACCCCCCCCCCCCCCAGCAGCTAACAGCCGCGCGGTGCAGCCGCGTGGTCTAGGGCGCATTGCCGCGGTTCGCGCTACTCCCCCCGTCGGCGGTTCGAGTCCTCCCTCGGGTATGGGTGTGTGTGTTGTCCTCTGCGTAAGTTAGTTTAAGTTATATTAAGTAATGTGTAACCCTAGGGACCGATGACCTCAGCAGTTTGGTCCCATAGGAACTTAACACAAATTTCCAATTTTTCCAGTAGCTAACAGCCTAGTAGCTAACACCTCTCAGAGTAGCCGACACTCTAAACCGCTGCTGTCGCGGGAGGCGACCGCTCCCCCCCACCTCCGCCCCCCCACCCACACACACACCCGTAACTGACACACCCAGTAGCTGACACTCACTGCAGATGTACACTGATTTTTAGTAAGTTATCCAGTATTTCCTCTGTGTGTAGTGCTTGCTATACAGGGTGAGTCACCTAACATTACCGCTGGATATACTGTATTTCGTAAACCACATCAAATATTCACGAATCGATTCCACAGACCGAACATGAGGAGAGGAGCTTGTGTAATTGGTTAATACAAACCATAAAAAAATGCACGGAAGTATGTTTTCTAACACAAACCTACGTTTTTTTAAATGGAACACGTTAGTTTTGTTAGCACATCTGAACATATAAACAAATACGTAATCAGTGCCGTTTGTTTCATTGTAAAATGTTAATTACATCCGGAGATATTGTAACCTAAAGTTGACGCTTGAGTACCACTCCTCCGCTGTTCGATCTTGTGTATCGGAGAGCACCGAATTACGTAGGGATCCAAAGGGAACGGTGATGGACCTTAGGTACAGAAGAGACTGGAACAGCACATTACGTCCACATGCTAACACCTTTTTATTGGTCTTTTTCACTGACGCATATGTACATTACCATGAGGGGTGAGGTACACGTACACACGTGGTTTCCGTTTTCAATTACGGAGTGGAATAGAATGTATCCCGACATGCCAGGCTAATAGATGTTCAATGTGGTGGCCATCATTTGCTGCACACAATTGCAATCTCTGGCGTACACGCCGCAGCACATCTGGTGTAATGTCGCCGCAGGCTGCCGCAATACGTTGTTTCATACCCTCTGGGGTTGTAGGCACATCACGGTACACATTCTTCTTTAACGTACCCCACAGAAAGAAGTCCAGAGGTGTAAGATCAGGAGAACGGGCTGGCCAATTAATGCGTCCTCCACGTCCTATGAAACGCCCGTCGAACATCCTGTCAAGGGTCAGCCTAGTGTTAATTGCGGAATGTGCAGGTGCACCATCATGCTGATACCACATACGTCGACGCGTTCAGTGGGACATTTTCGAGCAACGTTGGCAGATCATTCTGTAGAAACGCGATGTATGTTGCAGCTGTTTGGGCCCCTGAAATGAAGTGAGGACCAATGAGGTGGTCCCCAATGTTTCCGCACCATACATTTACAGTCCACGGTCGCTGTCGCTCTACCTGTCTGAGCCAGCGAGGATTGTCCACGGACCAGTAATGCATGTTCCGTAGATTCACTGCCCCGTGGTTTGTGAAACCCGCTTCATCGGTAAATAGGTAGAACTGCAACGCATTCTCTGTTAATGCCCATTGACAGAATTGCACTCGATGATTAAAGTCATCACCATGTAATTGCTGATGTAACGACACATGAAACGTGTAGTGACGTAACAAGACTGTTACGCCACTTGAGGTAGCCGATTGAAAGAAAGGCACACGTACACACACGCCGACGGGCGTCAAGTCTGGAACACGATAACTATTGAATGGTAGCAAGAAAAGTACGTAGCTGCTTTATACTTAACTTTATTAGTTGATGACTACAGCATTCTTCTTGAGACATTTATACTATAATTCTCAAAGTAGGTAAGGCTAATGGCGCCTTGCTAGGTCGTAGCCATGGACTTAGCAGAAGGCTATTCTAACTGTCTCTCGGCAAATGAGAGGAAGGCTTCGTCCGTATTGTCTCTAGCAATGTCGTCGTACAACTGGGGCGAGTGCTTGTTCGTATCACGAGACCTGCCTTGTGGTGGCGCTAGGTCTGCGATCACACAGTGGCGACACGCGGGTCCGACATGTACTAAATGGACCGCGGCCGATTTAATCTACCACCTAGCAAGTGTGGTGTCTGGCGGTGACACCACAAAACGGGTGAAAGCGGTGACGATGCAGTATGCGCATGACACTACTTTTACTCAGTCCACCGGATCTCGCAATGTCCCGTGTACTCATGTGTGGGTTCATGACAACAGCAGCTAACACACCAACTGCACTCGCTTCTCCTGTGATGGGCCTGTTACGGACCCGTTTGCGTGCTACGACCATACCTGTTGCATACAGTTGGCGGTAGATGTTTTGCAATGTGCGGCACGTTGCATGCTCTCTGTCCGGGTACCGTTCTGCATACACCCTGCAGGCTACAGCTGCATTTCGTCGACACTCACCACAGATGAGTATCATCTCCGCCTCTGCAGAGTTCGAATACACCATGGTCACAGTTCCTACAACACTACACTATCACAGACGTCTGGTAACACGGTGTACTACAGTTGGTCTGCGTGCGGAGACGAATGCAGAATAACAATAGCAGCAAGCGCTACATGCGGACACTGCGGCAGCTAGACCAAACCACAACAGTGCACTACAGCCACACTCGTAAACACGGTCGTCATCGTAAACATGTCCCTGCAGATGCTGCTCGCCGACCGTGGCCCGTGTTTGTTACAACACGCAACTGAACGTCGGAGGTTTCAAGCGTCAACTTTAGGCTACAATATCGCCGGATGTAATTAACATTTTACAATGCAACAAACGGCACTGATTACGTATTTGTTTATATGTCCAGATGTGCTAACAAATTTAACGTGTTCCATTTAAAAAAAACGTAGGTTTGTGTTAAAAAACATACTTCCGTGCATTTTTTTATGGTTTGTATTAACCAATTACACAAGCCCCTCTCCTCACGTTCGGTCTGTGGAATCGGTTCGTCAGTATTAGATGTGGTTTGCGAAACATATCCAGCGGTAACGTTAGGTGACTCACCCTGGGAAGAATGACTGCCGGTAAGTTTCTGTATCGGCAAAAATTTTCGATTTTACTCCTCGTGGTGATTACGCGAGATATATGTGGAGGGAAGTAATATGTCGTCCGGCTCTTAGCGGAAAGTGGTCTCTTGAAATTTCAACAGTAAATCTCTCCGTGATGCACAACGCCTCTCCTGTACCGTCTGTCAATGTAGATTGTTGAACGTCTCTGTAAGGCTCTCGCGCCGGCTAAACGATCCCGCTGCTCTTTGTTGGATCTCCTCTATCAGCCCTACCTAGTAGGGATCCTAGACAGACGAACAACACTCAAGAATCGCTTGAACAAGCGCCTTATATCCCACTTCCTTCGTGGATGAGTTACATTTCCTTAAAAATTTTCCTATGAATCTGAGTGTGGCATCTGCTCTTCCCACCATTTATTTTGTGTGTTCATTTTACTTAAGGTGGCTATGGATAGTTACTCCAAAATACTTCACGGTAGACACTGTTACCAGTGGTTTGTCATAAATAGTATAGCTGTACATTATTGGACTTCTTTTCCTATGTATGCACAATATGTTATATTTATTTACGTTCAGGGTCAACTGCCAGAGCTTGCACCACTCTTCAATCCACTGCAGGTCCTTCTGCAAGTAATCGATACTGTCTTCTGGTTCTGCTACATTGTAATAGACAACCGCATCATCTGTGAACGGCCTTAAAGAGCATCCGGCGCTTTCTACTGTATCATTTATATATATTGCAAACATTAACGGTCCTATCTCACTTCCTTGGGGTACTACGTAAATTACCTTCACATTTGTCAATTTTATTCCCTTAAGAGCGACGTGTTGAGTTCTGTCTGCAAGAAGGTCTTGAATCTGGTAGCGAATCTGCTACGATACTCGATAAGCTTGCTCTTTTTTTCACTAAACGGCAGTGCGGGACGGCGCCAAATGCATTCTTGAATTCAAGGAACACGGTATCAACCTGGGCACCATTGTCTACTGTGTTGTGGATATAATGGAGGAACATAGCGAGCTAAGTTTTGCATGAACTCTGTTTACGGAATCCATGTTGATATTTATAGAGATCTTCATTCTCCTAAAACGCCATAATTCTTGAGCATAAAACATGTTCCATAATTCTGCAATAGATTGTCGTCTAAGATATATGTCGTCAACGATATAGATCTACAATTGTGTGCATCTTTCCTACGGACTTCTTGAAATCGGGAATGACCTGCGCTTTCTTCTAGTCGCTAGGTACCCTTCATTGCTCTAGCGAACTGTAATAAATTACTGCTAAAACAGGAGCAAGTTCTCTCGCATAATCTTCGTAGAATCTTATGGGTATCTCATCTGCTCCTGATGCCTTTCCACAACGAGGCGATTGTAGTTGTTTTTCTATTCCACGGTCGGTTATCTCAATATGTTCAGTTTCGACATTCGTAGGATGATGGAAACGAGGAACTGTGTTAAGACCTTCCGTGGAGAAAGAATTACGGAATACCAATTCAGTATTTCAGCCTTTCTCCGTTTCGGTGCCAATATGGTCACTGAGTGAATGAATGGATGATTTTTGACGCACTTACTAATTTTACATACGACCAAAACACTTAGGGTGTTTGCTCAGATCGATTGACAAAATTTTAATTTCAAAGTCACTGAACGCTTCTCTCATTGCTCTGCTTAAGCTCGCTTTCGCTTCGTTCAGCTTTTGCTTGACAGCTAGGTTTTTACTTCTCTTGACTCTGAGATCAAGTTCTCTTTGTTTACGTAGTAGATTTCTAAAACGGCTATTAAACCGTGGTGAGTCCTTCCATCTCTTAAGACTTACTCGCAACGTACTTGTTTAGGGCATATTGGACGATGCATTTGAATTTTTTTCCATTTATTCCATACATACTCGTCCTCATCACCGAATATTTGATGTTGACTGCTCGGATACTCTGAAATTTGTATCCTGTCACTCTTGCTCAGCAAAAATATCTTCCCACTTTTCTTAATATTCATTGTAAAATCCGTTGTCATAAATGTTATCACAGCCTTATGAGCACTGATACCTTCCTCTACCTTAACTGATTCGGTAAGTTCTGGTCTGTTTGTTGCCAGAACGTCTAAGACGTTACCGTCGCGAGTTTCAGACAAGACATCTGGAACAATATCACACGATTCCGTGTCTCCGGCACCAGATTTGAGAGCATGGCACTCCCATTCTATACCTGGCGGGTTGATGTCACCCCCTATCACAACGGCATGAACAGCGAAATTATTAACGATATTCTGCAAGTTCTGTCTGAAGCGTACTATGACTAGAGCTAATCCAAGTGGTCTACAAAAGGATCCAATTACTATTTTCACGTATCTTTGATATTTAATTTCACCCATACTAATTCAAAATTGGAATCTGTGACAACCTCACTAAATTTCATCGAATTCTGTACTGGAATAAACAATCCGCCAGCATTGGTGACTAATCTATCCTTATGATAAATATTCAATTCTGAATTCAGCATTTCGTTGTGATTAACGTCCAGTTTCAGTAACTTCCTGTTCCTAATACTATCTGTGCTATATAATCTTCAGTAAGCGTTACCAATTCTGGGATATCTCCTTGGATTCTCCTGCTGTTTTTCTAAAATCATTTAACATTTTCTGTCTCCGATCTGCGACGACAAACATTCTCTGAGAATATTGCGGCTAATTTATCAGGCAAATCGTCTTTGGTAGTCCCCCACCCTAGCAGCCGCTTCCTGTGTGTAGTGCGCTCTTGACGTTCTAAGGGGAACCCTACAACTGTGTACACGATAGCGGAGGTCGAGAAATTCGCACCGGATACCATCGCAGAGTCGTCTGAGCCTCTGATTTATACCTTCTACTCTGCACCAAACCGAAGGTCCGCGATAAACCCTAGGTGCGGTGCTAAAAATCGACATCTTAGTCTGAACCCCAAGTGCGACGGAAGTTCCCTTCACCATATCAGCCATCCGCCGAAAAGAGCCGAGGATGCCTCAGAACCTAAGTGGCAGGCGTCATTCGTGCCAATATGTGCCGCTACATGCAGCTGGTTTCACCAAGTGGCGCACGATAGCCGCCGGCAGGACCTCCTCCACGGATGAGATCCCCAGCAAATATATGAAGTGCACACGGGCCATTCTTTTCCGCCTTCTCTGCTATTTCCCTGCGAGGTTTCATCACATGCCTAACACTGGAGTTTCAAATGACAAGCACAACCACCCTCTGCCCTTGTCGGGACTGGGCAGGAAACTCGGCCACTGGTCCAACAGGAGAGACATGCCCCATCAACACTGGCTAGCACCTCATACCTGTTGCTAAGCCAGCTGCGCGGTCTGCTCCCTTCTGTCCCTTCCGCCCAGTCACACGCGAACCCACTTTTCGCCACCCACTCTCGAGTGAGGACGGACGGGTAAGATACTGCGTATCAGAAGACGCAGCGACACCTCGGGCACCACGGGGTTCCAATGGCACCAAAGGTGTTGCAGATCTCGTCACCCGCACCCCGATGTCGCCGCAACTTCGAGCATTAGAAGAAGCATGTCGATGGTAGCCAAAACAGCTTCCAGCTGTTTATGGACAGCGGCTAAATCTCCTTGTGTCCTCTCACAACAAGCACAGTCTCCAGCCATATTGTACAGTAGTGTGTAAAAAAATAAATATAAAATGTCAAATGGCGCTACTGAGTGAGGAATGTATGCAAAATATACCGAGAATAATAAAGAAACGGTCGGCTGTGGTGGCCGAGCGGTTCTAGGCGCCACAGTCTGGAACCGCGAGACCGCTACGGTCGCAGGTTCGAATCCTGCCTCGGGCATGGATGTGTGTGATGTCCATAGATTAATTAGGTTTAAGTAGTTCTAAGTTCTAGGGGACTGATGACCTGAGAAGTTAGGTCCCATACTGCTCAGAGCCATTTTTATTGAGATCGTTCGTACCTCTCGGCAATAAAGTTTACGTCAAATCGAAGTTCACGTGACGACAAAAAAATGGTTCCGAGTACTATGGGACTTAACTGCTCAAGTCATCAGTCCCCTAGAACTTAGAACTACTTAAACCTAACTAACCTAAGGACATCACACACATCCATCCCCGATTCAGGATTTGAACCTGCGACCGTAGCGGTCGCGTGGTTCCAAACTGTAGCGCCTAGAACCGCTCGGCCACCCCGGCCGGCCACGAGACGACAGTTTTACATTTGTATGCTACACATAAATATCACTCGTTTGGTAAAGCATGTCTACAATCGAGAATCATGGTTTACCTGTGGCCGATACGAAAGTATACACGGAAGCGCCAAAGAAACTGGTATTGATGTGCGTGTTCAAACAAAGAGATGTGTGAAAAGGCAGAATACAGCGCTCCGGTCGCGCAACACCTACATTAGGCCACACGTGTCTGGCGCGGTTATTAGATGAGTTACTGCTGCTATATTGGCAGGTTATCAAGATTTAAGTGAGTTTGAACCTGGTGTTATAGACGGCGAACTAGCGCTGGGAGACAGCGTCTCCGAGGTACCGATGAAGTGCGGATTCTCCCGTACGACCATTTCACGAGTGTACCGTGAATATCAGAAATACGGTAAAACATCAAACCTCCGAAATCACTGCGACCTGAGAAAGATCCTGCAAGAACGGGATCAAAGACAACTGAAGAGAATCGTTCAACGTGAGAAAAGTACAACTCTTCCGCAAATTGCTGCAGATTTCAATGCTGGGCCATCAACAAGTGTGAGCGTGCGAACCATTCGACGAAACGTCATCGATATGGGCTTTCGGAGCCGAAGGCTCACTCGTGTACCCTTGACGACTGCACGACACAAAGGTTTACTTCTCGCCTGGGCCCGTCAACACCGACAGTGGATTGTCGATGAGTGGAAACATGTTGCCTGGTAGGACGAGTCTCGTTTGAAATTGTACGTGCACGCGTATAGGGACAACATAATGAATCCATAGAACCTGAATGTCAGCAGGGGACTGCTCAAGTTGGTGGAGGCTCTGTAATTGCGTGGGGCGCGTGCAATTGGAGTGATATGGCACCCCTAATAGGTCTACATACGAATCTGACAGGTGGCGCGTAAGTAAGCATCCTGTCTGATCACTTGCATCCATTTACGTCCATTGTGCATTCCGACAGACTTGGGCAATTCCAGTAGAATAATGCGACACCCCACACGTCCATAATTGCTACAGAGTGGCTCGAGGAACACTCTTATGAGTTTAAACAGTTCCGCTGGCCACCAAACTCTCCATACATGAACATTATTGAGCGTATCTGAGATGTCTTGCAACGTGCTGTTCTGAAGAAGTCTCTCCCCCCTCGTACTCTTACGGGTTTATACAGGGCTATTACAAATGATTGAAGCGATTTCATAAGTTCACTGTAGCTCCATTCATTGACATAAGGTCACGACACACTACAGATACGTAGAAAAACTCATTAAGTTTTGTTCGGCTGAAGCCGCACTTCAGGTTTCTGCCGCCAGAGCGCTCGAGACCGCAGTGAGACAAAATGGCGACAGGAGCCGAGAAAATGTATGTCGTGCTTGAAATGCACTCACATCAGTCAGAACAGTGCAACGACACTTCAGGACCCGACAGCGCCGACTTCATCTTTCAACAGGATGGTGCTCCACCGCACTTCCATCGTGATGTTCGTCATTTCTTAAACAGGTGATTGGAAAACCGATGGATCGGTCGTGGTGGAGATCATGATCAGCAATTCACGCTCTCCCGACTTAACCCCATGCGATTTCTTTCTGTGGGGTTATGTGAAAGATTCAGTGTTTAAACCTCCTCTACCAAGAAACGTGCCAGAACTGCGAGCTCGCATCAACGATGCTTTCGAACTCATTGATGGGGACATGCTGCGCCAAGTGTGGGAGGAACTCGATTATAGGCTTGATGTCTGCCGAATCACTAAAGGGGCACATATCGAACATTTGTGAATGCCTAAAAAAACTTTTTGAGTTTTTGTATGTGTGTGCAAAGCATTGTGAAAATATCTCAAATAGTAAAGTTATTGTAGAGCTGTGAAATCGCTTCAATCATTTGTAATCACCCTGTAGACAGCCCTGCAGGATTCATGGTGTCAGTTCCCTCCAGCACTGCTTCAGACATCAGTCGAGTCCATGCTGCGCCGCGTTGAGGTGCTTCTGCATGCTCGAGGGTGGCGTACGAGTTTCTTTAGCTCTTGAGTGTAATAGCGTAGAGTGAATTCCATTCGTGGATATAGGAACTGGATTCGAGTCAGGGAGTTCACAAGTATAAATGATATGATGCGCGTTTCTGCGTATCACAGACATTTTTTTAAAAAAAGAAAGAAAACTCTTGTAAAGAATTCCGTCCGGTTGCTGTGCACTGCTCGTTCAATTTCCGCATTATATTTCATTCCCGTCAGCGTGTTGTGCAAAACAAGATCTGGAGGCAAGCGGAAAGCTCTGCCGCAGTTCAGATTTTATTCCGCCAGCGTCCGAAAAAAGGCGGCCGTGTGTCGGGCCTGGGGCGGGCCGCGCCGTGCTTTCCACAGACGCCGGCCGGCCGGCTGGTGTCGGCGCTAAAATCGGAAGCGCGTTTTCCGCTCAGCGGACCGCGGCCTGGCCGCTCGCAGGCTCCTGTTTCACGGGCCGGTAAGTAGCGCGCGGCAGCGCCCGCAGTCGGGAGCCTGTGCGAGCCGCGCCCCGGCCGGCAGAGGCGCGCCGGCGACTCGCTGCCAGCGACGATTGAAATATGCGCCTCCGCTGCTACGTCGCGCTTCTCTGATTCTAGTACGCGACAGAATATCTCTTCCACTGCCACATTTGGGTATATTTCATTAAGAGGTGCACCCAATAAATAATTCAACACTTTTTTTTTTCCTCGCCCAATTTCGGACGGAAAAAAATGAGAATTTTTTGTGGGACATCAGTTCTCGCATTCCCGCTTCAGCACTTATATTTTCATGAAGTTCCGACGGTTAACGCACTTACATGCTGCGTTTATAATGGGTATTCCAAACAGAGGGCCGTCATTGAGTTTCCTTTGGCGGAAAACCAGAGCATCACAGATATTCAAAGGATATTCAGAATATCATCAACAAAAGCAAAACGAGGATAATGGAATGTAGTCGAATTAAGTCGGGTGATGCTGCGGGAATTAGATTAGGAAATGAGACACTTAAAGTAGTAAAGGAGTTTTGCTATTTGGGGAGCAAAATAACTGATGATGGTTAACATCGAGTATTGATTTAAGTGTCAGGAAGTCGTTTCTGAAAGTATTTGTATGGAGTGCAGCCATGTATGGAAGTGAAACATGGACGATAAATAGTTTGGACAAGAAGAAAATAGAAGCTTTCGAAATATGGTGCTACAGAAGAATGCTGAAGATTAGATGGGTAGATCACATATTTAATGAGGAGGTATCGAATAGAATTGGGGAGAAGAGGAGTTTGTGGCACAACTTGACTAGAAGAAGGGATCGGTTGGTAGGACATGTTCTGAGGCATCAAGGAATCACCAATTTTGTTTTGGAGGGCAGCGTGGAGGGCAAAAATCGTAGAGGGAGACCAAGAGATGAATACACTAAGCAGATTCAGAAGGATGTAGGCTGCAGTAGGTACTGGGAAATGAAGAGGCTTGCACAGAATAGAGTACGATGGAGAGCTGCATCAAACCAGTCTCAGGACTGAAGACCACAACAACAACAACATTCAGAATATCTACGGAGACCTGGCACTGAACAAAAGCACAGTGAATCGTTGCACGAGGCGTCCGTCATTACTGGAATAAGGTCACGCAAACTTGTCCGATTTGCATACCGGTCGGCCGCATACAGCTGTGACGCCTGCAATGCTGCAACTTGCGGGCACTCTCATTCGTGGTGCTCTATCGACCTCAATAGAGCATATCCGTGCTGAATTGGACGTCTCTCTTGGTAGTGCTGACATATTCGTCCACCATATGGGGCGCTGGGAGGTTTGTGGCTGCTGGGTTCCCGCCGTCTAACAGATGACTATAAAGAGCAACGGTGGACCATATGTGCGGAATTGTTTGCACGTTACGAGGCTGATTGTGACAAATTTTTTTCGAACATCGTCACGGGCGCTGAAACATTGGTTCATCACTTCGAACTGGAAACAAAACGGTAATAAAATGGCTCTAAGCACTGTGGGAGTTAACTTCTGAGGTGATCAGTCCCCCTATAACTTAGAACTACTTAAACCTAACTAACCTAAGGGCATCACATATATCCATGCCCGAAGCAGAAATTGAACCTGCGACCGTAGCAGTCGCGCGGATCCAGCTGTAGCGCCTAGAACCGCTCGGCCACCCCGGCCGGCATAAACGGTAATCTATAGAGTGGCGCCACACGACCTCTCCTCTGATGGAAAGCCACATCCTTGCCGGTAAACACATGGGAACGATCTTTTTTGACTCTCACAGTGTAGGGATCAACTCTGAAGTGTATTGTGCTACTTTCAGGAAATTGAAGAAACTATTTCAGCGTATTCGTCACCACAAGAATGCAAACGAACATCTCCTCCTCCATGATAGAACAAGTCCTCGTTACTCCAAACTGAAAAATTAAAGATGAAATTTCTGAAGGAATGGGAGGATGTGACGTCCTGGGACAATTTCTCCGGTGGACACAAAAAATTTCGGTCAAGTTCTACCTTGGCGCTCCGAAGGCGAATCGCTAGTATCAGTGACCAGTAGACGGCCAGCTATGCTTAACGAGTTGCGGCAAACACGGAACTTATCACAGCATGGAGGAACCACCGATCGCCCAAATCCACGAGTGAAGTATAATGGCATCTTGAAAGTCGAGAGACATCGCCACACAAGTGCCAAAGCAAAGCTTCGTAAGGAAGGCTAGGAACAACGCAAAACCAAGTACTCAGATGCTGTATCAGCAGAAAAGAGCAGTGTAGCCACCCTCAGAGTGATGTGAATAAAGTAAGAGGAAATAATAATTTTAGAAGTAGAGGCCCGGAGAAAATGTGGTGTTAAATTACAACAAAAACCCCAGGTCTACCAATGGTCATTTCCAATCAGATTGGATGTTACGAAATCGTATGCAGAGGTGGAATAGTAGGAAAAAAGGGTTTCAGGATGTTACTGAACAGAGTGGTGCATGTGTCGGTCGTCGGTAGTGATGTTGTGATATGTAAGCAACGGGATCCACCACGGTACAGAATGCGTGGAAAGGGGGATACAGATGTCACATCATTACGATCGGTGAACATTTACGTGGGTACGGTTCAGGTAAACAGTGTGCAGAATTGTTCCACACGTGAGTGATGGCTATGAGATGATTCTGCGATTCATTCAGAAGGATTCCATGCGGATTAAAAAATGCACCTGCAACGTTTCATCACAGCTGAAATTTCCAAGTCTTCCACAAACGAACGCACATCCTCAGATGCCTTGCCAGGAAACGGAATAATCAGACTCGCGGCAGATGGATCAATCTCCTACACCCTATGCAACAACGACTGATCAGATGCGGTTTGGCGCTCGCATCTAGACGTTAATTCATTTCCCAACTGCATATTGTCTGCTGTCAGTTGTGCTACTTTTCCCAACAAAATCCGCACCGCTTCCTGTTCTGACACACCTTGCATCCTTGACTCTGTCATTATGTTGCTTTAGTTCCCAGTTAGTCAAACACCTAAGTACAAGAATAACCCGACTTCCTACAGCTCCACATCATCATCACTCAGTAACATCATACTCAGATCAATACAAAAATAATTAAATACCATGAGAAGAAAATTATAAATCTTACTGCCCCAAGTACACTAACACTTACTCTGACAACAAAAAATTCTATTGTAAGGTGTCAGGCAAATCCAACACCTTCCATGAAAACCCTGACATGATAAGCAAATCCAGTAGTATGTCACATAGCTCCGAATAAATCGTGACATTAAATTAACCAAAGTAATACGAGTAACGAGTGAGCAAATGGAATACCACAGACTAACACAAGAATGCCGAAATGAATGTCATACCTTCCCACCATGAGACAGACGCAGTTCCGAGGGGAGAAACGAGAACAGAAGCCGAGAGCAGAACCGTGTTGAGCTGGAAGGCCCTGCGATAAGGGACAGACAGCCAAGTCGCCAGCTAACTGCTAGGACCACCCCTCAGCCCATGTTAAAAGCTAGAGCCCTCCAGAAGAACAGTATAGATCTTACGACAACACAAAAAGGGCCACCCCAGTCGCAAGTTTTAGCGCGAGACTTTTTCGCGTCTCTGTTACGTCAGGACCACCCCCCAGTCCATGTTGTAAGATAGAGCCCTCCAGAAGAACAGTATAGATCTTACGATAACACTAAAAGGACCACACCAGCTGCAAGTTTTAGCGTAAGACTTTTTTGCGTCTGTTATGTTGCAAACTTTAAAAACATTGCCCCACCACGAAAATTATAACGTTTCTCATTGGATAGACAGAATTTTTGTAGGTGGAGCTTAAGGTTAACATTGAGACCCTGATTGGTTAGATGAAAACACAGCCAGATAGTTTTTTTAAACCAACTGTCAATTGTAGTAAGGAGAAGTTAGGAGAGAGTTGCTTCCGAGACGGTGAGGTGAGCGGAACTGTGGTGCCCGCCGCGCCCTGATGAACACCGACAAGGTAATGAACGCACACGATGCCGCATAACAGCGCATAAAGCTTCACTCAGAACTGCAGAAGTCTCATCTGTTACACCCCCTTTTTGCGTAATACTAGTGTCGATCGTCAATTAAAGCTCATGTTGTTCACACTTGCCACTTGAAGTAAAAATCTGAAACGCGATGATTTTTCTGTTATATAGTTACTGAGTAGCCACATCAGCCACTGTAATTTACGACAAGGTAGATAAGTAATTAAAGATAATTAAGGGTCACTGTTGACCATTTTGATAGTTTTCTCTCTTGTGAAACTTCATTTAAACCTAGATTATAGATGTGATATGGCATAGGTCATCCTTCAATCCATTGTAGAACTTGGAAGCCCACTCAGGGAATATTCGTTCACATTTTTGTTGAACGCAGTTGGTTTTTATCGTCCTGTATTAAAACATTTCCTTTTATCAATAGTGCAATTTATAAACAATGTTTTGTGAGTAGAATAAAATTTCCAATGGTAAACTTAACTGCTTTTTCGACGTTATTTTACCAGCTAACTAAAAATAGGAAAGCCTTGAACCCCTTCCACTAAATTTAGTTAGTATTAAGATTCTTTTACAGGGAGTGCAGTGGAGCTGACGCTGAAATCATTAAGTATTTGGTTATATCATCGCTAGTCTCACTGAACTCTTGTGAACTCTACATGTCATGTGTGGTCTGGCGTCTCCTTACCAGCAACAGGTCCCAGGTTCAAACTAGTCAATTCCCTAAAAAACACACTCAGAGCGTCGTTGCACGAAAGTGGTAGGGAGACACGATATAGAACAAACAGACACCACACAGAATGTTAGAGAATGGCGACCCTGCCAGGTTGGTAAAATACCATGATTGAAGGTCGACCGCATGCCTAAGTAGGTCACAAAAATATCCTGTTAAAAAATTTTCGTAATAAAAAAAAATTTTTTGAATGGCATAAGTAGTTGAAAACAGTAGCTGCAGCGATAGATAGTGAGACATTCTAGCAGAGACAATAGCATAATTAAGTTATGAATTTTAAAAATTGTTAGAATTATGTTTTCTCCTCAATCCAAGCGCACAGTTGGCGGATACATCGTTGACAAGTTGGTTCTGACCCAACAGGCAAGTGAATGGAGTGTCAAGTCGTGTGAACAAAAAGTTTATGGAACACGTGAGATCGTATGAGCGCATGTTGACTCGAAGTAGGGCGCGTGAATTGCTTTTAAAACAGAAAATAAGGGATTTGGAAAGATTAGCAATGGCAGATTGAAACCTTGACCGAATTGAGGTAGAGACCCAGCATGAAAATGGACGGAGAATAGAGGACAGTACAACAGACGATGCAGTATCGCGAGAAATAGGACATATAACGCACCATAACGAGGAAAATGTACGTCAAGGCATAGAAAACATAAATCAGCATACGACAGAGGAGCAGGAAAGTAGAGAGACAGTCGTTGAGGATTCTAACTTGCGTCTTGAATACGTAGAACCCATAGTACAAGTAATCAGAGCTCCCTCACCACAGAGTACAAGGAATGCGAGCAGAAACGTGCACAGCACAATTCAATGCAATCGGTTGCGAACGAACACTTGGGGGAAAACACAGAGCGTAGGACGTCGGAAGAAAACGCAATAGGACCCACCAATCGGGCAGAATTATTACAACAAATTACACAAACCATGACAAGGCAAAATAAAGACATAGCGAAGCAAATTCTAATTCAGAATGCAGAAACCACGAGACAAATGCGTGCGATTAAAGAACAAAACAAAAATATTTAGTTACCTCTAAGTCATATTGAAGACAAGGCAAAAGAATCTCAAGAAGTGATAGGAAAGTTAATAACAGGTCACAATCAATTGAGAACAGACATTGACAAGATACAAGCGGACGTACAAACATTGCGTAATGACATTCAGGACGAGATCAAAACATTACGTAACAACACCCAGGGAGAAGTCAAGAAACTTGAGAAACAGATAAACGAAATTCCTAGACAAGCAGCAGGTACAGCGCATGAAATTGTTGAAAACAGTGTGTTACACAAACGTATCACAGAAGCAGCGCTGAAAAGATATGATAACCGCATAGTCAAAATAGAAGCGCGAACGAAGCGACAATTTCAGAAACGGCGAACAGAGTTGTTGCAAACCATTGAGGAGCGTAGTGAACAGGATCGAACAAGCACAGAGTCTGCAACCACATCCGTATCTGTTACCGCACCGGAAAAACAAGCAATTAACGAAGATATTACGCATTTTCGATTCCAATCACAGGCAGACAGTAACATACGTGAAATTAGACAGCCTGCACAGCAACAAACACGTTTCGAAATTCTTGATGAACAAACGTCATCACAAACACATGCGGAACCACAAATGTATGTTTCAAGACAGTTTAGATGGTGCAATGAAGCAGCAAGGTTAGCCAGACAAGATACTGAACAAATACCTGACAATGGAAAGCCAGGTCGCGAAGAGTACAGTGCAATGCATTCAGCTACACGTTCACAACCGATGGAAGAAAATTATTGCGTACCACTCCAACGATACTACGCAAGGGTAGGCGAAAGTTACAGTGGATCTACCACAACCGGAAAGAAAGACGGGAGAAATGATCAGAAACAAAAGTGGCGAAGAATCGCGAATTTTATATGGAACTATGACGAAGTACGACAACGATCATTTCCTCACAGTCAGAAAATTTCAACACTTTCGAGAAGGAAACTCATTACATCCACGAACTTTTATTGATCAATTCCGAGTAGGATTACTAGAACACTGGACGCTAGCACACAAATTAGACTTTGTGTGTGCACACATGTCAGGAACAGTCGCAGAAACCATGCAGAATGTTGCAGCGACATGCCGATCGTACGAAGATTTCAGAGAGAAGTTTCTCTCACGATATTGGTCCAGCGAAGCACAGAACAGAGTGAAGTACGAATTATTACAGAACCCATATTTTGAAATTTCAGGAGAGAAGAGTCCCATGAAATTTTTCGAAGTAATGGCAAACAAAAATCAATGTACCATACAGTGACGGAGAATTGATTAAATTATGCGCGATGAAGCTACCATTGAAATACCAGCAATCATTAGTAGGTCGCGGAGGAAATGACGCCGAAGCATTTAAAAGTATTCTAAGGGAACTAGAGTTCATATTTTCGGAAGATGACGCAAGAAAAAGACGAAGCGCACGTGAAAACGAAAGCAAAAAGCAGTGAAATCCACAAGACACAGTACGAAGAAACAATAATTACGAACCACGTGATAACTTCGCTCCAAGAAACGACAATAGATTTCAACAAAGAACCGGTTATGGATTTAGAAAAGAATATGGCAATAACTATAATTCTCCCAGGAATGGCAACAACTATTACAGAGGGAATAACGACAACCTGAACGGGTACTGGAGAACCAATAGACCGACAAATTATCAACAAAGAAACCACTATCAACAAGCTGAACAAGAAAAGAGAATACATATAGAAGAGATGGAGGTAAGACCACCAAACCCCGATAAACGTTCGAGTTGACAGTTAAGCGCCCATGCCAAAGAGAATGACGCACCGACCCAGGACAATTTCAGCACCTTGAACACAGAAGTAAAAATCTTATCACGAGAAGAGAAGAAGGAAGAAACAAATCCGCAGGGACCAGATGAAAACGAAGACTGGAAAACAACAATATCGTGTTGGGACAAAATTAATTGGGAAAATACTGACGAGGAAGATGAATTACCAGAGGCATGCACAACGAATGCAGGAGGAAAGGACGAAGTAATGAGTATTGCGGAGCTATTTGAGATGGAAACCAGGGAAAGCGAATTCAATGAGGATAATGCGCAGTCGACAGAAGCTGAAGATAAGTTACGAGTGGGCACACAACCCAACGTATATAATGAAGGAAGTTATGAAGCGATAATTAGAGCATTTAGATGCGATTATGTGGAAGAAGCGACGAAGAAGGAGAAGATAGACGAGGATGAGGAAAAAGTAGAGGATGTTGAAGAAAGCTTAAATGAACGAAGAAATAGAGAAGAGGAAATAAAAGAGAGAGAAGTAGCAGTCGAAGCTTACCCTACAGAAAGTTCGAATTCACAAGGGAAATTCCTAAAAAGTCTCATGTATGATTAAGTGGAGGATTCGTTGATGCAAGAAGAAGAAGAACAGAACCAACCCTTTCAAATTCAACCAATTGTGAAGGCCATGGTAAAGCACATCCCAGTCAATATTGTAATTGATAGCAGAAGTGAACTGACTGCGATCTCAAAAAATTTATTCATGCAGTGTAATGTCAATGAGGAATTGCCAGTTCTGAAAACACGTAAGGTTAAAGTAAGAGGTACTATTAGAGGCAATGCTGCGGAAGTTACGAGACAAACAAGGTTAACTCTTTCGTGTCAAAGATCGAAGCCAACTTCGTGATTATACCTAAACTAACTGTAGATTTGATTATAGGTGCAGATTTTTTAAATGAGAGACGAGCGATAGTAGATATGGGGAAAGGTAGCGTAACATTCGGGAATGTCACACTTCTCTTTGAGCAAAAGCTAAAATCAGAAGAAATACCAATTATAAACAAACAATTAAGAATGACATGAGATAAAGAGGATGAAGAATTAGAATAGTATGCACAAAATGGGGAATCGCCTCAAATCATGTTAGAATTTCATAAAGAAATCGACGAAAAATTGCAAGAAGTTCAAGGTATTTTGGAACACAGTAAAAGAGAATTAGAGGGTATTTTATGAGATAAAGCAGAGGTATTTTTGCCTCAGACTGGCAGTATTAAACACTTTCAGTACAAGTTTGAAGATTAATTTTATTACTGGTAAATAATCAGCACAATATTTCAAGATTATGTTGCAGATAAGATCGTCAGGAGAAAGAAGAATGAAGAGAGAGGAAGGTGGGAAAAAGAAAGTAGTTTCAATAAAAACAAAAACAAAAATAACAACAATAGTACCATAGATTAAGGTGAAGGGATAAAGCGTAGATAGTCTAACAGCATGAAATACTAAAATGCTATACACCACAACACTACACAAAAATAAAAAACGAATTTGAGGATTTTTGTAGAAGTTAAGACTCAAAATATCTTAGAATTGTAACATGGAAAGGGCGCCGAAATTTGTAAAGCTTTTTAAGAAGGCATAAAACAATGTAGGTGCTAGACATATGTTAGATGATTATAAGTAAAACTTTTTGTAAGAACCATTGCAAAAACTCCAACAAAGACCAGATGCAATGACCCACAAGTTGCAATGCGAGAAGTATCAAGAAAGAAAAGGACGTAATTAGCAAAGACACGATTCCTACAAGGCAGAAGCGTCGAGAGAAGGGAAAGGTCAGTGAGACCAACAGAGGGTAGCTGAAGCGGGCAGTAAATCTGCTGAACCACAGGGTGGCGGAACCCTGCGGGGACAGAACACAGAACCACAGAGTGGCGGAACACAGAAGTGACTGGTGCAGGGTCTGAGAAGCAAACACCAGACTTTCACTGCTCGTAAACCCCGGGATGCCCCGACTCACCAGAGCGAGCAAAAAACGGCCTGATGAGAAGACTGCTTGGGCAAGCCACCACTGGTAAAAAATATGTGTAAAAGTCACACTACCGCTATTAAACAGCACGCTGATGCACGAAACTGATGAAAACGTCCACAAAGTAGAAATGACAAGCCCAAACCATTTATCAAACTGTTACTAGGAGGAGAACTTCAAAGCGACTAGTTATCAATAAATATTTCCATATCCTGCCCATAGAAGAACCAAGAATCCAGTAAGAAGCAGAGAAAAAGCAGGAAGAACAAAAGTTGAAGTTTCGCAAGATTTTGACCAAGAAAGAAGATGGGTGAAGAATAGACGACATACCTCCTCAAATCCCTATCCTACTGTAAACTAGTCGTCTGCGAAGTATTACAACGAAAAACGACCGTTGTCAGCGACACATAACGATGACTTTCATGCATACAAAGCCAATAAACCACGAGATTCTGCACTCACAGCTCCATTCCATTATGGGACCTCCACAACAGCAACACACACTTCCAAAGCCAACAAGGAACGACAAATGAAGCTGTACATCAAATACTTGCCTACATCCATCTCGCCCAAGTCCATCACCTTCGTGCAAAAAAAAAAAAAATAAAAAAAAGAACCATTCACCGACCTCATGCTTAAACATTCATGGGATTGAGTGAATGTGTTATATCAAATTATGTGATGTAGGAATTCTGCAAAAGAAACGTGTGAAAAATTAAATAAGTTAAGCATACCAGACAGGTAATGAACTACAAAATAACAGTCATTGTGTATGGACTTGAGTAAAAAGGAGACTATCGATAAAAATAAGACATTAGTTCTGAAATGGACAGTATATAAAGAACAAAAGTAAGGCATAATAAACATTAAAACTATATGCCACTTATTTTCTCCTCATAAAAATTAAAGAATAACTATATTTTACTTATTTTCCCCTTATAAAAACAAAGAATAAAAAATTATCTTTTTGGCTGTTTTCCCTTATTTTTAACATTTGTACCATTTGTTAGGATAATATCTCAATTCTTGTGTATGTATATTTCTTTGTCAAAACAATTCTTGGAAATAATTCTTATTTCTTAGTGTAACAATGTTGAAATGGGTGTCTAGAAACAAAAACATTTTACTCGCACATGATATTTAGAAAATGTGTTAGGAGAAGATTTTACTTAATTACTACATTTATAAAAACAATTTTTCTAAGAAAATCGATGTGAAAGACTCCTAACATTCGATAACAAACTTCTTAAAAAACAAACTTAACAATTAAATAAAGAAAGAAAATAATTAAAAATAGTAATTATAATAGAATAAAAATATTCTTCCCTTGCCAATATAAACATATTTTTGATAATAATGTGGAAGAATAAAAAAATATAAATTAGTGACACAAAGTAGCATAGAACAGAATAACGTGGCTAATCAGTAGGCAACAAAATTTAGATAACAGAATAATTTTTGATTGGCTTGAACAACGATTCAATCATTGCCTAACTTCAGTACAAAAATTAAGTTCGAAGGGTGGTGATATGTAAGGTGTCAGGCAAATCGAACACCATCCATGAAAACCCTGACATGATAAGCAAATCCAGTAGTATGTCACATAGCTCCGAATAAATCGTGACATTAAATTAAAAAAACTAATACGACTAACGAGTGAGCAAATGGAATACCACAGACTAACACAAGAATACCTAAATGAATGTCGTACCTTCCCACCATGAGACATACGCAGTTCCGAGGAGAGAAATAAGAACAGAAGCCGAGAGCAGAACCGTGTTATGCTGGAAGGCCCTACGATAAGGGACAGACAGCCACGTCGCCAGCTAACTGTTAGGACCATGTTAAAAGATTGAGCCCTCCAGAAGAACAGTATAGATCTTACGATAACACTAAAAGGACCACACCAGCTGCAAGTTTTAGCGTAAGACTTTTTTGCGTCTCTGTTATGTTGCAAACTTTAAAAACATTGCCCCACCACGAAAAGTATAACGTTTCTCATTGGTTAGACAGACTCTTTGTAGGCGGAGCTTAAGGTTAACATTGAGACCCTGACTGGTCAGATGAAAACACAGCCAGATAGTTTTTTTAAACCAACTTCGGTCAATTGTAGTAAGGAGAAGTTAGGAGAGAGTTGCTTTCGAGATGGTGAGGTGAGCGGAGCTGTGCTGTCCACCGCCCCCTGACGAACACCGACAATGTAATGAACGCACGCGATGCCGCATAACAGCGCGTAAAGCTTCACTCAGAACTGCAGAAGTCTCATCTGTAACACCCCCTTTTTCCGTAATACTACTGTTGATCGTCAATTAAAGCTCATGGTGTGCACACTTACCACTTGAAGTAAAAATCTGAAACGCGATGATTTTTCTGTTATATAGTTACTGAGTAGCTACATCAGCCACTGTAATTTACGACAAGTTAGATAAGTAATTAAAGATAATTAAGGGTCACTGTAGACCATTTTGATAGTTTTCTCTCTTGTGAAACTTAATTTAAACCTAGATTATAGATGTGATATGGCATAGGTCATCCTTCGATCCATTGTAGAACTTGCAAATCCACTCAGGGAATATTCTTTCACATTTTTGTTGAACGCAGATGGTTTTTATCGTCCTGTATTAAAACATTTCCTTTATCAATAGTGCAATTTATAAACAATGTTTTGTGAGTAGAATAAAATTTCCAATGGTAAACTTAACTGCTTTTTCGACATTATTTTGCCAGCTAACTAAAAATAGGAAAGCCTTGAACCCCTTCCACTAAATTTAGTTAGTATTAAGATTCTTTTACAGGGAGTGCAGTGGAGCTGACGCTGATATCATTAAGTATTTGGTTATATCATCACTAGTCTCACTGAACTCTTCTGAACTCTACATGTCATGTGTGGTCTGGCGTCTCCTTACCAGCAACAGGTCCCAGGTTCAAACTAGTCAATTCCCTAAAAAACAAGCTCAGAGCGTCGTTGCGCGAAAGTGGTAGGGAGACACGATATAGAACAAATAGACACAACGCAGAATGTTAGACTATTCCCACGCAAAACATCTACAACTTGGCTTGCCAAGAGCCATACACATAAAACACGAAAAGGCAACAAAACATCCAACATTCAAAACAAAACTGGTCGAAACTCATCACATCTTGTGAGCGTAATGCAGGTGGTGGGCTCAAATGTCGTACTGTACAGATAATGTCCGCTGTTCTGACACCAAATGTAGTGGGCGGGTGCCAGCAGGTGCCGTATTAAGACTCGGCGAGAACTTTACAAGTGATTTATTGTTTTTTTATCCACAGTGCCCTAGTACACCTTGGTCTGCGTGACAGGGCTCCACAATGCTGAGGAGGCACCCCAGCGGCCTGTGCAACTCAACACTGTATTGTGCCGGCCTTGTACACCATTGGCCGACTCAGCAGACACCGTCCTCGTTGTCTAAGCGTTGCTCTGCTGGGAGCCGTAGGCCAGCCCCACTGCTGTGTCTTCCTCGCTGGCGTAGCTGAGAGCGCGGCAACGACCCGCTGTGGACCGGGATGCTAGTATCCCATCTGTTGCTGTGTGTAGTCCGGTGGTGTGATACGACCCACCGTCCAGGAGAGCTGCCACACTTGAATGAATCTGGTTAGAAAATGGCATCTATTTATAGTCGGCTGTGTGCCCCTGTCTTGCTAACATGCTGCTACAAGTCACGTACTCCCAATACCAAGGTTGCGCCAGTGCCTCTTAGGCCTGTTGCTTGCGCCATGCAAACCACTGCATTTAAGCTTTTCAGTGTTTTGACGGCCCTATGTCCTCCATTCTACATCGCAACCATTGGTATGCATAACTCACGGCAATCCGTCCCGCACCTGGATGTAACTTGTGTTCAGAATATCGCACAAAACTACTTTCCCTATCCGAAATTGTAGTGCCGCCACACCATCATAGCTTCCTCGAAGTACAGATTGAACAGTAGGGGCGAAAGACTGCATCCTTGTCTTACACTCTTTTTAATATGAGCAATTTTTCGAGGTTCTATAATCCTATCTTTCTTTAGTCTTGTTTCAGTTGTTAACCGCACTGTCAGACTTGCCTCTCTCATGCCTTTACCTTAACCAATGCCAAACTGATCATCATGTAGCGTATCCTCAATTTTGTTTTTCATTCTTCTGTATATTATTCTTGTCAGCAACTTGGATGAATGAGCTGTTAAGCTGATTGTGCGACAATTCTGGCCCTTGTAGCTTTTGACGTCTTCGGGTTTGCGTGGATGATGTTTCTCCGCAAGTCAGATAGTATGTCACCAGACTCATATATTCTGCACACCAACGTGAAAAGTCGTTATGTTGCCACTTCCTCCAACGATATTAGAAATTCTGATGCAATCTTATCCATCCCTTCTGCCTTATTTGATCTTAAGTCCTCCAAAGATCTTTTAAATTCTGATTCTAATACCAGGTCCCCTATCTTTTCTAAATCGACTCCTGTTTCTTGTTCTATCACATGAGATAAGTCTTCCCCCTCATAAAGGCTTTCAATGTGTTCTCGCCACCTATCTGCTCTCTTGTGCAATTCCGGTTACACTCTTAATGTTTCACCCTTGCTTTTAGCGTCACCGGAGGTCGTTTTGACTTTCTGATATGTTGAGTCATTCCTACCGACAATCATTTGTTTTTCGATTTCTTCACATTTTTCATGCAGCCATTTTGTCCTAACTTCCCTGCACTTCCTATATATTTCATTCCTCAGCGAGTTCTATTTCTGTATTCTTGAGTCTCCCAGAACATTTTTGTACTTCCTCCTTTCATCGATCAATTAAAGTATTTCTTCCATTGCCTATGGTTTCTTCACAGCTACCTTCTTTGTACCTATGTTATCCTTCCCAACTTCTGTTATCACTCTTTCAAGCCATGTCCATTCCTCTTCAACTGTACTGCCTACTGAGCTATTCCTTACTGCTTTATCTATAGCCTTAGAGAACTTCAAGCGTATCTCGTCATTCCTTAGTACTTCCGTATGCCCCTTCCTTGTATATTGATTCTTCTTGACTAATGTCTTAAACTTCAGCCTACTCTTCATCACTACTATATTGTGATCTGAGTCTATATCTGCTCTTGGGTACAACTTACAATCCAGTATCTGATTTCGATATCTCTGTTTGACCATTATGTAATATAACTGAAATCTTCCAGTATCACCCCGCCTTTTCCAAGTATACCACCTCCACTTGTAATTCTTGAACGGAGTATTCGCTATTACTAGCTGACCACGTTCGCGCGTCTGACATTTCATGCCCCGACTCGTAGAATGTTATTATTTCAGTGATTATTCAATCTTTTTCTTATGGTAACCTCCCCCTTGGTAGTCCCTTCAGGAGATCCGAATGGGGGACTATTCCAGAATCTTTTTCTGATGGAGAGGTCGTCATGACACTTCTTCATTTACAGGCCACATGCCCTGTGCATACACGTTACGTGTCCTTAAAGCAGTGGTTTCCATTGCCTTCTGCATCCTCATGCCGTTTATCTCTGTTGATTCTTCCACCTTCAGGCGAATTTTCCCGCCCCTAGGACAAGAGAGTGCCCTGAACCTCTGTCTGCTCCTCCGCCCACTTTGACAAGACCATTAGGAGAATAAGTGTGACTTCTTATGCCGTAGTCTTCGGCCACCAATGCCCGATTATTATTCGAAACTGAAGCAGCGGCAGGATTCTAATCCGGGACCGAAGACGTTTTGATTACGAATCAAAGACGCTACCCCAACACCATGGGTGTTATTCAACACGTCCTTCTCTGAAACTCACCTACTGGCAGAAAAACCCTTTTCCTTTCCTCTCCCTTAAATTCATTGCTGCTCCGCAGTTGCATTTACTAATTACATCTATACCTAACCTAAAAATTTCTTAAATGACTATCTCTTACGCCTTAATCCATATGGGTTCCTCGGTACCGTTTCATTCATAACCTTTGTCTTCCGACTCCTTTCTCCTTACTCTCTCTTTCTGCCCCGCATCTGCTGGAATAACCTTGGAAAGATCTAAAAAAAAATGGCTCTGAGCACTATGGGACTTAACATCTATGGTCATCAGTTCCCTAGAACTTAGAACTACTTAAACCTAACTAACCTAAGGACAGCACACAACACCCAGTCATCACGAGGCAGAGAAAATCCCTGACCCCGCCGGGAATCGAACCCGGGACCCCGGGCGTGGGAAGCGAGAACGCTACCGCACGACCACGAGCTGCGGACAGGAAAGATCTCAGCCGCCCTACATGGACAACTATCGTTCTCGACGGAAACTGAATCTTGACAATTACTGGCGACGTAATCTCTGTCACTTGATATGTCCCATGATACTTTGCAAAATACTTCTTTGTCTTTCCCTTCGGCGTGTGCGAAGTTGTGGTGTTCATGCCGTACTGCCGACTGCTTCTTCCTATTTCTACCGTGCTCGTGTGTTTGCCCTCCGTACCCTATTCCAAATTTCCCTATCACTCTTGCTAATTCCTTAACAGACTATCGAGTCTTCCCTTTCTTCGCTTTCGATATGTCGAATGGCGTACTTTAATTAAACATCCCAGTTGATTTGATGTGAGTCAATGTAGTTTCCAAGCATCTTCCCAATTATCCAGTATGCACTATTCCAGCGGATACTAGGTATATAATGAGACGAAAGAAGTTAGACTCAACACGTTATAGGTTGCTTGGGGTGGGGATAAGGAGATCACGCCTTTGGAGTCGGTGATAGTTGACTTTCTAATAGAGGAAGTCCGATTTAATGCGTACATGGAGGTAGTACCATGGGTAAGCGAGGGCTATGACATGATCCTAGGAGTAGATTTCTTGCATCAACATAATGCCAAAATTGACCTTGGACAACGAACTGTGGAACTTGGGGGAATGTTATTTCAGCTACGGGAAACTGTTGCCAGAGCAGAGCTGTCACAAGGGCCGTTCAACGTAATGAACAAACCAATGGAACAGCGTACATTAGCATGAAAGCTTAATTCGCATTAGTGTGTGTCTAGGGAAATCTCTTTGGGTAAGTGTGGAGTCGAATCTAAATGTGGGTACGGTATATGTCATTGAACCTCTGCAGGATAATGAAGTCCATTGAGTTGTTTTGTGAAACGTAGTGTTGTACGCGTACAGGAGGGGAACGGCAGGTGAGCAGTTCCCATGAACGTGGATAGTTTTAGCGCTGTAGACGCGAATTTGAGGAAAGGTGTTGTGGACTGGCAAGACAGCCAATCCACAGTGACGGGTAACCGAAAGGCACGCGCTTAAACTCACGCAGGCTGGCATGAGGTCTGAAACAGGATACGTAATGAATGCTATAAAGAAAAGCACGTAGTTGCTGGAATACTTAACTTTAATCCACAATTGGTGAACATTGGTCTTGTTACTGTACATGCTACATTAGATACATAGCAAATGATAAATGGCGCCTTGCTAGGTCGTAGCAATTGACTTAGCTGAAGGCTATGCTAACTATCGTCTCGGCAAATGAGAGCGTATTTGTCAGTGTGGCGTCGCTAGCAAAGTCGGCTGTAGAACTGGGGCGAGTGCCAGGACGTCTCTCTAGACCTGCCGTCTGATAGTGGCGACACGCGGGTCCGACGTACACTAGCGGACCTCGGCCGATTTAAAAGGCTACCACCTAGCAAGTGTGGTGTCTAGCGGTGACACCACATTCCTCCCCCGCAAATCGGCGAACGGTGGTATTATAATGCTTCCGCCCGCCGTGGGAAGGACCCCGTGTTGACGTATGCGACGAGGTGGGGAGCCTAACAACAGGCGAGGCTGTGCCACCCGCACCCGGCCATTCGGTCCGAGGGGAGCAAGGAAACGCCTGAAAACCTAGTCCAGGGTGCACGCCAACATGCGGTGTATGCGCCCGTAAAGAGACAGGAGGGGCCGAAGATTCGACCTCCATCGCGTCGGGGTACCCGACGGGCGAAGACGACATCTGGTCCGGAGCGGGCAAGAGTTCCATGTCGGAGGACAGCTGGTCACGGGAAGCGATCGGCGGCGCGTGACCCAGGGATGCGCCCGGCGGTTGCAGCGACGCGTCCACTGCAGGCGGCGCCGGCGGGAGAACTGGCGGCGGCGGCGGCGGCGGCGCGTCGCCATGGGGCAAAATGGAAGGCAGCGTCGGTAACACCTGGGGATGAGGCGAGCCAGTAGATGGGTCCTCAGGGCGCTGACCGGACGGCACCGTCGCTGAAAGCAGACGGGGAGCGGCAGAACCCGTGCGACGACAGAGGCGCAGCTGATTGAGATGCCGACGCACCTCACCAGAGGCCCCCAAAACCAGTCACATAGCGCGGTCGAGGCAGCGAAGAATGCGCCCTGCGAGCCAACGCCGTGAACCTCGATAGGTGCGATAATAGACAACATCGCCTAGAGCAAAAGCAGGTGGCTGCCGCTGCACAGGAACCTGATGTGGCGGATGCAACAAAGACAACAAGGTTCGATGAGGACGACCGTGAAGCAACTCAGCCGCCGAGCGACCATCGCGGGGCTGAGAGCGATACGAGGACAAAAAGATCAGTAACGCGTCCTCCCGAGAATGCGACTCTTTTAACTTCTACATCTGTGACTTGAAAGTCCGGACCAATCGTTCAGCGGCACCATTGGACTGAGGCGAAAACGGCGCTGATGTCAGATGTTGAATACCATTGGCCTTGCAGAATGACTGAAATTCTGCGGACATGAATTGTGGGCCATTGTCGGAAACAATAGTCTGTGGAAGACCTTCAATGCAAAAGATAGCGGATAACGCTTGGATGGTGGCAGATGACGTCGTGGAAGACATCCAGACAACAAAAGGAAAATTACTGAATGAATCGACCAGAACCAACCATCGAGCATTCCAGAATGGACCAGCAAAATCGATGTGCAACAGTTGCCAAGGGGAAGTGGCTGTCGGCCATGCAAAAAATTTCCGCGGCGGTGCGGATTGTTGTTCGGCACACGCCATGCAAGAAGAGCACATATTCGTAATCGCAGCATTGATTCCGGACCAAGTACAGTGCTGACGAGCAAGTTGTTTCGTTCGCACTATACCCCAATGTCCTTGGTGAAGAAGCCGTAGAACAGAGGACTGTAACGAACGTGGTACCACGACTCTGGACTGATCATTATCAGAACGCAACAACAAAACACCACGTCGTACAAAAAGTCTCTCCTTGTGAGCAAAAAATCTGCGAACTAACGGATCCTCGATCCGTGACTATGACAAGGGCCATTGCGTAGCAACAAAACGCAAAACGGTAGCAAGGACAGGGTCAGCAGCTGTGGCTGTAGCTACACGACGAAAATCAATCGGAAACGATTCGACCACGTCATCGGTTTAAGCATCGATGAACATGCAAGCAAGTTCAGAGGAATCGAATGCTCTATCCTCAGCAACAGGCAAACGGGACAACGCATCGGCGTTGCCGTGCTTAGCAGTGGACCGATACAAGATATCGTAGCGGTACTGCGAGAGGAAAATAGACCAGCGAATGAATTTCTGCGTTGTACGTGGAGGTAAAAGCTTGTTCGGATGAAAAAACGACGTCAAAGGTTTGTGGTCTGTGATGATGGTAAAGGGACGACCATACAAGAAATCGTGAAACTTTGTAACACCAAACACGAGAGCCAAAGCTTCCTTCTCGATCTGTGAATAATTTCTTTGCGCTGACGAGAGCAATTTGGGCGCAAAGGCAATAGGACGATCATGCGAACCATCTTGGTGCGCAAGCACAGCTCCGATCCCGAAATCCGATGCATCTACCATCAACAAAAGGGGTTTCTGGGGATCGAATGGCGTAAGGCAAGTATTAGAAAGCAATCCCGATTTCAACTGGCGAATGGCGCGTTCGCATTCCGTCGCCCAGACGAACGGAACACCTTTACGGCGTAAGCGATGAAGCGGAGCTGAAATGGAAGAGGCATGCGGGATATACCGGGTGTAATAGTTAATTTTTCCCAACACACTAAGTAGCTGCTTCAAATTCTGCGGCGAAGGCAAGTCTTTTATGGCACGGAGGTGCTCTGGACTGGGGTGTATGCCTTGGGCATTGATTACATGTCCCATATATGGTAAGTCACGAGCAAAGAACACATATTTGTCCTTCCGCAAACGAAGACCATTTTGTCGCGATACCTGAAATAATGTTCTAAGATTGGCTAGATGTTCTTCTTCTGTCTTTCCGGAGATCACAATATCGTCCAGATAGTTTGCTGCAGTAGGGACCGACGCACAAACAGTTTGCAGATATTGCTGAAACAATACAGGGCGGATGCACACCCGAATGGCAGTCTTTTGAATCGGTACAAACCAAGATGCGTGTTAACCACCAAGACGCGCTGGGATTCCTCGTCCACCGGTATTTGCAAGTACGCATCCGCTAGGTCCAACTTCGAAAAATATTTACCCGGGGACAGTGTATCAAAAATATCTTCCGGGCGGGGTAAAGGAAAAGTGGCAATCACTAGTTTTGGATTCACTGTTGGCTTGAAGTCCACACAAAGTCTCAATTTTCCGGAAGGTTTTGGCAAAATTACTAAGGGTGAAGCCCAGAGAGAAGCCTGCACACGTTAAATTACACCTTGCGATGCCAAATCGTGTAATGTTCTTGCGACCTCATCACGCAATGCGTGGGGAACATTGCGTGCTCTGAAAAATTTCGGTTGTGCGTTTACTTTCAGTTCCAAATGTGCTTCATAGTTCTTAGCGCAACCAAGGCCCGGTGCAAAAATGTCTGCAAATTCTTCACATAGACGAGAAACACTGGCTGAAGGCACAGTCTGGTTCACTGATAGGACCTGATTTACGATAGACATGTTAAACAACTGAAATAAATCGAAACCAAACAAGTTCACTGCAGAAGAAGAACGAAGAACGTAAAATGACACAAGTTTTGTTTGTCCCTTGTATGTTGCAAGCAGGCTGCACTGTCCCAAGACAGGGATATGCTGTCTGGAATAACTATGTAAGTTAACATTTGCGGCACGCAACGGAGGTGTGCCCAGTTGTTTGTACGTGTCTTTATTGATCAATGAAAGAGCAGCTCCGGTATCGAGCTGGAATGGTATCACATGGCCAATAATGTCCAAGTCTACAAAAAGTTTATTGTCCTGCTGACGACAAGAGCGACTGTTTTGTGCAACGTGAACAGACACTGGTACAGAAGCACTCGCGACTTGACGTGATTTCCGTCGATGTAGACGCACACATTTTGTGGGACGAACACAGTCACTGTTAGAAGGAGCGGCACTGGGCGGAGTGAAATTAACTACATGAATGTCCATGGGTGAAGGTTCACGAGCCTGAGTATTCTTGGTTCGATTCCGGCGCGAAGCAAAGGGCCTGGAATGGTTTTTAGTGTCCGTCCTGAGCTTTTTCTGGCAAACACTTTAAACATGTCCTTTTTTATTACATAAAAAACAAATAGCTTGGCGTGATGGGCAATTCGCACGCGAATGTCTAGTAGCACACCGCGGGCAGGATTTCACTACATTTGCTTGCAGGTGCGGGACACGTGGCTGTGCGGACGTACGCGAGGGCTGTTTACAGTTCCGTGCAGCTCGCCCGGCGGGCTGGTTAATGTGACACACAGCTGGCGAAGTTTCAAATGATTCCTGAGCAAAGTCAAGTGTCCTGCCTGTCCAATATGTCCAACACTTTTTGAAGGGAGGGATTGAATAGTTTCAAAATTTGCTCCCGTATACGAACATCAGAAACGTTCTGGGCAATTGCATCACGTACCATAGTATCTGAATAAGGGAGTCCACATTCACACTCAAAAGCACAATCCCTGGTAAGGCCTTGCACAGTTGGAACCCACTCCCGATTAGTTTGATCGGCCGTACGTTTGGTACGAAAGAACGTATACCGTTTTGCAACTACATTAACTGATTCTTTGAAGTATGCATCTAATGCCGACAAAATTTAGTCGTTGGACAGAGTTGCTACGTCGCGTCGGGGAAATAATTTCACTATCACACGGTACGTTTGCACCCCTACACATACCAATAAATGAGGCTGCCGCTCGTTACCTTGAATTCTGTAGGCGGCGAGATGAAATCCAAATTGGCGTGACCACTCCGTCCAGCTTTCCCGAGCCGCATTGAAGCGTCTAAAAAGTGGTGCAACTGCATGTTGTGGGTGCGGTAGCTGTGAACCGGCGGCTGCCGCATCGTTTTGCATTGCACGTTGACCCTGGACGAGTTGTCCAAGGGCATCCAATAACGCCTGCGTCTGCTGATTCTGCAAGCGATAAAATTCGGACAGTACATCTGGAGATTGTGACGAAGCCATGACACAAGTAAATTAGAGCAATACGACCGTTAAATCGTCGTCGCCAAAAATGTTGTGGACTGGCAAGACAGCCAATCCACAGTGACGGGTAACCGAAAGGCACTCGCTTAAAGTCACGCAGGCTGGCATGAGGTCTGAAACAGGATACGTAATGAATGCTATAAAGAAAAGTACGTAGCTGCTGGAATACTTAGCTTTAATCCACAATTGGAGAACATTGGTCTTGTTACTGTACATGCTTCATTAGATACATAGCAAATGATAAATGGCGCCTTGCTAGGTCGTAGCAATTGACTTAGCTGAAGGCTATGCTAACTATCGTCTCGGCAAATGAGGGCGTATTTGTTAGTGTGGCGTCGCTAGAAAAGTCGGCTGTACAACTGGGGCGAGTGCCAGGACGTCTCTCTAGACCTGCCGTGTGGCGGCGCTCGGTCTGCTATCACTGATAGTGGCGACACGCGGGTCCGACTTATATTAGCGGACCGCGGCCGATTTAAAAAGGCTACCACCTAGCAAGTGTGGTGTCTGGCGGTGACAAGTTTTAGTAGCAAATTTGGACGTGCCAGATGGCGAAGACTGGTGTTCGAGAGGTAGGTGAGGTGATCAACTACTAACTGCCGATAGAACTGCATTGCGTGACAAAATTAAGCATTTGAAAGGAGGAGAAAGTGAGCATATGGAGAAATTAGTGTGGAAATTTAAGGATTTGTTTTTTCCACAAGGTCCATGACCAGAAACTCCCATTAGTTCAACATAGGATACATAACAGGGAATGAAGCACCTGTTTGCCATAAACCATACAGAATAATGAGGTATTTCCAGCCGATTGTGGAGGATTTCATTGATCAGCAGCTTGCGGACGGTATTATAGAGCATAGGAATAGTTACTGGGGAGCAGGCTTTGTAGTTGTGCCTAAAAAATATAAGGATGGAGCTAAAAAATACAGGCTCTGTTGAGACTACCGATACCTCAATAATAAGACAGTAACGGACGCATACCGCATTCCAAACATATCCCAGACTTTGGATCACTTAGGACAATAAAATGGTTCAAACGGCTCTGAGCACTATGGGACTTAACATCTGAGGTCATCAGTCCCCTAGAACTTAGTATTACTTAAACCTAACTAACCTAAGGACATCACACACATCCATGCCCGAGGCAGGATTCGAACCTGCAACCGTAGCGGTCTTGCAGTTCCATAGTGAAGCTCATAGAACCGCTCGGTTACACCAGCCATCTCACTTAGGACAGTGCCAGTACTTTTCTACCATGGATTTGACAAGTGCTTATCATCAGTTGGAGGTGGCTCCAGAGGATCGTCCAAAAACTGCTTTCTCTACACCTGGAGGCCATTACCAGTACAATAGAATGCCATTCTGTTTGAAAAACACTCCGGCAACGTTTCAGAGGTTGCTAGACAGTGTCTTTAGCGGTTTGAAACTACGGCAGTTTCTGGTCTATTTGGATGACTATAGTGTTTTCAAATACACTCCTGGAAATGGAAAAAAGAACACATTGACACCGGTGTGTCAGACCCACCATACTTGCTCCGGACACTGCGAGAGGGCTGTACAATCAATGATCACACGCACGGCACAGCGGACACACCAGGAACCGCGGTGTTGGCCGTCGAATGGCGCTAGCTGCGCAGCATTTGTGCACCGCCGCCGTCAGTGTCAGTCAGTTTGCCGTGGCATACGGAGCTCCATCGCAGTCTTTAACACTGGTAGCATGCCGTGACAGCGTGGACGTGAACCGTATGTGCAGTTGACGGACTTTGAGCGAGGGCGTATAGTGGGCATGCGGGAGGCCGGGTGGACGTACCGCCGAATTGCTCAACACGTGGGGCGTGAGGTCTCCACAGTACATCGATGTTGTCGCCAGTGGTCGGCGGAAGGTGCACGTGCCCGTCGACCTGGGACCGGACCGCAGCGACGCACGGATGCACGCCAAGACCGTAGGATTCTACGCAGTGCCGTAGGGGACCGCACCACCACTTCCCAGCAAATTAGGGACACTGTTGCTCCTGGGGTATCGGCGAGGACCATTCGCAACCGTCTCCATGAAGCTGGGCTACGGTCCCGCACACCGTTAGGCCGTCTTCCGCTCACGCCCCAACATCATGCAGCCCGCCTCCATTGGTGTCGCGACAGGCGTGAATGGAGGGACGAATGGAGACGTGTCGTCTTCAGCGATGAGAGTCGCTTCTGCCTTGGTGCCAATGATGGTCGTATGCGTGTTTGGCGCCGTGCAGGTGAGCGCCACAATCAGGACTGCATACGACCGAGGCACACAGGGCCAACACCCGGTATCATGGTGTGGGGAGCGATCTCCTACACTGGCCGTACACCACTGAATGGTGCACGGTACATCCAAACCGTCATCGAACCCATCGTTCTACCATTCCTAGACCGGCAAGGGAACTTGCTGTTCCAACAGAACAATGCTTGTCCGCATGTATCCCGTGCCACCCAACGTGCTCTAGAAGGTATAAGTCAACTAACCTGGCCAGCAAGATCTCCGGATCTGTCCCCCATTGAGCATGTTTGGGACTGGATGAAGCGTCGTCTCACGCGGTCTGCACGTCCAGCACGAACGCTGGTCCAACTGAGGCGCCAGGTGGAAATGGCATGGCAAGCCGTTCCACAGGACTACATCCAGCATCTCTACGATCGTCTCCATGGGAAAATAGCAGCCTGCGTTGCTGCGAAAGGTGGATATACACTGTACTAGTGCCGACATTGTGCATGCTCTGTTGCCTGTGTCTATGTGCCTGTGGTTCTGTCAGTGTGATGTATCTGACCCCAGGAATGTGTCAATAAAGTTTCCCCTTCCTGGGACAATGAATTCACGGTGTTCTTATTTCAATTTCCAGGAGTGTAGTATGGAGCAACGTAGACAGCGGTTAAGGGAAGTCTTTATGAAGTTAAGAGCAGCTCGTTTGACGTTGAGCCTGGAGAAGTGTCATTTTGCATTAGAAGAAGTAAAATGTTTGGGTCATATTTTCAGTAAGGACGGAGTGCGAACAGATCCGAGGTTGCTACAGGCTGTAAGGGATTTTCGGGAACCGAAAACAATTTCTATCGACGGTTCGTGAAGGGGTTCGCAGATTTAGCACAGCCATTGACGCGATTGTTCGGAAGGGTGTGAAATGTGAGTGGACAGAAGAGTGTCAGAAACTTGCGTTTCCAGATTTTGAAAAGGATTTTATACTGGCATGCTATTCGTCGCATCAAGCATTAGAGTGTGTTATTAGGAAATAGATGGGAAAGAACATCCTGTAACCTATGTGTCTAGGCAGTTGAATGCAGCAGAGAGGAATTACTCAACAACTGAGAGGAAGATGCTTAGCGTACTCTATAGAATCACATATTTTAAATGTTATTTATGTGGGAGAAAATTTTGGGTAGTGACAGATCATGCTGCACTGAAGTGGTTGTTGAGGTTGAAGTATCCGTCCACTAGAGGGGGCAAAACTAGAAGTCATATGTTATGACCTAGCGGTATGGCAAGAATTACAGGACGCTGACAACGATTGTAAATTGTATTGGACACAGCCACAATTTAATATGTACGACGGTCTTCTGTGCAGGGAAATGAAGTTAGGGGGAAGGGTAGCAGTGCCAGCGAAGTTGAGGGCTGAGGTTTTAAAGGAAGCATATGATCACGTGTTATCTGGTAATGGAGGGTGTAGAGCGACGAATAGGCGAGTGGCGGAGAGGTATTGGTGGAGAGGTAGGAAAGGAGATGTGGATCAGTATGTAAGGAATTGTATACCATGTGCGCAGAGAGCAGATTTGAGTCGGAAACAGATACAGCTACAACGATTACCGGAAGCAACATGTCCATACTCTTTGTCGGGGATTGATGTCTTTGGACCTTTTAGGCGAACACCATCGGGGATCAGCTTCGTCCTGACAATAATAGACTATTTTTCAATGTATGTGGAGATGGTGGCTATGCCAAATCAAAAGGCAGAAGTCGTCGTGCAAGCGCTAGTAAACAACTGGATTTTGAAGTTTGATATACCGGAGACAATAATTACTGTTGGATTTAATGAATGAACTGTGTAAATCGTTGAACGTAAAGAAGTTGAGGGCGAGCGCGTTGCATCCACAGGCGAAGGCAAGAACAGAACGGGTACACAGAACAATCGGGAAGATGCTGAGTTTTTATGTGTATTCGCATCACCATAGTGGGACGAGTATTTGAGGCATATTAGTGAAGCTATAGAAAGGAAGGACCGGTGAACCAGTACGTCAATTCGCAAGGACAATTCGGGTAGTTTGGAAACGGGTACAAAAGGCGAATACAAAGGCTTTGGAAATGCAGGAAGACGCAGTAAATCGGAAAGGAAGTTTACCACAGTATAGAGTGGGGCAATGGGTAATGCTGTCCAGCCCTTATACGCAAAAAGGGAAAACGAAGAAGTTCGTCACGAGATATCAAGGGCCATACCAAGTTGTTGAAATCACATCCCCCGTTAATGTTAAGCTTCAGCTGCCAAATAGAACAACGATAGTACAATTGGGAGGTTACGGCCATTTAAGGGTTGCCCGGATGTGGTTCCAGGTGTGTCACAGGAAGAAAAGAGGAAGAAAGAGAGAGTGAAGAGGGGTGCTAGGCACAGAGAAAACCAGGAAGATAAGAGTACAACATAAAGCACCGTATGCTTTGCGATCCATAAAGTATTAGAGTATTTCTAGTTTTTTTCTTGTTTTCGTGTTATGTATCATTGGGTTTGAATAGATTAATTATTCATTGTATTTTATATGTGTTTTCCAGTATTGTGAGCCCGCTGAGGCAGCAGTCTTTTTGAAGAGGGAGGAAGGGTGATGGTTATCCCTATCCTCAGGTCACTGAAAAGGGACGTGTAGCTTCTGACGTACGTGGAGTGTTGTTGTTGGAGGAGAAATCGAATGCAATTCTAGAGAAATAAATAAGTCGGAGAAAATTTTGCGGCAAAGCCGCAATAAATATGTGTTGAATGATGTCAGACTCGTACGATTTCCTGTTTAAATTTTTAGTTATCGACAGTGTTGGGTCAGGAACTGTGTGGTTATTGCACCAGTTAATATAACATAAATTTAAGGATGAAAGTGTTCACACTATCGATGTTGTTTTGGATCAAAAATAGCGAATGTCGTAAAAAAATCTGTGCAGCTACAAATATGGGACACATGGACGGTGCAAGGGACATCGTGGAGGCAAAATTGAGCTTGCATTGGATTTTCTCCACCTACGAGAATTTGGTACTATTAGCAACTTGTTTGAGCAGGGAGTATTTGCAGAAGCGAAACGTATAGAGCTCGAGGGAAGCGGAATTTTAATCAATGGAACTAAGTGTAACATAATAGGACCAACCTTCCACCTGCCAGCGTCAATTTCAGGAGTCACGCAATTGAATCTTACGCAGCCACAGCAGTTCTGGCCAGATGCCACTTTAGAATCTGACCCTGTTACATGAAACTCTGGAGTCAGATCTGTTGAGATCCGTAAAACAGTTCATTTTAGAGCAAGAGGGGCGCATATCAGCCGAACAGCTTGTTGAAGATGTCGCTCAGTATAGGAAAAGGCAACGGCAAATAACTATCATCTTGAGCACCTCTGTGCCAAGTGTCATTGCAGCCTTAACTTTATTATGTGTCGTATTATTTCGGATCAAGTGGAGAGCTAGCTCCAAGAGGGAACCACGTATTCCAATTCCCAGTAGTTAGGATAACGAGGGCGTGAGACGACTGATCGTCCAGTAACGAATTTTTACGTTTTGCTTCATATCATGGTCTTACGAGGGCACTAGACCACACTTAAGTTTCCTAGTAGTAAGGAATTATGCCATAGGTGCCGACCCAAACAGGTTGAGAGCTAGTTAAGGGTCGACACAAGGACTGGGTCTTTCCAAAGAGGGGAATAATGTAGCAGCACCAGGATCTAGGATAGGGAAAGATAGTTTTGTGTTATATTCTGAGCACAAGTTACAGCCAGGTGTGGGTGTGGATTGCAGTGAGTTATGCACACCAACGATTGCGAAGTAGAATGGAGGCCATAGGGCCGTCAAGCCACCGAAAAGCATAAATGCAGGAGTTCCCATGGCGCAAGCTACAGGCAGAAGGGGCCCACTGGAGCAACCTAGGTATTGGGAGTAAGTGACTTGGAGCGACACGTTACCAAAACAGGGGCACACAGCCGAGTATAAATAGGTGCCGTTTTCTAACCAGATTCATTCCTGTGTGGCAGCTCTCCTGGATGGCGGGCGTATCACACCACCAGGCTACACACAGCAACACATGGGCCCCAGCGTCCCAGTCCATGGCTGGTCGTTTTTTCGATCCTCTGAGGCCGGCGCGGGGTGCACAGCCAGCCAGCGGTGGGCCACTCTTTGGCTCCCGACACACGCCGGAGACTTCCTGAGGAAAGGGCCACAGATTCGGACGCCATATAGTGGGCGATTGTTGCCAGCATGGAAGAAACAGCAGTGGGGCTGGCCTACGGCTCCCAGCGGAGCAGCGCTGAGACAACGAGGACGGTGGCCATTGAGTCTGCCGCTGGCATACAAGGCCGGCACGACACAGCGTTTCGTTGCACAGGCAGGGTCGCAGGGGAGAAGTGGATCGCCCAGCCAAGGCGCTTCGTCAGTGTCATAAACGCCCATTGTGTAAAGCAATGGCATCCATAAAAATCCACGAGTTTCCATGTTCACCTTGGACTGGACACTATGTATATATCCATCAGGTGTGGTCGACCTTCTGCCGCCCAAGTCAGGGAATGGCTGCTTTTCCAGCAGAGAAAAGAATATTATTAACGTTTCGTTTGGCTGGAAGGTAGAGCAGACGAGTTAGAGGGGAGACATGGCGCTCGTGGAGTCTTGTCATTGGCAGAAAACCCATGTCGGGGCTGTTGCGTGGGTGAACTTTGCGAGTGAGGTTCGATGGAAAGGGACAAGTGGAGAAAAGGGGCTTTCAAATTAGGCTCCATTCTCCAGTCTGGAGAGGAGTTTCTGATCTTGACCCTTGTTATGAGTGGGTTTCACTTGGGACACTCATCCTGGGCATGACTTGGCAGAGGCACTTGTCTTCACTGATGAGCCCTGAAGTGTTTGCTGTAGCGACAGCTTAGACCTCAGTCGTCTCGGACAGCTCACTGTGCTGAGGGAAATTTTATTTATATCAGGTATGCTGCCTTTACGTTTGATGTTGTGTACCCCGTTGTAGACGGCCGCGGTGGCCGAGCGGTTCTAGGCGCTTCAGTCCGGAACCGCTCTGCTGCTACTGTGCTGTGTCGCCTGGCCACCAAGAGCTGTTGCAGGACGATTGATTCACGGATCCAATTATATGGCTCCTTCCGTGTATAGCGATTTTATGGCTATGACGAGTGGGGCCTGAAGATGGCATCAGTGTAATGCCGAAACTGGTAGCACATAGAAGTTCATAAAATAAAATAAATTTCTACAATACATACGACTGTTGGTAAATTATTGCATCAAGAAAAGGGCATATTTCGTGTCCCTGGTAGCAAATTACAGGCGCAGCACATCGCTATTCTGCAGACGCTTGCACCACAACAGTCACCTGAGACAGTACTATGGATTGAGAAAGGTGTATAGCATTGCTGATCCAGCTTGTTAGAGCAAACAGAATCGCAATCTTTTCACTTGCTCTCAGCTGCACCAAAGTAGTATAACTTATACGTTGAAACAATACATCAAAGTCTGTTCAGTATCAGATAATTTCAGATTGCGTTATTTGTATTGTGAACCACGGTAAATAGATTAAAGACATGAATCTTAGTACTTGCAAACCAAATGCCACCCAGTGGAGGGTTAATTATTTGGTGCTTCTATTAGTGTTGCCAATTGTTCATGAATTATTTGTTATCTCGGTTAACTCGTGTTGTTTGTCCTTTTTTGTGACGAATAAACGATTACGAATAAGCGATTACGAATAAACGATTAATACCATGTTGATATTAATCACCCATTAATATTTGACTACAATAATGACTGGGCCACCATTTCATTAACGTATTTCAGAATTCAAGTTTTATTTCAAATTCTGACAAAAGTAATAACCACCAATGCAGGCTAGCAACAACAAGCAGTGTCAGAGGGCAGTTTGACAGATGCATGGCCAGGTAGACAAAGGGAAGGGTTACAAGTTAAAGTAATTGCTGTCAGGATGCGTATTTACAGTCGCCTGTAGCCTTTCAAATCAAACCGCAAGACCATTGTATTCTTGCACTTTTAACGCAGCGAAACCGGTCGTGAAAAAATTGTCAGTTGTGAGCTGTTTGCGGTTTTGTTCAAATTCAGTTTACCATAACATTTCAGGAGTCAAGCCTGCTAGTATCATTAATTCGGAGAACACCAGTCAGTCAAGAAATCGCGATATTCAAATAAATGCAAGAGAACGTTGTAGATGAATAGAGTAAGGGAAATTCAAGCAAAGGAGAAACCTGATAAACACTCTAAACGGTTCTGCCATGGCGAGTAAAGCGGCAGCGACTGGTGGTGTTGACTTGTTTATCGAACGGAAGGGCAATATTTGGCGCTCAGTAATGTCGACCAAATTAATTAAACGCACAGCTGGCAACGCCTGGTGCAGAGACTGAGCGCAAGCAGCCAGGCGATTGCAGCCGGTTCGCGGCAGTTCCGGGCGGCAGTGTTTAGTCTGCAGCACGGCCTTAGCGAGGGGCTCACGCAAGACCGATGGCAGATTATCCTGTTGACTTTCTGAAGAATGAGGACACCGCAGCTATTACTACGATACCCTGAGCCTGCATCATCGCTTACTGCGGAGGTACCGGGCTAGGCGGTGGGGGTTTTGCGTTTGGGAGGGGTGCACTCTGTTAGCAGAAGGAAGCGTGGAGAGCGGCGTAATGTTAGGCCAAGCGCGCTAACCAGACTCGCGCGCTCTGCAGCTCCCGTTTGTTTATTTTAGCACCGCTGCTGCTGCTGCAGTTGGGCTTTCTCTCCCTAACCGTTTGTCTCCCATTACATTGTTCTCTCAGTTTCTCTTTTCATGTCGTTCACTTTCTACATTGTATTTTATATGGAATTTCCTCTAATGAATCCTCAAATACGAGGACTATACGTTTACTAAGGTCCGATAGGTCACGAAATGGAACGCGCAGTGAAAAACCGTTAAATCTTTCCGCAGATGTGTTAGACGGTGCCCCTAGTTTGCCTATCCATCTTTTCAGTTGTGAGAACATAGTGAGCGCGTAAAGATGCCTATAAAATGGTATCTCTCCCCAATAAATCTGTTGATTTTTTCTAATTCGTTGCTACCCACATCACTAACGGTCATTCGTGACAATATTCTCTGGCGCAAACTGCAGGGGTGATGAAGACTCTCACGTAGCGTTTTCGATGGAAAGTATTTGATCACCCACTAAACATGGACTTGGCTCCATCTCAGTTTCATCTCTGCTCACACGGACTGTAAGCTACGAGGACAACATGTCGGCACAGGCAGTGAGCTGCAGGCCAGCATAGAGAAACGGCGCAAAGCACAGGCTCCTACCTCCTATGACGAGGGTATTGGAAAGCTGGGAAGGCACTACGACAAATATTTGAGTCTATGACAATGAGACTATGCAGAGAGGTAACTGGGAGGTGTAGCTCACGGTTGCAAATAATGCATTTTTTATTTTCGCTGTGGTTTCCATTTCGCTACCGATCGGAATTTAATACACAAATATCCATCGTACATTTAAACAAGCACTTTAGAAAAGACGTATTTTCTCTCGTTAGTGATGTGTTAGTTAGGTATTCAGTGTCTTGAAAGGTTTCTGTTTGTCTTTGTTTTTGTGACTTGAAAGAATTCTGGAACTAGACTAAATCCAGTCACTAGTGCACCGGAAGTGTGTGAGCTCTTAATCACGAATTTATAGGGTAGTGTAGTTGACATCAAGATGCTGGCATAATTATACAATATCTGAGATGTAGTATAATCTGGCAGATAATAGCAGATTAAATGTGTATGTGGAACGAGACTCGAACCAACGATCTTCACCTTTCGCGACCGACTGTGTCATCCGACTACGATTCACAATCAACTCTCACAGCTTCAGTTCAGCAAAGAGTTCGAGTCTCACTGGATTCTACGTGTATGCTTTGAGTGGGGTTTATAATATCCTTCACCAGTAATGTGTAACCTTCTACCAAAGTGTGATAGAATGCAGGAAGATCCAATGCTATAACTTAAATAATATCAATAATAATACTGACGGAATAGTGAGACTTCTACAAGAGCCACCGTACGAAGAAGTGGGAAATGATCCTGTACCAGTAGTGACGTATCTCACGCTTCGTGTTGATAACAGGAAATTGTATCCTAGAACACTGGCACCGCTTCGTATCTATGGTCTCGCAAAGGTACTCAGAAGAGTGCTACTACGACCGGTAATAGGTACTACAAACTCTCCAGCCTACGATTAGGCAATACATCTGATCTGCTTGTGGCGTATTGGCCCCACGACATCAAGATGGAAAGATGAGAGCTATGAACTGGGACTGTAAATCACCAGTAAATCCGATACCACCCCCAGCCCCTCCTACCCCTCCAGCCCCACCACCTACAAGAAACTAAAATTACTTTATTTTACTCGAGAGACTTAAACTGTCCATGCATGGGAACTAGAACAACTGAAAACACTCATAAAATCCGGAAACAGATAAAACGTATTCAGTTTAGAAAAATTGAAAACAGGCAGTTCCAGGCTAGCTCGCGGAACATGCTTATTAGAGGTTAGCCATAAGTGCAACAAAACCATTCAGTATTCCGAAAAAAATTTATAAATCTAAAAAACTTACAGTATTGAATATTGTAGATGTTGTTGTTATGGTCTTCAGTCTAGAGACTGGTGTGATGCAGCTCTCCATGCTACTCTATCCTGTGCAAGCTTCTTCATCTCCCAGTACCTACTGCAACCTACATCCTTCTGAATCTGTTTAATGTATTCATCTCTTGGTCTCCCTCTACGATTTTTACCCTCCACACTGCCCTCCAATACTAGATTGGTGATCCTTTGATGCCTCAGAATATGTCCTACCAAGCGATTCCTTCTCCTAGTCAAGCTGTGCCACAAATTTCTCTTCTCCCCACTTCTATTCAGTACCTCCTCATTAGTTATGTGATCTACCCGTCTAATCTTCAGCATTATTCTGTAGCACCACATTTCGAAAGCTTCTATTCTCTTCTTGTGTGAACTATTTATCGTCCACGTTTCACTTCCATACATGGCTACACTCCATACAAATACTTTCAGAAACGACTTCCTGACACTTAAATCTATACTCGATGTTAACAAATTTCTCTTCTTGAGAAACGCTTTCCTAGCCATTGTCAGTCTACATTTTATATCCTCTCTACCTCGACCACCATCAGTTATTTTACTCCCCAAATAGCAAAACTCATTTACTAGTTTCAGCGTCTCATTTCCTAATCTAATTCCCTCAGCATCACCCGATTATCCTTTTTTTGCTTTTGTTGATATTGTAGATATCAGAATTGAAAAACTGTGGTTACAAAAGCCATCAACTTTATATGAAGCATCATAGAACAGGCACTTCTGGTAATTAAAGGACCATTAAAATTGTGCATAATGCTGTTGGCATGTATATGGGCACATATAAATAAGTTACATATAAATACGTTGCTAACTTGAGGCCGCTAAGTGAGGAAAACCAAGTGAGATTGATGCTGTGTTTGCATTGATCTTAAATAGGGTAGGCGGAGCATGCTGCACAATCTAGCAGGACACTATTGCTCTCGGTGCTAGGTTACACTGTCAAAGTCCGTCTGCTTAGCGGAGTGATAACGTGTCGGCCTCCTGTGGAGTGAGCCTGCGTTCGATTCACGGCATATTTTAATAAATATGAAACCAAAAGATTCATTTGGTAACTTAATGTGCCGCAAAAGTAGAACATAAACCTCCATCTCAACACTGCGTCTTTCCAACTCCGAGTGCAACACTGTCGCAAGAGCCTGAGCAACCTGCGACAAAGACTGTTCTCTGACTTAACAACACTTACGTAGAACATTCTGCAGTAAGGGCTAGTCGAGGGCGCAAACAAAACACGCTGCAAGGTCTGATCGCCGCAAAGTAAGGAAAAAGGTGGAGAATGACATCAAGTTTCCGGAGTTCGCACAGAAGCTCCAGGGTTTTGGACAAGCATATTGTAAAGACGGTTATCCTTAGTTTATCTAAAATTAGAGATGTAGTTGCTCCACAATGATCCCTAAAGACAACTTGTCATGTAATCCATTACGTCAGATGCCCAAATCCAACGCTGCATTTTACAGAGAAATGTAGAGCACAGAAGTAGCCTATATAACATCTTCAATGCATACATCTGCAGCTTCAAACACACACAGCTGTGTATCGAGGAAGCAATAAAAATAAGCCTCCAGAAAGTCTAGTGAACAGAGACGGTGGTTTTCATCTCAGGTTCGGCTGGGACGAAGTGCTGTAAAAGCTGGCCAGGAGCGTTCCCTGATCAGAGCGCCAGCAGTGTTCTTGTGACAGGCCCGGCGCACACACACGCCCTCCTCCTCAAGCCCTATCCCCTGGGACTCACTCTTCCAGGCATTTGCTATTTACCCGCCAGATGCGATTCCAGAGATGAAAGATACAACCCGTGATGGGTATGCACCAGCATCGACAAAGAATGGTAGTATTAAATTCGCCGAAACATCGCTCCGATACGAAGGTATTTCTCCGTTGATTTACCCAGAAAAATTTACCATATAATAGAGTGCTGTGGGAAACCATTATCAAACAACCAGTAGACTAGGTGGGGTATCAGAGTAGTAGAAGAAGCGAAATCTAGTGGTAAACAAAGATTATGTAGCATGTAGGGCAAAGAACTAACGTAGAAAAGAAGTTTGACACAGCATAGTCAGGCAACCGTACTTACTGTCTTGTGTCATGCCAGAAGTGTACACATTCCGCTTTTAACCTGCCCATTCTTGCCCGACAGCTGCCACACATCATCAGCAGACTGGGCAGGCTGCTTTACTGCTGTCCATGCCAAGCTAAGCTACGCTCAACGTAAGCAGGCTAAAGAAGCCAGCCTACCTGCCTGTCTGTCTGTCCATCTATCTATTTGTCTGTCTGCCTTCCTGATGTGCTATGCTACGTAGCAATTTATCCTGCACGCATTCGTTGTAGTGTTACGAGCAGTTTTCGGAAGTTGATGAAAATTCCTTTTTTTCCAGAGTATCCCAAGTCGAGCGTCAATATAATATACATTTTAAGTCTTTGTAGGCCAAAATATGGTCGATTTTATTCCTCCTTTTTTTCTTTTTCGACATTTCTTGGGGTTATTTATTTGTTTTAGATATGAACGGATTTCTGTGCAACTTCATCTTCTTTCGATTAGTACTGGCTGTTCTTAGTTTTAGCCATGATCAGATCGCCTGTAACACATGTTTTCTGCAGTAAGCACAGCCTTCTCTAGAAATCTGGACCTTTGCGCCTAAGAACCTGTACAAGACTTTAATACTGCAACGCCAACTTAAGTGAGATTTCGGAAGCCTTGGTGGCCGAGCGGTTCTAGGCGCTTCAGTCTGGAACCGCGCTGCTGCTACGGTCCCAGCTTCGAATCCTGCCTCGGGCATGGATGTTTGTGATGTCCTTAGGTTAGATAGGTATAAGTAGTTCCAAGTCTATGGGACTGATGATCTCAGATCTTAAGTCCCATAGTGCTCATAGTCATTTGAACCATTCGGAAGCCTTGTTTCTGTAATCTTAACGTGTTTCAACCAAATATGATCCCAGTTATATCAATTTTAAATCCCTTTCCAGGACGTGTATTGCGGGTTCGCTGAATTAATTCTGAATGGCCAATTCATTCTGAAATCCCCAAATGCATTTTATGTTATTCTAAAAAGTATATGTCTGAAAGAAGCTTTTCATTCTGCTAAGCTTTCTTCGTATTGCGTTGCATACCACAGAATACGGTTTGTGATATCCCCTGAGCCATATTATTTCTCTGTTTCAGTCAATGTTTGCCCTAAATTAAGATAGCCTCTATACTGCTAAGCAAATGGACTGAAATCCCTAGCATAGATCTTCACACACTTATCGGTTTTTAAATCTTTGTCCTCTTTCAAAATACGCTCATGTTCAGAACATCTTGAACGACTGGAGACAGCATGTCCATATTCACAGTACATGTACATTAGTATGTACTGCAGGAACGATTAGCGTTTGTCACCTCAGATCAGCAATTGTCCTAGTGCCGATTAGTCACAGGGACCGCCATGGGCCGTGATAACTTGTTCCATGCGTGATGGTGTTGACGTGTATGAGGCGCAAATGGCGTCCTGTGGTGTAGCCACCCATGCAGCATTCACGTGGTGGGTGGCACTGGGTCACAGAGCGGGACCCGTCGTTTCGCCATATCCCGCACATTTTCGACTGGCGACAAGTCTGTTGATCTGGTGAACCAGGGCTAAAGGCCGACATCCTTTGACATCAAGAAGGCACGTGTTCGTGCAGCAACATGTGGTCGTTCATTGTTTTCCTGAAAAATGTCGTCTGGATTGTGCAGAAAGGGTACAGCTACGGGTCGCAGGATGTCATTTACGTAGGTCACACTGGTCACAGTTCCCTGGACACGCACCAGCTGTGATTTGTGGATGTACCCAATAGCACCTCACACCACAGGGCCTCGAGCTGGCACTGTCAGTCTTGTGCGACTGCAGTCACTGTCGAATACACTATCTGATTTCATTTCTGTTCCCAGCGACGTCGTTACACATACCATTCCAGTCTAGCATGTTTCCATACATTTGGAAAAGGTAGGAGGGAAAGTGGATGACACGCACATAATCCGTGCGGTAATGAACGGCGGCGGATTGTACGATGTGTTACACTGTTCACCTGTTGCGCCGCACCGGAGGACACAGATCTGTCCTGCTGTGTCATTCGGGTGAAGTGTCGATTTTCTCGGGGGATGGTCTGGGTGGTGCGACCTGACCTATCTCGCCGTATTCCACGGCGTCTACGGTGTCTACAACGTGTGCAAGATGCCGAGAAAACTACTGCTTCCCCTATGTTAACGATAACCATTACTCCAGCTCGCGTAAATTATCAACTGAAAAATAATAGAAGTATATAATTTTATACTCAAAGTGCTCGTGTACGTGTTACAATCAATTCGCCGAAATTTATTTACAATCCCAAATTATACTGTGCCTTTCCTTCTCATGCCTTTCATCAAAATATTAATAAATACAATATGTTGAGCTTTATATCAATTTATTTGTAGTGAGAGTAAAGTCAAAATTGAAAAGAAAGTAAAATATCATGTAGGGACTAGATCCTCTGCCGTTGGATAATAGGAACTAGATCCGCTGCCCTGGGATAGCCATTCCGTATCCCTTCCAGTGTGTCAGTTGTTGCCTGCAAAGTGCAGTGACGTAAATGGTTAATACCTTCGTCGACCTGTGCTAGTGTATAACACTTGGCCATCTGGAGCTTCCCCTTCTGTCACGTTAATTTTTGACGACGATCGGCATATAACATACATTTGGACGAAATAAGTGATTGCAAGTAGACGTGGCCCTCTTGTAAGCTGCTGCTGCTGCACTGTGATGTGTTTGTGCTCCACTGCACTTGTTACCGTATGCTGTACCGCGTCGGAGGCTAGAATTTCGAGCATTTTGTGCAAAATATGTGGTCTGAAAAAGAAGAGTTAATTACTGTTACCTTTCCCACTATTACCTTTGTTCTTACTTATTGATCTACTGTACTTGTTAGAATATAAGTCATTCGCGCTCTCTGCACATTAGTAAACACTAAAACGTGTGGCATTTATGTTTCGGTAGCGAGTCCGGCAGTGCTACGCAGTTGTGAAATACATATGGTAATTTGATACGCATCCTGTATTCCTTCCGACCCCCCTCCCCCTCTCCCCAGCAGATCTTCTCCCCTCTATATGTTCATTTCCTCTCCCATCTCTCTCTGTCCTCTTACGCCTATCTCTCACCTTGAGCCTTTATTGTTGTTCCAAATGAAACATTCATTGGAAACTGAAGGCGCTTAAAATGAATGGGTAAATCGTTTGGGATCATTGGCATACTGAGATATGAGAGAGGCCTCACTATCTGCTGGATCTATGAGAATAGTATTTCACGTAGATCTAATCTACGGGTGGGATTATACAGTTTCGGACGATTCATATTCCTTAACAGTACTCTAATGATAGAAATATAAGCCTCAATACCCCTTTCCTGTTTTGCGTAAAACCCCAGGATGGGCAGATAACAAAGCAGCTCATTTTTGTGCATACGATTTTTGTCATTATTATCTACAAGGATACAGAATATATAGCCGGTCGGAGTGTCCGTGCGGTTCTAGGCGCTACAGTCTGGAGTCGATCGACCGCTAAGGTCGCAGGTTTGAATCTTGCCTCGGGCGTGGATGTGTGTGATGTCCTTACGTTAGTTAGGTTTAATTAGTTCTAAGTTGTAGACGACTGATGACCTCAGAAGTTAAGTCGCATAGTGCTCAGGGCCATTTTGAACAGAATATGTATGTGAGAAAAAAATTGGAAAATGGTTTACACGCCTTGCTAACGTAGCTGAAACTTACTGCAAGAAATAAAACAAAAGCACACATATTTGTAGCACAGCACAGCACTCTCTTTCTCGCAGCAAGTCTTAACAAAAAAAAACCTGTTCATTGTACTTTATGAACGCACACTGCCCACGTCCGTCAGAATGTTTACGAGAATATTGTTTAAAAACATGAAGTAAAACGGTCAAGAATTTTTCGAGATTTTTGGTTACAAGGGCTCCCACTTGTATCCTGACGGGAAAGAAGACGCAACACGAAGAAGTTGTGCGACATAGACGAAAGTTGGTAGGCGTGTTTCTACACGTGAAAAATGATATCTATTCAAATGTCGTGCCAATCCCATAAGTGCCATTATGAGGCCGCAAATCAGGTTTGATTTAAACACACGCTGTAACAGTCGTGAGCGTTAGTTACCTTTGTGATTGTACGTGGTGAGTTGATGTTAGCCAGGAATGCCTTTAAGGAAACAAAGATGCCTTTATCAACACCTCATTGAGTTTGATGGAGGTCATGTAAAATGACTACGACAAGGTGGAAGTTCCTTCTGCGATAAAGCAGAAAGACGTGGTAGGAAGATAGCCACTGTTCATGACTGCTGACAGCAGTGGCCACGAGAATATTCGGTCCCAGAGGGATCGGGCTTCGCACGGCCACGCGGCACTATCGTATTCGGTCCGTGGCTTTGGTGCATCGTACTGAATATTCAGCGGCAACATAAGCAGCAATTGCCACCATAGTGGCACAAAGGACTCTTTACAAGTCGGTTACTTCAAGGATGCTCCGAACCACACCCCCTGTAGCGTGCATTCCACTGACCCCAAACAGCCATTTGCGATTTCAGTAGTGTCAAACGAGAGCTCATTAGAGGCCAGGTTGAGGTCTGTTGTGTTTCCTGATGAAACCTGTTTCTGCCTCGATGCCAGTGATGGCCGTGTATTGGTTAGGAGGGATCCAGTTAAGGATCCACTGGCAATCGGTCTTGAGTGCTAGACACAATGGACTGCAACTGGGGTGTGATTTAATATAACAGAAGGAGCAGTCGGGTGGCTATCCCATGCGGACTAACTGAAAATTTGTACGTCAGTTTGGTGTTTCGATCTGTTGTGCTGCCATTCATGAACAGCAATCCAAGGGGTGTTTTCCAACAGGATAACGCTCCCCCATATACCGTTATTGTAACCCAACGTTCTCTACAGCGTCTCGAGATGCTGGCTTCGTCTGCTTGATCTCCAGATCAGTCTACAATCGAAAATGCCCGACAGATGTCGCTTGATCTGACAGAATAGCAGTAATTAGCATAACAAAGTAAGACAAAGCAAAGATGATGGTCTTTACAGGAAATTTTCAATATGTCCACCATCATTCCTCAACAATAGCTATAGTCGAGGAATAATGTTGTGAACAGCACTGTAAAGCATGTCCAGAGCTATGGTGAGGCATTGGCGTCGGATGTTGTCTTTCAGCATCCCTAGAGATGTCGGTCGATCACGATACGCTTGCGACTTCAGGTAACCCCAAAGCCAATAATAGCACAGTCTGAGGTCTGGGGACCTGGGAGGCCAAGCATGACGAAAGTGGCGGCTGAGCACACGATCATCACCAAACGACGCGCGCAAGAGATCTTTCACGCGTCTAGCAATATGGGGTGGAGCGCCATTCTGCATAAACATCGTGCGTTCCAGCAGGTGTTTATCAGCCAGGCTGGGGATGATGCGATTCTGTAACATATCGGCGTACTTCTCACCCGTCACGGTAGCAGTTACGAAACCAGAATCACGCATTTCCTCGAAGAAAAAAGGCCCGATAACGGTAGATGTGGTAAATCCAAACCATACTATGACTTTCTCGTCGTGCAGTGGAGTTTCCATGACAGTTCTAGGATTCTGCAGTTGTGGGCGTTGAAAGACCCTCGGAGCGTGAAATGAGCTTCGTCGGTTCAGAATACGTTACTCAACCAATCGTCATCTTTTGAAACGCCCACCCCGCAAATGCCCTCTGCGTCACTAAATCGCTAGGTAACAGTTCATGATTCCGATGGATTTTGTACGAATAGCATCGGAGGGTACGCCTCAGTGCCAACCAAACAGTAGTGTACGGTATGGAATGCCGGTGCGACATGCGACTGAACGAGAGCTGACTTCCCCGTGCATAGACGAACCCGCTACAGTCTCCATTTCTTCCTGAAATGTCTCAGCAGCATTACGCCTTGTGCTCGGTCGGCCACTACGGGGTCTACGTCTAAACAACCCGTGGCTTCGAACTTCGAAATCATTCTCGCCACAGCTGCATTTGTCAACGGACCTTTACCAGTTCGAATCCCCTTCCTATGGGGATAGGGTCGTAACGCTGAACTAGCACATTCCCCATCCTGATAATACAGCTTCACTAAAAGCGCCTTTTCAGGCTGCGACTGCTGGCGCATCTGATTCTCTCTCTCATTACAGCTCCTTTTATACACGATTGTCAAGCGCAGTCACTGACGTTTTGCTGTCCAGCGCCATCTGCCGGACATTTTGTGACTTAATTTTTTTTTTGTTCTAATAAAGCCCCATGTCATTCCAAGCATGTGTGTCAATTTTTACCTTTCTATCTACATTATTCCGTGTTTATTAAGTTTTCAAATTTATACTGACTTTTTGATCACCCGGTACATTTCTACCCAAACGAAGAGAGAGAGATCGAAGGTGGCATAAAGTCGACGAGCTTCTTATTTAGGAAGAAAAAGAAAGAACGATTTCAGAACAAATTAAGTGGTGTTATTTAATGACGAATTTTTCGGAACCTCTAATTATTTAGTCCAAGTATATCGCCATTGTCTCTCGCGGCGAAAGGAAAAAACTAAATAAATTTCAGCAGATCACCTTTATTCTATATTTGAGCGAATTACTAACGGCGTATATGCCACTCACTCTTGTGACAGACTTTGCAACGTTAATATAATTGCTTCCTATAGTCTATTCAGCGGTTTTGTGGATTTCAGGTCACCGGTTTCGAGTTTACTAAATTTCATTTTCAGACATACTTGTTGTAATCTATCTCAACCGAAACACTGAAGTGAACAAACCGATCCAAAATCCAGCTACAACGAGAATCGGTAGTGGAGCTGCAGAAACGAAACATACCAGTTTTTGTCTACATCATACACAAACGGCAAATATACAGATACAAAAATTTCATCGCTGCACAACAAAACTTAGTTTCGGTTGAGTTGGGCAGTCAAGGTCCCGTCTGAAGGTGAAATTGTACAATTTAGAAATCGATCATGTGAATTCGTTACTATCAGTTACGGTGCTGAGTGGATTACCCAGTAAGCTTAAATTAATGATATGTTTCCATCTACGAGGATGTCCACCCCCGGTAGCTGAGTGGTCAGCGCGACAGAATGTCAATCCTAAGGGCTCGGCTTCGATTTCCGGGTGGGTGGAGATTTTCCCCACTCAGAGACAGAGTGTTGTCCTAATCATCATCATTTCATCCCCATCGACGCGCAAGTCACCGAAGTGGCATCAAATCGAAAGACTTGCACCCGGCGAACGGTCTACCCGACGGAAGGCCCTAGTCGCACGACATTTATTTTACTTAACTACGAGGATCAATTGCGCCAAAATTTCATACATACTGAGAAAGTTAGTAATTCTATACACCTCGAGAGCGTGTCTTAGTTTGTCAGGGGAGCCTGACCCCGTGTACAAGACCCTTTTTGCGGTGCGCCCACTCGATTCATATCAAAATGCGTGTTAGTCAGGTAAGTTAGGAGGAAACTAAAGCAAGGTGTGACGCGATACATATTGAGGGGCAGGTGCGTATGCGAAGATGTGTCGTGAACAGAGCCTCATGCCGGACGACCTCACTCAACCTAAGATCTTCAACAAAAGCAGCCGCTGTGACCGAGCGGTTCTAGGAGTTTCAGTCCGGAACCGTGCTGTTGCCATGGTCGCAGGTTCGAATCCTGCCTCGGGCATGGATGTGTGTGATGTCCTTAGGTTAGTTAGGTTTAAGTAGCTCTAAGTCTATGGGACTGATGACCTCCGATGTTAATTCCTATAGAACTTATAGACATTTGAACAATTTTCTTCAACAAAAGACTGTCTCAGACCAGCAGATTCCTCCTTTCATGACTGGGAATACGAGGACGAGAGAAGTGTGTGTTACTCTCACTTCCCAGTTTTTCCAGAACCAGAGGAAGCTCAAGCAGGAAACAGAGAAACAGGCCTATAGTACCGCAGTCGCGATTTATAGGATGAAGTTGATCTAACAACGGTATCCGTTTGATAACATCAATTTTCAGCAGGAAGAGCTAGTTTAGCTGGCTCTCTGTCTAAGGATTAGGGAAGACAGAAGTGAAGGCCTCAAAATCAGACGTGTCTATCTGGACGTACTCTAATTTTTGTCTGTGAGGTGACAGAACAGAAACTAACTGAAGGAGAAGGCGTCCAAGATATCTCCGTCGGACGAGGGGAATCTGCTGGTCACGATATCTCAGGAAGTCTTCGAGACCATGGAGACATAAATGAGGATATTTAGACCACTTAATAATGCTCCTCCAAAGGTCCTGTACGTGAAAGTGCGGGTACAGACCCAGACAGTCTCGACAGAGTATAATTAACTAGAATGTCGTATCTGACGTTCAAATCCGTAATGTGGAAGCCAGTCAGAACAGCATAGTAAGGCGGCATCTGTCGCATTGATTCACCTGCTGGAAAGACAACAGGTGAGAGTAGTCCTTATCCAGGATCCCTGATAATATAAAGGGTGCGTATCAGGCCTGTTGGCATCCTAGGAAGACAGAAAGAGACTCATATAATGAAGACCTAAACTCACGTTTATCTGAATTTAAAACTTCTTTAAAAAGTCCTGTACCTTTAGAGGAGATGGGAGGTGACGTGACTTCTGCCATCATGTCCTAGTATTTAGCAAACTATCCACAATCCATGCAGTGCAGAAACAGGAATTTACATTGGTGAAACAATGATCTTGAATTGCAAAGGAGGCTATTAAGAAGAATAAAACTTCCTGGAAGATTAAAACTGTGCGCCCGACCGAGACTGGAACTCGGTACTTCTGCCATGAAGTTTCATATCAGCGCACACTCCGTTGCAGAGTGAAAATCTTATCCTGGAAACATCCCCCAGGATGTGGCTAAGCAATGTCTGCGCATATCCTTTCTTCCAGGATTGGGAAGGTAGGAGACGAGGTGTAACTAGGCTGTTAAGGTTTTTATGTTGGTAACGCCAGGTAGCGCTCTGTATGAAATTCAGTGACTGTGCTGTGTGCAGTCTGTGGCTGGTTGGACTCATTGCTGGTATATTCGCTTGTGTAGTATTGGGCAGTTGGATGTGAACAGCACGTAGCGTTGGGCAGTTGGTGAGCCGCCAGCAGTGGTGGATGTGGAGAGAGAGATGCCAGTGTTTTGAAAAAGCGGACGATCTGGACGTGCGTCCGCCAGAAAAATGAAATCTGTAAAGAAGGTTTTCATGAATTGATAGATATATATGATGACTTTTGAACATTATTAAGGTGAATACATTGTTTGTTCTCTATCAAAATCTTTCATTTGCTAATTATTCCTATCAGTAGTTAGTGCCTTCAGTAGTTAGAATCTTTTATTTAGCTGGCAGTATTGGCGTTCGCTGTATTGCAGTTGTTCGAGTAACGAAGATTTTTGTGAGGTAAGTGATTCATGAAAGGTATAGATTATTATTAGTCAGGACCATTCTTTTGTAGGGATTATTGAAAGTCAGATTGCGATGCGCTAATAATATTGTGTGTCAGTTCAGTGTTTATCAGATTAAGTAAAGAGAGAATTGTCTGAGTACGTTCAGTTCTGCTCAGCTGTTTGAAAATCAAAGAACGTAAGAGGTTTTCCAGCACAGTAAGATATAAATTTTTCTAAGGGGATGTTTCAGAGGTACTGGCAGAACAGAAACTGTGAGCACGGGGTCGTGAGTCGTGCTTAGGTAGCTCAGTTGGTAGAGCACTTGCCGGCGAAAGGCAAACGTCCCGGCATACAGTTTTAATCTGCCAGGAATTTTCATATCAGCGCACACTCCGTTGCAGAGTTAATATCCCATTCTGGCAAGAAGAATGTTCAACTTTGCAGGAAGAAAATACAGTGAGAAAAATAGCTGGAGGTTCTAGCCAAATACAATTTTGCTATTAGGAACGAAAAAGTCATCCTGGGAGGTATTCCATGAGGAGGTGGAAGTTACAGCTGTCAGGGCCAGAATTCTCAAAATAATACCAGTAAATTCAGGAGATACATTAAGATAGCAGGCTGATGGGTATGGAAAGAAAGCCAAGGAATAACCGTGGATGATATACTAGAACTGTGGAGCCAACTAAAACTGAATTTGGCTGCTAAGGAACTCACGAAGGCAGTGAGTTTAGTCTGCCTAGCCGTAACAAGCCGAATTAACAACTTTTCTATTGCTGGGATGGAGACCATACCCCCATTACACTCTGTATTACAATGAGGGCAGTACCAGGGACACACAGGTTACAGACCGGAAAAAAGTAACTGCCTTTAGGGTATTCACAATCATATGTGGTAAATGTAGTAATGGTTGGGAAAATGGTTACTTAGTGTCCAGTAGTTTCCGGGTGTTTCAAAGAACCTTTCAGTGTAGTAACTGGACGAAGGGAGCAGTCAAAGAATGAACCCCGATATCGTTTCACGTGACATAATATGGTTTATTGACGGGTCAAAAACCGACGAAGTTGCTGGGGCCGTGTTATACGGGGTGCGGACTACAGCGCTAAATCTCTCTAGGGAAGGTGGTTACCAGCCAGAGATATTTGCTGTCAGGGTAAGAGCGGGAAAATATTACGTAAGTGCTACAAGGATCGTAGCAGACAGCCAAGCAACTCTGATCTCTATCAGCCCAAGCTAGGATATGTATGAGGGACAGTGGTCAGTATTCATAGGTATGACAAGAAAGAAAGCTAGCAAACATGGACTACAAAGTACATACCTACAGAGCTATGAGCTTCATTTTCAACACTGTGAAACTAATCTCATCTACAGCCTAATGCCATGAATTCCATGTGAACGCTGTGTAGTAACCCTCCTCTTGGTCTCTGGTCTCTCAGGTATTACAGGAAATGAGCAAGCTGATAGGCTAGCCAAGGGCAACGACACTATTTGTTGGTCCAGAATCTGTTCTAACTACCACCAAGGCATTCGACAAAATCTAAACTACGTGTCTGGATCAGAAGACAGTACGCAGAACTCTCGACTACGAACCAAAAACAGAAACAAGACAAGTTAATGAAGCAGAAACTATGTTAAAAGAGACTTTCTGCAGTTCTGAACATGAACAGGGAGCACTTTAAACTCATGGTAAGTTTACTGACTGACGACTGTAGATTCAAGAAACATATACAGATGGGTCCATTGATCGTGACCGGGCCGAATATCTCACGAAATAAGAGTCAAACGAAAAAACTACAAAGACGAAACTTGTCTAGCTTGAGGGGGGAAACCAGATGGCGCTATGGTTGGCGCGCTAGATGGCGCTGCCATAGGTCAAACGGATATCAACTGCGTTTTTTAAAATAGGAACCCCTATTTTTATTACTTATTCGTGTAGTACGTAAACAAATATGAATGTTTCATTTGGACCACTTTTTTAGCTTTGTGATAGATTGCGCTGTAATAGTCACAAACATATGGATCGCAATTTTAGACGAACATTTGGTAACAGGTAGGTTTTTTAAATTAAAATACAGTACATAGGTACGTTTCAACATTTTATTTCGGTTGTTCCAATGTGATACATGCACCTTTGTGAACTTATCATTTCTGAGAACGCATGCTGTTACATCGTGATTACATGTAAATACCACATTAATGCAATAAGTGCTCAAATTGATGTCCGTCAACCTCAATGAATTTGGCAATACGTGTAACGACATTCCTCTCAACAGCTAGTAGTTCGCCTTCCGTAGTGTTCACACATGCATTGACAATGCGCTGACGCATGTTGTCAGGCGTTGTCTGTGGAACACGATAGCAAATATCCTTCAACTTTCCCCACAGAAAGAAATCTGGGGACGTCAGATCTGGTGAACGTGCGGGCCATGGTATAGTGCTTCGACGACCAATCCACCTGTCATGAATACCGCATCAACTGCACGCGAGCTATGTGGACATCCATCGTGTTGGAAGTACATCGGCATTCTGTCATGCAGTGAAACATCTTGTAGTAACATCGGTAGAACATTACGTAGGAAATCAGCATACATTGCACCATATAGATTGCCATCGATAAAATGGGGGCCGATTATCCTTCCTCCCATAATGCTCCACCACACATTAACCCGCCAAGGTCGCTGATGTTCCACTTGTCGGAGCCATCGTGGATTTTCCGTTGCCCAATAGTGCATATTATGCCGGTTTATGTTACCGCTGTTGGTGAATGACGCTTCATCGCTAAATAGAACGCGTGCAAAAATCTGTCATCGCCCTGTAATTTCTCTTATGCCGAGTGGCGGAACTGTACACGACGTTTAATGTCGTCGCCATGAAAGTCCCTGCATAGAAATATGGTACGGATGCAGTCGATATTGATGTAGCATTCTCAACGCCGACGTTTTTGAGATTCCCGATTCTCTTGCAATTTGTCTGCTACTGATGTGCGGATTAGCCGCGACAGCAGCTGAAAACACCTACTTGGGCATCATCATTTGTTGCAAGTCTTGGTTGACGTCTCACATGTGGCCGAAAACTTCCTGTTTCCTTAAATAACGTAACTATCCGGCGAACGGTCCGGACACTTGGATGATGTCGTCCAGGATACCGAGCAGCATACATAGCATACGCCCGTAGGACATTTTGATCACAATAGCCATACATCAACACGATATCGACCTTTTCCGCAATTGGTAAACGGTCCATTTTAAAACGGGTAATGTGTCACGAAGCAAATACCGTCCGCACTGGCGAAATGTTACGTGATACCACGTACTTGTGACTATTACAGTGCCATGTATCACAAAGCGAAAAAAGTGTTCCAACTAAAACATTCATATTATTTACGTACTACACGAATATGTAATAAAAATGGGGGTTCCTATTTTAAAAAAAACGCAGTTGATATCCGTTTGCCCTATGGCAGCGCCATCTAGCGGGCCAACCATAGCGCCATCTGGTTTCCCCCTTCTTTGTAATTTTTTCGTTTGACGCTTATTTCGTGAGATATTTGGCCCGGTCACTATCAATGGACCACCCTGTATACGTGGTGATAATACAGAGTGTAGATTCCGTGGTGAGGGAAATGAATCCGTATCACATTTAATTTGCCAAACAAAACACTGCTGACCGAAAGACGCAAAATATTTGTGTCGCCAATTCCTGTCAGTGCAGGCAACAGAGGGCCAAGTCCATTGTTGTTTTGTTTCCCTGATTAAATGGAATCAAATCAAATCAGATCAAGTCATTTGATCCTGCTGCACGATGAGAATGGAGTGCCGTTGTTCGCTGATTTGGTCGACGCGTCCAAAACTAGGCTGTGTTTCACACGCATTCGCTGCGACATAATTCGAATCAATCGCCCCTCGGAAGAGCTGCCTCCATCAGCGGAAAGGGCACGCCCTGCTGGCCAGCTTGTGATCTGCATAATAAGATACAGTTCTGGCGCTGATGCGGCGTGCAAATTGTTGGCAGTCATCACTCGTAGCGGCAACGGTAGCGGCAATAGAATTGAATAGAGAGGAGGCACTGTTCGGGCGGCGGCGGCTGGAGCAGCAGCAGTGAGCGACCGTAAATACGGCGCGCCGACCAGCTCGTTTGTTGCAGCACACACAAACACACACAGGCACACACACACAGGCACACACAAACACACACACACACAGGCACACAAAAACACACACACACAAACACACACTCGTGCCGCCGTGCCCCACTGTGCAGTCCCGTGACGGACGCGACACCCAGCTCTGCCGCATCCGGCGCTGCCCGGCGCAGCCCAGTCCCACCAGCGCACGTCATCGTATTTCGCCGCGTCACGGGATGCGCCGTTTAGTCGCAGTCGGCTGAGTTCTGTGTAAGCCGAAAATTTATCTCGCCACCAGAAAACGTAGCGCACTGCGCCGAAAGTAACGTACGTAGTTCATCCGTCGCGAGTGGAATGAAATGCGGCTTCGCAACATTTCACGACGCGGTGTTCATAGCAGCGGGGGAATGGAGGGTTGGGAGGAGATCGGTAGCGGGCCCAGTGCTCTCGTCAGACACTCGGCAGCAGCGGCCCTGGCGGTCTGCGATTCCGGTGGATGATTTGTGTTGCGGCACTCTGCTGCTCTCTCATTGATCAATGTTGTAGCTTCCTACGGATGAGGCAGCTGCAATTCTGAGTTGAACATTTCAGACGGGGGTTTAGTGAGACGGTTTATGGTTATTTGTGTACAACCTTCCGTCTATAAACATTTCCGTCCCATATACTGGCCTCATTTGCACTGAAACTGCAGTCGGGCGGTCTGGGGTGACAGTTATATCTTAACGAGTAGGAAGCAGATCTCAGTGTTCTGAAAATTATACTGATCTGGAGTTCCCACAAGAGGTTGTCCTAGCTTAGTGAAATGCGAGGCTTCGAATCACGATGAGCTTCTGTTGGCGGAAATAGGTTGCTGGCGTACTACTTCAATCTAGTGGTGCGCAAAATAGTCAAACAGCGGAAAGTACTTTGGAAGTTGTTTTGACAAGCTATCTGTATGCTTTCGAGAATGCTGAAGCCAAAATTTCGAAGTCACACCAAAATTTCAGCCCGGAAGTGGGTCAAAAACGGAAAAATCACGAAAACAGTGGACTTCTTTAGGTTGAAAATGGTTCAAATGGCTCTGAGCACTATGGGACTCAACTTCTGAGGTCATTAGTCCCTAGAACTTAAAACTAGTGAAATCTAACTAACCTAAGGCCGTCACACACATCCATGCCCGAGGCAGCATTCGAACCTGCTACCGTAGCGGTCTCGCGGCTCCAGACTGCAGGGCCTAGAACCGCACGACCACTACGGCCGGCGGACTTATTTGGAGTTTTCGCTCATAACTCGGAAACGACGCAATTTGCGATGAAGTTCACTGTTAACGTATATAAAGAGGATAAATTTTCCCACAAAGTGTGTTTGACAGACTTTTTTCGCCAGACCAACCGCATGACGTGTAATTCCTGTTGACGTTAGGGCAGTTTCAAGGCTCGGGAGATCATCTATATTAGGACTTCCTTCCTCCTACCCCCCCCCCCCCCTCCCCTGTACCCTTTCCCAGCAACATTACCGTACTTTGTTGCACATCCATTGCCGAATTTCAGCGTCGCGGTGTTATGGGAGTGGTTGGTAGTTGATACTTCCCGTGATGGAGGGGTAAGACGTTTGTGAGGAGGTGCTGGCATCCTCCTTCTGACGGTGATAAGACCACTCCTTCCTGTTTGTCTGTCGCGCCGACATTTACTTATGAATGCACCCTCGGATGGATGCTTAAAACTTATTTGTCGTCGGCAAATTCAGTTTAAACGTATAAAACAGTCGTACATAACGAATTAAAATGAGAACTGTTTTTTACGTGATGGTGTACTGGATGATGGGAGAAAAGTGTCATCTCTTAGGTCTGAAGTAGTCTTGAAGAAAATTCTGGAAGCAAGTAAGAACCGATGGATGTGGTAGCTGCCCTTCTGAAGGCCAAAATTGTGATTAACGCTCATGAACAATGTCTAAAAAAGTACACTAACCAAAAACTAACTGCTGCGGATTGAGGATTGAGATTGGCTGCAGCCGAGAAAACGCTGTATCCACTCAACCGGATTTTGATTTCAATATTTTTTTGTGTGTGTCGACTATTACACCCGTATTCCTGGCTCAACAAAACAAGCTCCCCGATAATCGATGGAAGTTATCACATAATATTCGTAAGCTGGGGCTGCAAGAGACTCTTCTGAACTTTTCTGAGGGACAAAACAGTGAATTAGGACACACAGTAGTACGTCGGATTGGGCCCGTACCTGACTTAGTTGCAGCAAACGTCCGGTATCACATCAGATGCATGAAGATCCTGCACGGCAATCGAAAGTAGGTTAAAAATATGGTCAGCATGCCACTAAAATTCATGGTGTTACGCAGAATATTTTTAACTACTTCAGTGAGTATGATGAGATCCCTCTCAGCAGTTAGCAGACAAGATCCACAATGACCACCATACTGCTATGAAGACTATGGAAATTCAACTGTTGAGTTTTATGGGTGTGACGTAGTGATTTTCTTACCCGTGATGAAATCAACTGTTGTTTGTTTCAAAACCATTGGGTACATAATTCTTACAGATAGCTGCTTTCAGTCTTAAAGGTCATCTCCAGATAAAGAGTGCCAGCATGTGGCTCAAACAGCAGCATATACACTTGTTGAAGATATTCGATCGCAAGTTTGCAACAGTTCTTACGGAATTTGGGACCCAAAGTACCGCACCAGATGAAAGTAAGCCATATTTCTAGCCGTGCGGTCTGACGCACTGCTTTCCGGGCATGAATCCGCCCGTCGGATTAGTGTCGAGGTCCGATGTGCTGGCCAGACTGAGGATGGTTTTTAATGCCGTTTCCAGTCTGTCTCGGCAAATCCGGGCTGGTCCCCTTTTTCCACCTCAGTTACAATATGTCGGCGATTGCTGTGCAAACACCGTCTTCACGTACGCGCGTACACCATAATTACTCTAGCAAGCAAACATTTGCGGTTACACTCGTTTGGTGTGAAAAGTTCCCGGGGGGGGGGGGGGGGGGGGGGGTTCGTCCACTGGGGCCGAACCATACAATAACACCAGGTTCGGTGTGGGACGGTGGTGAGGTGAGTGGATTGCTGTAACCTGTTTTGAGGTTGTGTCCCACTGAGGGCTACGGCGGGACGAAGCCACTCCGTCGTTTCTAGATCCCAGTTCAATACACACAGTTCAATAAACAAGCCGTATTTCACGGTGTTGTTACGTAATTCCCACTTGTTAACGTTGGTTTTTATTTACCTGATATCTAAACTACTGGCCATTAAAATTGATACACCACGACGATGACGTGCTACAGACTCGAAATTTAACCGACGGGAAGAAGATGCTGTGATATGCAAAAGATTAGCTTTTCAGAGCATTCACACAAGGTTGGCGCCGGTGGCGATACCTACATCGTGCTGACACGAGGAAAGTTTCTGTTGTGTCTAGACAAGACAGCCTAGACACAATGAGAGGAAGCCGAAAGGCACGTGCTAAGCTAAAGCAGGATGGCGTGAGGTCTGGAACAGGATACGTAATGAATGCTATAAAAAAAAGTACGTAGCTGCTGGAATACTTAACTTTAATCCATCCTTGTGGTACATCTGGAGATTGTGGCGATACAAGTGAGACTCTTTAGATACATGCAATGTTACTAATGGCGCCTTGCTAGGTCGTAGCCATGGACTTAGCTGAAGGCTATTCTAACTATTTGCTCGGCAAAGGAGCGAGGCTTCGTCAGTGTAGTCGCTAGCAAAGTCGTCCATACCACTGGGGCGAGTGCTAGTCCGTATCTCGAGACCTGCCTTGCGCTCGGTCTGCGATCACACAGTGGCGACACGCGGGTCCGACATGTACTAATGGACCGCGGCCGATTTAAAGCTACCACCTAGCAAGTGTGGTGTCTGGCGGTGACACCACAGTTTCCAACCGATTTCTCATACACAAACAGCAGTTGACCGGCGTTGCCTGGTAAAACGTTGTTGTGATGCCTCGTGTAAAGGTCGGATTGTAGCCTATCGCGATTGCGGTTTATCGTATCGCACCATTGCTGCTACTGTTGGTCGAGATCCAATAACTGTTAGCAGAATATGGAATCGGTGGGTTCAGGAGAGTAATACGGAACGCCGTGCTGGATCCCAGCGGCCTCGTATCACTAGCCTATAACGGATCGTGCAGCCACGTCTCGATCCATGAGTCAACAGATGGAGACGTTTGCAAGACAACAACCATTTGCACGAACAGTTCGACGACGTTTGCAGCAGCATGGACTATCAGCTCGTAGACCATGTCTGCGGTTACCCTTGATGCTGCATCACAGACAGGAGCGCCTGCGATGGTGTACTCGACGTCGAACCTGGGTGCACGTATGGCAAAACGTCATTTTTTCCAATGAATCCAGGTTCTGTTTACAGTATCTTGATGGTCGCATCCGTGTTTGCAACATCGCGATGAACTCACATTGGGAGCGTGTATTCGTCATTGCCATACTGGCGTATCAGCCGGCGTGATGGTATGGAGTGCCATTGGTTACACGTCTCGGTCACCTCTTGTTCGCATCGACGGCACTTTGAACAGTGGACGTTACATTTCAGATGTGTTACGACCCGTGGCCCTACCCTTCATATGATCTCTGCGAAACCCTACATTTCAGTAGGAAAATGCACTAGCGCACGTTGCAGGTCCCGTACGGGCCTTTATGGATACAGAAAATGTTCGACTGCTGCCCTGGCCAGCACATTCTCCAGATCTCTCACCAATGGAAAACATCTGGTCAATCAATGGCGGCCGACCAACAGGCTTGTCACAATACGTCAGTCACTACTCTTGATGAACTGTGGTATCGTGTTGAAGCTGCATGGGCAGCTGCACCTGTACACGCCATCCAAGCTCTGTCTGACTCAATGGCCAGGCGCATCAAGGCCGTTATTACGGCCAGATGTAGTTGTTCTGGGTACTGATTTCTCAGGGTCTATGCGCCCAAACTGCGTGAAAATGTAATCGCATGTCAGTTCAAATGGCTCTGAGCACTATGGGACTTAACTTCTGAGGTCATCAGTCTCCTAGAACTTAGAACTACTTAAACCTAACTAACCTAAGGACATCACACACGTCCATGCCCGAGGCAGGATTCGAACCTGCGACCGTAGCGGTCGCGCGGTTGCAGACTGTAGTGCCTAGAACCGCTCGGCCACCCCGGCCGGCACATGTCAGTTCTAGTATAATATATTTGTCCAATGAATACCCGTTTATCATAGGCATTTCTTCTTGGTGTAGCAATTTTAATGGCCAGTACTGTAGACTGAAGTGAAATTAGTCCTTTTTACCTTATTTAACCGTAACATACTTTTACGAATTCTCGTGTATCAAACGAATGAAGTAAGATGAGAGCAGTGTTGCACGAAGCGTGAAGAGAACGAACTTCTTGAAATTTCATTAAAATTATTACGGTTATAATATAGTATTGTGATAATTATTATTATTGTTACCATATACGAAATAAATCATAATTATTAGGTCATTTACAGAAGTTATTTGATCACCTTGTAGCTGCATGAGCTTTCGTTTCGCTGTTTAAATGTGTATGATAGGATACTGCGGCATGAGGTGTTGAGTTTTGGTGGTGGCGCCGGAACTTACGCCAAGTTCAACATGCACTTCACGCCATACTACTGTTTCCGACGAAAAACGTGTTACAGGCTGTTTTACGGTAAATTTTATCCTCTTTATTAGTCAGAAAAAATTCTACAAAACTTTCCACTAATTACCGTCATTTGACTAAACTATACACGATTCAGATACCAGGCCTTGGTAGACTATTGTCGTGTCGAAACTTAAAGAGGTTTGCCGGTTGTTTTATTGAAGACGTTAGCGTTGGTTCTTCTTCCTTTTATTTTGCCTTTATCCTGTAGCTACATAGAGTCGACAAAGATAGTTTCGGTTTGGCATAATAAAGTTAGAGGATAGCGGCATACTCTTCCTGTCATCACCTCCTTACCGCGTTGCTACAGAATGTCTGCGTCTAGTGAATGTGAATATGTGCGGACGATCTCTAAGTGTTTGCAAATCGTGTAACTGAGGAGCGACGTGGGCACCAGCCCGGTATTCATTTATTCACGTGTGGCAAACTGCCTAAAAGCCATATCCAGACCGGCTAGCACACCAGCCGTCGTGTTTAATCCGCTGGGCGTATTCGAGACGGCTTGGTTCAAATGACAAAATCATAGTGCTTGAAAGGTGGCTTTCATTTGTGACGTTCATTTCGCAGATTATTCTGCATCTTTGAAGTAAATAAACCCAAATAATGGTTAATAGGTGGATTAGAAAGAGAGATACGTGATGATTAAACACATTTCTGAAATAATACGGGCTTTGGTAATGATAATATTTAGTTGCATGCTGTAGGTGTAAGCAAAGTAAATTTGCCAGTGGAGGTGAGGAGTGTACAGCCGCAGCCGGGGAGGCGAATGCCGGCGAGCGCCGGAAGAGCATTGTGCAGGGGCCGGGGGTCCAAGGGGATGGGGCCACTGACCAGCGAGCATCAAAAAGGAACTCCGCCGGGTGCCAGGAGAGAGAGAGAGGGGAAATGTTGAACAGACAGAGAGCGTCCAACGTACGCATTGGCGCCGCCCGGTTGCGCGGTGTTTTAGTGGCAAATGGGCTGAGCTCTGATTGGGCAGTTCATAAGAAAGTGCGGGAATCGCTGAGGGTCAACGCCCGCTTTTTGAACAGAGAAATGTTTGGATAGGTGGAGAGATTGTAGCATTCCGCGAGGGAGATGTGGGAGGCCTTTGCAGCGTCGGGATTGGCTGATTAGAGATTGGCGGCAAGATTGTCGCAAGAGCATCGGGCAGAGCGAGGCGGAAGAGAGCGTCTTGTGCCGTGAAAGCGGACAGTCGCAAAGTTCGGTAGCTCTGAGATAGATAGGGACGTAGATTCTGAATACTGTGCTGTGTATGATCTAGAGTCTGCAGCTACAGTAGGACATCAGCGTCCACAATAGGCATTGCATTGATTACTAGTATAATTGCAGTTGATTCCGCCTTATAGGCTGGCAGTCACCAATGAACGTAGTCAACCAGTGCACAGAGCTATCATACTGGTATTGCACGTTTGTACAAGACACACTGGGCTGCACCTTAAAGGTTGTTGAGCCAGTCTTGAAAACGTTGTATACCATTTAGAGGAAATATAGGGCTTGTGGTATTAGCAGTTTCTGAGTTGTTTATTCTGCTCAAGATATTTGAAAGACTTATCCTAATTCAGCGACTTCGCAGCTGCAGTTGGCTCCCCAGCAGTATTGACGGAGCCAGCACGCTGGTAGACGGTATTGTAAAACTTGCAGCAGCGGCGGTAAAGTTCATAAATACTTGTTGGATCCGTGTTATTGCCATCCACTGAGCATCCATGCAGTTTTGCTTACGATTCTTTATTGGTTATTTGTCTTTTTGCATGTTGTTTGGTTTGTTTCTTGGTGGTGGTGCCTGAGGTACGTATTATTTCAGACACAAAAGAGATTATAGGAACGCAGTCAGATCGCACTTACAATTTGATTATCCAGGGGCATAATTAAATCTAACTTCGCATCAACTTAACATTGAGAGCTGAGAGCCAATCTTACCAGTGCAGTATATCTAAGAACAGTGAACAATTTGTTTAATTTGTTTTTATTCATGATTTGTTCAATATGATCTAATTTCTATCGTGAGATAATTTACAATAAATACAAGTTATTTACACTATCGCTTTTGATTCAGTAGTAAGTGGTAGTTCGCCGTCATTGTCACATTAATAAATTTTATTCATGTTTAATATCGGCTACTACCCCAATGTGAAGTCATATGCTTACAGAGGTGTGTGCTCACGTCGTTAGATGATCTACAAATACACGCACAAATTACTGTACTCATCTACATAATACATTTTAATACAAAAATAAACAGCAGATACAAGTTTCGTAATATGTACTTGGTCTGCAAGGCTCAAAGACTTGCTGCATGAACTAAATCATTGCTGGTTGCTGGCAAGACTTGAAACCTGACCATGTAGTGAGCCTGCCAGTACACCACTCCACTGGCCTCTGGAACGTACAGAGCTCTCTTCATGGCCTGTACAGAACTCTCACTTGGTGCATTGTTCAAGACAACATGAAAACCTACGAAGTAATTTGAGCTGTTCATAAATTTTCTTATGTTCCAAATATTAACGGTTCAAATGGCTCTGAGCACTATGGGACTTAACTTCTGAGGTCATCAGTCCCCTAGAACTTAGAACTACTTAAACCTAACTAACCTAAGAACATCACACACATCCATGCCCGAGGCAGGATTCGAACCTGCGACCAAATATTAATGTAAAATTACTTTCATCAATACTTTCTAACGATTATATTGATCAGAGATCATTTACTTTTATGCAGATTCCTATTAATGTCTTATATAACAAATTATAAGTAACCAAGTTATAAGTTTTGTCAAGCATGCGTCAACCCAGTAGCTAATCAGAGCATAGGATCCTGCCCCGGTGTAACGTCAGCTAAGTAAGTAGCTCAACAATGTACAGTGCGGTGTGCAAATCGACACATACAGCTTTCCTTGGTCTCACACTCCGACCAATACTAATGACGTCACCTGCCTACTACGTAGAATGCTTTGACTTATAACAATCACAGTTGTAAGAGCCAAAATTGTACAGTACATTCACTGAGCCGGCCAGTGTGGCCGAGCGGTTCTGGGCGCTACAGTCTGGAACCGCGCGACCGCTACGGGCGGAGGTTCGAATCCTGCCTCGGGCATGGATGTGTGTGATGTCCTTAAGTTAGTTAGGTTTAAGTAGTTCTAAGTTCTAGGGGACTGATGACCTCAGATGCTAAGTCCCATAGTGCACAGAGCCATTGAACCATTCACTGAATTGGAACAGTGATGATATTACTTAGCTGGGATTGCAACTAATGGTCAAGCCTCCAGTTTTAAGGAACGGTAAATTTGCTCTATCTTATTTTACCAAACGATGTAAACATTCTGAACGTGCTGCTTGCAGATTTCCACGGTTAGAGTTTCCAAAAAGGTCGTTTGTTAGCAAAGAAACTTGACTCTCCTGGGAAAAATAAAATATTGGTCAATGGCTCAAGTGTGGCTTAGCAGCCGGTTGCTCGTTGATATTGGATTCCGACGAAAGTTCTCACATTGCCATCAGAAATTCGACACCTTCTAAGAAATGAAAAAAATAATATAGCAAAAATATCGCTACCCACTACTACACCATTTAAAAGTTAAAAGCTTAGGTGTTATCGCACAAAATAAACAGAAGGACAGAAGAATGAATACATAAGTAATAGGAGTATATTGGAAACCTACATTCATAAAGCCGATATTTTGCAGAGTGACGGATTTAGAGAGACGTTGATGTTGAAAGAAAGTCGACACTTTATTAGTGGCACAGGTTCACTGTATGGTGTTAATGGCTTCAGGTTATATAAGTCAGAGCAATATGGTAATCTCATAATTCCTCAAATAATGAAGGAGTATATCTACGGAAAAGCACCTAATCTGATCTCCATACTTATAGAAGGTAAAGTGTATCTTTAGATTTGCAAACAAAAGTTACCATCAAAAAACCATAGAAGATCCGAGAAGGTTTCTTTGTCAGATCTTATGTAGTCTGATATTTACTGCTTGTAAACTGCTGTCTAGATCAAACCTGCACTGGAAATGGTATCAGAACAATGACATAAATTTGACGATTTACTATTTTTTATGGACCACAGTTCAGGTGCCGAGTGCATTTCGTAGCACCACTATCAAATTCAACCCTTTACAAGAAGTTGAGCACTGTGAATTAATACAGGAATATCACCTGTGATGTGCTGTCAAGTACTTCCTAATGACTGCACTGATGACAGACCATAAACGCGTATGTAAATTCATGTTGAACACCTAATTTAACATATAATACGTAATGAAGTTACAATTTGTGGCACACATGCAGCATTCCAATAGCCAATCAGTACGTAGGATGCTAACCAACGAATCACATGCCATCACTTCAACAGGCGCCTAGGAGATTTGGAATTTAATCACGAAATTAGTGTTTAAGGTGGCGTTCAGGAACAGAACACTTACATCTCTTCTACCATTTCAGGCCAAAAACCTAGGTTAAATTTTTACCACTTCCAGAATTTTAACCGCCCACTATTGATTCGGGGGAGATTGCTCAAACATGATTTACCGACCTCCACAACGAATGCGGGGCATCTGTAATGATTTCGACTAATTTTCTAATTAACCACAGGCCAGAAAAATTCCACTGAAAAGTTCAAGGTGAATCTTCCGCACCAAGGCTTTGCTGCCTGACAGTCAATACAGAACGATAATTATTCTTCGTTTCCTTCCTTTACAGGCAGCAATTGGTTTCATGCTCACTATTGATATTGAGTTTTGGTTTTAATGGGCGCCGGCCGGTGTGGCCACGCGGTTAAAGGCGCTACAGTCTGGAACAGCGTGACCGCTACGGTCGCAGGTTCGAATCCTGCCTCGGGCATGGATGTGTGTGATGTCCTTAGGTTAGTTACGTTTAAGTAGCTCTAAGTTCTAGGGGACTGATGACCTTAGAAGTTAAGTTCCATAGTGCTCAGAGCCATTTGAACCATTTTAATGGGCGAAAATACAAACTACAATCACGAAAATGGAGAGTGTTACACGCTGAATCAGCATTTCCCTAGTTATCAAATTTTGTGAAGATGTACACGATTAAATGATTAAACATCCTTCCCGTCATCAACAGCAGTATAAGGTGTCGTCCCCTCGGGCACTAATACATTCTTGTGATCCTTTGTAAGATGAAGGAAAATGGCCTCTATATGTTATGCCGAGAAATTTCTTCCCGTACCTGAAACACTGCTGTGTCACTTACGAAGACTGCTGGCTTGAGGCTGGTATACCACATTCCAGATGTCGTTTGCGGATGACACTTCAGGTGGAATGACTTCCAATCAAGGATCCCTACATTACTCGCAGGGGTTTATGACCTCAGCTGCAGCGTGGGCCTTTTGGGTTATCATGTCAGTATATATTAATGGAAAAAATCACTGCACGAAAAATAATCAGTGTAGACTAATGAAATTTCGGGAATACATTTGTGCAGCTAATATAACGTGCACGCATAGGGATTGTATCTTGCAAGTGAAAACCTGTCGTGCTGATCTCTCCATTGACAAAAGATTCCGGAATAGTCCAGACCTCCGGGAGAGGACTGCTAAAGGAGACGTGACCATGAGAAAAAGATTGAATAACAAACGAAAGGGTAACGTTCTACGAATTGGGGAGAAGAATTTAGAAGTTTTAACGTAGTAGGGAAGCTAAAAATCTTGAAAGCCGAACTTTACAACTCAGTCTAGATATTGTGGGTGTCAGTGAAGTGAAATGGAAAGAAGACAAGGGCTTCTGGTCAGACGAGTACAGGGTAATATCAACAACTGCAGAAAATGGTATAACGAGAGTAGGATTCTTTACGAGTAGGAAGGTATGGCAGAGAGCGAGTTGCTGTGAACAATTCAGTAATAGGGTTGTTCTCGTCAGAATCGACAGCAGACCAACACTGCCAACCATACTTCGGGTATACCTACCGGCGTCAAAAGCTGAAGATGAAGAGATAGAGAAAGTGCATAACGATATTTAACGGATAATACAGTATGCAACGGAAGATGAAAAACTGATAGTAATGGGAGACTGGAATGCAGTTATCAGTGAAATCAATGAGAGAGGAGAAAGAGTAGTTGAGTTCTGCAACAAATTTCAGCTAGTAGCAGCGAATACTCTGTTCATGAACCACAAGAGAAGTCTACTAGTATCAAATATAGTCCTTAGATCGAGGAAGAAATTCCTGAGAATGTACGTTTAGAGCACGGCATTTTTGACAGTGAGATTTGGACTGTGGGAAAACCGGAAAAGAAGAGAATCGAACCATTTGTGATGTGATGCTAAAGAAGAATGTTCAGTTTAGGTGGAATTGTAAGGTAAGAATGAGGAGGTTCTCCGGAGAACCGACGAGAGAAAGAGAATACGAAAAACAGTGACAAGATGAAGGGACAGTATGGTAGGAAATATGTTGAAACATCACGGAATAACTTCCACAGTACTAGAGGGAGCTCTAGAGTGTAAGAAAAAACTTAGAAGAAGATAGAGCTTGAAATACATCCAGTAAATAACTGAGGACGTAGGTTACAGGTGCTAGCCTGAGCTCTGAGATGAAGAGGTTGGGACAGGAGAGGAATTCGTGGTGGGCCGCATGTGTAATGCTGGTACATTAATAACTGGTGTTACCATCAGTATATTGAATGCAAGCATGCAAACTTGCCCAGCATGTCGGTTTGTGGGATTGAGCTCCATGCCTGTTTCCATTGGTCGTACAATAGAGGGACCGTTAATGCTATTTGTGGATAATGCTGGAGTTGTCACGCGATGATGTCCTGTATGTGCTCGATCGGAGAAAGATTTGATGAATGAAAAAGCCAAGGCAACATGTCGACACTCTGTAGAGCATGTTTGGTTACAGCAGCTGTATGTGAGCGAGCGTAACCCTACTGGAAATCACCTCTTGGAATGCCGTTAATGAATGGCTGCTCAGCAGGTCGAATCACCAGACTGACGTACAAATTTGCAGCCGAGGTGGGTGTCATAATCACGAGAGTGTTAGATTTTACACATTATTTCTGTATCCTGGGGAGCAGTCAGCCTCCCTTCTACAATTAACAAATAAGTCTAGTTGTAATGTCCAGTCTCTTGATAATCGCTGTATCCTGTTAGCCTAGGCTTCACTAGGTCGTATTCGTACCTGCTGGTGTAGATGTGACCTCCACAAACGCAATACTCATCGTTGAACATCGCACAATGTCACTCAGTGGCTAAGCTGACAGCCGGATTTACACGACTCGAGCCTCTGTTGTCTGTGATATGGAGTTACTGATAAAAAAAAAACTGGGAGTTCGGGATCTCAACACAGCTTCCAGTAACATTTTACCGACAGTTCAAGGTGATCCAGTGCCTGTAAGCTCCGATCGCATTTGAGCTGTTGTCCTCGGCGTATTCGGCAGTGCCTGTTGAATAATCATACCATCTTCTGGAAGGACCCGAGCCTACTGTTCCTGCCTCTTTATCACTCCTGATCGTATCTCTTCGCCACACGTTTGGCAGACATTGCACTACTGTCAACTGTCTGATCTGTCGGTATGATCCTCCCATCTCCCTCGTGCCAATGATTCTACCTTTCTCTATCACAAAGTTGACAATAAACGGCATGTACAGTTTTTATGGACTCGCTATGCAGTTATCTTAGACTCAAACAATAGCCATCAAATATTCATCCTTTCTCCATCTGTGGAAGTGCCTTTTACCTGTACTGAAATTACTGAAATTAAGCTCGCATAGGGATACAAATTTTAATCCACTTACCCCACTCATACAGAAATATTCATTTAACGGTTGGGTAGCATTCAGACAATGTGTTCATGCCGTACCTTTTTCCAGTTACGTCTGTGTTTTTATTCATTTATTTTTATTTCTTTATCCATGTGGATTGATTTCCAATTTAACTGTTACTAATAACGAATCCACAAAGTTCCACTTCAGATACAAAATGCGGCATTTGATATGGATCTCTAAAACAACACCCGAAGAGACGGAACTTTTTCATCTATTCATGTTCAAGTAAATGCGAAAACGTCTGGACTGATTGATAATAAGGAGCAGTCGAATGAACATGAGACAAATGGAAAAGAAGCAGGAAAACTGTTTATTATTTAAAAAGTAATCACCATAACTGTAAGACTACACTGACAATAACTTTATGAAGAAAAAGTTTGCCGTTGCCCACCGAACAACGAGTGTACACACGCGTGATTCTCTCCATCCGGAGCAAATTGACGGCCATTAAAATCTTTCTTCTGGGCACCAAAAACAAGAAATTGGGAGACATTAGAACTGTATGGAAGATGTGTAAGGGGTTTCCACAGAAAGTTCCATAGCTTAGTCAGAACAAACTTGGCAGCATGTGAGCGGATATTTATCCTGCAACAGAATGATGCTATCCCTCAACATTCCTGGGCTTCTGGGCTTGATGGCGCAATTCAGTTTTGCTGTTTGTCCACATACGAGTTCCGCATTTTCGGAACCATGCAGAAAGAAATGGCTGACCATCGATTTGCATCGGACGAAGAGGTGCACGCCTCGATGTAATCATTGTTACATAGGCAACCGCGAACATTTTTCCATGTTCTAGCAGTAGTGGACACCGGAAGATCCTGAGGAAGACCCCAGCAGAGGGGTCGAAACGTCAATCATTTTATAGGAAACATGACGCGACCTAATAACCGAGAAGATTTTTACTTCACTGACAACGGCCAAGAAAACCTGCAAACTTACGTAATGACCCTTTTGTCTCAGAGTGGGATAAATGTATCAACTAATGCAGCAATTCCTTTTTAAATACAAAACACGTTAGTTACCTTTTTCCATCTGTGGCGTTTTCATTTGACTGCCTCTTGTAATTGAAATGTCAAGTGGCCTTTACGTCGATTCCCACACTCTTGCGCCAAAACAGGGAGCGTTGTTTCTTCAATTTCCGTTTCAGTTAAACTGGAAACAAAAACTGGCGAATGATTGAGAAATAAAAAGATGGGGAAGAGCAGTACATACATTCCCGTGGGAAGAGTTAGGCTGCTGAAGTCCTCGTCATCTATCGTCAGTATATAACCTACAAACTTCAAACAATTGAATCTTCTGACAAGTCTGAAATCATAACATGCAAATATTTTGATTATATTTTTTACCTGTTCTTCAGATCTTTGGATGTCGGAAAATAAAAAAAGAAAAAAAAACATTGTCATAACTTACTTTGAGCTCTTTCGAGATATACTTCTCATAGATTAGCACAGAAATGTTACTTTTGTGAGAGGAACGTTGAAATGCGAGGCCGGCTCCATTTTTAAGTATCCTTTTACTAACTAACATACATTGAAAGTTAGAGAGTAGTGACCAGCAGTGCGATTCAGATGCTTAGGAAGAACAAACCTGTAATGTTGGCATACAGTATTACTAGTGTAACTTAAGTATCTAGATGTAACGCTGCAAAGCGATATGAAATGAAACGAGCATGTGAGAACTATGGTAGGGAAGACGAATCGTCGACTTCGGTTTATTGGGAGAATTTGAGGAAAGACTGGTTCAACTGTAAAGGAGACCACATATAGGAGGCTGGTTCGACCTATTCTTGAGTACTGCTCGCGTGTTCAGGATCCGTACTAGGTTGAATTGGAGGAAGACATCGATTCACTTCAGAAGCGGGTTGCTGGATTTGTTACCGGTAGGTTCTAACAACACGTGTTACGGAGATGCTTCGCGAACTCAAATTGGAATCCCTAGACGGAAGGCGACGTTCTTTTCGAGAAACACTATTAAGAAAATTTAGAGAACGGGCATTTGAAGCTGACTGCAAAACTATTCTACTGCCGCCAATACATACTGCGCATAAGGACCACGAAGATAAGATACGAGAAATTATGGTCATACTGAAGCAAATGGACAGTTTCTCTGTTTCACAATGGAACAGGAAGCGAAATGACTAGTAGCAGTATAGGGTACCCTCCACCACGCACTTTACAGTGGCTTGGGGAGTACCTATGTAGACGTAGATGTAAATTAAAGCCAGAAATGCTGAAAATCTGTATTACACTCCCTTATAGTGCTTGTGCAAAAAAATAAATAAATAAGTAATTAAAAATATAAATAAAATAAAATTAAATTAAATTAAATCATTTGAGTTCCAGTAGGAAATACTTCGAAAATCAATTAATAGCACCCAAATCATCACGTGTTTCATATCATTTCATTTCATATTTATTGGAAAATTTCTCCAATATCAAGGTGTAAAGGAGCAAGAATAGAAGTTAAGGTTATCTATTAGTCGGATCAGTTTCCTCTGCAGAAATGAGGCGAACTGGTTGGCCTTTTGACTGGCAGCACATTGCAGTGTGCTGAGACAAGGTTCGGAGCAGACTATTCAGTTTCATTCACTACTCTTCCACACACCACTTAACTACAGATATTGCTTTACAAACTGAAACACCTTGAAAATGTAGAAGAGCAGTAGATTCGCCTGTTTGTCGCTTATTCGGTACCAAACACTTGTGCGTAATTGGATGGTAGCCTTCTGAAATGCTTATTCCAGGTACTAAGGCCTGTGCGCACCCGTTACATTAAATAAAACATAAATGTCGTGTGACTAGGGCCTCCAGTAGGGTAGACCGTTCGCCGGGTGCAAGTCTTTTGATTTAACGCCACTTCGGCGACTTGCGCGTCGAAGGGGATGAAATGATGATGATTAAGACAACACAATACCCAGTACCTGATGGGAGAAAATCTCCGACCCAGCCGGGAATCGAACCCGGGCCCTTAGGATTGACATTCTGTCAGATACCGGGGGCAGACACCCGTTACATTTATATCAATACTATAATAACCTCAAAATCACAGATATAACACTGTCCCCCAGAAACAACCTCTTAACATTACACGTCCCAGTAGTCAGTAGACTAGCACTAGATTAGAAGTTGAGAGCTATGCTAGCGTTATAATAGTAAATAGCAAGGCACTGGAATACCGTTCATATTAATCGTACATTGATTATCCCAAAACGTTAAGTAATTCCACTGACCTTTATTTAATACTTCTTAACCGTACGTAAATTATTCCAAAAAGTTAAGAAATTCCAATAAACGTTCTTTAATACGTCACGAGGTACAAATTATTATTGTCAAATGATATGTCATCACTTAATGAAACCCCAAGAGACACTTCAAATTCTATTGGGTTTCAAAAATTAGATACACGAGACAAACTCCTTTGAAATTCGTTCCACTAAGTATGTTGCGTTACGAAAGCTGTGTATTCTCATGAGGATCCTCAAAATCCTTTTCTGTTCAACTGAAAGAGCTACACTCGATGAGCACGTTTCAGAACTTTCATTGTCACACAGAGCCCGTGCCGCGAAGCTAACTTCAAGAACAATCTGTTCACAGCTATTGGCCAACTCTTGTTAATGTTAAGTGGAATCGCCTCTTATCTTCGTGGTCCTTACGCGCAGTATGTATTGGTGGCAGTAGAATAGTTTCGCAGTCAGCTTCAAATGCCTGTTCTCTAAATTTTCTTAATAGTGTTTCTCGAAAAGAATGTCGCCTTCCGTCTAGGGATTCCAATTTGAGTTCGCGAATTCTTGTCGACAGGCTTGAAAACAGAGAACTGTTCTTTGCGCTAAATGGTTTTCGTCCGTTATTTGTTCTTGTCATTGCAGGTCGGAGTTAAATATTTTGTCTTATCCTTTAAATTGGTCGTTTATCATCTTGTGTCAGAGGGGGCTTCACGAGAAAATTTCCTGTTGTACAGCTGGTCTGGCCTTGCTTGGCGAGTGAGTTTGGGCTTAAAGTTTTGTAAAATCTTTTCTTGTACGTTGTCTTATTTGATGCTCTGCCTTGCTTAGCTTTATTTGATTAGGCTCTGCTCTTTTGCACTGTCCTTGCAAGTTTTAAGCTAGCTGCATTGCCCTTGAACCAGGTTTTCCAACACTCCTTCTTTAACTGTTCGAGAACGTACTACAAGTTATAGCTGTTAGTGTTTTACATTTTTTTTTTTCATGTGCGGGGTTCAAATTATTTAAGAAATTGTGGTCAGTTACAAGCACCGTTTCAGTTTATTCCGATTTTTATCTGTACGATTCAAATTATTCAAGCACTTGTTGTCGCTGTCAGTTTCTTTTCTTTGCGGGGTTTAGGTTATTTATTTGTACTCTGTTTGGTATCACATACTGATGCCACCTCAAGGGCATCTCGAAGTGGGCAACTGAATTATTGCAAGTGTCCGTCTGACGCCGATAGCGATCGTCCGGGAACCAGCGGACCAATGGAGCACGTCCGCTGAGCCACGCCTCCAGGACCTCTGTACTACGAGTGCCCTATGCCGCCGCGATGTAGGACAGCAGGCGGCATTCACACTGCTCTCTTGCACTTGCGGCTACTTCACGAAGTGATGCTACTCATGCGCGCTTAGTCGCTGCTCCAACACCATGTTTTGATTCACACCATGTTTTAGTTCACAGGGAGTCTTTCTTGTTGACACTGAGAGCTGGACTCCGTTTCTTGCTGCATGTTCATTCCTAATCAGTCTTGGAGAGCCGGCCGCGGTGGCCGAGCGGTTCTAGGTGCTCAGTCTGGAACCGCGCGACTGCTACGGTCGCAGGTTCGAATCCCGCTTCGGGCATGGGTGTGTGTGAAGTCCTTAGGTATTTAGGTTTAAGTAGTTCTAAGTTGTAGTGCTCAGAGCCATTTTTTGAACCAGAAACTTGGAGAAAGCTACCAGAAAAGTGAAGCTTTTCTTTACCATATTTGCTTGTTCGCTCATCATTTCTGCTCCTGTCCAGCTTTTCTTCGAGAACAGCTTCTTCACCCTCTATAGCCCACCTCTGCTTACACTTCTGTATGAAGTCGTGCACAACACACTGAATGATCATTGTAAGATATTTCTGGGTAGTGGCAATATAATGTGTTATTTTGGGAGGGTCCGAAAGAGGCGTTCCCTTTGTGAACTGGTTACTGTGTGTTTGTCATGTGCATTTCTATGCAAATGATATTTATCCGAGGTCCTGTTACTATCACTTCTCACTCTATGTCCATACCAGGTGTGTGGATTAAAAAGAGAAAAAGTGATTTAAAAGTTAGAATGACTGTGTCTAATGTAATTGGGAAAGAAACAGAGAACCAAAAATAAAGAATATTTCGGGGAAATCTGGGTACCAAATTAACACATTTTCGAAATTGAAAGTGGCCAACGAAGTTCCTAAACATGCTTTGGTACAGAAAAACAAAGAAAATTCAAATTAAAATAGAATAAATCACAGTGTAACCTAAATATTCTGATGGAAGCATTTACAGAAGATCGAAGTAAGTGCGACGTGAGAATAGCTCTAGGTTCAAACTAGGCATTAGTTTCTTCCTTTACTTTGCAGCCTCCACACAGGTGGTTTCAGGACACTTTGCCGTTAGACCTTCAATGATAAATAGGTGCTTGTACTGCAGTACACTGACCAAGAGAGAATGGTCGAGTTTATACTCTTGGCCGCAATTTATTTAGTTCTTTTTTGAGTCCTCTGATTGCGCTGTCACCCGCAACGCTAAGCACTTCAGTGGTAACATCTTCAACTCAGACTAGCAATTTCTGGTCTGTTCTGGGTGTCCCGTATGGAAAAAAAATTGTTTATTTATTCACGGTATTTGCTGTTGACAACAGTAATACGTTAATTTTCGTCCTCAAGCTTGCATTCCGTACCGCTCGGTTGCGTCATATTTCCTTTTTTTCACCACTGTTCATTGTACGCTAACAGTTATATGCAGTTATATGGACAGATGTACTGAGGATGAGTTGGCCAATATGCACCTTTTTCATGGGTTTACTGAATGCATTGGAAGAGCGGAGCAATGTCGTTGTGCTGAGCTATTCTCTGAGCGACGACAATCACAGAGCACTACTTTCGCACTACGAATGAACGTACTCTGTGCTGCGTGCTGTACGCTTGGATGGCTGGATATTGTAACCTTTTTGCTTACGAAATCGTTTTCACAGAAATGAAAATTACTAAAATAACAACTTTAACATACAATACAAGGAGCGGTCAAAAAGTTTTTCTTTGAGTGCGTTGCTGCAGCATATACAATACGGACGAACTAAATTGACACTTCCCACAGTGGCTGGTAGGAGAGTAGGTATCAGCCACCGCCTCGAGGGTCAACTTAGTTTGCACATATGGTACACAACCCAGTGCGGCTCCGATCTGCATCTACATCTACATCCATACTCCGCAAGCCACCTGACGGTGTGTGGCGGAGGGTACCCTGAGTACCTCTATCGGTTCTCCCTTCTATTCCAGTCCCGTATTGTTCGTGGAAAGAAGGATTGTCGGTATGCTTCTGTGTGGGCTCTAATCTCTCTGATTTATCCTCATGGTTTCTTCGCGAGATATACGTAGGAGGGAGCAATATACTGCTTGACTCTTCGGTGAAGGTGTGTTCTCGAAACTTTAACAAAAGCCCGTACCGAGCTACTGAGCGTCTCTCCTGCAGAGTCTTCCACTGGAGTTTATCTATCATCTCCGTAACGCTTTCGCGATTACTAAATGATCCTGTAACGAAGCGCGCTGCTCTCTGTTGGATCTTCTCTATCTCTTCTATCAACCCTATCTGGTACGGATCCCACACTGCTGAGCAGTATTCAAGCAGTGGGCGAACAAGCGTACTGTAACCTACTTCCTTTGTTTTCGGATTGCATTTCCTTAGGATTCTTCCAATGAATCTCAGTCTGGCATCTGCTTTACCGACGATCAACTTTATATGATCATTCTATTTTAAATCACTCCTAATGCATACTCCCAGATAATTTATGGGATTAGCTGTTTGCAGTTGCTGACCTGCTATTTTGTAGCTAAATGATAAGGGATCTTTCTTTATATGTATTTGCAGCACATTACACTTGTCTACATTGAGATTCAATTGCCATTCCCTGCACCATGCGTCAAATCGCTGCAGATTCTCCTGCATTTCAGTACAATTTTCCATTGTTACAACCTATCGATACGCCACAGCATCATCTGCAAAAAGTCTGAGTGAACTTACGATGTCATCCACAAGGTCATTTATCTTTATTGTGAATAGCAACGGTCCTATGACACTCCCCTGCGGCACACCTGAAATCACTCTTACTTCGGAAGACTTCCCTCCATTGAGAATGACATGCTGCGTTCTGTTATCTAGGAACTCTTCAATCCAATCACACAATTGGTCTGATAGTCCATATGCTCTTACATTGTTCATTAAACGACTGTGGGGAACTGTATCGAACGCCTTGCGGTAGTCAAGAAACACGGCATCTACCTGGGAACCCATGTCTATGGCCCTCTGAGTCTCGTGAACGAATAGCGCGAGCTGGGTTTCACACGACCGTCTTTTTCGAAACCCATGCTGATTCCGACAGAGTAGATTTCTAGTCTCCAGAAAAGTCATTATACTCGAACATAATACGTGTTCCTAAATTCTACAACTGTTCGACGTTAGAGATATAGGTCTATAGTTCTTCACATCTGTTCGACGTCCCTTCTTGAAAACGGGGATGACCTGTGCCCTTTTCCAATCCTTTAGAACGCTACGCTCTTCTAGAGGCCTACGGTACACCGCTGCAAGAAGGGAGGCAAGTTCCTTCGCGTACTCTGTGTAAAATCGAACTGGTACCCCATCAGGTCCTGCGGCCTTTCCTCTTTTGAGCGATTTTAATTGTTTCTCTATCCCTCTGTCGTCTATTTCGATATCTACCATTTTGTCATCTGTACGACAATCTAGAGAAGAAACTACAGTGCAGTCTTCCTCTGTGAAACAGCTTTGGAAAAAGACATTTAGTATTTTGGCCTTTAGTCTGTCATCCTCTGTTTCAGTACCATTTTGGTCACAGAGTGTCTGGACATTTTGTTTTGATCCACCTACCGCTTTGACATAAGACCAAAATTTCTTTGGATTTTCTGCCAAGTCAGTACTTAGAACTTTACTTTCGAATTCATTGAACGCCTCTCGCATAACCCTCCTCACACTACATTTCGCTTCGCGTATTTTTTGTTTGTCTGCAAGGCTTTGGCTATGTTAATGTTTGCTGTGAAGTTCCCTTTCCTTCCGCAGCAGTTTTCTAACTCGGTTGTTGTACGACGGTGGCTCTTTTCCATCTCTTACGATCTTGCTTGGCACATACTCATCTAATGTATATTATACGATGGTTTTGAACTTTGCCCACTGATCCTCAACACTATCTATACGTAAGACAAAACTTTTGTGTTGAGCCGTCGGGTGCTCTGTAACCTGCTTTTTGTCACTTTTGCTAAACAGAAAAAACCTTCCTACCTTTGTTAATATTTCTATTTACGGCTGAAATCATCGATGCCGTAACCGCTTTATGGTCGCTGATTCCCTGTTCTGCGTTAACTGTTTCAAATTGTTCGGGTCTGTTTGTCACCAGAAGGTCTAATATGTTATTGCCACGAGTCGGTTCTCTGTTTAACTCCTCAAGGTAGTTTTCAGACAAAGCACTTTAAAAAATTTCACTGGATTCTTTGTCCCTGCCACCCGTTATGAACGTTTGAGTCTCCCAGTATATATCCGGCAAATTAAAATCTCCACCCAGAACTATAACATGGTGGGGAAATCTACTCGAAATATTTTCCAAATTATCCTTCAGGTGCTCAGCCACAACAGCTGCTGAGCCAGGGGGCCTATAGAGACATCCAATTACCATGTGTGAGCCTGCTTTAACCGTGACCTTCACCCAAATCATTTCACGTTTTGGATCTCCGTCAATTTCCTTCGATACTATTGCACTTCTTATCGCTATAAACACGCCTCCCCCTTCACTGTCCAGCCTGTCTCTGCGGTATACATTCCAATCCGATATAAGTATACAGTATATGCACTGGCACGTAGGCAAGGTGTCTGTGTGGCCTTCCAACGGAGGTTTTTGATTGCCCCTTATAATTACATTGTAAATCTATGATAAGCCACCGGAGAACATGGCTCACTTACACCAAATATTCACAAAACATCCCTGAATAACTTCGAAATTTCGTATGTGGAGTTAGGGTTCATTCAGTATAGTAGGCGCATTTTGCAACTTTTGAATGAAGTTTCTTACAGATTATGCTGGTCAAGTTAGAGTCATGAAAGAAAAAATAAATAGAATAATATTTTCAATAGTAACATTTTCAGTGGCTTGAGTTACCTAAAATGAACCATACCAAACAGAGAAATAACGGTAACTTATTTTAAATTTTCTAAAGGTATCTCGACAACAATTTTGCTGTTCAACATGGTAGTAAATATTGGTTAATTAAGAAAACAAGGTAAGATGAGATTACAGGCTAATAAAATAAAATTTCTCAGGAACATAGTAGGATTATAAAAGAAATAAGGATATCAGGGAGAAATTGAAAATATTTAATTCAAATGAAAAGGTTGTGCCGTGGCTTAGAATGCGACTATGTTCGCTGGATCCTGCTACCTTTTTTTTTTGGGAATGAAGTACCGGTGCGATCAGATTGTGGCTGTCGCGAGACATGTGACCGATGAGAGCACCACCTTGGCCGTTCTGGGGGAACGCTTGGACAGCGGTGAGCTGTCAGTCAGCTGGACACGTCTCCTGGCTATGTCACACAAGACCATACTAACTGCACCCAGTGGATTTCGCGCACAGTATGTTCAAGTGATACTGTGTCATAAAGCAAGTTGTATGTGCATGATTGCATGATTGTGCTGAGGTAAAATCTTGCTGCAACTGTGTATCTGTCCCGTACCCTGTGGTTTTTATGTTGATTCATTACAGATGTTCTTCTTGTGCCCATCCTTTATTCATTTGTATTTTTATTGCTATATTCTTTTCTATGAATGAAATCTTGATACACGTTACTGGTGTACTGATTACTTAGACGCAGGCATTGATAGTTAATTAGTATATTGGCAGTTGGTAACTTGGTGATGGATGGGTGCTAGCTAGTAATAGCCAGGTATGACGCAGCTAGTATCTGTGTTACTCAGTTTTCTGTTACAGATAAGCGCATATTTTCTGTGTCTAATAATTCACTATTTTAATAACTATTGAAGACCGAAGGCTATATGTTGTAAAGTGTTATGTCGCTATTTGGGTAGGGCCTTACTCAGTTGTTTCGTATTAGTTGTTGTCATTAGTTCAAGATGATATTTTGTGTTGCTCAAGCCCTCTTGAAGTTTATTTGGAATTCGAGGAAACTTTTGTGTGCAATAGTGTTTTCTGTCTTGTTTAAATCGTCTTGTACGGTAGATAAAGGGGTAATAAACGTATTGAGCTACATGTGTGCTCAACCCCCAGCCCGAACTGCACTCCACCTAAATCCCTCACTACATTTTTGTCAGTATCTACCCAAACAAAAAGATTTTTGAGGTAATGCCCGTAACAGCTGAGCAGGTTTTTTTTCACAGTGTAAGGTACAAACACTTGTATCGTATATAACTATACATCTATGTTCTTTATTCTCATTTGCCTCACAATTTCCCTCAGTTTAAATTGAAAATCACAGGCGCCTTTGACTGAGTGAACAGAGAATTGTCATCGCCATATTGTCGTTGTGAATCTGTTTTGTCTATTGGATACCAGAATTAACAGTCACGTATCCTTGCAGTTGATGTATGCATGGCGCTAATCGGAGGTTCGATGGCAAGTAGATTGTTTAACTACCCTTTGCGGTTATGACGCGATTCGCGAAACTGGATGTTTCAATAATAATTCGAACCCTTCAGCGTGAAATGATGGTGTTTTAGCTACAAAATAACAGAGCGTTAGCTTAAATAGCTAGCGCCGCATCTATAACTCAAATGGCTCTGAGCACTACGCGTCTTAACTTTTGAGGTCATCAGTCGCCTGGAACTTAGAACTAATTAAACCTAACTACCCTATGGACATCACACACATCCATGCCCGAGGCAGGATTCGAACCTGCGACCGTAGCGGTAGCCCAGTTCCAGGCTGTAGCACCTAGAACCGCACGGCCACTCCGGCCAGCTGTCTATAACTGCAGGCTGCTATATGGAAATAGACTTTTGCGCTGGTCAATACAAAGGGCAACTGTTTAAGGCTTACATGCGAAAGTCAGGAAAATTAACAACTTCACTTACTTTTTACAGTTCATATACTGTTCAAATGGTTCAAATGGCTCTGAGCACTATGGGACTTAACATCTGTGGTCATCAGTCCCCTAGAACTTAGAACTACTTAAACCTAACTAACCTAAGGACATCACACACATCCATGCCCAAGGCAGGATTCGAACCTGCGACCGTAGCAGTCGCGCGGTTCCGGACTGCGCGCCTAGAACCGCTAGTTCGTTCATATACTGTCCTATATTGTACCAAAACACATCTTTCTTTAATAAAAATAACATCAAAATTGACGAGTTATGTGGTGTAGGCAAAAACATTTCACGTGAAAACACTGAACACCGATGGTCAGTTAACACGCCGCGACGAAATACTAAGTGGTTTCACATTTCTTCTTCTTTTAAAGCGAAACGAAAGTCGCTAGTAAAAAACGAAAAGATTTCGCTTCTCAGAAAAACAAATATTTATGTTTCTCGCAGTGGCGACATCATTGAGAATAATTGGTCTCTTCTTGTAAGACCGACCAAAGTAAACAATTTTCCTAAGGTTCATATGTTACCGCCTGTCTTTGAGTACTGCATGATATTGAAATCAGTAAAACGATGGATGATATCGAAAAATATCTCATTTTGATGCTGGAAAAGACATATAAATAGTAGGGAAGAAATAATAACGTACTACAGACCCTCTTAAATAGTAAAATATGTATCTACAATAGTAAATGCTAGCGGAAAACTGAATTAATGCACTTAACTTGAATTTCAAGAAATTAGATACAAAGTATGCTCCTTTTCTTTTTTTTTCTTTTTGTATCTTCTAGCAAACAGATTCACTTAGCACGAACAATTATTTCGGGTAACTGATTTTCGTGTTAAATATTTTCACTGAATATAGCGAATGTAATAACAACAAAGTGTACGAGTATAGCAGAAGTAGGAATGTACTGATTTGTACGTAAATGAGATGTTGAGCAGCGCGGAGTGGCCGGGCGGTTTCTGGCGCCATATCACGGATTGCTTGGCCCCTCCCGCCCGTGGGTCGAGTGCTCCCTTGGGCATGGGTGTGTGTGTTACTCTTAAGATAATTTAGCTTATGTAGTGTGTAAGTTTAGGAACCGATGACCTCAACAGCTTTTGTCCCTTAGGGATTCAAACACTTTTAAACTTTTTTTTTGTTGAGATATTGAGGTACTGGATACCGCCGATGTCTACTGCAAGCGTCAGTGCCGATTGCCTGCATGCGGGAGCAATCTTAACAGTGACAAACTACTTCTCTTTCCCCTCTCCTCCCCTCTCTCTATGATCAACCACTCACAATGAAGTATTAAATATGAAAGGTGGCACAAATAGACTAATGGCGTTTGTAAGAAATTAAATGCCCTCTCCCCTTCCCTCCCCTTACCTATCTCAAACCAGTCACAGTGCAGTATTGAAAATGAAAGAACCAAGCCCAAAAGCCACGTTGTCAGAAATTGCCCAATAGCGTTAATGGGAATTAAAAAGCCCTCCCCTCTCCCAGCCCAGAAATCCCAGCGAAGTATTAAAAGTGGAAGAAATAATCAGGCAATTTAAGATGGCAGAAATAGCCCAGTTGTGTTAATCGGAAATTAAAAACCGCTTCGCCTCTCCCCCCATCATCCCCGTCTCCCGCCAGTCACAATGAAGAATTAAAAAGTTGCGTAAAGTGGTGAGAAGTTACATTATTTCTGTACACATACATGCCACTGGCAAAGACACATATAAATACAGCACTTCGGTGTCTAACGATTACTGCAGTGCATCTATCAAGCAAAAATCTTTTCTAGACTCCAAGTCTACCTTTCACTATAGGGAATGTGTGCTTACTTTGTTACTGTGTTAAAAACAAATATGTCATAATGTGTTAAAAAGAATGATGTTCATTGTAAGAGTGCCTTGGAGGGGCTGATATCATAGGATTATAGCAGACTAGTATATAACAGTGGAAATCCAGGTACGCGCACATACACACACACACACACACACACACACACACACACACATGCATGACATCACTAAATTCTGCACTGTAAACAACTACTTCCAACCCACACTAACATCGCTTGCATAGAATCGTAATAGGATGGAGATGCACTTTATTTAAAACAAGCTAAAAATGTGGGGTACACTCCTACACGTATTCATGTACACAGTGACGCACAAGTATCCAGATAGCCGGCCTAGGATCTACTCCTGTAACCAATCGCTGCCACCTATGTGGGCCGCCCACGTCAGAAGTCGCAGACTCAATAAGATCCACGCGCATCACAACTGGCAAATCGCAGAAATTCCGCAATGGCCGTTAACCATCATAATCTCTTACGCACCTGGGACGTAACAGACCCGCCTGCAGCAGCGATAAGGCTGGAACGCTGTTAGCTATCGATGGGTGAAGCACTCAGGGGAAGATAATGTAGCGACTAAGTGGACACAGTATTTAGGTGGTATAATATCTTTTTCTAGCATCTTTCTTTAGTTCCTTAAGATATGTCAGTCATGGTCTGTTATTTACATTCAACTTCGACATACTGCTACAACTAGCAAAGTAAGCCTGTACAGAAACAATTGTTTTAAGTCAACTGTACTAAAAACGTTATAGGACATTGACAATGACAATTATACAATGAGACATTGTATGGCGGGAGCCTTATCACGACTAACACCCGTAATGGAAGCATGAAATTCATATTTCGTTCACACATACAGTGGTAAAATACGATCACTCGATATAATGACCTGTCTAATGGCAATGCAGCTGATAATTCATCCATATTATTGTGAAACAGAAGTCCTGATGTTGATTTCTACAAGATGTTGTCAAATCTCATAACCTACGATATTTCTCTACGAAGTAAAAAGCAGAAAAAAATTAAAGCTTTAAATAAATAATAAATTTTTTGTGGTCCTTCAATAACACTATGATTCGTTGTGTAACTTTTTCCCTCTCTCGTCTCCTACGCAAATGGAGCGCATGGAACATAGTGGAACATCTCCGACAGAAGCAGTTTTTGGCGAATTTGGAAGAAGGCTGATTCCAAACTGGGAGTGATAAAAGAAAAAAAGACCTGATGCACACATACTTTTATGACTGATGTTAAGCTTTTACAGCCTCAGTTGCGTTGTAATAATTAACTAAACAATCACTGGTTTTTATCTTGTTCCACAAATTTTGTTGTTAATGTCACTGCACAAACTATGTTTCGCATTATAAGCCCATTTTCAAGAACGTTACTAATTCGCAAAGAATATAATGCACAGATATACATGATGAGAGGGCAAAGAAGTTCTTAAGGTAGCGATCCATAGCTTAATGTAAAATTAAGTCAACCACTATTTTTTAACAAATTATGTATGTAATTACACTATTCAGTAAGTACACGGACATGACAAGACTAAAGTTAGACATCAGCCATGAATCTTTTATCTACTGATGAACTGAGGCTCAAAGTTTTGTTTCTATCATGGGGTGGTGAACTAATCTAAAAGAGGTGAATAATTGAATTGGGTTTGATCGTTTAATAATAGGTGTAGGGAAATACACATCTGCCTTTTAATCTCTAAAATTTCTGATTAGTTGAGTTTAGCTCCCTTCCCCGCAGTGTGTAAGACTTCTGCATCTATTAGGTATTTGTGGTTATTGTTCAGGTAATCTTCCACAAAGGCTGAATCAGACTTCTTCAATCTTCAACTTCTGTGATGGTCTTTAAACCCGGTGCAGATTGACCTCCCCATCTGTCCGATATAGTAAGACTGACACTCACGATATGTGATTTTATAAATGCCACTTTTTACGAAGGCTGGTTGTTTGTCTTTTGCATTGAACAAGCAACTACCTATTGTCTGAGGGGCATAGAAAAACACAGAGAAAACCTTTGCCTTCAAAATTTTGTTTATCCTATTTGAAATTTTCACTATAAAAGGTAATCTGCACCATTTCCTTTCCAGTTTTTCTGTGTTTTTCATTGAGGACAATAGGCATCTGGCTTGCTTCTTAATATTTTTAGCTTAAATTTTATCAATGATGTTGGGGTTAAATTCATTATTTGTGGCTAATGTTTTCATTTTGTTAAGTTCCTGGTCAAAGTCTCCTTAGGACATAGGATTAGAAAGGAGGCGGTGGATGGTTTGGTGCATTGCTGCATATTTATAAGTCGAGGATAAGCAACATTTTGAAGGCAAAGGGTTTCTCTGTCTTTTCCCATGTCCCTCAGACAATATGTAGTTGCTTGTTCAATGCAAAAGACAAACAACCAGCCTTCACACAAAGTGGGGTTTATAAAATCACATGCGCTACATTGCTAACGAAACGGAGACACACGGCATGTATCCCACCCGTCTCTTGCAGGAATCTGGAAGTAAGTTCTTAATTAATACCTACCAAAATACTACTGCAGCTATCACACCTTTTATTTATATATGCACAGTAGATCAGAATTTGCATATTAACAGAATCAGATACTTTACCATGCAGTACAGTTTGATACAGCATCAAGCCGCTACTGGTGTAGTGGAGTGTGTAGCACAATAGTAAAAGCTAGCTCTTGCGTGCTATGTCTGCACTGCGAAACGCTTGTTAACAGATGATACAGAAGCGAATGTTTCGTGAATGACACCCTGTTGCGAATAAAATTTTGTTTTTTTAGCCCTTCAGAAGTCCGTGCATGTCACCATACAGTTATATTTTCTTCCTAAGTGTTGGCGGTATAAGTGTAGATATTTTAATTATTGACGAAGGGAAACGAACATTAAGAGGCAAGGTGTCCACCACACACAGGAAGCGGCTACACAGGTAGCGGGGGCTGTATGGAGGGAACTGGGAGTTTTTTTTAGGTGAGGGAGACTCTGGCAAACACAGAAAGGGTGACAGTCCAAAAGGGTGCAGGGCAAACACAGGAAGGTAGACGTAGCAACAATCGCTATTGTAGTTGTAAATGGTCCTTTCTGTGTTTAGGAAAGAACCAGAGGTCCAAGCGCAAATAGAAAACACTAAACATCAAATCGTTATAGGTACAGAAAGCTGACTAAAGCCGGAAATAATTTCACCCAAAAGTTTTCAAAGGACTTAACCGCGTTCAAAATCGATAGGTTAAATGCAGTAGATGTGGGGTGTTTGTTGCTGTCATAAATAGATAATCTTGTAGCAACACTGAAGTTGATAGTTCCTGTAAGGGTATGAGAAGAAGTTATATACTTCTAAACCTGCTGTGACACAGATGATACAGTTGGTAAAAAACCATTTGAAAGAGATCTTGACTTTTGTTTCAAATAAGTACCCCACTCATACAATTAAAGTTGGCGGCGACCTCAATCAACCCATGATATGTTGGCAAAAGTACATGTTTAAAGCCGACGGTAAGCATAAAACTTCATGCGAAGTTGTACTGAATACTTTCTCAGAAAATTATTTCGAATAGTTATTTCAAAAGCCCATTCGAAGAGTAAATGATTACAAAAACATACTAGACCTCTTAGCAACAAACAATCTTGAGCAAATAAAGATCATCTTGACGGATATAGGGATTAGTGATCACAAGGCAGTCGTAAAGAGACTGAATACCGTAACATCCAAACCCACAAACTAACGCTAAATATATCAATTAAAACAAAAAAAGCAGGCATCAATTCGCTTGATGCCTTTTTAAGACAGAGGTTCCATTTCTTCCCATCTGACTACTGACTATGTAAGCGTAGACCAGCTGTAGTCTGAAGTCAAAGAAATAGTAACGACAGCAGTTGAGAGGTTTATACCACAAAGTTAATAAGAGATGGCACTGTTGTACACAAAACAGGTCGAAACACTGTTACAGTAGTAACGAAAAACACATGCAATTTAAAAAAAAAGATGCAAATTCCTCATGATCGGCAAAGTTTTACAGAAGCTCGAAATTTAGCGCAAACTTCAATGCAAGCCGATTTTAATAGTTCCCATAACGAAACTCTGTCTCGAAACCTGGTAGGAAACCCAGACTCTGGCCATATGTAAAATACACCAGCGTCGAGACTTTTCAGAGTATGCTGATACAATAGCTCAATACTTTGCAATCATATACAACCGCTCGCTCTTCGAATGATCCGTACCGGCAGGCTGGAAAGTCACACGAATACCCAAATAAGGAATTAGGAGTAATCCGTTAAATTACAGATCCCAATCACTAACGTCGCTTTACAGTAAGATTTTGGAACATCTACTGAATTCGAATATTATGAATTACCTCGAAGAAAACGATTTATTGTTAAATAGTCAGCAAGCATTCAGAAAATATCGTTCTTGTTAAATACAGTTAGCTCTTTATTTACACGATGTAATGAGTGTTGATAGAGGATGACAAATTGATTCCTTATCTTTAAAGAAGGCTTTCGGTACTGTTCCTCACAAGCAGCTTATAATGAAATTGCGTGCCTGTTCAGTATCGCTTCAGTTGTGTGACTGGATTCGTGATTTTCTGTCAGGAAGGTCACAAATCGTAGTAACAACTGGAAAGCTATGGAGTAAAATAGAAATAAAATCTGATGTTCCACATGGAAGTGATACAGACCCTCTGCTGTTCCCGATCAGCACGAAAGAGATTGGAGACATTCTCAGCAGCCCCTTAGATTGCAGAGTAATAATGTAGATGTAGGTATAGAATGGCTTCCTTGTGCCACATGGCTCCGAGGTACTAGACGATCTAAAAACATACATCTAATAACAGATGTAATTATTTCTCTGCAAATGAAGTAAATATCGATGTAATGTTCTTCAGTACACTGCCCTCAGTAACCAATAAAAATACCTGCACTTATGCCCGTAACACACTACCAGCACACATACAAACACACACAATAGAGATCCAGGATGTATTTTTTTGAGTCATCAGTCTTCTGACTGGTTTGACGCGGTCTGTCTCGAATTCCTCTCCTGTGCCAACCTCTTCATCTCAGAGTAGTATTTGCAACCTACGTCCTCAATTATTTCCTGGATGTATTCCAGTCTCTGTCACCCTTTATCATTTTACCCTATACAGCTACCTCTGGTACGATGGAAGTTATTCCTTAAGGCCTTAACAGATGTCCTACCGTCCTGTTCACTCTTCTTGTCAGTGTTTTCCATAAATTCTTTGCTTCTCCGATTCTGTTCATAACCTCCTCATTCCGTACCTTATCCGTCCACCTAATTTTCAACATTTGTCTGTACCACCATGTCTCAAACGCTTCAATTCTCTTCTGTCCCGGTTCTCCTACTGGGCATGTTTCTCTAGTATACAATGATGTACTCCAAGCGTACAGTGGCTTCTCAGAAACTTCTTCTTCAAATTTATTTCTATGTTTGCTACTAGGAGGATTCTCTTGGGCAGGAATATCCCTCTTGTCAGTTCTAGTCTACTTCTGATGTCCTCCTTGTTCCATCCCCCGTTGTTTATTTTCCTGCCTAGGTGGTAGAATTCCTTAACTTCATCTGCTTCGAGACCATCAGACCTGATGTTAAGTTTCACGCTGTTCTGATTTATGTTAGTTCTTATTACTTTCGTCTATCTTCGATTTACTCTCAGTCATTATATGTGCACATTAAACAGTCCATTTCATTCATCAGATCATGTAATTCTTCTTCACTTCCGCTCAGGATAGCAACGTTACCAGCGAATCGTAACATTGATATCCTTTCACCTTGAATTTTAATTCCGTTCTGAACCATTCATCTATTTTATTCTGAACAGTAGGGGTTAAAGACTGCATCCTTGTCTTCACCCTTTTTAATCTGAGCACTTCGTTCTTGGCATCCGTTCTTATTTTTCGTTCATGTGCGTATTGTATACTACCCGTAACTCCCTATAGCTCGCCACCGTTTTCCTCAGAATTACGAGCACCTTGAACCACTTGACATTGACAAATCCTATGAAAGTGTTTTAATTTTTCCTTAGTCTTGCTTCCATTACCAACCATAACGTCAGAATCGCCTCCTTGGTGCCTTTATCTTTCTTAAACACATACAAATCGTCATCTAAAACATCCTCAATTTTTTTCCGTTCTTCTGTATACCCTTTTTGTCAGCAACTTGGATGCATAAGCCGTTATGCTGACTGTGCGATAATTCTCGTACTTGTCAGCTCTGGCAGTATTCGGAACAGTCTGAATGATATTTATCCGAAAGTCGGGTGGTCTGTCGCCAGACTCATACATTCTACACACCAAGGGGAGTAGTCGTTTCTCGAGACTTCTCCAAATCATTTTAGAAATTCTGATGTAATTTTATCTATCTCTGCAGCTTTAAGTCTTCCGAGGCACTTCTAAATTCTGATTCTAATACTGGATCCCCTATCTCTTCTAAATCGACTCCCGTTTCTTCTTCTATCAGATCAGACAAATCTTCCCCCTCATAGAGCCCTTTTGTGTACTCTTTCCATCTATTCGTTCTCTCCTCTGACTTTAACGGTGGAATTCTCGTTGTACTCTTAATTCAACCGATGGATTTTTAATTTTCCTGAATACTGAGACAGTCCTTCTGAAGATCATTCCTCTTTCGATTTCTTCACATTTTTCATGCAGGCATTTCATCTTAACCTCCCAGCACTTACTATTTATTTAATTCCTTACCAACTTGTATTTCTGTATTCCTGAGTTTTCCTGAACATTTATGTACTTCCTTCTTTCATCGCCAACTGAAGTATGTCTTCTATTACCCATAGTTCCTTCGCACTTCATTATGTCTACGTTTTTCTTTCCAGCCTCTGTGATTGCCTTTCTTTAAAGTTATCCGTTGCTATTCAACTGTACTGCCTACTAAGATATTCCTTATGGAAGTATCTATAGCTTTAGAGAACGTGAAGCGTATTTCTTCATTCCGTAGTACTTCCGTATCGGACTTCTTTGTGTATTGGTTCATCCTGACGAATCTCTTAAACTTCAACCTACTCTTCAACAGTACTACATTGTGTTCTGAGTCTGTACCTGCTCTCTGATATGCCTTACAATATAGTATCTGATTTCGGAATCTCTGTCTGACCATGATGTAATCTAACTTAAATCTTTCCTTATCATCTGGCCTTCTCAAAGTGTACCTCGTCATATAGTGTTTCTTGAACAGTGTATTCCCTATTACCGTTGAAACTTTCTCCTCTCTCACTCCTTGTCCCAAGTCCTTACTCTCCTGTTACCTTTTCCTCTACTCCTTCTCTTACAACCACATTCCACTCTCCCGGGATTATTAGGTTTTCGTCTCCATTTGTGTACAGTATTACTCGTTCAGTAACCCCATGTACGGCCTCTATCCCTTCATCTTCAGCTTGCAACGCCGACATGTATACCCGAATTATCGTTGTCGGTGTTGATTTGGTGTCGAATGACAGCCCTGTCACCGAACTATTCACAGTAGCACACTCTCTGATCTTCCCACTCATAACAAATCGTACTCTTGTTATACTACTTCCTAATTCTGTTGATTTTATCCTATACTCATCTGAACAGATGTCCTTGTCCTCTTTCCATTTCCATCACTGACCCCCACTATATCTAGACTGAGCCTTTTCATTTTCCTTTTCAGATTTTCTAGCTTTCCTATCTTCAAGCCTCTGTCACCGCCTCTATAACGTTATTCTTTCGTTGGTTATTCAGTCTTTTCCTCATGGTCACCTCCCTACTGGCAGTCTCCTCCCGGAGAAGATCGAGATGGGGGACTATCCAGAATCTTTCGCCAATGGAGAGACCATCGTGACAGTTTTTCAGTTACAGATTATAAAGCCTGTGGATACACATTGCCTGTCTTTAATGCAGTAGTTTCCTTTGCCATGTGCATCCCCATGCCGCTGATCATCGCTGATTCTGCCACCTTTAGAGGAGTTTGATTGCAAAAGCAGACATAATGTCTGATGGGATAGCAGCAATCAGTCATTGTATAATGTTATTTATAATCCGTCTTGATTGCAATTTTTATTATTATTCATATGACCGTTTTCGGTTCATTCAGAACCATCTTCAGATCTGATATTTCAGTTACAGGAGTAACCCGTCCAAATCCAGCAACTTTCACATGATGCGTTTGATTGGTTGGTTGATTTGAGGGAGGGAACTAAACATCGGGTTCATCGGTCCCATCGGATTAGGGAAGGATGGGCAAGGAAATCCATCGTGGCCTCTCATTGGAACCATCGCAGCGTTTGCCTAAAACGATTTAGGGAAGTCACAGAAAATCTAAATCAGGATGGCCTGACGCTTTTTTGAGCCGTAGTCCTCCCGAATGCGAGTCCAGTGTGCGAACCACTTTACCATCTCGCTCGGTTAGTAATAGCTTCGCACCTCAAGGGTAAGAGAGTGTCTTCAACTTATGCCCATTCCTCCGTCTTCTTTGACAAGGCCGTTGGCTGAATAAGGGTGAATTCTTACGCCGGAAGTCTTGGGCCGCCAAAACTTATGATTTTAATTCAAAATTTAAACGATGGCGTGGGTTAAATCCGGGGCCGAGGACGTTATGATTGTCAATCAAAGACGCTACCCTTAGGCTACAGGTGCAAACACACTGGTGACGATGCTCCTCGAGGAACTGCATTTCTGCTAGTGTAAATACCTAGCACGAGTACCTAGCACAATTGCACGATTTTGCGCGCACGTGTGGCACTTTCTTGTGGGGGGGGGGGGGGGCCAAGGCTACTAGTTCCAACGCCGAAAATTATGCTAGATATAACGCGGGTAGACCAATTAGTGAATTGTGACGGTGCCACCTCGGACCACTACTCTAGGCTTATAATGTCGCCTGGTTCACGACTGGAAAGGCTAAATTTTGTATTTAATTTCTATCCAGTAGTATAGTTCTTAAATTTCTATTTAGGTGGTTTATTCTCGAGTCTTGCAACTAAGTGTAAATTCAGGCAGTCAGTAGCGCACCGGCTATTCACTTGTTTGTTTTGCAGATCCAGAGACCGTTCGTTTTTAGCCTAAAAAACGTCAGTTAGGCTCTTAACAGCCCTATGGTACTCACATGGAAAGGACAAGTTACATATTTATCTTATTCTGTGTTTTCTTAGTAGTATAGTTATTAAATTTCGTTCATGTTTTTTAACTATTTAAGTTATTGATTCTCGCACTTTTGAAGCAGTAGGGAGCAAAGCGGCCCAGTAGGTTGCACACTGGACCACATTCGGGAGGACGACGGTTAAAACCCGCGTCCGGCATCCTGATTTCGGTTTTCCATGATTTCTCTAAATCGCTTCAGGCAAACGTTGGTGTGGTTCAAGGGTTTTCATTTCCACGCAACAGCGAGCTTCACAGCTCACGAGGTGTCAGCCTCTATTAACGACACGTGAGGAGGTAGCTAGTTGCATATTTAGGTTTCACATTGTGCTTTTATATATAGGTTTGCATATTTAGGTTTCTGTCTGCGCCTTTTTTTAAGATGGTAATGCTGGGATGGGTAGGATGTGTGCATGGTGCGTGAAGACACCAGAAGAGCTGGCGGCAATTTCCGAATAGCTGAATGTTCTTTTGGCTACGCTCAGTCGTCTTCAGGATGTGGCGTGGGAGGAGAATATGCACGAGCCACCTCAGGCATCGCTTGTTTTGCCCACGGGCTTTGCTGCCGATGCGCGTTCCAGTTTATCTGACGCGGTGCATACGCCTCACAGGACGATGAGCGCCGAGAGGTAAAACGTACGCGTCACTCGAGGCGAAGGGCTATTAAGGAGGCTGGCCTCGTCCATTGACAATGTGAGTGGACAAGTGGCCGCTTCTTCAGCAAGGTCATAGCAACACCACGAGGAGAGGGTTTACTACTCATGGGGAGCTCCCATGTTAGGCGCGTTGTGGAGCCCCTTAGGTGGACAGCGTTCAGGGCCTGAGTGAAAGCCAATGTGGATTCGGTATGTCATATGAGATGTAGAGGAGGTCTTGCCCGCGTCTATGGAGATTGCAGGGTCCAGTCGTCTGCAAATTGTGGCTCACGTCAGCACCAACGACGGATGATGCTTAGGTTCTGAGGCCATAGTCAGTTAATTAAGGAGCTGGAAGATCTGGTAAAGGCTGCTGGCCTCACATGTGGGCTGCAGGCAGAGCTAGCAGGTTGCAGTAATGTTCCCATGGTCGATCGAGGTGGAGCTCCCCTTGATAAGCCACGGGTCACTACACAAAGGAAGCAGCTACTCAGGTAGCAGAGTACTAGTGGAGTGCACATGGAGTTATTAATAGGGTAAGCGGTCGGTTGAAATTTTTCGATGAACTCGCAGACGACGACCAGATAGCGAAAGCAAACCGCGTTCAGATTAAAGACACTTCGACTGCCACAATTTTGTGTGTAAACTGCGGAAGTATTCGTAACAAAGTTCCCGAATTTACTGTTCTCCAAGCAACTTCTCGCGCTCAAATTACTCTCGGGACAGAGAGCTGGCAGGAAACTGGATTAGGAAGCTCAAGGATATTTAACGATTCATTAACATCTACATCTACATCCATACTCCGCAAACCACCTGACGGTGTGTGGCTGAGGATACCTTGAGTACCTCTATCGGTTCTCCCTTCTATTCCAGTCTCGTATCGTTCGTGGAAAGAAGGATTGTCGGTAAGCCTCTGTGTGGGCTCTAATCTCTCTGATTTTATCCTCATGGTCTCTTCGCGAGATATATGTAGGAAGGAGCAATATACTGCTTCTTCTAATAACATACTGCTTGCTCCTCGGTGAAGGTATGTTCTCGACACTTCAACAAAAGCCCGTACCGAGCTATTGAGCGTCTCTCCTGCAGAGTCTTCCAATGGAGTTTATCATCTCCATAACGCTTTCGTGATTACTAAATGATCCTGTAACGAAGCACGCTCCTCTCTGTTGCATCTTCTCTGTCTCTTATATCAACCCTATCTGGTACGGATCTCACACTGGTGAGCAGTATTCAGGCAGTGGGCGAACAAGTGTACTGTAACCTACTTCCTTTGTTTTCGGATTGCATTGCCTTAGGATTCTTCCAATGAATCTCAGTCTGGCATCTACTTTACCGACGGTCACTTTATATAATCATTCCATTATAAATCACTCCTAATGCGTACTCCCAGATAATTTATGGAATTAACTGCTTCCAGTTGCTGACCTGCTATATTGTAGCTAAATGATAAGGGATCTTTCTTTATATGTATTCGCAGCACATTACACTTGTCTACATTGAGATTCAATTGCCATTCCCTCCACCATGCGTCAATTCGCTGCAGATCTTCTTGCATTTCAGTACAATTTTCCATTTTTACAACCATTCGATATACCACAGCATCATCCGCAAAAAGCCTCAGTGAAATTCCGATGTTATCCACAAGGTCATTTACGTACATTGTGAATAGCAACGGTCCTACGACACTCCCATGCGGCACACCTGAAATCACTCTTACTTCGGAAGACTTCTCTAAATTGAGAATGACATGCTGCGTTCTGTTATCTAGGAACTCTTCAATCTAATCACACAATTGGTCTGATAGTCCGTATGCTCTTACTTTGTTCATTAAACGACTGTTGGGAACTGTATCGAACGCCTTGCGGAAGTCAAGAAACACAGCATCTACTTGGGAACGTGTGTCTCGCAAAGATAAATTAGACCACATAGGATGGGAGGTGTTCATCTCAGCTGTCAAAAATATTGTCTCTGATGTCGGATTTGAGTGGACAGTGAAGTTATCTGCTTGCGTGTAACAGGCCTAGGTGAAATGAAATATTGTTAGTTGTGATTTTTCAGCTTCTCCCGGTGTATTTCATGTCGAAATAGCTCACCGGTGAACTTCCGGATGTCGGTGTTAAACGGGCACAATATTTCGGCCAACGACCACGTTGCCGTTATCTGGTGCGCTGATGAACTGACTGATGGCGGGGCAGTCGCCACCGTGCTTTTATCTCAACCACCTCCCCCCTCTGATCAGCCGCTCCATCAGCCGTCCGCGGCCAGTATCCCTTGCACAACTGCTTCCGGCGACTCAGTATTCCATCCGAGGTTCTCGCCCACGTGCGCGCGCTTGAGGCATCTCTGCTGTTCCTCCGCCTGCCCTAGAAGTCATTTCGTTGTCTAGTAAAACATTGCTTTTCTTGACCATGCAAAAAGCGGGGCCCCATACCTTGCTAAGTACGTAGCAGCCTTTATCATTTACCAGAGATTCTCTTAGTCGAATCTCAATAGATTCCGTGAAGAGATAGTCCCAGAATTTGAACGTCTATGTCAGAACCTTCGTTTGCTTATGTTCACTCCATGCCGTTCCTTCAGGCAATGTTCTCCGACTACCGACTTGTTAGGCTGCTGCAATATGGTGTTTTGCACACCGTTCTTCGACAGTACACACAGTCTAACCTATGTGTCTTACCACATTGGCAGACTGCCTGATAGACCGCGGATTTCCGCATTCCAAGGTCATATTTCACGCTACCAAATAGTGCCTCTGTTTTGGCTGGTGGGCGGAAGACCATCTACACTTGGTGTTTCCGAAAAATACGTACTATCTTGCCTGCAAACACATGCCATCCTATGGTGCCTAATTTGTCTTTTCGAGACACGTTCAATGAATCGGTAAATATCTCAGAGCTTCCTACTTCAGTTGTCGCCACAGAAAGGAATTCTCGCAATGGACGCGTCCTCCCGGGAATCCTCCTCTGGTTCCACATGTTGATTTCCGTGGCCTACGATGAGCATGTTCTTCACAATCACCACATTCTCAGGATACCTAGACGTTGATCGACGACCTCTTTTTGCGGCATCATTTATCGAACCCGTTGGCATTACCTTCGTGTCAGTTCTTTATTGCTTCCGGACGAATCGCGTAATTTCTTTCCTTCCACGTATCCCACCATCCCTACCCAAGAACGATCGAATTCCACGCCTTGTTGCGTGAAGCAATCTATGCTCGTTTTCTAAGGCGATCGACAATCTTTATTGTTACTGAGTGTACCGTCTCTAGCAGCCACCGCCGGTACTACGCAACATGAAAAATCGCTATCCTATTTACTGTTCTGTTTGTTTGCACTACTTCCAATATTATTCAACCAATATTAAAAACTCAACAGCCAGTCATTAATACCTAGTTATTTCCCGCCCATCCTCTAAATGTAGATGTAATACAGGTGGTTCCATCCTGATCTGTACCCTGACATAATATTGGAGACTCCACTTCTGGATGCTACCCTATACCTAATGCTGGTGGATCTACCTCTGAACACTATTAAGGTCAAAAAGCTGATGGATCCATCTCCAGAGTCTACCCTGTTGAAAACTCCCCTGAGAAAAATTAATGAATGACTGTGCTGGTAAACCCCTTATGTTATTTGATTTTCAAACAGCTGAGCAAAACTGAACGTACTCAGGCACTTCTCTTCTCTCTTTACTTAATCTGATCATAACTAAACTGACACAAAATATTTTTAGCGCAACGCAATCTGACATTCAATAATCGCTACAAATGAATGGCCCTGACTAACAAAAACCTATACCTTCATGAATCACTTACCTCATAAAAATCTTCGTTACTCGAACTTCTGTAATGCAGCGAGCGCCAATACTGCCATCTAAATAAAAGATTCTAACTACTAAAGGCACTAACTACTGATAGGAATAGTTAGCAAATGAAAGATTTTGATAGATAACAAACAATGTACTTACCTTAATAGTGTTCAAAAGTGTTCATGATATCTAGTATTACAAATTTACTCTTTCTGATGGACACACGTCCAGATCGTCCACTCTCAAAATTCTGCCATCTCTCTCCCCACATCCACCACTGCTGGCAGCTCACCTCCAACTGCGCAACACTACGCACTGTTCTCATCCAACTGCCCAACAGTACAACAGCGAATATTTCAACAATGCCAACCAGCCTCAGACTGCACACAGTACAGTCAGTGATTTTCATACAGAGCGCTACGTGGCATTACCAACGTAGAAACCTAAACAGCCTACTTACACTGTACCTAACACAAGTGAATTAAGCTTGGAACCTTATCCCAGACCTACACTGTGCAGTTGGGCCACGCATGTGGTGGCAACAAGCTGTTGCAGCAGCAGGTTCTGAGTCAGCTATCTCAAACGTCGCCCTTGTACATGGAGAAAATTAAGTGCAAGACAATTTTATTTCGTTTTAAACAATGCGCATGCCAATCCTACTGCCATCGTATGCATGTGGTGTTAGTGGTGGGTTGGGGGTAATTGTTTACAAAGGAAATTCAGTGCTGACAAGTGTGCATGTGGAACGTGCTGCCATATGCCTCCCCAACATATGCTGTATGCTCTCGATAGGATTTAACTTGGAAGAATAAACAAGCTAATCCATTTGCTGATCATTGTATCACTCCAAGAGCTCCTCCACATGTGCTGATTCGATGTCATTGTGCATTATGAAGCCAGGGCCAAATGCACCCCTGAATAGATGTGCAAGGGGAATCCAGTGTCACAATAACGTTGACCGCTGAGTGTAGCAATTTTGAGGTTGTAGTGCACACGCTTCCCAATGAAATAAGAGTGGTTAAATTTTGTAGGTTCTGGACCGCTAGACCAACCTTATAAAAAATAAAAAATTACTTGTTAACATTCACAATGTTTTATTTTCCATAAGATTGATCTAATAATCCAGAACCTACAAATTTTAACTACTATCCCTTTTACCTAATAAAATAATATAATAGTAACTATAATAAAAATCATTTCTTTTACATGAATCCCCCACAGGTGAATGTAATAAATATATAATAAATGAAATATGTAAAATTATTCACTTTCTGCTTTAGCAGCTATTAGATTATGATAAGCTATTGTTTGTAAATATTCAAGCTCATAATTTGGTTCATATTTAACAACTGGTACACGAATTTCCATAGATTCTATAACTATTTTTCCTTCTTTAGGAAGTGCATCTTTTATTTCAATTCCAGCACCATTTTTATCAGACCAACGCAAAATTGTGTCTCCAGAAGATGAACTACATGTGAAAATTACAGTTAAATCTCCTTCCCAAGTATTTTCTTTATAATCTTTAAAAAATCCACTAAGTCACAATAGTGTATAAAGAACATCATTTCTCTTACTGTTTATTTTTCCTGTATTAATTATATGTCCTTCTAAAATTATTTTGTCAGTAACAGATGAAGTTAGATGAAGTAAAAGAGATGAAGAAATAGAGGGATGTTCAATTATAGATACAATATTATTTCCTTTCTTTATCATTATAATGTCAAACAGTTTTGCTACATAATTATCAATTAATTTTTTGATTGATATTCCATCATAAGTTGGATAATCTGTGAAATCATTTACAATAATACTAAAATTCTTGTACAGTTTGCATGATTTAGATGAAGCCAACTATCATGAATATTTATTTCTATTTCTGTATCTTTGTTAGGAATATTTATATTATTTTTAGTTTTCTCAGTCACAGGCAATGAATACAATTGATAACTTTCAATTTTATTCATGACACAGTCTAAGATTGTTTTAGCAGTGACTTATTTATTAGGAAAAAAATTTATTAGCATTAGCAAAGCCAACTTCAATCTGCAACTAAGATATTTCTAAAACAACTGTTGTAGTAGCACCAATAAAGTCAATTAAATAATCATTTTCATCAATTATAGTAACTTCTAAATCCTGAATTGTATTAAAAATACGAACATTTATAGGATATTTTGGTTCATAAATTATTGGTTCACCAAATTCTGCATTATGTTTAAATGAAGCAATAATATTAGTTTATTTATGAAAATGATCATTATGTTTTCCATACATTCCATCAGCAACAGCAAAACTTATGTTTATTAATTCGAAAGGAATTATTTTAGGAACATCTTTAGCTACAGATTTTTCATTAGGTAAAACAATCTGATTATTAAAACCAAGTAAACTTCCAATACTTCTATATCCATACACAATTTTACATCACTTTCAATAGCAATTCTGTTTAAAATTTTATCTGCTTTAATATGTAGATTAGGTTTTTTCGAATGAATAAATTTTTCTAAATTTTTAAAACTATATTGACCTATAGGAATTTCTATCGTTTCTCCATCACAATAATGTTTATTATTTTCTGTTATAATATTTGGTGTTAAGAAAGCTGAACAAAAACCAACTAGTATAACTATCATGTATTGGAACAGTTAATCTTTTTCTAAGTATACTAGATTTATCACTAAGTTGAAATGGGTGACAGACAAAGCTGTCTTTAGACTGCATCAATCTACTCATTTACTACTGAAAAAATTTATTAAATAAATGAATAAAACAGATTGGAAACCTAAAGTAAGAATTCCAGAAAATAAGTTAAAAAACAAACATGGTCGACTTTTACCAAGTTCTATTAGATGTGTGATAATTGGACCAAGTGGTAGTGGAAAAACAACATTAATGACAGATAATTATATTTTGGCTCCAGGATGGTTAAATTGGAATAAAATTAATCAATTATATGTTTTTTCAGAAAGCTTAGATCAGCCAAATGATCAATAATTTATATAACAATGTAAAAAATTGAAGCTAAAATTAATGAAAATATTGTTAGTTTTATTGAAAATAACGAAGAAATTATTCCTTTACATGAATGTGAAGATAATTCAGTTGTGGTATTCGATGATTCCATTTTATAAAATTAAAATATTGTAAGATAATATTTTACTAGAGGTGGACACAAAGGTATATTTTGCTTTTATTTAGCTCAAACTTATTCGAAAATACCTAAACAGTTAGTTAGAGACAATCTAAATTTTTTAAAATATCTTTAGACAAGATGATACAAATTTAAATCATATTTTTCATGAATTTGTTGGTGGAGATTTAAAGTTTGATAATTTTAAAAAAATGTGTAGTAAATGTTGGAATGATGAGTTTCGATTTTTCACAATAGATATGTCCAGAAAAGCAAATGAAGGTAAGTTTAGAAATAGAATATAACATTTCTTAACATAAACATTAAACATAAACAGAAACTTTAACATTAACATAAACATAAGCATGAACATAAACATACACATAAATGTTAAACATAAACATCAAACATAAACATTAACTAAAAATATTAAACATAAACCTTAAAACATAACTAATGTTTTTTCTTCCTTAATAAATGTTTGGAAAGTATAATGAAAAAGTTATTAAACAAGCTAAACAAAATAAAAAGAAAGCTGAAGATTTAAAAGAACAGTTTAAGCTTTGGAAAAAGCAACCAAGAACAGAATATGAAAAATATCAAAAAGGAGATCAACCTGTTATTGATGCAATTGAACAAGTTAAACAAGGAATCGAAGGATTAGGAGATAATGTTCTCAAAGCAATTGAAGAAAATAGAGAAGTTGAAAAATAAATTATTCCATATCATCATCATTCAGAAGATTTTGGAGATTTATCGCCAATTAAACCATTAAAAGATTGGTCGGATGATATTCCTGGAAAATAGGATTATACATTAAGTGAATCAGAATACAAGATAAATTAAATAAATACCAAGAAGAAAAAGAATCAAGTAGTCATCAAAATAAAAATAAAAAGATAAATGAAACTAAAAAGATAGATGTCAGTGAAAAAATGTTAAAGTTCATTAATCATAGTGAAGATAGAGTTTTTGGTTTAAAACCTGTTGGCATGTATAAATATGTTGGTAATATACGTGTTGAATTCAGCAAAGATAAATAAAAACTTGGTGAAAAAACATCTGAAGGTACAGATGGATTAATGAGATTTTTAACTGAAAAACAAATTACTATAGATGATATGAATGAAAAATTCGATGATCTAGATTTAACAAATTATGCAGATATATTATATAATTCAGGTGCATTGTATTCTGATAATAATCCAAATATAATAAGACTAAGTAAAGGTAATACATATAAATATTTGATACAGTCAATTGTTGATGATTATTTTCCAAACTTAAGAAAAAAATCAACTATAGATTCTTTAGATTTTAGTTCACCTGAGAAAAAGGGTAAAGGTATATTTAAAAAATATACAGATAAATCAATTGAATATGTTTGGGTGAATGATGTTAGACTATTAATTGATAGATTAGCAGTAATTCATGGTGAAGAACTAGCTGGTAATGTAATCATAATGAAAAAGTTAGTATTGCACAAATGTTAACAAATAAATTTAATGTTTTTATAATTGATAATCCAAAAGGAATTCCATATTTAATTAGATTTTTGAATAATCTTCCACATACATTTTGGAAAAGTGATAAATATGGAAAAGGACTAGTAAACATTTTGATTAACAAATTACCATTGGAAATGCATCTTCTAGGTAATAATAATTGTGGTCCAGGTACAAAATTAGAAGCAAGAATAGCTAAAGGTGATAAAGCTATAAATCCATTAGATGAACCTTGTAAAAAACATGATATTGCTTATAGAGATAATAAAGATTTAGAAAAAAGACATGTAGCTGATAAAGAACTTCTATTTGCTGCAAAAGAAAGAATGTATACAAACAATGCTTCATTTGGTGAGAAAGTAGCAGCAACAGAAGTTAGAGGATTAATGTAATGATAATTAGGCTTGGGAATTAATGTTGCGCCAGCTGAAGTAGGCTTGAGCCTGCAGCTTGATGAAAATGGTTGGGGATTATAAATATAAAAATCTTTATAAAATTTTTAAGTATATAAATGAATAACTCCACAATTGATTATACTTAGCTACCTAGTGGCAAAAGTAACCAAAGTCAATTAAATTAAAGTTAAATAACGACCAATTAAATGTAATTGAGCCACTTTTAACAGATGTTCAAAAAAGAAAGAAAGAAAAGAAAGTTGGTGGAAATTTGCTTGTAAGATTAGCTATTCCCATTGTTAAAAAAATTATTGAATATCTAACAAAAAAGACAGATGGTAAACGATTAACACAATATGAGCATGGATTTTTACCATTATTATTAGCCACATTACCTTATTTAGAAACAAATGGTTCTTTAGCTGGTGGATCTGCAGCAATTGCAAATGCAGTTATAAACAAGAAGAAAGCTGATAAGGAATTAGAAGAACAAAAAAGACATAACTTTGAAATGGAAAAGAAAGCAGGTAATGGAATAAAGAAAGCAAAAAAAATTTCGAAAAAGTAGTTGATAAATATCCTAATGCATTAAGTAGTTTTGATATAGAAGAACTTACTAAACAATTAAAAATTAAACACTTTCGTGGTGAATACATGATTCATGAATTACCAAATAAGCCATTTAAAAATGCAGGTCATATAGTAAATATAGATACATTTGATAATCTTGGTACACATTGGATTTGTTATTATAAAAATTGGTTCATTTGGTGGTAATATACTAAAACAATTAGTTAACTATTTATGAAAAATCCATTGATGTTAACATACAGAAAGAATACAAAATTTTGATGAGGTAATATTAGGTGACTTATGTTTATTCGTTTTAAATTTATGTGAAATTTATAATTTTAATGATATATTAGATTTAATAATTGGACATTTTTGGAAATTAGATACATCTAATTAATCAAAATTATTAAGTAGCTAATACAACTACATAAAAATTTAGAAAATGTTGAAAATATCGAAAATAGTATTAAAGAACTATAATCATGAATAGATCCAAAGATAACTAATGCAATTAAAAAATTTCATAAAGAATCTAACGTTATTTTTAAAGTAACTAAAGGGTATATTTGTTTTAAAGGTAGAAGACTTGCTAATGAAAATGATCCAATTGATGTAAAAGATGTAGTCAACAAACATTATTTCGTTAATGAACTATTACAAAACCAGAATACAGAAGTATTTTAATGCAATTTAATAACTATGTAACTAAAGAAGACTATAACAAGTTTCTTTTAGACTTAAAGGAAAGAATTGGTATTATTGATGGTATTATGGTGCATTATAATACAGAAATAAATGATATGAAAACAAATCTTATTAATGCATTAAATAAAATTGATTCAGTAGAAAGTTATGTTAAATCATTAGAATCCAAAATTTAAAAAAACTTGGACAAAAAAGTAGGTAAAGATCTAGAAGTATTGGAAAAAGTAGAATAATTTATCTTTATTAAATTTTTAATCTATATAAATGGAAAATCATACTTCACATGCTTATCGTATTTATTGTTTAAAGTGTAAAAATTGACATAGAGTAACAATTAAAAATGATAGACAAAGAGATGAAGGTCTTTGTACAATTTGTAAATCTAAAAAGAGCAAATATGTTAAAATTTTTTGGAAATGGTGAAGGTCTAAATAATAATACTTGTGAAGAAATAATTAATGAATTACATAAACCAATGATAAAGATTTTTAAAAGAAGAATTGTTGTTTCTTTTGATATAGATTGCTTATGGCAAGCTAATTTAGTTGAAATGGATTCAGGTAATTTGAAAGGTATTTCTAAAATAAATAAATTGTTTAATTATTTATTAACTGTTATTGATGTACTTTCGAAATTTTCTTGGGCTGTTCCTATTAAAGATAAAACAGCTATAAATGTAATTTAAGGTTTATAAAATTTTTTATTGATAGACGACCAAGTAATTTACAGAGAGATAATGGTAAAGAATTCTATAATAAAGAATTTAAAGAATTATTAAAGAAATATAACATTAATCATTATTCTACTTTATAGAATTAAAAGCATCTGTTGTTGAACGATTTAACATAACACTTAAAGAAAAGATGTGGAAGAAATTTACTTTACAAGGAAATTATAAATGAATCGTTCTAGTTAAAGATCTGATTGATGAATATAATAATACAAAACACACTACAATAAAAATGAAACCAATAGAAGTAAATGAAAATAATTTAAAAGTAAGTAACATTATACCTAATGAAACTGGCACTAATTTTAAAAAAGGTGATAAACTGAGAATTAGGGAACTTAAAAGTCTTTTTGAGAAAGGATATACAGCAAATTGGTAAACTGAAGTATATGAAATTGAAGATGTTATTCATTCTAATCCAATTACTTGTAAGTTAAAAGATATAAAAGGAAATTTTTATAAACAAGAACTACAGAAAACAAAATATCCAGATGTATACTTAGTTGAAAAAGTTTTAAAAAAGAAAGATAATAAAGTTTATGTTAAATTGTTAGGTTTTGATAATTCACACAAATATAATTGGTAAGTAAAGGTAAAGTAGTCACAGACTAAAGTCTGCTTCAGCTGATGCTAATTTTGTAGTAGTTCAGTTTTGTGAAGATTCATTATATAATTTATCAATTTATCTTGTGTGTAGTTATTCAAAATATTGAAATAGTTCTGATGACAGACAATCCTTAAATTTTCTTTCATTCTTGGATACAGATTTATAGAATTAGGATTATAATTCAATCTTAACATTTCTTCACAATTCGGATGTGTATCTTCGATTTTATATAGTTGTTTCTGTAAATGTTTTCGTCTTGTTCTAATGACATAATAGTCATATTCACATTCATCATCAAATAATAGTAAAAGAATGAATGCTGGTCTTAAACTGTCATCAATTTTTTACGAACTACTTGTTGTAATAGTGTATCTATTTCTCTGTTTATTGTGTTTATTACATCAATAGCCATATTAACTTTTTCTCTTAGATCTTCGATTTCTTTTTTATCCAATTTACATTTTTCAAGTAAAGTTTCTATTAAATATTTATAAGCATCAATGATCTCTTTTCTAATCTTATATTGAGCATGTTTTCTAATTGATGGTAAAACTTCATGAGTAAAACATCTTTTAAATTGTTTAGCTTCTTTTTTATTCTAAAATTAATGAATAGAGGCCACCTTCATTCATAAAAATAGTAGATTTTTCATTGCCATTTAATACATCTAAATGGGGTTTAAATGTTCTAATAATTTTTTGTCATCTTCATCAATATGCTTAAAAGCCGTGTGTTTGACTATATTTCGAAAGTATAACAAGATCTTTGGCTTTAAACCATGAATTATTTTCTTCATCAATAATCATTAAAACATTTGTATTGTTGTATGTAAGCTTGTTGTTGTTGATGATGTCTACAATCTACTCCATTTAAGAGAAATATTTTTTATTAATTTTACAAAAAATAAACATTAGATGATATGTGTTGCTTGTATTTATGATTAAATGTAGACTTGTATCAAGTAAAATTACTAAACATGAGACAGTAAATTTTGATATAAAAGAAAAGTTAGATAATTGTACAATAAACTGTTTAACTAATAAACCATTAAAATTTGAAATGCCAGATGAAGGAGAATCTGTATATTTTAAAAATCATTAATTTACACAAAAGGTTCCATTTGTTTTTCATGCTGATTTTGAAAGTTTACTTTTAAAAATGGATAATTGTGAACCAAAACCTGAAACACCATATACTATGAAATATTAAAAACAATAACCAAGTTGATTTTGTAATTATATTAAATATATATATGGTAATTATAAAGATACTATTGTTTATAGAGGACCAAATTGTCATAAAAAATTTATTGAATGCATAAAACAAGAACTTGAAGAAATTGGAAGAATATATTCTGAAACTGAAGAAATGAAACCACTTACACTTAATGAATACAAAATGTATCATAAATATTGTTTGTACATTAAGTAAATGTTACTGTACAAAAAATAATAAAAAAGTTCATTATCATGTTCATTTAACTGGAAAATATATTGTTCCATTATGCAATACTTGTTATTTAAAACTAAAACATTTTGATTTTGTACCTATTTACTTGCATAATTTATCTGGATATGACTCATCTTTTTGTAAAAGAACTTGGTTATGATGATAAACAAATAGAACTAATACCAAATAATGAAAATAAATATATTAGTTTTGGTAAACATACAAAAACTTTAACAATGAGATTTGTTGATACATTTAGATTCATGGCTTCTTCACTTAATTTTACTTTCATCACATTTAAAGAAAAATCATTTAAAAAATATTAGAATGGATTTTTCTCCAGAATTATTTAATTTACTAATTGGAGAAGGTGTTTATCTATATGATTGCGTGGATTCTTGGAAAAAATTGGAAGAAACAGAATTACCACCAAAAGAAGAATTTTACAATAAACTGAATGATTGTGATATAAGTGATGAAGATTATGAACATGCAAAATTAGTTTGGGAACAATTCAATATGAAAAATCCTGGTGAATATCATGATTTGTATCTTAAAGCTGATGTATTATGGTTAAGTGATGTTTTTAAAATTATTATAAGCGCATGTATATATACATATAATCTAGATCCTTCTTGGTATTTTACAGCACCAGTTTTATTTTTGAATGCAATGTTAAAAATTACTGAACAAAAACTTGAATTAATATATGATTATGATACGCTACTAATGGTTGAAAAAGGAATAAGAGGTGGAATTTCACAATGTTGTAAAAGATTTGTAAATTAAATTAATAAATATGTAAAAGATTTGAATAGATAAGAAATATCTAATTATGTAATGTATCTAGATGCAAATAACTTATATAGTTATACTATGAACCAATATTTACCACATGGCGGATTTAAATGGGATTAACCAAATAATTTTAATTCTACAAAAATGAGTGAAATGTCAAACAATAGTCAAGATGGATATATATTTGAAGTATATCTAGAATATCCAAAAGAATTACATGATTTACATAAAGATTTACCATTAGCTCCTGAATCAAAGCTTGTTCCAGGTACAAATGAAAGTAAATTAATAACTACCTTAGATAAAAAGTGTAATTATGTAGCACATTATAGAAATCTTAAACAATGTTTATTTTTAGGAATGAAACTTACGAATATACCTAAAGTTCTAAAATTTAAGCAATCTGATAGGTTGAAGAAGTATATAGATCTGAACACACAGTTAAGAACTAAAGCTACAAATGATTTTGAAAATGCCTTACATAAATTAATGAATAATTCTGTATTTGGTAAAACAATGGAGAATATAAGAAATAGACAAGATATAAAATTCTTTTTAAATGGTAAAATACATGATAAACTTGTAGCTAAACCAAACTTTAAACATAGAACTATATTTAATGGTAATCTACCTGCTATTCATATGAATAAAACTAAAATAATATTTAAGAAACCTATTTATGTTGGATTAAGTATACTTGATCTATCTAAAGAATTAATGTATGGTTTTCATTATAGAGTTATGAAACCTGAGTATGGAGAAAATATTGAATAATGTTATCAAAATACAGATAGTTATATTTATAATATTAAAACTGAAGAATTCTATGAAGATATGAAATCAATGATTGATTACTTTGATACAAGTGATGATCCAACAGATAATACATATAGTATTCCACAAGTAAACAAGAAAGTTTTGGTAAAATGAAGGATGAATGTAATTGAAAAGTAATGGAAGAATTTTGTGGTTTAAGAGCACAAATGTATGCTTATAAAGTTGGTACCAAAATAGAAAAAAAAATCTTAAGGAGTTAAGAAATGTGGTGTTAGAAACAAAATAAGTTTAGAAGATTATAATGGTTATTTGTTCTACAATAGAGAACAGTATAGAACATTTAATTTAATTAAAAGTGAAAAACATGAAATACATACAATTCAAGTAAATAAAAAAGCACTAAATTCTCATGATAATAAAAGATATGTAGTTGAAAATAAAATAGATACATTACCATATGGACATTACTCATTATTGAAAACGTAAAAAAAAATCTATATAAATCTATTAAAAGTTTTTCTATATATGTGGAGACTCTAATCAAGAAGCTTAACAATTTAAATATCTCGAAAAAGAATAAAAAATTAGTGAGTTACAGATTAATGTTTTATATGATGTTACTGGATGTGAATATTTGAAAACTAGATATGGGAAAAAAATTTGTTTGGAGCTTAATAATGAGTTTAAATTTTTTTACCACATAGATACACTAAATTAATTACTACCTGGGCTATACAGTTTTTTGAAGATGGACAAATGAAGCTGAAATATACAGGAATGAAGAAACTTAAAAATAGAAATGATGAATTTCATAATATAGAATTCACGATGTGAAATTTTAAAACAAATATTTTCTAATTTATTTTATTTTATTTAAATGGACAACACTAAGTGTCAGCTAAAGCAGACTTTAGGCTGCGCCAAGCCAAAATTAAAACATTGCCATCAATGTATGATTAAAAAAGGTATTGAGGAATTTTATAAAGATAAATACCAAACAGGTGGACATTGTTATGTAAGTACAGAATTCTGGAAAGAACGTCAGAAAATTAAAGTTACTTGTGAATGTGGTAAAACTGTAAATAAGTGTTATCTCAAAAAACATTTACAAACAACAGCTCATAATAATCTAATAGCTGCTAAAGCAGAAAGTAAATAATTTTATGTTTCATTTACTATATATTTATTACATTCACCTGTGGGGCACGCATGTAAAATAAATGATTTATATTATAGTTATTATTATATTATTTTACTAGGTAAAACAGATGGTAGTTAAATTTTGTAGGCTCTGGATTATTAGATCAATCATATGGAAAATAAAAAATTGCGAATGTTAACGAGTAATTTTTTGTAAGTTTGGTCTAGTGGTCCAGAACCTACAAAATTTAACTACTAATAAGACATCTACTGAATATGTGTTTGACGCCTTTGGAGCGATTTGGTGTGCATATTCGGAGCCTGATGGCTACAGGTCTGCGCAGCAAAGAGAAATGGAATCAGCATTCTCAAGGCATCTGCAAGTGCTTAATATGCAACCACGGATATTAAATTTTATAAACTATTTCGACACATTCGAAACTCTGGAGCTTTGGGCATTGGGAATCATGAACTATGTAATTTTTATTCCATCTATAACGCATAGGCCGATCACGAGCGCGTTGTAATACATCACAGATTATCACATACATGATATAGTCTGTAATTTAGAAGTTTTCAATTCATGCTTAAGCGCTTGCCTGTGGATTAACTTCCTGTGCGAGCTCTAATTTCTCTTATTTTGTTACTATGGTCATTTCTCCCGTATAGGTGATGGTGAACAAAATAATTTCGCATTCAGAGGAGAAATATGGTCACTGAAATGTGAAAAAGATTTTGCCATAACGAGAAACGCTTTTGTTTAAAGTGCCACACTTCAAATCGCGTATTGTACATGTGACACACTCTCCCAGTTCGTGATCGTACAAAACGAGCTGTATTTCTTTGAAACTTTTCGATGTCCTCTGGCAGGAGTCTGGTAACCATCTCACAGCCCACAGCAGTACTTCTGAACACGAAGGTCAAGCATAGTGCTAACAGTCTTTCAAAGACGTTTTGTTAAATTTTCCCATATTTTGCCAATAAAATGCAGTCTTTGGTCTTGCTTCCCAACAATATTTTCTGTGCGATGATTCCAGTTTAAATTATTCATAACTGTAGTCCCCAAATATTTCACTCAATCGACAGTCGTTAAATTTGTGAACCATTGAGTGATCGAAATGCAACGGATTTTTTTGAATAATCGTGTAGATGGTCTCACACTTTTTTATTGTTTATGGTAAATCGACACTTTTCTGAATTTATAGATATCTCGTATAAACATTTCTGATCTTGTCATGAACTTAGTAGACAGTAAAAAACATCATCATCTGCAAAGTGGGCCGCTCAGTTTGCCTCTAAATCGTTTACATAGGTAAAGAAGTTCAGAGGGACTAAAGCACTTCCTTAGGGAAACCCAGATAGATGTCACTTATAGATCATTAGGTTACTTTCTTTTATCAGCCAGAAATGTGAGCTCTGTGACACGAAATTACGAATTTAGTCACTCAACTGAGACGATACTTAATGTTAAGGAACGTTGGTAAAGACCTTCTGTAAATCTGGAAACACTAAATTAACGTGAGATGCCTATCGATAACATTCTTTACTTCCGGTGAGTAAAGAGTTAGTTCTGCTTATCAACAACGGGTTACATGAATCAGTGCTGGTTATGTGACTACAGATTGCTTCCTCCCACTTATTTCACAACGTTCCCTTTATTGCATATTGTCGTGACTTACGCAACTTCCTAGTCTTTATAAACGGATCCTTCTTCGAGCGAGCGGCTATGATTGTTACAACTGGAGCTGTTACTGTCGCTAGGGATCTAATTGGCATACAGTCGAGACCGGAAAACTTCCATCTGTTAAGTTACATAAGTTGTTACCTACTCCAGAAGTATCTACATTCACATTACTCACGTTGGCAGCTGTTCTAAATTCTAAACCTAAAGTATTTACTGCATCAGATAATCCTGTTTAATAACTTTCTTCTAGTAGTGCTTTAATCGGCAGTATTATCATTTGTATCACACAATAAATGTATTGATAACGTCTTTCCGCTTTTATGCTCTACATATGACCGGAATCTTTCATGTCTGACAGATTTACAGGCAGAGTTCCGTTGTGGATTGAGATAAAAGCGTCTCGAATTAAAGTCCATGCTATGCATCTGTAAACTAACGTCAATCTTGTAATTTCTGCATTCCTTTAAATCTAGCGTACTTTCTTCGTCGATTCAGCGTGCGGACCTATTTTCCATGTCATCGAAGATCTGTTCCATCTCGTATTCATTTATTTGGTGTAAATCTCTCCGTAGTAGTAGATACTATTCCTGCAATGTTTTAAGCCGCATCTGCTCGTCTCGTACACAGTATGGAAGGAAAGAAAATTACCTCATACGAAAGTGTCAAGCTAATTTTTATCTGATTCTTTTTAGAGATGTATTTTGCATTGATTTTTGGTGAAACTTTGTGTTACGGTAACCAGCCTTGCCAACAAACTTGTGGTCACTAATTCCTGTATACGTCATAACAGCATCTACTTCCTTCAGATGATTTATCACTTAGAAGTCTAGCAACCATTTGCACTTCAAGAAGAATTCTCCACTAACTGTTTGAAGTAAATTTCTGTGCAAGTGTTTAGTACAATTGTGGACGATATTTCATAGACACCACCTGTATTTGCATTAACATATCGAATATATATCGACATATATTGTAGTCATCAGCAACTGTAATTGTGTGAATCGGACACCTATTTGAAATAAAACTGTCATTTCAGTCGTGGGGTCGGTAAAAGGAAGCAACTGCTAAATCATTCCGGTTGTTAAGTATAACCTTCACTTATACTAACTCGCAGCAGCTCTCCAGCTTCACTACAAGCAGCAGCAACAGCAACTACCAAACAAATTTAGTCTATCCTTTTTGTACATCGTTATATCTTTGGCAAATTTTTCAGCTGAATTTATGTCCAGTTTACCTTTAACGATTTCAGATACAGTGCTTTCCATTAGCACGTAGCGCTCTGGTTCTTTCCCAACACGGCTACAACAATTTACAACATTAATTCTGATGTATCCTAGGTATACTCACGCCCTGTGTTTGACGTACACCCACTCAGATAATAATAATTTTATCTTGGAACTGTTCCATTTAGTCCGTGTTTGCATAGAAATCAGTAAGATCAGAAATTGATAATGCCTTGATGCAAAACATCTTTTTATTTGTTTATTTCTTTATTCTCCCAAATTAGTTTCGGCGAAAAACATCACCATCATCAGGGGGATTTTTTAATCTTATTTATTGTATGTTGCAACATGTTTTAAGCAATTATTTTCGATATTTGCGACATATTTTCTGTGCGCTTTTTTATTTAGAGAACATCATGTCATGTTCGTTGGATGGTATGTAGCTGCTTTTATACACAGAAAAACAAACTTCTGCACTTTGTTTCTAATCCTGAATATTACGCCACTTAGGTTGCATCCAACTTCGAAATTTTCAAAGATCGTCTAACCTAAAAAAACATCAGTTTTCACGATAAATTCCACAGTATAAACGTAGCTGCTTCCTGTGTGTAGTGGACCCCTTGTTTACACTACCTGATAAATGAAGTGAGGCACTCAGAACATGCACTATTGGCCGGTATGTAAATGACTAGAGTTGTAATTATGTGTGACAAGGGAAAACCATCAGTGTACGCTAGTGTTGTTCGTGTTTACAGTGGTTACCAAGTCTGGTAGGTTATACATGTGACGTAAACCGCATTTTTGTTGAGTGATCACCGTAAATGGGTAGGACATGCCACCGACTCGTTAAGACAATGGTATCAGCAGCTGACAGAGTTAGAAAGAGGCTTTATTGTGGGCCTCATTTGGGGAGATAGCTGAATCGTGTAATATCCAGATTTGTGGAGCATACGAACATGCCACTGGTTCGTTGCTGGACTTTTGGGGAACGTGATGACAGGCATGCTTGGTGTCGAGGTTCCAGCCGCCCACATCTGACCACAAGGGAGCATCGCCATACTGTGCACCAAGCGTATTGTAACCGCTTCACATCTGCTCCGGCTATCCAAGAACAAATAATGGAGTGCCTGGGTCACTCTGTACCACACTACCCCATTGATTAAACTAGCAGTGGCCGGACTTGGGAATTAGTCTCACGCGTAGACTGCCAAAAATATCACAACACAAACTGCTGCGTTTTTAGCGGCTGTCGTGAGCAGGTAGCGTAGACTGCTGATGAATGGTGTCGTACTGTGTTCAGTGAAGAAACTTAGTTTTGCACTACTCTGGATGACCAACTTCAGGGGTGAGGGTGCTGATGTATCGAGAGATGTCATGTTTTGTAGAAGCGCTGCGGTGTTACTGTAAGTACAATACCATGAGCTGACAAAAGTCGTGGGATAGAGTTAAGCACATCCCATGACTTTTGTCTCCTCAGGGCACATATACAGATGACGGTAGTGTCGCGCACACTTCATATATAATAGGGAGGTGCATTGGCAAAGCTGTCATTGGCACTTAGGTGATCAATGTGCTAAAGTTTCCGACGTGAGTATGGCCACACGACGGGAATTAGGAGACTTTGAACGTGACGTGTATCGGACATTTCTTTTCGGGAATCGTTATGGAATTCAATACTCCGAGAGCCACACTTGCAAGAGTGTGCCGAGAATACCAAATTTTAGGCATTCCATCTCGCTACGGACAACGGAGCAGCTGACGGCTTTCACGTAACGACCGAGAGCAGCGGCTTTTGCGTACAGTTGTCAGTGCTAACAGATTGGAAAACGTGCGTGAAATACTCGCGGAAACCAATGTGGGGCTTATGAAGAACATATCCGTTAGGTTAGTTCGGCAAAATCTAGCGTTAATTTGCTATGGCAGCAGATCACCTACGCGAGGACCCTTCCTAACAGTAACACATCCCCTGCAGTGCATTTCCTGGACTCTTGACCATATTGGTAGGACCCTAGACGATTGGGAAACCGAGACCTAGTCAGATTACTGCTAATTTCAGTTCGTAAAAGCGGATGGTAAGATTATAGTGTGGTGCAGAGCCCACGAAGGCATGGACCCAGGTTGTCAACAAGGCGCTGCGCGAACTGGTAGTGGTTCTGTAATGGTATGGGTTATGTTCACATGGTCCTCTGGTCCAAAATGGCTCTGAACACTATGGGAATTAACATCTGAGGTCATCAGTCCCCTAGTACTTAGAACTACTGAAACCTAACTAACCTAAGGACATCACACACATGCTAGAGGCAGGATTCGAACCTGTGGCGGTAACAGTAGCGTAGTTCCGGAGTGAAGCGCCTAGAACCACTAGGCCACAGCGGCTGGTGGTCCTGTGGTCCAACTGAGTCTACCATTGACTAGAAATGGTTATGTTCGGCTACTTGGAGACGATTTTCAGCCAACAAATGTGGAATTTTTATGGATGACAATGCGCCATGTCACCGAGCCACAACCCTGCGAGACTGATTTCAAGACCATTATGGGCAGTTCGTGTGAAAGGCCACTCATATCGCTCAGTATGAACACATCGAACACTTATGGGACATATAAGGAGGTCAGTTTGTGCGCAAATGGTATCTACGAGAGCTGCTGAGTTTGCTACACTCCTGGAAATTGAAATAAGAACACCGTGAATTCATTGTCCCAGGAAGGGGAAACTTTATTGACACATTCCTGGGGCCAGATACATCACATGATCACACTGACAGAACCACAGGCACATAGACACAGGCAACAGAGCATGCACAATGTCGGCACTAGTACAGTGTATATCCACCTTTCGCAGCAATGCAGGCTGCTATTCTCCCATGGAGACGATCGTAGAGATGCTGGTTGTAGTCCTGTGGAACGGCTTGCCATGCCATTTCCACCTGGCGCCTCAGCTGGACCAGCGTTCGTGCTGGACGTGCAGACCGCGTGAGACGACGCTTCATCCAGTCCCAAACATACTCAATGGGGGACAGATCCGGAGATCTTGCTGGCCAGGGTAGTTGACTTACACATTCTAGAGCACGTTGGGTGGCACGGGATACATGCGGACGTGCATTGTCCTGTTGGAACAGCAAGTTCCCTTGCCGGTCTAGGAATGGTAGAACGATGGGTTCGATGACGGTTTGGATGTACCGTGCACTATTCAGTGTCCCCTCGACGACCACCAGTGGTGTACGGCCAGTGTAGGAGATCGCTCCCCATACCATGATGCCGGGTGTTGGCCCTGTGTGCCTCGGTCGTATGCAGTCCTGATTGTGGCGCTCACCTGCACGGCGCCGAATACGCATACGACCATCATTGGCACCAAGGCAGAAGCGACTCTCATCGCTGAAGACGACACGACTCCATTCGTCCCTCCATTCACGCCTGTCGCGACACCACTGGAGGCGGGCTGCACGATGTTGGGGCGTGAGCGGAAGACGGCCTAACGGTGTGCGGGACCGTAGCCCAGCTTCATGGAGACGGTTGCGAATGGTCCTCGCCGATACCCCAGGAGCAACAGTGTCCCTAATTTGCTGGGAAGTGGCGGTGCGGTCCCCTACGGCACTGCGTAGGATCCTACGGTCTTGGCGTGCATCCGTGCGTCGCTGCGGTCCGGTCCCAGGTCGACGGGCATGTGCACCTTCCGCCGACCACTGGCGACAACATCGATGTACTGTGGAGACCTCACGCCCCACGTGTTGAGCAATTCGGCGGTACGTCCACCGGGCCTCCCGCATGCCCACTATACGCCCTCGCTCAAAGTCTGTCAACTGCACATACGGTTCACGTCCACGCTGTCGCGGCATGCTACCAGTGTTAAAGACTGCGATGGAGCTCCGTATGCCACGGCAAACTGGCTGACACTGACGGCGGCGGTGCACAATTGCTGCGCAGCTAGCGCCATTCGACGGCCAACACCGCGGTTCCTGGTGTGTCCGCTGTGCCGTGAGTGTGATCATTGCTTGTACAGCCCTCTCGCAGTGTCCGGAGCAAGTATGGTGGGTCTGACACACCGGTGTCAATGTGTTCTTTTTTCCATTTCCAGGAGTGTACATCCTCGTGTGTTACCCCTCATGCAACAGTATCTTAGTGGTATTTTTTGATAGGATAATACTCGTCCATACATGGCACATTTCTGTGTGACCTACCCGCGACCAACAAGATGCCCTGATCCGTCTCGTTAGCGCATGTATGGGACACTTGGGACGCAACTTCATCCAGTGCCAGTGCTCGTCATAGCAAGAACCATCTGCTACCATTATGAGCCATTTTGCTTGAGAAGAGGACAAAATTGCTTTATTACACCCTTCCGAACGAAATTGGTATATGCATCCAGGTCAGAGGGGATGCAACGCCTTATGTACTGATAAATGAGCTCGTGTTGCCGAGTTCTTTGTAAAATATTAATTCATAATTTGATTACTTTTCACTTATCATATGCTCGTGAAATTTCGTTTTTCCTCCCCTTCCGCGTGCTTAACTTTTTTTTGTCAGGCGTTATGTTAAGCAGATCACGAGGGGTTTCTACGTTTGACGCAATTCACTAATCAAAAGAGTTATACGTTCGTAGAGCTCTCTGGGCCTCAGATCAATACCAAAAGTCTGCAGTTGGTTTTGTTAACTATTATATACATGGTCAGCTTAAGTCTGGAAGTAAGAATCATTATCATTACTTCAGATAGATCGACACAAATCTTCGTATCTAAAAGAACCACCACCTGAGGTTGACTTCTTCTTCATACCACCTGCGGGGACTGTTCTGTATCTGCCATGGCACACTGAGTAGACACTGGACTTCTTCTCTCTCTTGGCAGCCATGTCCTTGAGAGGCTACATAATGCGCCCAACACTAAGGCTACCAACTACGAGTAATTCCATCCTGTATTAATGCCCGATCCCCGATCTTGCAGGGCGAGAGGCTTCCTCTGAAAACAGGGCAGCCAAATGCAGCTCTCAATATCTTGTTCAGCCATAGGTAGCGCCTGTAACTACTTTGTCAGACAAGCCGAGAAGACTTTCCGATTAGTCCCTGGGAGTATTTCGCTGCCTGCTACTCTCTGAAACGTCTTCCCGCCCGACGCCTCAAAGCAAGCAGCAGTCGGACCGAACGCACATGTGGAACGATAGGGGAACACATGAGACACATATGGAAATAAGTGAACAAGGATTACAAAAACGACTGATGTAGTTCAACAGAGGGAAAGTCATTGGACGTGACATACCAGTTCGATTGTACACAGGTTATGCGACAGAACTTGCCTCTCTTATATCAGCAGTGTTCCGTAGGAGTCAAGCGTTCATAAAGACTGGAAGAAAGCACAAATCATTCCTATATTCAAGAAGGGTTATCGAACAGACGCACAGAACAATAGGCCTGTATCTCTGATGGCGATCTGTTGTAGAATTTGGAACAAATTTTACGATCGCATATTATGAGGTTCCTTGAGACCGAAAATCTCTTCTCTTGGACCCAGCATGGGTTCCGGAAACAACTATAGTGTACAAACTAACTCGCTTTGCTTGTCCATGGGACACGAAAGCACTTCCTTGACTTCCAAAAGGGATTCGACGCAGTTCCGCACTGGCGCCTAATGAACAAGGTACGATCGCATGAAATATTAAACTGTGTGACTGGATTGAAGATTAACTAGCAAACAGAACACGGAGAGTAGTCTTCAGACGCAAAAGGAATTTTGGGCATGCCCCCAGGAAAGAGTTATAGGACCTGTTCTGTTCATCTTCAGGCGTTTATACATACATATAGTATCATATTGTAAGTGATCAACTGTCATATAAAAGCCTTTCACACTATTTTCGTAACACATAACTGATGCAAATATATCTGCATCCCATACAGGCTGTGATTTACATAGTCAACCACAAGGAAGAAAACCAGCAGAAGACATCACTGATTTCGATTTCTAGCCATACAGTGCCCCCCCCCCCCCCCCCGCCCCAAGTGCCACACTAGCCGCTAGAGTAACAAACAATGGGCAAGGAGTTCTAAATTAATCTAGTTTATGACTGTTTATTTGTAAGTAACATTTCTCTATATGTATGTATGTATAAACGCCTGAAGATTAACAAAACAAGTTCGAAACGCTTTTATGTTAGGTTAAGCATAAAATAAAAAGTGAGTGGTTGCAGAAACTTGAAATAAATAATTATCCCACACAGTCACGTTTCACAAACGTAGCCATTATGGCTGAAAATAAATAATTATAGGACCACTATTTTTCACAGTATATATAAATGACCTAGTATATGACGTCGGAAGTTCCCTGAGGCTTTTCGCTGATGATGCGATTGTGTACAAGAAGTTGCGACGCTAGAAAATTGTAACTAAATGCAGGAAGGGCTGCAAAGTATCAACGCTTGATGCAGGGAGTGGCAGTTAATCCTCAACATATATAAGTGTTGCGTATTAGGAATATATAGACAGAAAAGAGCTTTTATTGTATGGTTACAAACTTGTAGAACAACCACTGGAAGCAGTTATTCTCATGAAGTATCAAGGAGCGTGTGAACGGAGCGATCTGCAGTGGAACTACCTAATAAAATTAATCGCAGTCTGTTGTCTATCAACAACGGAAGTAGCTTACAAAACACACGTTCGGCAAGTACTTGAATATCCCCCGATAGTATGGAATCCGTACCATAAAGGAGCGGTAGAGGGAATAGAGAAGATCCAAAGAAGAGCAGCATTTTTCGTTGTAGGTTCATTTAACAGGCGCGACAGTGTCGTTTATATGACCAACTCCAGTGGCACACGCTGCAAGAGAGGTGTTCCGCATCACGGCGTGATTTATTGGTAGTAAAGTTCCGAAAGCGTGCGTTCTTAGAGCCTAGAAGAGTGAACAAATACGTTGCTTCCTCCTACGTATTTATCTTGGAAAAACCATGGAGATCAAATTAGAGAGATTCGTGCCCACTCGGAGACTTCCCAGTAATCGTTCCTCCTTCTAACCACAGAGGGCTAGAACAGAAAAATGCGAAACTGACACTAGTACAAAAGGTACCCTCCGCCACAGACCGTTCGGTGACGTGCGGGGTATAGTTGTATTCCAAGTAGTGGATTCCAAGTACGGCCGCTTGTAGTGACGCCCTTTGGTAACAGCCTCAAGTTTCCAGCGATAGGATTCCAACAAGTCTCACATCCGAACACAGTTTTTCGCATACCTCAACACAAGATATTAAAGATTAAACAACAGAATCATATATACTGGTTTAAACAAGTAACTTGATCCTGCTTGGAAGCCCGTACTGTGCAAACAAACGGTCTACTGGTCTACTGCTGCTCGAATAGCGGTGCGCGCCTTTTAAGGAAGAAGGAAACCTCGTCATCGTTAGCCACTGTAGATATCAACAACGCTTCTCCTCTCTCCAAGGCACTGCACTTTGAAGACGACATAGTGGCACTGCGTTTTCATAACTTTTAACCACGAAGTAATTAATATCACGGATCAGATATTCGCAGATATTCGGGCGGGTATTCACATCGGCACACGCTTATGCATCACATGATATGGCTATATCTGCAGCCGTGCAGACCCTATTGATGACTGTAGAATAATGTTTGGTTCTGTTGAGATTAGTGTGGAGAACTCCGATGTAATCTTTGTGTAACATCCAAATAAACTTACGAGAATGTACCAATGTAAAAATCTGTGAGAAACACATAGGTAAGAAGAGATTAATTCCATCGCGATGTTTGGTGCGTTTGTTTCACTGCACGCAGCTGCCACGAACCTCAATTACGGCGCGACACGTGATCAGATTTGCTGATGAATGTGGCGACAGCCATTAAACAGGCCTGACAGCCGGTGATGGAAAATCAATCAGCAGCAGCAGGCAGTCCGCCCGGTCTTGTAGGGAGGCCTTCTACAGGCAGGACCTCTGCTCTTTCAAACTCTGCTACCACACTGTAGCCCCTTGATGCTGAGGGTCGCGAATTCGTATCATACCAATGCTGTGCTAATAACAGGAATATTAACTGTTTTTGAATGCCAGTGCCGGTAGATGCTGATTCTTCAAAAGCTACAACCGCTTCTGGCAAGTGCTGGGTTCTCCTGATGTTTAATTTTCAACTCTGATCTAGCAACTCATTCAGTCATAAAGGGGTCAATATCATCCCGCCATCTAAATCAGTGTAGCTACAAATTATTGCATTAATTCTAATTTATGGGTTGGCGTATAAGTTCGTAGTATGTTGGTATCACTGTTACTGTAGGTTTATTTATCGATCGTAATTTTTTATTTGTAGTTCACTGTTGCTGTTTCAGTTTACATATGTCATTTTGTCATTTGGATATAGTGAGTGGAGCTCTGAACGCTAGAAAATAGAGTGCCAAGTGGACAAACCGGAACATTTCCCAAATATTCTTCTGTGTTGAGTTAAGTACCTGGGTGACAGCAGCGGAGGCAGCCAGAAACATTGGCGCCTATATGGGGGTAATGCTGTTGGACAGAGAAAAGGAAGAAAATGTTTTCTCGTTTTAAGGAGGGTCATTTTGACGTTAGTGACTTTCCACGTTCTGGTAGACTTCTGGGGATTAATGAAGTTCGTTTAAACGCTTCAATCCATAATGATCCACGTCGGTTTATAGAATTGGAAAAGGTAATAACTGTGCTCCTTCCACCATAGTGCTACGTTTAAATGCGATGAGGAAGGTGCAATAATAGGATGAACTGGGTACCGCATGCTCTAAGCTAAAATTTCAAAGATCAGCGGGAGGACGTATGTGGATCTCACCAACTGGCTCGTGAACAACGCCGTTCGTTCCTTTCTCATATAGTTACTGGTGACTATAAATGGTGTCTTTATGCAACCATCTGAAAACATAAGGAATGGTTGACCGCAAACAAAGTAGCAACTCCCAATACAAACACCTGTTTCATCCACAGAATATATTGTTATGCATCTGGCGAAACAGCGATGATGTGGTGTACCATACCTGCTCACATTTATTTTCGACAACTGAGACGTCTTGCGGATGTAATCCGAGAACAACGACCAGAAAGAGTCGGGTTGGGAAGTCATTACGTACCCACCTTATTCACCTAATCTTGTGCCCTCAGATTTTCACTGCTCCCGCTCTCTATCGAACTGCCTTCAAGAAACTTTCTTTCCTGATGAAAATGCTCTCCGAACATAGCCAGACGAATTCTTGACCTCAAAAGGACGTCATTTCTACAGTCACGGAATAGAAAAGTTATTCCAACGTTGGCAGATTGTTGTGAATAGCGAAGAAGGATATACTCTTATTATTGATGTGTGACGTCTCTGTTATGTGTAGCTGTTGTGTTTATTAAACTTACGGAGAAACGTTACGAACTTACGCATCAGTCCAAATAGAAATCTGCACATGCTTCTCGCTTTGCATACGGCATCTTTATGTACGTAGCAGCATTGTAGTGACGAAGCACTCGACTTTCGTGTCATTTCAGGAGTTATTCATAATATTACTATTAACTGAAGATAACGTACGTGACAGATCTATACTGACACCTATGCTCCGCAAGCAACCTTACATTGTGTGGCCGAGGGTACTTCGCAATCCACTGTCATTGCCCGTTTTCCTTTCCCTATTCCACTGCAGTGTGCAATAACCTCGGTTGTTCATTAGCAGTACCAGCTCGAACCTCCGTAACTTAATCTTCATATTCTTTTTCTGAATTATATGGAGGACTAGCAATATGGTCATTGACTCTTCTAGGAACGTTTGCTCTAGGAATTATAACAGTGAAACCACTACGAGATGCAGAGCTGCTTATTTGTAACGTCTGCCACTACACTTGGATGAGAGTGATACTTTCGTGGTTACTAAATGAACCTGTGACGGAATGAGAAGCTAGGCCTTGAATCTTATCTACATTACTGTTGTGGCGCCCAGATTAAGATGAAATATTCACGTATCAGTCGAATGAAGGATTATGTAATTTACTTTCAGCGTAGGGGAACTACATAATAAGTACACTAGTGTCCAAAATTCAAGCAACAAACGGAAACATACTTTATGGTCTCTAAAGTCAACTTGCAATGTTAGGGAATATTTTGTTAGTGGTGCTGACGTAAGGTGTTGTGTTAGTGTCGCTGTGTACTGTTATTCAGAACTGCCCTGTGTACGGATGGTTGCTTCTGAGGTCTGCTTGGAAACGCACAGAAAATGGATGTATGTACAGTACAATGGGACGCCAGCTCAATTCAGCATTGCTGCGAGTAGGCATCTGAGAGTCACCTCCGGGAATCGATGGATCGGTAGAGGTAGCCACCACGTCACCTGACCTCATTTATCTGGATTTCTTCCTCTGGGGGCATATGAAGCAGCAGCTGTACGAAACAGTTGTGGAAACAGAAGAAGACCTCGCTAGAATTGCCATCGCTTTTGGTAACTTTGCGGACATTGGAGGAATCTTCAGGCACGACAATCAATGGTCCAACTCCATGCAAACAAGCCAATGATCGCTCATTCGAGCAATTCCTGCAAATGCCATTACTATAATAAGAACACAAAACTATCCCCTGTTCATATCATCCCTAGCATCAGAAGTTTCCGTCATTTCCATATACAGGGTGATTAGAATTAAAGTCACACTTTCAAACAGCTGTAAAAATAACACCACAGGTCAAAATGACATCAAACTGCAACGGAATATTATCGGCGTAGGGGGAAAACGTTTGGCAGAAGGAAAATAAATAATTACAATATATAGCACTAGGTGGTGCTATAGGCATCATAATTTAATAAAAGTCGACTGCAAATGACAATGAAACATAAAATAATGCCTAAGGTGTACTACTCAGTGCTCATGGGTGTACAGGTGTGATAGTGTTAGTTACGTAAGCCCATCCACCACTCACATCGGATGGGAAAAACTGTTTTTTATCGACCTGAGGCCAAAAACCGCATGAAAAGTATGACTTGTGTCTATTTATAACTGTCCTGAGGCCAAAAACTGCATAAAAAGCATCAATCACATCGGCTGTTAACTGCACTGATGCCAAAAACAGTATAAAAAGCTTCAGTCAAAATCAGATCAGATTATTTATTTCCGTATGACTGGCGTAAAACATTTTCAGTATGCTGTTCGCCGTTTTCTACAACAAGTTGAAATTGAGAAAAAGGATGTTCCATAACTGATCGAAGTGTTTCCGGGGACACGTTCAGAATGTGTTGCGCAATGCGTGCCTTCAATGCTGCTAAGTTTGCAATTGGAACACTGAACGAAACACCTTTCAGACAGCCCCACAGCCTGAAGTCACACGGATTAAGATCAAGTGATGTGGACGGCCAGGCTGTAGGGAAATGGCTGCTGATAATTCTAACATGTCCGAAATGGCGCTTCAGCAGCTGCTTAACTGGATTTGCAATGTGCGGAGGTGCGCCATCTTAACTAAAAGTGATCCCATCCACGCATCCATGCTGTTGGAGAGCTGGAATGGTGTGCATGTGCAAAAGACACTCATAGCGCTTACCAGTGACGGTACAGGTAACAGGACCGGAAGTACGTGTCTCTTCGAAAAATTATGGCCCTATGGATAATGATGCCGTACGCCCGCATCACACAGTGACATTTTCAGGATGAAGTGGTCCTGGCTGATTTGTGTGTGGATTCTCCGTTCTCAAATCCGACACGGAGGTGGGCTTCGTCTGTCCACAAAATTTTCCACTACCCAACATTGTCCACTTCCATGCGAGCAAGATATTCTAAATGATAGATCTCTGTTGCTGGCCGGTCAACAGGAAGCAACAAGGGCACATGTCTAATTTTGAATGGATAGCAAAGAAGGATGTTTCATAGGATATTACGCACCATGCTCACGGATATGTCCAATGTTCAGGCAATTCTCCGTGCACTACATGTCTGCACACCACCACTCGTCTCCTTCTGCACTGCAATGGTCACTGCTTCCACTGACGTCGAATCAATTCGTTTCTTCCCTCTACCAGGCTGAACACCAAAAGAACCCGTCTTTTCCAACTTCCGAATCATTTTCTCCGGACTCACGGCAGTTATCGGACCAACGCCGTTTTTCAAACCCTTCAGTGTCCGGAACTTCTGCAGAGCGACGTGTCACAGTCATTCTTGTAATACACCTTTACAAGCAGAGCATGATTCTGTATTGAGGCAGTAATGGCGAACGTCGCAGACGCGAAAGAAGGAAAATCTGTGTATCCGGCGTGTTTATACAAACTTCAGTGTGTCCTGTATATGGCAGGTGTTTTCATTTACGTATTCTGACATATACAGTGCCATCTATTGATCAATTTTTTAACTATTTTTTTTCTTCTGCTATACTTTTCCCCCTTCTCCGATAACATTCTGTTGCAGTTTGACGTCATTATGACCAGTGGTATCATTTCTACAGCGTTTTGAAAGTTTTATTATAATCACCCTGTGTATCATAATTGAATATATTTGTCTTGATGTTCTCTACCTGCCCTATTAATTTCAAAGAATAATTTTGGAACACCGTGTGTAATAGCACCAGCCAATAACAGTGTCACGTATCTTCCGAAATTATCTGCTATGTCGTTTATTAACTTGTCAAACTAATTCTGCTTAATACGCTACTACAGTGATTGTGCTATTGCAAATTACGATGCAGAGTTCCTTCGAACATGCATGCATGTCCGAAGAAACAGGCATTGCGCCGACTACAGTCTTTATGAAATACAAGAAACGCATTCGCTGATGCGAATAACGACAACCATCAGCTGCATAAAGGAATGACGACAGTGAAAATTTCTACCCGACTGGGTCTCGAATACGAATTTCCCGCTTATTCCGAGCGGTCTCATTCCTCTGTATGGGAATATATACTCGTGCTCATAAATTAAGGATAATTGCAGAATGTGGTGCCACCCAACATGGCACTATACAAAACTGGTGCTAATAGCATAGGCACATAGTGAACACACACGACAAGGATCAGTAAGTCCACGGTATTGGTGATAAGTTGAGAAAACTGTCCCGAAACACGTGTGATACAAAACGCCAATGTTCATGTAGTCTGATATCAATATGGGATATGATCACCATGCACACGTTAACAGTCCGCACAACGGGTTGGCATACTCTGGATCAGGTGGTTGAGCAGCTGCTGGGATATACACTCCTGGAAATGGAAAAAAGAACACATTGACACCGGTGTGTCAGACCCACCATACTTGCTCCGGACACTGCGAGAGGGCTGTACAAGCAATGATCACACGCACGGCACAGCGGACACACCAGGAACCGCGGTGTTGGCCGTCGAATGGCGCTAGCTGCGCAGCATTTGTGCACCGCCGCCGTCAGTGTCAGCCAGTTTGCCGTGGCATACGGAGCTCCATCGCAGTCTTTAACACTGGTAGCATGCCGCGACAGCGTGGACGTGAACCGTATGTGCAGTTGACGGACTTCCAGCGAGGGCGTATAGTGGGCATGCGGGAGGCCGGGTGGACGTACCGCCGAATTGCTCAACACGTGGGGCGTGAGGTCTCCACAGTACATCGATGTTGTCGCCAGTGGTCGGCGGAAGGTGCACGTGCCCGTCGACCTGGGACCGGACCGCAGCGACGCACGGATGCACGCCAAGACCGTAGGATCCTACGCAGTGCCGTAGGGGACCGCAACGCCACTTCCCAGCAAATTAGGGACACTGTTGCTCCTGGGGTATCGGCGAGGACCATTCGCAACCGTCTCCATGAAGCTGGGCTACGGTCCCGCACACCGTTAGGCCGTCTTCCGCTCACGCCCCAACATCGTGCAGCCCGCCTCCAGTGGTGTCGCGACAGGCGTGAATGGAGGGACGAATGGAGTCGTGTCGTCTTCAGCGATGAGAGTCGCTTCTGCCTTGGTGCCAATGATGGTCGTATGCGTGTTTGGCGCCGTGCAGGTGAGCGCCACAATCAGGACTGCATCGACCGAGGCACACAGGGCCAACACCCGGCATCATGGTGTGGGGAGCGATCTCCTACACTGGCCGTACACCACTGGTGATCGTCGAGGGGACACTGAATAGTGCACGGTACATCCAAACCGTCATCGAACCCATCGTTCTACCATTCCTAGACCGGCAAGGGAACTTGCTGTTCCAACAGGACAATGCACGTCCGCATGTATCCCGTGCCACTCAACGTGCTCTAGAAGGTGTAAGTCAACTACCCTGGCCAGCAAGATCTCCGGATCTGTCCCCCATTGAGCATGTTTGGGACTAGATGAAGCGTCGTCTCACGCGGTCTGCACGTCCAGCACGAACGCTGGTCCAACTGAGGCGCCAGGTGGAAATGGCATGGCAAGCCGTTCCACAGGACTACATCCAGCATCTCTACGATCGTCTCCATGGGAGAATAGCAGCCTGCATTGCTGCGAAAGGTGGATGTACACTGTACTAGTGCCGACATTGTGCATGCTCTGTTGCCTGTGTCTATGTGCCTGTGGTTCTGTCAGTGTGAGCATGTGATGTATCTGACCCCAGGAATGTGTCAATAAAGTTTCCCCTTCCTGGGACAATGAATTCACGGTGTTCTTATTTCAATTTCCATGAGTGTAGTTTCCCATTCTTGTACCAGTGCCTTTCAGAGCCCCTGAAGTGTCCTAGGGGTTTGAAGAAGTGCAGCGATACGTCGACCGAGAGCATCCCTGATGTGTTCGACGGGGTTTACGTCTGGAGAACAGGCAGGACACTCTATTCTCCTGATATCGTCTGTTCCAAGGTACTCCTTCACGATGGCAGCTCGGTGGGGCCGTGCGTTATCATCCATCTGGAGGAACGTGAGACCCACTGCACCCCTGAAAAGCAGGACAAACTGGTGCAAAATGACGTCCCGATACACGAGACCTGTTGCAGTTCCTCTGTCAAATACATGCAGGGGCGTACGTGGACCAATCATAATCCCACCCCACACCATCAAACCACCCTTCCAAGGACATTAAGGGGTTGATTCTGGTTCCTGGTTCACGCCAGATGCAAACCAGGTGAGAATCACTGTTCAGACTATACCTCGACTGGTCCGTCAACATAATCCAAGGACCGTGTACTGTGTTCTTGACACCAGGCTTTACGGGATCTCCTGTGACCAGGGTCAGTGGAATGCACCTTGTAGATCTCTGGACGAATAAACCGTGTCTGTTCAGTCGTCTGTAGACTGTGTGTCTGGAGACAACTGTTCCAGTGCTGCGGTAAGGTCCCGAGCAACGCTACCTGCAGTACTCCGTGGCCGTCTGCGATCACTGGTGGTGTGATATCGGTCTTCTTGTGGTGTACACTGTGGACGACCCGTACTGTAGCGCATGGACACGTTTCCTGTCTGCTGGAATCGTTGCCATTATCTTGAGATCACACTTTGTGGCACACGGAGGACCCGTGCTACGACCTGCTGTGTTTGACCAGCCTCCAATCGCCCTAGCATTCTACCCCTCATAACGTCATCAATATGTGTTCTTTGAGCCATTTTCAACACACAGTCACCATTATCAAATCTGAAAACGTCTGTACACTTACTCGCTGCACCGTACTCTGACATGCACCACTCCACATGCGTATGTGGACTGCTGCCAGCTCTACTGTGCGACGGCCGCAGGTCAAATGCACCGCATGGCCATACCCCGAGCTGATTCAAACCCTCAAACCACCCACCAGAACGTTGTTTCACCATGTATCAGCCTTATCGTTAATTTATGAGCATGAGTGTAGATAATGGACATACGAGCACAGGTTGTAGACAGGTGGTTAACGACGTATGAAAGTTTGGATGTGATTGTGAGTGTTACTAGGATAGCCTAACGGTAGGACGTCCACTAGCGATAAGCCGGAAATCAAAACTCGAGTCCCGGTCCGGCATAAATTTTCATTATAGTCACTCAGTTGATGGTTATCGACATTCGCAACTGCGAATACATTTCTTGTAGTTCTGTTTAAGTACTGTATACAACGGAAACAGTATAAATTAACGGTGCTCCGAGGCTTTCCATTCATTTCTTAAAATAATATTGCACCTATTTGCTACGCAAACTGGGACAGTGTTAGCAGCTAAGTGTGGTATAACGATAGCTCACAGTATCAAGAATAGAAGCTGTGCAGTGTGCCAGGACCACCAGGAGGGTGCAGAACGTTTGAGCAGCGGCCGGTGGTAGGCCTCAGGACGCCCCCTACCCCTGCAGCCATGAGGGGCTGATTTATTGCTGCCGAGGGCAATGCATCCACAACGATATCCATTCCGGCCGCTATACCAAGTAATTGCATTTCCATATGCATGCAATCTAATCTACAGTAAAAACTATTTAGGCCCTGTAACGGACTTTAATTCTTGCAGCTGTAGGAAGTTAATTTCTCCGGTTATAGGTTCATATCAAATTGTTTGTTATTGGCGCAAATTCAACTAAGGGAAAAAAAGAGGAAACGCGAACCGCATAAAGTGGTACTCCCCATATTTATGACATTTCGATTCTGAACTTTGAGCTCCATTCAGGGCAACTCTCGATTTAAAACGTACTTTTTACTCGGATCGTTTAGCGGGCAGTGCTGTCTATTGTTGTGTTTAGCATCGTTACATTAGGAAAACAGTTCTGCTACACATAGCAAGGTCGCAATGTTTATTGTCGGATCAAAAGTACATGTAATCTAATCTAACCTAATCTTACCGGAATTTAATATTGTATCGACATCCAAATATTGATGTCGGAAGACATTTCCGGAATTCTCGGATTAATTCCTTTTAAAGTACGTCAACAGTGAGATAATATTCTCTTTCCAGAATACCGGCCAATATTAGTGAAAACCATCTTTATTGATTAATACGTGTTGTGTACATAGTTCCGCGTAGTCAGCGCGTACTCAGCTTTCCCACTAGAGCGCGCCCCGCTAAGCACAACAGCGCAGGCGCAGCGCTCGTCCGTCTCCGCACTACGAGATGGCGCTGCCATAAAGACGGTTCAAATTCTGCTTCCGCCGATCCGCGTATTAATATGTAACGCAGCCAATGAGATTGCTGCTAACGTAGAACCTTTTCTCCTCGCGGATCACACTCGCACAGTGATACATGAACGCGCGAGGTATTATGACGACTGTACAGACCTCCGATTACTCAGTCTGCTTTGGTCTGCACCAGTCTGTACCAGTCTATAGTCAAGTTTCAGTCTGCGTCTAATAAAATTATCATATTCCTGTAAATAGCCATGAAGATAAATGAATAGACACTTTGTCAAGTATCAGAGATATGTGAGAATAAGATTAACGTACCAAGACCAAAGGAACTACAGATTGTCAATTGTAAACAGCATCCAGAATCAAGTTACGTAATATCTATGATTTTTATTATTTTAATAAATGTGTGTGAAAATTAATCAAGTTCTGTTTAAAGTTGGTCACCGTCAATCTGCTACTCTAAGCGTGCAAGTGGCATTTCCATCGTCTGACCTAACGGCAGAAGATAAACACGCCACGATAAGACCACGAGACATATTGCTGACACTCGCCAACTTCGTTAGAGCGACAAGTCAAATAATCTGATGGTGTGTGTACCGAAGGTCTTACAGAACGCACACCACAATACGTAACGTGGTGTTTTATACTTTGGGTGCTTTTACTCTCCGCAACTTTATAGGAGGTTGTTCAAATGTAAGGAGAAAGATTATTGTACCGCCAACGAGTCGTGGAGCAAATTCACTCCAGAATGTAGATAACGTCGGTTTCTCACTGTCAGATTCTTTTCGTTTCTGGGCTTATTATGTCCTTTGGTTACTCTAGTTAACTAAATCATATGTTCTTAATCTCCTCTTGCTAACCTGCCTTCCATAAATGCTGTAACTAACTTACTTCACGATATTCATGATTGGTTACCTTCTGCTGTCTAGAAATAGTATAAGTTATCTGATTGAATTTTTATCCGTAGCGTTGGTTGAGTTTTTAATGTTAAATGCTAATTTTTTGATTTCCTGTTTTCAATGGTGCGTATACCAGAACTTACAGATGACAGCTTGCGTAATGCTAATTGTTGGTGACAAAATTCAGCTGCGAGAATGATAGAGAAATTTAATTGTGAAAAATATAAGAAAATCGTGCCGTGTCTGAAACTTCTTATCAGGAAATCTGACTATAAACTTTGATGAAAAACTGATTACTTTGAAACGGAAGTATCTATAGCGCGTCTCGATGAAAGAGCTACAAAATCGAACTACCGAGATACGTAAAGGTGCAATACGTTCTCTAAAAATGTTTCTGTCATTATTGGTTCATAAGTTTTGATAATAGTTTTAAGTAAATAGAAAATTAATTGACTCTTGGGATGCGGACAACAAGTCTTGGTTAAATGAACTCATAGCAATCTCGTACCATTTGACTTAATAACATTTAATCAAACTTCAGTAGCAGTTAAGGTTCCTTTGAAATGTTGTACCTATAATCCAAGGACTACAAAAATTAAAAATTGAACTTCGCAGGTATAATCTTTCCTTAAACAGGTTTATTGCTTTGGTGGGCCTGTTTCATATCGGTCATCGAACCTCCTTTTCCGGTCATTGTTCACCGGCGGACTATTGCCGTTCCGGTCTCTACCTCTATTCCTGTTTTGTACATAATCTTGTCTCCTATTGTTACCTCCGCCGTTTCCATTATTTGGTGGAGGCGTGTTATTTCGACCATTTCTGTAACCGTTTCCGTTACTTCTAGCTTGTTCAGAGGCTGCCTTAACATCCTCCTGAATCAGGTCAATTGAGTCCAGAACAGACGAGAAATGTTCCATGTCGTTCTCCGGCACGTGTATAAGTTTTTCCATTACTTTATTGGCAAGTGTAATTTCAAAAGTCTGATCAAATCCCGGGATGAAATCTGCTCGTCCCAGTAACGGGTCTTACTAATGTATTTCTCAAAATATTTTCGCAAATTGCCCAATCGTGGAGAATACGGCTCTGGATTATATACCTCTTTCCGTAATCTATCCTGAATACATGTCGACCAATATTTGGCCAAGAATGCCATTTCAAATTGCTCATATGTGTCGCAACTGTCAGCTGCTACGGTTGCCCATAATGCAGCATCTCCTTGTATATAAGACTTAACGTACTGTATTTTCTGTGTATGACTCCAAACACCAGGCAAAATGTTTCTAAATCCCTTGATAAATACTACAGGGTGAACAGATTTCTTCTCCGTTGTAAAGATCTGAAACTGTCAGTTTTTAATCAGGCTTTCTTCAATCACTATTTTGGAGTGACATTTGTTTGTTTCGCTAACATTGGTTGCCTGTTCTGTCTCGCAGTCCCTATCATTGTTGGACCTGGCTGGTGTCACACACGCCTGTGCGTCGCCGTGCAACAAGCTGTTTTCCAGCTCCGCAAGACGACTGTTGACATTCCGCTGCGCACCGCCCTTCTTAGGTCCTACACTTCCGCACTAGAGCCCAAGTCTTTGGCCTCAATCGCGGCGTGCACCTTCTCGTCTATTTTTTGATTAAGGTCGGTGTCTTTTGCCTCTAACCAGTTCGTAAATTCGTTTTCAATTTTGTTCGCCTGTTCGGACATTTTCTGCTCTATTGCTTGACTTGTGTCAATTTCTAATTTTTCCATCCTGTTAGCCAGTACACTGATTTGATCTACGATACTGGCGTTAGCCACCTGGATATTATCTACTCTCTCGCTCAGTTCTTGCACCACTTTGGGTATGGTTTCATAGTTTTGTCTTAAACTAACAATCTCACATTGCATAGCTTCCAAAGATTGCATTAACTGCAAGTATCTCTCATGCTGGCATCGATCACGCTCTGCTTGTTTAGCATCACGTTCCGTTTCTCGTTCTGCATGCATAGCATCACGTTCTCTATCGAGTTCTGCTTGCATAGCATCACGTTCCTTTTCGTGTTGTGCTTGCTTACGTGCAAATTCAGCTACCAATCTCTGGTCACGCTCTGCTTGTTCATGCACAAACGTAGCTTGGAAATTGAGCATGCGCTCGAACATAACTCTTAATGATTACACTTCTGACACCTCACCACTCTCTGGTCCGTGTCTAGAGCGTGTGAGTGGCACAGTATTTCTACTTTCAACTGAATCACTGGCTGGCAGTGGCAACATTTCTTGCCCTTCTGCCCCCAGATTCTCACATTGTACTTCCTGAACTACGCCACTAACATTACTTTGTGCCCCACTTTCTAACTCGGTATCGCTGCTTGCTAACTGTTGTTCATTATCCATGTTTATATTTTTCTGACTTCGCAATCTAACCATAGTCAACAAGAGAAACAAAATCTGAACTAGATAACCTAACACTCAGGTTTCACTGACATAATCACAGAAGAGATGGTCATTTGTTGAAACACTACGATGACTCACTACTCAGATGTCCTGTTTTTTTTTTTTTAAAAAAAAAGAAAAACACTAACAACAAGCACACCACTAATGATCCGAGAACACCGCACTGAGGCTACTTTACTACCCACAGGACAACTACACTGTAGCTTTACATTTTGGTGATCTATCTTGGGTGCAGCTGCCCCCTGGTATTGTGGTAGGTAATTAATTTTTTAATATAACGAGCTCTCTTCTTCAGCTTGCCTCTGGGTATATAGTGTTCTCATGCAAAAAATCATATACAGGTATTACCACACAATATTGGTTAGGCAATACATGCAATACATTAAAAAATTATTAATTGTTCTCCAACAAAGTTCGACTACAATAATTCCCAAATTATCTCTTGGGTATTTTGTGACCACTGCTTATTCGGGCCCCACGTTGGGCGCCAGTTTAATGAAAAAAAAAAAATATATATATATATAAAAATATTTATTATGTAAAATGAATGGATGGATGAAAATGTGGAAGAAATGGCTTTAAATATTTCTGTTATTCACTCTTTCAGTACGAACTTTGTTGTAGAACCCTTTTTGACGTGTGGTAATAAAAATTCATTTAGACAGAATTAAGCACATTTAAAATTACGTGAACTTTAGCAACCCTTTCATGCTGATAAATTCAAACTAACTGTTTAATAACATTTATGACTTTGAAAATTATTTAAATTAAATTTTTTACGTATTTCGGCGTTGGCACACATTTTCTAAATGCAGTGGGTTTTTAAATATTTACTGAATTCTTTCCCGGCGTTAGCTATGGAACACAGGACTGTCTCTGTTAGCATAAAATGGTTAAATATTGCCAAGCAGACCTGAACGTTTAATCATCATTGACAAAACACACTTCACTATACGTTTAAGTTTTTTGCTTTAGAAATTGAAAGAACCAACAGATTAATAACTTCCACGTTAATTATCCGCCTGTCCGCAGCTCGTGGTCGTGCGGTAGCGTTCTCGTTTCCCACGCCCGGGTTCCCGGGTTCGATTCCCGGCGGGGTCAGGCATTTTCTCTGCCTCGTGATGACTGGGTGTTGTGTGCTGTCCTTAGGTTAGTTAGGTTTAAGTAGTTCTAATTTCTAGGGGACTGATGACCATAGATGTGAAGTCCCATAGTGCTCAGAGCCATTTGAAATATCCGCCTATGAATGCACAAATGTAAAACCAGTAATAAATTCCAGTCAGCCTCAGGATCGCTGTAAAAGAAAAATATTTCGTAATTCACTGCCAATTTTACCTGCTCCCGATTTACGGGTTTGGTTAATTTTATAGCGGAACAATTTTTTAAATGTGCCGCCGCTGCAAATCGTTCGGTCGCGGCACATCCCAGCAACACCAACGATAATCGCTAAAAGTGCTGAAAATTCTTTAAAGAATTATTATAGATGACATGGGCCAGCTAATTTGCATTACTAATACACAATTTTGATAAATTATAATGTATTTAGACCACAACAATAATTAAAATTACACACCATTATAATTTCTCCTCTAATGGCGGCTAAAGACAGATACAGACAAAAGAAGTCTACTCATGCATATAATGCTACGTCACAGATTCCTCTCTCTCTCAGCTCTCGAGAAAGACTACAAAGAATGCACATTATGTAGTGCAAATTATACTATTGCTGATTATTAATATCTCTTTGTAATCTTACAACATTATTTTCCTCTGTGGCTGTATTTTACACTTTTCATCGAAGATATTATTAACATATTTCGTAATTATGAGTATAGAAATATTACAATCATAAATACATCGAGAATATTATTACAGAAAATATTACAAGAATAACCAATGTCCTTTATACAACATTAAATAATATTTTTTGTTAAACAATTACAGTACATACGAATTGCTTCATAGCGGCGTACATAGTACAATTAAACGTCATTTCAGTTTATTAACAGTGTGTGTGCTGCCAGGGAACGTTACACTTGGTCGGAGATTTTTTCTGCTCAGTGACTGGGTGTTGTGTCGCTCAGGAACTCGGAAGTGGCGTCAAATCGAAAGACTTGCACTCGGCGAACGGTCTACTCGGCGGGAGGCCCTAGTCACACGAGATTTAAGGAGGAAGTGCTTTTTCATAACATGCTGACTTTTCTTCAGTTCCTTACGTAATAAAGGTAATAAATCACTGTTTCAGTATTCTCTTACAATTACGTCTGCACAGCCTGTTAGGGAAGTGGGACTGTTTAAACTTCACTGAGTCTTGGCAAAACGCAACAAATTTGTATATAGTAACAAGAGAAATGTGTAGATTTAACCCAAAATTCCTGACTCTTGAGTCTTCTCTGAAAGTTACAAATGATTAACAAGCCAGCATTTTCGGCGGAATTCTTTTTAGATACTAACGAAACAAGAGGTCAAAGATCTCTCTCAAAGGTCACAATGCAAGTGTAGGCATGGAGGGATCCCGTTAAATATTTACCAAAAATGTGAGTGTAGGCTTCAGTAACGACACTTCTCCTCCAGCACTCGGCAGTTCCCCTACAGCGCTCTGAACGACCCCCCACCACTGCCACTCTCCCCACACTTCCACAGCCGACTGCGCATCTAACGGCCATGTATTTTGCGCGCACTATAAATGTGGCACGCATCTTCACAGAGCTAAGATCAGCTCTAACTAATCTTAGTGCAGCGTAGGCTCTCTGCTGAGGCTGCATGAGCGTGTCTAAGCAAATCAGACCTTACAGTCGCGATTCCAGACATCCAAAACAAGAAAAATTGCTACAAAAATTTACACACACCCCTTTCAATAGGACGTTTATGACTGCGACACTGACAATTCTCCTTATGGGAAGTGTCGAAGTCATTGTAAATAAATCGCCACGAACGAATGCAAGGTATAAACGCTGGTATTGACTTCATCACCTGTAATAACTACAAGTTGCAGGGATGAACAGACGAATATCTGGAATAGCGTAATACTATCACGATCGATCTCTGTACATCCCAAGCATGAATCAGGCAGAAGTTCTCTTAGCAAATGTCATATTCTGGTAGGACCACGGTAACCAGAACAATCGGTAGGTGACACTCGCAGATGTCCGCCTCAGTAGATGGGTGGTCAGGGTGGGTGTCTGCCATATGGACTCAGATTCGATTCTGCCAGGGAGTTTTCTTTGGTGTGAGGACTAGAATGGGGTGTACTCAGCTTCTTACTGACGTCATGTCCCTCCATATCGCATCCAATCACGCCATCGACAGAGGCTCACCCGAGAATGCGACAGTGGATGGTATCTACGTTTACGTATCTAGTGCAGATATGATGTCACTGGTGACGTCACAGCTGACTCTCTCGGGGCCAACGAGTTATGTGGGCTCTTGGCACACATCACAGCATCTGCCACTACACACGGGCTCCAGCGACCGTCTTCGGCGGGGTGCAAGTATCGAGATGAGTTTAATAATAATTATTCTTAACTGAGCGATTAAATGCCTGCACCTTTCATTGACATATTGTTTTTCCATGGGCCTCGGACTAAGCAGAGCGTTTTGTGACACAAATGGAGATTTTTCATGTCGTATTCCGACTATTGCTAACTTACTTATTACTTAAATAAATGTATAGTTTTCCATTAATTATAACATAAGGCCTTATGGTATATATAACTGAAAGACGCAGTCCTTGCATTATCTTAAAGATGAGCAATTAAAACACCCTTTTTCCATAACCCCTTGCTGTTGGGAGTAAGGAAAAAAATAACACTGAACTACTTTCTGAAATCACTTAGTGTTAATAACTCAGCGTTACGCTGACACGAAATATCCGCTTTACCTTTACTTGTTCGACTGAGTTCTTTTACGTCCTCTTTCCCAGATTCCTAAACGTTGGGACAAATTCTATCCATCGGATTTCCAGCAATATTTGTTTCCATAGTTAATTCTTTATCTGCTAGCAATTTCTTCATCAGTTGCTGGTAAATTTACTGGTAAAAATCTCTTCTACTTCTTCCTAATAACTTCGTTTCTCTGCCCCAAATTTTATCTGATGATTGGGCTCTTAACTACCGATAGATCAAGTCTGGAGGAAGGGAGATACAGAGCTGGATCAGCACCGGGCTTCCACTTGCATTTGGACGAAGATTTGAGAGATTATTTTTCAAATCCCTTTCACGATGCGAAACAGGAAAATGTATTGAGCCCTCATAACCATTAGCATCTGAAAACAAACGTTTGCAAGCACTTATGAACTGTTTTGTCTGATTTTTTTTTAATAAAGATGTGAAACATGTATGAAGTTTATTCGGGGTTGGGAATATGAACGAGCACCAGCTGTTTAAGAGAATGACGACAGTGAAATTTTGTACCAGACCGGGACCCGAACCTGGATATCCCGCTTATCGCGAGCGGTCGCCAAGCGGATCCTCTTAATCTCTATGACTTTCAATAACCGCTCGCATAAAGTGGACAATCCGGGATAGAGTTCGGATCCGGCACGAATTTTCGTTGTCACCATCCTGTCGTACAGCTGATGCTGTTCTTATTTGCCGCTGCCAACACATTTCATGTATTTCATAATGTCTATACCCGCTGCACTGCTGCGTTCTTCTTACCACAGACGCAGCTATACCGTGTTCGTCGTTACATGAACCATAGTTCCTAGCTTTTTTCGTTTCCAGCAGTGGTTATCAAAATTCGGGATGCTACAGTTAACCCTTATTTTGCACCGCAAACAATTGGAAACATAGCCGCAGAACCACTCAATACACTGACAGCTGTAATGTGACTCTGCATTTAATCGTCAGTCATGGATGATGCTCTTATATAAATATCTCAACGCTGGAAAACTGCAGCGGAACAAAGGAAGATATGTGGAATAGAAACGATTGATGCAGAGACTGGCGGTCGATTCAAATGCGCATAAATGAGCAGAGGCCCACTACCGTGACATTACACGACTGCAAAAGAATCACTGCAAATATTCACCGTCTTCAAACAACCCTGTCTTCACTCAAAAATGCAAAGATAGCACAATAGTTTATGAAAGTGTTGGGCAACTGAGCGGTGGCAGTGTTTGATGTGACGTCAGTGTTGCAGCTTGCTACTGTGCAGACACCCCAAGCCCCTACCGTGTATTCTAGGAATTGTGAGTAGGACCATCCGTATGAAATAGAAGTAAATGTCATCCTTTGGCTCCTGGCCATTAAAAAATTGCAACACCATGACGGTACGTAAAAAAAAAAAAAAAAAAAAAAAAACTTCGTGATGGTATCAAGCGTGCTACATACTTGAATACGAAAATGATTAACATTTCAACGCGACCCCACGGTGTGTATAGAAGTAGTGCCAGTCATACACCGCACGAGAAAAAGACATTACGCGGTGCGTTTCTCATTCAGAAATCAATTTTAATATTGATTGTTTGTGAGAAGGTCACTTGTACCTCGTGTAAGGACGAGAAATGTATACCTGAGCGAGTCGGTAATCTACAGCGGAAGGATCGCGGTTTATTATTCCAAGGTACAGCTGCTCACGTTGATCGAGACACCAAGACTGTCATGTGATGCAGTATCGGTAGGTTGTCGAGATGCCACACTTATCACATCTACGACAAGCAACAGTCAGCTCAGTTCCTGGTAAATACTCTACCTACAGAAACAAAACTAATTTTCGTAAATGTTTAAAGTCACTTACCTTGGTCCAGAATGGTGCCCATTACATAGAAACACACATTTTCAATAACTTTCCAGTAGCCATAAAATGCTTAATACCAAATAAAAGTCTAAGGAGAGTGTAGAGTATCAGTTGGTGGCCAACGTCTCAAACATTGAAAAATTTCTCAGTAGAACCAAATGATATTTCGAAATTTTTTTTATCCCTTCTGCAGCTACAAATTGTATGTACAGAAACCAGATGGCAGTTATAGCAGTCGAGGGTTTTGAAAGGTAAGCAGTGGTTGGGAGGAACTGACACAAGAATGTAGCCTATCCCCGATGTTATTCAATCTATATATGGAGCATGCAGTAAAACAAACAAAAGAAAAATATGGACTAGGTATTAAAATCCATGGAGAAGAAACAAAAACTTTGACGTTTACCGATGACATTCTAATTCAGTCAGAGAAAGCAAAGGACCTGGAACATGGAAGAGCATTTGAACGGAATGGACGTCTTAAAAGGAGGGTATAAGGGAAACGTCAACAAAAGCAAAACGAGGGTAATGGAATGCAGTCAAATTAAATCTGGTCGTGCTGAGGGTATTACATTAGAAAATGAAACACTTAAAGTAGTATATGAGTTTTGCTATTTGGGGAGCAAAATAACTGATCATGGTTGAAGTAAAGGATATAAAATGTAGACTGGCTATGGCAAGGAAAGCATTTCTGAAGAAGACAAATTTGTAAGCTTCGAGTATAAATTTAAAGTAGTAGATGAGTTTTACTATTTTGGGATCAAAATAACTGATGATGGTCGAAGTAGAGAGGACATAAAATGTAGACTGGCAATGGCAAGGAGACAATTTCTCAAGAAGACAAATTTGTTTACTTCGAGTATAGATTTAAGTGCCGGGAAGACTTTTCTGAAAGTACTTGCGTGGAGTGTGGCCGTGTATGGAAGTGAAACATGCAAGATAAATAGTTTAGAAAAGAAGAGAGTAGAAGCTTTCGAAATGTGGTGCTACAGAAGAATGCTGAAGATTAGATGGGTAGATCACGTAACGAATCAGAAAGTGCTGAATGTAATTTGGGAGAAGGGGAATTTGTGGCACAACTTGACTAGAAGATGGGATCGCTTGGTAGGACGTGTTCCCAGGCATCAAGGGATCACCAATTTGGTATTGGAGGGCAGCTTGGATGGTAAAACTCGTAGAGGGAGACAAAGAGATGAATACACTAGGCAGAACCAGAGGGATGTGGATTGCAGTAGGTACTTTGACTTGAAGAAGCTTGCACAATATAGAGCAGCATGCAGAGCTGCATCAAACCAGTCTCTGGACTGAAGACCACAATAACAACAACAAAAACGGAAGTGAAAACAACCTCTCCATGTTCCGTATAAATGTTTGAGAAAATTAACATTCTGCCATATATGTGAGCTCTAAGATTTCTATAGTTCATAGAGTCCAATTATGGAGGCAAATGAGTTCTTTGGATGAAACACAAATTTACATATTTGTCCGAGGATCCAAATAACAGCCTTAATGAACTAGTAGAAATATAAAAGCATATATTGAGTACTTAGTCAAAATTATTAATGGTGACAGATAATTCAAAACAAAAGCCTGGTAAATCAGCCAGAGGGGATGCCGAAGAATAGCTGGGTGCTGGACAGAAAGTAGAAACCATTGGCAGCACACGTAATCTGAATAGCACAAAAAGTTTATTTAATTCGAACAGCAAGTCCAAGAGATATGGAGAGTAACCGTATAAATTATCACAATACAGGTTAGTATTACAAATTGCCTCGGCTGACACTACTGCTTGCAGACTGGTTTGACTTCGTTGCAGCAGCTTCTTATGTCAGCTCTGTGGTGGCGCTACGTACCTGTACAGGCTGAGATATGATTGCAAGACGGTCGCAGAATGGCGGAGCATCACAAGGTTTACTGCCAACCTCTGTATACGTTCTGCCTGCTGTGGTACCAATAACATTTTTTTTTTTTTTGTAGTCAGTCTTCTGACTGGTTTGATGAGGCCCGCCACGAATTTCTCTCCTGTGCTAACCTGTCCATCTTAGAGTAGCACTTGCAACTATGTCCTCTATTATTTACTGGAAGTATTCCAATCTCTGTCGTCCTCTACAGTTTTTACCCTCTACAGCTCCCTCTAGTACCGTGGAAGTCATACCTTTATGTCTTAACGATGTCCAATCATCCTGTCCCTTCTCCTTATCAGTGTTTTCCACATGTTCCAGACTGAAACTTCTTTATTAAGTAAGATTTTACTTAACCTGCTGAGTGAAATTGGCTATACTGACTCTCTGTTATTTTATCATTTCAACACGGACCCACAATATTCTAGCCAAATCAATCTGACTGCTCAAAAAAAATTATTGGGGTAGTTTGCTATTACCACACCGGGCGCCTCCCCAGGGGTACGACCATCAGATACGAAGGGTATCGAGGAAATAAAATACTCAAAGCGGACCAAAAATAGCCCAACAAGTCCAGGCGCGACGGGTTCAAGAGTGGGCGGCTTCCTGATCGGCGTCTGTCCACCCAGAGGGTTCGACTGCAAATGAATGCTTCAGGAACTAACGATCCCTGGTTCCAACCTTCCAGTGGAAACACTGGACGCACAAGGTTACAAGAAACCACGACTCGAGCGAGGAATAACAAAAATACCCCAGGTGATATCAAATCCACCGGTCAATAGACGGCAACCAGGAACTCGGATTCTGGGGAACCTGGACTCACACGATTACAGAGAAAGTCGAAGTTCTCTGGCAAACTTCGACAAAAAAAGTTTACATTTCTTGGGTATGTCAATCGAAAAACACTGATCCAACCAGGAGAACTGCACAACCTAACATTAGAGAAAACAACGGAAGATAATGATACTTGCGCTGCATAAAATCCACATGACAGACGAAGACACAATGGATTACGGAGACTACAGTATCCTTAAGAGCAAGACAGACAAACGAGTCGCCAAAGGTGCTCCGCTTCTTGGCATGGCCTCCATGGTACATAAGAAGATAATCAATTCCATTAGACAAGTCAATCATATAAAAAACAGGTTAATACAACGCGTTTACACTGTGCACACATGAAACACACCATGATCCTTGTACATACCCCCACAATCGGGGATAACAAAAAAGACATCATATCAGCAGAGAAATTATGGGTAACCGTAGAGTCATTGATGGCCAAGATCCCAAAATGCGATATTAGAATTTTTTTAGGTGATGTCAGTTCACAAATCAGCAGAGAAAAACGTCATCAAAGAAGTGTGGAAAAGTTTCTGGAGCACAAATATACAAACAGAAATGGCATGAGACTCATCGAACTATGCCAGCACAATAACCTACAGATTATGCCAACATCCCTCAGGAAATCTCAACGAAAACCGGAAACATGCAGGTCATCTATACAAGAGATGGGAGAATTCCAAATAGACCATGTAGAGAATTCCTACCCTGTCCAGAAGGAGATCCATGACGTTAAGATACGCAGATGTACCAATATTTATTCAGACTACTATCTAACTCGAATCAAGATAAAATTTACGCCGAAGAAAATCCATCAGAAAACATCGCACATAGAAAAGTTTGACACAAAAAGATCATGTAATCCAATGTAAAACAAGAATGGGAAAAACAACCAGCAAAAATATGGGAAGAATTACACAAAAAATCATACAAAAAGCAAAAGAACTAATCCACGGATAAAACACTAAACACTCTTGGTGAGACTCATAGTGTGAAAAGGCACTACAGATACGCAGACAAGCTTTTCAGGACTACAATAGTAAAAAAATCTCTAGTAAGCCTATGTTGCTTCCAAGAATCAAGAAAACAGGCTGCAGAACTTATTAGGCAAACCAAGCGAAAGTACATGAAGGAGCAACTGGTTGTTATAGAGGCAAACTTCTGCAACCAAAACACGAGAGAATTATACAGGACCTTCTCAAGGAAGACCTGCGGTTACACACTTCAATATTTATGATTTAGGAAAGCAGATGGAAAACTAGCACTAACTAACCAAGACCATTATTAAGAACTGGCACGTTGTTTCTCAGATCTCCTTAACTGCCCTGGACCTGTAACAAGATTTACAGTACAGAACTGTACCTCCACCCAACCAGAATCACTCCCACCAACATGACGACAGAACAAAAAACACTTAAACTAAAAAACAACGGGACATCTGATGAAGACGGCATCATTGCAAAATTACCTAATATCCTTGGACCAAAGTCACTATAGGAGCTTATGCAAATAATCTATACCATCTCTGACAAACATAAAAACCTCCTGATGACTGGAAATGAGCACTTATCAATCCACTGCACAGGAGAGGAAATAGGAAGAATGTGAACAACTACAGAGGAAACACTCCGCTTCAAGTCACCTACAAAATTTTCTCAGCATGCTTACTCGAGAGAACACAAGAACATTTAGAACACAAAATTGCCAGGCTTTCGGCCCGGTCGTTCATGCGCTGACCAAATCCTCAATCTAAAAACAATTCCAAAATACAAGGCCATCAAGCATGCACCTGTCATTTGCACCTTTATAGTTTTCAAGAAAGCGTATGATTCCGTTGAACGACAATCCTTGTTCAACGTCTTTGAGGCACAGGGACTCGACCCAAAAACACTACGATTAATCAAACAGACAATAGCTGATACAACATCTAAAGTTAAATTCATGGGTGAAATCTCTGATCCCTTCATGATCAAAACTGGAGTGCGCCATGGTGACGGATTATCCCCACTGTTAGTCAACCTAGGCCTGGTCAAGGTCATCAGAGATTGGTAAAAAGAACTGAAAACTCAAGGACACTGGAAACCAACACGACTAGGAAGACGCCGGGACAAAATAGAAATATCAGACCTAGACTTCGTAGACAACCAGAAAACGAACCAACAACAATCAAACAAATAGAGGTGCTAAAAGAATGCGTGGAAAAAGTTGGGCTGCACATCTCTTTCGAGAAGTCTGAATTTTTCTGCTCAAAATGAAACATGACAAAATTAGACACAAAATACGGCAAAATAAACAAAGTTGCTCACTTCGAGTATCTAGGTGAAATCCTTGAACCTACGGGAGGAGGAAAGATCGCACAGAAGAGTCGACTAAAAATGTGAAGAGAGCGTTCGGCAAGACACAGAATGTACGTAATAAAAAATGCATGTCCATTCACACGAAAGTCACACATTACAACTCAATAATCAAACCTAAAATACTGTATGCAAGCGAGACGCTAACACTCCATACGAAAAGAGACATGGTAAGCATGCTGAAGGAAGAAAGGAAAATTATGAGAAAAATCCTCAGCCCAAAGCTGACAGAAGAGGGATACAGATTACACTCTAAGAAAACTATAGAGAAGATGTCAAACATAGCAGCAGATGTCAGAAAAAGAAGGTTGAAGTTTTGTGGTCACATCATCAGGCTACCACCAAAACGACTCACCGAGAGAATTCTAATATACATACAAGGGGTCGAATCAACGATACCATGGATTACACAGTTCAAACTGGACCTAGAAGCAGCAAAAACCGATCCAATAGAAACTGAAGACAGAAATCTATACCGGAACAAGATACACAATGGAAATGTGAGGTCAGTGAATGACATTCCAAAGAAACCAGGGACAATGTAGACTGAAGACAGAAAGAGGCTCCATAGAGCAAAAATTAGATAATCGTGGAAGATCAGAAAGAACGCTCAAATGAGACTGAATGCTTTGCGTGATCCTACAGGGTCTCGTCGCAAATAATAATAATAATAGTAATAATAAGATACAGGATGTTCAAATGAAGGTGTCGAGTATTTTTCGAGGAAAAGTAAGTCCCATAAACATGGGTCCGGAAATGTATACTTTCTGCGGTAAACACGTGTTTATAGGAGGTGCTCAATGTGGCGTCCATTCTTTACAATGTAACCCTCTGCCCTACGGCGTAAAGATTGACGCACCCTTAGATGCACACACGGTTGTTGTTGTACTTCCTGGCATGCATTGCAAAGGACCCTGAATTGTACGCACGTCATTGATTGACACGGCGTAGACCAAATCTTTCAAGTGTCCCCATAACTAAAATTCTAGGGTCTTGAGGTCTGGGGACCAGCACCCCACTGTGTGTGCTCCTACCGTCCAATCCCGTTGTTCTGAAATGTCTGCGTCAAACATTCGCGCACATTGCGACGAAAGTGTGCCGGTGCACCATCATGCGTGTACCACATTTGTATTTGTAGCTGTAATGGCACAGCCTCCATCAAGGTAGGCAATACATTAATGAGAAATTACAGATACTGCGCCCCAGTTAACCTTTGTGGTAAAACGTATGGCCCTATCAATCTATTGCCGAGGACGCCAACCGTTAGTTAGTTGATGTCCTCTTTCCTGAATTGCTTGGGGATTTACATCTGGCCGTACTCGCTGGTTATGGAAATTCAGAACACCGTCTCTCGTGAGTCCTGCCTCATAGGCAAATAAAATCTTGGATGTAAACAGTTGATCTGTGGCAGATCTCCGCAACAGCCGTTGAAAGAACCGCCGTCTGTCATGACGATCCTGTGGGCTTAGGGCCTGTATGCGCTGTAGATGATGGGTGCAAAAATTTTTCATGATGTACCGCCCCCCCCCATCCCCTCCACCACCCAGATGAGAAAGTAAGACACGCCTTCTGTTGCTGCTAATCGTCGCACACTGGTGCTGGGAGTTCCTTCCATCGAACTTAACACACGCTCCTTCCAAGGTGCAGAGGTACCTGTGTCCCTCAGACGATAGAAAAATCTTAGGCACAGCTTGTCAGCGTATGGGGCACGAGCTCGCAGGCTACATCCATTTGCTAAACCATTCATAACAGAATATCATTCCGTCATTTCACTTGTCGAGTAGTAAGCTTCCATTGCTAACACGTGATGAAAGAGAGAAAATGTAAATATACTACACCATTTGTACTTACAGGCTGCACAATAACAGTAAACACATAAGTGAATCCGCGTTTGGAAGAAGGTAAGACATGTCACGTACCCAGGGTTGAATGTACTATACAGTAAGGAACACAAACACGACGAAAACTAATGTAGCCTACAACACTACTCGAACCATACAACTGACTACAGGCCACCTGACGGTAGGTAGAGTTCTCTGAGTAAGCCATCATAATACCCTTACGATACATTTGAGGAGCGCCAGTGCAAAGACTGAGCTAGTCTCCGCAACCAAGCGTCCCGCAGCCCTTTCTAAAAAACACATGTTTATCTCGGAAAGTACCCTTTGCGGACGCATATTTTTCATGTTTCGACGAGTACTGCTACGTCTCAAAGTATTCGACAGTGATACAATCAATCGGAAATGAATGTAACGGAGAGTTACAACTTGAAACTATCAAAACTACAAGTACTCAATGACAGTGGCACTCTTACTTCAACGTGTACTCTGCAGAAACATTATCCACGCTGTTAAGACTCCACGGTTGCTGTTGGTGCTTCTGCTTTGTTGTGGCTAAATCGCCGCCAGCGCAGAGCTATTTGCTTCACAATGGCGTCCATTCCGTGCCGTCGCAAGGATCGGGGCGTGTTTCCTGTCAACTTCAAAAGAACGAGTGGCGGCAGCGGTCCGGCTTTTCGGCTGAAACGCTCCTCCCCTCAACCTCACTGTCGGCTCATTCCACCTCCTCCTCCTCCCCCCCGCCTCCCCACCCATGTCAATAAACAAGAAGCACTCAGATCTGAGCAGTCTCCTTCCGGGACCCCGCCCTGTCTCTTCCCCGTTTTATGTCACCCATAAACTTGGCCATTACGCAATTTACGGGACAATGTCCTACTCCCCCCATTGAGATAAGGAGTTGGACAGGACGGGGGGAGTGAAAATAGGCGGCGGTACCGTCTTTCTCTGACCCGGTCTAGAGAATGCGGGCCTCTGCCGTTACAGACATGGCGGCCCATTTGTTTTCTTGTGTAGACTGTGTTGTCAATAGCTGTAGAGGTTGGCTGCGGCATAATTCTAGCATTAGAGCATTTTATCTTAAACATTAAAGAAGCAATTCAAAAATGTAATTCTGTCCTACATTTATTTCCAAACTGGTGATCCAATGTATCTCACTGTTCATACCACATATTTACAATAAATTACGCAATTTTTTTTTTTTCCATCAGTGCGCTGCTGCCTTCTCCAAAGCGTCATTCCGTATCTCGGCTTCATGTGCAGATATCACCTGCCCGTAGTCTACACAATATGTGGCGGCCACGAGCTGCAAATTATCTTTCGTTTTTCGATAACTTTCTCTCAGTATTTCTCTACCTTTTTTCTTCCTCAGACTGCTTGCTTTTATTTCAGTATTGAGCGGCTACCTAATGCGACACCCGCGTTTTCATACGGACAACCCGACTGTACCAGCCTTATATTTACAGTTGGACAATAAATCCCCACTACTATTATAGTGAACAAGTGATGGCTGATATAAAAACTCTTACTAAAGTTTCTTCATTTTCGTTGGCACTCTTACACACATGAAGAGAAACTTATAACTGTCCGCAGCCGTTCGTGATTTTCAACGAATTTCATGCTCTGTTTACTAATTTAATTATCACAATGCTTTCCACTTCACTATATTTCTCTAATTCCTAACTCACTTTATTGCTTCACGGTTCATAGCTACATATGAGGATTTGTTTCGTATCTGAGACCTGTACGAGACATTGTTACTGTTATAACTTAGTGCAACCACTCTTTCTGAGTACTACAATCATATTTGCTACTCTGAAGGAAATAGATAGTGTCAGACCATGAATTCCTTGGGCGAATGCTACCAACACGATGCTTTAATTTTACACTATTGGCCATTTAAATTGCTACACCACGAAGATGACGCGCTACAGACTCGAAATTTAACCGACACGACGAAGATGCTGTGATATACAAATGATTTGCTTTTCAGAGCGTTCACACAAGGTTGGCACCGGTGGCGACACCAACCGATTTCTCATACACATACAGCAGTTGACCGACGTTGCCTGGTGAAACGTTGTTGTGATGCCTCGTGTAAGGAGCAGAAATGCGTACCATCACGTTTCCGACTTTGATAAAGGTCGGATTCTAGCCTATCGCGATTGCAGTTTATCGTATCGCGGCATTGCTGATCGCGTTGGTCGAGATGCAATGACTGTTAGCAGAATATGGAATCGGTGGGTTCAGGAGGGTAATACGGAACGCCGTGCTGGCTCCCAACGGCCTCGTATCACTAGCAGTCGAGATGACAGGCATCTTATCCGCACGGCTGTAACGGATCGTGCAGCCACGTCTCGATCCCTGAGTCAACAGATGGGGATGTTTGCAAGACAACAACCATCTGCACGAACAGTTCGACGACGTTTACAGCAGCATGGACTATCAGCTCGGAGACCATGGCTGCGGTTACCCTTGACGCTGCATCACAGATAGGAGCGCTTGCGATGGTGTACTCAACGACGAACCTGGGTGCACCAATGGCAGAACGTCATATTTTTGGATGAATCCAGTGTTTGGCGTCATCGCGGTGAACGCACATTGGAAGCGTGTATTCGTCATCGCCATACTGGCGTACCACACGGCGTGATGGTATGGGGTGCCATCGGCTACACGGTTCGGTCACCTCTTGTTCGCACTGACGCCACTTTGAACAGTGAATGTGACATTTCAGATGTGTTACGACTCGTGGCTCTACCCTTCATTCGATCCCTGCGAAACATTACATTTCAGCAGGATAATGCACGACCGCATGTTGCAGATCCTCTACGGGCCTTTCTCGATACAGAAAATGTTCGACTGCTGCCCTGGACAGCACATTCTCCAGATCTCTCACCAACTGAAAACGTTTGGTCAATAGTGGGCGATCAACTGGCTCGTCACAATACGCCAGTCACAACTCTTGATGATCTGTGGTATCGTGTTGAAGCTGTATGGGCAGCTGTACCTGTACACGCCATCCATACTCGTTTTGACTCAATGCCTAGGCGTATCAAGGCCGTTATTACGGCCAGAGGTGGTTGTTCTGGGTACTGATTTCTCAGGATCTATGCACCCAAATTGCGTGAAAATGTAATCACATGTCAGTTCTAGTGTAATATATTTGTCCAATGAATACCCGTTTATCATCTGCCTTTCTTCTTGGTGAAGCAATTTTAATGGCCATTAGTGTAAATGCCTGGGGCTTATGAAAGGTTATTTCAGTGCAGAAAAAAGCTATTCGTAGAGACGAAGATTGGTAAGTAATTTCGTGGTTTCACGACACAGCATGCACAAAGGACATGCACGTCCAGCTTATGCCATCTTTCGAACATTGGTCGATTCATTGGCATGAAGGACACGGGAGCATCTTACCGATAGATCGCAGTGCAGTGATTTACACTCATCACAATAATTTGAGCTACTCCTTCCTCTTCGTGCGGACACAATGTAATCTACAATCTCTGATTCCACAATTAGCACTTTTAAGTTAATCGTAATCCCTCCAGGAAATATAAACACACTTTATCCTGTACACTTAATCACACATCACTAATGCCCTACCGTTTAAATTACAATTTTCAGCAGTACTAACTAACTTATCACAGTGTATAGCAGCCAGCTCTATTAGTAGCCGTCTTGACTGCACTCCTCTAGGCGCTTCATTCTGGAAACGCGCGACTGCTACGGTCGCAGGTTCGAATCCTGCCTCGGGCATGGATGTGTCCTTAGGTTAGTTACATTTATGTACTTCTAAGTTCTAGGGGATTGACGACCTCAAATGTTAAGTCCCATAGTGCTCAGAGCCATTTGAACCATTTTGACTGCACCCCAGCGCCACACACAACGGTAATTTGTGTTCTCACAAATATCACTTCAATGCTAATTTCACTGTTAGTGAAACATCGTTTAGTTCAAAAGAAGTAGCAAAATAACCTAGAACACACGCCACTTCCACCCACTCCACATAACCTATGTCGTGGTGGTTACAAATGCTTTTTCCCTGTAAGGTCTACATTCGCCACAGGCTCCTGCACACCTACTTCCAAAAGGAACTCATTGTCTCTCCATCCACTAAGCTAATTAGGCAAAGTTCTGCCTTAACACAATTTAATTTTATTCGTTTGGTGTCTGTTGTATCGACAGAGACGGGCAGAACAGTTTATTAAAAGTATTTAAACTCAAAATACAGATGCTTGGTTACTTTTTATAGTGCAAATGTAAATACAAAATGATTTTAAATAAAAGCATTTAAATGGAAAATACGAATTTTCAAAATACCTTTATTCAAATAAAACACCACTTGTTGGTGAATTACATGCCATTTAATGCCCTGATTTTAACACCAACTTTTTTTTTTAATATTTCATCTTTCATTTAGTGCTGACGTGGGCTCATTACTATTCCACCAAAGGAAAATAGTCGTTCAACAGAAATAGAACTTAATAACCAAATATCAATCTTAAGGCAAAAATCTCTGCAGGTGGATATCTGTTTAAGGAATCTAAACAATTTTCATTATCTTTTAAATACTCTAATGGTTCCAGGTCTATTGTAGTGTTGGTACTATCGCTGGCTACTGAAGAATCAGTCCACAACAAACATATAACAAAGTTCTACCTTTTTTTTTATCAGAATGTTGCAAGTTCTTCTCCTCTTCTTCTTCTTGTTTCATCTTCCGTACTTCTGAAAGAAGCAGCTCTGTAACGTGTTCTCTGCTGGCCTTCAGTATTCATTTCTGTTTGAAAAAGGGATAAAATCTGAAGGCTAATATTCTATCCTTTGCTTCTGGTTCCTCTAAATTATAGAAGCTCTCAAAACTCCTACAAATTTCTGTCAGCACACCACAGTGTATACGTTTATTCATTTTCAAGCTGCTTAGCAATCTTTGTATTCTGTAGTTCTGCCTGAAGACATCCATATTATCCCGTCAGCAGTGGGTTTTGAACAGCTTATTTATCCACTAACAAATTATGGTTCTGTTATTTTTTTAATGCTGCTAATTCGAGTTTTCTGGACTGTGGATAAGTCTTCAGTAGAATTATACTGTGAATTCTATCTTACTGGGTAAGTAGGGGATTTTCCAGTTGATTGTAAATAGGTATCAGAAGCTTCAAGAAACCTGAATACAGATTCCATAGTGATTAACTTTTTTGCATGGCTGCATCATAAACTTTTTTGTATGAATTACTTAGAGATATCTTATTAACTATAAAGCGTGTGACCTTGCTCCTTCCTTCACTCAGTTCCTTTGGCGTTATCATATAATTTCGGTACGATTCACATTGTTGTTGTTGTGGTTTTCAGTCTGAGACTGGTTTGCTGCAACTCTCCATACTCCTATATCCTGTGCAAGCTTCTTCATCTCCCAGTAACTACTGCAACCTACAACCTTCTGAATCTGATTAGTGTATTCACCTCTTGGTCTTCCTCTACGATTTTTACCCTCCACGCTATCCTCCAATACTAAATTGGTGATCCCTTGATGCCTCAGAACATGTCCTACCAACCGATCCCTTCTTCTAGTCAAAATGTGCCACAAACTTCTCTTCTGCCCAACCCTCTTCAATACCTCATCATTAGTTATGTGATCCACTCATCTAATCTTCAGCATTCTTCTGTAGCACCACATTTCAAAAACTTCTATTCTCTTCCTGTCCAAACTATTTGTCGTCCATGTTTCACTTCCATACATGGCTACACTCCATACAAATACTTTCAGGAACGACGTCCTGACACTCTATACTCGTTGTTAACAAATTTCTCTTCTTCAGAAACTCTTTCCTTGCCATTGCCAGTCTACATTTTATATCCTCTCTACTTCGATCATCATCCGTTATTTTGTTCCCCAAAAAGCAAAACTCCTTTACTACTTTAAGTGTCTCATTTCCTAATCTGATTCCCTCAGCTTCACCTGACTTAATTCGACTACATTCCATTATTCTCGTTTTGCTTTTGTTGATGTTCATCTTATATCCTCCCTTCAAGACGCTATCCATTCCGTTCAACTGCTCCACGCTAAACAAGCAGTAATGGTAAACATACATTGTGTTCCGAAGTTCCAATTACAAATCTCTGAGACTTGCAGAGGAAAGTGAATACGTAATGTTTTGAATAGGCACCCATGTCCGGGTACGTAACTTTCGCGTGCTAAGATTGTTTCAATTAATATGTTTAACTCATCCACTTCTGCTTGAGTAATTGAATTAGGGGTGGCGCTGTACAATTATTAGGTAGCTGTTCTAAATGAAACATAACGAAATATTCATTTATCACGTAAACACATTTGTTTCTATTAACACTTAAACATTACTTTTTTACACTATTCCAAAACAGAAAATAACCCAGCACACTGAACGTACAGAAAAGCGGCCGTATGTATTGACCACCAAAGTGGTACCTAGGAAGCGTGTTATGGTACGCACTCTCTATCACATCTGGTATCTTTTCAGTTTCTAGTGCAGTGGTCAGAACTCGTGCCAGATGATCTTCCTCTCTCTCTACAAGAGACACCTAAGTGAAACTTTACATGCGACCCCACAAGAACTGGTCCATAGGTGTTAAATCCGGCGATCGCGGCGACCACTGTGTTGACCACCTTGGCCTATCCAGACCACCTCGGCCTGTCCATCTTTCTCGGTATCGTCTGTTGAGATGCATCCGACCCGCGCGTGAGAAGTGAGGTTGTGTACCATCACGCTGAAACCATATTTCATGTCAGACGTTCAGGAGCAAAGCTTCCAAAAACGGGTCCAATATGTTTTGTAGGAAGTTCAAGTATACAGAACTCGAAACTTCCTGGCAGATTAAAACTGTGTGCCGGATCGGGAGACCTTTGCCATTATTTGCCGCGAAAGGCAAAGGTCCCTAGTTCAAGCCTCGGCCTGACACACAGTTTTAATCTGTTAAGAAGTTTCATATCAGCGCACACTTCGCTGCAGAATGAAAATCTCATTCTATGCAGAGTTTTTATCTTTCTCTCAGCAGATGTGGACGCGTTATACATCTGAACTGAAACCGTCTTGGAACGGAAACGGTAAGTTTCCGGACATGCGATCGTTTTCGGAATAATATGTACTGTGTCTCCTCTACAAGTCCTTGAAGTTTGTAACGGAAGTTTCCGAACACCCTGTATAATGTGTAATAAAATATTACTTCTTTCCCCAATAATTAGGCTCAAAGGCCACATACATTTGGGAGTTATACCTTGGCACTTACTGCGCCTTCTGTATCAGTTACGGAGCTAATTTTGTTTCAAAAAATGACTCGTTAAATGAATGTTAACTACGAAGTGTGAAATAAAAAATTCTAGTGAAGCGTTTTGCATGTTACAAATAGAAAATATCTTATTTGAAGTATTTCGAATACACTGGCGACCAAAATTAAAACAAAAAAATTCTTATTTCCCCGTTCCGCTTCTCATTCACTATATAATCATACAAAGGGTCAACAGATGTCCATACGACCATGTGTGCACGGAATATGGCATTCAGCGCAACGGACAATCATCCCAACGATGACGTCAGGGCACCTGTCAAACGCAGGTAGTCCTATATCCACAATCGATGTGCACACAGTCACAGACGGTTGCTGGGTGGCTCAGACATGAGCCTACCAGACTCCCTGCTGGGGAGGACCTAGGAAGAATGAAAGCAAGACAAACATGTGTGGCCCGCTCGCTTAACGTGAATCACTCTGTTGTTTCTCGGGTGTGGCGACGGTTTACAGAGACCGATTCTGTATTACGAAGACCATAGCAGAGCCGGGCATGTGTGACATCAGAAAAGGAGTACCGTTACTTGGCTATAAAAGCAAGACGGTATCCCCTTAGTACTGCACGGGTACACGCATCTGACTTGGCAGCATCCACTGGACGCATTTTATCGTGGCAAACGGTGTGCAGAAGGCCTTGGCGTAGTGGCCTTTATTGTCTGCATGCGTACCTCTGACGCGTATCCACAGACGGAAACGTTTAGAGTGGAGTCATCAACATGCCACCTGCCCGGTCGAATAGTGGGGCCAATGGTCTTTCCCCAGATGAGTCTTATGATTCTCGACGGATTCTCATCAGGAGAGAACGTGGAACACGATTTCAGTATCCAAATATTGAGAAAAGCAACTAATAATGTGGAGGAACCCTAACGTTGTGGGCAGGGATTACGCTGACCACTCAACTACTTCTTTTTGAAATTTTACTGGAGGGGGTGGGGGGGGGGGGGGAGGGAGGCGGCGGGCTTCACCACGTTGTTCCAAATTAGACCGGTTTTGAAGCTTCAATAGAAAGTGGTATTTGTAAAAGACGTGTCTAATGTACCCTACTTTCACAGAAAGACCTTTTCGACGAATTTGTAGACTACTTGAAACATAGTAGGGAATTAAATTTTGTATTCTACGTCGTTGTGCTACCGACCTATTGCATATTAAGTGTCACGTTCAGCGTTTACGATGTACAAGAATTTGAAGTTCATCTTTTCTTCGTGCCGCGATAGTCTTTCCCAACTTTGATCCTAATTACATACCATTGTTAGCGCGCGTTGGATAATGAAAAACACTTTTTTTTAGCAATTATAGTCTCGATCTTTCCAATAAGTTCAGTTGAAAGTTTTCTAGAGCACAGTTTCTTGTAAAATAAGGTCGAAAGTGTCACACTTTTGATGTTTTTACAAAAATCTTCAAATTTGCACCTAGTGTATTCAGCACCGGATCGTGGTACATAGGTGAAACATTATATTTGAGGACCTCGGGATTTTAGCTTACCAAATGCCAAGTTTCACGTTCGTCACACATTTAGTCCCCGAGACTCTGAAACTCTTTCAGAGGACAATTTTTTGAATTCGTGTTGCCTATAATTTCTGGCTGACTATGGCTCGTAAAATTCTATTCTCATTATTATTCTTAAGAGAACGTATAAAATTGTACAAGATGGCCAAATTTTGTGTATTTCGAAAAAAATATTGCCCTAGATATAACAGCTCAAAGTCAAAGTCACATGATCGCTCTGTGTACATCCGCGTCAAACGAGTGACTATGTCTCGGCCAGTATTGCTTCTACGCAGCGCTGAACAGTGGGGCATAGGCGAACGTCCATATACAATTTCTTCTATATGAGTGACGGTCGAGCAGGAAATTGTTCCAAAATTTCGATATTTGACATGGAATGACCTGTGACTAGACTTGTTCCTGCAGTGTCACAACAAATGCTGTCAATATTAGAAATAAAAAACAGCGATTGTCTGTTACACCTGCTGTCTCTGTTGGTACCCGACCTTCCACTAACAATTTCTGCTTATCCCGCAAAAGGCTCTTTCGAGGATGTATACTGGAACGTTTCTGCTTCTGTTGCCGTCTACCTTGACCTGTGGCAGTATTCGCAGCTAATTTTAATACACTGTATATGCACTGTTCAAACACTGAAACACACGATTTAACTCCAAGAATGGAGCACAATCCGTCATAGACAGTTACAGATCTCGGGCGTGAAACCTGAGCAGGACCTAGGATCAGGGGCCGCAAATACAGGTGGCAACACTGGCGCCGAGCAACGGCCGCTCATTGTGTGGCGGATGGCACCCCGTGGCGCGGTCCGCCGCCCCCGCGCCATTAGCCCGGCCGCTGCGGTCGGCCCCCGCTGCGCGGCCTGCCTGCGTTATTGCGCGGACAGCACACTCCGCGGTCCCCAATCGATCACGTGGGCGGGGCGGGGTCTTCTGCGGCCGGCGGCGCCTCAGCCGGATACAGTAACACGTGTCCCATTGTCTACGCTGCTTGTACCGCATTCGGGAGTAATTAGCCAAGCTGTCCTATCTGTCAGAACCTGATAAGCCAAATGTATCACAAATACTCGCTCACGAGTATTTAGTTTCCACTGAGTACATTTTTTGTGGTACAATAACATTTTCATCTGTACTTCAAAAAGGTCCCGCCAGTTTATAGTGCCGTAGCCATGATATAACACCAGATATAACTTTATAACAGCACTTCCTGTAGTAAATAATGTTGCGTAAATATACACTACTGGCCATTAAAATTGCTACACCAAGAAGAAATGCAGATGATAAACGGGTATTCATTGGACAAATATATTGTACTAGAAATGACATGTGATTACATTTTCACGTAATTTGGGTGCATAGATCCTGAGAAACCAGTACCCAGAACAACTACCTCTCGCCGTAATAACGGCCTTGACACGCCTGCGCATTGAGTCAAACAGCGCTTGGATGGCGTGTACAGGTACAGCTGCCCATGCAGCTTGATCATGATACCACAGTTCATCAAGAGTAGTGACTGGCCTATTGTGACGAGCCAGTTGCTCCGCCATCATTGACCAGACGTTTTCAATTGGTGAGAGATCTGGAGAATGTGCTGGCCAGGGCAGCAGTCGAACATTTTCTGTATCGAGAAAGGCCCGTAGAGGATCTGCAACATGCGGTCGTGCATTATCCTGTCGAAATATAGGGTTACGCGGGGATCGAATGAAGGGTAGAGCCACGGGTCGTAACACATCTGAAATGTAATGTCCTTTGTTCGAAGTGCCGTCAACGCGAACAAGAGGTGACCGAGACGTGTAACCAGTGGCACCTTATACCATCACGCCGGGTGATACGCCAGTATGGCGATGAAGAGTACACGCTTCCAAGTGCGTTCACCGCGATGTCACCAAACACGAATGCGACTATCATGATGCTGTAAACAGAATCTGGATTCATCCGAAAAAATGACGTTTTCCCATTCGTGCACCCAGGTTCGTGGTTGAGTTCACCATCGCACACGCTCCTGTTTGTGATGCAGCGTGAAGGATAACTGCAGCCATGGTCTCCGAGCTGATAGTCCATGCTGCTGCAAACGTCGTCGAACTGTTCGTGCAGATGGTTGTTGTCTTGCGAACGTCCCCATCTGTTGACTCAGGGATCGAGACGTGGCTGCACGATCCGTTACATCCATGCGGATAAGATGCCTGTCATCTCGACTGCTAGTGATACGAGGCCTTGGGGATCCAGCACGATGTTCCGTATTACGCTCCTGAACCCACCGATTCCATATTCTGCTAACCATCATTGGATCACGACCAACGCGAGCAGCAATGTCGCAATACGATAAACCGCAAGGTGATAGGCTACAATCCGACCTTTATCAAAGTCGGAAACGGTACGCATTTCTCCTCCTTACACGAGGCACCATAACAACGTTTCACCAGGCAGGGGCGGTCAACTGCTGTTTGTGTATAAGAATCGGTTGGAAACTTTCCTCATGTCAGCACGTTGTAGGTGTCGCCACTGGTGCCAACCTTGCGTGAATGCTCTGAAAAACTAATCATTTGCATCTCACAGCATCTCCTTCCTGTCGGTTAGATTTCGCGTCTGTAGCACGTCATCTTCGTGGAGTAGCAGCTTTAATGGGCAGTAGTGTGGATTAACTGCAATTTAATGTCTATGGAATATGACGATCTAGAAGACGTTGATTCGTCACCAATGTTCTTTGAGTAACATCGGAACAGAACTCAGGTCACATGCAAATTTTCTCCGTGAGTGCAAGCTGAAAATAGAATTGACCTGTTAGATGAAGATCAGTTTGGCTTCGGGAAAGTTTGGTAATGGGAGCGAGACTGAAGAGAAAATCAAGACACGTTCATTAGATTCATCGACGTGGAAAAAGGGATCGACAATGTGAAAAGGTGCAAGATGTTCGAATTTCTGAGAAAAGGAGGGGTATGGTATATGGAGAGACAGGTAATGTGCAGTATGTACAGCAACTAACAGGGAACAGTAAGACTGTTAGAACAAGAAATGTCCGGATTAAAAGGGGTGTAGAGTAGGGGGTAGGCTTTTATCTCTATTGCTCAAAATTCTGTACATCGAAGAAGAAATGAGCGAGATAAAAGAAAGGTCCAAGAACGGGATACAAATTTAGGGTGAAAGGGTATCAATGATAAGATTCATTGACAACTTCGCTAGCCTCAGGGAGAGTGAAGCAGGTCTATAATATTTCTTAAATGGAAAGACTCGTCTAATGAATACAGAATGTAGATTCAAATGGCTCTGAGCACTATGGGACTCAACTGCAGTGGTCATTAGTCCCCTAGAACTTAGAACTACTTAAACCTAACTAACCTAAGGACATCACACATACCCATGCCCGAGGCAGGATTCGAACCTGCGACCGCAGCAGCAGCGCGGCTCCGGACTGGAGCGCCTAGAACCGCACGGCCACCGCGGCCGGCACAGAATGTAGGCAGAGTAAATCGACACGTGCAGAAAGAGAGTAAATGCGGTTGTGGAAGGTACCGACAAGGGTGTTTAGCCGTGCCTTCTCCACTGCCTTGGCCAGCTGCTTTAGCTTTCTTGGTCGAGGATCCACGGCGTGAACAGTCCGATCGAGATGGTTCTACAGATTCTAGATTGGGTTAAATCCAGGGAGTCTGGCGAGTACGGTAAACTCATCCCGCACGTTCACTGGAAGCTGTATGCCACATTGGGTTGTCCTACTGGTACATACCGCAGTACCGAGGGAAAAAAACTGCGTTATCGGTCGACATGGTCCTCATGGATAGATGCATACTAACGTTGAAGTACTGCGCCCTCCCGAATGAGGAGGTTACCGAGGGAAGGCCACGAAAATATTTCCCAGACAACAAAGCTCCCTCCTCTGACCTCGACGCTTCTGCCGTTTGTTGCAGGTTGTTTGCAGTCAGACGGGTTAGACCGCACGCGCCAACGGCCATCAGCCATTTGAAAAGAAAACATCACGCCATTCAGTGGAAGTCCAGTTGCGGCACTGGCGTATAGGTTGCAGCACACGTCGCCGATGAACTGCAGTCAGCACGGGTGGATGAACCAGTGAAACTAAGTCTTTAATTACTTTTATCATTTAAATACTGACATACTGAATATTCCCTGACAAAGACAACTCAAACTTAACCTATTCATTTAATACCCACAATATACAAGCCCAATGCAATCTGCTACACAGCGAGAACATGGCTTCCAGTAACTAACACAAAAGAATGGCCCCAAATAGCAAGAAATCGTAATGTAACAACAACAACGTTATACTATTGTACATATACTAATTTTTGCTTCTGTTTTTCGATAAATTAGTATACTCGGTAATCTGATTTCATTTCTTTTTCTTTTCTTGCCATATTGTTAAAGAAACTGTAAATAATTTTCGATGTGAATATTAATGTTTATGTCAAATGTTTAAGCAATATTATAACAGAATTGAATTGTAAGAAACGTTGAAACTATTGTAAGATGTCAAAGTTGTAATTGTGCGTCTGGTCCATACGTAGGCAATGTATTAGGATATGTGGAATGCCAAACGTTTGGTGAATACCCTGTCTGTAGGGGAGCGGTAAAAGGTGGATGGCAGGCGAGCGCGGGAAAATGCACACAGGCGCTGCACGGCATAACGGGCTCAGCAGTAGTAGTCGGAGTTGGGCATCGGTCTGAGAAACACGTTCTGGATTTATTAGTGTTTTACCTTTTTCAAAATTGACATTGTATGTATGTTTCGAAAGTACTATTTCTAGGGTAACCTATGCCCGATTTTAATCAGATCAGTAGACATTACGGAGTTTGTAGTAAGCATTATAGTGTATTGTTGTGTATTTATGGCTTGTTCATATAAGTACAGAAAGTGAAAGTATTAGTTCAGTAGATGTCGGGTTTTAAAATTTACCATACGAGGTTCGGCTAGAAAAAAACCGGACTGATGCTGGAAAAAACATTTATTTACAATTATTTACAATTTCATGTTATCTCCTTCAATGTACTCTCCTCCTCGGTCTCTACACCGCTCCATACGAATTTTCCACTGTTCATAGCAATGCTGCAGATCATTTTCGGTAAGTCCATACATTACTTCCGTCGCTTTTTCTTTTACTGCTTCAACAGTCTCAAATCTAGTTCCCTTCAAAGCTGACTTGACTTTAGGGAAAAGAAAAAAGTCACAGGGGGCCAAATCAGGTGAGTAGGGTGGATGATCTAAGATGGGAATGTTGTGTTTTGCCAAAAACGTCTTCACTGACAACGCACTGTGAGCTGGGGCATTGTCTTGGTGAAGGATCCATGACTGTTTTCTCCACAAATCGTTCCGTTTTCTCCGTACTCGCTCACGTAGGGTAGCCAGGACGCTAATGTAGTAATGCTGATTCACTGTCTGTCCCTCTGGTACCCAATCAATGTGCACAATCCCTTTGATGTCAAAAAAAACAAGCATCATTGCCTTGATTTCGATTTTGACATTCGTGCTTTTTTTTGTCGTGGAGAACCAGGAGTTTTCCAATGCATCGATTGGCGTTTAGTTTCGGGATCGTAAGTAAAAAACCACGATTCATCGCAAGTAATAACATTTTGTAAGAAGGTGGGATCACTTTCAATGTTTTCCAGGATGTCAGAACAAATCATTCTTCGGCGTTCCTTCTGTTCAATTGTGAGACACTTTGGAACCATTTTTGAACACACTTTGTTCATGTTGAAACTTTCATGAAGAATCTGCCTAACACTTTCCTTGTCAACTCCTGTTAACTCAGACACTGCTCTGATTGTTAAACGGCGATCTTGCCGAACAAGTTTACCGATTTTTTCAATGTTTGCATCAGTTTTTGCTGACAATGGTCTGCCAGTGTGAGTGTCATTACTGGTGTCTTCGCGGCCATCTTTAAATCGTTTAAACCACTCAAACACTTGTGTTCGCGATAAACAATCATCGCCGTACACTTGTTGTAACATTACAAACGTTTCACTTGCAGATTTTCCTAGTTTGAAACAAAATTTGATGTTAACACGCTGTTCTTTCTGTACACTCAACATTTTCCGACGCACAGACAAAACGTCAACTACTTAAAACAGACGCCACGGGCAGACTGAGTGCAGGAGGCAGATGAAACTCGAGCAGTAGGCGGAGCGAGAGTCACGTGACAGGCCACTCGACTTTAAGCCTTATTGCATTCGTTTTATTGTTTCACCAATACTAGTCCGGTTTTTTCCTAGCCACACCTCGTATTATGCAGTGTCATTACGTGTTGTTTTGTATGAACGTACATCAACTTGTATTGGGAAGAAACTCAGTTAATGCCTAATTAGGCTGTCGACCGTATTATTAACAATTTGGTAGCATCTGATGTGTTGTTTCTTGTCTGTCCTAACGTGTAGTTGCACTTCAGACTTGCTTGACGTATCATTGTTGTTACTGAGTGGGTGAAAGTCTGATTTTGCCTCCATTCAGGTACACGCGGTCAATATCTACACCAAAATCCTTTCATATAAGGTGAAGCCCGTCAACTTACCATAGTACAGGCTTTAATAAGTATCGTGCGCCCTAGCATAGTGTTACAAGTGGCTTCCCGGTGACAGGACATCCAGTTGTTGTCGGTCACAACAGTGGATGTTCAGTGGCACGAATTGCAATAATAATTAGTAAAGTAAATAGCAGTGAACGTCAAGTACGATAGCGTGGTGTAATTTGCGTTCAGTCTGGACAAGAACGTAGAAACAAGAGATGTGCCGAGCGTAATGGAAAATGCGGCTGGCAGTAGCAAGAGTTTACGCGGCCAGATAACAGATGGCGTTAGCGGAAGACAATTGGCGTACATACAATATCACGAACACGTTAACGAGCAGATTGAAATGTCGAGATCGTCTCGAACACAGCAAGGAATAAAACAGGAAGTAGAGGGTGACTTTGTAGATGATAGTGGGTATGTAAATGAATCCACTGACATGTTTGATTCTCCACAGATAAAGAAAGGACCGAAAGAAACTTTTGAAGTAGGATCGGAACACACCGATTCCGTAGAACAAAACAGTGTGAAAATTTTGGGCATGAACGATTTATTTGAACAATTAACCAAACAAATTGCAGGGCAGAATGATCCTCTTCAAAAACAATTCGGTAATCAGGTTAGTCAGCTTAAAACACACGTTGACGAGCAGCTCAAAACACAGAATGATCAACTTAAAAGACACGTTGATGAGCAGCTTAAAACACAGAGCCATCCCCAGATAGCACAGTAAGCCGGTTTCAAACTTGTTTCCAGATGTAAAGTTCAAGTACATAAGGTTGATCAAAGCTGGAATATTCAGGCCTGTTAGTTGGATTCAAGCTTGAAACAAACATCAAAGTTGGCAGAGTTCAAGCTATATTTCAAGCTTGACTTATCAAGTTTGGCTACAGCTGTATCTACACACGGGGAATACAGCCTGGTATTTACAGCTTGTTTCAAGCTACATAATTATTAATCTGAATTTATTGAACCTAATTAATTAAATAAATACCAGAATGGAAATGGTGTGAAAAAAATTATCAAGACATGAATGTTTAATTTTTTATTTTCAAAGTGTTTAAAATTGTTTTATTTTAAAATTTAATTATTCTGAAGCCCCTCCGGCCCCAGCACACAGACCAGAGCAGGATCAAATATCGCTGACTTCTGCCGGTATAATGATCCTGTAAAAGGTAAAAGAAAATGTTAGCCATACCTAAACATAAAAAATGTAAAAAGTTTAAACTGATCAACCTAAATATAATTTATGCCCCAGATTAGCAAAATAACTTCAAACTCACTGATGCAGTAAAAATCATTAACTAGTATAAACGTCACTGAGTAAGCAGCTGCTTCTGGTGACTTCATTCCAAAGAGTTTTTAAAGTAATTTGAAATAACTTTTTGTTTGAAATTTTTAAAGTAAAGATGATATTTGGGTAATTTTGCGATGACTTCATGAAGAAGCCACACGTCACTATTTCTAACAGTTTCAGGGCCATTTAAACTGAATTATAAAGAAACAATTACTTGAAATCATATACACCTCATACTGTAAGCTTATAAGGAAACTACGGCTTAGAAAAATGTAGACATTTTATTCTATCCACAATTATTTTTTGGTGAGTAAAACTGAATCAAAATGAAATAAAAGAAGAAATCGAAATGAATTTAAGAAATTACCAATTCAGTGGAACTGAAATGTAGAAGAACAAAAAATGTTCTCCTTGTCATATTTTAATATTGCCTTTTTTTAGATTTAAGCCACATTACAAATAACAATAAAATTAAAAAATACCTGTAGGCCTTGCAGTATTATTTCACCTAGGGAACAACAAAATTAAGAGCAGATGAAGAGCAGTCAAAGCTACGTAAATAAAAAAGACTGACACCTATGTAGTAACTGGTTCTTGAGCACATTTTCCCGTTCACCATGTCATTACTATTTGTATTCGCAAAGACACTTTTCACACTTCACGATTATTCATTCATGGTGTGACACACGCGAGTACATACAAGTAAACAAATGTAATAGGGCAATATATATAAAAAGGCGAGATTTTAAAAAGGTAAAATAACATTAAGTTTTAATTTATTGGTGCTGAACAACTTGTAATATGTATTCTTAGCTGATAATCCATTTCACTTTCATCCAGGATCAATTTTTCTATGTAAAAGAATATGATATTTTACGTTATGTAATAATATTTAACATTTGTAATATTAACGCACCACTAGAGAAAAATGCACCAACGTACCTGTAATACACTATATATCTTCTTCAGACCCAGTGTAGCAGTAAGGCAGGGGCGCCACACACTTTCCGAACTATTTTCAAGTATAAAACAAACTTCACAACAGTCAACAATCATTAACGCGCGTCACAAAAGTAAAATGGCCGTAAACCTAGCAGAGTCAGTGCAAGGCTTATAAACGCTTGTGGCGCTTCCCGTGGACATCTATGGAAGCTATGCTGCGCGCGCATCTGCTGTACAGCCTTCCAGGGAAATTATAGTTTATTTCAAGCTTGGAACAATTATTTTAATTCAAGCTAAATTTTTACAGCTTGATGTAAATTGAGTAACAGGTTGATTTTTCAGTCTTGAATTTTCAACTGAACCTAAGCTCAATATCCACCTTGAAATAAGCTGTGTAACAGGTTGATTTTTGAATCTTGAATTTTCAACTGAACCTAAACTCAATATCCACCTTGAAATAAGCTTGAGTGCTAGCTGGGTCAGCTCAAAACACAGAATGATCAGATTAAAGCACAGGTCGAAGAACAAGGAATTAAAATTAGTATACAAATAGAACAGGTAGAACAAAAAGTGGGTAATTTAAGCTCTGTAGTAAATACTAAGAAATTTGAAATTGACACAATTAATAAAAATATGGATATTATGCAGGGGGAAATTGACAACATTAACAGTAGGTTTGATGTTGAAATTCTCAACATCCAAGAGAAAGTAGAGCCTCTAGTCGAAACATAAGTAGACGACAAAGTTTTCGGTCTTAAAACTGAGATCGTAAACGAATGTCAACACGGAATCTCACAGTTGAAAAAGGCAGTTTCAGACACTGAAAGAGATTTAGGTGAGAAAGTTACCGGATATGTACAAAAATGTGAACAAAATTCTTCGAAAATTCAAGGCAAAATTTTCGATCTTGAGAGTAAAATTAAAGATAGGCCTGGTGTTGTCTGTAATGGAACACCACTGACGAAGCTGTTAGAAGGTGAGGAACGCTTCGATCCCGCCAAGAAACGTAACGGATGGCATCCGTTAGATTTCATCAAAAATTGCGAGAGAATGTTTCCTGAACACTTGTCTGGTCAGGATAAAATAAACGTAGTAATTAGCGCCTTAGCAGGTGATGCTAAGCGCGGGAATTAATTTAAATACCGAACGAATGACGTTCGAAGAATTTAAGCAAAAATTTACGGAAGAATATTGGTCCGAACAAAAACAGGATCATTTGTGGCGCGAGTTTATCATGGCCAAACTTCATGATAACAGGGGCAGGAATTCTTTGAAAGATTTCTGCGAATATTGGTACCGAAAGTTGACACATTTAAGAGGGAGAAGATCCGATTCAGAAATCGTATGGGAGCTATATAAAAAGCTTCCAGAAGATTCAAAGAGATACGTGGGAAGCAATCATCGCAACTTCCAAGCATTTCTTGAAAGGGTCGAAGACGAAGACCACTGGCGCAAAAGTCGTGCCAATTATCAAAATTTTGGTTACAGAAACAACCGTAATCATGACGAGAGAAATGACGGCGATGGTTTTCGCGTCAATATGATACAAAGAGGTAGAGGCAGAGGAAGAGGAGGAGGAAGTTATTCAGGTCGCGATAGAGGGTACACCGCGCAAAATAATAACAACGCGGGAAACTGATTTCCGCGAACGTTGCGGGCCAAGTGGAAGCGGACAGTATATACCGGCCCCGATTTAAGAAATGTCACCGGGCTAACAGTAAAATTATGAGACAGGTTAGAGACGGGCGTGGAACGACGCAACGTGTCGTTGCGAAACAAGCGTCAGGTGCAAGCGCGGATGAGTCACTTTCTCTGCGCAGAGTGCTACATGTTAACAGGCGAGTGGAGCATCAGAGGGCAAAGGCCCAGCCTAGCAGAACAGATGTTCAAAGAGAAGCCGCTAGCAATGCGGCAGCATTAGGTACGAACATTGCCGTAAGAGCTGGTGAATACATTACGAGTGGTAATTCAAGGGCGAAGGAAATAATAGGCGAAACTGTGGATACACAGAGAGGTGCGGTTAGCAGTGTTAGCAATGTAGTAAATGGCGAGAATGAATTAGCAGAAGTAACTGATTGGCATGTGCAGATCGAAAATCTGTACAAGGGCCTAAAGCAATGTAAGTGGGAGGATTTTAAGAAGGAGTATGAGGCAAGGAAGTTAGTTAGTGGAAAAGGAGATAATAGAGACGTCGATAAAGTGGCGTGGCCCAAATTTGAAGAGGAGAGAGTAAATAGCGCCGCGCAAAGTACCCGTGCTGCCGATAGGACAATGATTATAGATAGGAAGGAATTGGAGGATGAAATCCTAAGCATTGACGAGGAAGTAACTTCTGTTAAAGATCCGCCAACAGTACAAGCTGCTACCGAAAGGCACCGTGAGTAAGAGGCAGGTAATTACATGAAGGTAATTGAAGTCCACGAGGATTACACTAAGTATGAAGTAACAGTGGATGTGAGTAAAGCTGATAATGAGGCCGTTTTGCCAAAAGAGGATATTGAATTAAAATTAAAGCCTGACAAAAAAATAGAGGGAGAACTTAGTGCCTGTCTCAGAAAAGCTTTTATGTTAGAACCTGAAAGCGAGCCAGAAGGGTCGGATTCTGACGAGTGTTCAGATGATGAAATTTCGGTACTAGTGAAAATAATGGGGGTACAGCTAATTGCAATATTGTACCTAATGATGACGAAGTTTCAAAACAAAATCCAGATGTTGACACTAAACAAAGAAAGAAAGAGCCACCGGAAGACTCAGTGTTTATTTTGCAACGAGTTCAAATAAGTAAAGACTTTGAACTCCAGAAACCGAAAAAGCCGCCAGATATAAATGGTTCACAGGGCAGGAACGTATCTTGGGACGATGTCACAGTCGACCAAGGTGCGTTGTGGAAAAAACAGGAAGGGGCATGATTTAGAGCCTGGGACAAGTTTATATCGGACTTTGAGAACATCATGAAACTACTGGGTTCCCACCGGAAGAAATTTTGTTAGGCAGCAGAAGTAAAAGTTTAATTGAAGAAAAACTAGAGTTTCCACCTTGTACAAGCTTGGGGTTGAATCAAAAGAAAGAATTAGTCAGAAAAAGGGCAAAGCAAAAAGCTGAATCTAGATCTAAAAGACATGATAAAAATCTGAAAGTTTCAAAATTTAAAATTGGGGATTATGTTCTTTTAAAAACCAATGAAAAGTCTAGTGAACTGAACCATGAAATTTCCAAATTTAAATATATTTATAATGGGCCGTATATAATACAAAACATTCCACACGATAATGCTTACTACCTGATCTACCCAAAATCCAAAAGACCTTTAGGTGTAAGAAATGTTGCGGACCTGAAACTGTATGTTCCTAGGAGTGAGTGACCTAAGTACACTCAGAGAGCAGTTTCCAGTAAATGTGCTGTATCCTTATGCTGAAACTATTTTATTCCAAATGTAACAAATCTTTGAAAATGTATGTATACTAATGTCAGTGTGCTAATGTAGTTATGTGAGTTTCAGATTACCAAATGTACTGTAAATATAAAGATGTATGGAGAAAAGAGCTGAAAAGAAAGGGTAAATGCTGCAAGCCAAATAAAGGATGGGACTGTCGAAAACCAAAGTGGGCAGTATATGAGTCATAATGTAAAGGACTTCAAAAAATCAAAGAGGGCAGATAAATAGTCAAAGGAGAATTGTAGGTGTAGTACGGGAGATATGATAGAATGATGTGAAATGGGCTGCCCAAATCTGAATAATAGCCAGCAAAAATATGTAGTGATTTTTCTAAATATTATTGTGTGTTTTTTTTTTAGTAAATAAGGAAATGGACTGCCATTCAATGCAAGCAGCAACAAATTGTCTTATAGTGTATATAGATATTTGTATTTGCTTTTGTAGTTAAATGTTTGTGATCCAGATTTTGAAATTATTTCTTTGAGAAATTTAGTAAAAATGAGTAATTTGCTATTTAAATAATGTTGTGATAGGAGGTTGGACTGTGCCAAAGGCAGTAAAGTAAATGATAAGTAAATGTTCTTGATATGTTAAAAAGTGTAGACCTATATAATGTGAGTGAAAGGAAGTTTGTGGTATAAATTTTTTTGGGACATTCACATAAAGATTCAAAAGCACTGTATAAATATAAAAATTTGTGTTCCCATCAAATGTGCATTTAGTGAATTTACTGGAAACAGGGGCATGTGTAACAACAACAACGCTATACTATTGTACATATAATAATTTTTGCTTCTGTTTTTCGATAAATTGGTATAATCGATATTCTGATTTCATTTCTCTTTCTTTTCTTGACATTGTGTTAAAGAAGCTGTAAAAAATTTTCGATGTGAATATTAATGTTTATGTCAAATGTTTAAGCAATATTATAACAGAATTGAATTGTAAGAAACGTTGAAACTATTGTAAGATGTCAAAGTTGTAATTGTGCGTCTGGTCCATACGTAGGCAATGTATTAGGATATGTGGAATGCAAAACCTTTGGTGAATACCCTGTCTGTAGGGGAGCGGTAAAAGGTGGATGGCAGGCGAGCGCGGGAAAATGCACACGGGCGCTGCACGGCATAACGGGCTCAGCAGTAGTAGTCGGAGTTGGGCATCGGTCTGAGAAACACGTTCTGGATCGAGGAGGCTCTCCTGGAAAACGTGATTTCGTTGAGCCTCGGATGTGCCGTTTCCGACGACTATACAGCATGGCAATATTCCATAGGCACTAAATGGAAAAATATTGCGACGCTATGAAGAAGTAAAGTGCCGATACATCAAGAGCCATAGCTGTGATTGTCTGTGTGCTCTGCGCCTCGCCATCTCACCGCCCGCCAACCGCCACATCGATAGGAACAGGTTGAAACTGTTAGTACTGTATTCGTGTGGACCAATGTTACGTTTGTTCCTTACTGTTAAATAACAACTTAACTTTTACCAGAACAGTCCTATCATTTAATTATCCTAATCACTAACCTAGACAGGGTCCTTTCCACATGTTGTGCAATCCGAGTGTCCCGGGATGAAGATTTAAAGTTTATGTTAATAATAATTACCTGCAGACCTATCTATGTTAGAATGATGTTTAAAAAACTTTGTTGTTAATGAATATATAGGCAAATAATATAGGTCTGACAAAGTTGGAAGATAATTTCGAAATTGGTTTAGTAATGAAGTTTAGTCAATTTGAGACAAAAATAATGGTAGTTAAATAAGCAAGGAATAAGACAAAAAGAGTAGTAACTCATATATTGGAAATCTTGAGTCCTTAACGATTTCGATAATCAAAAATTTCAGTACAGTGATCATAACAGTTTCAGGGTTTCCCCCCCCCCCTTTTTCTTTTCTATTCATTTAAATTCTGAAGTGTACTGAACTGATTTGACCAGCAAAGTTAAAGTCAATATAAAACCAAAATTTATTAGTGTTTTACCTTTTTCAAAATTGACATTGTATGTATGTTTCGAAAGTACTATTTCTAGGGTAACCTATGCCCGATTTTAATCAGATCAGTAGACAGTACGGAGTTTGTAGTAAACATTATAGTGTATTGTTGTGTATTTATGGCTTGTTCATATTAGTACAGAAAGTGAAATTATTAGTTCAGTAGATTTTCGGGGCCGGCCGCGGTGGTCTCGCGGTTCTAGGCGCGCAGTCCGGAACCGCGCGACTGCTACGGTCGCAGGTTAGAATCCTGCCTCGAGCACGGATGTGTGTGATGTCCTTAGGTTAGTTAGGTTTAAGTAGTTCTAAGTTCTAGGGGACTGATGAGCACAGCTGTTAAGTCCCATAGTGCTCAGAGCCAGCCAGCCAGCCAGCCAGATTTTCGGGTTCTAAAATTTACCATATTATGCAGTGTCATTACGTGTTGTTTTGTATGAACGTACATCAACTTGTATTGGGCAGAAACTCAGTTAATACCTAATTAGGCTGGCGACCGTATTATTAACAATTTGGTAGCATCTGCTGTGTTGTTTCTTGTCCGTCCTAACGTGTAGTTGCACTTCAGACTTGCTTGACGTATCATTGTTGTTACTGAGTGGGTGAAAGTCTGATTTTGCCTCCATTCAGGTACAGGCGGTCAATATCTACACGAAAATCCTTTCATATAAGGTGAAGTCCGTCAACTTACCATAGTACAGGCTTTAATAAGTATCGTGCGCCCTAGCGTAGTGTTACAGTAACAATAATAAAATTCGAAAAAATATGACATTAAAGAAATATGCAACTTCCTCCAACTCTGTTCATTGCCTAAACTCACTTCATTCTCTATTTTTTTCTAAATACGTTGTTTGCTCTTCAACAAAATGTCTCTCTTGCTAACCATAGGCCTCCAAGTAGTTGGAGTCTATATTAGTAGGAATCCATTTGATTCTTGAGTTTTTCCTGGCGTATTTGATAGTCAAAATATCCACGGGTGTGCTGCCGGTCTACAGTGTCCAACGGGCATAATATTTCGGCGATCATACATGTCGCCATCATCAGGTGAACTGACGGACTGAGCTCCTGTGAACGTGCCGGCACGGAGATCCGTACGCTATGGCTGCTCAGAGGGAACTGGGTTCGGTCGCGGCGGCGGACGATTTAAATACCCTCCGCCCGCGGCGCGCTCCCTCCGCCGTCCGCGCCCCGCGCCACGGTCGCGCGGTGGAACAGATTGCGACGGCGTCTGAGATGACGTCGGAGTGATGGCTCTGTCCGCCGTGGTCGTCACAACTATACGTTTGCTCGATCTACTCTTGATTAACCCGATCGCTGGTTCCCAAGCCTTGCTAAGATTATAGCCACAGTCACGGTTTATGAGGTCGTCATTGGTGCGAATTTAGATTCCCTCTCTAACAACGCTGTCCCAGTATCTCGACGTCTGTACCAGAATCCTCGTGCGGTCATATTCCATGGCGTGATTTTCCGACAAACAATGTTCAGCGACCGCCGACTTGCTCGGATACATCAGACGAGTGTGCCTCTGGTGTTCACGGCATCGATCCTCGACGGTAAGCATCGTCTGACCAATACACGACTTGCCACATTGACACGGAATCTGGTACACGCCGGCCTTCCTCAAACCGAGGTCATCTTTGGCGCTCCCCACCAGTGCACGAGTTTTATTTGGAGGACAAAACACAGATCCGACCCAGTGTTTCTTCAGAATGCGAGCGATTTTCCCCGAGAGGGCGCCTGTGTATGGAATAAATGCAGTGCCTACCTCCTCCCTCGTGACTTCATCCATCTCAAGAGGTTATGCTGCAGTGGTTGGGCGGAGAGCACGTTGAATCTGCCACTCTGAGTACCCATTTTTTCGAAATACAGTTCTCAGATGTTCCAATTCCTGGGGTAGACTCTCTGCGTCAGAGATAGTGCGCGCCCTATGTACTAGAGTTTTAAGTACCCCATTCCTCTGTGAAGGGTGGTGGCAGCTGTCTGCGTGCAAATACAGATCAGCGTGTGTAGTCTTCCGATACACCCCATGACCTAGGGTGCCGTCAGTCCTTCTCTTGACCAAGACGTCAAGGAAAGGTAATTTACCCTCCGTTTCAGTCTCCATAGTGAATTTGATGTTGGGATGTATGGAGTTTAGATGTGTAAGGAAGTCAAGGAGTTTATCCATACCATGTGGTCAGATGACGAAAGTGTCGTCCACGTAACGGAAAAAGCAAGTAGGTTTCCAGACGGATGACGACAGGGCTTCCTCCTCGAAGTTCTCCATGTACAAATTCGCTACCACCGGTGAGAGTGGGCTACCCATGGCGACTCCCTCCGTTTGTTCGTAATATTCTCCATTAAAAAGAAAATACGTGGAAGTCAAGACATGCCTAAAAAGTTCAGTGGTCTTCTCGTCAAACTTCTGACTCATCAATTCTAGTGACTCCCGCAGGGGTACCCTCGTAAACAAGGAAACGACGTCAAAACAGCTTCAGGTTGGATGAGTCAGATATCATGGTGAGTTTTGACGTCGTTTCCTTGTTTACGAGGGTACCCCTGCGAGAGTCACTAGAATTGATTAGTCAGAAGTTTGACGAGAAGACCACTGAACTTTTTAGGCATGTCTTGACTTCCACGTATTTTCTTTTTAATGGAGAATATTACGAACAAACGGAGGGAGTCGCCATGGGTAGCCTACTCTCACCGGTGGTAGCGAATTTGTACATGGAGAACTTCGAGGAGGAAGCCCCGTCGTCATCCGTATGGAAACCTACTTGCCGGCGTGTACCAGATTCCGTGTCAATGTGGCAAGTCGTGTATTGGTCAGACGATGCGTACCGTCGAGGATCGATGCCGTGAACACCAGAGGCACACTCGTCTGATGTATCCGAGCAAGTCGGCGGTCGCTGAACATTGTTTGTCGGAAAATCACGCCATGGAATATGACCGCACGAGGATTCTGGTACAGACGTCGAGATATTGGGACAGCGTTGTTAGAGAGGCCATCGAAATTCGCACCAATGACGACCTCATAAACCGTGACTGTGGCTATAATCTTAGCAAGGCTTGGGAACCAGCGATCGGGTTAATCAAGAGTAGATCGAGCAAACGTATAGTTGTGACGACCACGGCGGACAGAGCCATCACTCCGACGTCATCTCAGACGCCGTCGCAATCTGTTCCACCGCGCGACCGTGGCGCGGGGCGCGGACGGCGGAGGGAGCGCGCCGCGGGCGGAGGGTATTTAAATCGTCCGCCGCCGCGACCGAACCCAGTTCCCTCTGAGCAGCCATAGCGTACGGATCTCCGTGCCGGCACGTTCACAGAAGCTCAGTCCGTCAGTTCACCTGATGATGGCGACATGTATGATCGCCGAAATATTATGCCCGTTGGACACTGTAGACCGGCAGCACACCCGTGGATATTTTGACTATCAAATACGCCAGGAAAAACTCAAGAATCAAATGGATTCCTACTAATATAGACTCCAACTACTTGGAGGCCTATGGTTAGCAAGAGAGACATTTTGTTGAAGAGCAAACAACGTATTTAGAAAGTTTTACCTTATACGTGTGACATCCAGTTCCAAAAATTACACAGGTCAATAATTCCACTGCCCAGACATTACCAATCAAAGATACATTTCCTTGCGCTTCACTTTACAATGGATATTCTACCTACACAGAGTCCCCTCTAAGAAAAAACATGTCTATACACTTCTCTTTCCAGTCGCGAACTGCTAGTTCATCGAACCACAGAATCTCTTGTCGAGGGTGCAGAGCGCTGTCAGCGATATTACCAAAGTCTAGTGCTGCCAACATACCAACAGGTTACTTACACCGGGTGCCAGCTGCGCAGGCACATTCACAGCCACATTCGCTGAACGGCACTGCCGGTATCCCGATGGCTCCTCTGGTCGGTCATTGCTCAAGAGTTGCACATCCATCAGCCCATGCGCCTCTCCGCCGTCGTCTTTCACCCCTGTCACGTATGGCCCGTGGTGCACCGCAGATGCAACGGCGACGCTTTTCAGAAGCACCGTTTTGCGATGCGCGGTATTCTTTAACCACGGCGGTACACTGACGCTTCACATACTTGGTCATTTAGAAATTGCTTCCTAACTTGGCCTGAAGGCTAGTGGTGCTACCCTTTTGCACATCAGATAAGTCTCTCCGTTTCCACAATACGACAACGATGCACTGTTTTCCCTGTCGCCCCGACACTCTTTATATACTCTTTACTGCTAATGCTCCCACTGTTGTTGTTGTTGTGGTCTTCAGTCCTGAGACTGGTTTGATGCAGCTCTCCATGCTACTCTATCCTGTGCAAGCTTTTTCATCTCCCAGTACCTACTGCAACCTACATCCTTCTGAATCTGCTTAGTGTATTCATCTCTTGGTCTCCCTCTACGATTTTTACCCTCCACGCTGCCCTCCAATACTAAATTGGTGATCCCTTGACGCCTCAGAACATGTCCTACCAACCGATCCCTTCTTCTGGTCAAGTTGTGCCACAAACTTCTCCCAAATCCTATTCAATACTTCCTCATTAGTTATGTGATCTACCCATCTAATCTTCAGCATTCTTCTGTAGCACCACATTTCGAAAGCTTCTATTCTCTTCTTGTCCAAACTATTTATCGTCCATGTTTCACATCCATACATGGCTACACTCCATACGAATACTTTCAGAAATGACTTCCTGACACTTAAATCAATACTGGATGTTAACAAATTTCTCTTCTTCAGAAACGCTTTCCTTGCCATTGCCAGCCTGCATTTTATATCCTCTTTACTTCGACCATCATCAGTTACTTTGCTCCCCAAATAGCAAAACTCCTTTACTACTTTAAGTGCCTCATTTCCTAATCTAGTTCCCTCAGCATCACCCGACTTAATTAGACTACATTCCATTATCCTTGTTTTGCTTTTGTTGATGTTCATCTTATATCCTCCTTTCAAGACACTGTCCATTCCATTCAACTGCTCTTCCAAGTCCTTTGCTGTCTCTAACAGAATTACGATGTCATCGGCGAACCTCAAAGTTTTTACTTCTTCTCCATGAATTTTAATACCTACTCCGAATTTTTCTTTTGTTTCCTTTACTGCTTGCTCAATATACAGATTGAACAACATCGGGGAGAGGCTACAACCCTGTCTTACTCCCTTCCCAACCACTGCTTCCCTTTCATGTCCCTCGACTCTTATAACTGCCATCTGGTTTCTGTACAAATTGTAAATAGCCTTTCGCTCCCTGTATTTTACCCCTGCCACCTTTAGAATCTGAAAGAGAGTATTCCAGTCAACATTGTCAAAAGCTTTCTCTAAGTCTACAAATGCTAGAAACGTAGGTTTGCCTTTCCTTAATCTTTCTTCTAAGATAAGTCGTAAGGTCAGTATTGCCTCACGTGTTCCAGTGTTTCTACGGAATCCAAACTGATCTTCCCCGAGGTTGGCTTCTACTAGTTTTTCCATTCGTCTGTAAAGAATTCGTGTTAGTATTTTGCAGCTGTGACTTATTAAACTGATAGTTCGGTAATTTTCACATCTGTCAACACCTGCTTTCTTTGGGATTGGAATTATTATATTCTTCTTGAATGCTCCCACTGTGAGTAATTATTGCACGATGACGTTGAATATAGGCGATGATCACATTAACTTTACTGGACCGCTTGTATCAGTCTATCCACTTTCAGTAATCTTATGTTCTTTGTAATACAGATACCCGGAACATGGTCCAATTCTGATATTTGGTGCATAGATCCATAGCTTTTTGCTTAAGTTTAATAAACACTACAAATAACACATAACATATATCTTGGTTATCAATAAGATTTTCACCTTCACCATTTGCAACAGTCTGACAACGCTAGGATAACTTTTCGATTCCACGACTGTAGAAGCATGTGATTTTGAAGCGAAGAACTCGTTGAGCCATGTTCGGAAGTATTTTCATCAGGAACGTTGTTCAGTAGACAGTGGAAAAGATGGAAATCAGAAGGCAAAAGATCAGGTGCTTGATGTGGGTGCGGAATCACTTCGCAGCCTAACTCCTGTATAGCGATTTCTGTCCAGCAGAATGTGGGCAGGCGTTATCGTGGAGTAGCATCAATTCACACGGTCTTCACGGTCGCTCTTCTCGGACTGCGTCTGTAGGAGGCCTCAGTTACTGACAGTAAATGTCAGCAGTGGTGGCTACAAAAATGGCTTTGAACACTATGGGACCCAACATCTGAAGTCATCAGTCCCCTAGAACCTAGAACTACTTAAACCTAACTGACCTAAGGACACCACAAACATCCATGCCCAAGGCAGGATTCGAACCTGCAGCCGTAGCAGTCGCGCGGCTCCGGACTAAAGCGTCTGGAACCGCTCGGCCACCGAGGCCGACTGATGGCTAGACCTCGGGGATACAATACGTAGTAATTTACACCACCACTCTTACACCCGACCATTATCTTTTGTGGTTGCTGTATTTGGTCACTGCCATTTCTTTCCTTTACTTTATGTCGTTTCAAAAAGACCATTTCTCGTCGTTGGTAACGATACGGGATAGAAATGGCCGGTGTTGTTCACGAGTCAGTTGATGACGAACAAGCAGATCTGCACATAAGGCCACCCACTGATTTCTCTGATTTCAGATTAGAGCATTTTTGAATCTTCTTTGGTTTGTTAAACCATCACCATCGCCTAAAAACGCCGCACGATGGTGGAATGCTCACGGTTGATGACATTGACAGTTCTCGAGTACAATGACGTGGATCATTGTGGGTTAATTTTCATCAAACCCTGAAAACCTACGTGGACATGGAGGGTAGCTAATGTCAAAACGATTTTCCTTAAAAGGAGAAAACCATTTCCTTGCGGTGCTCTGTCCAATGACATTATCCTCATACACGGCACAAATGTTTCTGGCTGCCTCCGCTGCTCTGATCCCTCTATTAAACAGAAGAATATGTCGGAAGTGTACCGCTTTCTCCATTTTCTAGAGTCCATAGCCCCTCTTTCATAGGGAGCATCAGCCTTTCTTCTGACATCCTTTTACTAACCTAAGTCACTGTACAAAATCATTTCTATTAGGATACAAACGTCACTGGGTGTGTATTTGTGTTGGATCTCAACACGTTTATAAAGCTGGACTTGTACTTTCTGAGAACATTAACTAGCGTCCTATGAACGTATCACTAGCACATGGAAACTGGCATGACATTACTCTCGGAAAGTCCGAATTTCATGTACAGAAAAGATCCCTTATGCTTCAATGCAGGTGATTGATTTGTATATAATTAGGTCTACAACTTTGCTTCCAAAGTTTTGCAATAGACGGCAGTAACGGCCTATGGTGTTGTAGGTGGTAGGTCGTTAAGTGTCATGCAATAAGCTTAGGCACTTGTACATGTGACGTCATCAAACTATTAGTAGATTTATGACTACATCGTATAACTATTCTCGATCGAATGTATGAACATACGAACCCAATTCTCGTCATTTGCGGGAAGTGTTAGTTCTCTCCTTTAAAAAAAGAAAACTGCAACTGATGTTCTAAATTGGTGGGTAAGACCTATTGTGAGGCATCTATTAGTAATAGAACATGTAGATAATGGTTTCAACACTTCAGGAACGGTGATTTTTACGTCGATGACCGATATTGCGGTGGAAGCGTGAAAATTTACATAGCTGCTGAAACGGACGGAAACAGTCACAGGAGTTCATAATCATAAGCAGCTGATGCGTTTGAGCCGAGCACTAAGAGACAAACGTCCAAACAGCGATAGACTTGAAAAGATAATTTTCCAGCATGGCAGCAGTGCTCGAAACCATGTCGCCAAACCTTACAAAACATACCTGGAAACGCAGAACTGAGGAGTCCTACCCCACCCGCCACATTTTCTAGACATTGCTCCCTCTGACCACCACGTTTTTTGATAAATGGCACAAGGCCTGTCTAACCAACACGACCGGTCATACGAACAAGTGCAAAATTGAATCGATTCATAGATCTCCTCAAAACACGCTCAGTTCGTCCGTGCGGTATACCTATGTTGCCCGAAAGATGGGAGAAAGTAGTAGCTATCAATGGTCATTGCTTTCAATCGTAAATGTTTTGTAAGCTTTTTATCATCAAACCTCCAATTTCGAGAAAAAACGCTAGAAAAAAAGTTGTAGCCCTAATAATACTTCAATTTATTATGATATTTGTAAATTATATTCGCAGGTATTTAAAAAAGAATGATTTCAATTACTCTATCTACATTATGATCGCACGTGTCCCACTGACTCTATTCTCAATGAGAGGTGTTTTGTTATTGCCGCTGCTCACTTGTTCGTCGTTGGTCTTGTGTTTGTAGTGGCGTTAATTATGAATGTTTTGTCAGAACTGGTTCGGTGTGGCTGTTGGGAGAGGGCTGAATGTATTTAATGTCGAGGGGGAAGGGGGGGAATAAGAGAGAAAGTAAGCTGGAAAGAGAGGTGGAGAGGCAACCGAGAAAACAGAAGGCCTTTTCTCTTCGAGGCTGTTTGAGTGTTATGTTTTATGTGGGGAGGTGCCTTTGTATAGCTCAATGAGTGTTCCAAACAGTTTTTTGTTGCACAGTGTTGTATTTTCATTCAGGACTCTTTCCTTGTACTATTTCTTTTTGTATGAAGTAGTTCTCATCTATTGTAACTTTTTGATAGAGACTGTAGCTTTCTCAGAGGATCTTAAGATCAGTCTCCATGTTATTTGGGTGGTGGTTTTCTTGTATTTGATGATCTGCAAAAGTGGAGTGTGTCCTATCACTTCTTAGGGCTCTGAGGTGTTCAGAGTACCTAGTTTTGACATTTCTGCATGTTGGGCTTACGTAGACCGACTAGCATGGACTGCAGGTTAACATGTATTCTGGATTTAGAGACCTAGTCTGCTGAGGTGTTCTTAGTGCTTATTTGTGCGGTATGATATTTGTAGCACAAAAACCGGTGTATAATAATGCATTTCATTTAACAATGTAATTTTTAGTTGATCGTCTAAACAAAACAAATTGTACATATTGTAGCTCTTATGGCTACAGCAGTTACATTACTATAAATTTCATATTCTACTTTATAGAAATAAAAATTTGACTCACAGAAGATGACGGTGCCGAAACATGTCTCGGTAAATACAAAAATAAACAAATTTTGTTTCCATAAGGCTCATTTTCAAAAAACCCTATTTTAAATCGCTAACACGGAAGTACATCAACAGGAGCGTCAAACCTTAGTAAAACGAGTACGTTCGATATTATTTTATTATTTTAACAATGTTCTCGTATCCATATTCTGCAGATACACACACGCCGTGAAATCAACCCATTTACTCTAACCAATAGAGGAATTATCATGAAACGAAGTTAATGATTTTCGATTTACAAGTCAGCATGCAAATCACTTTGACACAAGGTTTTTAGATGTATTTCATTTTAAGACTGACAACTTTAAATTGAAAAAAAAAAAGCGGAGAACAGCGACGTTAATAATTATATAGTACCACGCTACTTATTTAATGACCCACTGATTCTTTTCACTCATTTAAACTGCACTCGTGAATAGCAACATAGAAAGCAGACAGACCTCTGGCACCAACTACTGGCTAGAAACGGTACACTTTGACACAAAGAACAAAGCATGCTACCAATGTCAAAACAGTATTTCACAAACAGTTTACTCATTCCACTGTACGGTTATTCGAGCTTCAGGGATTGGCGATTGCAGCGGGGCAGAGCGAGTGCCAAAACTACCCTGCGCACGGAAGTTCAAAAGCCGTACTTCCAGGTGGTCATAACTGCGTACGATCAGATCTATGACCCAAAATTTCGCACGAGATCGACTTGTGGAACTGATATCTTTCAAATGTGCTAGATTTCTCTTTAAAATATGAATTCGAGTTGGTGATGTTTTCTTGTCAGTGAGTTAACAGGCTTTGTGGGGCATACGTTCCGTAAGGTAATCTGAGAAATCTAAGAAAAGAAAGTAGTGTTTGACTTGTTCCCTGAAAGCAGCTGTGTGAAAGAAATGAACAGTCTCAGTCGAAGCAAGACACATGAATACCTAACTTCAAGAATCTCAAATTGACGATTTTTAATTATTAACCACTTCAAACTTAAATAATCATTTTCTTGAAGGCAGATTTAGAAATATAATGCTGTAGCTTATGTTCATAGTAACAACACTTCAGTTTTCCATTTTAATTTGTCAATTTTTATGTTTTCAGCCCATCTGTCCTCATGTCAACTAGCTTAAATTAACATGTTCTAAACGTAATTTGCATGCATTCTGTTAGTGACTCTATTGCGATCCGCTAAACTATGCATTAAGTTGGTCTTCAGCTTAAATTAAAAACGTGTAAAAATGTTTATTGATCTAAAAGACGTGTAGTCGTCATGAAATATTGCTCTGTTGACCTTGTGCCTCATCTTAAGATTGACATTGCACAGCAAACACAGATATTCCGTTTCAAAATATTTGTGATGGCCACTTTGATATTCGCCACCTTAGAATTTATAACCTGTGTGTGTGTGTGTGTGTGTGTGTGTGTGTGTGTGTGTGTGTGTGTGTGTGTGTGCGTGTTCGTGCGCATGTTTATTTATTTGTGGTTTGCATATTTTTGTGAGCAGCAAGTTATAAACGAACAAACGTTGCTTATAGCTTCTTTCGTCATTCATTCGTAACACAAAATTAAAATAACCTCAGATATCAAATTATTTCATTGAGCTGCACCTCTGAACAAAAGAACATCCAGACAACGGGTATATTCACATAAATTTTTGATTTATGAAACTGTAAATGTACGTTCTAATGAGCTCATTTACTCGATAAAAATTAACAATGATTGGATCCCATCCGGCATTCAAACACTGAAATGCAAGAAAAGACAGACCTCTAACTATCAGTAGTGACCTAAGCTGAAACACGTGGAACTAACAAGGCAGTGATATCAAGATATTCATAGGTGAATGAGATAAGCCGGAACTTACATAAAATAAAAGATACATGTCCCCAATTAACTACTCAGAGGTCACTAAGGTCACTAAGGAAAATCAATATTTTGTTTGGATTCCAATCGGGAATAAGGTGGGAGATTTATCCTGACAGACTTGGTACATATAGAGGATAAAAGGAAAGGATGGGGGCGGTGCTCTTCATACTGACAGTGATTAACTGTGAACTGAAAAGAGAAGTAATAAATTAGCTTTCAGATCTAAAAGAGTGAGTTGGTAGTGCATTGAAGTTAATTCGTGGATGAAAGACACCCCCTGACGTCACAGAGCGAACATGGAAACGAGCGAAGCACTTCAGTTACACAGTACTGCGTTGACTACGCGGCCTCGTATCGTAAATGTTACACAGGCTTCAATCAAGGAACGGTGAAGCATTTCCCGTGTGTGTTTGGACGTGTCTAGGAAGTTGCTTCTGGTGTGACGTTCCCTTCTTGTCCTGCGCTCCTGGGACCAGCCTGAATTATAAAGCACACTCCTAACTGTTGGAGAGTTTGTTGTTTCGTTCTCGAGAGGTATGTACATTTTTCATTATCAGAGATCAAATGCGATGCGATGGAGTCAGTTTAGGACAAAGAAAGCCAAGTGAGTAGTTGTAAATTACATCGTACGGCACAGGAAGATCAAAAGCCCAGGGAACGGTGAATTTTACAGATATTCGTAAGAGTGATGGGCCACTAAAAAGTTAAAACTTGTTCACTTTTCTGCTTTCGGATTTCAGAGCCTCAAGTTCCTAACTACGTCTTTCCCCATATAAATTACATAGCTATTTTCTCCTCGAACTTCTTTTAAGATGTCAAAATACTACAGCAAATCTGTTAACAGAGGAGTCGAGGAAGAGGAATTGAAGCAAAGGGCAAAGAGGGAGGGAGTAGAATTCAGGCTGATCCAAAGAAAACATTTTTCCTCCTACCATGGTCTAAGGATTACAGTACTCTCTTCTCATTGCTCAGAACGACCGCTAGCTTTCATCGACAATTTCCAATGGATAAAAACCAAATTTTACAGTTATCTATCGACTAGGAATTCGATTGTTCTCTCATTTTGAGTTTCATGTCGGACGATCAACAACTTTTGGCATTATTAGACAAATATGCACGTTCATATGGCGGAGGCTAAAAGAGAAATATGTGGGACAACCGACCATAGGAAAGTGGAAAAGTGTCAGCGACCAGTTTGAGATGACAGCAAATTTCCCTCACTGTGTGTCATCCGTAGGTGGAAAACACGTAAGAATGATTAAACAATGAAGATCAAGCATGGAATATTACAATTATGAAAAGCAATTTTCTGTTGAACTAATAAAAGAACAGAGCTATTATTTATCTCAGATTCATAAACATAGGGTCACTTGGTCATGAAGGAGACTGAAATGTATTCAGACCAACTGAAATACTTATACGTTTACAATTAAAGTTTGAATTTTCCAAATGATGCTTGTGGATTGAAAAGCATGACGTCTTTGTGGCTGATGGGGCGTTTGCAACGTGTGACGGCTTAGTGAGACCAAACGCAGCAAAAACTTGATTAATAAAGAAAAAGTGTTTAACCACATTCTGTCACAAGCACGGAGTTACCTAGAATGTGCATTCGGCGTAAATATAGACTTTCCCACCGTCTAATCGATGTTAATGAGGACGTCACGTATGCTGTTATATAAGCATGGTCGGCGCTTCACAGTTATGTGAGACAATATGACGGCTATAATTTTGATGATATACTGACATGCATAAAGCAAAGTATTCCTGCACATGGCACAAAAGGAACTAACAGTGGCAAAAGTATCAATCATCATTATTTTTAATTATCTCTGTTTCCCTCAAGAGTCTGTACGACAGTAAGCTCATGACACTAACATTCTTCAACGAAGACCACGTTTTTAATCTAAAAACTGGTTTGTTGACATTTTATGGATGAATAGATTTTATTGTTTGCTGTGACAAACATTACTGAAATGTTAACTGACAGTGCTCATCAAGATCTAATTTCTGCATGTTATCCATATGGCCTTACTCTAGCGGATTTCCGCGACGGGTCAAGGATACCCCAGTAGAATTTTTTAATACCTGCAGTCCCAATTCGTGCGTTAGTCAAGAAACAACTTTCAGGCCGTTACCCGCACCTCTCGTAGCTAACGATCCGGCCTCTCAGCAGATACACACACTCGGGTGAGTTTCTGTAACGGGCCTCGTTCACCTAAGTCCGTCAGTTTTCGGCGAGCCGGTGGCTTCACGCGTTACTCAGCAGAACGACGCGCTCACGACGGCTACCCCGCAATCTTCCTCAAACGATTTTAGAGAAACCGTTCGGAAAAAATAGGCTTTAACGTCAATTACAGCTTTATATGTCAGATTCATGATGAAATGCCTGCCATTTCACTAATGGTAATAGTTACTGTGATATTTCGTATATAAAAAACACACTGCTTAAGTTCGAAAAGTTTGCAACGAAAAATAGGAGTCACTGTGAATTTGCGTTTGGTGCACTTTAGACCATATATTGCTGGGTATGAAGTTTAGCTAACGCATTACATTTTTCTTTAGACTTTGGATGAGGGCTCTATCTATCCCCGATCTCGAGAAAATTGATGTTACGTAGCACATTCATTTGCTACTGCTTGCTCCAGCAATAAACCTAGACAGAAATACAACTCGCCTTATATCTCAGAAACGGTTATGGTATAGAAACGAAGTTTTGGCAAGTTATGAGAAGTGTACTTTTCCGTACAGTAAATAAGCGAAATTTTCTTATCTACCGCGATACACCGGTAACTGCAGACTTTTATAGTGGACTGATGTAATTTTTTTAGGATTCGTCGGTTGCTGGTGAAATGAGATAGGTGAAGAAATCACACGTTTATATTTAAACTGAGAATGTGATTTTTCATAAGAATTTGACCTGATTTGTCCTCAGTCCCTTGTTTCATAAACTACTGTTTCAGGTTTTTTGTCGTATTTGTAACTTCATTGCGACGTTAGCGTGGTTACATTGTGTAAATTCCGCTTTTTTCTGACGAAAAAAGCCAATTTTAACACCGCAACTAGAGAAATGTAGCTAAACTCAAAATTCGCCACTGATGAACGAATGATTTTCAGGGTACAGCAAGTCTTTGTTATAACTTGTATAGTGAAAGGGGTGGACCATTGACCACATCGCAAAACTTATACATCTGTATAGTGAAATGCCTTGACTGTGAGAACTGACACATTAACAGTACACGAACATGAATGTACGATATTAGAGCGTACAAAGAGGTGATTGAAACATTTCTAGACAGTATTCCAACTCTGTACCAAAGTGTTATGAAAAGTAACAACATTGCCAAACAAAGTAATTTCTCAAAATTATACTAGCAGTTACCGTTTCCTGACGTGAATGAAAATCGGACATAATATATGGTAGGTAACATCAACTTCAATTTTTACAAGTGTTTTTAGATGGAGAAAGCTAGCCACACTTTAAGAATGTTTCACGGCAGGCCATTGATGCTTTATTTCAATAAAGCGAAACGCAGTTGATGACAAAAATAAGCAATTTGTTGTAGTTGCCAAGATGGATTTAAAATACCTTCATTAATATCAGAAATAATTTCAGAAAGGTGTTGGCCACTTGAAAGAAGCGTAAGGGGATGAGTTGTATAAAGCAACACTATACCGAAAGCCAATAAAATGTGTTTCTACTGTGTTCATTATTGTAGGTTATTTCCCATAACTGTTTTATGTCCATTATTTAATGGTTATTACAAATTACTATACTTTACAAAGTCTCAGATAGCCAGGAACTGCCACAAATTTTTCATACTCTGTGTCGTAAATATCAACTACGTTCAAAGAGCGAAAATCTAAAACAATAAATGAAATGCCGGTAAAACGTTGCAGTGTGTAACGTACTTGGGGTGAGACACAATCGCAACTCCTGAAATCCGCCGCGCATTGCCTCTGGCCTGTCGTGGATAGACGGCAGTGCTGGGTCCGCCGACAAATCACAAAAACCCTCCGATGTTGCGCCCACACACAAATGGACCCAGCCTGCGGGAAGGTCGGAGAGTTAGTGCAACCTGCAGGGACTGTAAATTACTGGGAGACGACGAGTTCACTATCGGCGGGCCGGACCCGTCAGAAATATCCGCAGAAGTAACCCATGGTTCTGACCCGTACCGGGAATTCGCTCGTGGATGGCTGGCTGTCATTCCACTTTACTCCAGACATGGCATCTGTAAATGCTCGCCATGATTATTTTTATCTCTGTTTTTGTACTCTTCGTCCCGGGTGTTCTACAACACAGCCATGGGTGTTTCTACATTTCCATAATCAATACTTCGCTGTCCAGATGCATCGTTTGATACTTAATAGGATTTTCTGAGAAAAATAGGGCATGCTACAGGGAGAGACGGGTAATATGCAATATGTACAAGAACCAAGAGGGAAAAAATAAGAACGGACGACCCAGAACGAAGTGCTCGTATTAAAAAGGGTGTAAGACAAAGATATACTCTTTCGTCCCTTCTGTTCAATCTGTACAGAGAGGAAGCAATGAAGGAAATAAAAGACAGGTTCAGAAGTGGAATTAAAATTCAAGGTGAAAGGATATCAATGATGAAACTCTCTGATGACATTGCTATCCTGAGTGAAAGTGAACAAGAATTACATGATCCGCTGAATCGAATCAACAGTCTAATGAGTAAAGAGTATGGATTGAGAGTAAATCGAAGAAAAACGAAGGCAGTGAGAAGAGTGAAAATGAGAACAGCGAGAAACTTAACATGGTCAAGAAGTAGATGAAGTTAAGAAACTCTGCTACCTAGGCAGCAATGACGGTCGGAGCAAGGAGGATGTCAGAAGCAGCCTAGTACTAGCAAAATGGAACATTCCCGGCCGTGAAACATGGACTGTGGGAAATCGGAACAGAAGAGAATCTAAGCATCTGAGATGTTGTGCTATAGACGAATATTGAAAATTAGGTGGACCGATAAGGTAAGAAATTAGGAGGTTCTTGGCAGAATCGGAGAGAAAAGAATATGTGGAAAACACTGACAAGGAGAAAAGATAGCATCATAGAACATCTGTTAAGACATCAGGGATAACTTCCATGGTACTAGAGGAAGCTGTAGACGGCAAAAGCTTTAGGCGATGACATAGAGTGGAATACGTCCAGCAAATAATTGAGGAAGTAGGTTGCAAGTGATACTCTGAGATGAAGAGGTTGGCACAAGAGAGGAATTCGTGGCAATCTGCATCAAACCAGCCAGAAGACTGATGACTCAAAAATAAAAAATAAAAAAAAATGTTCAACAAGACCATTTCAGTGTCAAAAATGCGAGAGTAGTATAACCTGTCTACAAACTACCCAATTATGTCATCAGTAACACGTGAACAGACTGTTCCACAAAACGTTACCGAATCCTCCACAGCGAACTTGTCAAATCAGTGGAGATGCATTGTTCAGACACATCTGGAGAGTGTTAATTTTTCACTAAACGCGGTAAACTATACGAAATACAGTAATTACTAACTGATGCAAATAACGCAAGAAACACTCCGAAATCGAATTTAGGTAACTCACTGGCCACTCCAAAGCGCTTTTATGCGTATGTGTAACAGATTAGTATCCGCCGTTGTTCCTGAAAGGTGGCCTCCCAAAGACAGTTCACAAAAACACAGCGCGTTTCCCGTCCAGAAAAAATACGCAGATCGAATGCACCTCAGCGCATTCACGCCGCGTATATGCACGCACACGAAAATGCGTCGTGTGACCAGCCCCATTCCACAAACAGCAGTGGTCTGTAAAGTCGGTGTGAATTACCATCCGGAAATGCTCTTGTGGCCGTAGTCTAAGTTTGAGATTTGGCTACAACCTTCCTCTGTAACGGCGCAAAACCGTGGCTTCCTGCGACGCCACCCTCTGGCTCGATGGCGCTTCAAACAGCAAGATATCGACACATGCGGAAAAAAGGAACCGAGCTCAGAGGTTCCTATGACGTATAAAGTTGTTCTATGATGTCACATTTCCACCAAATTTCATCACAATTCCGTTCAACGCCATCATGGATGTGTCACACGAAGCGAAGGTCGTCAACAGACCCTCTTGCCCACATTTCATCCCTTCTTTTGACGTATCTGCGGTGGAGGTTAGAAACGATACGCCTAGCGTTGAAATCGCGTGGTTTTTTTGTGAGTGGCCGAGAAAAACATTTCAGACCCAACGTAGCTCAGAATCGACACGAAAAGGCCTCAGGGGGTGGCATAAGGGACGCCAATGGAGCCACCACTTTCCTTGGGACGTTGATTCCCACACGTTTCGCGGTCGAAATCGACAGCTTGCTCTGCGATGAGCAGCAGGGCGACGATCTTGAGAGCCTGCGATACTGTTCACACTTCCTGGGCGATTAAGGCCTTCTCGCCGCACACCAGGAGGTTGCAACCCCATTGAAAGCGATCTAACCCTTTTGGAGTGTAGTGCTACCGCAATTTTTGCTCGTTGTACTGGGTGAAATATGAGAAAATATAACTTCATTGTAAATTAAAGTGTATCGTACGTTGTGTATTCCAATAAAAAATATAGCACAAACATACCGGTTTTCTTTCATTAATCCACTGGCACTAATTACCATATTGTATCGTATTTCGACACAAATCGTTGGCGTGTTTGTGGTCTTAACTATTTCTATATTATCGTACACAAATATTGTGAGAAGAAAATCGGAAGCAAATGCTTGTCTACAGCAGAGCAGTGTCACTAATTCTGAAATGTGTTTCCTATCTAACATAAGCACAGGGGATGTTTCTACACCAGAAGTTTCAGTTCTTCCAGATACGTCCCGAACCCACTGTTGTTCCACAGTGCTACGCGAACCATATTATCCGTGAGGCTTTTCTTTCGCCCTGTCACTTCGCCGTGGTGGCGACCCTACGGCGGAAACTTAGTCTGGAGGGGTAGATAGTCGTTCCAGGCATGCATCATAGTCAGTTGTCTCCAAAACTGAATCATTACAACTGTCAGATAGAAAGAGTTCTAAATGGTGAGACAGTTTATATGTTCTTCAGTTTACATCGTCTTCTGCAGTTTGCGCTTCGCATTTGGTTTATTTGACAGACTGGGGAAGTAGTAGTCGCAGTACTGGCCATTTTACTGGAGGCTGCATCTCCAGGTGCTGGAAGCTCAACATTATCGGCAACAGACGTTCTGGAGGGGGTTATAGACTGCGGAGTAACAGCTCCTTCAGCAACTGCACTGACAAACGCAAGCAGTAAAGCTAGTATTAGCAACCTCCATTTCTGTTGAGGCTTTTTAACACCTGATGCAAATGAGGTAGTGAAATAGGAAGCGCCATGGCTTATAGGTATTCTCGTCCGTAGCAAAGGGATACGCTTGGTTGTCTTGAGCTTCTGTACCTTTCTCAAAGGTAGATGCTGCAGTCTACTCCAGACACCATGATCAGCTGAGCAGTCAATACACTTTCGTGGATATGAGCAAACGACGTCGCTGCCTTATCACATTTGCCAGAAATGGCTGTTCACTTACACGCTAGAGTGGCATATTAAATCATTGGCATTTAAAACCGCGCATTTGGTTGAGTCTATCAAACTGCATATTTAAGTGGAGGAAAGCTGCCTCGAAATGCTCGGGATTTGCTGTGTTACTGAAGGCAGCGATCTACCTGTTTCATTATAATATGTACCAAGTTAGGACATCTTTCAAAGCCCACTAATCTTCATACCTTCCTTCTGGTTGTCTAAATTATTTCTGCTAGACAAAACAGCTCTGCTGTAGCTCAAGAGGGCGTGTAACTCTGTTTCGATTGTATATTTCATCTCTAGATGGGAAGATGACGTTTTAATGTACAGTGTCCCATTTCTTAATTACTTTGAAGAACCCATGAGCCAAGAGGAGTGGCCACACGAGGTCACTTGTTAGTTTGGATATTGAAACCCACCAGCAGTGCACCCATTCCAAGGGGAGATGGGAAGTTTATGTTCGACGGTACCTCGAGCGGATAGAGGAATAAGGGTCAATACAGAGAGATCACTGATTGTCTAATACAATCAAGGGGTGGCAGGTTTCTTCAGAGGCCACCCGATAATGACTGTTTTGCCTCACAGCCATGCGTCTTATCGACACGCAGCACACCTCGATATTGAGGGTGTTTCATTGAGGATTTTACCAGCCTTGTTATCTCTGTGGTTAAGCCAAGGCCATTATTCCTTGTCACACACAACATTCCATCGCCACACAGCCCAGTTTACAGTTACAGAATACTGGCGGCGCTCACCAGTCCAGCTGAAGAAACCTAGGTTCGCCACACCCTTACCCAGTAAACGAATGCAGCGCTCCTTGAGGTGCCCGCCTTCGGCACGAGCCGGTGGCCTTTGTGAGTTACTGAATGCAACGGGCGTGGCGAGTATTACCTTCCAACTGTTTTAGAACGAACATAAATTTGCGAGTCACTATTGTTCCCACTGACAACTGACATCGACAAAGCCATCATCGAAAACATTTCATGTATTTTTGGACATCGAAGTTCCTTAACTAAAATATGGCATGGCGGAGTAACATACAAACTCTTTAAGCTAGAAACCTCCCCTCCCCTGCCTCCCCCACCACTCAGTAACACACCGATCAAGATGACGTGCAGTCCACATTAAAGGCACATCAACCAACTTCATCCCCCACTCCCTACACATGACTGACATACGAGGAGCAGTAAAAAAGTTTCCGAAATTTTGTTGTAACTTTTTATTAACACAATATATCTTTATTGTGACTGTGACTGTAACTGTAAACTGGGTTGTGTGGCGATGGAATGTTGTGTGTGACAAGGAAGAATATATATATAACGACCTCGCCTTTTTAGAAACAACGAAATAATGGAAGTTCTGTTTTGGTATATTCCAAATCCCAGCCATCACCTTATTTTTCACGTCTTCTACGGTGGCAAAACGGTTAGCTTCAAGGCACTTTTTGATCTTTGGTAAGAGCTAGATATCCACAGGTGCCAGTAGCGAGGCTGACAGAGGAATGGAATGTTCATTACTGCGACCCATGTTGCAGCATGCGATGTGTGACAGGGAGCATTGTCGTAATACAGTGTACATCCACCTACACATTTCGCGGGACGTTATCTTTGGATTGCCTCCCTTAGTCTTTTCAAATCCTGCACTTAGAAAGGACTTTAACAGTTATATTATTAGTTTGTTCAACTGGTACAAATTCATGGTGCACCACACCTTCGTTGTCGAAAAACGCAAAGAGCGTCATTTGCTTTAGATTTGATATAAAGTGCTTTCTTTCATCGCGGAAAGGAAGTTGTGTGCCAGTCTGATGACTCCCTTTTTTCTTGCTCCTGGTCGTACGCGCACACTCGCGTCTCGTGACTAGTGACGGTTGTCTCAATATCTGTCGGGTTATCAAGGTTTTTTTTTTTTTTCAAAATATTTGGCCACAGTCAACGAATGAGTTTCCATTTGATCCGGAGCCAGCATCCGCGAGACATACTTTGCTCTGACACGTTTCGTCTTCAAACCATCTGACAGGATTGCGTCAGTTGAACCATGATTGGTCAGAAATTCTTGTGCCAACTCATCAACGGTCAGTCGTCGATCTGATCAAATTAACTGTTTCATTTGATCGACTATCACTTAGCTTCTGCAGGCTGATGGTCTCCCACTACAACGCTAATCTTCCAGCGCTCACTGTGCAACCAGAAATCTTGAAGACCACTCCTAAACGGTCGTTTTCTTTAAAGCAGCGTCTCTATAAACTGTTTTAAGCCGGACAAAGACTTTTCAGCAAATTTACCAATCTGCACATGAATTTAACGTCCCCTTTTGCTCAACTCCGTGCGACATCATGCCAACAAATCACCACACACTCTTAACTGTAAGTAAATAATATAAATACATATTTATTTGCATTCTTACAGACAAGGGCAGAAAAACAGTTATAAAGATATTCCTGGAACTGTTTGGAGGTCAGTATAAAATGAGTCGGTACAGCTCTATGCTGATGGCATGGCTACCTGTTTTCTGTAGTTTCAATGGTCAGCGTCAGCAGACAGACAAGCAACTACTTGGCAAAACTGCGGACTGGACTAATAGGTGGTTGAAACCTAATCGAAGTGGCAAGACAAAATTGAAACGCTTTGGGAGACATACTTGGCCTGAGAGACAATTCCATGTATTTAGATATCCGTCACGACTAGTGCCTAAACTTCGACAAACTTTTTAACACAAAGCAAGGAAAAGAGAGAACCTAATAAAACGTGTAAAAGGACAATTTCTTGAATGTATTGACATGTCAGTAATAATAACACACAAAGTACTTATCAGATAGGTATATATATATATATATATATATATATATATATATATATATATATATATATTCCTGGCCATTAAAATTACTACACCAAGAAGAAATGCAGATGAAAAACGGGTATTCATTGGACAAATATATTATACTGGAACTGACATGTGATTACATTTTCACGCAGTTTGGCTGCGTAGATCCTGACAAATAAGTATCCAGAACAACCATCTCTGGCCGTAGTAACGGCCTTGATACGCCTGGGCATTGATTCAAACAGAGCTTGGATGGCGTGCACAGATACAACTGCCCATGCAGCTTCAACACGATACCACAGTTCATCAAGAGTAGTGACTGGCGTATTGTGACGAGCCAGTTGCTCGGCCACCAAAGACCAGACGTTTCAAATTGGTAAGAGATCTGGAGAATGTGCTGGCGAGGGCAGCAGTCGAACATTTTCTGTATCCAGAAAGGCCTGTACAGGACCTGTAACATGCGGTCGTGCATTAGCCTGCTGAAATGTAGGGTTTCGCAGGGATCGAAGGAAGGGTAGAGCCACGGGTCGTAGCACATCTGAAATGTAACGTCCACTCTTCAAAGTGCCGTCAATGCGAAGAAGAGGTGACCGAGACGTGTAACCAATGGCACCCCATACCATCACGCCGGGTGATACGCCTTATGGCGATGACGAATACACGCCAGCAATGTGCGTTCAACGCGATGTCGCCAAACACGGATGCGATCACCATGAAACTCTAAACACAACCTGGATTCATCCGAAAAAATTACGTTTTGCTATTCGTGCAACCAGGTTCGTCGTTGAGTACACCATCGCAGGCGCTCCTGTCTGTGATGCAGCGTCAAGGGTAACCGCAGCCATTGTCTCCGAGCTGATGGTCCATGCTGCTGCAAACGTCGTCGAACTGTTCGTGCAGATGGTTGTTGTCTTGCTAACGTCCGTATCTGTTGACTCATGGATCGAGACGTGGCGGCACGATCCGTTACAGCCATGCGGATAAGATACCTGTCATCTCGACTACTAGTGATACGAGGCCGTTGGGATCCAGCACGGGGTTCTGTATTACCCTCCTGAACTCACCGATTCCATATTCTGCTAACAGTCATTGGATCTCGACCAACGCGAGCAGCAATGTCGCGATACGATAAACCGCAACCGCGATAGGCTAGAATCCGACCTTTTTCAAAATCGGAAACGTGATGGTACGTATTTCTCCTCCTTACACGAGGCATCACAACAACGTTTCACCAGACAACGCCGGTCAACTGCTGTTTGTGTATGAGAAATCGGTTGGAAACTTTCCTCATGTCAGTACGTTGCAGGTGTCGCCACCGGCGCCAACCTTGTGTGAATGCTTTGAAGAGCTGATCATTTGCATATCACAGCATCTTTTTCCTGTCGGTTAAATATCGCGTCTGTAGCACGCCATCTTCGTGGTGTATACGTTTTGTGTGTTATTATTACTGACATGTCACTACATTCACTATTCAAGACCGGTGAAAGAATATGAAGAAGCTCCCCTAGCTGGTGCAAGTGACAAGAAGCTACTACTCTATGAGGCTGAGCGATGTATCGTCTGCAGAATTCTCCGACTCTCTCCCAGCACTCCTACAGTACAGGCTTATGAGGCACCGCAAGTTAACCTGCATCACGCACGACTACACGATCTTAGATTACGATAAGAAATACATCAAACAAAAACCTGACGCTAGCGGACAGAACTCATGACCACTGTCTCCCCCGAAGAACAAACGAACCCAGACACAAGTATACCTACCCTTACAGAAATATACACAACCTGACAATAATGTCCTGATAAAAAAGTAATACAGAGCTGTAAAAACAAGTAAGACAACTTATGCAGTAAAACAAATTTCCGTACGCGCACTGGCACAGAACCAAAACTTAAAATACAAAAATAGCATAAGTACACAAACAGAAAATTATATACACTCCTGGAAATGGAAAAAAGAACACATTGACACCGGTGTGTCAGACCCACCATACTTGCTCCGGACACTGCGAGAGGGCTGTACAAGCAATGATCACACGCACGGCACAGCGGACACACCAGGAACCGCGGTGTTGGCCGTCGAATGGCGCTAGCAGCGCATCATTTGTGCACCGCCGCCGTCAGTGTCAGCCAGTTTGCCGTGGCATACGGAGCTCCATCGCAGTCTTTAACACTGGTAGCATGCCGCGACAGCGTGGACGTGAACCGTATGTGCAGTTGACGGACTTTGAGCGAGGGCGTATAGTGGGCATGCGGGAGGCCGGGTGGACGTACCGCCGAATTGCTCAACACGTGGGGCGTGAGGTCTCCACAGTACATCGATGTTGTCGCCAGTGGTCGGCGGAAGGTGCACGTGCCCGTCGACCTGGGACCGGACCGCAGCGACGCACGGATGCACGCCAAGACCGTAGGATCCTACGCAGTGCCGTAGGGGACCGCACCGCCACTTCCCAGCAAATTAGGGACACTGTTGCTCCTGGGGTATCGGCGAGGACCATTCGCAACCGTCTCCATGAAGCTGGGCTACGGTCCCGCACACCGTTAGGCCGTCTTCCGCTCACGCCCCAACATCGTGCAGCCCGCCTCCAGTGGTGTCGCGACAGGCGTGAATGGAGGGACGAATGGAGTCGTGTCGTCTTCAGCGATGAGAGTCGCTTCTGCCTTCGTGCCAATGATGGTCGTATGCGTGTTTGGCACCGTGCAGGTGAGCGCCACAATCAGGACTGCATACGACCGAGGCACACAGGGCCAACACCCGGCATCATGGTGTGGGGAGCGATCTCCTACACTGGCCGTACACCACTGGTGATCGTCGAGGGGACACTGAATAGTGCACGGTACATCCAAACCGTCATCGGGCCCATCGTTCTACCATTCCTAGACCGGCAAGGGAACTTGCTGTTCCAACAGGACAATGCACGTCCGCATGTATCCCGTGCCACCCAACGTGCTCTAGAAGGTGTAAGTCAACTACCCTGGCCAGCAAGATCTCCGGATCTGTCCCCCATTGAGCATGTTTGGGACTGGATGAAGTGTCGTCTCACGCAGTCTGCACGTCCAGCACGAACGCTGGTCCAACTGAGGCGCCAGGTGGAAATGGCATGGCAAGCCGTTCCACAGGAGTACATCCAGCATCTCTATGATCGTCTCCATGGGAGAATAGCAGCCTGCATTGCTGCGAAAGGTGGATATACACTGTACTAGTGCCGACATTGTGCATGCTCTGTTGCCTGTGTCTATGTGCCTGTGGTTCTGTCAGTGTGATCATGTGATGTATCTGACCCCAGGAATGTGTCAATAAAGTTTCCCCTTCCTGGGACAATGAATTCACGGTGTTCTTATTTCAATTTCCAGGAGTGTAGTTTGAAATAACCGGTTGTGCCTTATCCCAAATAGCCCTCTAAACAGCCACATCTACGTCTAGCGCTTATATCTAAAATTTACAGTAAGTAATACTGAAACCTTGAAGTTTACTGAATGTATGAAAGCATATACAGAGTCGATTGAGCACTGTGCAGGAAGACAGGCGTGTACATGTGAGTGAGTATATGTGTGTGTGTATGTGTGTGTGTGTGTGTGTGTGTGTGGTGTGTGTGCGTGTGCATGTTTTCCCTACAAGCTTGGAAAAGGAAGTTTATTCGGAAAGCTAACAAAGCTCTGTACCTCCTGTTGGTGTACCTATCGACGACACAGCGCTTCTGCCTTTCGGTGAGTTCTCTCCTTTATTCCTAAATAATTCGAATACAGAACACTGTAACTCAAAAATCAATCCGAAATCTACTTACATATAAGATCTCGACTATATTAAACAAATCTTATTACGTAATAGGTTAAGTTTAATATGAGTAATGTGACGTAACAAAAGAATAGAACGTTAGCTCAAGGCCTCAGAGGGTCCCCCTTTTCCATCTGGTACAGGAATGAAAATAATAAAAAATATCAAGTTATACACAGTCTGCAACAAATCATTGGTTTTCACTAAAGTCAACAATGTAATTTCTTCCTGAATGATTCTCGATTGTTACTGTAAAAGGTGAATACGCTGCATCGTCTTCTCCTTCTTCTTTCTCTAACCGGCTCAGAAAATGATCCTGTAGAAATTGTTGTAATCTTATGTTGACATAATAATTATACCTTCAAAATGCTTTACCTTTTATTAAATATAGATACAATTAATATACTATTCCAGTAATCAAAACTTTTTCAATGATAGTTTTCAGCCTGTTACTCGTAAATACGTTGGACGCGGTCTATTTGCTGACTCACCAATCATGCCATCAGTGCACTATCGTGTGAATTTCACCATTTACAAGTTTAGCCTGCAAACTAATGTCTTCAACGCACACCTGTTATTACTGTTATTTTCCTGTGAATCATACCATTGCATTGAAACTTAACATTAACACAATCTTTTGCTACAAACCTTTCTGCTTGCCCATAAAGATATCTGTAGTTGAAATATTTACGTGCCTGGCAAGTAATATATCTCAAACAATAAATTCTGGTATATACTAGAACCAATACTTCACTTAATAATAAACTAAACATTAGAAATTGTTTCATCATACAAACATAAATTTTCCTCTTGCAGCAAAGTATTTAATGCTGACTACACAGTTTAAAATCTTAAAATCATACAGTACTGTCGAATGTAATTACCCACAAAAGGAAGCCAGTATTATATTAGCACCTTGTTTATAAGACCAGTAATTAGTTAATACTTTGTGTATGAGACTTTATTGTAAGTGCATTGTTACAAATTTCTGTGTCTGTTTTATGCACAACTGCGTGTGATAAACAAACGAAAATCAAAGTGAAGTTAAAAGATAAAATATTTTGGAGAGGAGTAAGTTAACAAAAAACTATCGACAGAAAATTTTAAAACTGAAGTGAAAAGAAGTATCTTGGAACATTATCCATGATCTTCGTGGCAGTGATACATATATGCTAAGGCGAACGTTAACTATTTTCCTTTGCCTGTGCGTTAATTAGTTATTCAGTATTGTAATGAGTCATTCTTAACAGGAATTATTTCCTAGAATTTTTGTTGTTATGTACCATAAGTAGTAACTTAGTTGTTAAGATAGATGACTTTTCATCACTAGCGCATTGAATGGCGTAGTGCTTCCTCACTTTTTGAAGAAAGTCATCTATGCAGCATATTCATATTCAGTAATACTTTTGTGCATTTCTTTCAAGTTTAAAAAACGTGATTTCACCGGTGTAAATTCATTGTAAAAATAGGGAATCCCATAAAAACAGAAACTGGAACATGTTATGAGGCCGCGCAGGATTAGCCGAGCGGTTTAGGGCCTTGCAGAGCCAGACCATGCTGCTGATCCTGGGGGAGGTTCGAGTCCTCCCTCGGGCATGGGTGTATGTGTTCGTCCTTAGGATAATTTAGGTTAAGTAGTGTGTAAGCTTAGGGACTGACGACCTTAGCAGTTAAGTCCCGTATGATTTCACACACATTTGAACATGTTACGAGATAAAATCTAATGCTGGTGATTCGTTGGTGCAGCCATTGGAAACATTGGAGCCTCAGCTCACAAAATTGAATCGAACACCAAGAGTGAGGAAAGTAATCCATTTACCAGCCCCATATCAAATGCTTTTACTGCAATGTATCATACCTTGGAAGCTATGATAAAACCTTTTTTTGAACAAATTGCAACAAAAACAAATTACTACTGAATTGTCACAAGAAGAAAATCCACTGTCAGAGGACATATTGATGCAGTTGTCATCTCAAATGTCGTCCAAGAATTATGCAATGTTAACCAAACATAATGAACATTGTCAAAACAGTCAAGCTTGTTGAATGATGTGACAAATTTCTCGTAACAGCAAGGTGAATTAACCACAGTAATTACAGAACTAAAAACTGTATAGGAGAGCAGTCCTGACGTGATAAAAGATTTAACTGCGATCAAGCCCAACTGATAGAAACTGTTTATAAGCTTAACGAAAAGGTAAACGACTTTACATTTGAACAGGAATTAAAATGAGGGATCAATTTGACCACAAAGAGAAAATTTTATGAGGAATTTTGGTAGTGGATTTCCAGTAAAGATACACAGATAAATGATAAGCTGGAATCAGATCTAATACTTCCTACACAACAATATGCCACTGAAGTCTTGTTTCAGTAAAACACTTCTGAAGAAGTAGTTAAGACAGAATTTAACCAGATTAAGACCGCTTTGTGTAGAGATTTATCAGAGTAGCAACATAGTGTCACATCACAGATTAGTAGCATACAACAGAAGCCATCCATTGTTTGCATTGTGTGCTGCCCTCTGTTGCTAGATGTGTGATGAAAATATTAGTCCTACATCATATGACGGAATGGACAGAAATGGTGTTGTTAATATGAGTATGTCTCCTAACTACATTTCTTTTGGGATGGGGCGTAGCATCTCCATTGTCATCCTTTCTACTGGGTATGAGCTTATTAAAACACAGATAGTTACAGGTTTCTACACCTGGCAAAAGAATGTATTCATCCTGTCCCTTTTATCAAGTGATACAAAGGAATGTGCAAGAAAAATTCCACAATGAGGTAATCAGTTCTGTAACGTTTAACAGTAAGGAATTAAGTCTACACAAGTATTCCTATAGCTACCTGAATAATATTGTATATTGGGATAAACTCATATCACATACAGTTATTTTACGAATTTTAAAAACAAAATTACCACTGGGCCTGAGGGCCAATTAATCTGTGTTCCAGAAATGTCATGTCTATGTTTCACTTAGTACAATACAAATTGAGCAATAACAATAATAATAATAATAGCACAGCTCAGTCTTCTTCACTGCACATGCAATTTTATGATCATGGAAAGATAAGAGACTACCATCCCACCTATGTGATGCAGCTGGCATCACTTTTGCTGCATAACTCTCAGTCAACTGATTGTGGCCTACCAAGCTTTGATGGGAAAAGAGTAAATTACAGAAAATAGTAGCCCACACTATGTTAATGGGATATGGCAGTGGCAGAACAATAACAGTAACAACTGGGAAAATACTCATATGTGAGGCTTCAGTCCATCAAACATGAAGAATACTAATATGTAAGAATGCCCTATAGAAGGCCATAGAATTGATGTGAACTGGTGAACACAAAATCCCATTGTAAGTGTAACGAAGGTGGCAGAAGAGCCCCACCCTACAATGGTGAGTCAGCAAACGAAATTCACCCTTCAGTGGCAGTCATGAGATGGAGTGGGGGTGAGGTAAGTAATTCACAAAATCAGTTGTGATATAAGAGTGACACACATGTTAAAGACAAATTAAGCACTTACCACTGCAAATGCTGTGCTTACAGCAAAGAGATATTTCAAGCTAGATATTTCAAGCTATTATACATGCTTTTATGAGGATTCATGAAACAGCCAGGTTACCATGCACAGTAAATGCAGACACAATTGGAACTTGTAATAGGGAATGGAGCCATAATCTGCCCATTCCCAACTGTAAGTGGGTTAATTATAGAATGCATTTTCGGTATAGAATTCCTAAGGGAGAGGTACGCAGTGATCGGCTTTTCCTCAGGAAAATGTTTTCTGAATATCAATGGCAAAAGCACTGTCTTTGACTTAGCAAAAAGCAAGACTGAGCATGATAAATACTCCCAAGACTTAAAAGTAAGTTCATTAAGATGAAAGCTGCAGATACTGATAGAATGCCTCTTCACTATAGTTCAGTTGTGAATAATGAATATCAAGTAAGAGGTAAGGTTACATAGTCTACAACCATTGATTCCTTGCAACGAGTAGAGTTAAAGGAATTGATTTTGAAGTATGTGTATATTTTTGAGAAAGAATCAGGTACTATTAATATGTACCAATATCAAAGGGAGGCTCCCCCTCATGAAATATACTGTCAGAGGCATACACCACTCTACGTACCTAGACACTGGTGGTCACAAAAGAAATGTGGCAAATACTGAAGTGGAAAATAATAGAGCACTTGATGTCATCATATTGCAGCCCATTACTAGTGGTGGTAATACAAGGTGGAAATGGTATTAGATGCAAGGGCTATCAACAAAATCATCATTTCCATATGAACTAGACCAGAGAATTTAGATAAATAGTTGCAAAAATTTAATAGCAGAAGTCACTTGCCATTAACGGTTTCAGAGCTTTATATTTATATTTACAGGTAAACGTTTCAAAAGAATCTAGAAACATAGTGCTGTCATATTTGAAGAAAAGAGTTATCAAACTTTGTGTGTTGCCATTCTGATCAAATGTAAGTTGAGATGTATTCATGACTGTCTTGGACACAGTCTGACTTACTAAACAAAGTAATCTTATACATGTTTGTATTTCAAGTGTAGGAGAGCATGCCTTAATTTGCTGCTTGCACTATGCTTGGGGGCCTTATGGCACAACAGAATAAGCAACGAAGATCATTTTGTATTGCTATTTTCTCATCATGAGACATATACAACAGCTGCTTAAAACATGTGCTATATGTCAGAAAGCAAAATCATCAAATCGATGTATTTATACAGAGCATCCTATCTTGCAAAAAAAGCACGGCATATTTTCTGAGTTTATAGTGCCAGACTGCTACCTTCATCTAGATGTGGGGTTATTTGTGTAATAGCACTACTTGATATTTTTTCGAAAGATGATAAATTGTATGCCATGAGGTCTACCAGAGCAGGTCTTATCATTAAAGGAACTGTAACTGATTACATACTGATAATTGCCAACTGGTCACCTAGCTGTTGGAATACACATGATATTTTTATAGTTGAATGTGGAGAACATTTCTATGTCATCAGCAGGTTAAACAAGCACTACGAGTAATACGACAATTTTGCAGAGTAAGTAACTCCACAGCGACAAATTTTAATGAATTTAATAGAGTTGTCTGCACATATGATGCTAACCTGCAAATGTTTTGGATTCTGTGTGTAGAACTGTTTGAACAAATGGTAAACTGTCTGAAAATGTACACCACATGATACACACCAGTCGAACTTCTACTGTTCCATGCTTGTCACTGCTCCAATGTATAACCTAAGTTGGCAATACTTACACCGTCTGCGATTACGAGATCACTGTTAGAAACATGGTTTATCTGTTGGTCATCAAGGAGGAAGTGGGGAGAGACAACATCGAATGTGAGGATAGAGGTGTGACGCATTCCTCGTAAAAAGACATCCCAAGAGGTCTGGCGTCTGCTCTCAAGTTCATACTCTGATAGATTGAACATCGGACGTCAGTATGCTGCTGGGCCTGAACGGTGGAAGATCGTGCATTTGCAGCGTGTGTGGTGAGCTTGAACTGCGCTTGCTCTTTGTGCTAAATGTTACTGTAATATTTGTTGATTTCTTTCTGTCTTGAGTGACAATGAGCTCTACTGAGTCCGCTGACAGACTGTGTTCCTGCATTAAAGCACATAGAGGGTTTCTGTGGGTGTTGACATTTCTGGTTGTTGGTTTTTGAAAATGAGTTGCATTGATGTGACTGACTATCAGTTGCTGGGATGTGTACTGATATTTACGCTGGGCCGCAGTTGTAGTGAAAGGAAGGAGAGTTGAACTGCTTTGATATTAAGAACAGTAATTACTGGCTACTAATTACCTTCTATTGCAGATAGGATTCCCTTTAAGTTTATTGTTTGAAAGAATGGCTGTGTTAAATTCCTGCCGCATGTGGAAAGGAGACTGACACCAGTGCAGCATGCAGTGAACAAGGGAAGCTAAAGTTTTTTGAGCCTTATGTTATCATAAAAGTACTGAATATATTAGAAAAGTATTTTCTAACGGTAATTGGAGGTGTTGGAAGATTTCATTACGATTCATTACGATTGCTGTAATAATCTCTAAACTTCTTCATTTCCCATGTTTGCGTAATAATGTGTCTAAAAGAGGCATATAATCAAGGAATTCCTTTGGTACCTATGGTTGTATGAGTGTATTGCCTGATTTTCTATTTATCTTTTAAAATTAGGCTGCACGTGTCGGCCTTTCTTAAAGAAAATATATTTTCCTCAAGGACATTGAAGTTTATATGGCACAGTTAAGTATTACTTGTTAGTTTGATATTAACTACAGTATTAATAGAAATGAAAGCCATGTGAATATATACAGTACTGTGTATGGACTGACTTTGAATGATTATACTCGATTTGGTGCTTGGAGAATACTGAAGCAGATTTTCTCCGCTATGTTTATTTTCTGTATTTTGTCTTTTACTCAGTTTTTACGTTTTCGATTTGGCTTAATACAAATACGCACTGTGTACTTTGATTCTAAGAATAGACACAAATGATCAAATGTTATAGAATCTAATGGTTTCACCAGTTCATTCCAGAGTCTTGAGAGAAAATATACCATTGTATGAATACCGTGTTATTACGGATTATGACGTGAGTTCCATTTATCTTGTAACTAATGTATTTGTATTCTACCTAAACAGAATATTGAGGTACTTGAGAGTGACGAAATATCACGTATTGTAAATGATATCTGGTGATAGACCGTAGTACAGTGAACTCAACTACGAAAGTGTTACTGTGTAGATGGGAGCGAAGTGTAGATACAAAACGATAGTGAACAGACAAGGTGTTAGCGCGCGCGCGCATGTGTGTGTGTGTGTGTGTGTGTGTGTGTGTGTGTTTTTGTGTGTGTGTGTTGAGGACAGCTGGAACTAGATCACCCATGGAAACTACCAATGTGAAATACTTCGCATTTGAATTTGGTGTAGCCAGTGAACTGTGATTCACTTATGGTGTTAAATCCAGTGCGAAAGCTTTCTTCAAGGTGTACAGAAATGTTTTCGGTGGACTCAGACTCATCAAGTAATTGGAACGGACACGTAACGGGCACTAAATCCTGACATAGCAAAGCGGACAGTACCGTCTCCCGGCCACAAGCCTGAGTTTCGACGTGAACCGCTGTGCGCGCTGTCATCGTTGATTTAAAAACCGTACAGTAAACATAAATAACGAAATGTCAGACAGGGACATTCACTCAGTGCATGTTGTCGAAGTTCGCTACGCAAGACTGATATCAACCTAACCTCATCAGGTAACTTAAACTGTAAGTTAATGGTAGCAATCGAAGGGTATTGGACACAGCTGTGCTGTAAAAAATTGAATATAATGCTGCCCCCCAAGCTGGACACGGATCTATTTCAAGTACTTGAGAGAAGTTACTTATACCCTAACGAAGATTTTCTTTCAGCTCAAATTGTAAGGGTGTGCATTACGTAATACTCATTCCACTGTACAACAGTTGCATGTAATCTATGACGAACTCAGTGGCATCAAACTGAGATACAACCAAGTCTACGGTGGTGCACCTCGCCTCTTGTTCCGGTCGTCGACTTTTCTCACGGGGTCCTGGCCACTAAGATGTGTCCCAAAATAGCAGACAACGTAGCCTATACCTTGGTCATCGCCTGCAGAACCATCAAGCTGTTAACACAATCAAGCATGTCCTCAGTCTTATTAAAAAAAAAAAAAAAAAAGGAAAAGAAAAAAAAAGAGAAACTGCAAACATCATCATACTGCAACTGCTCTGCGTAATATACGGTTCACGCTATGTTATCAGTGAGCAGAAATGTACGCAAGAAAACAAAAGTTGTTTAAAAATTCATGACTGTGGTAATTTCTTGAAGAGAAAATTAGTTCAAAGTATTTGAGCAGAGACCATTAAAATATAAAAGATTAGCTGAGCAGCTTATTCTGATGAATAACTTTTGAAAGAACTTAGCATCTATAATGAATACTATGCCGTTTTAATTTTTCTTATTAATAACTTCTCTCATTCAGAAACTGTTAACGTCTGAATGCCCCCTAATCAGTTTTCTCAAGTTTTCTGTCAACTACCCCCAAATGAAGAAGGGGGGGGTAGGAGGGGGAGAGGATGACAAACATTCACTGAAATAGTTCCAAGTGTAGAGATTACCCCAGAATTTAACTCCTGACCTCCAACAATTTTTGCAAAACTTTGAGCAATATGTTATAATCACATCACTTACAGGAGAGTTGTGACTATGAAATCAATTCTCTTATATTACAACAAAGATAAAAGTGTCAGTCGTCAGCTGCACAAGAAAAACCATTATTTGGTTCACGTTAGCAAGATAAGCCAACGTCAAAATAAGAATCGGATGGTACTGTCCTTTACTACAGAATCAATAAAACAGCGTGGCATCGTTAAAAATATATCATATGCGCGATGAATAACGTACAATTAATGGTCAAATCTCAACTCGTATGTAGTATGTACGACGAAAGTCAATCAACATTGCACGTTTTATATTTTTAGCGATGTCACTTTATTTAACTGATTCTGTAGCAAAGGACACTACCGTACGATTCTCATTTTGACGATAGGTTACCAACGATTTCAGCCTATTTTACATTTGAATATATCAATTTAAAATATCGAAACCGGAAAGTGAACCAAATAAATGTACTCCTGTGCAGCTGACTACTGACTTTTTTATCTTTTTTGAAATATTCTGCAGCTGCTGAACAACAGCAGTGAACAAAATCATCTCTTACATTAATTAATTGAATCTGATTATTAAAAAACTATTCTTCATCCAAACAATGCAATTATCTAACAGAGCCACTTCGTACAGCTATGTTAATCTAACATTATTACGCTGTATGTAACGTTGAGTCCATGAATGATGTGAATGTGTGGCGTTTCCAGAATCTGTTACAGACAATGTCTCCGCCATTCAAAAGGGCAGTGAAGCAAATCATTGGCTTTCACTAAAGTCAACGATTTAACTTTTGGCCTAATGCAAGGTTTTCCATTTGTTTTATAGTTATTATCACTTTGTAAATTTTAATTCTCGATTGTTTTTGTAGAACGTGAAGTGCGGTGTTTTGTCTTCTTCTTCTTCTTTCTCTGACCATCACACGAAAAGTTCATGTACACATAGCTGTCGTAATATTATGCTGAAATAGTAATTATATGTTCAATATTCCTTATGTTTTATTTAAAGAAAAATAATTACTGCTGCAATCCACTTATCAAAACTTTTTATGTACTTTGACAGCCCGTTAAATATATTGAAGATTTGGTGAAGCAACGATCGCGCAACCCGTGCGCTATCGTATATGCATTTACAAGTTGAGCCTGCAAACTAATCTATTTAACGAAACCCGATCGTTATTACGATCACGCAAACCACTTCAGTGCATTGAAACTTAGCATTAAGACGGTCCTGCGTCTCCAGGCTTCCAGGTACCCAACGACGATGTCTGGTATTGAACTACTTATGGATATGATAAGGAATTTATTCCATGGAGTATTTTCTGGTCTGCACCAGAGGAAATACTTCACTTAATGATAAATTACCTCATTTGGAAATATTTAATGATGCGAGCATTAATTACCTTCAAAAATAGTTCAAATTGTTCTGAGCACTATGGGACTTAACATCTATGGTCATCAGTCCCCTAGAACTTAGAATTACTTAAACCTACCTAACCTAAGGAGAGCACACAACACCTAGTCATCACGAGGCAGAGAAAATCCCTGACCCTGCCGGGAATCGAACCCGGGAACCCGCGCGCGGGAAGCGAGAACGCTGCGGTACGACCACGAGCTGCGGACATTATTTATCCTATTGCAGCCAAATGTGTAATGCCGACTACCCTGTTTAAATTCTTAAACCCATTTTGTGCTATCATATGTAATCACCCATCAGGAATTCGCACCAGGATATTACAAGCAGTTCTCTAGTACAAATTGTGCACCCAACAACCTTTGAAGGAGAAACCAGGTTGTTCAGAACTGTAAATAACGATTTTCAGCTTCCTTGAAAAGCATCCCCTTTTTGAATCGTGCCCTACAATCTGCTGAGGGTAGAACATTTCTTTCTGCGATACGACACGACTAGTCTATCGTACCTTCATCAAACCAAAGTCTCGGTAATCGGCATATCTATATAACAATTTGCAGTAATTTTCCGCCTTCCTGTTTTATGTGTGATAGATTTCCTTATTTATCTTCACTAAAGTTTCTTTTGTTTGCTCTGTCCAAAGTAGGTACATAAGGCTCACAGTGTTTCGCTGGACTGCTGCATACACAGCAATCCCACGCCCAAACAAACGGGGTTGATTTTTCCTGCTGAACACATTTGAGGAACTTGCTTCTGACATAGTTCAGCATCACACACGAAGCAACAAACAACAGTAACAACAAGTAAAGTCTTTGGTCTTCAGCGGTACCAAACGAGGAAAAGAAAATGAGGACACAACGAACGATTCCAAAGAACATCAGGGTACCTGAAACTGAAGCTTAGTGCAAGCGACAAGTGATGCGGTGGTGGGGAAGAAGACTTGGGAACGGCAGGTGTTTGTTGCAGTTGCAGGTCTCGTGGAATTGGCTGAAAGCGTACCGATCATCCCTCGCGAGTCTCATGGCAAATCTTCCTTCGTAGCTGGCAATCCTGAAGTAATTTTAAACGGAGTTTATGTGTATGCTGCACTCATGCTTCTGCTGCTATACCATACACCGGGAATGAGTTCGCCGGCCAGTCTGACCGAGCGGTTCTAGGCGCCTCAGTCGGAAACCGAGGGACTGCTACGGTCGCAGGTTCGAATCCTGCCTCGGGCATGAATGTGTGTGATGTCCTTCGGTTAGTTACGTTTAAGTAGTTCCTAGTTCTGATGACCTCAGATGTTAAGTCCCATAGTGTTCAGAGCCATTTGAACTATTTTTTTGGGAATGAGTCTTGCGCAATGTGCAACACTCCAGTCACTCGACAGTTGAAGCACGGCCAGCCACTCGCGCAAGACGAGTGTCACCATGGCCACACAGTCGCCGGTTTCGACCTTTCTCTGGCCCCATACAAGCCGCTGGGAATGTGTAGCCCCTCTGGTCGAGCCGGCCGTCTGTTAACGAGCAGAGGCCAGCCGCGGTGGGAGGTGCGGCGGTCGCACTTGTTGCTACACGTCCCCTGGCGGAGAGGCCGGCCCGGATTACACGTGCTCGCTGCTCGCTGCTCTCCGCTCGCTCTCGGCGCGGCTAACTGCTCTCCTGGCCCCCATTTCCGGCCACCCATCTCGCGCGCCTGCCCCCCCCCCCCCCCCTTCCGCCCTCCAACCACTTCTCTGACCACGTTTCTCTGGTGGCAACCCCAACCTCTTCCACTTTCGCGTTATTTCTCGGGCTGCTGCTTGTCCTCTTTTCGCCTTCTGCCGCTCGCTACGAACATGCTGCTTTCCTCTTTGTACGGCGGGCAGAGCAGGTCGTACATGTTGTACTTGCGCACCTGCTTCTTTTCTGCTGCATATGAAACAGGTAACATGCTGAATAATTTATGTGCTACACATATTTTCCCGAGGACGTTCTTCCTCAGGCATACAGCAGTGCTCCTCGTGGAACTGCAGCCATTTGGTTCCCTCTAAGTGCTGTGCGAGGAGCACACTCCACCTGCACCCAAATTTGCCCTCTGCCTACCACCTCTTTTTCTGGGAATATGTGATATCAATAACATTTAGTAGCCTATTATTCACTGATCCATGAAAAAAGCAGGAAAAACGGTTTTACGTTTGCCGATAACCGTACTCATTGCTCTCTAGGTCAGATCGTAGTGGAAAAGATATTTGGCTCATTCTTTAGACCTGTCAAACAAATATTGGTGTTTCTCAGTTCGTGTATCTGTGGCGCTTGTGCAATGTTATAATGATATGGGAAGTGAGAGTGGGCAATTATCAGTCCGCTTATTCTTTTCGAAAAATACATAACAGGTTGCTGGGGTATATTTCATCATCCGACAGGTAAATCATTTATTTGCAGTTCATTATAGTTCAGATCTGAGCTAAAGTGTGGAACAGATTCAATTATGGATTGTATCACAAACCTTGCCCCTTGCAAGTAAGCACTACGATATTCACTTCTGGGTGGATCACCGTTCCACAAGCATGTTTCAGAGACAATACCTGTGACAGGTATCAACTATTCGTATACTGGAAATAGATACTTGTAGAACAGCATATGTGGTGCTCAAAGGGAAACCATCATGGGCTACAAACCCGACTACAGGTTCTTGAAATTGCTTGCTCACAAGTAGCAGAATATTAATAAACATAAATGTTCCGTCAGCCTGCTCTTATTCTCATGAACAAAATGGTGCTGATTCACCATTGTAAGTGACTTCACTTGTTGGCATCATCAGACTATATCTGTTAAGCTTCATTTACCTGCGTAGTGCTTTATGTTGTAGTCGCACAGGATCATATTAGCTAAATGTAGTAACGCACACAATCCACAGAAGCATGCTACTGATACTTGAAGGTACATACAGTACCACTTCTGCAGAAACTGTTCTCACATTCATATGAATGTACACCCTACACTTGATAATTAGAAAGAATGGAGCGCAGTACTGGTTACGAAGAGGAAACTCAGTAAAAGTGACTGAGACATTATAACAAGGAACAAACTCAAAGATATAAATCACTTCGTTCATAATAAGTGAATGGCAGATGGAACTGGATACAGATAAAATAGGAATAACAGACTATGTGTGACGTAATAACTGCAAATAAAATATATTATTACAGGACATGGGCGTTGCTTAACGTATTTCAACAGAATAGGATAACTGCTACAATGAAAAACTATCAATGCTGTACCCTCTTATTCGGAATTGTGTTCATATAAGAGATATCTGTGTCCATTTTTGAGTCGCCAACGAAGCCCTAAGAGTCAAAATACGGGACGCAACAGTGCAAAGTATCATAAATGGCATAAACACCGTTAGAAGTAAAACAAAGCAATGTAAAGCATTTCCTGGAGAAATGTGTAGATTTTATTTATTTATTTTATTTAAAATAAATGTAAGTGAATGTCGCTGCGTAGACATTTGTTGATCTGCATACGGTGGGAAGGAAGGCTTTAGTCAGTTCCACTTTGGTCCCCGGATCCGTCGTCGGCCACACGTTGCCATGCAGTGGCCAAGGACACAAGGAGACTGGACACACGGTGGTTGCTGCGACCGCCTTCAGAATCGGAGGACGTGACGCACTGACGTCGAGACGAAATGCCACTGGGAGAATGTACGGAAGTGCAGTTGCACCCTTTTAACCGCTGTTTTAGTTGCAGGATTGGAACTACTTGTCTGGCCGCAGACATCAAGACTCCAGATACACTACGCTTGTGCAAAAGACGATAAATTTGATGATATCTACTTTGAAGTAAAATGCAGTTTTGAGAGGACCATTATCTCAGCTATTATTTAGTAAATAGATAAGTCACTGATAACGTTTATTACGAAGTAGTACAAGCTTGGTAATTAATTAATTACCTGTATAACAATAATGAATTTGAGGATAGTTAATAATAGACTAATAATTATCATATTAATAAAAAGTTACTGTTTACCTTTTTATAGTTACCAGACCATACGTATAACAGTAATAATTAAATAGAATGTATTGTTACGTTCAGATAAGTAGAAAATTACGGACACTTCAATTTTGTGAAATGGTTTCACAGCGGAAGATCGTAACACGGTCCCCCCTTTCTATCACCTTACGAACGTCGAAATGGCAGATATTGAGATAAATGATCGCGGAATACAAAAGTAACTACAATCTCTCACTAGTAGAAAGGCTTTAGGACCAGATGAGATACCCATAAAACTGTACAAAGATTATACGAAAGAACTTGCTCTCCTTCTAGCCGCACTTTATCGTACATCGCTGGAGCGACGAAGGGTACCTAGCGCCCGAAGAATGTGCAGGTCATACGAAAGATGCACCTAATTATAGGCCTATATCGTTGACATCAGTCTCTTATAAACTTATGGAACATGCATTATGCTAAATAATTATGACATTTTTGAAGAATTAAAATCTGCTCTACAAAAATCGACATTGATTTCGCTGTGAGACATCTTGAAAACCTCAGCTCACTCTGTTTCTGAAAGAGCGTCATAGCGCTTAGACAACGGCGTTCAGGTTGATGCCATGTTCCTTGCCTCCGTGAAGACATTTGACACAGTCCCGCACTGCCGTTTAGTGAAACAAATGCGACATTATCGAGTATCGGACCACATTTGTGACTGGATTCAATACGTCCTTTCAGACAGAACTGAATACGTAGCTCTTAACGGAACAAAATCGATAGCAGAAAAATTTCCGAAGTACGCCAAGGAAGTGTGATAGGACTGTTACTATTTACTTTGTTTATAAATGATCTATCAAAAAGCGTCTGAAGCTCTTTAAGACGGTTCGTAAATGATGCGGTTGTCTATAACAAAGTAGCACTGCCACAAGACAATACTCACTGGCTGAATGACCTATCGAGGACTACTGAGAGGTGCAGGTCCTGGTAGTTGACCCTGAACGTCTATAAGTGTGGCATATTGCACATACGTAGGAAAAGAAAGTATTACTCTACAGCTACACTATTGATGAAAAACTGCTGGAAATAGTTTGTAAAGTCTAGGAGTAACTATCCAGAGCGGCATTAAGTAGAATGAGTGCATAAAACAAATGGTAGCAAAAGCAGTTGACGGACTCAGTTACAGAAGAAGAATCTTGAGAAAATGCAACTGAGCTACGAAGGAACTGGCTTATAAGTCGCTTGTTCAATCGGTTCTTGAATACTGTTCATCAATATACGATCCTTACCAGGTAGGACATAGATGGAGTAGAGAAGATCCAACGAAGAGCTACACGTTTCGTCACGGGATCGTTTAGTTCGTACGAGAACGTTACAGATATGCTCAGCAAACCTCAGTGGCACTCATTACAAGAGCGGTGTTGTGCACTACGGGGAGTTTTAATGCTGAAATTTCGAGAGCGTACTTTTTGGGAAGAGTAGGACCACACATTATTTCGTCTCACATACTTCTCACCAAATTATCACGACTAGAAAATTTGAGAAATTTGAGTTATTACGGAGGATTGTCGAACATTATGTTCCCACACGCTATTCGCGAGTGTTACATGGCAGGGTGATCAATTAGTGATGTCAAAAACAACTACACTCCACCAACCACCGTTAGGTGGCTTGTAGTGTAAGACATAGATATATATACATAAATGCTATATTATACTAGGTATCTAAAAAGGTTAGTGTGTAACGGAACCAAAACCAATAAAGAAATTCACATCATGTTTGGTTTATGTGACAAACTCACAAAGTTTATTTTTTGTGTGTGTTTCAGGCCGACTTGAGTGAAGCAAAATGACAACGGTTCAACATAAGTCTCAGTGAATGTTATGGTTTATTCAAACCAAATCGTACAAGCAGTTTCGAAACAAATTCCAAACACGGAATAGGAAGCACCCAGCCTAGCTGAAGTCGGTACGATGCTGATAGAGAAATTCTATGCAGACAGCAGGCGTTGTGTGGGGCACCATACTGGACGACCTCAAATGAATGAAACCGAAACAGAACGAATATAGCTGTCTTTTAAAACGTTCACAGCAGAAGTCTGTTCGCAGGGCGCCGCAGGGGCTGCAAATCCCTATGGCGACCGTGCACCGTTTCTCCGCAAACGTTTACAGATGTACACATACACATTTAAGTTGTACTGTACTTTTTGAGACACCATGTACTAGAGTTACTATGAGCAATCGAGAGTGAAGCCGTATTATTTTCATACACGAGCAAATCAGGTTGTTCAGTTACAGGCAAAATGCTATTTCTCGATTTACATAAAATTTTGAAAGGAATATTATATATTTCTTTACACTGTAGAATCATCATACCTTCTATCTCAAAATGAATATGTGGGTTTTAAAAGTATGTAGCATTTATTACTTTCAACTTACAGCTATACCAATAATACAACTGTAAAGTCATATAGTGCGTCTGTTTAAACACGCTGATCAAAACGACTACATGAATTTTCGTGTACTTTTCACAGATAACTTGAGCGTACCTAGGGGAAAATGTACGCCTTATTTCTCCAAAAGCTGATCAAAGAAGAAAACATTTTCATTTAAAGTTTTGTATAAAACAGCCGTGTCTGTTTGAACGTCGTAATTTCAAAGATTATTGGACGATTAATTTTAGGGGAGTTTTCAAAGGTTAACTTTAGCGTAGAGCATGGATAGAAAAAGAGATAGTAATTTAATATTTTACCTAAAATAATCTGTTCGGCTAAATATTTCGGATGTTTAATTACCACGGCGCAGTATGCAATTAAAAAAAAAAGCAATAGATTGCGCTGTTAGTTTCGTAGTACACAAAAGAACATATAGAAGGTGTTGTTAGTATTTTTTAACTCAGATGTATCTCCGAAAGTTCATGACAGTGACAGAATTGAGCGTCTCAGTCATATCTTTACGAATACAAACTAACATCGAATGTACTTGGCTAGGACATATGGATTTACCGACTTCGTTTCTTATATTAAAATCTTATCGACTGCTAGGAAAAATGAATATATGAAGCTTATTGCGTGATCTGAATACCAATTGATTACACTTCTATATCGTTTTGCGTATCAATAAAAACGTCTAGAAAGCTGTCGAGTCTTTCTCAATACGCAAGAACTGCTGAAAGACTGAGGACTATGTGGTTTCAAGAATCCAGTGAAGTTCGTGGGCGAGACTTCCTGCAGCTCGAGAACATCAGGCTTTAATTCTCTCTATCGTAACCCCTTCCGAAAGCGAAACGCTATGTAACTCTGATGGAGATCATCATGCATTATCTCGCTCCTCAGAACCGTTCACTCACAGAAGCTTGAAGCTACTTCCATCCAACGTAGCATCACAGAAGCGGAAATTTCGACGGGAAGTGACCCATGCAAGAGAGCTTTTACACCCCGAGTCCAGCTTTTCACTAGCAGTTTACCATTTAGACTTAAATCTGTACGTTTCCTGGTGAGATTATGTTATTCCATGATCATAAACAAAGCACAAGGCCAGACGTTCCGTTTTGCGGATTTGGACCTTAGTGCCAGTTACCCCCCACACGGCATGCACCCCTTAGCTAACTCCCATGTTATTAAAGCAAAGAAACTCTTCGTTCATGTCACCAGTCATACTACTTCAAACACTGCATTCAAAGAAGCTTTACGAGACAAAACTGAACTGCATGCATCGTAAGTCTCGGCCACAACTATAAATAAACACCTTGGCAAAACAAGGTTCCTCAGCTACTAAATAACACGTGAAATGAAAGAGCAGCTCCAACGGTTTTGTTTGTATACCTGTGCGCATGTCCAAGCACTGTTTCCAGTATCATCTGTGAGAAAGTGATAGTAACCAAATGGCGACTATTGCACACAAATCTCTTGTGTGCTATGGTTTTCAAGGACTGTATCTGTTGGTATAGTGCAACTGCGTTCCTTATCAATTCCACTGTAAACTTGTAAGTGATATAAACACCCATAGATGTCGTCATCTGTTTGAGGACACCAGCTGTACACTGATGAGCCAAAACATTGTGGCCAACTGCTTAGTAGCTTGCTGGTCCGGCTTTTGAACGAAATTCTGCATATCAGCAACCGGATAGTTTGTTGGTAGGTTTTTGGAGGTATGTGGCGTTAGATGTCTACGCACAGGTCACGTAATTCGCATAAATAACGGGCCGCTGATTGGCGTACGCGCTGATGGCGCCCGATAGCGATTCATATGGGTTCACAGGATTTACATCAGGCGATTTTGGTAGCCGAGGCATCAACTTGAGTTCACTGAAATGCTCGTCGAACCACTGTAGCACGGTTCTGGCTCCGAGACACGGGCAATTATACTGCTGAAACATGACATCGCCATAGGAGAAGACAACAATGACGGAGGGATGCAGGTAGTTCGCGGCCGTCAAGTGTGTTTCCTATCACTGTCTCATGCAAACGCAGGAGAATGCACCCACAATATAACACTGTTCCCACCAGCCTGACCCCGTGACGCGCTCTACGTTTCGAGTCGCATGTCACCTCAATGAAGGTGTTTGTGGAAACGACCATCGACCTACAATATCAAAAATGTGATTCACCCGAAGAGCCGGCACATTTCCATTGATAGACTGGAGAATCTCAATGGACCTGGGAGCATTTCAGTCGTAACTGACGATGTCGTTGGATCAACATGTAGGAGCAGTCTGTTCGGTGTTTTATGTTCAACAGTGTATTATGAACGGTGTATCACGAAACATTTGTGCGTGTATTGTGTCTTTCTGCAGAGATGTCACAGAACACCTATCCCGCCTTAGAGCAAACTAGCCTCCGAACCCCACGTTCTGTGAAGAGTGAGAACGTCGAACCATTTAGTAATTTCATTGTCCTTGTACCTCTTTCTGTAGACGCTCACGACAGCAGCACGTGAACACTCCAACAGCTTCGCCGTTTTCGAGATACTCATTCACAGGCTTTGCGTAATAATAATCTGCAATTTGTCAAAGTCGCTTAACTCAGTAGATTTCCCCACTTGCAGCCTATATATTCGCTACGATAATCCCTCTTTTGTGTCTGCTCCGCTTACATACTTTTGTTACCAAATCACGTGCCCGCAGTGCCACCAGGCAGCATACAACGTCACGGCGATCAGTGGTCACAATGTTTTGGCTTATCGGTGTGTTTGCAAAAGGAAAAGTACGGGACGACAAGAGTAACTGACGAATGTGTTGAACGAGTAAGAGATTATTTGAAGTGTAGCCCAAGGAAATGAGCTCAGCAGGTTTGTCGTGAGTTAGCAACTAAAGTGACGTCTACGTAGAGACCTTTAGGAAGACGTTTAGAGGTGTGTCATTGTTTGCAGTTTTTACAAAGCCTATACCACAGGTGACGTGCCAACTTTGCAAATGAATTGTTGCTGCAGGATGATGTTTTTCTTCATTGTGTCGTATTCCGCTCTGAAGTGACATTTCACCTCAGCGGGAATGTGAAAATACATACTGTGACCGGTTGAGGGTCAGTGAATCCCCATAAAAAGGCATAGTTACAACGAGATTCTCCTAAACTGAATGTTTTTTGTGCGCTGTCTGGACGGAAAGTTTACGGGCTTTTCTTTTTCGGTGAACCAGCTGTTACTGAAGTCTCTTAAATTGATGCGCTAGAAGTATGGTTCTTTCCGCAACTGGAAGAAGCTGCACCTCAGAACTTTATTAGCAGCAAGATGGTGCGCCGCCAAACTGACAGAACTCGCATCGTCCTCCTTCCCCACCACCCCTTTCGCCACCACCCCACACCGTTCACCCGATCTTACACGCCATTCGATTTATCTTTGGCTGGACATGAAAGATTATGTGCCTCTGCTACTAGGTGACGTACCCGACTTAAGAAACAAGACCTAAGCAGTTGTTGCAACAATTTACTCCAGACACACTGTTCAAGGTTCAGAAAAACTCGCCTACTGATTCGATGTGTGCCATTGAACACTTGTAAGAAAAACTTTTTCAGTCGCTCTTTCCTTTGATGTTCTATTTACAATTTTAAGTTAAATATAGTAAGTGCTACAAAGACTTAAAACACAAGTGTTCATTATAAAATACTTCGTATAACGTTATTCTCAGACCAGGAGGAATACCGATACTTGTTTTCAACCATTTTTCTTTATTAAATTAGTAGAAAGGCAAACTGGAGCTGCAAGAAATGAGAATAGCTTTGGTTTATCACGTTACTATATCTTTCGTGGGCCTCAACGAGTTTTGCTAATGATGAGTAAAGCATACACAAGGCTATTAACAGAACTGAAAACTGCACTTGTAGTGAGCTCATCTTCGTTTGAAATGAGCTAATTACAGAAACATCTCAGTATCGCTTTGCTTAGATAGTTTTTTTCTCTCCTGTGCTGGTATGAATTGCCGTAATCAAGGGAAAGTAGCAGTACAACGGCAGCTAATGGACTGTCTTCTGGTGGTCCATAAGTACCATTCTACACTCCTGGAAATTGGAATAAGAACACCGTGAATTCATTGTCCCAGGAAGGGGAAACTTTATTGACACATTCCTGGGGTCAGATACATCACATGATCACACTGACAGAACCACAGGCACATAGACACAGGCAACAGAGCATGCACAATGTCGGCACTAGAACAGTGTATATCCACCTTTCGCAGCAATGCAGGCTGCTATTCTCCCATGGAGACGATCGTAGAGATGCTGGATGTAGTCCTGTGGAACGGCTTGCCATGCCATTTCCACCTGGCGCCTCAGTTGGACCAGCGTTCGTGCTGGACGTGCAGACCGCGTGAGACGACGCTTCATCCAGTCCCAAACATGCTCAAGGGGGGACAGATCCGGAGATCTTGCTGGACAGGGTAGTTGACTTACACCTTCTAGAGCACGTTGGGTGGCACGGGATACATGCGGACGTGCATTGTCCTGTTGGAACAGCAAGTTCCCTTGCCGGTCTAGGAATGGTAGAACCATGGGTTCGATGATGGTTTGGATGTACCGTGCACTATTCAGTGTCCCCTCGACGATCACCAGTGGTGTACGGCCAGTGTAGGAGATCGCTCCCCACACCATGATGCCGGGTGTTGGCCCTGTGTGCCTCGGTCGTATGCAGTCCTGATTGTGGCGCTCACCTGCACGGTGCCAAACACGCATACGACCATCATTGGCACGAAGGCAGAAGCGACTCTCATCGCTGAAGACGACACGACTCCATTCGTCCCTCCATTCACGCCTGTCGCGACACCACTGGAGGCGGGCTGCACGATGTTGGGGCGTGAGCGGAAGACGGCCTAACGGTGTGCGGGACCGTAGCCCAGCTTCATGGAGACGGTTGCGAATGGTCCTCGCCGATACCCCAGGAGCAACAGTGTCCCTAATTTGCTGGGAAGTGGCGGTGCGGTCCCCTACGGCACTGCGTAGGATCCTACGGTCTTGGCGTGCATCCGTGCGTCGTTGCGGTCCGGTCCCAGGTCGACGGGCACGTGCACCTTCCGCCGACCACTGGCGACAACATCGATGTACTGTGAAGACCTCACGCCCCACGTGTTGAGCAATTCGGCGGTACGTCCACCCGGCCTCCCGCATGCCCACTATACGCCCTCGCTCAAAGTCCGTCAACTGCACATACGGTTCACGTCCATGCTGTCGTGGCATGCTACCAGTGTTAAAGACTGCGATGGAGCTCCATATGCCACGGCAAACTGGCTGACACTGACGGCGGCGGTGCACAAATGCTGCGCAGCTAGCGCCATTCGACGGCCAACACCGCGGTTCCTGGTGTGTCCGCTGTGCCGTGCGTGTGATCATTGCTTGTACAGCCCTCTCGCAGTGTCCGGAGCAAGTATGGTGGGTCTGACACACCGGTGTCGATGTGTTCTTTTTTCCATTTCCAGGAGTGTATAACATAAATATTAGTCAGAAAATCCGTAGCGGAGGTGGACGCTGTCTCGCCATCGGAAATTTCCTGACCTGTGCCAAGCCAACGTCTGCGGCAGGTAGGTGCCTAATAAGCCGTAACAGAAATTTTTGATTCTGTTCACTCCACTAATGACCACCCTTTTCTAGGAGCTATCATATTCTCATTATCTTACCTCAGGAACCGACGGAGAAAAGTGTATGCCACATTTACCTCAAGGTTTCCTTCTGCTATTTTGCTTCTGTGATAAAATATTTTTTTTTTTTTTACTTACGGAAAAAGTTTGTTTTATCGATCCGTAAATGCATCCTCACGATCATGAAGGTGTACAACAATTCTCTAATGAGCATTTTTTTTTATCTCGGGGTGCTCTATCTTCCTACTGCCACCCATTCGTTACAAGCAGCTCATGTCCTGTTGCTACTACCTCTTCCCACCCCTTCCACAAGCATTGTGTGGAATAATAAGTGGATAGTCAATAAGGAAATAGTTTTTTTTTCCTCATGGAAGAATTTTATTAATCATTGTTCTTTATAGTAAACAGGTCATAATATATTTACCTTCATATAATCTCATAGGTAAGTTAATTCATGGTATACGACTCGAAATGGAAAAGACAAATACCTTGGTGCAATCTGAGAGGTGGCATGAGCCCCCTCTCATATTTCTATCTTACGATTCTCCTCTCTAATTGCATGCAGTGAAAAGTTGCTATTCCTTCACATGCGGATTTCCCACGCAGCATCTCTCGTCACCCGGGTGGTCCGGTGACAGGCAGGCTCTGCTAAGCCGACGGGTGTGAGGAAGTCGAGTGAATGCTTTGCAGACGCCGACATTGTCAAAAGACACGCCCGGAGGGGTCTGAAGTAGCGGCTGGGCTAGAGGTTCCGTTACTTCGCAGAATCGATGTGTTCTTTTTTCCATTTCCAGGAGTGTATAACATAAACATTAGTCAGAAAATCCGTAGCGGAGGTGGACGCTGTCTCGCCATCGGAAATTTCCTGACCTGTGCCAAGCCAACGTCTGCGGCAGGTAGGTGTTTATGGAAAAAGTTCAAGGCAATCGTAAAATGCGTTTTAGACAGGTACGTGCCGAGTAAAACTGTGAGGGATGGGAAAAATCCACCGTGGTACAACAACAAAGTTAGGAAACTACTGCGAAAGCAAAGAGAGCTCCACTCCAAGTTTAAATGCAGCCAAAACCTCTCAGACAAACAGAAGCTAAACGATGTCAAAGTTAGCGTAAGGAGGGCTATGCGTGAAGCGTTCATTGAATTCGAAAGTAAAATTCTATGTACCGACTTGACAGAAAATCCTAGGAAGTTCTGGTCTTACGTTAAATCAGTAAGTGGCTCGAAACAGCATATCCAGACACTACGGGATGATGATGGCATTGAAACAGAGGATGACACGCGTAAAGCTGAAATACTAAACACCTTTTTCCAAAGCTGTTTCACAGAGGAAGACCGCACTGCAGTTCCTTCTCTAAATCCTCGCACAAACGAAAAAATGGCTGACACCGAAATAAGTGTCCAAGGAATAGAAAAGCAACTGGAATCACTCAATAGAGGAAAGTCCACTGGACCTGACGGGATACCAATTCGATTCTACACAGAGTACGCGAAAGAACTTGCCCCCCTTCCAACAGCCGTGTACCCCAAGTCTCTAGAGGAACGGAGGGTTCCAAATGATTGGAAAAGAGCACAGATAGTCCCAGTCTTCAAGAAGGGTCGTCGAGCAGATGCGCAAAACTATAGACCTATATCTCTTACGTCGATCTCTTGTAGAATTTTAGAACATGTTTTTTGCTCGCGTATCATGTCATTTCTGGAAACCCAGAACTATGTAGGAATCAACATGGATTCCGGAAACAGCGATCGTGTGAGACCCAACTCGCCTTATTTGTTCATGAGACCCAGAAAATATTAGATACAGGCTCCCAGGTAGATGCTATTTTTCTTGACTTCCGGAAGGCGTTCGATACAGTTCCGCACTGTCGCCTGATAAACAAAGTAAGAGCCTACGGAATATCAGACCAGCTGTGTGGCTGGATTGAAGAGTTTTTAGCAAACAGAACACAGCATGTTGTTATCAATGGAGAGACGTCTACAGACGTTAAAGTAACCTCTGGCGTGCCACAGGGGAGTGTTATGGGACCATTGCTTTTCACAATATATATAAATGACCTAGTAGATAGTGTCGGAAGTTCCATGCGGCTTTTCGCGGATGATGCTGTAGTATACAGAGAAGTTGCTGCATTAGAAAATTGTAGTGAAATACAGGAAGATCTGCAGCGGATAGGCACTTGGTGCAGGGAGTGGCAACTGACCCTTAACATAGACAAATGTAATGTATTGCGAATACATAGAAAGAAGGATCCTTTATTGTATGATTATATGATAGCGGGACAAACACTGGTAGCAGTTACTTCTGTAAAATATCTGGGAGTGTGCGTACGGAACGATTTGAAGTGGAATGATCATATAAAATTAATTGTTGGTAAGGCGGGTACCAGGTTGAGATTCATTGGGAGAGTGCTTAGAAAATGTAGTCCATCAACAAAGGAGGTGGCTTACAAAACACTCGTTCGACCTATACTTGAGTATTGCTCATCAGTGTGGGATCTGTACCAGGTCGGGTTGACGGAGGAGATAGAGAAGATCCAAAGAAGAGCGGCGCCTTTTGTCACCGGGTTATTTGGTAACTGTGATAGCGTTGCGGAGATGTTTAATAAACTCAAGTGGCAGACTCTGCAAGAGAGGCGCTCTGCATCGCGGTGTAGCTTGCTCGCCAGGTTTCGAGAGGGTGCGTTTCTGGATGAGGTATCGAATATATTGCTTCCCCCTACTTATACCTCCCGAGGAGATCACGAATGTAAAATTAGAGAGATTAGAGCGCGCACGGAGGCTTTCAGACAGTCGTTCTTCCTGCGAACCATACGCGACTGGAACAGGAAAGGGAGGTAATGACAGTGGCACATGAAGTGCCCTACGCCACACACCGTTGGGTGGCTTGCGGAGTATCAATGTAGATGTAGATGTAGATGTAGAATCTTAAGAGAAAACACACAGCCAACCTAACATTAATTGCTGCTACTCAAGACAGAACAAAGTTAGAAAAAGACGAACAGGCGCGCTCTGCTGAGCTCTGATTATCACCTAGGAAAATCCCTATCTGCTGGTGCTGCGGACATACATTACCAAACTGTCTTCTTAACTGCAATAACACGATCTGGCGTACCGCAGGCGATGGCTGGTTGCTTCGACGTCCTCGACCGAAAGGCGAGCGCCGACTACCCACAAGAACACCCGTACAGGCCGAACACAGAACATTCCCGCCCCCACGACAGTGGCCGTGGTTAAACGTTCCAATCAGCAACTCGAAAGACGGCGGAAAATTCCACCCCATTGCCGGAGCACTACCATTCCACCAATGGAGATTCTTGGCGCCAATTTCTGCGCTGATTTTGCTACGTCACGGAGCTATGCCCTGAGCAAGCCAATCACAGTCACTATTTTGTAGAAAGCGCGGGAATTTTCCCGCCACAACTGCCTGGGTACACAAGTCATTCCCACGCCTCGCTGGTAGCCTGCCAGAAAGTGTTTTCGCTAAGATTCTGCGAAGTAACGGAACTTCTAGCCCAGCCGCTACTTCAGACCCCTCCGGGCGTGTCTTTTGACAATGTCGGCGTCTGCAAAGCATTCACTCGACTTCCTCACACCCGTCGGCTTAGCAGAGCCCGCCTGTCACCGGACCACCCGGGTGACGAGAGATGCTGCGTGGGAAGTCCGCATGTGAAGGAATAGCAACTTTTCACCGCATGCAATTAGAGAGGAGAATCGTAAGATAGAGGAGGCTCATGCCACCTCTCATTGCCCCTACTCCATTTTAGATTGTAATTGGTGAGCGGTTGGCTCACTTAGGAGCAAGGTAGTGAGTGAATCGCCCAAGAACAATCTTGCAAACTGATTCCACATGCCGCACTCTATAAAAGAATCACTGCAACCGAAAAATGCAGCTCATAGAGGGAGGATTATTTATGATGTAGCCAACTTCACCTACTTAATATGGAACACTAACACTCACATCACACATCCATACCCAGGGAGCCCCTTCCAAACACCAATTCACACAGACATTCACGCTCTAAATATGGCCCAGGCATGTGAGCCAAATATGGAGCAGTTTATTCTTTACAATCAGAGTTGGAGTGCTCCGCAATTAAATGACCAAGATTTTACAACAATTTGAATCATGAAACTAACCTGAACTCACTCACACATGATACTATTTAAGTTAACAATCTCTTTGTGAGCTTTCAGAATCTAGTTACAACCTCCGATTCATTCTGTCTCCCTGCAGCAAGAATAACCTTTACAAAATGTTCCCTGAACTGATGGTCCATTCACAATGACAGTGGTGGTATCTGCTTTAGTTTATGGGGACTTCAGGCACACTGTTTGCATACACACAACAATAAATACAAAATACAAAAAAAACATGGTGTGGAGAACAATACAGTAATTTGTAATAAGAATTGCAGTGTAAAACACAAACACATACAAGGTATAACATACATTACAAAAACAACACTAGAGAAAGAAATTTAAGAAAGAAAAGAAAGAAAAAAAAAACAAGGTTCATGGGGCATCAAGTTGTGCGTGCACGTTGCACAATGTTCACGACTGTGCTGAGAATGAGGCACTAAATCACATTGTTAGAAATATTCGAAGCACTTCACAAATTACACATTACTGACATCACATAGGGCTAAACGTCGGGTGTTGTTGCTACGTTGCTGCAACGGCAATAGGGTATGCTGAAGCATCTGCAGTACTCTGTCGAGATTGGACCAAGACCCACGCATATGATGACGGCAGTATGGTAGGAAGACACAGTGATAGGCTCTCCTCACGTCGATTAATTGTCTCTGAGGTCTACTTGTTGGGATACATCACTAGTCTAGGCCTCTTCTCTCGCTGGACAGTACTTTATGTTTCCTAATATTGCAGTTCGACGAGGGATGATGGCACGTGGTCTGCCGCAGGGAATCCCTCCAAACAGCTGCCGCGTCCGGAGAGCTAGCAGGCTGTCGCGTGTGGTTCGCGTGTCAGTGTCAACGACCAGCCTCACTTTCGCTTGTGGCCCGGCGAGGATCCCGCGTAATACCTCAGGTATACGGCCCGGTGACTGTCAGCTTGTAGGACCGGATGTTCTCGCGCCCTTCACGTCAGGAAGCGCGCTGACGCTTTCTTCTTGCAGGTAGCCGATGACCTCCGGCTGGCCTCTGCATTGCCACGATCCCCGTCATCTGCACAATTCTTACAAAAATCTTATGCCTAACTTTTCCCCATGACCTTCTATGTTATAATAAATTTACATCATGATACATTGATGGTCTGTCATTTCAGACACTCTAATTTTAATTTTACAGTTATTTATCTTTAGCTATCATAACAAAAATCATGGAAGTAATTTATCTTGATATTTGTGTAGAGACCGATCTCACTATTGTACATGGTGTGTGACGCTATATTGGATGAAGAACTAAATGTGCGGGCCCGCACTAATATTACTATTAATTATATAGATCGACAGTAGACATGCTCAAGAATTGACTACCATTTGCCAACGATCTACATTCTATGTCTTAATTCAATTATGTTGTTATGCAGGTTTAAGTTTTACTGTGCTATAAGGAACATGCAACTATGCTACTTTCGCTCGCCCGTCGTCCCTCCATCTCGGGTCTGTGGTTTGGTGACCTGAAAAATAGCATCTCAACAGGCGCGCGCCACACTTGTGGTAGAAAACCCCCACAATAATAATCTAGTTATTGTTAAATCCTACAGTTTAACTTATCCTAGTATATCGTAGTTTCCCTTTTATTTATTTATTTATTAATTTTATTTTTGTTTTTTTTTGTTTACCTTATACAATACTCTTACATAATTCCTGTTACGCTGAGATGTCTCGCTGCTCGCCGCTATTGACGACAGTGATGTGCGCGCCGTACGACATGGCCTCCGAGTTCTCACTACGCCTCACTGAAACTCCAGAGACTGGGTCAGCCATGGCTATACAAGACAATAAATTTATAGTTGCAACTTCTTTTTCTATGTTATGCAGTATTCGCGATCAAAGCACACCTTTCCAGAGGCAATGTAATATGACCATGCCAGGACTGGTTCCTGTTGAGGATTCCGTCGCCCACCACACATCAGCTACGCAGTATGTCACGAATTTCCAAGTATAATTCCTTGGTTATTCATCTGTGACAGTCACGACCAGCACGCTTAATCCCCAACCGTCACATTGGCATGGTAGGCTTTATGCCCGCATTTCTACCGTCTAGGCCCTAGGGCACCATTGGAGTCAAACGCTCACAGCTTCACCCCGACTTGCAAGACAACGATGCTGGCGCATCACTGTAAAAACTATACTGCCCATATTCATCCTCGAAATCACGCAATATACCACAATCTTGCAGTGCACTGACGCGTGCCTGCAAGCATTGGTATGAACGTCTCACGAACTGGTTGTGGCCGCTATGGAGCGTATCACGACTTCTCAGAACGCTTCTAAGAGCACGTTCTTGTATGCGCCCGTTTGTGCGACATCTCGTCACTCATATTTACCCCTTAACATGGACACCAGATAGGAAAGGACAAAAACATTGCTCATGGAAAGGTAGTGCCTCTTATCGCAACGACAGAGGAGATCCCGAACATAGACAAAAAAAGTTAACAGCAGTAAATTCTTATGCGAGAAAACGCAGCGTGTTAATACTTTAACAATCTTAATCTATTAATGCAACACTTATTGTTGCCCGAAGAAAGGTTCATATATTTGTCTATTCTACTATGTACACCACTTAAACTACTATTATTCCACGAACTCCTTTATGTGAGAGATGTGGTGGAGTCCTATGGACTTCTTTCCTTTCAGCGTCTCCAATTCATAAGCATTGTGGTGAGCTGCTCTCCTTATACGGTACAGGCCGTTGTAAACAGAATAGAATTTTTGGCATTTCATTTTTTGTTTGTTCGAAAGTCGGAAAGACTTCACGAGCACCTTTTGTCCAATTTGGAAGTGTCGTAGACGAGCTCCCCTGTCGGCACGTCTCTTCCTGACTTCTGCTGCAGCCCGTATCCTCTTGAGAGTCAAATCCACTATGGCTTGGTGCTGCGTTCGCGCCCTTGGTGGGAAGTTTACGACCTCGGTTATCAAGTCCTTAGGAATCCGGTTTTTCAGTACTGTAATGGGTGCCAATTTTGTTATCCCATGGGGTGCCTCATTGATCACCTCCTGGAAGTCTTTAAGGAAAACGTCCCATGTCGTGTGCTGTTTGTTACAGTACAACCGGCACAAGTTTCCGAGTTCCTTAATAACCCGTTCTGCAGCATTCGAGTTTGGATGGTGTGAAGATATAAAAATGGGATCAATTTTACATCCACGCAACGTCTCCTTCCATGTTTTTGACTTAAACTGTGGCCCGTTATCAGAAATAATTTTACTCACATGACCAACCTGTGGTAGGAAATCCCGGATTAGGGCTCGTGATACAGTTCGTCCTGTCGCCCTCTTCAGTGGCGTAAAGGTAACGTATTTGGACATTAGTTCAACAAACACTAATACGTAAGTATATCCTCTTCTTGTTCTTGGCAAAGGTCCCATCAAATCTGTTGCTGCTAATTGTCTTAATTTGGTCGGTACGATTGGGTATAATGGTGCCTGCATGCTCACAGTGGTGTGCTTAGCCTTTTGGCAGTCTTTACACACCGACAGTACCCTCCGAATTCGACGCTCCATGTTTCGAAAGTAACACATGGTCCTTAGCTTGAGATTGCACTTGCGTGGTCCGAAGTGTCCATAGCTGAGGTGAGTATCCCATATAACCTTGTTTATTAGGTGTTTAGGGATGCATACCCCCCATTCAGTGTCATTGGCATAATTTCGGTGGAAAATTATGCCTTTCCGCAAGAGGTAGAACTGCCTGATGGTGGCGTGTCTTCTGTCTATCCATTTCTGTTTCAATAACACTAGGGCAGGGTCTTTGTCTTGCTCCTTCTTGATGTCCTGCATACTACAGGTAATAAAATTTTCAAAGGCTACTTTCTGCATATAGAAAAGGCAGTAGTGATTTTCCTCCAGATCTTCTTCCATGTTGTGCTCAAATCCGATCGGTGACCGTGATAAGGCGTCTGCAATAATGTTCTGACTGCCGGGGATATATTCTATCGAAAAGTTGTACTGCTGCAGATATGATGCCCACCTAATGAGCCACCTGTGATTAAGCTTTGCAGTCATCAAGAACTCGAGTGCCTTGTGGTCTGTGTAGACCCTCGTCTTGCGACCAAACAGAAGGTATCTGAATTTTTCAAACGCCCATACAATAGCCAGCGCCTCTAACTCGGTTACTGAGTAATTCCTCTCACTCTTGGCTAGTACTCTGCTGCCAAACGCAATTGTCTTCCACACCCTGTTTCCTTCATGTACATAGTCTTGGAACACCATGACACCCAGACCTGAGTATGAACTGTCCGTTACTATGCAAAGCTCTTCTGCTAAATTAGGGTGTGATAGGATGGGTGCTTGTAATAATGCGAATTTTAATGCTTTCCATTCGGATTCGGCCACCTCATCCCATTCCCAAGGAATCTTCTTTCCTGTAAGTTGATGCAACCTAGGACTGCTCTGAGTTTTGACATGTATAAAGCGGTTGTAAAAATTTATGATCCCTAAGAACCCCCTTAACTGCTTCTTTGTCGTAGGAATGGGAAACTTTTCAATCGCTTCGATCTTTTCGGGATTTGGCGCAATGCCCTCACCCGTGATGATATGTCCTAGAAATTTGACAGAGGACGTCCCAAATTCGATTTTTCGGTATTGATAGTCACTCCGTATTCCTTGAATGTCGCAAGGAGTTCACCGAGGACCGCATTGCGCTTTCCCCAAGATTTCTCCGCGATCAGCAAATCGTCCACATAGCTGGTGACATGACGTTTCAAATTATCGCTTAGTATGCCGTCCAGCCCCCGAATGAATGCGGCAGACGAAATGTTCAAACCAAATGGGAGACGACGAAAGCGGTAACATCTTCCAAATGCTAAAAAGGCTGTGTACTGTCTGCAATTTGGATGGAGCTCGATCTGCCAGAAACTCGATTTTAGATCAACTGATGAGAAGATTGATATTCCATGGAAGTTTTGTAAGAGTTCCTCTAATCGTTCCGGTCTGTCTGTTTCGGGTTCTATTATGGTATTAATTTGTCGCGAGTCCAGGACTAAACGAATACTGCCATCTGCCTTCTCGACTACTCGTAACGGGTTATTATAGGCTGAAGCCGTAGGTTCTATTATTCCTTCACTCAGCATTCGCGTAATTTCAGCTGCTACTTTCTGTCGATATGCCAAGGGGATTGGATAGGGTGGGAAACTGGTTGTGCGGACGTTCACGAAATTCATATTGGAAGTTCTTTATTGATCCTGTCTTGGGAAGGAAGACCTCCGTATGTTCTACTAGTAATTTATGAAGTTCTTTGCGGTGGTCGCACCTTATATTCTTTATTGCTTCCACTTTTTCTCCTATTTTCTCCTTTATTTCTCCCATTATTCCGACATCATTCTCATCCGTGTTCTCTCCCCTACCCGCAACGTCGACCTGTTCTTCCTTTCTGTCTTTCAGACACGCATAGTTTATCCGTACACAGTTAGACGGTAGTTGAGCTGGGATCAGCTTGTCGTCGAACTTAATGTGATCGGGATTCCCTTTCCTCAAAACCACTTCACCTCGTCCTAGATCAACTATCGCTTCATGTTCATTTAGGAAGTCCGTTCCTATTATCATGTCGATCGCCAGATTTGGCACGATCCAGAAGTTAGACTCTATTTTGTGTCCTTGGCAGAAGAATTCCAGTCTTGTTTGTTGGGTGACCTCCGTACATTTACCCGCTAATGCCCCATTTATTTTAGTTTTCTTAACCGATAGAACAGGCCAGTCCATCTCCTGAGAGCACCTCTTGTATGCTGCCTCAGATATTGCCGTTATGTAGCTTCCACTATCTATTATCGCATTCATATTCTTTTCAGCTCTTGCTACTGTGATAAGAGGCTGCCGATCTTGTCGAGGAGTTGCTTTATGTTCCTCGAGCAGGATTTCTGATAAATCTTCGTAATGTATCATCCGTAGTTGGCCAGGTCCGAGATTACGTGCGAAATTCCGGCGGCCTGTGTTCGCACTAGTCTGGCGTCAATCCCTTGTTAAGCTCCCCCTCCTCTGACGTGCATTAGGATTGGCGGGTCTAGTTTCAATCTCCTGGTTCCACTGTTGTCCTTGGTTTCGCTCTCTCCAATTACGGTCGCTTTGCCGTTCGTTATTCCTCCTATCCCAGATTCCTTGTCTAGATTGACCCTGCTCCATGACGTTCTGGTTTCCGTGTCTTTGGTTTCCATAACCTTGAATAGTGTAACCCTGACTTCCGTAACCCTGGTTTCCTAACTGACCAGTGCGATTATGCGATCTGTTGTCGTCTTCCCTTCCTGGCCCGTGGTATTTGTTACTGTGCCCCTTCTTCCTGTCCTTTGCGTCTTGTTTATCAAAGACTACTTCGAGTTCGCGCAATAGACTCTTGAATGCTTCTATGTCAGATCCACACTAGCCGACAAGTGTCTGTTGGTACCTAACTGGCAATTTGGAAAAGCAAAATTTAATGATTTCTCCGTTGCTATATGGACTATATAAAAATTGATTCTTCTTGAGTAAATCATCAAGAAATTTGGTTGCGCTCCTATGCCCGGACACTTCCAGTTCAGGACAAAATATTATTTCCTCTTTAATCCTGTCTTGCGTTTCCTTTGACCAGTAGGTCCGCAGGAATGCACCAACAAATTCCTGGTAAGTCCGACACGTCACTGCCACACCCCGCATCTTTTCCGCGGCTTGGCCTTCGATGTGTCCACACATGAATTCTAATTTTGCCTGGGTTGGCCATGATGCCGGTAATGAATTTGTAAACTGCATCACCCAGTTCTTCGGAGGCATCGACCCTCCATTTTCTTTGAACTTCTGGAATTTTAGTATCGACAGGAAGTGATTGTGATCAAAATCCTGTCTGATCCTCGCACTGGTGCTGTCACTCGTTTCCGATACTCGCACGTCTGCTGAGTGTCCTGCTCTATCTTGCTGATAACTGTGATGTGCTACCTCTGTATCACAGTGGAAGTGGCTCTCAGAATTCACTCTCCTAAGTGGGCTATAATTATTGGAGCTATTACTCGCTGTTTCTGCGTGTGCATTGTTAGTTCCGCACTCGGTCATTGGGCTAGAGCACGGCGGGCTTTTCCTCGGAGACACAATTCTGTGTACTCGATCATTGGTATCCGAACGCGCAGTGCTCGTATGCCCGTTTTGCTCTAGTTTTGTTATCCGACTCTCTACTTCTTCCATTCGTTTCGTTGTGTTCGCAACCGCGATATTACCTTGAGTTTTTAAGAATGCTAGGGATTTTGAGTGGGATTGTGTTGTACGTCGCAAGCGCCCTGCGAGTTTAGAAGTTGCTTCCGCGACTTTCATTGCCCCTATTGCTGCCGTTTTGGCTAGGCCTGCTACTTTTTGTGCTACCATTGACATTTGTTTTGCTTCTCCACATTCTTTCTTTATTGTTAGTAACTCCCCACGAATTTCCCCTATATGCGAAATTATTGCCTCTGTGTCCTTCTTACGCTGTTTCTCATCTTCTTCCTTCTCCTTCTTACGCTGTTCGTCAGCTTCTTCCTTCTCCTTCTTACGTTGTTTCTCCTCTTCTTCCTTCTCCCTCTTACGCTGTTCGTCAGCTTCTTCCTTCTCCTTCTTACGTTGTTTCTCCTCTTCTTCCTTCTCCCTCTTACGCTGTTCGTCAGCTTCTTCCTTCTCCTTCTTACGTTGTTTCTCCTCTTCTTCCTTCTCCCTCTTACGTTGCTTCTCCTCTTCTTCCTTCTCCCTTTTACGCTGTTCGTCAGCTTCTTCTTTCATTGATTGTAGGAAGCTCAGTATTGGGTTTACGTTATCTTTTTGATCCTCTTCAAACATGGGAGATGTAACTCTGGACACCTGGGCGCTAGAGCTCTGACGTGGCCAAGCTAGCCCCTGTCTGCTCTCGTTCGTTTGATTATAAACTTCTGCTACCGACTCGACCTGTGTGCCTGTCTCTGTTTCATCCTCTCTTCACTGTCATAATCACGGCCGCAACGCTGCTCTGAGATCGCGTCCAAATCACCTTCCTCATCAATGACCCTGGCGTCCTGTCCTGCTAAAAATGTACCCATCTCATCTCTGAACCTATTCCCGTCAGTAAACTGCCCTTATCCATTATGATATCCTCTTTTGTTTTAGCTTTGCTCGATAATAGTCGTGCCTTACTTCTCGCTATCATTCATGAAAAACAAATTTATCTAAAATGCACAATAAAATTAACCTACTCCATATATTTTTCGACATAGACACAAAATTCCAACAACGCCGTTCCAACGCTGTAATTACATGCACAGAAACTGCACACAAACCCGACAAAGTGTGAAGTGGTACGGACACCACATCAAAGAAACATATAAGACAATGAACAAACAAACAAATATATATGCTGAAAACAAAAACAGTAAACATGCGCCGCTACTTAAAAACTAATCGCGGAACTACAAGAAAAGAACTTGGGTATTAATCAATAAAGAAAACTAAGTAAAAAAAATTCTGAATGTCCCTACTACTAATAATAGTTGCTTATCAGCGATTCACAGGAAAGATCCTGGCAGGGTCGCCATTTTATGCGAGGTGCCAGGGCTAGAAGTGTATTTAACACTAAATCCTTCTAGAATCCACATATGTAAATGATGCTCTAAGTCTCCCCTATTCTAACTCCGCCTTTTCTGTTCCACAAGGATAAAAAAAATACGCGAACTGACTCTAATCAACCCTGCCAGTGGAGTAGAAGAGAGTTTGGCAACTGCAATAATTTAATTTGATAAATAAGTTAAATAAACGAAGGTTTCATTAACACAGTGAGGAATGATAGGGTTGCTCTACCAATTAACAGAATGAAAGTTTTGTCCAAAATAACAATATGATTTATTAAGACTAAACACAAAATAATAAACAAAAACACTTGAAACCTTTACAATACATCAAATTGACTCAAATTGGGTACTCAAACAAACACTGTGAATGTGAAGTTGTCCCTAAACTAGATTGTGAGGATTATGACGAAGTGGTATGTGGAGCCAATTCCTTGCAACTCAAATCTTAAGAGAAAACACACAGCCAACCCAGCATTAATTGCTGCTACTCAAGACAGAACAAAGTTAGAAAAAGACGAACAGGCGCGCTCTGCTGAGCTCTGATTATCACCTAGGAAAATCCCTATCTGCCGGTGCTGCGGACATACATTACCAAACTGTCTTCTTAACTGCAATAACACGATCTGGCGTACCGCAGGCGATGGCTGGTTGCCTCGACGTCCTCGACCGAAAGGCGAGCGCCGACTACCCACAAGAACACCCGTACAGGCCGAACACAGAACATTCCCGCCCCCACGACAGTGGCCGTGGTTAAACGTTCCAATCAGCAACTCGAAAACCGTCGGAAAATTCCACCCCATTGCTGGAGCACTACCATTCCACCAATGGAGATTCTTGGCGCCAATTTCTGCGCTGATTTTGCTACGTCACGGAGCTATGCCCTGAGCAAGCCAATCACAGTTACTATTTTGCAGAAAGCGCGGGAATTTTCCCGCCACAACTGCCTGGGTACACAAGTCATTCCCACGCCTCGCTGGTAGCCCGCCAGAAAGTGTTTTCGCTAAGATTCTGCGAAGTAACGGAACCTCTAGCCCAGGCGCCACTTCAGACCCCTCCGGGCGTGTCTTTTGACAATGTCGGCGTCTGCAAAGCATTCACTCGACTTCCTCACACCCGTCGGCTTAGCAGAGCCCGCCTGTCACCGGACCACCCGGGTGACGAGAGATGCTGCGTGGGAAGTCCGCATGTGAAGGAATAGCAACTTTTCACCACATGCAATTAGAGAGGAGAATCGTAAGATAGAAATATGAGAGGGGGCTCATGCCACCTCTCAAATCAACTGAAAGTGACGCCATCATATTTTTAGTCAGGAAAGTTAGTCACATTTTTGATTATCCTGCTGTTACCTGGGCTTAATGAGAGGAAAATATTAGTGTTGGTCTCATGACTGTGACTGTATGTTGTAAGCCATTTTTTAAAAAATATATGGGATTGAAATTCAAAAATAACTATGGATTACGTATTTCATGATGGTCCTATTGCTTGGGATACGAGTCTGCACACAGCGAGAAAGAAAAGGAAAAGCAATAAAAGATCTGACGGACGGATGAATATGCACGAAATACTACGATTAAGGCAAATGAGGTGGCTCACTGAGCCAGACTGTATGTATTAAAAAATAAATAATTTTCTGTTTGCCTTCTCTGACTACATCGTGCATATTAGATATGTTCTTAGCCGCCTATTGTGGTGTCAAATGGTTCAAATGGCTCTGAGCACTATGCGACTTAACTTCTGAGGTCATCAGTCGCCTAGAACTTAGAACTAATTGAACCTAACTAACCTAACGACATCACACACATCCATGCCTAACGCAGGATTCGAACCTGCGACCGTAGCAGTCTCTCAGTCCCAGACTGCAGTCCCTAGGCCCGCACGGGCACTCCGGCCGGCTATTGTGGTGCCGTTTCATACGTAGACTCATACGTAACTATTACGACCCACACAATTCTTTTCACAAAAGGTATCAATGAATCAAAGAATAACTTTCAACTCTGAGTTATCCCACGTACCACACTACGATTGGATATTGGCAGTCTCCAAGTAAAGGCAGATATCTTTTATAAATGACTCCACACAATCAGTAAAGAGTAATTACAGCAAATAATATAGCCTTCATTATAAGTATATTAGATAAGTTACCAAGGCAAAATCAGGAGTGGTCCAATGGGAAGCTGAGATGGTGCTTTAAAAATATATAATATCTTAAGGTGTGGTCGCAGCTTAGATAAAATGTTTTATATAGCGTATGACTTTATTTTGCTTGGTTTCCACAGATTCATCATCACCTTAAAGACTTTATAAAGTTTAATGTGATGTACACCACTTCTTCATTTCTAGGAAAGATCTTCAGCATGAGTTGTTCATTTTAGAAACGCACTATGTAAAATCTTAACCTGCTATTAAACCTGTTCTTGGATAAATGCTTGACACAACTCTGTCTTTATTACGATCAGTTTATGTCACCGAGCATCTTGTAGGTAAGAAAGAATGAATACAACGAAAAACCAATATAATTGCAAATTTCACTTTTTATTCATTCGATGACTAGTTTCGGGTGGAGAGCCGTTTTAAAATCATCATAACAAAGTCGATAATGGAAGATGTCTAAAATGTACTATGACCATTTACACACAGATAACTGATGATTTGAAAAAGGGTCTCGCCCGAAACTAGTCATCGAATGAATAAAGAGTAAAAATCTGCAACTTCGAATGGTTTTTGATTCTACTGATTAACGGAAGTTGCTGACCCAATCCTCTCCTGCATGTGTAGGTCTCAAAGTGTCCCACAGAGACTGATTAGTGGGAACTTATAATCATTGTTTTGCAAGTTTTATGTTTATGTTGTTATTCATATGCGAAAACACGTATGATGCGTGTCGCTATCATTATATTCTTTATTATTACATGGGGAACACTCAGGACACGAAACCTGTCGTAATAAGTAAGTATTAGAATGTTATATCACGCATTATTCAAAGTATATACAGGGCGTCCCATTTATCTTGACCACCCTAAATAACTGTTAGTCCAGATGCAGATTACAAAACGTTACAAGCTAATGTTCTTTAGCCGTCAGGGGGACATCAATGAGCATGATTGCCTTCGTTGTAGCTTTGTTTTTTACAAAGGTATGAACAGCGGTATGAATTTTTTAAATGGCACCTTGTACTTTTTTATTCGGTAATTCATTTCCTATCCCAAAGACCTATTCAAAATTGTATCACAGTGTACCATTCACTGAAACACAACGTTATTAATTACATACCACAACACTGACTTTGAACACAGGATCACAAACTCATCCACTTGCTGAAGTTGTCAGAAAACAAATGAAAACCAAGTAAAAATATATCAGAAAATTGACTTTGACTCTCCTGTACCATTGCCGAGGAGTAGAGCATTCAAAGGTGCTCAAAGTGGTAACCCTGGACAGAGGGACACTGGTTCACTAGTCGAATGAAAGAATTATTTACTGCTCCCAGTGTTGCCTGCTGAAGACAATTACAAGCAAGCAGGATACGTTCCTGCATGTCCTCTGGAATTGTTGGAATAACGCGATAGACAACGTCTTTAATGTATCCCCAAAGAAGAAAGTACAGAGGATTTAAATCAGGAGAGCTATCAGGCCAAGTAAGAGTTCCCCCCCGACCAATCTAGGCAGGACACCTTCGGTTCAGAACACGATGTGCACACAAGTCATTCTGTGCTGGACATCTATCGTGTTGATACCACATAAGCATTCTGTTTCTTAGCGGCACATCATCCAGAAGAAGAGGAAGAATTCGTCTGAGGAAGTTGGCATACGCTGTGCCGTGTAGACTACCATTGATGAAATAAGGGCCAATAATTGTAGTACCAAGCATCCCCCACCAGACTTTAACTCTCCATTGACGCTGATGTTCCACCGTCTAAGCCATCGTGGGTTGTCACTGGTCCAATAATGCATGTTCCTTGCATTTACCTATTCTGTTTGAGAAGCAACATTTATCGACAAATAGAATATTGGAGAAGAAGTTCGGGTTGGCGAGGATTTGCTTCTGTGCCCACTAACAGAACTGTACACGATTCTGGAAATCAGTCCCATGTAATTCTTGACGTAGGTGAACATGGTAAGGATGAAACCGGTGACGTGTAAGAACACGTCGTACACTGGTTTTAGGAATGACAATCTCGTGTTCAAGGTGTAATGTGCTCACATGTGGATTCATAGCAACGGAAGCGAGAACAGTAATTTCAGAGCTTCGTCTGTGCGAATGCTACGACGATTGAGTTGTCGTGGGTTGAAACTTCCCGTTTCCTAAAGCGTCCCAAGAATGCGAGAAAACATCCGTCGGAAAGGTGGGTTCTTATCAAGATATTGCTCTCTGTACAGTTTCGCTGCCTGCGTAGCATTTCGCCTACCTTCAACAACAATAACAATAAAAGAAACGTTATGTCAATGAAGCTTGCAGGGAGGACATCCTTTACTGTAGGCCTACTCTACACAACAGTATTTAAAAGGACTAAACTACTGTACTAAAAGTACCCAAACATAAGAAAACAGTATTGCAATTTCTGTTCTGCGAACTTACATTCACCATGGGTGAGTAGCATTTCTACCTGCTCTTGGTTGGTGTACTTCCTACTCGCACAACTCTTCAACTGATGATGGTTGACGGAATGACGGGTTTGCATTCTATTTATGTTTACATTCGTCTTCAGTCAATGTCAGAACGTGGATGTGTTCCATTACCCGAGTACCTGCATTAAGTTCTGGGAGCGTCAACGTCAATGTTGTGTTATGTAATTAATAACGTTTTGTTTTAGTGAAAGTTACACTGTGATAGTTTTTGATTAGGTCTTTAGGAGAAGAAATGAATTACCGAATAAAAAATAAGGGTTCCATTTAAAAAAAGTCATACCGCTGTTAATATCTTTGTAAAAAGCAAAGCTACAACTGAGGTAATCATGCTGATTGATGTCCCTCTGACGGCTAAAGAACATTTGCTTGAAACGTTTTGTAATTTGCATCTGGACAAACAGTTACTTAGGGTGGTCAAGATAAATAGGACACCCTGTATATATGCTGTTAACTACCACCTGAGCAAAATAATAATATTAAAATTGAAGAGACAGCACAAGTCCCAAGTAACTTTTTCTTTATTTTCCGTGTTTCACTCTACCATCGCGATCATTTTCAGAAACAACGTAACCGAGCGCCGCACATTACAAATATCTGACTGTGTACGCGGCCTGATATCTGTAACGTGTGGTCCTCGGCTACGTAGTTTCTGAAGATGCTAGTCGAGTGAAACATGTAAAATGAAGAAAATCTTACATGCGGGCTGTGACGGTTCTGCAGTTTAAGTTCTAACGGTTGGTGTTCCCCTACAGGCAAATGTCTGCGCTCTTTAAAATTATTGATTAATAATCGAATAGTTTCAGTAAAAGACCAATTCCAACCTAGCTTGGAATATAAAGACGTGTTAAATCTCGAATGGAATCTGTATTTGGAGTAAACGTGCACAGCTTGACAATTTCTAAGGAACAACTGCACTTGCTAAGGAACAACCGCCAGTGCTACAGAACAACCAACAATTGCTACGGAAGAGCCGACCAATGTAAAAGAAGTTGTAGAGGACGGAACGTGTTAACAGCAGCGCAGCCTGTGCACGAACACTCTATATGCATTCGACAGTTCACGTAGTAAGATGTGTGGCGAAGATTTGTTGTGAAATCAATTAGTACGATATTCTGTATTTTACGACATCATTTCAGTGCTTACGATCGTGGACGAGCAGCTGCATGGCTCGAAGCCGGCCAAAGTATCACTGCTGTGACCACAATGTCACCTCGCAATTAAGAATGACCGCTGAAGGTTGAAATGCTATGCGAAAACATGCCGGTATCCGTAGACGGACCGTCTCAACCCAATAAGATCGATACGTAGCCCTAGTGGCGAAAAGGAACTACATCTCACTCCTAAACTTGCTGCAGACCTTGCAGCCGTTCCCGGTATACATATCTCTACCAGAGCCCTTTTGCGGCGGTTAAATCAGGCTGGTTTGCATTCTCGGAAACCTTGTTAATGCAGACCACGTCAAGCACGCCATAGTCGAGATAGAGTTCGTTGGTGCAAGGAGCACGCTGGTAAGGGTCACGAACAGTGGTCCAAAGGGACGTTCCCAGTCGAACCCCGCATCACTGTGGCTTTCCACCACTTAGTGCAATGAGAGGGTAACACTTTACACACCAAAGATTGGCCTAGGAGCTATGATGTGAGCAGACATTATGCACAATGGCCGCACGAGATACCGTTACATCACCGTGATTACAGTGGGAGTGCAAGAACACCATGTTGGGAGACTGTTCCGTGTCACAGATGAAATTGATGTCTGTTATCCTGCTTTCCCATGTGGTGAAATCTGTACCAATTTCTTTGTAAATTTACCACTCCACCTCTATTACGTATGTACTCTGATTCATGTCGTCCTTCATTGACCGTCATTATTCCTGTCCAACGCGTCTCTATTCTTCAAAAATTGTCAGACAGCGTGTCATAAAAACAGACGTAGATATTTACGTATACAGGGTTATTCGAAAAGAAGGAAGTGATAACGGCAGCGGATACCTACACTACCACATTATGCTTGATGTTTTAAATTATTACTTTTCTACTGCTAACACTATTCGCAACACATTTCAGAGGTATACTACTGGACGTACCTGCAAAATTCTACCGCTGTACGACACGACATATGACGCAATCAGCATTGAACTAAGGAGAAATGAAGCTGCAGGGCGAAATTCGCTAGAGATGCAGCTGATGTGTGTACAAATACGTCTGAAATGTGTTACATATATGTGACATTTACATGTATGTAACATGTACATATTTGGATAAAGGCAACACTTTGATGGATTTCAACCAAATTTGGTACACATATTTCTTCCCCTCTAAAAATAAATACCATGAGGACAAGAACCAGCAGCCTGCTATTGGGTTGGGAGTGGGAATATGGGAAGAGAAGTGGGGGAAGGAGGAGATGGCCTGAGAAGGAGAGGAGGAGATAGAGATAGGGGACAAAGTAAGGGAAGAGGAGGAGATACACAGAAAAATACGAAGATGAAGAGAGAAACCAAAGAGCAGGAGATGGACTAAGAAATGAAAGAGAAGGAGATGGTCAGACAAAGGAGGACGTAAATGAAGAGCGAGAGGAAGAGCAGAAGAGGGGAGAGGATACAGATAGAGAGAAGTGTTAGGAGGAGATTGACAGAGGGTGGAGGTGGACAAATGAAGAAAGAGGAAACGGACTTAGAGGGCAGGGGGCTGGAGCAGATTGACAGATGGGGAAATGGGGAAACAGCATGTGGACAGCGGAGAGTGGGGCAGATGGAAAGAGAGAGAGCCAAGAGGAGATAAACAGAGCGCGGGGAAGATGGACCGCGAGATAGGGAAGGAGGAGATGGACTATAAGCAGATTGGAATAAATACATAACCAGGTAACGCTAGTACTATGTAACAGGTAAATCATAACGTAATGGAACACCCGACATAGTTTTAAACATTTTAGAGATTTCTTCTTTCAGACTGGCCTTACATACACTGGACAGAGCCCATAAGCAAATACGAAAATGACACATTGTGAAAATTGTGACAATGGCGCTGAAGACAACAGCCGCCTGTAAGCTGCCCGGTGGGAATAACAAAGGGAAGTCGACAGGAAATATTATGTGCTTTACGGTGGTGGATTACAACACGTAACTGGATCTTCAGCACCGTCAGCTCAGACCTCCGGGCACTGGGGAACTGTCGCTGGTTGATATATTGAAATGATCAACACAATATAAGGTTCGACGCGAAGGGAGTGAATGGATGCTATTTTACTAAATGCAGTGACATAGTTCCTGTAAAATCGACTATATTCTGAAATGTGTTCTAAGGGTTCCACTTTATTCTCATACATAAATCTGACTCACTTTCATTGCCAAATCACATATATCTACTGATCGCCTTCTCGTGAGCATGATAACGCTATATCTGGTTCAGTCAACGCGCCGCATCAGATATACGAGGCCTGTTCAGAAAGTAAGCTCCGATTGATTGCCAAATTGAAACCACAGTGAACATCAGAAATGTTTTACTTGTAACAATTAGCTACACCTTTCAGCTACTTCTCTACGTAGTCGCCGTTCTGACTTAGACTTTTGTCATAGCGTTGTACCAACTTTTCAATAGCCTCATCATAGAAGGCAGCCGCCAGTGCTTTCCGCCAATTCTCCACGCTGGCCTACACCTCGTTGTCTGTGTCAAAATGTTGTCTTCAAAGACAGCGGTTCATGTGACCAGAGATGAAACTCAGGGGGAGACAATTGCGGACTGTATTGTGGGTAATCTAACATTTCCATTTGAAAACGATGCAGGAGCATCTTCATTGCCCCTGCAGAATGTGGCTGAGAATTGTCGTGAAGACGAAACAGCACGACAGTTATGTAATGTTAGCTGCATAGCTTCAGGTGAAATTTCTCACCAGGCCCTCGTACTTGGCGGCAGACACTATTTTCTAGACATCTTTACGCACTCACTGCGAGCTCAGAAATGAGAAGAGCGACGTGATGCTAACTGGGGTTATACTAGAGACACTACCCAACACATCTGTGCAAAGCTTTATCGGATTTTCATAGTCGTTTCCATTTCGCGACCGATCGGAGCTTACTTTCTGAACGCCCCTCGTATAAGGATACAAGTGTATGGCACCCACTTTTCGGCTTAAATCGTGTACTGAACTTTCCGTTTTCACTACTACGCTGCACACACATACAAGCACCACCAATAATCGTGTTTCACCATTCAAATAAACTCTCTCACTTAAAGTCCGGCTTCACAGTCCGATGTCCAAGCCAGGCTTCCATTACTCTAAGAAGAAGGTATGGCCAAACTTTCAGGAAACGTACATAGCATTAAAATATTTTAAGTGCAAAAGGGTCCGAAAACGCTTTTATATGTTAGAGCTCATTTCCTGCATTTCTTCATATTACTGATGGGAAACACACAGAAATAAAATGCACCACCGTTAAATGAAATGTTTTCTTACATGATATGTTCAAAGCACCCTATTGGCTACGTTTCGTTAGAATGTATAGTAAGTCTTGAGAGATGCCAGGGCACTCTCACTGTTGATACTGTGTCATGCTGCTTAATGTTCATAAGGAAGTTGATCTTTATTACTTGGTTTCTACATTTCATACAATCTGGCTTCATTCATATGATGAAATGGTTGGCAGTAGTTAACGTTCTTGCTTGTGGGCTCTAGAGAAGGTATAGCGGTAAGCTTTACCTGTGTTCGAAGGAAGAGGGTGCCGAGTTAATTGACAGCAGTAAAAGCATATGGCGGCTGAGAACCGAGGGGAGCTTTTTTTCTGCAGAAAGGACGGGTGTACGTGGATGAAAACGTTTGCCGAAATCATGTCCTGTGTTCTGATTTAAATTACCTTTGCCATTTTATTAAATTCATGGCTGCAATTGATAGAACCCCGAAGCTTGCTGTCTTAAATTGTAGGTTCACCACCAATGTTCGATGTCCCAATGGAACGAAGGTAATGTTGATGTATCACTCACTGCATTGATTCTGTTGACATGTGACTAACATTACTCCACTAGCAACAATGTGTAGCCTCAAGTTTACCGGCGGTTTACGATAAAGTGAACTGGAAATGTACTGATATCCTGATTTGACATGTCCCAGTCGCTGTACGGATTAGCTGATGTTAAAGGCCGTGGTGTTCAACGTTTGTATAGGGAGAGATTTCCAGAATGGTGGTGCCCACACAGGAGAACGACTGAAGAACTTGATCTTCGTCTAAGGGAGCATGGAACGTTCAAGTCTACTATCCGTGACTTGTGTAAACTTAGAAGGGCGAGGGTGCGTCAACTGGAGGAGGAACTTCTTCGTGCAACTGACAAAAACTCTATAGTCAGCGTAAAGACAGTTACCTGCAACAAGTAATGTAGACCACAAGACCGTGTGGCGAGTTCCAGATGAGAAGCTGCTGTATACGTACCATGTACTGCATGTGTGGGCACTATCTGCAAATGCTTTCCCTGCAAGGGCGCACTTCTGCAAATGATTCATTCAACAACAGGCCAAACCTCATGTTAGTACAAATGTGTGCTGTGCGTGTGCAACTAGCTTCTAGCCCGTTGTTGGGAGATCAGAGGATGCCTCGCTGCAAGAGTACGTGCGTAAACAGCGGCGGACGAGATATAAGTCTCTCCTCTACCGTCTGCATGGGACTAGCTCGCAGCAGTGTTAGTAGGAGATTCGTGTTTATTCACGACGTGTGAGTGCTTCGGGTTGGCCGAACATTGCTGCAAGGCTTCTGCCTCGCCTGGGGACCGATATTGGCACCGGCAGGTCGGCTGGGAACCTGACTCTCGTCTATCCGTCCGCTGGATGAAGTGAGCCTGCCTGGGGAAATATTGCCTATCCATATTGTGGACTATAGTGAGATCTTTTACCAGCAGTCATTAATTTTGTGGTCTGTTGCGGCATCCTGGTTCCCTCCTCACCTACTTGATATTTGTGTCATTTCTCCGGTGTGGTGTTGTGAGCTAAAGCCTCTCGCTGTTTTGATATTGGCTGTGGCCAACACGCATTTAGTTGAAGATTTCATGTCCACGTTACTGAGTAGCGGCTTGCTGTGTCCTTAAGATGCACTTTCTTTTACATTATTTTGTAGGTTATCTGCTCTTTGTTTTCCTCTCGCAGCGCGGGATAGTCGCACGGTCTAGGGCCCGTTGCACGATCCGCGTGGCGCGTGGATCCCCCCCCCCCCCCCCCGTCGGAGGTTCGAGTCCTCCCTTGGGCATGAATGTGTGTGTGTTGTCCTTTGTGTAAGTTAGAAGTTAATTTAAGGTAGATGAAGTAGTGCGGAAACTGAGGGACCGATGACCTCAGCAGTTTTGTCCCATAAGACCTTACCACAAATTTCCAAATTTGCTTCCGTCTCGTGTTTTCTAGTGTTTTTAAGGCACTTAATATTTTGTTAAGCACCTACTGTTGCCTACAATTTGCTTGCTACACATATTATCAAGTGTGTTGCATTTTATGAAAATAATAATAATAATTCAACTATACTTGGTTTTAAAACTGTGTAGTGTTTTATTCTGTCTCTATGTGTAGTTAATGCTTTATTACCAGGGACCCAGAGGCACTATAGAGATTTTGTAATACGTCAGTCAAAATACTGCTGTTTTGGTAAGAAGCTGATCAGCTGAGTATATTCAATACATATTGGCTCTCATCTGTCTGTTTATTATTTGTCACTTGTTTATTTTAGCCGGCCGAGGTGGTCTCGCGGTTCTAGGCGCGCAGTCCGGAACCGTGCGACTGCTACGGTCGCAGGTTCGAATCCTGCCTCGGGCATGGATGTGTGTGATGTCCTTAGGTTAGTTAGGTTTAAGTAGTTTTAAGTTATAGGGGACTGATGACCACAGCAGTTGAGTCCCATAGTGCTCAGAGCCATTTGAACTTGTTTATCTTCTCATGCTGCCCACTGGGCCTTGCATGTCATCCACATGAACGGTTACTGTTGCCTGCTGCCTCTGAGGCTCAGCGTTCGTCTTGCTAAGAATTTTCTTATTTGTTAAATTTTATGTAGTTTGTTGTAAAAGTTGTCCATAAACATTTATGTTATTCCGTAATGTCTTAACGTATGACTTACTATCTTGTCCCTTCTTTTTGCCAATCTTTTCCACATATTCCTTTTCCCGCCGATTCTCTGGAGAATCTCCTCATTAGATACCTTATCAGCCTGCCTAATTTTCAACATTCATCTGTAGCTCAACATTTCAGATGCTTCGATTCTCCACATTTCCGGTTTTCCCACAGTTCCTGTCTCACTACAATAAAACGATATGCTCCAAATGTGCATTCTCAAAAATTGCTTCCTCAAATTAATTCCTATGTTTGATTTGCTAGAAATCTCTTGACCAGGAGTGCCCTTTCTGGTTTTTATGTCTTTCCTGTTCCGTCTGTAATTGGGTGTTTTGGTGCCTAGGTATCGGAATTCCTCGACTTCATCTAGTTCTTGACCAATTCTCAAGTAAAGTTTCTCGCTGTTCTTATTTCTGCTACTTCTCATTACTTTCGTCTTTCTTCGGTTTACTCTCAGTACATATTCTGTATTCATTCCATTCCATTCTATACATCCTGCAGTTTTTCTTAACTTACCCTGAGGATATCAGTGCCATCAGCGAATCTTATCGTTGTTATCCTTTCACCTTGATTTTAATTCTGCTCTCGAGCCTTTCTTTTATTTCCGTCATTGCCTCTTCGATACATAGACAGAACAGTAGGGACGGAAGCCTATTCCCTTCTCTTACACCCTTCTTCTCTTTCACTTTTATTGATCCCTCTTCACTCTTGTACAAATTGTATATTACCTGTGTTTCCCTACAGGCGTAGTTTACTTTTATTTCCACATAATTTCGAATGTCTTGCACAATTTGACATTTCCGAAAGCTTCTACCAGGGCTACAGATCCTTTGAACGTGTCTTGATTTTTTCCTAGGTCTCCCTTCCATTATCAACCGCAAAATCAGAATTGCCTCTCTTGTGCCTATATCTTTCCTAAAGCCAAACTGGTTGTCATCTAACACATCATTAGTTTTCATTTCCATTGTTCTTACATTATTCTCGTCAGAATCTTAGATGAATGAGCTGTTAAGCTGAGTGTGCAATAATTCACCCACTTGTCGGCTCTTTAAGTCTTCGGAATTGTGCGGATGATGGTATACCGATAGTCTCATACATTTTACACACCAATGTGATTAATTTTTCTATTACCACTTCTCCTTCTGCATTATCTGAACTTAAATCGTCCAATGCTTCCCCTACAACCGCAATTCAGTCCCCCATGATTATAATATTTTCATCTGCCTTTACCTACTGCATTACCCGTTCAGTATCGTCACATACGTTCTCTATCGCTTCAACTTCTGTTCACGACGTCGGCATGTATATATAAATTATCATCGTATGTGTTGGTTTGCTGTTATTCTGTTGAAAACAATCCTGTCACTAAACTGTTCAAGTAACTCACTCTCTGTCCTACGTTTCTACTCCTAGTCCTACTCCTACTCCTGTTATACCGTTTTCTGCTGCTGTTGATATTACCCTATACTCATCTGACCACAAATCCTTATCTTCTTTCCATTTCACTTCACTGACCACTATTATATCAAGACCGAGCCTCTCCATTTCGTTTCCCAGATTTTCTAGCTTTCTTAACGCGTTCAGATATCTGACATTCGACGGCCCGACTCTTACAATGTTATCCTTTCGTTAGTTATTCAGTCTTTTTCTCATGGTCACCTCTCCCTTGGCAGTTCCTTTTCTGAGGGGGGGGAATGGGGGTTATTCCGGGATCTTTCGCCAAAGGGGGAGATCATCTTAATACATTTTCAATCATCGACCACAATTCCTGTGGGTACACCTTGTGTCTTTAATGCAGTGGTTTCCATTACCTTCCTCATACGCATGCTGTTAACTCATTGTTCATTCTTCCGCCTTTAGCGGCAGCTTCCCACGCAAAGGGCAAGAGACTGCCCAAAACCTCTGACGCTCCTCCACCTCCTTTGGCAAGGCCATTGGCAGAGTGAGGGTGACGTCTTGTGTCGGATATTTTCAGCTGCTGATGATTTTCATTCAAAATTTAAGCAGTGGTGTTTTTTTGCTAAGCAAAGACTACCCTGCACCATGGGTGGTGTAACGAGGCACGCATTTTTGATAAGTAAGCTAAACTGTAGATTGCCCAATGCCCCTATTCCTGTCAAATATGGAATCGCAGTAGATTACCTTCTTTAGACTCATGCTCCATGTTACCAAGTTTTTCTACATTAAACCATGGTGCTGCGGAGCCTATTAAAGAATTTTAGTCTCTAATGTTCGAGATTCTTCAAAATATTGCTGAGAAGAAATCATCTCGGTATCGCACGGTCTAGCTAACGAAAGATCCGGAACTACGTGGCGCTTACCATCTCTGCGGATCTAGATTAACAGCCTTTTGCCCAGCTGCAGTGCATGAAATGGTTTGTTCCCTTAATGCTACATACTGCACGGACGTAACCTGTCTCAAAGGTCTTTCCCAACTGATTGTGCAGAGACAGCCCTTAAGAAGTTGTTAAACGTCGCCCTCTGTTTGCGAAACACCAAAACACTAGCAAATCACTTATTTAGCTTTTCTGTTTGTTTTCATAGTTTAATTCTTAAGTTAGTAGCAGCAGGCTGGGTAGTGTGCGTGCGCGTTATTTGCGGACGCAGTAGGAGCTGGCCATAGCTCGCCAACAGCTGAAGACGTTTATGGTCGCAGTCAACCGTCTGCAGTTTGCTACCTCGTGGTGTGGTGGCCGCGGAGCAAATGGAACGTCGCATGGGGCTCCCCTGGGGTCACTTGTTCCACCCACCGGCTCTGCTGTTGACGCACCTTATAGCGTACACGAAACAGGGATCAGCGCTTACTACCCAGTGAGTGGCGGTTTGTTAAGAGGACGCATCGCTCAGGGCGGAGAGCCTAAGTGTGGGCTGGACGTCTCGCCTCGCCCATTAGCTGGCCACACACGCAAGTGGATTTAGCAACTGTCCACCAAGATTTCCAGCGAATTTCTTGAAGACCTGTTATCCACACCTGTGCCTTAGTGGAGGCACAACCTTCAGACCGTTACCCACACATCTGGTAACTGCCGACCCCGCCTCTCAGCAGAAACAAACACTGGCGGATTACTGCGACGGGCCTCGTTCAGCCAAGTCCGTCAGTTTTCAGCGAGCCGGTGGCTGACGCACTTCCCTGGTAGAAAAGTGCGCATACGTCGAATGTGAACGTCTTTCTCAAACGATTTTAAACAAACTATTCGGAAAAAATTTGGCTTTGACGTCAGTTACAGCTTTATATGTCAGTTTCATAATGAAGTGCCTGTCGTTTCGCTAATGGTCATATTTTGAACAAAAGCAGTATACTGATTGAAATGTGAAAAATTTCCAATGAAAAATAGGAACCGTTACGAATTTGTGTTTGGTGCATACAAAATTTAGCTGACATATGGAATTTTTCTTTAGATATGTGAGGAGATTTCTATCACCCATCCCGAGAAAATTTACATATTCCCGATCGCACGTACCAGCGCTAAAGTTGGAATGAAATTCTCATATTAACCCTGTAGCTCCACAAACGGTTTGAGATGACGAAACGAGAATTTGACAAGTGATAGCACGAAAAGAGGAGAATATTTACGCATTTTCCTACCTGCCACAATATATGAGCAAGTATAGACTTTTATTATGGAATGATGTAATTTTTTTAGACTCATCGATTGTTGGTGACATGTTAATTAGTGTGGCTTTGGAACAAGATAAGTGATGAAATTACATACATATTTACATAGAAAATGCTCTTTTTCATAAGTCTTTGAACTGATTTATCATCAGATACTCGTTTAATGAACCATTGTTTCTGTATTCTATCTTAACTGGAACTGCATTAGCATGTTATCGAGGTTACATTGAGTGAACTCGGCTTTGTTTCGCCAAAAGAGGCAAATTTTAACATGGAAATTTGAGAAATGTGATATTCGAAATTCGTCACTGATGAATGAGTAGTTTTCAGGTGACTGTGAGTTTTGCTTGCTACAAGTATCGTAAAGCGGGCGGACCAATGACCACATCAAATACCTCATACGACTATATTGACAAATACCTAAATTTGAAAACTGACACACTAACATCACACAAACTAAATGTAGAAGAATTGGGTGTACAAAGAGATGGTTGAAACATTTCCAAACAGTATTTCAACTGTAGAACAAAGTGTTGTAGTGTTATAAAAACTAACAAAAGTTAAAATGAAGGAATAAATAAAAAACATGCAAGCAGACAGTGTTTACTGATGTTAGTGATAATTGGATACGACATATCGTGAGTAACATACTTTTGTAACGAACTGGTTTTAGATGCACAAAGAAAATCAGATTGTAAACATATTTCATTACAGACCAATGATGACGCTTTATTGTAATGAAATGAAAGGCGTTTGGTGACAAAAATACCAATTTTGAAGCAATGCAAATATCGATTTAAAATACCTTCAGTTATTTCAAAAATAATCTGAGAGACGTGTCGGTCTATTGGAAGAAGCATAAAAATGGAAGGGGGATGAGGATGAGTTATATAAAACAACACTATAGTGAGTGCCAATAAAATGTTGTTTATACTATGTTCATTATTATAGACTATTACCAAAAACTGTGTTATGTCCTTTACTTTGCATTTATTACGAACTAACTGTACTGTAAAAGCTCGAACAGCCCGCGACTGCCGCAGTTCTCTTTCTACCGTTGTCCGAACTTCTTCTCGAGGACACAAACTCCTTTCTAAGTGTGAAAATGTACTGCAGTAAATGAAATGTCTATACACTGAGGTGACAAAAGTCATCGGATACCTCCTAATATCGTGTCGGATCCCTTTTGCCGGCATGGAGCAGCAACTCGACGTGGCATGGACTTACAAAGTCTTTACAAGTCCCCATCAGAAATATAGAGCCAGGCTATCTCTATAGATGTCCCTAACTGCGAAACTGTTTCCGCTGCAGGATTTTATGCACAAACTGACATCTCGATTATGTTCCATAAACGTTCACTGGCACTGACGTTGGGTGTTCTAGATGGGCAAATCAATCGCTCGAGTTATCCAGCATGTTGAAACTTCCTGGCAGATTAAAACGGTGTGCCGGACCGAGACTCGAACTCGGGACCTTTGCCTTTCGCAGGGAAGTGCTCTACCAACTGAGCTACCCAAGCACGACTCACACCCCGCCCTCACAGCTTTACTTCGGCCAGTAATTCCCGTCTCCTACCTTCCAAACTTTACAGAAGCTCCCCTGGTTTGCCAGGAAGTTTCATATCAGCGCACACTCCGCTGTAGAGTGAAAATTTCAATCCAGCATGTTCTCTGAGAAATCAGGAACAATTACGGCCCGGTGACATGCCGCATTGTCATCCATAAAAATGCCACCGTTGTTTGCGAGCATAAACTCCATGAATGGGTGCATATGGTCTCAGAAAATGAATATCGTTTCAGCTGGACCGGAGGACTCAGTCCATTCCATGTAAACAAGGTCCACACCATTATGAAGACACGACGTCTGGCCCAATGCCTTCTTGACAACTTTGGAATGTGGCTTCCTGTTGTCTAAGCGACACTACCCTACAGAAATGGGAACTCACCAGGCTACTACTTTCCAGTCGTCTAGGGAATAACCCAGGCCAGGAGAGGCGCTGTAGGAGAGGCAAAGGCACTCTGGTCGGTCGTCTGCTGCCATGGCCCATTAACTCCAAATTTCACTGTATTGTCATAACGAATGTGTTCGTCGTACGTCCTACATTGATTTCTGCTGTTATTTCATGCAGTGTTGCTTGTCTGTTGGCCCAGACAACTCTACGCAGACGCCGCTGCTCTTGGTCGTTAAGTGAAGGTCATCAGCCACACCGTTGTCGTATGTGGTATTCTCGTCACACTTTTGACACTGTAGATCTCGGAATGATTAGTTCACTAACGATTTCCGAATTTAAATGTCGCGTGCTTCTAGCTCCAACTACCATTGAATGTTCAAGGTCTCTACGGCTGTAATCACTTGGGAAACTTTCTCACGTGGATCACATGACTACAAATGACAGGTTATGTAGGTGATACTACCGCCATTTACATGTCAGCATATTGCTATGACTTTGTCGCCTCAGTGTGAAACGCCACTGTACAACCTACTTGCGGTGGGCAGTGCCGTAACTCCTCAAATCCTACGCCAGTGGTTATGCGTGCACTGCAATCCTGTATCAAAATCACGGAAATTCGCCAATTTACTCCACGCACGAGCGAACCCGGACTGCAGTGGTATCAGAGAGGCTGGATCCGCCTGGCAGGGCCTTCGCTTTAGGCGGGAACTCTGGATCGCAGAATGTGGGGCCAGATCCGAGAGAAATACCAGCAGAACCGGCCCGCGATTCTGACCGGTCGGGAGAATCCACTCGTGTGTGGCGAGCTATGCACTTTGTGAGTGGAGAAGTACTCCAGGGTCTGAGCAGGCACATGGCGGGAGAGGTTTACTGGCTGTTGGGAGCTCAAGCTTAGGTGCATTAGGAAGCCCCTCTGGAAAAGACGTCCAGTATGCACTCCTTATGCCTCCGAATGGGGGGGGGGGGGGGGAAGGAGGGAGGGGTGGGGTGCGGTTCCTCTGAGCTCTGACAGAAGCCCGGCCTGCGGCTATTGATGGTGCAGGGTGCAGTCGTCTGCAAGATGATGCTCATATCGTCACCAGCGACACCTGTCACTTGGGTTCTAAGGCCATCCATCCTCCGTTCCTACAGGCGGCAGGCGGAAGTGCTGAAGATGTCTGGTCTCGCTTACTGGATACTAGCAGAGCTCACAGTTTTCAGCGTCATACTCGGAGTCGATCGAGCTCCTTTGATCTGGAGCCGATTGGAAGGCCTCAGCGAAAGGCATTGTCGATTGTGCGACAATTTCTCAACCTGCTTTACGTAGTGGAGAGTTGTAGCACTCTCCTTGTTAGATCAGAGGCCTGCACTATACAAAGGAAGCAGCAGGTCGGGTAGTGGAGTACTAGTGAGCAGTGTATTTTCATGCTGGGCGGTTGTTTGAGGTACTCTGATGAACGCTCACCAATTGATATCCAGAGAATGAAATCAGATCGAGTGCAAAGCAAATAAACTAGAAATGTCAAAACTTTAACAGTAACTTGTCGAAATATTCGCAAGAAAATTTCAGAACTTATTGTTCTGCCAGAAACCTATCACTCTCAAATTATTATCGGAAGCGAGATCCGGGTGAAACCCGAAAAATGAAGCTCCGAAAAATTTAGACAGGCGTGGAACATATATTGAAAATTTGACTGAATTTTCGCATACTGAGAAATTAGAAAGAGCGATTTGTTTTGCTTGATAAAAACTGTCTAAAACCAAGATCGCATAGATATTTCTCGGTGTACAAATCACCGATTTCGACAGACTTTGTTGCCGTCTTCAAAACTTGTGTTATGAAATGTTTCCAATTTGAGTTGAACCAGAAGCCAAGTTGTCTTGTGCTACATTTTTTATGCATGACACCTTAGCGTGTGGTCCAACTCAAAGTGACCACACTCCATAACATAACCGTTTGAAGACACGAAGACGACCCCATAACCTGTCGAAACCGGATGTTTGTAAATAAACAATTATGCGATCATCTCATCAGAAAATTTTAATCAGGCCTATTGAAAGGACGAATTGGACATCATCAGATGGATGTGTTCACTACCTTCGACAAATATGTTGTGTCTATCGGAGGTCGAAATGAGTCTGACTGTGATCTGCAAGCTAACAGCAGGCCCAGGTAAACAGGTGTTTTTACCGTCCACCCGATTCCACCATAACATTTGTAGAAAGATTCAAAGAAGGTCTACTCTTAGTAGCGCAGAAATACCCAGATCATGCAATTTTAGTAATAGGCGACTTGAATCTACATAGACTGGAACGTCATGGATTCATTGCAGGTGGTACGGACAGACACTCTGTTACTTTTGACTACGTTTTTCAGAAACTGCCTTGAGCAAGTAGGTAGACAGACCACACGCAAAGATTATTTTAGGCCTTATAGGGTTCACCAGTGGTCTCGGACGGAAGAGCAGACAGAGGTACAGGGCTCCCACTTGTCCTTGGGGCGGGAAATTGCCGCTAAAGGCGGAAGAATCAGCAACGATCAACGGCATGAGGACGCAGAAGGCAATGGGAACCACTGCATTAAAGACCCATTACGTGTATCCACAGGAAAAAATGTCTCGATGATCTCTCCATTGGCAAAAGATTCCGAAACAGTCCCTCATTTGGATCTCCGGGAAGTGACATCCAAGGAGGAGGTGACCATGAGAAAAAGATTGAATAACCAAAGAAAGGATAACGTCCTGTTAGTCAGGGCGTGGAATGCCAGAAGTTTTAACGAGGTAGGGAAGCTATAAAATCTAAAATGGGAAATGCAAAGGCTCCATCTAGATATAATAGGGGTCAGTGAAGTGAAATGGAAAGAAGACCAGGAATTCTGGTCTGATGAGTATAGGGTAATACCAACAGAAGCAGAAAATGGTATAACGGGACTGGCATTCGTTATGAATAGCAAGGTATGGCAGAGAGTCTGTTACAGTAAACAGTTCAGTGATAGAGTTGCTCTTATCAGAATCGATAGAAAACCAACACCAACAACGATAGTGCAGGTATACATGCCGACATTGCAAGCTGAAGACGAAGAGACAAACAAAGTATATGAGGATACTGTAAGGGTAATACAATACATACACGGAAATGAAAGTCTGATAGTCCTGGTGGTCTAGAATGCAGTTGTAGGGGAAGGAGTAGAAGAAAAGGTTACAGCTGAATATAGGCTTGGGAAAAGGAATGAAAAGGAGGAAGACTGAGTTCTGTAATAAATTTCAATTAGTACTAGCGATTACTCTGTTCAAAAATCACCAGAGGAGGAGGTGCACTTGTAAAAGGCCGGGTGATACGGCAAGATTTCAGTCAGTCATCACGGTCAGACAGAGATTCCGAAAACGGATACTGTGTTGTAAGGCGTACTCAGGATCAGGTATGCACTCAGATAACAATGTAGTGGTGATGAAGATTAGTCTGAAGTTTAAGAAATTATCAGGAAGAATCAATACCCAAAGAAGTGGGATGCGAATGAGCTAAGGAATGACGAGATACGCTTGAAAGTTCTCTGTAGATGCGGCAATAAGGAATAGCTCAGTTGTCAGTACAGTTGAAGAGGAATGGACTTCTCTAAAAAAAGAAAAGGGCAGGCATAGAAGTTGGAAAGGAAACATTGGTACAAAGAAAGTAACTGCGAAGAAACCATTGTTAACGGAAGAAATACTTCAGTTGATCGATTAAAAAAGGGAGTTCAAAAGCATTCACGGAAATTCAAGAATAAAGAAATGCAAGTCGCTCAGGAATGAAATAATAGGAAGTGTTTAGAAGCTAAGACGAAATGGGTGCACGAAATACGTGACGACATCAAAAAATTTCTTAAAGGTAAATGCTCGCCATACTATTCAGTTCATCAGTGTCTAAGGCTCTCCAGTTTTTAGTCACCTACCTGCTCAATACGCCATGCGTAATTACTGTCTTTTCTACACAAATTACTTAAAAAATCCATACTTTCTAAAAACATTGAAAGGCTGGGCTCCGACTATTTAGACTGCTGTAAGCATTCTCTATCTCCAAGAGAAAAGACGCGCGAAGAATACTCCGTTCCGACTGCTCAGTTTTCTTTAAGGCCAATAGAAAAATATTTTGCTCCCGCGTTACTCCGCGCTTTTCATGACTAACTAATCAACAGATGACACACTTCAGAATTGTACTTCTTCCCGAAATAAATAATTAACTATGGATTTGTACTCGAATTAGCTTTCCTTTTACCATAAACTTACTTAATATATGATACAAAATTCCCGATCGTCTGCACTTACACGGTCTTAAAAATTTCTTACGCTAGTTCGTAGGTATAACGATGATTTACATATTTACTTTACATCACATTCAGGCATCATTCACACTACTAAAAACATATAAAAATTGTACAAACATAAATAAACAAAGCCTTCAAGAAATAAACAGAACAACTCACAAAAATATCCTCTTGACCTGTTTCTTGAATGTCTCTGTCCGCTACTGTACTCTGGTGGGTGAAAATGAGAACTATTGTACTCGACTGAACACGCTCCAGACCATCTGTCACTGGGCACGCATGAGTCATTTGCCCAATACTCAGGCTCCAGACAGGAGTGATATAAAGACGCCACGTCTCATACTCACTCAGCATACAGAAAAGTTAAAACGGCCTTCGTTGACATTGAAAGCAAATGTGGTAAAATAAACAGGGCAACGGGAATTCCACTGTTAAATGCAGAGGAAAGAGCGAATAGGTGAAAAGAGGACATTGAAGGCCTCTACGAGGGGGAAGATTTGTCTGATGTGATAGAAGAAGAAACAAGAGCCGATTTAGAAGAAGTAGGGGATCCAGTATTAGTAACAGAATTTAGTAGAGCTTTTGCACAAGGGATGGGCAACATTACATCAGAATTTCTAAAATCATTGTGTGAAGTGACAAAAACACGACTACTGATGTTGGTGTGTAGAATGTATGAGACTGGCGATATACCTTCAGACTTTCGGAAAAACTTCATCTACACAACACCGAAGATAGAAAGAGCCGACAAGTGCGAGAATTATGGCACAATCAACTTGACAGCTCATGCATCCAAGGTGCTGATAAGAACAAAATACAGTATAACGGAGAACATTAAGCGTTTGTCAGATGACGACCAGTTTGGCTTTAGGAAAGGCAAAGGCAGTAGAGAAACAACTCCGTCGTTCCTGTTGATGATGGAAGCAGGACTAAAGAAAAATCAAGACACCTTCAATGGATTTGTCGACCTGGAAAAGGCGTTCGACAATGTAAAATGGTGCAAGATGTTCGAAATCGTAAGAGAAATAGGTGTAAGCTTTATGGAGGGTTGGGTAATGTTCAGTAGGTACAAGAGCCAAGTGAAAATAATAGTAATCTATGACGAAGAACGAGGATCTCTGATTAAAAAGAATGTAAGACAGGGATGTAATCTTTCGCTAATACTGTTCAATCTGTATATCGAGGAAGCAATAATGGAAATAAAAGAAAGGTTCAAGGGTGGGATTAAAATTGAAGGTGAAAAAATACCAATGATACGATTCGCTGATGATATTGGTATCCTGGGTGAAAGTGAAGAAGAATTGCATAATGTGCTGGATGGAATGAACAATGTAACGTGAGTAAACCGAGAAGCAGACTAGCAGTTGCAAAAAGTGCATTCCTGGCCAAGAGAAATCTACTAATATGAAATATCGGCATTAGTTTCTGAGAATGTACGTCTGGAGACAGCGCTGTATAATCGTGGAACATGGACGCTGGGAAAACCGGAACAGAAGAAAATCGAAGCATTTGAGATGTGGTGCTCGAGACGAATGTTGTAAATTGATTAGGCTGATAAGGTAAGGAATGAGGAAGTTCTACGCAGAATCGAAGAGGAAAGGAATATGGGGAAACACTGACAAGGAGAAGGGATAAGATGATAGGACATCTCTTAAAGACTCCAGGCAATAGCTTCCACGGTACCAGTGGGAGCTGAAGAGGTCAAAAACTGTAGAGGACGACGGTGATTGGAATACATCCAGGAAATAATTGTGGATGTTTGTTGCAAGTGCTACTCAGAGATGAGGAGGTTGTTGCTGGAGAGGAATTTGTGAGGCTGATGATTCAAAAGAAAAAAAAGAAAAGCTATGAAGAGGCCTGACCATGTCAACAATGTCATTTTAGAGACAGGTATTAATGATCATGCTACCAGTAAGCGAGATAGCAAATAAATCCATAAAGAAGGAATAAGCAGTTGTTAGTATCCCATTTAGGTAGTTAATGGACACTATTTACTTCCATATGACAGGCGTATTGGAATTATCGCCCAAAATTGAATTGTAAATCGTGCTCTGGAGACGTATGTGCCAAGTAGGTGGATTAGGTATGGGAAACGTCCTCCGTGATTTAATAGTTAAATTTGGAAAATAGTGACCTAAAAGAGATCGTTGCACTCTCATTAAAAAATAAAAGTCGTGCAAATGTAGACAGGCAAAATCTGGTAGACATTCGTGCGTCCGTTAAGTAGATAGATATGCAAAGCACACAACTTCTACCGTCGTACGTTGACGACAGATCTGTGCGACAACCCGAGAAAATTCTAGTTTTTTATCCAGTCACACGTGGGCCAATCTGGGATGGCAATAGTAGCCATCAAAAGGCTAGCTGAAATTTTTAATTTCAAATTTTACGAATTTTTCACGATGGAGGGTCGTATAGGGGCACGCACCCTCATTTATTTGTGACACAGTCTCCTGCATTGAGGACACAGAAATGGGCGTCCCTGGCGTAGAGTTGCAACGTAAAGTATCGAAAGCAAGTAAGTCACCAAGTTCAGGTTGAATCCTAGTTCCGTTTTACAGAGAGAACTCTGCGGCGTTGAAACTTTACTTGGCTCGCATTTATCGGGAAGCCCTCGCACACCGCAAAGACTCAGGTGACTGGGAAAAAGGACAGGTGACTCCAGTCTATGAGAAAGGTAAAAGAATAGATTGCACTATTACAGACCAATATCTTTAACATGTGTCTGCTGCAGATTTGTTGAGCATGTATTGTGTTCAGGTATAGCAAATTTCCTAGAGACAGAAAATCTTCTGTCACAATTAACATGGATGTAGAAAGCATCACTCGTGCGAAACTCAGCTAGCCCTTTTTTCAAGTGGTATCACGGGAACTATGGATGACAGATAACAGATGCATACCATAGTCGTAGATTTCCGGAAAGCGTTTGACACGGTGTCCCACGGCTGTTGACTGTTGACGATGGTGCGAGCATACAGATTACATTTCCAGGTACGTGGATAGTTCAAAAATTTCTTAACTAATAGTACCCAGTGCGTTGTCCTCGACGGCAAAACATGCTTATGGTCAGGAGTGCCCCAGGGAAATGCTATATGACCACTCTTCTTCAACATAAATATAAGTGATCTGACGGAGAGGACGACCAGCAATTTACAGCCCTTTGCTTATGACGCTGTGATGGGAAGATGCCATTATTGAGTAACTGTAGGAGGATAGAAGACAACTTAGTGAGAATTTCTAGTTGGTGTGATGAACGATAATTTACTCTAAATGTAAAAAAAAGAAAAGAAAAAGAAAGAAAGTGGGTGAGCGATGCAGCGTGGTCGAGACCTAACGTCAGGTGAGTTGTACAATATCTCAGATCATGAGAGGATCTTTGGTTGGTGGACTCTGGCCAGGAGAGACACGTTCCGGTGGGGGCACGGGCAGTCGAAGAAACGGCTGGTATGAGCAGATGTACAAGGGCCAATGTTCTTGCTTCTTCGGGAGGCGTGGCCAGTATTTACAGCCAGACATTTTTCTGATAGTGCTCCTTGTGGGACGGAGCGGTGTAGCGGTGTAGCGGTGTGACTGTAGTCGAGGCGTGTTTGCCGGTGCTAGTGTTGTCCGAGGCTGCATCTGGCCCGTATCTTCCTTGGGTTCCCTGCTCGGGAACAGAGCCCCGAGGTTGCCGCCACTTACTCCACGGTGAGCATCGTTTGTGAGAATTCTCGAAAAACCCGTCTCGGTCGTCGACAGCTTTTTGTGTTGGAACACTTTGGTGCCTGCCTCCCCGTGGAGTTAGTATCATACATCAATGTTGAAATACAATTGAATTAGGAATATAATAAATAGGATACACAAGGAAGCTAAGACGAAATAGTTGCAAGAAAAATATGAACAAATTGAAAAAGGAATAATTGACGGAAGGACTGACACAGAGTATAGGACAGTCAAAACAACGTCCGTTGAAGTTAAAGCAAGTGTGATAACATTAAGACTACAACGGGAATTCCAGTGTTAAATGTTGAGGAGAGAGCGGATAGGTGAAAGAGTACATTGAAGGCTTCTATGAGGGGAAGATTTGTCTGGCGACATACTATCTGACTTTAGGGAAAATATCATCCACGCAATTCCGAAGAATGCAAGAGCGTATAAGTGCGAGAATTATCGCACAATCAGCTTCACAGCTCATGCATTCACTTTCCAGACAAGAATAATATACAGAAGAATGGAAAATAAAGTTGAGGATATATTACATGATCTGTTTGGCTTTAGCAAGGGTAAAGGTATCAAAGAGGCAGTTCTGATGTTGCGATAGGTGACGGAAGCAAGACTAAAGAAAAATGTAGACAAGACTTTCGACAGTGTAAAATGGTGCAAGCTATAGGGTGAGACGGGTAACACACAGCATGTAAAAGAGCCAATAGGAAATAAAAAGAGCGGACGACCAAGAAAGAAGTAATCGGATTAAAAAAGGTGTAAGATGTAGTCTTTGGCTCCTAGTATTCAACCTGTCATCGAAGAAGCATTAATGGAAATAAAATAAAAGTTCAGGAGTGAGATTAAAATTCAGGGTGAAAGGATATCAGTGATGTGATTCGATGTTGATATTACTACCATGAATGCAAGTGAAGAACAATTGCATGATGTGCTGAATGGAATCAACTATATAATGAGTATAGAATATGGATTGAGAGTAAACTGAAGAACGACGAACGTAATGAGAAGCAGCATAAATGAGAACAGCGAGAAACTTAACATTACTCTTGATGGTCACGAAGTAGATGAATTTAAGGAGTTCTACTAGCTAGGCAGCAAAATACCAATGACCGTCGGAGGACATCAAAAGCAGACTAGCACTCGAAAAAAGGCATTTCTGACCAAGAGAAGTTTACTAGCATCAAAGATAGGCCCTAATTTGAGGAAGATATTTCTGAGAATCTACGTTTGGAGCACACCATTGTATGGAAGTGAAACATTGACAGTGGAAAAACTGGAACAGACGAAAACTGAAGTATTTGAGGTGTGGTGCTACAGACGAATGTTGAAAATCTGGGTAGACTGATAAGGGAAGGAATGAGGAGGTTCTGCGCAGAACCGGAGAGGAAAGGAATATGTGGAAAACAAGGAGAAGGGATTGCATGATACGTCGTTTGTTGAGACATTGGAGAATGACTTTAATGGTACTAGAGGGAATTGTAGAGCGTAAAAACTGTAGAGGAAGACAGAAATTGGAATACTTCCAGCAAATACTGGAGGACGTAGATTGTGAACGTTACTCCGAGACAAAGAGGTTGGCACAGGAGAGGAATTCGTGGTGGGCCTCATCAAACCAGTCAGAAGACCGAGGACTCGAAAAGGTGATTTTAATACTTTCTATTTTGATGCCTTAGTAAATTTTGAATTTTACCGCACCTGCATTTGCACTAGCTTTGAGTGTGGTATCCTTGAAACGGGCGAGTCGTTTATTGTTGTGTCCTTGCGTAGGCTAACAAAGCTTTTGTACGTGTGTTGTTGTTACATCACAATTTGCTTGCCTCGATGAAGTTAGGAACCGGTGCCCGAGGTCTACCGTGAGTCTGTCGAGCAGCCTGCGGACTTGCGTCACAATCTGACGAGGAAGTGACTAATTGTAAGTTATTCGTGTTTGATATACTTCCTTCTTGTGACTAGAAAACCTTGAAATATGGTTAAAGATTAAAGCGAAGCTCGAGCATAGCTGTATTCCTAACCGTTCCTCCGTGCTAAAGAAATGAGATGTTAGTGCTTGGTGTTCTTTAAAGTTTGTATTGTTCTGGAGAACAAGCTTCAATCGTTCCAAAGAAAAGAGTCATTACTGCTTGGACCCTGTATTGGGCACAGGACCCATTCCTTCCGAGACCAACTATGTTAGCAGATAACATTTCACACTCAATCCGGACTAGCCTGCAAGTAATAGCACTGAGACTGCCGAGCAATTTGCGCGCTCATGTCTCAGAATGAAATTGTCCTTCGACGCGCTTGCTACTCGGGCTATTTAATGACCCTTATATTCCAATGTCTTTTTCTTTATTGAACGACAAGAAAACTTCATCGTATCAGTATTTCAAACACATTTCAATAAATGTAATGATATAGATTTGAAATTTTCACCACCAACGATGTGTTCAAACTTTGAAAGCCGCTTAATGAAAGACGGAACTGAAGTCTGTTCTGATAAGGTTGCAATTTCATTTTAATCAGACCTGGTGTCGAAGTATTACGACTTAGGGACATGCACGTGACTACTAGGCAAAAATTGGAACTGGAAGGTTTCTGTCTTATATATTCGGTTTACCCCCATATGGTTGATAACTGTTTTCTTGAGTATTTCGTGTCTGCGATGCAGAAACTGCAAACGTTTTGACCTTACTTAGAGGAAACTTATAAAGAAGAAAATGCACGTTTTCTTCCACCTATGTGGGAAGAACTAAGCTGTAACAGACAGTGAACCAGCAATGCCTGTGAAAGTTCGCACATAAAATATAATTGTCAGTTCTGCTCCTGCAGTCAAGACATTTAAATACTTTTTGGGATGATGAAACAAACCATCTCGTCTTTAAAATCTCAATAAATTCGTGAAAAACCAAGAGAAAGGAAAGGAACTGTATAGATTTGAAATCCGTGATACAGCAAGCGGCAAATTTCAAATCTGGTGTGTGAAGTTGGCTTCCTACAAAATGAAATCAGGAATTACAAGGGAAAAAAAAAGGAAAAAAAGAGGTTGTACTGTTCGTGAAGAATCAAGTTTAACAAAACTGGTAGATATCCTTTTCGTTATTACGACCGATTTCCATATATATCTACACTCTCATCAGGGGAATTTTGTAACATTATTAGATGTACATGCCTCTTATTACATGGAAAGACGCGTAGTGCTGTAGCAAGCATTTACATCTAATAATATTACAAGAACCAATGATGACAGCGTTGATCTGTCGAAACTGGTCAGAGTAACGAAAACATTTGCTGGCGATCTTGGTAAACTTGATTCTTTAAAAATAATATAAGCAGCAGGGCAACCGCAACGACTGATCCAGTGTCATACATACATAAAGAATGATTCTAGATGTTCATATACACATTAGGACATAAACAAAGACTTACGTAAATACATTTTAAAAACAAAAAATCAAATTATAGGAACTGTGATTTCAGCTGTACATATTAGCATATACAGTTACAATATTAATCAATAAATTTTGTAAATATATTTCAAAATATAAAAAATTATATATTTAAAAATTTTAGGGTGTTTATAACAATTCACCTCCTCTTCCCAGGAATTAGCAACTTTCATTGAATTAATACTAGACAGAAATTAAGTCTTCATTTGGATCACACTTCCCTCACTCTTGTGCACAAAGGTATAGAGTATTCTCCTGCATCCCTGTTCGGTAAGCTACCACAAGATGTCAAAGATCTTGCCATTAATCATAGCAATTTCCAATCTAAATTGAAGAATATCCTCATGGCGCACTTATTTTGTTATGTCTTGTAGTTCCTAGGAGAAATTCCAGCCAATTTATGTGTTTCACTGCTGTCGTGGTTTTATATCCAGCCTTTTTACGGACTTTTTACGGTCTAACGGAATTGACGAGAAGGAAATTGAATCACCATGTCACATTTAACCACATTCACGAAAAACACGAAAAAGTCTTACAGTTTCTGCCATAAATTCATATGATAGAAAGCTCTGCTTGCCTGGAGCATTTACGAAGTTTATACTGAAGAATGGGCCAGGATGAGATCCGTTTCCCGGGCAGAAAAAGCCCGCACGGGAACGCTAACTGTTCGCACGGTGGCCACTCATTCCGGTCTCATCGCCATAGGCGCTGAAGGGCCATCATCACGTGCGTAAGATACTTCTACCTGCTTTAAACGGGCGGAATAGATCCCATCCCTTTCTGAACCCTCGCGGGCTCTGGAGGAACGGGTCCCCTTTTTCTGACCGCGGAAGGAATGAGTCCGGTGCTGCTTGTAGCATGTTAGTAAAGAGTTTTGATGTTCAGTAAATTGGTTACAAGGATTTCTGAGTAACAAGCGGCGCTCAATAAGTTTCACAGCCCTTACTCTAGGACACGATTATTGCCTCTTTTACGTTGGTATATGTCGTTGTTGGCCGTATAAAAGAGTCCTGTAACGTTCGAATACAGCATTAGTAGTGTGCTTCTGTACACAGTCACATCGATTAAATACCTAGGCGTACCTTTGGAAAGACATGTGAAATGGAACGTGCTCGTCAGACGTAGTAGCGAAGCCTAGTGGTCGACTTCGTTTTATTGGAGAAATTTTAGGGAAGGAGATAGTACATAGAACACTAGTGAAACTAATTCTCGAATACTCCTCGAGCGTTTGGGATCGCCACCAGGTGGGATTAAAGGAAGACACGGAAGCAATTCAGAGGCGTGCTGCTAGATTTGATACCGATGGTTTCGGTCATGCAAGGAAGCATTACGGAGACGGCTCGTGAACTCTAATGAGAATCTGTGGAGGAAGGACGACTCTCTTTTCGTAAGGCGCTACTGAGGAAATTTATAGCACCGGCGTCTGAGGTTAGCAGCAGAAAGATTCTACTACTCCTAACGTATATTTTGACTAACGACGACAGAGATGAGATGAGTATCCCGTTGGCATGGCCAGGAAAAGAAAATGACTAGTAGTATTACGCGGTACTCTCTGCAGTGCACCGTATGTCATTAAAAGGTCAAATAACCGATAAGCCAGACAAAAGGCATTACCTTACACAGAATTTCCTATCCGGCATTAAAATGTTATAGTGTATGCTGTTTATGACGGTTCTTTTGATGTTACATATACGGAATTTATTTTACTCACTGCGAAATGGTAATCGTGTTTTTGCACACATTTATTTGCGCCACATTTGCTTCATCGTTAAACACGTCACAAAACAGTCTATGCCTTCACTTAATTTCACTTTTTTTTTAGTAAAGACAGGTCTGTTTGCACTACGACGCCATACCGGATGGCGCAAGCGCTCGTACCCTGATTTCTCGCCTAGACGTTTCACCGAACTTGCGACAGATTTTTGTGGAGGTATTTGACCACCATAGAATGTTTTACAATGCTTTGGACAAAATATTTACATAGTCTTGCTTTTTCTACTATTCGTGTATGCTCTGGGGAAGGACATACACTTTCAGTAGGTCACTTCTTTTTATCCACTCACGCTGCGTGTTTCTTTTGAGAATATATTTCCAATATCAAATCAACAACTTTTTGAAATGAGTATGCTGTGGAATTGTTTTTTCACTGAGAGTCACCATAGTGAGGGATCTCACGCAGCTGCCATTGGAAACTTGGAGGTCCCTCGCGAACGCATGGCACAGGTTCTGGGTGCAAAGTGGCGCCCTGTGTAGTCTTCTCGGAAGTTCGCCCGTAGCTTACCTCTGCTTCTGACACGTAATTCCGCCCTGGATCGGCGCCGCAGTCGTAACGATGGACGATATTGCCAGACTGGCCACTCGGCCGCAAGCTCCCTTTCAGCCCGCGATGCAGCCTCCCTGCATACATCCTTGTTCCTTAGTCTGGTGTTCTCCAGAGATATTTTTGTTTGGGAGGGTATCGGTGCCACAGCGTGTACCTTACCGCAGTATACAGGGTGTATCAAACAGAATCATCCGATCTTACACGTCTATATTTCTGAAACTAATAGACATACACAATGAATTTTGTTTTTTGGTGAACAGGGAACTCAAAAAGTTTTTTCTGTACCTTCTCATAGGTGCTCAGTATGAGCCCCTTGCGATGCACGGCATATGTCAATGTGGTGTTCAGATTGTTCCCACAGTGCAGCGAGCATGTCTTCGGTTACAGCTTCCACAGCTGCTGTTATGCGATGTCACAGTTCATTCGCTGTTGTTGATAACAAAGACACATAAACAGAGTCTTTTATGAACCTCCACGAGAAATAATCACATACAGTCAGGTCCGGCGACCTTCGAGGCCAGTAATGTAAGGCTCAATCATTTGGTCCAGTGCGACCGCTCCATCGTTCCGTAATTCTTAGATTTAAAAGTTCCCGCACTTCCTGATGTCTGAGCGGCGGTGGCCATCCTATCGCTAAATGAAGTCGTTCGAATCAGCCTCCAACTGTGGGAAAAGAAAATTCTCAAGCATATCGAAATACACTCCTGGAAATTGAAATAAGAACACCGTGAATTCATTTTCCCAGGAAGGGGAAACTTTATTGACACATTCCTGGGGTCAGATACATCACATGATCACACTGACAGAACCACAGGCACATAGACACAGGCAACAGAGCATGCACAATGTCGGCACTAGTACAGTGTATATCCACCTTTCGCAGCAATGCAGGCTGCTATTCTCCCATGGAGACGATCGTAGAGATGCTGGATGTAGTCCTGTGGAACGGCTTGCCATGCCATTTCCACCTGGCGCCTCAGTCGGACCAGCGTTCGTGCTGGACGTGCAGACCGCGTGAGACGACGCTTCATCCAGTCCCAAACATGCTCAATGGAGGACAGATCCGGAGATCTTGCTGGCCAGGGTAGTTGACTTACACCTTCTAGAGCACGTTGGGTGGCACGGGATACATGCGGACGTGCATTGTCCTGTTGGAACAGCAAGTTCCCTTGCCGGTCTAGGAATGGTAGAACGATGGGTTCGATGACGGTTTGGATGTACCGTGCACTATTCAGTGTCCCCTCGACGATCACCAGTGGTGTACGGCCAGTGTAGGAGATCGCTCCCCACACCATGATGCCGGGTGTTGGCCCTGTGTGCCTCGGTCGTATGCAGTCCTGATTGTGGCGCTCACCTGCATGGCGCCAAACACGCATACGACCATCATTGGCACCAAGGCAGAAGCGACTCTCATCGCTGAAGACGACACGTCTCCATTCGTCCCTCCATTCACGCCTGTCGCGACACCACTGGAGGCGGGCTGCACGATGTTGGGGCGTGAGCGGAAGACGGCCTAACGGTGTGCGGGACCGTAGCCCAGCTTCATGGAGACGGTTGCGAATGGTCCTCGCCGATACCCCAGGAGCAACAGTGTCCCTAATTTGCTGGGAAGTGGTGGTGCGGTCCCCTACGGCACTGCGTAGGATCCTACGGTCTTGGCGTGCATCTGTGCGTCGCTGCGGTCCGGTCCCAGGTCGACAGGCACGTGCACCTTCCGCCGACCACTGGCGACAACATCGATGTACTGAGGAGACCTCACGCCCCACGTGTTGAGCAATTCGGCGCTACGTCCACCCGGCCTCCCGCATGCCCACTTGTAAGTAGGCTGTTTAGGTTTTTGTAGGCTGTTTAGGTTTTTTTTATTGGTAACGCCACCTCTGTATGAAAATCACTGGCTGTGCTGTGTGCAGTCTGTGGCTGCTTTGAATTGTTGTAATACTCGCCATTGTAGTGTTAGGCAGCTGGCTGTGAACAGCGTGTAGCGTTGCGCAGTTGGAGGTGAGCCGCCAGCAGCGGTGGATGTGGGGAGAGAGATGGCGGAGTTTTGTAATTTGTGATGAACTGCTATATATATTATGACTATTGATGATATTAAGGTAAATACATTGTTTGTTCTCTATTAATATCTTTCATTTGCTAACTATCCCTATCAGTAGTTAGTGCCTTCCATAGTTTGAATCTTTTATTTATCTGGCAGTAGTGGCGCTCGCTGTATTGCAGTAGCTTGAGCAGCGAAGATTTTTGTGAGGTAAGTGATTTGTGAAAGGTATAGTTTAATGTTAGTCAGGGCCATTCTTTTGTAGGGAATTTTGAAAGTCAGATTGCGTTGCGCTAAAAACATTGTGTGTCAGTTTAAGCACAGTCATGTAAAATTGTTCAAAGGGGACGTTTCATATGTCGACCCTTAGCTGAGGATACCTCACTGGAATCTTCTGATTTTTTGTTGTAGTTTGTGTAATTAGTGTAGATTTTGTTTATTGCTAGCGCGTAATTGTAGAGAAAATCTCCTTTGTAGTTGCAGACTTTCATTGTTGTACAGTAAAACAGTTGTGGCATGCATGTAGATTTGCACCAAGTATTTCGCAGCTGCAATTAACTAGATATTATTTTCAGTGCTATGTTAATGTGTTCTCTTATTTTTGATCTTCAAATTGTGGTTTTCTGTGTTGTCGTGTGAAATACTGTGACAATAATGGCGTGTGAAAAACGTAATACTAGGCTCCAAAGTAAACTGAGAAATGACAGTGAAAATGAAAGCAGTGTGTTAGCGCCACCGAGTAATGAATTAACAGACATTCAAAGTAGTAATTTGGTAACTGTGCATAAGGAAATGGAGCAGGCGGCAAACAATGGCGTGGACAGTGAAACAATTAGTGAAGAGGGTCGCATTATCGATCGATCGGTCGGCAACAGCTTGCCTCAGGAATCGGGAATGACAGGACACAATTTTGCAAATACTGTAGACTCAGGTTTTGGGTTCTCACCGTTTTCTCAAATGAGTCAAGACACATTTTCTGCTTGTCAAAATGTGAATGTTGCCGGTGCAACTTCACTGCCGAAAAGCACTGAGGAACATGTTTCAGACACCAGTGCATTGTTATTACAATTAATGCAACAAATGGGACAAAAGCTTGAAAAGTTAGACACAATGGAACAACACCAGAGACAAACACAGCAGCAGTTAGACACAGTGGAACAAAATCTCAAAAAGTTAGACACAGTGGAACAAAATCTCAAAAAGTTAGACACTACACTTGAACAAACACGTGAAGATTTAACCACTGAGTTACATAACATCGAATCGAAATGTCAAAAGGTCTGTAATGACGTAAAAACACAAATTTGTGAGCATTTCCAACCTATTTTTTCGCGTCATGAAAATGTATTACAGAATCACGAAGCAGCCATAAAAGAACTGCAAACTATTGTTCATGAAAATCATGAGCCTTGCAAGCTAAAATTGACTCAGTTGCATCTACCGATTCGGTTACGCAACTTGCAAGAACTCAGGAAAACTTAAAGGACACAGTAGATACCCTGAAAATTGGTTCAGAAAGACACATGGAGGAAATAAGTACACTATCGGAGAAAGTAGCCGAACTTTCGGATCAGGTCACTAACTTATCTACAAAGGTAGATGATGATCTGAATGACACAAGACCCGTAGCCTTCACTGACACTGAAGAGTATGAACAAATAAGAAAATTCAAACAAAATCAAAATCAAATCAATACACAGTACAAAAGAGAAATCCGGGAAGTACAAGATCAGTTGATGCAGGTAATACAAGAATTACGTATTTCAGAGGACACTCGCGCTCCAATACGGGAAGAGGGACATAGAAATATGGAACAACCACAAAATAATAACACAGGACACTTCGGAAATTATGAAAGAAATTGGCAAGGCGCATTGGATTTTGAGATGGAACCGCCGAAACGAAGTAACAATGACCGACATACGACTCGCCGACATTACGATTTTGACTATAAGCTGTTCATTACTACACGTAAATTCAAAATATTTAAGAATTCTGGCAACGACATTCATCCACAAGCATGGCTCCATCAATTCTCTCATTGTTTTCCTCCCAACTGGTCGTTATGTGTGGCTACTTAGAGAATGAACCAGCTGTAAGAATGCGATCGGTCATTCACGATTGCCACAGTGAAGGAGAATTTTACCATGCCTTCCTCTCAGCATATTGGTCTCAAGCCACACAAGACCGAGTAAAACATGGCATCATAATGATGAAACATTTCGAACAGTCTGAATTTTGCAGTCTTGTGAAATATTTTGAAGACACGTTGCATAAGAATCAGTATCTTTCAAGCCCATACAGCCCCTCAGAACTCATCCGCATTTGCTTACTCAAATTGCCTGAACATTTACGACATATTATTTTAGCAGGGCGTTGCAAAGAAGACATTGAGGCTTTTCAGGGACTGTTACAAGAACTGGAAATTGACACAGACAGTCGCGGGATGCGAAAACAGGAAAACAATCACTACAGGTCACATCCGTCACAATTCCGTGACGACAGAAACAATAACTGGACACGACAGGTCTATTCTTACAACGCAAATCGTGACCAAAATAGACACCACCCGTACGACAACCGTTGGCAGAGTAGTAATAATTACAGGGAAAGATCACCTCTCCACGGTAGTGACTATCACAGAGACAATCAGAGAAACAGACAATATGGGAACCAAAATAATTATTATTACGGGAGACAGAATAACTTTAGACGCAACGGTCCAGCGCGCAGTTACGATTCAGGGAGAAATTCTCCACCACTTAACCGACAAGAAAGAAACTACAGGAACTACCGACATGACGACAGACGATGTGATCGTAACGACAGACCTGAATTGCATCAGAACTGGCGGGATTCAAACAGAGCAGGGCCTTCTCGTCACGGTGAATTTGTAGAAGTTAGGTCTCCAAACCCCAATAACGATGCGCGCCAACAAAGAGACCATAGGCAATGACTCACACCGCTGGCTGCCACAAAACGTACTTATGAAACTGACGACGCAGCTGCCGTAGCTAGTAATTACGTAAAAATGGAAGACATTAGGGACATCTTACTCCAAGAACACGACGTAAAACATAACAACATTGCATATCCTGTGATTCACATTACAGTAAATGACGTAAAATTTACGGCAGTGTTTTGACTCTGGCAGTCCCATTTCAGTAATCAGTGAAACAGCCTTTAGCAAATGCAACAAACCGAACGATTGCCCCACACTTCCGTTACGTAAGATTAAATTACAAGGTGCAATCTTTGGAAGAAGTGTAGATGTACGCCAACAAACCAACTTAGAATTCTTTTGTCAAAGCCACAGCTTCTCTATGAACTTTCTTATTGTTCCATTATTGTCGACGGAAATTATACTGGGAGTAGACTTTTTGAATGAATACAAAGCAATCTTAAACTTTCACGATGCTGAAATAACTTTAGAAAAAGAAGGTAAGTCAGTAGCTTTGAAATTTGAAGATTGGCTCTCAAATCATGACGAATAAATTAATCGGCTTTACCTCCTGTTAGACAACAGTTCGGAATTTTCGACGGAACTTGACGCTAACAATCATTCTGCAAGTACTGACAGGGATGATATCGACGGCGCATTTGACACTAATAAGTTAATTCAGAATAAAATTCAAACAATTGAGAATTGTAATGACACTGATAGGCAGGACCTTTTTGAGATTTTACAAGAACATTCCACACTTTTTACTCACAAAACAGGAACAATCAAGGGATTTCAATACCAATTTCTTGTTCGTGAGCATACTAAATTTCGTGTTAGACCATACGTAATTCCAGCACATTATAGGGACCGTGTTAGAACAGAAATACAATCTATGCTTAATGAGGGCATTATTGAGCCTGCAGTAAGCTCATACAACAATCCATTACATGTTGTTGAGAAGAAAAATGGATCGATCAGGCTTGTCTTGGATTCGAGACAAATCAATACGATCATTATTCCTGAAACAGACAGGCCGCAAACGTTAGAAGAACTTCTTCAAAATTTTAATGGTGTAAAAGTGTTGTCTTCCATTGATCTCAGATCCAGCTTTTATCAGATCGAACTTCATCCAGAATGTAGAAAATACACAGCTTTCCTTTGTTTCGGCGTTTGTTATCAGTTTCGGAAACTTCCTTTTGGTTTGAACATTTCTTCAGCAGCATTCATTCGCGGGCTAAATTCCATATTACCTGAGTTCTTAAAACGTCACATCATCTTATATGTGGACGATATTCTGATAGCAGAAGCTTCATGGGAACAACATAATCGCATCCTCAACAGTTTGTTACGTATTTTTGCAGAATCTGGAATTACAGTTAACTTGGAAAAGTCTGAATTCGGTAGGACAAAGGTGAAGTTTTTGGGACATATTATTTCTTCTGAAGGCATTCAGCCGGATCCTGAAAAGTTAGAAGCAATCAGAGCCATTCCAGTTCCATCTACAGAAAGACAAGTCCGCAGTTTTCTAGGTCTCGTAAATTTTTACCGTCGTTTTCTGAATATGCAAATTCTTGTTACACCAAAACTTTGTTCTCTCACTGGAAAAAATACTATTTGGAACTGGGACGAACAAGCACAGTTGGAATTCAATTCTTTGAAAGAATCGGTACTTAACGCGCCAATACTAGCTCATCCAGATCTGTCACAAGATTTCTGCCTTAGCACGGATTCTTCTAAAGTCGGTCTTGGTGCCCATTTATTTCAAGAAGCCATAGAAAATGACACTACCGTTCAGAAAACCATTGCTTTTGCTAGCAGAGTGCTAACAAAATCTGAAAAAAATTATTCCGTTACTGAATTAGAAGCTTTGGCTATCGTTTGGGCATTTAACAAATTCCGTTTCTTTCTTTCTGGTAAGCACGTAAAAGTATACAGTGATCATCGTGCATTACAATTTCTTATGTCTTCAAAATTAAATCATGACAGGTTAAAACGTTGGGCATTGTTTCTGCAAGAATTCCGCTTCACAATAGTCTACATTCCCGGCAAGGAGAACATTGTTGCGGACGCACTGTCACGCGCACCGGCTGGGCTTGAGAAAAGTAACACAGAAGGCAACCTCGAGAAAAATTTCAGTATTCTTTACATTCAGAAAGTCGCCTTTGAAAACTTCATCACCACATCTTTAAAGGACATTGCTCATGAACAAGATAAAGATCCGATTTGGAAATACATCAAAAGTAAATGGCATGAAAAGACACACACTCAGATTCGGCATTATTACCTGGTTAGAAGCAACATACTCTTCAAACGCTGCACTGTTGATGACAAGCTATGGGTACTTTGCAGTCCAGACGATTTTGTTAATAAGCTCATTTGGTACATTCATTTCAGCTACGCACATTTTCGTCCACGAAAATGTTATCATATTCTTCGAACGACTTGTTATTTTAACAATATGGAAAAGAGAATTCGAAGAGTCTTGTCTATTTGTAAACTTTGTCAAAAGGCGAAACCATCTACTGTCTCACATCGTGCTCCGTTATTTCCTATTATTCCTTCTAAATTAAAAGAATTTGTTGCTGTTGATCTCTTGGGACCGCTTGTCAGAACATCTAATGGATTTTCGTACGTTTTAGTCGCTGTTGAACTTACTTCAAAATTTGTTTCTTTCACACCGTTACGTAAAGCCACTGGACGGTCTGTATCCAACGCCTTTGTTAAAAATTTCTTACGTGAAGTTGGCCACGTTGCTAAAGTCATTTCAGATAACGGACCGCAATTTAGATCTGCCGTTTAGTCACGCATGCTTCGCAACCATAAAATCAAACCTGTTTTTATTTCATTGTACTCACCACATTGTAACCCCTCCGAACGGATTATGAAAGAAATCAATAAGCTTTGCAGGCTTTATTGTCACAGAAAGCATCAGCATTGGGACAGATATTTACACTTATTTCAAAATGTGCTGAATGAAATGCCTCATGATTCCACTGCTTTACCACCTACTCTTGTACTAAAGAATGAAGAACCACCGAACAGAATCAGAGAGCTTGTACCTTTCCCAAATACACGTAAACTTCGACACAAAGACATAATTGATTTGGAACTTCCTGGCAGATTAAAACTGTGTGCCCGACCGAGACTCGAACTCGGGACCTTTGCCTTTCGCGGGCAAGTGCTCTACCATCTGAGCTACCGAAGCACGACTCACGCCCGGTACTCACAGCCTTACTTCTGCCAGTATCTCGTCTCCTACCTTCCAAACTTTACAGAAGCTCTTCTGCGAACCTTGCAGAACTAGCACTCCTGAAAGAAAGGATATAGCAGAGACATGGCTTAGCCACAGCCTGGGGGATGTTTCCAGAATGAGATTTTCTGCAAGGTTCGCAGAAGAGCTTCTGTAAAGTTTGGAAGGTAGGAGACGAGATACTGGCAGAAGTAAGGCTGTGAGTACCGGGCGTGAGTCGTGCTTCGGTAGCTCAGATGGTAGAGCACTTGCCCGCGAAAGGCAAAGGTCCCGAGTTCGAGTCTCGGTCCGGCACACCGTTTTAATCTGCCAGGAAGTTTCATATCAGCGCACACTCCGCTGCAGAGTGAAAATCTCATTCTGATAATTGATTTGGCTCTTAAAAATATAAAATCTGCAGCAGACAAAAGGAGAAAACTACACGGTAAGGCAAATGCAAAGAAATTGTATATTGGTCAGAAAGTTCTCATTAAAGCTCATTCATTGTCACATAAGAAGAAACACTTGAGTCACAAATTCTTTCTAGTTTACAATGGACCTTACAGAATCCGACGTATACCACATGATAATTGCGTTGAAGTTGAAACTCTGCGTACTAGGAAGAGTAAAGGTTTACACCACATTTCACATGTAAAACCGTTTATTGAAAGATAATCTGCTTTTTAACTTTGTCTTTGCTATATAACTTTTCACTTTACATTACTAGTATGCTTTGTCAGACTTAGAATCTGTTAATATGCAACAATGTTTGAAGTTAAATATCCAGTCAAGAACCAAGAGAACTTATTTAAACAGAAATTAAGAATGCATTGTTATAGTGAACTGATGACACATCGTTATTGTGTGTGTACATTCTTGTTTGTTAGTGGCACGATTACGTAATGACCATAAGGCTCACATACTTAAAACATATACTGGTACTACTAATGAGATTTTAATGCAACATTTTGGTGTACTTGAAAATATATTCTGGATTTAAAGTACTTTCTGTGAGATACCAGATGACACAGTGGTTAGTTTATGTGACAGCTACACGATTTTATCACGACGCTACTAATGAGTGACAATATACAATGTTGCTTTTGCGGTGTATCTGTTTTATATCTGCACAGTTTTTCTGTTTTATTCTGGAAAGTAAAACATGTTTTAGTAGTAACTTTTGTAGTATAACTACAATGAGACAGGGTTTTCCGTAGCACAACAATACGTTACAGCACAGTACGTTCTTCACCACAACAATAATCGTAATAACTAAGATATCTATATGCAAAGCATTTCACTTTCGTTTATCATGAGGTAAGTACATTGTCTTCTGCAGAACTTAGCATTTGGATGACGATAACTACGACACTTCCACAGAGATTATCTTACAGCAAGACGCATATTTAGCGCTGCAGGACACGCATTTGAGTGATTAATTTTGTACGTAAAACATTTATTTTTAAAGATATTCGAAGTACAATGATACAAAGGTTTTCAGTGATACATTTCATTTCATTGCTGTAATCTGTAACACCTGAGGGTATAATTACATTAATCCTCAGGGGGGTACACGCTTACTTTGTGTACCATGTGTGTGGCAACCACAAGGAACCCTAGCTAATATGGTATTTGCTTATACAACTTTACACATCGGTACCATATTTCTCTAACACACAAATTACACAGCTATCTGATCATTTAACTGAGAGATAAACATTTTTGCACTACATCAGTGACACATGTTTATGCAATGCACAGTTGGGTAACTTCACACTTATGAAACTGTATTTTGTCTGTACTTTGTAAACTGTTCATATTTTTTTGGAATCATTGTGATACTCTGAGAGCTTTGAATGATGTATTTGGTATGAGATCATGATTTTTAAAGTACGTTTGAGGTAGATGACACTATTTAAATGAGCAGAGAATTCTTTTTAGGTTTTGAAATTATTGGAGGAAGCTACGACGATTTTGAGAATTGACTGAGATGTTATGATATTATTACGACGACGATGTGTACTATGCTGTTGAGGTATGTTTATGATCAATATGCTGATGCTAAATGAGGAATTTGATTATGCTATGTATTTATTATGATAAAATATTGAAAAAGTGTCGACGAATATGTATATGTGTAATAAGGTAAGGAATAATGAGTAGTGGTTAGGGACTCTGATTTATGAAAAGGATGTTGGAAACCAAGAAACGTACTTTAAGAGTTACGAAATATGTGTGTATATGCGTGAATGTATTACAATGCAGACGAAAATTTTTTGGACACTGTTATATCAATAGCATTTTGTTTCTACAGATTTGTAACGCAAATTCTTGACCTGTGAAATATTTTTATGTGAGACTGTCACTGTAGCGGAAACTGCTGTCGTAAATATTTCCGTAAGAAAGTTAAGTGACCACTTGCACGTAATGCGTCGCGGGCACCCACCTGGGCGACAGCCGCCCGAAAAAAAGCCATTAGCCTTTCAGCGGCACAGGTAGGAAAAAAAAAAGGGAGGCCATTATCCTCGCCATTGTCATTCCTTTAGAGAAAGCATCGCAAATACGACACGCTAATTACTTGGATACATATCGTACTTTCTGATATTTACTGAAATGCCTAATGAAATGATTAGAAACATTTTACATCTATTGTCTTTGTAGTTAAGAGATTGCTCATTTTGTTTAATATCTGGTTTCCAGCTGTGTTGCAGCATTGGTTTTATAAAATAAACTTAAATGCATCTGCTAATGTGAACACTTTCTGTCAACAGATTTATTAAATAAGTATTTTCTGATCCACATTGTTCGAAAAAGGAGCTCTTGGAATGGAGAGAACAATAAGAAGGGACTAATAACAGGAACTGCATACATAATTTACTTTTCAAGTACTTGGTAACGTTTTTGGTAGACTAACTTCTTGTGGTGCACCACTTTAATTACTTAGACATTAAGATGTGATTATACATTACCTTTATCTGCATTGTTATCTTGAGTGTACTATTTTTTCTGCTTGAGCTATGTCATGTTTAGATATAAGCTGCTGTTTGCCAGGCATAGTGCTACTGAACTTTAATTTATGTTACTCTGCTAAGCCAGATTTATTTTTTTTTTTTTTTGTTTGCTGCGCATTGCCTCATATTAGTTGTAATGTTGAATTGCTTGGTAATTTAGATTTACTGTAGCTTGCTTTGCGATTTTCCATTTTTTTTCATTGCTGTTTATATTAATTGTTTTATGTGCTGCTGCATTGCCTCGTCCCTTAGTTTAGCATCTGAGCTCAGTAGATTTAAGTTAGCTTAAGAGGGGGTAGACTATATAAGAAACTGACTATGGAGAATAGGTAAAGAATGCGTTGCGAAGTTATATGAAATAGCTTTGGGCCAAAATGAGTATTGTACAATCAGAAATAATTATTTTGAAAGAAATATGAACAGAATACAGAAAGCAGGTATAGATAGGACTTTTTGGGAATAATGATGAACAAAGGGAGATCTCCATGCAAAATACTGCAGTAAAACAAACCCTGTCCTTTCCCTTTTGTGTTATCCCACTATAAGTTTGTGTACCCTTGTGTATTTGTTTTCTTCCTGTCTCTGTGTACTGTTTCATAGAACTTTTTTCTCTTCTAATACTAAGTTACATTCACTATGATGAGGAATACTGTTATCCTCAAATACAATTGTCATTAATAATGTGTTATTTACTTTGTAAAGATGTTTAGACATTATTTATTTGGTTTTGTGTTAATGCTCATGTGTGAAGTTGATGTTTCGAAAGTTATTCTGATCTGTTATGTCTGTACTCATGTCATAATTCCTGTAACACGGACGTATATGTCTATTTCTATTCTTTTGTAACGCCTGTTTTACTACAAATGTTATCTGTATTGTTATGTTTTTAATGATGTATTTTGTACCTTTGTAATTGTATTCTCGTGTTATAAAATTGTAATTGACACCAGTTCATCTTATTATTAACTTGTAAGTTACATTTCACTGCACACGTCTCTGTTGGTCATAGTATATGGACAATATGTGAGAAGTAGGGACTGTTAGTGTTTGCACGTGTGTTAATAATTCAGCAAGGGACTTGATAACAGCATTGTTGGTTCTAAGGACAGTTCCAAAAATTTTGTGAGTGCACAAGTGGTGGTTTATGGATTTGCTATATTATCCGCAAGACTCTTCAATGGTGATTGTGCACCTGCACAGTCACAACAGATGGCTGCTGGCTATCTCTACAAGGACTACAGTGGTGATCCATCAATACCATTATTTCTACAAGGACTGCAGTGGGTCTGCACCTTTGGTGGCCCACCAATACCGTAATCTCTACCAGGACTACAGTGGGTCTGCTGTGTGATGACCTACCTACCAATACTCTTCAAAATTTCGACTGACTCTGCTGTGGGTTTGCTGTGTTGTGGCCCATTACCTGTATGCATATCAAGAGTCAGCACTGTCTTTCCGCTGGAAGGACAACACAACTTCTTCAAGACTGCATGGAAATCCACTACTTCCGTGTGCATTTTCTTCTACTGCTCAGACTTTGAGAAAAACACTACTATTTTACCGTAATGAACGATCAGGACTGTCTTTATGGACTGTGAGAAAATTTGAGCTTTTGACCAACATTGTATCAATAAGTGTGTGCATTCTGTGAGAAAATTTGAGCTTTTGACCAACATTGTATCAATAAGTGTGTGCATTTGATTTCTTTGTTATTGTAATTATGAAAAATTTTTTCAAATCTGTATTGGCCACTGCCCAAGCTAATTTGTAAAATTTTTTTGTGGGGAGCATGGGGGCTATGTAAGTAGGCTGTTTAGGTTTTTGTAGGCTGTTTAGGTTTTTTTTATTGGTAACGCCACCTCTGTATGAAAATCACTGGCTGTGCTGTGTGCAGTCTGTGGCTGCTTTGCATTGTTGTAATACTCGCCATTGTAGTGTTAGGCAGCTGGCTGTGAACAGCGTGTAGCGTTGCGCAGTTGGAGGTGAGCCGCCAGCAACGGTGGATGTGGGGAGAGAGATGGCGGAGTTTTGTAATTTGTGATGAACTGCTATATATATTATGACTATTGATGATATTAAGGTAAATACATTGTTTGTTCTCTATTAATATCTTTCATTTGCTAACTATCCCTATCAGTAGTTAGTGCCTTCCATAGTTTGAATCTTTTATTTAGCTGGCAGTAGTGGCGCTCGCTGTATTGCAGTAGCTTGAGCAGCGAAGATTTTTGTGAGGTAAGTGATTTGTGAAAGGTATAGTTTAATGTTAGTAAGGGCCATTCTTTTGTAGGGAATTTTGAAAGTCAGATTGCGTTGCGCTAAAAACATTGTGTGTCAGTTTAAGCAGAGTCATGTAAAATTGTTCAAAGGGGACGTTTCACACTATACGCCCTCGCTCAAAGTCCGTCAACTGCACATACGGTTCACGTCCACGCTGTCGCGGCATGCTACCAGTGTTAAAGACTGCGATGGAGCTCCGTATGCCACGGCAAACTGGCTGACACTGACGGCGGCGGTGCACAAATGCTGCGCAGCTAGCGCCATTCGACGGCCAACACCGCGGTTCCTGGTGTGTCCGCTGTGCCGTGCGTGTGTTCATTGCTTGTACAGCCCTTTCGCAGTGTCCGGAGCAAGTATGGTGGGTCTGACACACCGGTGTCAATGTGTTCTTTTTTCCATTTCCAGGAGTGTAGTTGCTTCCTGTAACAGTGTTCTCAGGAAAGAAAAGTTGACCGTACACCATTTTCCGTGAAACTCCACAAAACACATTAAATTTTGGAGAGTCCCTCTCATATTGCACTACTTCATGTGGTTGTTCCGTGTCCCATATTCTGACATTATAACGGTTCACCTTTCGATTTAAATGGAATGTTGCCTCGTCGCTAAACACTACGCGTGGAAGAAAATTGTCATCCTCCATCTTGCCGAGAACGAAACTACAGATCTCCACACGTTCTTGTTTGTCAGCTTCTCGAAGAACTTGCAGTAACTGAATTTTGTATGGTTGCTTTCAAGTGTAAACATCAACGCAGTATACTCCAGACGGACTTCGGGGCCCTCTTGAACTGTCGAGTTACACGGCGAAGGGATTTCTGCGGAGTCCTTGTGAAACTATGTTGGATGCGTTTGACGTCTGTGTCGGGGACGGCCCGGCGATTTGCCTTTACACAGACAACTTGTTTCTCGGAATCGTTCATGCCACCGTCTAATACTCTGCGCTTCCACATCATACCTAGTACGAAAGTCACGCTGAACAGTTATTACTGACGCGCATTGCGCAAAACGTAGAACACAAAAAGCTTACTGTTGTCCAGACACCATTTTTACTAGAATTTAAGTGGGCGTACACTGCTGCTACCTAGCTGTAACCATGTAAACCTCGAGAGTTCACTCTTTCCCACAGTACGTTGTTCAAACACATATCTCAAGCAACGTAATAGTTACGATTTTTTTCAGTCAGATGATTCTTTTTGATACAACCCGTATTTTGTCTCGGATCTAGCGAAAAGTCCGTAGCACTAGCAAGCACAGGTATTTGCCTGCAGAGGAACAGCTACCGTTAGAAATTAAAATAGTGAAGCTGCCACAGCTAGCATGCAACTTTTTCTTTATTTTCACATGTTTCACTCGACCAACGCGAGCATTTTCAGAACTGTGAAGACACGCTATGTTACAGATAATTTTAAAAACAGGGCATCCTCAGCTAAAGTACTTATATATAAATCATTGGCCATTCACAGAGTATAACACAGATGTTTAGATGGAGATGCTAAAACTTTTAAACTATAAAACTAGATGAGAAGTCCAATAGTCTACAGTAGCTGTATTTATTGATGTCGATTAGAGACTCGCACAACCTGACCTGATATCTTCCTGAACAACATTGTACGTTGCTTGACGTAGGCCCGCAGAAAATATTTTAATCAGTTAAATGATGACATTTCACCGTGATTTTAACACAGGATAGAAAGCTGAGAACTTTGTCTCGCCACTGCACTTTGTAATAGTTCCTTAAATCATATCACATAGCACTACATACACCAATGATGTAACTTAAGTTGCAAAACCCGTTGTGTGAGAGTCTAATCGACTTCATAAAATACAGCTATTGCAGACTACTGAATTTACCGCTCAGTTTTATCTGTACACAAGCCCTTGTGTTATACTGTGTTGATGGTCAGTCAATTATGTGCAAAGTGCGCCACCTTGCAATAAGATAAATTCACAGATTCTACTTACAACTCGACAATATATATTACTAGCCGTGGGCCACACCTTACAAATATCGGGCTGCGTATAGAGCCGCAATCATACGCAAGATGAAGTAAGTTGCTTGTGTACAATTGACGTAAGCTCTCTGGCCAGGCGCTTTCTAAGATTTAAGGGCGTTAATATGCATATCTCATATGCATAACAGATTATTAACGCCGCTAAGGCTAACCAATATTAACAGAGATTAAACATATCGTTTAGACATGGTGACATGATTCCTCTTACGTCTGCAACTATTAGAGTGCAACATGTGGAGAGTAGGTGAATATGGATTGGGGCTAAGAAATGAAAGAGGAAGCCGTCTGGTAGAATTTTGCACAGAGGATAACTTAATCATAGCTAACACTTGGTTCAAGAATCATAAAAGAAGGTTGTATACATGGAAGAATCCAGGAGATACTAAAAGGTATCAGATAGATTATATAATGGTAAGACAGAGATTAAGGAACCAGGTTTTAAATTGTAGGACATTTCCAGGGGTAGATGTGGACTCTGACCACAATCTATTGGTTATGAACTGTAGATTAAAACTGAAGAAATTGCAAAAAGGGGAAAATTTAAGGAGATTGGACCTGGATAAACTGACGAAACCAGAGGCTGTACAGAGTTTCAGGGACAGCATAAGGGAACAATTGACAGGAATGGGAGAAAGAAATACAGTAGAAGACGAATGGGCAGCTCTGAGGGATGAAGTAGTGAAGGCAGCAGAGGATCGAGTAGGTAAAAAGACGAGGGCTAGTAGAAATCCTTGGGTAACAGAAGAAATATTGAATTTAATTGATGAAAGGAGAAAATATAAAAATGCAGTAAATGAAGCAGGCAAAAAGGAATACAAATGTCTCAAAAATGAGATCTACAGGAAGTGCAAAATGGCTAAGCAGGCATGGCCAGAGGACAAATGTAAGGATGTAGAGGCTTATCTCACTGGGGGTAAGATAGATACAGCCTACAGGAAAATTAAAGAGACCTTTGGAGAAAAGAGAGCCACTTGTATGAATACCAAGAGCTCAGATGGAAACCCAGTTCTAAGCAAAGAGGGGAAAGCAGAAAGGTGGAAGGAGTATATAGAGGATCTATTCAAGGGCGATGTACTTGAGGACAATATTATGGAAATGGAAGAGGATGTAGATCAAGATGAAATGGGAAATACGATACTGCGTGAAGAGTTTGACAGAGCACTGAAAGACCTGAGTCGAAACAAGGCCCCGGGAGTAGACAACATTCCATTAGAACTACTGACGACCTTGGGAGAGCCAGTCCTGACAAAACTCTACCATCTGGTGAGCAAGATGTACGAGACAGGCGAAATACCCTCAGACTTCATGAAGAATATAATAATTCCGATCCCAAAGAAAGCAGGTGTTGACAGATGTGAAAATTACCGAACTATCAGCTTAATAAGTTACAGCTGCAAAATACTAACGCGAATTATTTGCAGACGAATGGAAAAACTGGTAGAAGCCGACCTCGGGGAAGATCAGTTTGGATTCCGTAGAAATGTTGTAACACGTGAGGCAATACTGACCTTACGACTTATCTTAGAAGAAAGATTAAGGAAAGGCAAACCTACGTTTCTAGCATTTGTAGACTTAGAGAAAGCTTTTGGCAATGTTGACTGGAATACTGTCTTTCAAATTGTAATGGTGGCAGAGGTAAAATACAGGGAGCGAAAGGCTATTTGCAATTTGTACAGAAACCAGATGGCAGTTATAAGAGTCGAGGGGCATGAAAGGGAAGCAGTGGTTGGGAAAGGAGTGAGACAGGTTTGTAGCCTCTCTCCGATGTTATTCAATCTGTATATTGAGCAAGCAGTAAAGGAAACGAAAGAAAAATTTGGAGTAGTTATTAAAATCCAGGGAGAAGAAATAAAAACTTTGAGGTTCGCCGATGACATTGTAATTCTGTGAGAGACAGCAAAGGGCTTGGAAGAGCAGTTGAACGGAATGGACAGTGTCTTGAAAGGAGTATATAAGATGAACATCAACAAAAGTAAATCGAGAATAATGGAATGTAGTCGAATTAAGTCGGCTGATGCTGAGGGAATTAGATTAGGAAATGAGACACTTACAGTAGTAAAGGAGTTTTGCTATTTGGGGAGCAAAATAACTGCTGATGGTCGAAGTAGAGAGGATATAAAATGTAGACTGGCAATGGCAAGGAAAGCGTTTCTGAAGAAGAGAAATTTGTTAACATCGAGTATAGATTTAAATGTCAGGAAGTCGTTTCTGAAAGTATTTGTATGGAGTGTAGCCATGTATGGAAGTGAAACATGGACAATAAATAGTTTGGACAAGAAGAGAACAGAAGCTTTCGAAATATGGTGCTACAGAAAAATGTCGAAGATTAGGTGGGTAGATCACGTAACTAATGAGGAGGTACTGAATAGGATTGGGGAGAAGAGAAGTTTGTGGCACAACTTGACTAGAAGAAGGGCTCGGTTGGTAGGACATGGCCGGAGGCATCAAGGGATCACAAATTTAGCATTGGATGGCAGTGTGGAGGGTAAAAATCGTAGAGGGAGACCAATAGATGAATACACTAAGCAGATTCAGAAGGATGTAGGTTGCAGTAGGTACTGGGAGATGAAGGAGCTTCCACAGGATAGATTAGCATGGAGAGCTGCATCAAACCAGTCTCAGGACTGAAAACCACAACAACAAGAATGTGGAGAGTAAGGTAATTCCAACATACATATTTATTTACAACGTACATATTTGTACATACACATATTTGCATATTATCATGAAGGTAACTGATTTCAAATTGCGCGTTATTTGAACCTTACGACGGTTAGGAAAGCCATTCATGCTGGCTTTTCTCACTCATAAAGATACTAAAAAGTAGTCGATTTTACGGGCGTGAATATATTTGTAACATTCGTTCAAAAATGGTTCAAATGGCTCTGAGCACTATGAGACTTAACATCTGTGGTCATCAGTCCCCTAGAACTTAGAACTACTTAAACCTAACTAACCTAAGGACATCACACACATCCATGCCCGAGGCAGGATTCGAAACTGCGACCGAAGCAGTCGCGCGGTTCCGAACGGAGCACCTAGATCCGCTAGACCACCGCGCCCGGCGTAACATTCGTAACTGGTTACAAATGTCTCTTAAATTAACATAGAAAAGAAATTCGAATTTTTGTTTCACCTAATGCCCGTTGAGAGGGCGATTAAGATTTTAATTTTGTTTTTTTACTGTAGCATTTTAATACAGTAGTTAATTTTAGATATGTACTTTCATGCCCATAAAATTTGCGATTCTTTATCACCCTTGCGACGTTATCACTGTCAACATAAATGGTCTATTTACCGTCTTGCTTAGATACTGTAATACTGTAATTTCAAATTTCTCACTTTTTCACTCTTAATAAACCGTAATCTATGAACGAATAATGTCGCTAGGTTCGACTTCTGCAATCATATACATTTAATTGTATGTGGGTTTTAATGATTTTAATGAGTACTTACAAACACGACATACGTCGCGTAGTGACACAGCGAATTTGAAGCACCTAAATGACACAAAAAATGTTGTGTATCTTTTCTGTTTTGAATAAGAGGCAGTTCGTATCGACAATTAATCTGTTGCTCACGTAATTTTTTCACAAAGATGACTAGTAGACGAAAATACATATAACTTCCATCAGTCCTAACTTTAGGTAATTGCAGTGAAGTGTTGATAACGCATACATCATTCTATAGCAATTCCTGTAGCACAGTTCTTAACCAAATTTTAACTAATATATGTTTTAGCAACATGAGAAGTGTACTTTCTTTATGATCTGCTCTAAGGAACAGGTTGTGACTGTGGCTACAGTGTGGAGATTCCCTTCTGCTGAGAGCGCTGCAGATGTGGGTGCAGTGGGTCAGGCATGCTCTGTGGAGAGGTGTGCCACGGTCGCATCCGCAACTCACCCGACTGACTTCTATTGCACGGCGTAACTACCCTCATACGACAAAATGAGACGACAGTGCAGTAATAAATATAGTTGTCTTTTAATGCTGATGGTAGTGATAAGATAGCAGCACTCATCCACTGACACATGCTGCACTAGCTGTCGTTTGAATGCAAAAATGTGTCTTTCTTGCCGCGCGGGATTAACCGAGCGGTCCCAGCGCTGCAATCATGGACTGTGCGGCTGCCCCCGCCGGAGGTTCGAGTCCTCCCTCGGTCATGGGTGTGTGTGTTTGTCTTTAGGATAATTTAGGTTAATAGTGTGTAAGCTTAGGGACTGATGACCTTAGCAGTGAAGTCCCATAAGATTTCACACACATTTGACTTTCTTTTTGTCTTTCTTCGTCAGCATCGGATTGCAGGCAGTAATAAACTGAATGCAGTACTCCTTTGAACAGTGCCACCAGCAACACAACCCACCACGTACGTGACTTCTCTTATCAGTGAGCTAAGCTTTGCTGTTTCGGACGATGGCCATCCTGCTCATGTGCGAAGGGGAATGAGATAACATAATACAGTGCTGCTGTCAGCAAGATAACGACAGCCCTTTGACCAATGCTAGTGGCTCCACATGTCACTCGTATTTCAACATGTTTGGATATCACTATGGAAGTGGGATCCAGGCATTTATATATAAGAGGTGCTTTGCTGGGAGATATTACTTGGTTTCCATCACATGCCGAGATAACATCTGCAGAAATGAAATACAGTCTGATGCTGCCTTGGCAGGTGCCTCTGATCTGAGGTGACTTAGGAGACCTAACGGAGCTGACTGGTGTTTCAGAGAGTGTGAACAGGCTCCATAACCATTAATGGGCGGATTTTGTGAATGTAGTTGTGCATCTCTCTGTCCCTCTCCCTCCTCCCCCCCCCCCCCCCCGTCTAACTCTCTCTCTCTCTCTCTCTCTCTCTGTCTGTCTGTCTGTCTGTGTGTTATATTATGATTAACTAACATAATATATGGACTGTGGGAAAACCGGAACAGGACAGAGTCGAAGCATTTAAGATATGGTGCTGCAGGCACTCATAAGGTAAGGAATGAGGAGGTTCCGCACAGAATCGGAGAGGAAAGGAATATGTGGAAAGCACTGACAAGGAGAAGGGACAGGATTAGGACAACTGTTAAGAAATCAAGGAATGACCTTGATGGTACTAGAGGGAGCTGTAGAGGGCAAAAACTGTAGAAGAAGGCAGAGGTTAGAATACATCCAGCAAATTCGCAGCAACCCGCATCAATACTTTTCTCTCTTGCTGTGTGTTTGTGTGTGTGTGTGTGTGTGTGTGTGTGTGTGTATGTTGTACATGTTAAACGGCATGTTTTGTTCTAGATGTACCTCGGTCTCTGGCCCCTAGCATGTACTCCCAGGACCCGACATCCTCAAATATGTAAACATTCGCGAAAGAGTGACACTTTTGTGATGAACGATAAAAACCAGGAAGGTCACAAGAAAAGGAGGTGTAGGAGTGGGGAGGGGAGGGCAACGGAGGGGGGGGGGGGGGAGCAGAAGAGGAAAAATAAGAACAAGAAGCAGGAAAAGGACTGAAGGACAATACAACCGGAAGGGAACAGAATGAATGACAGGAAATAGTGAGTGGATTCAGACTGCATTGTTGAATAACTATTCATTAAAGCATACCACGTCCTTGTTTATTAGTACTTGTCAAGGCGTGTGAGCCAAACGGCTAGGTGTAAACTCTAAAGAGTACATTTTCTGTGAGTTGTTACATTTGTTACGTCATTGCTTTGTTCCGCAGAGAAAGAATGAGAAAAGAATCGCGTCAGTACAACAACAAAGCGGGTTTTGATTTTGTGTTTTTCCATTCTTTGCACTGAACCATAAGAAAGCAATTATTACAATTTATACGGTCTAAATAAGAGTGAAGGTCTCATGATGCCAGTTAAGATATAAGCAGGATGGGTGGCGACGAGGTTTAAACGAAACGTTGCTGTGGAAGGTGGCAGGTGGGATGGGATGGGTGTGGGGGGTTATAAATAGCAAAACGTAAGTCGATCCGTACCGCTTGTTAATCTAGTGCAGTTTCTGACTAGACTGTATTATTGTATTCGCAAATTTTTCTGTTTTGTTTTTGTGTAAATGTCGTCAAAAATCCAACCAATCTCTGTCCGGTACCGCACTTACTGGATCCCTTATCCTTATCGCTATTATAAGCATAATTACGACGATTTGATGTTCAGTAACACGCTCTGGCGTCTTATAAATGTATTACAGTGAAGTAAGCCCTTCCGTCATAGTAGCGGTACACGACCATCCTGAGTCACGAGGAGCAAATAGCAGCAAGCAGTACGTGCGGCGCGGGCCCGATTCTGGAGCAAGAAGTGCTGCGAATCCGGCGTCATCCGGCAAGCTTTCAGTAATTAGCCGTCTGCGGAGCTGGCTCGCCTAATGGCTTTATAAACAGAGCACGGAGGCAGGCGGCCGCCCGCCCCCGGTTCCGCGCCTCGCCGGAAGAGGGGAGATAATCCGCAGTAAGCGTCTGCCCGCGCCTATCTCGCTAAGCCGGCATGCGTCTCGCAGATAAGGCGACGCGCCAACAATATACAGGAAGCGGGCGCCAACAACAATTGCTTAATCCGCTGTGACAAACGCATCGCCTCCGGCTTGCTGGCGATGTGGCGCGCTGGGTGCGGCCTGTCTGCGGGGAGTCGCGTCACGGCCCGCGCACAAAAGGCGCTCCGGGGAAGGATGAGGCGGGGGTGGGCGGGGGAGCGGGCAGGTCTGGTGTCGCGGGACGTGTATTTCGGGCTCGCTCTCTCCGGCGAAGCCAAGTCGTGCGTGACACGTGTATGCGAGGACGAAGCGAGGTCGTCACGCGAAGAACCGAAGGAAGAAAGGCTCGTATAGGAGCGAAGCCGGCCGGTGTGCGCTGTCATTGTGTCAGCTCTCTGACACGGCTACGCTGTCGCCGTTCTGGTACGGTTACAAGCACAAAAGGCAGAAGGCAATTTCGGACATTCTTTATGAGAACAAGTAACGGATTACCACCTACGTAAGATGAAAGGAAATATCGCGACCCGCTGAGAAGAAGTTGTAGAACTATGTGACTGAAAGTCACGCAGCCGGCCGGAGTGGCCGTCCGGTTCTAGGCGCAACAGTCTGGAACCGGGCGACCGCTACGGTCGCAGGTTCGAATCCTGCCTCGGGCATAAATGTGTGTGATGTCCTTAGGTTAGTTGGGTTTAATTAGTTCTAAGTTCTAGGCGACTGATGACCTCTGAAGTTAAGTCCCATAGTGCTCACAGACATTTGAAACATTTTTGAAAGGCACGCATTTCAAAGTTATAAAAGTAGGCCCTACTCGTTATAAAGGTCCACTTAGTGTGAAACATAATTTCTAGGCAAAAGTGCAATTGATGCTGTAGTTACTTGAGACTACTAATACCGACAGTTAGGCATCAGCAAGGAGATCGTTAATAAGTTCGCTAACAATATTTATAATTAAGAATTGAGATATATAAGGGGCTATCAAAAAGCTTCCGTTCGAAGGCCATACAGTACAGAACTGATATGCTGATCAGGCAAAATCACCGTGAGCACTGTGACAGTCACCACGCCGACGCACGAAGTTGAAGATAACCGTTACGTAAAGCACCTTGCCCTTTTGCGTGATGTCCGTGAGTGCCTGCTGCCCATCCTCGTTCGAAACGAATGGTCGACCCTTCAAGGTATTTTTAAGAGACCGTAGAAGTAACATTTTCATAGAGAAAAATCAGGACCATGGGGTGAGTGCTTAAGTATCTCCCACTTGAGTTCTGCTTTACAATATTTGGTATATGCGGACGTGCGTTATATCAAGTAGCAGCACCCAGCACGGAACTTGGGGCTCCATTATATACCAGCAATTTACGACAGACGTACCGTCCTTTAAACGCCTTTATTCTCCGATGGATGTCTGAAGTTTGCCTTTCGGCAGTAAATTAAATAATAACAGGTTGTTGCTCCCGTTTGGACGAATCTGGTAATAACGTCGCCATAGTTCACATTTCCACATTTACTACATGCGCGTTGGAAAGACACGAATTCTTCACGAGTTCCTTGCCTACAGGCCGATGCCAATATATCAACATCGGAGTCGCGCTACTTGGCATATACGCTGCAACAACCGTGAAACGCCCAGTTTAACCAGCATTACAGGACAGGTGGTTTAAATTGTGGAAAGGGGCCAAAATAAGAGGCTGTCAGTTACAGCTGGGTCAAATGGCTCTGAGGACTATGGGACTTAACATCTGAGGTCAGCAGTCCCCTAGAACTTAGAACTACTTAAACTTAACTAACCTAAGGACATCACACACACCCATGCCGGAGACAGGATTCGAACCTGCGACCGTAACAGTCGCGCGGTTCCGGACTTTGTCAGTTACACTCGAACATACAACTTTATTATTTGATCAAACATTACAAGAGCCCAAAAATACTTTTTTTAAACACACAGCTTTAATCTTTGGGACTTAATTACCGGCAGAAAGCCACTTTAATTTAAAAACTTCTGAAGGCCAATAACTTAAAACGCAAGCATAATCAGAAATTTAAAAGGCAAGTTCTTTCGTTAGGCTGAAGTAAACAAGTTACGCTGAAGTAAACAAGTCAAGTCGGCTGAAGGCCGAACACATAAAACTTCATAACATTAATTTCTTTTTAAATACCAAAGGCCTTACGTGAAACAGTTCTTTAATTTAGGCTGAAGGCCTTAATAGCAAACATCTCGTACTTAAAATTCAACAACATTAATATTTTTAAAAATTCCGAAGGCCTTACGTGACACAGTTCTTTGAACTAGGCTGAAGGCCTTAAGAGCACAACAACTCAAACTCACACTCGGCTGAAGGCTCAAGACAGAAATTCATCAACATTAAAATTTTTAAAATGCCAAAGGGCTTCCGTGAAACAGAACTTTAAACTAGGATGATGGCCTTAAGAGCAAAACAACTCCAATTTTTAAAAAAAATCTGCTAGCAGCCATACAAGTACAAACAACAAGAACAAATTTTTTGAAACAGGGGCAGTACACAGACGTTCGAGTGTCGGCCTGGAACTCAAACATTAACGCTCGCTTAGTTGAGATAGGCAGTCAGACTAACCATTCACGATCCGACGACAACCCAAACGACATTCAGTCAACGGACCAAGGGGCAGGATAACTTATCTTTCGTGTCCGGGATCGATGAGCCACGGACCTCGCAGCAATGGGAACAGTCCCTCACACTCCGACCGCGCGTGGACGCCGCCAGGGCCTGGCCAGACACGCGCCACGGAGACTTCCTCGCTGCTCCACGCCAACCGACCAACTGCCCAGGCCCGGAAACGGTGAAAGGAGCAAATATACGTCGGCCGATGAGACGACTAACCGAACGATCAGCGGTCGGTGAGCACTGCCTGTCGGCGTCTCAGCGGCGCTCCGTCCCCCGACTTCACTGTTGCTGCCTCTCGACTGCACTGCTGGTCCGTCGCCAACTGACTGAGACACACGACGACCAGGAAGTAATAGCAGTCAAGCAAAGATAATACGGCAGGGCCTGTATCGATAAGCGCTGCTGCTGCCACTCACGGGCAGGCAAGGCAGCAACTCAGTGACACAAATAATTGAAAATTAACATAACGAGACGATAGTACGGTAAAAACAGGGTGTTAAATAAGCGATGGCACGAACACGAGTCACGCACGGCTCAAGCCGCCTAATCGGTCCTTGTACTGGGTGCTGCTACTTGATATAACGCACGTCCCCATATACCAAATGTTGTAACGCAGAACTCAAGTGGGAGATACTTAAGCATTCACCGCATGGTCCTGATTTTTCTCTATGAAAATGTCACTTCTACAGTCTCTTAAAAATACCTTGAAGGGTCGACCATTCGTGTCGAACGGCGACGGGCAGCAGGCATTTACGGACATCACGAAAAAGAACACGGTGCTTTCTGTGGTGTTGAGTTATATACAATGAGAGTAATATTCTCGAAAGAAAAAAAAGTCTGGAGCGCTAATACAGTCTCATAAGAAAATGGTAACTAACAGCGCTTAGTAGCACAATGCTACAGTGATCTGATTTTCTGACTGAAGTCCTCCGTACTACGGCTAATAACTCTGTAGGTTCATTGAGTCTCTGGTAAAGCACTGAACTGTGGCTGCTAAATAGGATTCAACGGCCGATGACAGCACTGTCCGTGGGGTCATGTTAATTCAGCGTTCTCTGGTGGCGTATATGCGTCGCGCACCTCGCGGGACGCACCAAACGATCGAAGCGCGAGTTCGTCGCTGACGTGCTGGTGGGATTTGTGGAAGTGCTCTCTGTCTCCCACGTAGCTGTGTGCAGCGCAAGGCGCGCCGGTTGCAGTCGACGAAGAAGCCACTGAGACATCGTTCCTCCTCCTCCCCTCACCCCCCCCCCCCTCCCGCCAAGAAAAAGAAAAAAAGACGATTGCGTGCCATCGTCTTTGAGTGTGGGTGGGGAAATGACGAGCTCTTTGACGTAGTGCTGCCGATGAGCTTGGCTGTGGCACGAAAACAGATGGTGCCGGTCACACCAAATCACGACATTCGTCCTCCGAACCACAAGGAACATGTGCCGAAAAAGGAGAGATAGTACGTCCATACAACGGGACAAGTTGGTGCGGCAATAGTGCTGCTGAGGACGCAGAAGGCTGTGTAGCTCATGCAGGCTCCATATTCGTGACTTCCATCGCTGAGAAGATGTGGGCAATGGTTACAGCATCCGCTGTGGTGATGGTGGTGGCTGCGTGTCCATTGCAGAGTCATCGGAAGACCCATGCTCCCAGATGTCAGGCATCAGCAAGAGTTTCTCGGGGCCATCTTGCCGGGCTGAAGGCAGTCTGTCAGAAAATGATACACTACAATCACAGAAACGAATTGCTTTTGGTGCCATCAATGGATGCCCCATGGACCGTTGTAAGACGTATGCTTTGCCGGCGATGGGCGAGGCATGACAGAATCTCTGACCAGAGAGTAGTTTATCGTTAGTTGCTTGTCGCTAGTCTGCGCTTGTCTGCGCGAGTGGACAGTAGTAGTCGGTCGGCTTTAGTAGCGAGTCGGTTGTAGTCTAGAGTAGTCTGGTGGAGTCGGCATGTGTCGGTGGTGTGCTCTGCTCGCGACTCTGGTCAGAACTCTGGAGGATCAGTATTGTTGTAGAAGGTAAAGAAGCAGCCTTGCGCATATTTAATAATGTATGTTAATTGTAATTTAATTTGTTCAGAAAAAAATGCCCCATAATAATTTTTATAATATAAAGTAACTCTTTTAAAGAAAAGCATTCATTTCAATTTCCTATGCATTATCATTGCTTCCAAGAATCAAAAAAAAAATTTACGCCACCATTGCACGAAGCTGTGTCGAAAAATGACTAATTAAGAGCAGATATAATTTGCAGTTTTATTGAGGTAAGAATCTTTTGCTTTTTTTATTCAGAATACAGGGCCGAAGGACAGCGCTGCTGTCCTCATAAAATTCATCAGGTTACAAAACTTTTTCTATTGTTTTCGTGTTTAGAAATTTTTCTGTTTCGTACTTGACATTAAATGAGGAAAGAATTTTGTGGGAATATTAAGTGTGAATGCATTTCTGCACACAGACAATAAATGGAAGCCAATTTTGTTCAGAGGTTACAATATTAGAAAAATTCATTTAATTATTATTATTTTGTGGCGAGGCTACGCTTGGCACATTTCCATTTAACAATATTTTGTGGGGAGGTTACATTTGGCTCCATTTTCATTTAACATTTTTTTGTGTGGGGAGGTTACACTTGGCGACATCCGGCCAGGATCGTATTTCTTTGTGAATCTTCTGAGAAGTAGTCATATATCTGCTCTTATTTACTTAAATGTAGTTTGCATCTGGCGCAACGCATTTACTAATTTGTCACCTTTTCTTTCACAGATCATCGGCAATTTGTTGCTCTTTATTGTATTTGTGTTTGTTGCATTTTGTATTGTCCTTGTTTCATTTGTGCATAATTTTGATTAGTGAAAAATGCCGCGAAAAACTATTAACAGTACATCGCAATGCGTAATGAGTGAAATAACCGACACGAATAATTTGACCGATAGTACTTGCGACATGCAGTGTAATGATGACAATCCTCCATTTACAGACAATCAGTGCGTACCGACCACTTGTAATGATTTTTCCTAATGATGAACAAAGGAATTCAATTGTGTCCTTTGTTAATTTAACGACAATTGATGACGCGGGACGTTTTGTTGCAATGAGCGCTGCCCAGCTTGACACACCCGGTTTGCAAAATTTACGTAACGAACAGACAAATTTTTCTAACGAAAATGAACAGTGTAGTCAGAGTACGACAGATTTATTTAATTCCGGTGTAGTGACTAACAGTGCACATCCGATTGGAAAACCTTTTCGAGAATCACAGAATATCCAAATGGATACACAAAACGTGACAATTGCAGGTACGCCATTAAACAGCACAAAGAATACAGTAGCTAATTTTGACACGGATCGAATTATAGCATTAATGCTACAACTTAATGAAAATCTCAAACAACAAATTAATGAAAATAGTGAAAAACTAGACAACAATTCCAAACAACTTAGTGAACAGAACAAACAAAATAATGAAAATTTCAAACAACTTAATGAAAAACGTGACACCCTTAATGAAAAATTAGACAACAATTCCAGACAGCTTAGCGAACAGATTACAGCCATTGCAGTGCAATGTCATGATACTGAAGAACAATTACGTGTGGAAATTGAGGCTTGTGCTAGGAAAAGTAGTGAAGGGATTAGATCTGTTGCTCAAGAATTAAGGGATATGCAAACAGCTGCAACAGAATCACTTAGAGACGAAATTAGTGCAGTCGGTAAACAATGCTCTGAAAAAGCAACACAGTTACGCGACGAGTTTAAATTAATGACAGCAGAACTTTCGCGCACACTGGATGCAAAAGTAGACGCGAAACTCGACCAACAGAACAGTGAAATTGACGAGCGTTTTAATCACCACCTACAAAACAGTGAAACGCGTTTCCGTAAATTTATACAGGAACAGAATAAAGTGAAATGACAAGTCATGGAAACAATTACCGCACAGAGACAGGAAGATAAACGTAAATTGTTTACGAAAGCAAAAACATACGTAGACAACAATATTGCTACTGTATCAGACGAAATTAATACAATCAAACAGTTGAACACAGAATTGCGTGATGAAATTTCCGATCTTAAAACAAAAACAGATACACACACAGTAGACGTTCAGACAGTGACCGACAGACTCGAACAATTAGAACTAACACAGGATTCCGATGTCATCGAAGCTGACGTTAAAAAATTGAACGAAACCACACGTAAAATACAAAAACAAATTAATACTTCTGACACTAAAAACGATGATCACGTAAAAATACTGACTGAAAAATATGATGAATTGGCCAGTCGTATTGACGTTATTGAAAGTAATAATTACAGCAAATCAGACGATACTTCACCGATTTCGTTTAATCAAACACCTGAATTCCAAAATCTACAGCAGACAATCAGTGAGGTAGATTCGTCTAATAATACATTACGTAGAAAATTGTCAACTTTACAGCAAGAGGTAACAGAGATGAAAAATGTTTCAGCGTTTAATACATCACAGCAGACGCCACATTCCGATCATTTGTCATGCTCACACAGCCAGTGTAACTTAGGTAATTTACAGAGAGTATGTGACTTAAAATCCCAAAAGACACAGACAAACAGATTCTTATGTAAACGTGAACCTGTTCACACATTCAGTGACGATAACGTTGATTACGAGCAATCTGTATCTGTAAAAAAATCTAAGGTATTTGAAAATGACAGAGCACAGGCACACCCATTGAACTGGATACGTCGATTTATTTTTGTACTTTCATCAGCATTACCTGTAATGCAGAAACTAGAATCAGCATGGCTACAGCAATTTGCTTCTGAATTTTTACCGCCATTGCCTGTAACGCAAAAGCTAAGATTTATTTGCAGCGCGTAATAGACCTCAGGGAATTCATTACGCTTTAATGAATATGTGCCGTAGCGTGCACAGGGCCCCAAGCCGTAGTAGTGCAGCTTCATCTTTAGTTTTCTGCACTGCTGCCTTCTCTTCTACTATCCTTTATATCTATCAGAACAGCTCTTTAACTATCGCCCTACCTATAATTAATAAATGTACAAAGAAAACCCGATACGACAAGTTTTACCGAAAGTGACATTTATCTTTAGACACTCGCGAAATGACAACTGCCGCCGTAATTTTAATAACAGTGAAAAAAAAATTTATCATCAGTATGTGTAAAATTATCAGCAATAGGTACCACATTTTGGTAACAATAGACGTTTTTCATCGCAACAGCATGAAAGCCAGCCGGTTAGCATACCTAACCAACAATGCAGTCTACAAGGTCAACCAAGCTTTAATGTTTCGCCGCGTGCACGTATAGTCTCAGCTCCAACAAACAGTAACGCACAGCAACAAGGGAATCAGTACGTACAGAAAACACACTACTTCAATTCCTATCGCACTGCGACGTATAGAAATGACTATCACGACAGACGTAGAAATAATGAGCACAATTTTCAGCGTACATTTAATAACAGTCGATCTTATCAGTAGCAAGAAGATCAGCAACAACATATTACCATGAATGAACCAGACAGTAGGTATCATCCAGAACGTAATACGTCAGGAAGAAATAATAGAACAGTACAAATAGTGGAAATGCCACAGCATCCTCCTGAAAAGAATAACACGTCAGACAGAATTTGACTAGATACAGTACAGGTTGCATATTCCAGTAACGCAAGTAATACTTTTGACACGCAGAATCTTGTTCACGAGAATGTTATTTGAAACATGCTTTGTTGAATGCACCACTTTTATCGCACCCAGATCTTACCAGAAATTTTTCCATTGCCACCGACAGTTCTAACACCGCTTTAGGCGTACATATTTTTCAGGAAATTGAAGAAGATGGTTGTACAGTAATTAAAAACATCGCTTTTGCAAGTCGCATTCTGTCACCTGCTGAACGAAATTATTCTGTTACAGAACTTGAAACATGATGTGTTGTATGGACTTTTACCAGATTTAGGCATTTTCTTTATGGATGACACACTACCGTTTATACAGATCATAGAGCGATACAGTTTTTACTTTCCGCTAAATTTACACACGACAGATTAAGCAGATGGAAACTTTATCTACAGGAATTTAATTTTACAATTGTTCACATTCCCGGTACACAAAATATTGTAGCAGACGCACTATCCCGTTCTCTTAACAACAATCAGCAAGACATCGCAACCAACCTCTGCAAAGCAAATTTCAGCGTCATGTACGTTCAACAAGTTGCATTTGAAAATTTCATTTCGTCGTCATTACAAGACATAGCACAGGAGCAGAGTAAAGACAACGTATGGAAAGAAATTAAACACCTTTGGCAAGATAGGAATAATGTTACCATTAGAAACCATTACACTGTGCGCAATGACATTCTATTTCGCCGCTCTCATCCTGACAGCAACAATTGGTTATTATGCATTCCTGACGAACTTGTTAACAAATTAATCTGGTATACTCATTTAAGTTACGCACATTACGGAGCCAGAAAATGTTTTCTTATACTGAGACAGAACTGTTATTTTACCAACATGGAGGAACGTAGTCGACGAGTTTTAGCGTCATGTAAAATCTGCCAGAAAGCTAAATCAGACACGACTTCACACATTACTCCATTACATTCCATTGTACCTGTTAAATTGAGATATATGGCCGCTGTAGACATTTTTGGTCCGATTCCCAGAACTAATAGAGGTTTTTGCTACATCTTTGTCGCTGTTGAACTCACTTCAAAATTTGTTACCTTCACTCCGTTACGCAAAGCTACTGCTAAAACTGTTCCGAAAGCATTTGTAAAACATTTTCTGTTTCATGTAGGGCATGTGTTGAAAGTAATTTCCGACAATGGACCACAGTATCGATCTGCTATATGGACACGTATGTTACGAGCTAGAAACATTTCTCCGATCTATATATCCAGGTACCATGCTTCTTCGAACCCTTGTGAACGATTAATGAAAGAAGTTGGTAAACTGTGTAGAATATATTGCCATAAAACACATATTGATTGGGACACATACATACTCTCATTCCAAGATGTAATTAATTCCATACCAAATGAATCTACTATGTTATCTCCATCTGTTGTACTGAAAAATGATGAACCACCTAACAAAATTAAAGAATTAGTAACCTTTCCTACATCTCGTCGACTACGACACCATGAAATAATTGACATTGCGCTGAACAACATCAAACGTGCCGCAGAGCGCCGGAGAAGACAGCAAAAACAGGTTTGTACACGCCGTGACTTTCATATTGGACAGAAGATATTAGTACGTACACACTATTTATCCAACAAGTGAAAAAGTAGATGCAGTAAATTTGAACTTCTATACGCAGATCCATATCGGATTCGCAGCATTCCTCACCCCAATGTAGTACACGTCGAAACTTTGAGGACCAGAAAAACCAAAGGGAACCACCACATATCGAACATCAAACCTTTTATTGAATGAACATACTTTATGATTTATCACACTGTAATGCCATTTCCTAACTTTTTATGACCACTTATGCAATTATATTCACATGAACACTTACTGATGATTATCGTATTTTTTCTTGGCAAGTGTCCGGCAATGTAAGATTAGCAGGTCGCTCTTCTTGTCGTTACACATCAGACCGTGCTTATTTTTCCAGATGAACTTACACATTTTACGACCACTTATGCAATTATATTTATGTGACTACTTACTGATGATTATCGTATTTTTTCTTGGCAAGTGCCTGGCAAGGTGAGGTTAGCAGGTCGCTCTTCTTGTCGTTACACATCAGACTGTGCACATTTTCCATTCCTTATGTATGCATGATTGTTTTCGTATTTGTTTGTATGCACTATGAAATAGTTGAGATATAACAAACACCAGTTGACTTTAACATTTTGCCATATGATATCTCAACATCGTGACTACTTTACTTTTTTTTGCTGCCACATTGTGATACAGTGGGTACATTTTTGCTTCTGAACACTGTCGATGTTTTTGACATATTACGTTTTCTGTCATGCTATGCTGTATGCTCAATTATATCACTAGAAACCAGTTTTTATTTAATGGGTATATGAATTAAATTGAAGACATTAATCTTTGTTCATCATTTTCAGAAAGAAATAACGTGTAAACGAAATAAATTAAACAGAAATGAGAGTTTCACCTTCGGAATGAACGAAAGACGATGCAATACCTCATGACGAAGAGTAAATGGATCAGAATTAACAAACATTAACAAGAATATACTATACACATCGTAGAATAGCAGTCTTAACGATTTTTTTCTTTCAGAATATGAGGCGATTGACGCAGGCTGTCAGACAGAACTACACATCTTAGTTTTAGTGATGAAATATGCTAGAAATAAGGAATAGTTGTGTAATGAATAATGAAGTGACTTTTTTGCAGATGATAATGAATGGTGATGAATAATGATGAAGAATATGCTACTATGGGTAATGAAGTTTTTCTTTACAGGTGATGATAATAATGGAGTTATGGTAATATGAATAATGAAGTTTTTTCTTTGCAGATGAAAATAATGATGAAGTTTATATATATTTACAGTTAGTTAAGAGATGCTATGTAGTTATTTAAGTATTTGTTGCAGCTCGTTTTGACAGTATGTCTTATATCACATGGTATGATGACTGAAGGTTTTGGAAAGGACAGCTAGAGAACATATGTATTTTTTATACACATTTCACTACCTGTTAATTCGAAGTTCACTACTTTTCAGCATAATATGCGTTTCTTCTTTCAGTTTAATAATCCATTTCGTATATTATGCAGGAGAAATTATTCATGAAATTAATGTGCTATAAGCAGTTGTTCATTAAACCTATGTCATTTATGAATGTGATCACATATACTCTACTTGTTTCATAACCTTGCTACAGCTGACTCATGACGAATGACGTTACACATCTTCATTTGCAGCAATAACTCAAAAGCAAATATTGTTATCGCCCAGTAATTAATTATCGATCCCAACGCAATGCATTGCTATCACAAAAGAAAAAAACTGCTTTGTAGCTGGCCAATGAATGCCACTGATTGCTGTAATAAGATGACCTATGATGCCAATGATTACTATAATTAGATTAGTTATGTACAAATGGTATGCCAATAATTAACTCATTTTGAATGATCACTTCTGAATAATGCATAAAAAAATGCTTTGTAACTGGCCAATGAATGTCACTGATTACTGTAATAAGATGGCCTATGATGCCCATGATTACTATAATTACATTAATTATGTACAAATGCTATGCCAATAATTAACTCATTTTGAATGATCACTTCTGAATAATGCATTAAAAAAAAAAGAAATGCTTTGTAGCTGGCCAATGAGTGCCAATAATTATTATATTCAGATAGTTTATGAACATTATTCTGTAATACTACATACATGGTACATACTTTTGCACAACAGTTTTTAGCATGGATAGGGACAGCAACTGCTGTGTTCGGATGCAGGCTGAGTTGGCATCCCTTCACTCCCAGCTTCAGGCAGTGTTGGCTTCAGTCACACAGTTTGAGGCTGTTGCCAATGGGCATCACTGTGGGGTTCCAGATGGGGGTTTGCGGGGACGGCCAGCTCGTCCCACGCATCCCCCGATCGGACTACGACTGTGGTTGCCCGGGATACTGCCCGCATTGAGGGTGATCCCTGACCTGTGGTAGAGTGGGAGGTCGTCTCAAGGTGTGGCAGGGGGCGAAAGACATTCCGGAGGTCTGAACGGAAGGCCTCTCCAGTTTGTCTGACGAACCGGTTTCAGGCTCTGTCTCAGGCTGATACTGATCTTCGGCCTGACATGGCTGCTTGTCCTGTTCCAGAGGTTGCCCTCAGTCTGCAAGATCCGGGCGGTCGCAGAGGGTGGGCTTACTGGTAGTTGGGAGCTCCAACGTCAGGCGCGTAATGGGGCCCCTTAGGGATATGGCAGCAAGGGAGGGGAAGAAAACCAATGTGCACTCCGTGTGCATACCGGGGGGGGGGGGGGGGGGGGGAGTCATTCCAGATGTGGAAAGGGTTCTTCCGGATGCCATGAAGGGTACAGAGTGCACCCATCTGCAGGTGGTCACTCATGTTGGCACCAATGATATGTGTCGCTACGGATCCGAGGAAATCCTCTCTGGCTTCCGGCGGCTATTTTATTTGGTGAAGACTGCCAGTCTCGCTAGCGGGATGAAAGGAGAGCTCACCATCTGCAGCATCGTCGACAGGACTGACTGAGGACCTTTGGTACAGAGCCGAGTGGAGGGTCTGAATCAGTGGCTGAGACGGTTCTGCGACCGTGTGGGCTGCAGATTCCTCGACTTGCGCCATAGGGTGGTGGGGTTTCGGGTTCCGCTGGATAGGTCAGGAGTCCACTACACGCAACAAGCGGCTACACGGGTAGCAGGGGTTGTGTGGCGTGGGCTGGGCGGTTTTTTAGGTTAGATGGCCTTGGGCAAGTACAGAAAGGGCAACAGCCTCAACGGGTGCAGAGCAAAGTCAGGACATGCGGGGACCAAGCAGCAATCGGTATTGTAATTGTAAACTGTCGAAGCTGCGTTGGTAAAGTACCGGAACTTCAAGCGCTGATAGAAAGCACCGAAGCCGAAATCGTTATAGGTACAGAAAGCTGGTTGAAGCGAGAGATAAATTCTGCCGAAATTTTTACAAAGGTACAGACGGTGTTTAGAAAGGATAGATTGCATGCAACCGGTGGTGGAGTGTTTGTCGCTGTTAGTAGTAGTTTATCCTGTAGTGAAATAGAAGTGGATAGTTCCTGTGAATTATTATGGGTGGAGGTTACACTCAACAACCGAGCTAGGTTAATAATTGGCTCCTTTTACCGACCTCCCGACTCAGCAGCATTAGTGGCAAAACAACTGAGAGAAAATTTAGAATACATTTCACATAAATTTTCTCAGCATGTTATAGTCTTAGGTGGAGATTTCAATTTACCAGATATAGACTGGGACACTCAGATGTTTAGGACGGGTGGTAGGGACAGAGCATCGAGTGACATTATACTGAGTGCACTATCCGAAAATTACCTCGAGCAATTAAACAGAGAACCGACTCGTGGAGATAACATCTTGGACCTACTGATAACAAACAGACCCGAACTTTTCGACTCTGTATGTACAGAACAGGGAATCAGTGATCATAAAGCCGTTACAGCATCCCTGAATATGGAAGTTAGTAGGAATATAAAAAAGGGAGGAAGGTTTATCTGTTTAGGAAGAGTAATAGAAGGCAGATTTCAGACTACCTAACAGATCAAAACGAAAATTTCTGTTCCGACACTGACAATGTTGAGTGTTTATGGAAAAAGTTCAAGGCAATCGTAAAATGCGTTTTAGACAGGTACGTGCCGAGTAAAACTGTGAGGGACGGGAAAAACCCACCGTGGTACAACAACAAAGTTAGGAAACTACTGCGAAAGCAAAGAGAGCTTCACTCTAAGTTTAAACGCAGCCAAAACCTCTCAAACAGAAGCTAAACGATGTCAAAGTTAGCGTAAGGAGGGCTATGCGTGAAGCGTTCAGTGAATTCGAAAGTAAAATTCTATGTACCAACTTGACAGAAAATCCTAGGAAGTTCTGGTCTTACGTTAAATCAGTAAGTGGCTCGAAACAGCATATCCAGACACTCCGGGATGATGATGGCATTGAAACAGAGGATGACCCGCGTAAAGCTGAAATACTAAACACCTTTTTCCAAAGCTGTTTCACAGAGGAAGACCGCACTGCAGTTCCTTCTCTAAATCCTCGCACAAACGAAAAAATGGCTGACATCGAAATAAGTGTCCAAGGAATAGAAAAGCAACTGGAATCACTCAACAGAGGAAAGTCCACTGGACCTGACGGGATACCAATTCGATTCTACACAGAGTACGCGGTACGCGAAAGAACTTGCCCCCCTTCTAACAGCCGTGTATCGCAAAACTCTAGAGGAACGGAAGGTTCCAAATGATTGGAAAAGAGCACAGGTAGTCCCAGTCTTCAAGAAGGGTCGTCGAGCAGATGCGCAAAACTATAGACCTATATCTCTGACGTCGATCTGTTGTAGAATTTTAGAACATGTTTTGTGCTCGAGTATCATGTCGTTTTTGGAAACCCAGAATCTACTATGTAGGAATCAACATGGATTCCGGAAACAGCGATCGTGTGAGACCCAACTCGCTTTATTTGTTCATGAGACCCAGAAAATATTAGATACAGGCTCCCAGGTAGATGCAGGTAGAAATGTTCAGTAACTGGACGATGACTGCCACCAATTACTCAAATCAGTTGTTAGACTAGTGTAATTCTCAATGAAGAGTAGTATGTGACTTAATGTCCTTTACCTTCTGACCTAATTACCAGAAATTACTGCAATATCCGTTTGTCCTGTCTATCCTCATGATCATGGAGCACTACATTTGGTTTTTGCACTACTTCTACGTTGGCGTACTTTACAAGAACATGGTGTTGACACGACATGCTGTCCACCAGCTTGAGCGATGGAGATGTTATTATGGTCCCATTGTTTGGTGTACCTAGTGTACTACCAAAATGATAGCATGGAATATTATTACGACATTTCAGTGTCTTGGCTACACTGAATAATACTTCAAGGAAAAGAACTTCAGATTGTCTCACTTGGTGTTGTGCTTCTATAGAAAGATATGGACTTTCAATGCAGCTGCGTGCAACCTAAAGTGCTACAACCATGACGCAATCCTAATTCTTGTAAAATGATAAAGACTTCTATAGTGCGTGTGCACTTTATTTCACTCCTTGATATGTTTATTTGTTGTAAAAATGCTAGAGAGTTTTACAGTGCATGTGCACTTTATGCCATTTGTACTCATTACGTATACATTTTGTGGTTCCCAGATATGTTCTGTACTACAGTGGGTGTGCACTTTCGTCATTTTGTTAACATGATTGCATATACATTTTTGTGATTTTCTGATATGTTCTGAAATACAGTGCGTGTGCACTTTTGTCATTTGTCAATATGATTTGTACTTATTATGTTTATTTCTTGTAAAAATGTTAGAGAGTTTTACAGTGCGTGTGCACTTTATGCCATTTGTACTCATTACGTATACATTTTGTGATTCCCAGATATGTTCTGTATTACAGTGCGTGTACACTTTCGTCATTTTGTTAACATGATTTGTATTCATTGTGTATACATTTTGTCTTTGCTTGATATGTTCTGTACTCAGTGCATGTGCACTATATTTTATTTCATGTTCTGCATCTATATATATGTACGTATTCTGTGATTGTAAAGTTAGTTAATTAAGAAAAATTTGTTGCTCATGGCAAGTCCAATTGACTCACCATCGCTGCCAAATTTTTGCCCCCTCAGTGGAGGGTTATGTAAGACGTATGCTTTGCCGGCGATGGGCGAGGCATGACAGAATCTCTGATCAGAGAGTAGTTTATCGTTAGTTGTTGCTTGTCGCTAGTCTGCGCTTGTCTGCGCGAGTGGACAGTGGTAGTCGGTCGGCTTTAGTAGCGAGTCGGTTGTAGTCTGGAGTAGTCTGGTGGAGTCGGTATGTGTCGGCGGTGTGCTCTGGTGCGACTCTGGTCAGGACTCTGGAAGATGAGTATTGTTGTAGAAGGTAAAGAAGCAGCCTTGCGCATATTTAATAATGTATGTTAATTGTAATTTAATTTGTTCAGAAAAAAATGCCCCAATAATAATTTTTATAATATAAAGTAACTCTTTTAAAGAAAAGCATTCATTTCAATTTCCTATGCATTATCATTGCTTCCAAGAATCAAAAAAAAAATTTACGCCACCATTGCACGAAGCTGTGTCGAAAAATGACTAATTAAGAGCAGATATAATTTGCAGTTTTATTGAGGTAAGAATCTTTTGCTTTTTTTATTCAGAATACAGGGCCGAAGGACAGCGCTGCTGTCCTCATAAAATTCATCAGGTTACAAAACTTTTTCTACTGTTTTCGTGTTTAGAAATTTTTATGTTTCGTACTTGACACTAAATGAGGAAAGAATTTTGTGGGAATATTAAGTGTGAATGCATTTCTGCACACAGACAATAAATGGAAGCCAATTTTGTTCAGAGGTTACAATATTAGAAAAATTCATTTAATTACTATTATTTTGTGGCGAGGCTACGCTTGGCACATTTCCATTTAACAATATTTCTGCTGGGAGGTTACACCGTGAATTGTATAATGAGCACGGCCAGACGTGACTTTGGATTCCGAGTTGTGAGGCTTGTTGCAGACACGATAAGAAACTTCGTCCTTCATGAGGAACTTACTTGCGAAATTAGTAGCAGAAACCGCGTGACGCAAGGGTGAACGAGATTCAGCAGAGTGCAATGGCGACGACCTTGTAAGAGTTCTACCGGCGAAGGGTCGTGAGCGGGTAGGCCGGTGTGGCCGAGCGGTTCTAGGCGCTTCAGTCTGGAACCGCGCGACCGCTACGGTCGCAGGTTCAAATCCTGCCTCGGGCACGAATGTGTGTGATGTCATTAGGTTAGTTACGTTTAAGTTGTTCTAAGTTCTAGGGGACTGACGACCTCAGCTGCTAAGTCCCATTGTGTTGAGAGCCATTGATTATTATTTTTTTTTTTTTTATTCGTGAGCGGGCATAGTGCAGGCGGTGCTCACAAACAAAAAGAAAGCGTTTTCCCTCAAGGGCGAAACTTGAATATTGAACATCTGAGCCTTAAAATTACAAACGAAACGTTCGGTTTCACCATGCGACTGAGGAGAGAATGGTGCCTCGAAGATTCTGTTGGCAAAACTCATAAAACTGACATGAAATAAAATGTGGGCCATTGGCCAAAACTCCTGTTTCTGACCACCTTTCTAAGCAAAATACAGGAACGAATGATTTTATAGCGATAGTGCTAATATTTGAATCCACTGGATACACTAAAGGACATCTGCATCGAAGATAATGAGCGCAGCAATGTTGCAGAAGGGAGCAGCAAAGTCAATATGATTATGTTGCCAAGAACCGTGAAGTCGAAGGCATCTAAAAAATTCTTGAATGAGATTTTCACTCTGCAGCGGAGTGCGTGCTGACATGAAACTTCCTGGCAGACTGAAACTGTGTGCAGCACCGAGACTCGAACTCGAAAGTTCATGGCCGGCGCTGCCTGGTTATCCACGCATACTTGGCAACGGTTGTCATATCTTCGACCAGTTTATCAAGCCCGAGCAACTAACAGTGCTGGTGTACTAGCTGCTTAGTTCTATCGAATTCCAATGTCCTCTATCTATGTCGAGTCATGTAGCTACAAAGACGTGGCATCAGGAGTAACGTTTGTTCATTAACTCTCCGTCCGAACAGGCCTTGGAAGTCCCACCGGTACCGACTGACCGCCGTGTCATCCGCAGCTCACAGGTATCACTGGATGCGGATATGGAGGGGCATGTGGTCAGCACACCGCTCTCCCGGCCGTATGTCAGTTTACGAGATCAGAGTCGCTACTTCTCAATCAAGTAGCTCCTCAGTTTGCCTCACAAGGGCTGAGTGCACCCCGCTTGCCAACAGCGTTCGGCAGACCGGATGGTCACCCAACAAGCGTGACAGCGCTTAACTTCGGTGATCTGACGGGAACCGGTTTTATCTCTGCGGCAAGGCCGTTGGCATTGTTCATTAAGAAGATGCAATAAAACTGAACCATTCCCGAAAAGGCTGTTGCGGTATGTATGGTATTTGCAAACTACTGCATCGGAGACTGATTTAGGATTATGAATCCAATCCATTCGTATGTAGCACTCGAGCAGTCGTAGTAGCCTTTGTAATCCACTGAGAATCGATGGAAAAGCTTGCCAGTCACAATAATGAGTGTGAAGCAAGAAACTGCTCATGGATCGAACTCCAAGTCATTTCCTATTGGTAATCGAGACATAGGGTGATTGGGTAAGTGAAGTCGAATGGTGTAGGTATAGCCAATATTTAGTCACCTTGTCTTGATGTGAACCAAATCCTAATCATCTAGGCAGTAGGATAACATTTTTCCATTTTTCCAGCCAACAAGGGAAAAGGTCTAGAAGGATCTGGAGAACAGTATTGACACATGAGTCTTACAGCTTTTAGAAATGATCTATTAACGTATAAAATTGAGGTTAGATAGATAAAATATACAGCCTATTTATTCAGGTGCACCACACTTTTGTGAGGGTACCTTATTGTATCGAATGAACCTACTGCCTGGAGAGCAGAGAGATGCATTGTAACGTACATTGCTTCACACGCACCACACTTGTGTGAGCATACCTTAATGTGGTAATGAAGTAGAAAATACATCCACTGTCTGGAGGGTAGACAGTCACATTATAGTGCCCATTTATTCAGATGCCTCAGCTGCAATTGTGTAGTGGCGGAAAGTGAATGTACTCATTGTAAGGACGTTTGAAGAAAAGAAATGTACCCATGGTAGAGCGGTAGCGTCTTTGATTAGTACTGAAAACATCCTCACTTCCGCGTTGGAAGTGCGCCACCGCTAAAATTTTTGTATAAAAGTCATTAACAATGGCGGCCCAGGAATTCGGCTTAAGAAGCCGCCATCATTCAGCCAACGGCCTGTCATAGAGGGGGAAGGAACAGAATGAGGTCCAGGCCACTCTCTTGCTATTGGGATGGGAAGCTGCCCTTAAAGGCGGACGAATCAGCAATGATCAACGACATGACGATACAAAAGGCAATGGAAAACACGGCATGAAAGACGTATAATGTGTATCCGCAGGACATGTGGCCTGTAATGGAAAAAGTATCTTGACGATCTCTCCATTGATGAAAATTCCTGGCTATTCACTCGTTAGGATCTCGGAAGGAGACTGCCAAGGGGGGATGGGTAGGGATGACCAAGAGAGAAAGATTGACTAACCGAGGAAAGGATAGCATTGTAAGAGTTGGGGCGAGGCATGTCAGGGAAGATAGAAAATCTTAAAAGAAAATTAAATTTCTGTGGCCCAGTTCAGATATAGTCTTGGTAAGTGAAAACTGGAAAGCAGCAAGGATTTCTGGTCAGACGAGTATAGGGTAATGTCAACAAACGAAAGGCACAATGTGAATTACTATGATCAGTTCAGTGATAAGGTTGTTCTCAACCGAATCGAAAGCAAACCGACACCGACAACAATAGTCCACGTATACGTGCCGACATCGGAAGATGAAGCTGAAGAGATAGAGAAAATATATGAGGATATTGAACAGGTAATGCAGTACGTAAAGGGAGATGAAAATGTGCTAGTCGTGGGGGACTGGAATGCAGTTGTACTGAGGAGTGGAAAAAGCGATTACGTGAGGATATGCACTTGGCACTAGGAATGACAGAAGAGAGGGACTAATTGAGTAATGCAATAAATATCAGTTATTAATAGCAGTAGGTACTGGGAGATGAAGAAGCTCGCACGGGCTAGAGTAGCATGGAGAGCTGCATCAAACCAGTCTCAGCACTGAAGACCACGATGACGAATAGCGAATACTCTGTGCAAGAATCACAAGAGGACAATATATACTTGGAAAAGGTCGGGAGATACGGAAAGATCTCAATCTGGCGGACAGAAACTTCGAAATCAGATACTGGATGGTATAGCTTTACCAGAGCAAATATAGACTCAGATCACAATTTGGTAGTGATAAAGAGTAGCCTGAAATTTAACAGTGTAATCAGAAAGAATTAATAATACAGAAATACGACATAGAAGTGCTAAGGAACGAAGAATTAATACGCCTGAAGTTGCCTGCGGCTGTAGATACTGCGGCAACAAATAGCTCAGTAGATAGTTCAGTTCGAAACGTATGAAAATCTCTATAAAGAGCAATGACAGACATTGGAAACAAAAACATAGATGCAAACCATGGGGAACAGAAGAAGTACTTCAGTTGATCGACGAAGAAAGGAAGCACAAAAATGATCAGGGAAATTCACAAATATAGAAATACAAGTCACTTATAAATGAAATAAAGAGGAAAGTAAGGCGAAACGGCCGCAGGAAAAATGAGGAGAAATCAATAACGAAGTGACTGTCAGAAGGACTGACTTAGAATATAGAAGCTCAAAAGATCTCTCTGTGAATTTAAGAGCAAGGTTGATGGTATTAAGAGTGCAACGTTAATTCCACAGTCAAATGCAGAGGAGATAGGTGAAAAGAGGTGGAAGGAGAAACAGGAATTGATATAGGGATCTAGTACAAGAACCAGAATTTAAAGGAACTTTGGAAGACTTAAGATCGTATAAGGCAGAACAGGTGGACAATACCCTCAGAATTTCTAAAATCATTGCGGGAAATGACAGCGAAACGACTATTCGCGTTTGTGTGTAGAAAATATGAGTCTGGCGATATACCTTCAGACTTTCAAGAAAACATCATCCTCACAATTCCGAAGATTGCAAAATCCGACGAGTGCGAGAATTATCGCACAATCAGCTTAACAAATCATGAATCTAATTTTCTGATAAGAATAATATGCAGAATACCAGAAAAGAAAATTGAGAATGTGTTACATCAGTTGGGCTTTAGGAAATGTAAAAGCACCATAGAGGTAGTTCTGACGTTGCTATTGATAATGGAAGCAAGACTAAAGAAAAATCAAGACACCTTCACAGGATTTGCCTATCTGGACAAAGCGTTAGACAGTTTAAAATGGTGAAAGATGTCCAAAATCCTGAGAAAAAGAGGGGTAAGCTACAGGGAAATAACGGTAATGAACAATACTATAAGTATAAGAGGCAAGAAAGAACATCAAGAGTGGGAGAACAAGATCGATGTGCTCGGATTCAAAAGGGTACAAGGCACGGCTGTAGCCTTCGGTTCTCAGGTCTTCAACCTGTACGTCGAAGATATGATGACGGAAATAAAATAAAGGTTCGTGAGTGGAATTAAAATTCAGATGAAAAGATATCAATGAAAAGATTTCAAGATGACATAGCTATCGTCAGAGAAAGTGAAGAAGAATAACCGTATCTGCTGAAAGGAATGAACAATATGATGAGTCCAGAATATGGATTGCGAGAGTAAATCGAAGACTGACGAAAGTAATGAGAAATAGTGGAAATGAGAACAGCGAGAAACTTAGCATCAGGATTGGTGATCATGAAGCAGATGAAGTTAAAGAATTCTGCTACGTAGGCATGGAAAAGGCATGGAAATAACCCATGATGGACGGAGCAAGGAGGACATGAAAAGTAGACTAGCACCGGCAGAAATGTGGTTGCTGGCCAAGAGATGTCTACCAGTATCAAACACGGGCCTTAATTTGAGGAAAAACTGTACATTTGGAGCACATTATTGTATGCTAGTGAAACAAGGACTGTGGAAAAACCGAAACAGAAGAGAATCGAAACATCTGAAATGTGATGTTTCCGAAGAATGTTGAAAGTTACGTGGACTGATGAGGTAAGGAATAATGAGATTCTCCAGAGAATAGGTGAGGAACGGTATAGGTGGAAAACACTGACATGAAGAAGTGACAGGTTGGTAGGACACCTGTTAAGAAATCACGGAATAGCTTCCATCGTTCCAGGAGGTAGTGTAAAGCTTTAGAACTGTAGAGGAGGACAGAGACTGAAGTATCGGCAGCAAACAATTGAGAACATATATTGCAACTGCTACTCTGTGCTGCAGAGTTTTCCACAGGAAAGGAATTGGTGGTGGGCCGCATCAAACCAGTCAGAAGACGACACAAGAAAAAGAAAAGAAAAGAAGTTCCAGAGCCCCAGTGCTTCAGGACAGGCAAGCACGAAGAATGACATGATGTATGATGGTTCATAGGTGAGTGACTGAGTATGTACGATGTTACAAAGCTTCAGGACAGTAGGCAACAATGAGTCGGCTGCAGCAGTGCCTGAGATGCATTGTCACTGTTGTCAGCGTGCATATTAAGAATAGGTGCTTAGAGAGAAATATCAACGCGTGGAACAATGAATTGAATGTCCACACATTTGGTGAGGCGCTGATAGCTGCACGCTGCCCCATGTGGCAGGAACAACTGGCCACTTGACGAGGCACAGCGCAGCTGGTACGGCGCGCACTCCTATCAGTGCAGGGTGCTATCCCAACATCTTTCTCTGCTGATTCAGAGGTGCAATATAACTGATATTCACTTAATGGTTTAAAACGTCAAATGAAGCACACATCCAGTCGGGATAGTATTGCCTGGTCCAAGAACAGTCTCCTGTGTTTCTATAAAAGTTTCTGCTGCATTATTAACAACGTTGAATACTTCTTATTGCCAGCAACTGTTTCAACAAGAAAACTGCCTCGGATTTTTTGAATTTCACACCGTTTTTAGAGGGGGTTTTATGCCCACTGTGATGTTATATTGGTGGGCTTTTCTTGGACAGGCATTTGTTGATTGTGTCGCCCATATTGCGCCATACACTACTATCCATTAAAATTGCTACACCACGAAGATGACCTGCTACAGACGCGAAATATAACCGACAGGAAGAAGATGCTGTGATACGAAGTTTTTCAGAGCATTCACACAAGGTTGGCGCCGGTGGCGACACCTACAGCGTGCTGACATGAGGAAAGTTTCCAACCGATTTCTCATACACAAACAGCAGTTGACAGGCGTTGCCTGGTGAAACGTTGTTGTCATGCCTCGTGTAAGGAGCAGAAATGCGTACTATCATGTTTCCGACTTTGATAAAGGTCGGATTGTAGCCTATCGCGATTGCGGTTTATCGTATCGCGACAGTGCTGCTCGCGTTGGTCGACATCCAATGACTGTTAGCAGAATATGGAATCGGTGGGTTCAAGAGGGTAATACGGAACGCCACGCTGAATCCCAAAGGCCTCGTATCACTAGCAGTCGAGATGACAGGTATCTTATCTGCATGGCTGCAACGGATCGTGCAGTCACGTCTCGATCCCTGAATCAACAGATGGGGACGTTTGCTAGACAACAACCATCTGAACGAAGAGTTCGACGACATTTGCAGCAGCATGGACTATCAGTTCGGAAACCATGGCTGCGGTTACCTTTGACGCTGTATCACAGACAGGAGGGCCTGCGATGGTGTACTCAAAGATGAACCTGGGTGCATGAATGGCAAAACATCATTTTTTCAGATGAATCCAGGTTCTGTTTACAGCATCATGATGGTGGCATCCGTGTTTGACGACATCGTGGTGAACGCACATTGGAACAGTGTATTCGTCGTCGCCATACTGCCGTATCACCCGAAGTGGTTGTATGGGGTGCCATTGGTTACACGTCTCGGTCACCTCTTGTTCGCACCGACGGTACTTTGAACAGTGGACGTTACATTTCAGATGTGTTACAACCCGTGGCTCTACCCATCATTCGATCCCTGCGAAACACTACATTTCAGCAAGTTAATGCACGAGCGCATGTTGCAGGTCCCGTACGGGCCTTTCTTGTTACAGAAAATGGTCTACTGTTGCCCTGGCCAGCACATTCTCCATATCTCTCACCAATTGAAAACGTCTGGTCAATGGTGGCCGAGCAACAGGCTCGTCACAATACGCCAGTCACTACTCTTGATGAACTGTGCTATGGTGTTGAAGCTGCATGGGCAGCTGTACCTGTACACGCCATCCAAGCTCTGTTTGACTCAATGCCCAGGCGTATCAAGGCCGTTATTACGGCCAGAGGTGGTTGTTCTGGGTACTGATTTCTCAGGATCTAAGCACCAAAATTGCGTGAAAATGTTATCACATGTCAGTTATAGTATAATATATTTTTCCAACGAATACCCGTTTATCATCTGCATTTCTTCTTGGTGTAGCAATTTTAATGGCCAGTAGTGTATTTATACCAATTAATAATACTTATCACAGGCGACTGGCTACGGATGTTAAATATTTTGATAAAGCACATTTGTACAGTTAGTTGTACAATTATATGTTTATTCTCTACCAGTCTTAGTTATTAGAAAAATCTCCACAAGAGAAAAATTTTTATGACAATTATATGTGTTCTACATTTAGTTGGCTCGTATTAGACGAAAACGTACGAGGCTTACCCAGAAATTAACGCATCGCATTCTTTTTCTTTCAACAATTATTTATTGAACATAATGAGAATTACACACACGAAAGAATGGTGTTTTATCTGCGCACCCCATTTTTCCACATAATCTTCATCCGGTTCTATGGTCTTCCTCGCGAAACAAGTGCGTGTATGCTCTGTCGGGTCCAGTCCTTGTCCTGGTGGCGGAACCAGAGCTTCACATGCCGCGCGGGGTAGCCGCGTGGTCTAAGGCGCCTTACCACAGTTCGCGCGGCTCCTCCCCCTTCGGAGGGTCGAATATTCCGTCGGGGATAGGTGTGTGTGTTGCCGTTAGCGTAAGTTAGGGTCAAATGGCTCTGAGCACTATGGGACTCAACATCTTAGGTCATAAGTCCCCTAGAACTTAGAACTACTTAAACCTAACTAACCTAAAGACATCACACACACCCATGCCCGAGGCAGGATTCGAACCTGCGACCGTAGCAGTCCCGCGGTTCCGGACTGCAGCGCCAGAACCGCTAGACCACCGCGGCCGGCTAGCGTAAGTTAGTTTAAGTTAGATTAAGCAATGTGTAAGCCTAGGGACCGATGATTTCAGTAGTTTAGTTCCATATGAACTTACGACAAATTTCCAATTTTTCAGTGCTTCACTGTGTGAATCACCTCCTCAGCATCCTCAAAATGTCTTCCACGAATGTAATTTTTTAATGGCCGAAACACGTGGAAGTCTGAAGAGGCTAGGTCAGGTGTGATAGCCGTGGAAGGTCTCCACGACCGGTGCAAATCATGTGTCTCCGCCGAACCGCCTTCTGATGGCCTCGTCTTCTGTGCCCAGCGACTAACTCTACTTCCGTCGACAGCAGACGTTCCTTGTACTTTGCACAAGCGTTTGTGAATATTCCCCACAGGTTCTTTCTCTGCAGTGACAAATTCAATGACGGCACGTTGCATGTAACGCACAACATACAGAGACGCCATTTTGAAATTACCTGCAGCTTCGCTATCTTCGGAAGTGACGGAAACTTGGCGCTATCGCTCAAGAGACTTCAAATAATACATACGTAACATTTCGCACATGTAGCGTTGTTTTCGGCTCAGAAAAAAATGCGGTAAATTACTTTCTGGTCTACACTCGCATTTTTGATCCACTGAGGTACACAGTTTTTTCCCTGCAAGTGCTATCATAGAAAAACATCTGACAGCCGTAACTGGCCATGAACTGTAGTGATAAGGGCTCTAAATAATCACAGGAAATCTGGCAACCACTCAGGCTGTCCTTATATGCTTCAGCCAATGTTGATTATCCTACCACTCACAACTAAGGCCTAGAAGAGATGAGGAGGGTGAGGGGAGAGGGCGGGATGGGCTAAAACTGCAGGTCGGCCATATTGTCCTTTGCTACGCTACTCATCTGGACCATGTTAGAGGAAAAACATGACAGAAGGATCGTGGGAAGAAAAGAAAAATGTCTAACATAAGAAGAAACTGAAATATTACCATCCCAGGTCCTAAAGAGATGAATGTGTGAGCCAACATTGTCTATGTGACTTAGGTACCCACAAAGGAATTTTAGAAATTCAACCCCTAACGGGTTGAAAACGGTATTCACGTTTATGTGCGGAAGCACATCGTCTTAGTGTTTTTGCAATTGGACACTCAGAGTAAATCATATAGATCTATAAAAATTAAATTTGGAGTAGAATTAATTACAAACAGTACCCATCTACCGAGAAAGTATTTTGCATAGAGCAGCAGCAAAGAGGGTCATATTATGTAGCCTACAAAGCACTATACATTATAAATTAAAGTTTTCCTCTTCGTTTTGCTATCTCTTCGTGAAGGCTAATCTCAGGATCTAGAGCAGGAATTTTGATAGAGATTTTACTAATACATAGAGGAAGGGCTGTCTGTACGACTTCACAATTCTTCTTGCAAGCTGGGTGAACTATCAAGCCGGCCGCGGTGGTCTCGTGGTTCTAGGTGCGCAGTCCGGAACCGCGGGACTGCTACGGTCGCAGGTTCGAATCCTGCCTCGGGCATGGATGTGTGTGATGTCCTTAGGTTAGTTAGGTTTAAGTAGTTCTAAGTTCTAGGGGACTAATGACCACAGAAGTCCCATAGTGCTCAGAGCCATTTGAACCATTTGAACTATCAAGGCTTTTGTCAATTAAGTCCTGCCTCCTGAGAACTTCCCTGGTTTCTATTGTTTATATCATTTAAATTATACTACAATCGGATGTAAATATTTAGTTAACAAACGTCTCTGGATTTACACACATCAAACAAATTATGCATCACCTCGGTTCCGAGAGTTCCGGAACCTGTACAAAAAGTTGATAAAGAAATCAACATAAACACAATTTCCGCCCTTTTCACTGCTCATGAAAACCACACATTGCATGTTGTACCAACACACAGAGAAACCTCCAGAAGTGCTGTACACACCAGTACCTCTAATACACAGTAGCACGTCCTCTTGCATTGATGCATGCCTGTATTCATCGTGGCATACTATCCACAAGTTCATCAAGGCACTGTTGGTCCAGATTGTCCTACTTCTAACGTCGATTCGCCATGGATCCCTCAGATTGGTTGGTGGGCACGTCGTCCATAAGCAGCCTTTTTCAATCTACCCCACGAATTTTCGATAAGGTTCATGTCTGGAGACCATGCTGGCCACTCTAGTCGAGCGATGTCGTTATCCTGAAGGAAGTCATTCACAAGATGTGCGCGATGGAGGCGCGAATTGTCGTCCATGAAGACGAATGCCTCGCCAATATGCTGCTATATTGTTGCAACCCTTAGAAAAATTTATGAATGACTGTGCTGATAAACCTCTTACGTTATTTGCTTTTCAAACAGCTGAGCAAAACTGAACGTACTCAGACATTATTCTCTTTACTTATTCTGATCAACACTAAACTGACACAATATTTTTAGCGCAACGCAATCTGACTTTCAATAATCCCTACTAATGAATGGCCCTGACTAACAAAAACCTATACCTATACCTTTCACGAATCAATTACCTCACAAAGATCTTCGTTACTCGAACTATTGCAACACAGCGAGCGCCAATACTGCCAGCTAAATAAAAGATTCTAACTACTGAAGGCACTAACTACTAATAGGCTTAGGTAGCAATTGAAAGATTTTGATAGAAAACAAACAATGTATTTACCTTAATAGCGTTCAAAAGTCATTTTATATATAATTTTGTGACAACCAATTAAACAAATTTCCTTTTACTGACAGACACACGTCCAGATCGTTCGCTCAAAACTCTGCCATCTCTCTCCCACGTCCACCACTGCTGGCGGTTCACCTCCAACTGCCTAACGCTACTCGCTGTTCACATCCAGCTGCCCAACACTACAATAGCGACTATTCCAACAATGCCAACCAGCCACTGACTGCATACAGCGCAGCCAGAGATTTTCATACACAGCACTACATGGCATTACCAATATAAATCCTAAACAGCTTAGTTAGACAGACAACACGAGCTGTGTACCTCCTTCCTGGTGGAATGTCTGGAACTGATCGGCTGTCGGACCACCTCCGTCAAATAGGCGCTGCTCATGCATGATTGTTTACATCTTTGGGCGGGTTTAGTGATATCTCTGAAGAGTTAAAGGGACTCTGTCTGTGATGCTGTATCCACAGTCAACGTCTAACTTCAGGAGTTCTGGGAACCGGGGTGATGCAAAACTTTTTTGATGTGTGTATATCGTAGCTCTAGGCAGCGATCCCCATAGAAAATTACCACTAACATAGTTGAGTCGTCCAGTTGTAGACGCTTAGCGCTACCCGTATGAAGCTGAAGGCGGTCGCTGGTAATATACTGAATAACATGGCTATGTGTTTCTGTCAAATTGGTATTGAGCACCTTGTTCTGAATCTTGTTTTTCGCAGTCAGATTATTTAAGCTGTCTCACAGGCTAAAACGTAGAGCACGAAACAAATGAGGTGCTGAAACTTCGTGACAGATTAAAACTGTGTGCCGGACCGAGTCTCGAAATCGAGGCCTTTGCCTTCCATGGGCTAGTGCTCTACCGATTGAGCTAACGAAGCACGAATCACGATCACTCCTCACAGCTTTAGTTCCGCCCTGACTCCGAAATACCCTTTCTTCCAGGAGTGATAATCTTGTAAGGTTCGCAGGAGGACTTCTGTGAAGTGTGGAAAGTACGAGAAGAGGTACTGGCGGAAGTACAGCTGATAGGACGATTTGTTAGCAGTGCTTGGGGACTTAGTCAACAGAGCATTTGCCTGCGGAAGGCCGAGGTCCGGAGTTCGAGCCTTTGCCCAGTTTTAATGTGCCGGGGAGTTCCATATCAGCGGACAGTCCGCTGCAGATTGAAAATTCATTCTGAACTGAGATGTTTCTTAAACTCCTATACGTAATTTTCTTTAATTTTTGGAAGTGCCTTTCGCATATGATTCAGCATACATAAATTCTGCTTTCCTCACTGCCTACTGGTGATACAGCGGCTGATATTACTCGAACTGAAGAATACTCAGAAGAATCAACGGTGTACATTGGCTCTCTTTTACCTTCTACTACGCAGCTTTGGACTACAGCTAATCTTTCAAAAAGGCAGAGCACGTACAACAAAGGAACTTCACCCATCGGAAAATTGAGGAAAGCGAAGCACGAATTGATGGTACTTCTTCCCTCATCATCAGATATGTCTTAGAATTTTAGCAGTTCACACATCTACTGAATATTGTGGCTGAAAATGTTTGGGGTCCGATGACTAGCCTATGGCAGCCATAGATGGGTTTCTTACACAACCGCATTTCAGCGCTGGAATCTACCTAGGGGATGGACGCAAAATGTACATCTGACAGCGAACTACGTCCAGATGTGTATGCAAGTGTTGGATAAAAATACCCCTTCGCTCCCAGGCAGACAATTTTTTATATTGCCCTCCTAGCGCTTGCAGCACTGTGATCTCTAAAACTGGACCGTGCCAGAGTTCTCGCATGGTACATACAAGTCCACAGTGGTGCGTTGCTTATTCGCCCGAGCGTGGTGACGTATACCGGCCGGCTCCGGATCTTGTTAGGGGAAGCCGTTCGGCCACATTGAGGGATGGGGCCGCGCCCCGGACTCGCTACCTGTTAGCCTGCCGGCGCGTCCGCCCCCAGACGTATTGCCGTCGCCCTGGTGCGTGGCGCCCCAATAACTCAGTGGCCTGCCCGCCCGCAGACAAATAATTGGAACAGGCCACCGGTCGGCGCCGGCGGCAATCAATAAACAAGGTGCGCCGCTGCCTGCGTGGGCGGCACCGCGGCAGGCGGGAGGGGCCGCCTCAAAGTGGAGGCAGCTGCATCTGTGTTAGAAGCTCACGAAACCAGCTGAAACAAAGTGGACAACGTATTATTTGAAAGCCAAATGTCAAAGAAACGATGTGGAGGATCATTGTAATGTGTTGGTTCGGACGCACGATCGCAAGATTTTTTCGCTGCTGTACTAAAATTTCATGAGACGAGTTGTAATAAAAAAGAGAAGTAGACTAAGAAAGCTTTTACAACTCCCTACAAATACACACAAACACACACACACACACACACACACACACACACACACACACACACACACACACACACATACACACAAACACACAGGCAGATCTGAGTAAGAAGGTTTTGGTCTTACGTAAAATCAGAAAGTGGTTTTAATCCTCCATTCGTTCACTCAGTGATGATACTTGCACTGAAACGGAATATGACATAGAGGAGGCCGAAATCGTTTAACTGTGGAAGATCATAATATGGTCTCTACTTTCAATCGTCCTACGAACGTCGAAATGACAGATATTGAGATAACAGAGAGCGGAATAGGAAATCCGCTACAATCGTATAGTAATGGGAAGGCACCAGAACCAGATGAGATCCCTGTAAGATTCTACGAATATTATTCGAGAAAACTTCCTAGCAGCACTTTATCATATACCGCTGGAGCAACGAAGGATACTAGAGGAAGAATCGTAGGATCGATGCACATAATTATAGGTCTACATCGTTGACGTCAATCTTTTGTAGAATTGAGGAACCTGTTTTATGATCACCTGTTATAATTTTTTGAAAACTTAAAATCCCCTCTATAAAAATCAAAATGCATTTCGCAGACAGAGGTCTCGCCAAACAAGCTCGCTCTGTTCGTCCACAACATCCATAGCGCTGTGCACAACAGCACTCAGATTGATGGCGTCTTCCTTGACTTCAAGAAGGCACTTGACACCGCCCCGCACTCCCGATTAGTGAAAAAAGTACGAGTTTATCGAGTATCTGACCAGATTTGCGACTGGATGCAAGACTTCCTTACAGATAGAACTCAACGCGTCACTCTTAACGGAACAAAATCGACACAGGTATGGGTAATTTTTGGAGTACTCCAAGGAAATGTGGTAGAAACATCACCGTTACTAGGGGGACTAAGTATGTGCCAGCGCACGTTGCATTGTTGCTAAATTTATTCAATATGGCGGCGATGACGTCATCCAAGATGGCGGCTTTTGGCGGGAGAATAGTCCAATTGTGCTGCCTCCACTAACCTAACCTCAAGAAAAAATGGCGGGAAATTTGAATTTTGGCGGGAAAATAGTCCAATTGTGCTACGTCCACTAACCTAAACCTCCAGAAGAAAAAAAATGGCGGGAAGTTTGAATTCCAACAGGATAATGCATGCAAAGCCCGAACTTGTCTTTATTATTATTATTGATTGTTATTCATTAACATTCCCTATCATTTATTAACATTCATTATCATTCATTATCATTTATTATTATTTATTATCATTTATTAATATTTATTATTATTGACCTGCCTCCACTAGGAAATTCCCTCCAAATTCAAATTCCTACATGATAATGGCTGCAAAACCTTACGTTTGTTTATTATTATTCATTATCATTTATTAACATTTACTATCCTTCATTATCATTTATTATTATCGGCCTACCTCCATTAGAAAATTGCGCCAAATTCAAATTCCAACACGATATTCTCTCGAATACTATACTTCTATGTATTACTATCATTTATTATTTATTCAAGATGTCCGATTTTCTCGGTGAGAAACCCATCCTCCTTACATCCATAACAAAAATCTATCACAAGTTCAAATCCCAAACACCATAATTGATCACATGTATGAGCTTCCTCCGTCACTTATCTTTTTTCGCTGGTAGCCTATCATAATCGCGTCAAATAATAAACTGCACTTATAGTAACGTAATTCACGTCCTTTGATTTTGCAGGGGGGAAGGGACTGAAGACTTTATTTCAAGCAGTACGGTCATCACTTGTTCTCCAACATAGTCAGCACACACATCTTTGATATCGCAGTGCAGTCACCATGACGTCCGCGCTGCAACTGAATTAGTTCAAATCCTCACCACACCCTGGCCAGTGCGTGGAGACACTGGCCACGCCTGTCACATACGGCGGGGGGCGAGTCCAGCGATCGCTCCCACGTCGTAAATATGTTTTCGCTGGACACTCTGGAACTTGTCGAGTTTGACGTCACAGCGGCCCCTTGTCCGCTCACAACGTGTATTCGTCGAATCCACACGTTTCCCGCCAAAATTGTCTCCCTCTGAGCTGAATCACACAACGGTCGGCCATATCCCTGCAACACTTTCGGCGCCACATTCAAACCTGTCGATGCCGACCTCACACAGCCATTCGCCACGTGTCCCTGTGCGAACGAGAATGCAGTGCGACACTTTTGGCGGCAAAGTTTGCTCGACAGTGGAATCCGCCATGACTATATAACAGCAGTTTTGGACCGCACTAGAATTCCCGCTAATTGACTCACCCTCGTACGCTCGTAATAACTGTACAGTCGCTGCGTTGCCGCCCCGCTCACGTCACACACCCTCCATACACGCGACGGACATAGCCTTCTGTAAATACCTGGAAAATGACTCTTTATTTCAGACATTACGGTCATGCAGATGTGTCCCAACCGACTTCTCCAAGTTCACACTGCGAAACCCCAGAGCGCAGCTGACGTACGCGCGGCTGGCTGGGCCCACTCCCTGGCCCGTTGACGTCAAGCGCCCCCCCCCCCCCCCCCCCCGATTAGCGCGCCACGTAGGCGAGAGGCGCCTGATTGTCCCGCAACAAACGGTCGGCCTCGCCCGCGAGCACTTAACACCGGATACGATGTTTCCTGTCGACCGTGTGCCGTATAAAGGATACGTATGGCGCCAGAGTGTGACTGACAGTGGAATCCACCATGCGTGTTTGCTCATCGCGGGAACGCTGGTTACTTCACTCTCACCACCCCGCTATATTAAATAATTGAATTTACAATTTCATATAAGAATGCAAACATGTTCAACTCCATATTTCGAGGACCAGAACACCACCTCCTCCTCGTCCTAGGAACCAGCACCAAGTTTGAAATCTGCCAGTAAACTAAGCTCAATTGTGCTTCCACCACCAATCTAAGAAAATTGTTTCAAACTAAGCCACCAGCACTCAACCTCTCCCTACACGTTTCTGGTAAACGGACTCACCCTGCACTAGGTCCACAGACCGAGGAACGAATTTACTTTATTTAGGAAAGGAGTATATATATCACTCCCACATGTCCCACAGCATACAGACCTGCAAAACACTCCTACATAATTCATTTATAATGTTCTAGACACATGCTTGCTAATTGTAAACAGTTAAAAATAACTCATAGCACACCCTTCAGAAATGCGAATAGCTCTTAAATAATGCAAAACATTTACCTCCAAATGGCCAGTCTAATTTTCGCAAATAATTTCAGTGTATAGTCCGATGGAAGGAAGAACGAGTGTACTTTATTTATTTGCTACATATATGTTTCAAACTTTTACTTCTCATGGGTTTCGATATGCAAGGCTGACATAAGCCAGGTTCTGAACTCCAGCAGTGCACTACACCTGGCAACACAACCACACCCTTCAAGATATTCATTCCATTCCAGACCTGTAACACCTCTACAGATAAATTTGTCCAGTTATTTGTCTACTCACTCACATTCTGACCAGATTGCCGTTATTGCTCAAAAACAGCTCAGATTGCGCTGTGCTGCTCGGGGAAATAAGGAATTGCTTCACTCTATTTATTTGGAGCACTTTTATTTAGTTGTGGAGTATATTTGTCACAAAACACCCGCACTGATCCGACTGTGGTCATCTGACACAGGCCACAAACACGTAAACAACTCCTAATTTCACAACACAATAGCAAACAGTTCTTAAATAATGCAGTACACAATATCAGCAGACGATCTCAGTTACTACAACAGGACCTTGTTTTCACCATTCGCCGGAAATGCGGGCAGTATTGTACACCTCAAACTAGGTACGAGTACAACAGATCCTCAACACCCTATCATCTTTATCCTCTACCATCAAACAGTGAAAAAGTCACAAAGAAGCCAATGCGATCCACCTCCAGTGCGGACAAACGGAATTCACAATAATCCCCCCGAATAACTCAGAGTGCAACCATCCAAGAATTCCTAACATCTCACCAAATCCAACACCTCATACTACAAATTCCTAAATGAACAAGATCATATTAAATATACACACAACGCAGAGAGCCCTTTAAAGTTTGATCACCCATACTCTAAGCAAATGAGAAGCTGTCTCTGGCCCTTGTTCAAACAGTGTTTTCTAACACGCTTTTGCACACTGCCGAGCATTTCGTCTTTCTGCCGCGACTTCGAAGTCATTATCTGATTCTAAACAGACATTAACATGGACTGATGCATGGTCTCTCACAGGAAACTATACCTTACACCTTATAAATCATATTCTTACAGTCGATAGCATAACATTGAATGATTTTAAATAAAGGACACCCACAACACAAGGAAAACAGAAGAGCCTGCTGGCGTTGTAGCCACTTCCCTCGAAAGTGATTGACCACCTCTAAATTTAAACTCATATGTCACAGTGACCGAATAGTTTATAACTCTGAATTCAATTTCTAGTGATTGGTCATTTTTGTACTCAAGTACAAGATCACCGTTTTCGGTGCTAGCAACCCTGGAAGTAGCGGTCCATCAACCAAAATTTCTCCCCCAACTCAAGCAAGCATTGTCAGTCAATCATTATGTCGTACCCAATGCACAGATGCGATGGATAAGACACGACGGATCTACTGTAATATTATCGATCACAGCTGATATCGCGAAAAATTTTACAGTAAGTCCAACACTGACCAATCATGTGACAGCTTGTTTTCTTAATTTCAGTATCATAGCTAAACCATACATCCTCTACTTAGCCAGTATCATTGCGATCATTCATAGATGACTGCTCAACACGTCCATTCACACTTAATTCTCGTACACATAAATACGATCAAATTATACCAGACAACGCTATACATATTTCTAAGACCTCGGGCATAGTACTCGATCAATCTCTCTGCGTATGGCGGTCACAGAGCTATCCAATCCTCTTACGTTAAAAGACCATCCTCACCTCGGCATTGACCTATCTACTCCGCAACATCACTACCCAGTTATTCCTCAACCGAGCAGACGAACACAGCTACACTCCACCTCTCTTGACTGAATAGAGCTTTCTTAGTCCTACACAACGTAGTTCGATAGATTTTTAAGCAAATCATCCGATCTATCATGTGTAAAGTATTGTTCTAGAGTCCACGATCGGTGCATTGAAGGTTCCGGTAGGAGAGAGTGAGAGAGAGAGAGAGAGAGAGAGAGAGAGAGAGAACATAAACACACACACACTCCTAAGACTAGAACGTTCAGCACTTAAAAATGGGCAATAACCTTAGATCGATTACTTTTCCGCCCTGTCAGACATACATCCTTCTCCCCAGTCACCTTACGCTGAGCTACCTTGAAACGTCCCCTTTGAACAATTCTACAGGACTGTGCTTAACCTGACACACAATATTTTTAGCGCAACACAATCTGACTTTCAAAACTCCCTACTAAAGAATGGCCCTGACAAACATTAAACTATACCTTTCACAAATCACTTACCTCACAATAATCTTCGTTTCTCCCACTACTGCAATACAGCAAGCGCCACTACTCCCAGCTAAATAAAAGATTCAAACTACTAAAGGCACTAACTACTGATAGGGATAGTTAGCAAATGAAAGATATTAGTAGAGAACAAACAATGTATTTACCATGATATCATCATATATAAATATATCAGTTCATGAAAAATTACAAAACTCCGCCATCTCTCTCCCCACATCCACCACTGCTGGCGGCTCACCTCCAACTGCGCAACGCTACGCGCTGTTAACAGCCCAGCTGCCGCTGCCCAACACTACAATGGCAGACAACAATGCAAACTAGCCACAGACTGCACACAGCACAGCCAGTGATTTTCATATTGAGCGCTACGTAACGTTGCCAAAAACAAAACATAAACAGCCTACTTACATAGCGAAAACATAAACAGCCTACTTACATAGAGAAAACATAAACAGCCTGAGAAAACATAAACAGCCTACTTACATAGCCCCCATGCTTCCCACAAAAAATTTTTACAAATGGTGTTGGGCACTGGCCAATACAGATTTGACAAAAATTTTCTTTTCATAATTACAATAACAAAGAAATCAAATGCACACACTTATTGATACAATGTTGGTCAAAAGCTAAAAATTTCTCACAGTCCATAAAGACAGTCCACATTGTTCATCACAGTGAAATTGCCGTTTCTTTTCTCAAAGTCTGAGCAGTAAAAGACAATGCACACAGAAGTAGTGGATTTCCATGCAGTCTTGAAGAAGTAGTGTTGTCCTTCCAATGGAAAGACAGTGCTGACTCTCGACATGCAGACAGGTAATGGGCCACAACAGAGCAAACCCACAGCAGAGTCAGTCGAAATTTTGAAGAGTATTGGTAGGTAGGTCATCACAGAACAGACCCACTGTAGTCCTGGTAGAGATTACGATATTGGTGGGCCACCAGAGGCGCAGACCCACTGCAGTCCTTGTAGAAATAATGGTACTGATGGATCATCAAAGATGTAGACCCACTGTAGTCCTTGTAGAGATAATGGTATTGGTGGATCATCAAAGATGTAGACCCACTGTAGTCCTTGAAGAGATAATGGTATTGGTGGATCATCAAAGATGTAGACCCACTGTAGTCCTTGAAGAGATGGCCAGCAGCCATCTGTTGTGACTGTGCTGGTGCACAATCACCACTGAAGAGTCTTGCGGAGAATATAGCAAGTCCATAATCCACCACTTGTGCACTCACAACGTTTTTGGAATTGTCCTTAGAACCAACAATGCTGTTATCCAGTCCCTTGCTGAATTATAAACACACGTGCAAACACTAACAGTCCCTACTTCTCACATATTGTCCACATACGATGACCAACAGAAACGTGTGCAGTGAAATGTTACTAACAAGTTAATAATGTCATGAACTGGTGACCATTACAATTTTATAACATAAGAATACAATTACAAAGGTACAAAATACATAATTAAAAACATAATAATACAGATAACATTTGTAGTACAGGCTTTACAAAAGAATAGAAATAAACATATACATCAGTGTTACAAAAATAGTGACATAAGTACATACATAAAATAATGAGAATAGTTTTCGAAACATTAATTTCACACATGAACATTGAAACAGAACAGAATTGTAAACAACTTTACAAAGAAAATAACATATTATTAATTCAACTTATACTTGAGGATAACAGTATTCCTCATCATAGTGAATGTAGCTTAATATTAAAAGAAGAAAAAATTCTATGAAACTACACAGAGACAGGAAGAAAACAAATACACAAGGGTACACAAACACACAGTGGGATAACACCAATGGGAAAGGACAGGGTTCGTTTTCAGTGTAACATGTGGTACTGCAGTCCATCCCAAAACTTCATTCTATAGATCTTTCGTCTTATTTCAACCTTTGCTTCCACCAAAAAAATCTTATCCAAGCATGCTTTCTGTATTCTGTTCATATTTCTTTCAAAATAATTATTTCTGATTGTACAATACTCATTTGGGCCCAAATCCTTTTTATATAACTTCGCAATGCATTCTTTACCTATTCTCCACAGTCAGTTTCTCATATAGTCTACCCCCTCTTAAGCTAACTTAAATCTACTGAGCTCAGATGCTAAACTAAGGGACGAGGCAATGCAGCAGCACAAAACATGTAACACAAACAGCAATGACCAAAAAAATGCAGAGTGCAAAGCAAGCAGCAGTAAATCTAATTTACAGATAAAATGCAAAATTACAACTAATATGAGCCAATGTGCAGCAACATGAAAAATCAATGAGTAGTAAAATTGGCTTAGCAGAGTAATGTAATGTGAAATTTAGTAGCACTATGCCTGGCAAACAGCAGCAACTTATACCTAAACATGACATAGCGCAAGCAGAAAAAATATTACACTAAAATGGCCATGTCTAATACCTATGTCACATCTTAACATTAGAGTGATGCATCACAATTTATTCTACAAAAGAAATTACCAAGTACTTAAAAAGAAAATTATGTGTTACTGTTACTAGTTCCTTCTTATTGTTCTTTCCTTTCCAAGTGCTCCTTTTTTAAAGAATGTGGATCATAAAATAATTATTTAATAGATCTGTTGACAGAAAGTGTTCACATTAGCAAATGCATTTCATTTTATAAAAGCAATGCTGCAACACAGCTGGAAACCAGATATCAAATGAAATAAGCAACTATGAAAATCATTCAATAGTCATGTGGCATTTCGTAAGTCAGTAGCTCTCAACTCTCGTAGAAAGACGCTTGTCGTAATCAGGTGTGCAGATGTACGAATATTTCCCATCAATTCATAAGCATTTCAGTAATTAGCACAAAGTGCGAGTAATCATATGTTTTCAAGTAACGAGGGTGTCGCATTAGCGATGAAAGGCACACCCTAATGGCTTGTTCTCCAGGTGTTTGACACGTCCCACGTTCCCCCTTTTTTTTTCTACCTGTGCCGCTGAAAAGGGCTCGCAATAATGGCTTTTTCTCCAGGCGTCTGACACAGCTGGGTGCCCGCGACGCATTACGTGCAGGTGGTCACTTAACTTTCGTACGGAAATATTTACGACAGGAGATTGTGCTACCGTTGCAGTCTCATTTAAAAATATTTCACAGGTCAAGAATTAGCGTTGCAAATCTGTAGAAACAAAATCCTATAAATATAAGTGTCCAAAAAAAAATATTCGTCAGCATTGTGATACAGTCACACATTTCATAACTCTTAAAGTACGTTTCTTGGTTTCCAACATCCTTTTCATAAATCAGAGTCCCTAAACACTACTCATTATTCCTTACCTCATTACACATATACGTATCCATCGACACTCGTCAATATTTCGTCATTATAAATATGAAGCATATTCAAATAACTCATATAGCCTCAGCCTATTAATCATAAACATACCTCAGCAGCATAATACACATCGTCGTCGTAAAAATAACATCATAACACCTCAGTCAAATCTCAAAATCGTCGTAGCTTCCTCCAATAATTAAAAAAATTCTCTGCTCATGTCAAAAGTGTCATCTGCCTCAAACGTACGTTAAAAATCATAATCCCTTTACCAAATACATCATTCAAAGCTCTCATAGTATCACAATGGTTCCGAAAAAATATGAACAGTTTACAATGCACAGACAAAATACAATTTCGTAAGTGTGAAGTTATCCAACGGTGTAATTACGTAAACATCTGTCACTGATATAGTAAAATAAATGTTTGTCTCTCTCAGTTACATGATCAGATAGCTGTGTAATTTGTGTGTTAGAGAAATATGGTACCGATGTGTAAAGTTGTATAAGCAAATACCATATTAGCTAGGGTTCCTTGTGGTTGCCACACACATGGTACACAAAGTAAGCGTGTACCCCCCTGAGGATTAATGTAATTATACCCTCAGGTGTTACAGATTACAGCAATGAAATGAAATGTATCACTGAAAACTTTCTTTGTAATTCAAAAATCTTTAAAAATAAATGTTTTAAGTACAAAATTAATCACTGAAATGCGTGTCCTGTAGCGCTAAATGTGCATAATCTCTGTGAAAGTGTCGTAGTTATTTTCCTCCAAAAGCTAAGTTCTGCAGAAGCCAATGTACTTACCTCATGATAAACAAAAGTGAAATGCTTTGCGTAGAGATATCTTAGTTATTATGAAACGTCCCCTTTGAACAATTCTACAGGACTGTGCTTAACCTGACACACAATATTTTTAGCGCAACGCAATCTGACTTTCAAAACTCCCTACTAAAGAATGGCCCTGACAAACATTAAACTATACCTTTCACAAATCACTTACCTCACAATAATCTTCGTTTCTCCCACTACTGCAATACAGCAAGCGCCACTACTCCCAGCTAAATAAAAGATTCAAACTACTAAAGGCACTAACTACTGATAGGGATAGTTAGCAAATGAAAGATATTAGTAGAGAACAAACAATGTATTTACCTTGATATCATCATATATAAATATATCAGTTCATGAAAAATTACAAAACTCCGCCATCTCTCTCCCCACATCCACCACTGCTGGCGGCTCACCTCCAACTGCGCAACGCTACGCGCTGTTAACAGCCCAGCTGCCGCTGCCCAACACTACAATGGCAGACAACAATGCAAACTAGCCACAGACTGCACACAGCACAGCCAGTGATTTTCATATTGAGCGCTACGTAACGTTGCCAATAACAAAACATAAACAGCCTACTTACATAGCGAAAACATAAACAGCCTACTTACATAGAGAAAACATAAACAGCCTGAGAAAACATAAACAGCCTACTTACAACCTCTACCCTAATCGTAAAACTTTTCCTTTCTATGATACGAGCCCAATATAGCCCTGCGAACACGTCTAGTGCCAAATGATCACACCAGATCACAAGTCAGAAACAATACTATTACTCCATCTGGTCTATATTAAAAAATGATAGTTATTAGCAGCCAGTACACCCTACAAGCAAACAGATACATATAACAGCAGCGTCCAACATGTGAAAATTTAAAGTCATCCCGTCACCGACTCTGTAAACATTCGCCTGTCAGGTAAGTGTGTACACAATAATTACAGCCCCTCATATATACCCACAGCTAACTTAGTTATGACGCTGAAGTCTCGATTTTACACCAAGCATGCGACAGGGTGGGAGTTGCGTAAATGAAAGTGCATTTAGAAAAAATGGCGGGAATTTTGAATTTTGGCGGGAAAATAGTTCAATTGTGCTGCATCTACTAAACTGACCCTCCAGAAGAAAAAATGGCGGGAAGTTTCAATTCCAACAGGATAATGCTTGCGAAGACCGTACTTGTCTTTTTATTATTATTGATAATCATTCATTAACATTCATTATTTAATATCATTTATTATTATTTATTATTATTGACCTGCCTCCACTACAAAATTCCCTCCAAATTCAAATTCCAACATGATAATGGCTGTAAAACTTTAATTTTGTTTAATATTCATTATCATTCATTATCATTTATTAACATTCATAATCATTCATTGTCATTTATTATCATTCATTATCATTTATTATCATTTATTATCATTCATTATCATTCATTAATACTATTACTCCATCAGGTCTATATAAAAATGATAGTTATTAGCAGCCCGTACATCCTACAAGCAAACAAATACTCATAACAGCAGCATCCAACATGTGAAAATTAAAAGCCGTGCCGTCACCGACTCTGTAAACACCCGTCTGTTGTCGTAAGTATGTACACAATGAATATAGGCCATCACAAATACCCACAGCTAACTTAGTAAATAATGAATGTCAATGAATGATAATCAATAATAATAAAAAGACATGTATGATCTTTGCATGCATTATCCTGTTGGAATTGAAACTTACTAGGTTAGTGGACGTAGCACATATTTTTTCTAAATGCACTTTGATTTACGCGACCCCCACCGTGTCGCATGCTTGGTGTAAAATCGAGACTTCAGCATCATAACTAAGTTAGCTGTGAGTATTTGTGAGGGGCTGTAATCATTGTGTACACGCTTACCTGACAGACGGGTGTTTACAGAGTCGGTGACGGGATGACTTTTAATTTTCACATGTTGATGCTGCTGTTATACGTATCTGTTTGCTTGTAGGATGTACCGGCTGCTAATAACTATCATTTTTTATATAGACCAGATGGAGTAATAGTATTATTTCTGACTCGTGATCTGGTGTGATCATTTGGCACTAGACGTGTCCGCAGGGCTATATTGGGCTCGTATCATAGAAAGGAAAAGTTTTACGATTGGGGTAGAAATAGATCAGTGTAAGGTGCCTGGGGAAAAGGATGTATGTCTGACAGGACGGAAAAGTAATCGATCTAAGGTTATTGCCCATTTTTAAGTGCTGAACGTTCTAGTCTTAGGAGTGTGTGTGTGTTTATGTTCTCTCTCTCTCTCTTTCTCTCTCTCTCTCCTACCGGAACCTTCGATGCACCGATCATGGACTCTAGAACAATACTTTACACGTGATAGATCGGATGATTTGCTTAAAAATCTATCGAACTACGTTGTGTATAAATATCGCTCCGTTCTTGTTCTTCTTAACTGTATGCTTTTAAATCAAAGCACTTTGATATCTGTTACTATAGATCGATATGGTGTGCTAAGCTCCAAGACTTGGTTACATTTCGAGAAATGTGGTGCACTTGGATGGGTTAGGACTAGGAAAGCTCTATTCAGTCGAGATAGGTGGAGTGTAGCTGTAATCGTCTGCTCGGTTGAGGAATAATAGGGTAGCGATGTCGCGGAGTAGGTTCATCAATGCCGAGGTGAGGATGGTCTTTTAACGTAAGAGGATTGGATAGCTCTATGACCGCGCAGAGAAATTGATCGAGTACTATGCGTGAGGTCTTATAAAGAAGTATAGCGTTGTCTGGTATAATTTGATCGTCTTTATGTGTTCGAGAATTAAGTGTGAATGGACATGGTGAGCAGTCTTCTATGAATGATCGCAATGATACTTGCAAAGTAGAGGATGTATGGTGTTGCTATGATACTGAAATTAGGAAACCAAGCTGTCACATGATTGGCCAGTATTGGACTTACTGTAAAATTTTTCGCGATATCAGCTCTGATCGATAATATTACAGTAGATCCGTCGTGTCTTATCCATCGCATCTGTGCATTGGGTACGACATAATGATTGACTGACAATGCTTGCTTGAGTTGGAGGAGAAATTTTGGTTGATGGACCGCAACTTCCAGGGTTGCTAGCACCGAAAACGGTGATCTCGTACTTGAGTACAAAAATGACCAATCACTAGAAATTGAATTCAGAGTTATAAACTATTCGGTCACTGTGACATATGAGTTTAAATTTAGAGGTGGTCAATCACTTTCGAGGGAGGTGGCTACAACGCCAGCAGGCTCTTCTGTTTTCCTTGTGTTTTGGGTGTCCTTTACTTAAAATCATCATCGACTGTAAGAATATGAATTATAAGGTGTAAGGTATAGTTTCCTGTGAGAGACCATGCATCAGTCCATGTTAATGTCTGTTTAGCATCAGATAATGACTTCGAAATTGCAGCAGAAAGACGAAATGATCAGCAGTGTGTAAAAGCGTGTTAGAAAACACTGTTTGAACAAGGGCCAGAGACAGCTTCTCATTCGCTTACAGTATGGGTGATCAAACTTTAAAGGGCTCTCTGCAGTGTGTTTACATTTAATATGATCTTGTTCATTTAGGAATTTGTAGTTTGAGGTGTTGGATTTGGTGAGCTGTTAGGAATTCCTGGATGGTTGCACTCTGAGTTATTCGGGGGGAGTATTGTGAATTCAGTTTGTATGCACTTGAGGTGGATCGCATTGGCGTCTTCGTGACTTTTTCACTGTTTTGGGGTAGAGAATAAAGATGATAGGGTGTTGAAGATCTTTTGTACTTGTACCTAGTTTGAGGTGCACAACATTGCGCGCATTTCCGGCGAATGGTGATAACAAGGCCCTGTTGTAGTAACTGAGATCATTCTGTTTATAGACAGGTTGCAGAAGGTAACAGATATGTCTTCTCCGACTTAAATTGCTGAGATCAGGGACCAGGTTTTGAATATTGTCGTATGTGCTTGATGCTTTGTAATAAAGTTTGAATCTTGGGTTTGGTATTTCTGGGTGTGTGTAAAATTAATTTTACTCTTGAAAGTGCGAGAAAGATGAGTTGATTGATGTTTAGATAGAGGCTACGTTTGTAATTCGAAAAGAGGGGATGAGAATCGTAAATTGATTGATGGGCATGGTTTGTGGGGTGATACATGAGTGTCAAGATAGGGTTGAGGACGTTAGCGTATGTTGATGGTGGGACAGGTGTGTGGTTAGGTGCAATGGGAGGTGAAAATTAGATCTTATTAGAAAAAAAAAAAAAGGTGTAAAGTAGGAACAATATTGAGTAGGTTTTTAGACGGCTGGTCACATGACGAGGCGAGAGCAGGGATGTGTAGTTATGTTTAATTAAAGGGCCGTGTAATGTCTTGTAAGGAGCAATGTGCAGTGTGCTACAGTGTCATAGGATGTAAAGACATGTGCTGTTAAGATGTGTCTAGCGGATGGAGGCTGTGATTTGGAATTATGCTACGTTGATATAAAGTTGAAATGGTTCAAATGGCTCTGAGCACTATTGGACTTAACATCTGAGGTCATCAGTCCCCTATAACTTAGAACTACTTAAACGTAACTAACCTAAGGACATCACACACATCTATGCCCAAGGCAGGATTCGAACCTGCGGCCGTAGCAGTCGCGCGGTTCCAGACTGGAGAGCCTTTAACCACGTGGCCAAACTGGCCGGCAAAGTTGACTTTCATCCGCGTTCGGTGGTTGTGGCTCTGGATCACGGTTCTGGACGGACGTATGTGTGTGCTTTGATCGCTGACGAGCGCGTTGACCGCGCCAACTCACGCTTGCGGAAGCCGAGCAGGGGCTGTGCGAGGTCTGAAATCAGACAGATGGGTGACTTCACGATCCAGTGAGGAGGGTGTAGAGTGGGGGTGCCTGCGCACATCTGCTGAGTTATTTTGTGAGCGGATCTGCTGGCTCTGCTATGCGTTATTAGGATAGTTTACGAATACTGAGCGTATCTACATATCTGTGTGATGTATTATTTAGTAGCAGTTTGCTATAGTGTGTACTGAAATTGTGATTGCGTGCGTGTCTGTGGGCTGTGTAACATCGTCCAGGGGGATTGGTGTTTTGCGATAGCGTCATAGATACACTGTATGGTTAAATAAGTTGTTTGAAAACAATAAATAGTGTTCTCAATGATTACATGCGCCTGCAGCGCAGATCAGAGTGATTTGGTTGTTCCGTCACCATCTCGGTTGCATGCGAGTAGTAGATGTTTTCCCGGCTGTTTTAATTTAGTGTGTCAACGAGCTATGAGCTATTCTGTGAATAGACGTGAAGGCGGGTCCAGGTCTGAGACCCCGGCGGTATACATGAGAAGAACAATGCAGCTTTCACATGTGTCGGCTGTCACGAGCGCTCGGAAGATGAACTTGGCTGAAGACTCTGGAATCCCCTTCCCCGCCGACCGCACGTGTGCGTTGCCTGCCTTGGAGCGTAATCTAAGGCGCACAGGCGATATCAGTTTCTCCGGTGACAGGTGCGAATGCGACTGTGTAGAGGTCATGTTTGGGGCAGGCCGAGCAGAGACTTTTGGTCGGTTTGGCACCCGGTGGTGTTTGGGCGCGTCTGTTGCATTATTTTGCGAGCATGTCTGTGCACTGTGCGGTGTTTTATTTGGTGAGTTTAAGAATACAGAGCTCGTCTGCTGATATTGTGTACTGCATTATTTAAGAACTGTTTGCTATTGTGTTGTGAAATTAGGAGTTGTTTACGTGTTTGTGGCCTGTGTCAGATGACCACAGTCGGATCAGCGCGGGTGTTTTGTGACAAATATACTCCACAACTAAATAAAAGGGCTCTAAATAAATAGAGGGCAGCCCTTCCTTACTTCCCCGAGCAGCACAGCGCAATCTGAGCTGTTTTTGCGCAATAACGGTGATCTGAATGTGAGTGAGTAGACAAATAACTGGACAAATTTATCTGTAGAGGAGTTACAGGTCTGGATTGGAATGAATATCTTGATGGGTGTGGTTGTGTTGCCAAGTGTAGTGCACTACTGGAGTTCAGACCCTGCCTTATGTCAGCCTTACATATCGAAACCTATGAGAAGTAAAAGTTTGAAAAAGATATGTAGCAAATAAATAAAGCACACTCGTTCGTCCTTCCATCGGCCTATGCACTGAAATTATTTGCGAATATTATAAGTTGTTTGGCTATTTGGAGGTAAATGTTTTGCATTATTTACGAGCGGTTCGCATGTCTGTAGGCTGTGCTATGAGTTATTTTTAACTGTTTACAATTAGCTAACGTGTGCCGAGAACATTATAAATGAGTTATATAGGAGTGGTTTACAGGTCTGTATGCTGTGGGACATGTCGGTGTGATATATATAGACTCCATTCGTAAATAAATTGGTTCCTTGGTCTGTGGACCTAGTGCAGGGTGAGTCCGTTTACCAGAAACGTGTAGGGAGAGGTTGAGTGCTGGTGGCTTAGTTTGAAACAATTTTCTTAGGTTGGTGGCGGAAGCGCAAGTGAGCTTTGTTTACTGGCAGATTTCAAACTTGGCGCTGGTTCCTAGAAGGAGGAGGTGGCGTTCTGGTCCTCGAAAAGTAGTTGATATTTGGGAGTTGGACACGTTTGCATTCGTATATGAAATTGTAAATTCAATTATTTAATATAGCGGGGTGGTGAGAGTGAAGTAAGCAGCGTTCCCGCGATGAGCAAGTGCGCTGTTATACGGTCATGGTGGATTCCACTGTCAGTCACACTCTGGCGCCATACGTATCCTTTGGACGGCACGCGGCCGACAGGGAACATCGTATCCGGTGTTAAGTGCTCGCGGGCGCGGCCGACCGTTTGTTGCGGGACAATCAGGCGCCTCTCGCCTACGTGGCGCGCTAATCGTCGGGGGGCGCTTGACGTCGGCGGGCCAGGGTGTGGGCCCAGACAGCCGCGCGTACGTCAGCTGCGCTCTGGAGTTTCGCAGTGTGAACATGGAGAAGTCAGTTGGGACACATCTGCATGACCGTAATGTCTGAAATAAAGAGTCATTTTCCAGGTATTTACAGAAGGCTATGTCCGTCGCGTGCATGGAGGGTGTGTGACGTGAGCGGGGCGGCGGCGCAGCGATTGTTCAGTTATTACGTGTGCACTAGAGCTAGTCAATTAGCAGGCGTTCTAGGGCGGTCCAAAGGTGCTGTTATATAGTCATGGCGGATTCCACTGTCGAGCAAACTTTGCCGCCAAAAGTGTAGCACTGCGTTCTCGCTCGCACAGGGACAGGTGGCGAATGGCTATGTGAGGTCGGCATCGACAGGTTTGAACGTGGCGCCGAAAGAGTTGAAGGGAAACGGCCGACCGTTGTGTGATTCAGCTCGGAGGGAGGCAATTTTGGCGGGAAACGCATGGAGGCGTCGAATACACTTTGTGGGCGGACAAGGGGCCGCTGTGACGTCAAACTCGACAAGTTCCAGCGTGTCCAGTGAAAACATGTTTACGACGTGTGAGCGATCGCTGGGCTCGCCCCCCGCCGCATTTGACAGGCGTAGCCAGAGTCTCCGCGCACTGGCCAGGGGGTGGCTAGGATTTGAACTAATTCAGTTGCAGCGCGGACGTCATGGTGACTGCACTGCGATATCAAAGATGTGTGTGCTGACTGTGTTGGAGAACAAGTGATGACCGTACTGCTTGAAATAAAGTCTTCAGTCCCTTCCCCCCTGCAAACTCAAAGGACGTGAATTACGTTACTATAAGTGCAGTTTATTTTTTGACGTGATTATGATAGGCTATCAGTGGAAAAATATAAATGTGGGGTATTTGAACTTGGGATAGATTTTTGTTATGGATGTAAGGAGAATTGGTTTCTCACCGAGAAAATCGGACATCTTGAATAAATAATAAATGATAATAATACATAGAAGTACAGTTTTCGAGAGAATACCGTGTTGGAATTTGAATTTGGCGCAATTTTCTTTTGGAGGTAGGCCGATAATAATAAATGATAATGAATGATACTAATTGATAATGAATGATAATTAATGTTAATAAATGATAATGAATAATAATAAACAAAAGTAAGGTTTTGCAGCCATTATCGTGTAAAAATTTGAATTTGGAGGGAATTTTCTAGTGGAGGCCGGTCAATAATAATAAATAATAATAAATGATAATAAATAATAATGAATGATAATGAATGTCAATGAATCATAATTAACGTTAATAAATGATAATGAATGATAATGAATGATAATCAATAATAATAATAAAGACAACTATACTATTGACAACAATCTACTGGAAACAGTATCTACCGTTACATATCTAGGAGTAGCCATTCAGAACGACCATAAGTGGAATTGCCACATAATACAAATGCTGAGAAAAGCAGATGCCTGACTGAAATTCGTAGGAAGCATCTTAAGGAAATGTAACACATGCACGAAAGAACTGGCTTACAAGGCGCTTGTTCGACAGTTCCTTAAGTATTATTCGTAAATTTAGGATCCTTTTCAATCAGTATTGATAGAAGATATAGAGAAGATCCAACGGAGAGGTAAGTGTTTCGTCACGTGATAGCTTACTCCGCGCGACAGCTTTGCAAGCATCCTAAACAGACTCTAGTGGCAGACGCTACAAGAGACGCGTTTTGCAGAGAGCCTTTCTCCGGGAACAGTCGGACATCGTATTGCATCCTCCCACACAAATCTCTTGAAGTGACCACGACGATCAAATTCGAATAATTGGAGCTAATACAAAGGCTTACCGACAATCTTTCTTCACATGCACCATTCGCGACGGGAGCAGAGAAGAGAGATCACTGCAAGTTTAAAAGCAGCCAAAATCTCTCAGAACTGGCTCTGAGCACTATAAGACTCAACTTCTGAGGTCATTAGTCCCCTAGAACTTAGAACTAGTTAAACTTAACTAACCTAAGAACATCACACACATCCATGCCCGAGGCAGGATTCGAACCTGCGACCGTAGCGGTCTTGCTGTTCCACACTGCAGCACCTAGAACCGCCTGGAAAATCTCTCAGACAAACAGAAGCTAAACGATGTCAAAGTTAGCGTAAGGAGGGCTATACGTGAAACGTTTAGTGAATTCGAAAGTAAAATTCTATGTACCGACTTGACAGAAAATCCTATGAAGTTCTGATCTTACGTTGAATCAGTAAGTGGGTTGAAACAACATATCCAGACACTCTGGGATGATGATGGCATTGAAACAGAGGATGACACGCGTAAAGCTGAAACACTAAACACCTTTTTCCAAAGCTGTTTCACAGAGGAAGACCGCGCTGCAGTTCCTTCTCTAAATCTTCGCACGAACGAAATAATGGCTGACATCGAAATAAATGTCCAAGGAATAGAAAAGCAACTGAAATCACTCAATAGAGGGAAGTCCACTGGACCTGACGCGAAAGAATTTGCCCCCCTTCTAACACTCGTGTACCGCAAGACTCTACAGGAACGGAAGTTTCCAAATGATTGGAAAAGAGCACAGGTAGTCCCAGTTTTCAAGAAGGGTAGTCGAGCAGATGCGCTAAGCTATAGGCCTATATCTGACATCGATCTGTTGTAGAATTTTAGAACATGATTTTTGCTCGCGTATCGTGTCATTTCTAGAAACCCAGAATCTACTCTGTAGGAATCAACATGGATTCCTGTAACAGCGATCGTATGAGACCCAACACGCTTTATTTGTTCATGAGTACCAGAAAATATTAGATACAGGCTCCCAGGTAGATGCCATTTTCCTTGACTTCCGGAAGGCGTTCGATACAGTTCCGCACTGTCGCCTGGTAAACAAAGTAAGAGCCTACGGAATATAAGACCAGCTGTGTGGCTGGATTGATGAGTTTCTAGCAAACAGAACACAGCATGTTGTTCTCAACGGAGAGACGTCTATAGACGTTAAAGTAAGCTCTGGCGTGCCACAGGGGAGTGTTATGGGATCATTGCTTTTCACAATATATATAAATGACCTAGTAGATAATGTCGGAAGTTCGATGCGGCATTTCGCGGATGATGCTGTAGTTTACAGAGAAGTGGAAGCATTAGAAAATTGCAGCGAAATGCAGGAAGATCTGCAGTGGATAGGCCCTTGGTGCAGGTAGTGGCAACGGACCCTTAACAAAGACAAATGTAATATATTGCGAATTCATAGAAAGAAGGATCCTTAATTGTATGATTATATGATAGCGGAACAAACTCTGGTAGCAGTTACTTCTGTAAAATATCTGGGAGTATGCGTGCGGAACGATTTGAAGTGGAATGATCAAATAAAATTAATTGTTGGTAAGGCAGGTGTCAGGTTGAGATTCATTGGGAGAGTCCTTAGAGAATGTAGTCCATCAACAAAGGAGGTGGCTTACAAAACACTCGTTCGACCTATACTTGAGTATTGCTCATCAGTGTGGGATCCGTAAGGGGTCGGGTTGACAGAGGTGATACAGAAGATCTAAAGAAGAGCGGCGCGTTTTGTCACAGGGTTATTCGGTACGCGTGATAGCGTTACGGAGATGTTTAATAAACTCAAGTGGCAGACTCTGCAAGAGAGGCGCTCTGCATCCCGGTGTAGCTTGCTGTCCAGGTTTCGAGAGGGTGCGTTTCTGGATGAAGTATCGAATATATTGCTTCCCCCTACTTATACCTCCCGAGGAGATCACGAATGTAAAATTAGAGAGATTCGAGCGCGCACGGAGGCTTTCCGGCAGTCGTTCTTCCCGCGAACCATTCGCGACTAGAATAGGAAAGGGAGGTAATGACAGTGGCACATGACGTGCCCTCCGCCACACACCGTTGGGTGGCTTGCGGAGTATAAATGTAGATGTAGTGATACCAGAAGTGTGTGTGTGTGTGTGTGTGTGTGTGTGTGTGTGTGTTTGAGGTTTACGGGCGCTAAACAGCTTGGTCAGATACCAGAAGTACCCTCCGCTACACAGCGTTAGGTGGCTTGCGGTGTACGATGTAGATGTAGATGTAGACGTAGATGTAGAGAGAAAGCGAGAGAGAGAGAGAGAGAGAGAGCTGTAATGATCTACGAACTACGTTAATTTGAACTTGCTTACTTGTTCTCCATTTACTGTTTTTACCTCATCACTCTGCACACACACACACACACACACACACACTCACACACGCTCTCTCCTCCACTATACATTCGATTTATTGGTGCCTCAGGAGTGTGTCCTAGCAATCGATCACTTCTTTTAGTTGAATTTGTCTCTTTCTTTTCTTCCAAATTCGACTGAGTACCCATTCATTAGTTAAACAATATACTCTCCTAACTTCATTCTCCTGCAACATCTCATTCCAAAAGCTTCTGTTCTCATCTTCTCTGAGTGTCTGAAGAATTTTCGACAACTGCACACGAGTTTTATTTATTATTCAGCAACCGATTACTGTCTGTTTTGGCCTATCTTCAAGATCTTCAAATTGTATAAAAGCTTATCAGCTGATATCGTGCAATCTACTGTAAGAAACAAATACTGTCTCTCCACATTTATGTCTCTTCTCTTTTTCATGTTAACAAGCAATTTTCTTCTCTTACCACCCATAAGATTTTAATAACCGGGTATTCTCCATTTACATTAACCGTGGATTCGCATCGGCTAAACAGTCAGAGATACAATTTTTCTAGGTGAGAGGTGTTAGCAAAGATGGCAACTGCGAGAGTAAGCCGGAACAACAGAGTGTAGCCGTTAGAAAGTGAAAAGACTGAAATGTGATACAAAGGACAATTCTGAATGAAACTGAATCTTTGACACAAAAGAATTTTTATTTCATGTCTGTTTAAAAAATTCCGGAAGTTTGTCCACAATTTTTTTTTACGCTTACCTCTTACTTATTGCGCATGGTCTCCTTCGAAATACTCTCCTCAACACTTGATACACCGCTCCCAACTCCGTTTACAGTTCTGAAAGCCGCGTTGTTACGCTCTTGCTGGAACGTGCAAAGCGCCGTCTGCGAATGTCTTTTGATCTTATCTATAGTTGCAAATCCTCGTCCTTTCAACGGGTTTTCAACTTGGGAAATACACACATCAAAAAAAGTCTTCCATTATCCCGATTTTCAGAACTGCTGAAGACTTTTCAGAGATGTCACTAAACACGCCCTAAGATGTAAACAACTAAGTATGAGCAGCGCCTATTAGATGGAGGGGGTCTGACAGCCGATCAGTTCCAGTCATTCCACCAGGAAGGAGATACACAGCTCTTGTTGCCTGTAGTTCAACCAAGCGTAGACGGTCAATACCGCGGTTCGATCGCGTCCGCATTGTTACCTTGTGTCAGGAAGGGGTCTCAACAAGGGAAGTGTCCATCTCGGAGTGAACCAAAGCGATGTTGTTCGGATAAGGAGGAGGTACAGAGAGACAGGAAACGTCGATGACATGCCTCGCTCAGGCCGCTCAAGGGCTACTACTGAAGTAGACGACCGCTACCTAGGGATTATGGCTCAGAGGAACCCTGACAGCAACGCCACCATGTTGAATAATGCTTTTCGTGCAGTCACAGGCCTTCGTGTTACGACTCAAAGTGAGCACAATAGACTCCATGATGAGCGACTTCACTCCCGACATCCATGGCGAGGTCCATCTTTGCAACCACGGCACAATGCCCCGCGGTACAGATGTGCCAGCGACATGCCAAATGGAAAGCTCAGCATTGGCATCACGTTCTCTTGACCGATGAGTGTCGCATATGCATTACACCAGACAATCGTCGGGAACTTGTTTGGTGGCAACCTGGTCAGGTTGAACGCCTTACACACACAGTCCAGCGAGCGCAGCAAGGTGGGGGTTCCCTGCTGTTCTGGGGTGGCATTATGTAGGGCAGACGTACGCCACTGGTGGTCACGGAAAGCGCCGTAACGGCTGTACGACACGTGAATGTCATCCTCCGACCGATAGTGCAACCATACTGGCAGAATATAGGCGAGGCATTCGTTTTTATCGACTTCCTTTAGGATAACGACATCGCTCGACTAGAGCGGTCAGCATGTTTTCCAGACATGAACCTTATCGAACATGCCTGGGATAGATTGAAAAGGACTGTTTTGGACGAAGTGCCCCACCAACCACTTTGAGGGATCTACGCCGAATCGCAGTTGAGGAATGGTACAATCTGGACCAACATTGCCTTGAACTTGTGGTTAGCATGCAACGACGAATACAGGGATGCATCAGTGCAAGAGAACGTGCTACTGCGTATTAGAGGTACTGGTGTGTACAGTAATCTGGACCACCACCTCTGAAGGTCTCGCTGTTTAAGGTGCATCATTCAATGTGTGGTTTTCATGAGCACAAAAAGGACGGATATGATGTCTATGCTGATTTATATTCGAATTTTCTGTATGGGTTCCGGAACTCTCGGAACCGAGGTAATACAAAACTTTTTTATGTATGTCCAAAAAGGATCGGCAGGGGCCAGGTCTGAAGAGTACAGAATATGAGGCAGCACAGTGATTTCGTTTTTTGTTCAACAGTCATTCCCCAACAGGGATGAATGTGTGGATGCGTTATCGTGATGCAAGAGCCATGAATTGTTTCGCCACATGTCAGGCAGGTTCCTTCTCAGATTTTCTCACAGGCTTGGCAACAGTTTGTCGCTGTGGCACAGATTTTGTTGACGTTTCTGACATGAACGTCGTCGATAGACATCAAAGGCCATCCTGAACGAGGCTCATCTTTAGCTTCCTGCGGGCCATTTTTAAACCGTGTGAACCATTCGTAACACCGAGTACGGCTTAAGCACTCATCACCGTAGGCTTCCTGCATCATTTTGTGTGTCTCTGCAAAGGTTTTCTTCAGTTTCACGCAAAATTTAATGCAGACGCGTTGATCCTCCAACTCTGCCATCTCTAAATATTTAAACTATACAACACAACGTTCTTCTCAGAGAAATCTAGACAATAACTAACAGGCATACAACAATGAAAGTTCCGACAGTTTCGCTCCTACACACCGTTGACGTGAAATTACGAATGTTCCGGAATTTTTTGAACAGATCTCGTAAAAACAATGGACATTGAGAGTTTTTGCTGTTTGTTAAACATAGAATGGAGGAGAAATGTTAAATGAAAAATAATATGTTGTTTTTTATTTCTCTCTGTACTGAAGAAGGAAGGGTACATTAGTATTTACTTTGATAGTCTCGAAGAAAACATACAAGACGTAGTTGAAGAGTTTTGTATTTTTATATCCGCTATATCATTTATGTTTTAACAACTAAGTCTAAACTGTAATAAGCTGGGTAGAAATTACGCTTCTTATGTTCATTTGAAGTAACGATTTTGAAAATATTATTTCGTGATAAAATTTCGTGATTGTAGGTAATTGTGAAGAATTACGTCATGTCGGTGTACATTTTATTTCATCTGCATCAATTTGAGTCTACAATATTGGTGGAAAAACTGATACGTAATTGAGAAAAAAGAATAATTTCCCTGGAAACAATGTTTTCTTCGCGTTGCTGAATAAAATAGCTCACGAAAAGCAAACAAAGTTGAAATTCACTATTTGCTTTTACTGTACAATTACACACACGACGATCTAGCTTGGAGCCACGGGGCAAATTTAAAACAACAGACTTGTTATCGTCTCACAGAATTATTACATATTTTAACTTCTAGTGAAAATACAACAGACAGCAAGTTTCGTAATACTAAACTGGCACCGTCTTTTGCGAATGTTCAACGAGGGACTTGCACCATCCTTACAATATGCCTGCTGCATGAAATTCCCCGTATCTTACAGCTGTCAATGACCCCTTAAGCAAAATATTACGTATATGAACTTTTTACCGTACATATTTCTCACTCGTACTAGCCTACAGCCACACAAACATGTACCTAACAGTTAAATTTATAGCCATGTTCGTAATTCGGAGGCGTTTTCCTGCTACTGCCTCTCTTCATTTCATATCCTCTCTACTTCGGTCATTGTCAGTTATTTTCCTGCTATTCTAGTGTCTCTGTTCCTAATGATTCCCCATTAGCATCGCCCGATTTAATTCGTCTGCATTCCTTCACCTCGTTGTTCTTTTGTTGATATTCACTTACATCTTTTCAGGACCCAGCCGTTGAATTACTTTTCCATGCACGTCCTCGTCTTTGACAGACTGACAATTTCATCGACAAACCTTCTAGTTTTTATTTCTTTTCCTTGAACTGCAGTATTTTTCCAAAATTTTCCTTGATTACGTTAACTAGGTTCCCAGTGTGTAATTTGAATAAAATCGTGCATTTGATGTAACTTTGTCTCACTCTCTTTTTAAGAACTACTTCCCTTTAAGGTTTTTCGACTATTATATGGGCAACGAAGCTTCGATATACTTTCATCCAGTGCTCTTCGACTCTTTATAAGTGCAGCTAAGCTTCGGTACAAGAAGTAGAAATAATCTTTTTGTTCCTGTACTTAATCCCACACGCCTTCACAGTTTCAAATAGTGTATTGCAGTCAGCATTATGAAAACATTCCCTAAATCGACAAATTCGATAAATGTAAGTTTGCCCTTGTTTGGCGTATTTCCTAAGACAATCTATAGGGTTTGTATTGCCTCGAATGCTGCTATATTTCACTGGAACTCAAAGGAACCATTTCTGCTGCCTGCTTCTAGTAGTCCTTACAATATTCTATAAATATTTCCTGTCAGTACATTGCAATCATAATTTAATCTGTTGGTTCCATAATATTGGTACCCGTCAGCACCTGCCTTTCTTGGAAATGGAGTGCCTACATTCTTCTTCAACTCTGAAACTACATTCCCCTGTCTCATAACGTTACACAGTAAGTGGAGTATTTTCTCATCACAGCCTCTCCCTAGGATCTTAATAATATTGAGGGAACATCGTCTTCTCTAGGGCTCTGTTTCGGCTTAGAGCTTCCAATGCTCTGCCAAATTCCTCTCCTAGTATCAAATCCCCAGAATCTTCATCTCCATCCTCTTCCATTTCAATAATATTATTTCTTCAGTTCGGTTTCTTTGTATAGCCGTGCTATACATGGTGTACCATAATCACTACAGAAAACAGAAACGGGTGAAAATAAATGTTAACAGAAGCAGAGATGCCCTTGCAAACACTGGGCGGCATAAGAGACAGTAAGATAACAGTGATAACTGCGATCCACTGCCGATTTTATTATGAAATACACTCCTAGTTAGTACGCATTCGTTTAAGGCAGAAATTCTCTTTGTATAACGTATTTTGAAGGAAGAAGACAAAGGAAATTCAGGAAAAAACCTTAATTTCTGAAGAAAACAAATATTGGCCTCTATGGGTTGCTACAAAGTAATTCAACGTATGTCAGAAATAGCCTGTGCCCCAGATCAGCAAACGACTGAATCGTTAAAACTTTACTTCGCCGGTGGTCGGGGACAGGCATGTAGCAACCTGTTAGTCATTATCTCGAACCCGTTTACATTTGACGTCGTCCACCGACATTCCGGTCCTGGAGTTACAACAAAATTCTGAGTTGCCTTATCATTCGCTATGGGCAAGGCTGTCATTGACGTCACATCTGTTTCTCCAGTTTATTTTTTTTTCTGTTAGTCTTCAACTCATTTTATTTTTTTACTCCTCGTCATGATTTCCTATCCTGCACAAACCTCTTCACCTCAGAGTAGTGCTGTCACTCACGCCCTCACCCATTTGTTGGGTTCATTCCAATCTACGTTGATCAGCCAGAACATTATGATCACCAATTTACTCTCGATATAAACCCGTCCAGGCGATAGCAGCGTCATCTGGCGAGGAATGACTACCCGTCAGATACGCACGGTGCATGTAGTATCAGTGACAGTGTTGTCCGTTTATAGATTGGAGAAGGCGTGCGATTTATCTGAGTGGCAGATGGTGATGGCCTGGAGGCTCGGCATGAGCATTTGTGAAACTGCGCGAGTTGTCGGGTGTTCGAGAGTGCTGTGGTAAGTGTGGTAAGTGTCTTCAACACGTTGCGAAACCAAGGTGAAACCACGTCCAGACGTCGTCAGATTGGGCGGTCACCTATCATGACAGATGACGGGCGTCGTAGAGTTGTCAGACTGAATGTGAGAATGTTAACACCACTACATCGGCAGCTACGACTGAGATGGGCACGTGACCATCGGTACTGGACTTTGGCGTAGTGGCAGAGCGTTGCATGGTCTGATGAATCCCGATACCTTCATCATGCCGATGGGAGGGCGTGAATCCGTCGTCTCCGAGGGGAACAGCTCCTTGAAACCTGTACTGCGGTCTGGGGCACATTCACATGGGCATCAATGGGTCCAGCGGAGCTCGTGCAGGGCACCCGTCTGCCAAGGAGTGTCGTACCACACTGGCTGCAGACCACGTATATCCCTTCATGACAATCACGTTTCTCGACGGCAGTGACATTTCTCAGCAAAATAATGCACCATCTCACTATGCCAGTGGTGTGATGAAGTAGTTGGAGGAACGCAGTGGCGAGTTCCAACTGATGCGCTATCCCCCACCCCTCCCCAACTTGCCAGATCTGAACCCGATCAAAAATGTCTGGAATGTGACTGAATGTGGCGTCAGAGCTCATCGCTCCCCTCCCCGGAGTTTATGGGAATTAGGTAAGTTGTGTGTACAAATGTGGTGCCAGCTGCCTTCAGGTCTCTTTGCTTCTATGCCAGAACGCGTCACCGCTGTTATCTGTGCCAAAGGTGGACATACCGGATGTTAGGTAGGTGGTCGTAATGCTCTGTCTGATCCGCGTACGTCTTCCCTCGGAGCTTTTATCTTCCACAGTTCCTGCTAGTGTCAAGGCAGTTAATCCCTGAAGTCTCATTTCATATCGTATAATCTTGTCCATTTTTCTTCTCAATAATCTCCACATGTCCCTTTCCTTATTCGTTCTGCGGAGAACCTCCTCAAAACAAGCTTTCAACATCCATGTGGCACGTGGCGCCTCAAATGCTTCCACCCTCTTAATTTCGGTTTCCTCACAGTACATTATTCACGTCCATATAATGCTGTGCCCAAAATATGCTTTCTTAGTACTATGTTTCCAAAACTGGGGCCGATACTAGATACAAGAAACGTCTTTTTGAGAGTAATGCACTCGTCTCCTCTGCTAGTCAGCTTTCTATGTCATCTTTGCTTCTTGTGCCTTGAATTATTTTATTTTCTAAACTAGCAGTATTCCTTAATTTCCGCCGGCCTGTGTGGCCGAGCGGTTCTAGGCGCTTCACTCCGGAACCGCGCTGCTGCTACGGTCGCAGGTTCGAATCCAGCCTCAGGCATGGATGTGTGTGATGTCCTTAGGTTAGGTTTAAGTAGTTCTAAGTCTAGGGGACTGATAACCTCAGATGTTAAATCCCATAATGCTTAGAGCCATTTCAACCCTGACCAGCAGGAGGGTAAAGTTTTTGAACCTTAATTTCAGATAATTTTTGGTTAGTGGTTTTGATATTAGATTTTTCGTCAGTCTTATTTTTAGCTCTCTTTATTATTTTCGTCTTTCTTCAGTTTGTCTTCAGTCACTAACATGTTCATTCCATTCGGCAGGCCCTGTAATTCTTCTTCACTTTCGTTGCGTCTAGCAGTGTCGTCAGCAAAATCTTGTCTTTGGTATCCTTTACCCTGAATTTTAATTCCATTCCTGAACCTTCCTTTTATCAGTGTCATTCAATCTTAGGTTTATTGATTGAATGGTAGTGGCAAGAGACAGTATTCCTGTTTTACACGGTCTTTAATCCAAGCGTTGCTTTCATAGTCTACTATTCAAACCGCCCCATCTTGCTTCTTTTTTTCCCTATTTTACGTTGTCGAACGCTGTACCTAGGTCGACAGGGATTTTTCTTGTCGAACTTTCACTGTCAATCTCAACGTAAGAACTGCCTTTTAACAAAGTGCATCTGAAGTGCAGTGAATGGTCCCCTATGTTAAAAACTGTGCAGGCTATGATTAGGATTCCGCGCATATTGATAGATATGTCAACGAGCGCACCTGGTGCGCAAATCAACGCTGTGAAGCAGTGGTACACGCTGCGACCAAGCTAACACATCGGAAGCTCGTGTCGTTGCAAAATAGAGCGCAAAATGTATGAACGGGTTAACATAAAATTTTAATTCAAATTAAGGAAATTGGCCACTGAGACTCATAGGATGTCAATGTAAGACTTCGATGTTGAAGCAGTGAGTAAAAAAGCGTGTCTGAGTGGTTTAAACGCTTCAAAGACGGAAAGTGTCGAAGATGAGCCACGTTCCGGTCGACCTCCTCAAGCACAATCCCATGCAACATCGAACGAGTGCGACGGATGTCTGCGGAAGATCCGCGATTGTCTTTGAGAATTCTGGCTGAAGTGCTGAAGATAAGCGAAGACTGTGTAAGCACTGTTATTCAGGAACATTTACATGTAATAATAACAAGATAAGCTGCAGTACTTGTAATACAAATATAAATTTAAGAACCACTAATGTATGTAGGTAGTGGGTTAAATATGTATCAAGTAGTTTTCTGAATAAAGATTTTTTTTTTTTTTAATATTTGCGTCTGGTTTGTATCGCACACTCCTAGAGACGAGCAGAAAAGAAATCGGATGGAAACGTTTGGAGATTACATCGCCATGCCTGAGCAGAATCTGCAATTTTTCGAAATTATTATTACAGAAGAGGATACCTGTAACTGATAATACGATCTGGAGACCTTGCAACCCCTCTGATCCATCATCAATTTCTATCCAAGCGCCCAGCTGTCAACGCAGAAGTTTGAGAGGGAGTTTTGAAACGGCTGCAGCGACGCATCCGGTAGTCTCTGCCAGAATTGTACAGGCACATCCGTAGAAATTCCTCTGCGACAACGCCCGTTCACACACTGCGTCTCGCATGCTTAACTTTCTCAGTCAACACAAGGTGACTGTTCTTCAACAGACTCCCCCCCCCCCCCCCCTTTCTCCAGATTTGGCGCTGGCAGACTTGTTTACGTTTACTCGCATTAAACCAGTCGTGAAAGGTTTATGCTTAACAGATGTTGTGGATACCCAGCAATGCGTGACCACATTGCTACGAGTGATTCCACGGGAAGCCTTTTCTGACAGTTTACAGAAGATTTACAACTGATGTCAGAAGTGTGTCGTAGCTAATGGTGATTATTTTGGAGGCCAGCAGAGGTACTTTGTTTATATTACTTTGTTTATGTCTCCCTGCTTTGTGAGGATATTCGCCTCACTTCTTAGATGGACCTTGTAAATGTTTAATTAACTCCCGTCTCATAACCTACATGTACAGTTGAAAGGCTGCGAGAAGTGTGTGAAGCGGCGATATGTGTTATCCCTTGCTCCCTTCCAACCTGCCGTTCTGCGTCTGACTCAGCTCCCAGTTACTGACTCTCCGATAAATACTACTTATTATTACATGTTGTGCTGCTTTGCTGTTGGCTGGTCATGGTCTCCGTGATTCTTTTTATTTGTGTATTTATTTATTTTCAGCATCAGTGCCAAAGAGAAAATGCCTTGTGAAGCATGCATGCATCTCCATTGTAAGAATTCTTTCTTACAATGGAGATGCATGCATGCTTCATAAGGCATTTTCTCTTAAGATAACCCTACAGCTAACCATGTTTCAACCAAATAAAGTGAAACGTTTCTTGCTTTCCCTCACTTAACGTTTCGGAAAAATTGCCTGTTTCGGTACTCCATCTCTTGAACGGCATGCCTGGGTTTATTCTGTCAAAGCATTTGTAAATGAGAAACTTTACCATGGTCTCTCCCACGCATACTGCTTGTTCCTTCCAATCTCTCCTACTATCTCTTACTTTTTCGGTTAGGTTATATGTTCTCAATTTTCCCTGTCTTCTTCCTCTCTTTCGTGATGTTCTTTTGTGCACCCCTCCACTCTTCTTAGGAAGCTAATTTTTTGAATTGTATTCTATTTTTAGCGTCTTGTCGTCACCCGGATTTCACTTCCGTAAGCAAGGATTGGTACTGATGTGATTATGTAACCCTTCAGCAGGGCGTCTTTCCTGGCTTTACTCGGCAATTTATTTTTACAATCATTACATATATGCAGCAAATTTACTTAATTTTTGGTGTACGAAACGTTGGCTTCCTGGAATTAAAGAACTAATTTCGTAGTAGCTCCTGATAACAAGTTTGTAAAAATGCAGAATTTAATTCCGTAAGTACGCTGGACCTCGTCAAGTCAGTCACAATGTCACGGTATCCTATTTCAGTCCATGAGACTGAACAAGTTGTAATTTACTTTTATATTATTTTCTTTGGAGCACACTGACAGTTTTCATATTAATATTCGACTCAGCTGTGTCTGTAATCGATTTTTATGCTTCTCAAGACCTCATCCTTATGCACTTAGCCACACTTAGGGAAATGAAAAATACCAAAAACTGTACATTTTAACTGTACCAAAGTATCCTCTAATCTGTAATTACACTACCCGTGAAAAGAAGTGAAACAAGAAGACGTGGCTGGATGTCGATGTAACTTCGCACACGTATCTAACTGCCGCCAGAATGCATTAGTGATATTCATGTTTAATACTGTTACCGGGCCTGGTAACTGCATGAACAATATTAAGCTTTTCATGATCTTTGTAAAGGACACGGAGGTGTCGCACGCTGGTGAGAGCGTTATCAGCACCGCAAAGAGTTTGTAATGGTCTCATTGTAGGTATCTATTTGACCGATTGGTGAAATTGTGCAGTATCCATATATGTGGGAGATTCATAGGTGACTGTTGCCCAACTATGGATTACATCGGTATCTAAGGGCAGGCATAGTTGTCGTTACTTTCCGGTTACCACCACACAGGAGGATCGCCCTATGGGGCAACCAACACTTGGTAATCACTTCACATCTGCGTCTCCCATTCAAGAACGGGAATACAATCCCTGCAGAGTGATGCATCATCCCGTACCATTGCTCGGAGACTAGCAACAGCTGGAATAGAGAATTAGCAACCCACCCACAGGCTGCCGTTAACAACATATAGGATATGTTTGGAGTGTTGCCTTGACCGGGAAGCTCGGAGCGCTGGTGAATGACGTCGCAATATGTTTTACGTTGAGTAGTGGTTCTTCTCTGCCCCGGATGACCACTGTCAGTGGGTATGGCGGTGACCTGTGGAGAGGTTGCATTCTTCCAATGTTTTGAAGGGACACAGTGAAGTTACTCCTGTTGTCATGCTTTCAAGGACTATTGGGTGTGACTTCTGGTCACGGCTGGTACTGACTGAGGGAAGTGGGGAAGAAGAATGATACGTCGACATCCTGTGCCCTCATGTGTTACTTCAAGTGCGATGGTATCTTGGTGTCATTTTTAACTCGCCCACACATCACAGGTAACTTTACGAACTGCCTGCGTAGTGTTGAGGTGCTCCACTGGCCAACAAGATCCTCAGATCTGTCCCCATCTGACGTGTGTGACCAGCTCAGACGTCATTTTCGTCCCAGTGATAGTATCGGGGGATCAAGGATCAGTTGCGACAGTTGTGGGACAGCGTGCCTCAGGAGAGGATACAGCGGGTTTATAACAGCGTTTTCAGCCCAGTCAGTACATACATCTTGGTCAGAGAGGGTGCAATGTCATACTGACAAATGGGCTCTGACTGACGAGTTCTTTGTAAAATTGACTCGTTTTTTCAATCATTGAAATAACATCATGTGCCCTTTCTACCCATAAAGTTTGGTTTTGTTTCCTTCTTCTTTCCTGTGTGCTTCAAAAAATGGCTGTGAGCACTATGGGACTTAACATCTGAAGTCATCAGTCCCCTAACCCTGCCATGTCGTTCACTCAAAGCTTTGGATGCGCTGCAAAAACGAAATTCTGTCCGGGAGCGCTTCACAATGCTCACCCACCTCACTGTCGCATTACTGTAGCAAAGCATTCTTCGTAACAGTAGTCAGTAGTGAAAAAATTCAAGTTATTTCAACAACTCAGAATACTCTCTATTCTCAATAATTTAAACATAGATCCCGAGTCACTGTGACCAGCAACTGCTGGCAGCATTGGAAGTGCCTGGTTTTCGTCTTATTTTCGTGCTACAATATTAGAATTCATTGCATTTGGTACATACGAGGACTGTTTGGAAAGTTCTCGGCCTCGCCCAGAGATCCCAAAACTACACACGTGATTATTTCCCCTACACGTGTTAGCAGACACAACGTAAAATAGCAAGTTATTCCAGGCAGCGTTTGACTCTATAAAGTCATTGATGTTGGCGTGGTGTTGAAAATGGAAGAAATCGACTATCGTGGAGTGATTAAATTCTTCGTACAAGAAGGTTTAACACTTCCGAAATTCACTTTGCGACTTGTAAATGTAAACCTTCAATTTACACTGTGAAGAAATGGAGAGACGAGTTTAAATGTGGCCATGAATGCGTCAAAGACGATCTGCTCGAAAGACATCCAGAAAGGTCAGGCACATTCGAAACAAACGAAAGAGTGCAGGACAAGATTTAAAAATGCGTTAAATTGTTAATGCTCTATGGATATCAAAGGAAAGTGTTGGCCACATCTTGCACCATGAATTGAACATAAGAGAGTTTTGCGAAATATGAGTACCATGCGTGCTCAACGCGTAGTCACTGCTGCTCACTGTGTATCACAAATGGATTCGCACGTTACTTCACGAAATGTACTTGGTGCGTTACAATGAAAACAGAAGTGATTTTTAACGTCGGTACTTGACACTGTGTAACCTCCCAACATATAAAAAATAATATGTGTATTGCATTCAGATTTAGCTTAACCTACCAACAGTTTACTTCTGTAACCTTGGAATAATAAAATGACTAATCTCTCAATAAAATTGTGGCTCACATATAACCTTTCAATAATTTACTGTGAATTTAAACTGGTAATATTTGGACGTCAGCAGTGCTGCGTCACGGCCCTGAAAGATCATTCTGAACAAATTGAAAATTCTTACCTCAATAAGGTCGCCGGATAACGCATATATATCTGCTCCTATAAGAAATTTTTCTGGCACAGCCGGATGCAATGCTGGCCGATAGATTTGTCATGTATAAAAAGAAACAACTGATTTTTTTTTCAATAATCGAGATGACCAAGCATTGGAGAAATTAGTAAATTCTTTAAATGGAAATGAATGATTGTAGGAAGTTACTTTTTATGAGAAAGATTATTATTAAGAGATTTTTAAAAAACAGTTACATGGGACTTGATATAACAAGGTACATATGCGCTTTTACCTTATACGACAACGCTCAGGATCCGCCACCGCTCCCGACGACCGGCCCAGCCAACTCCATACACCAGACTGCTAGCTACTACGTACTCCTACTGCTAAACAGTTCCTACTGCTGACAACAATGCTCTCTGATCTGAGATTCTCTTATACCTTACATATCGCAGGCAGCGCATGAGCAATCCATCGAAATTACATCTGCTCGAGTGCGCTAGTAACAAATTCCTTAATCATTGACCACTTACAACTGAATGAAACTTGAGTTTACCAATACAAATCCGCATTCAAACAGCAGTCTATGCAGCCGGTTTTTCATATCCAAAGAAGGCAAGGACTTTGCCATCGAGGAGAAATATCATGGTATCGTTGTTTTGGGATGTAAAAGAATCATTGTAGATTATCTTGAATCAGAGAAAATCATAAGTGGAGAATACTGCTCCTAGCATATAACGAAACTGGACGCAAGAATTCGTCATAACAGTTCAGGCTTAGAGAAAAAAGAAGTTTTCCATCAGGACACTGCAACTGCCCACGAAAGTGTCTTCGCTATGGAGAAACTGAGGCATTTGCACTGTGATGTGCTGGAACATCCACCCTGTTCCCCAGATCTGGTTCCCGCTGACTGCCATTTATTCTGAGAACTGAAGAAACTCCTCGCTAGTCGACGCTTTACGTCCAATCAAGAAGCCAGTGCGACTGTAGACGTGTATCTTGCAGCAATTACATAGGACCACTAGAGAGAGGGGATAAGTGCGTTGGAACACCACCGCATGAAATGTATTGAAATTAGAGCAGGTTATGTTGAATAATAAAACTTCTTTGAAGACATAAATTGCCGGTTTCATTATCAGGCGGAGAACATTTAAGAAAGCACTCGCACTTAACACCGTAAATGCGAGTAGTATTGCTGTTTCGGTGCCAAAGACAGGCGCCCACTAACGCTGACGTCGCTCTTGTGTGTGAGATGTGGGAAGACGGAGGAAAACTGAGAGGGTGCCGGGCCGTGCAGGCAATATCGCAGGATATGAGATCACACTGGATGGATGGCGGCGCCGTAGCGGAGATTTATTTTAGTATTCACGAGAGGCGCTCGGCCGGGCCGGCTCGCGCCCCCGCTTTGACAAACAAGTTGTTGTTGTTGCTGCTGCTGCTGCGAGGCAGGCTGGCGGAGCGGCATTAGCGATGGGATTGAGAGGCGGGAGGCCAATGGCTGTGAAACACGCCGCGCCGGCATCCGGATTAATAATTCAGCCTGAGATACCGTGTCTCTCCGTCTGCCGATATTGCCTGCTGCTGTGTAGGCGGCTGGGACCCGGCCGTAAGGCGTTTCCGGAAGTCTTCGAGGAAAGGATCAGCGATCTGCCGAACTTTTTAGGAAAAACAATGAGAGCGTGCGCCCTCAATGTGGGAAGAGTTGCTGGAGCCCGTTCCCTACAAATTGTCAGGGAATTGTGCGACATAAATGAAATTGTTTCTACATCTGAAAGATGACGTCTCTTTAAATTACACGCCAATCTTATAAGAGTGTAACTGTCGTGAGCGTTAATTATCTTTGAGACTGGTCGTAGTGAGCTGATGTTAGTCAAGAGAGCCTTTAAGGTGACAAAGACGCCATTATCAATACCTCATTGAGTCTGAACGAGGTCGTGTAATAGGGTTACCAGAAGCCGGATTCCTTCTGTGATATCGCAGAAAGGCTTGGTAGGAATGTAGCCACTGCAGATGACTTCTGGCAGGACCAGTCACGAGACTGTACGGTCACAAGAACACTGGGCTCCAGACCGCCACGTGGAACTACCGAGAGGGACAACCATCGTTCTCGGTTTGGGACTGTGGTTCATCATGCTGCATGAGCAGTAGTTGGCACTACAGTTACAAATCGGTTACTACAAGAACAGCTCCGAGCCAGGGGCCCTATTTTGTATCGTTCATACCGATTGGTGTAGTAGGTTAGTCTCGGTAGTGACGTCATTTTCGGTTCTTTGCCGAAATATCCTATTCAGTAAGCTTCTGAGACTTGTTACCGAACGGTCCTCCCACCGATTTTACGACAATTGTACTCAGAGGTTTTGGATTTCGGTCTGGCCCTGTCGATCGGTGAGCTGTGGTTTATGTACACTTATAATTTGTTATTTTAAACGTATTTAGCGGTTTTAGCTTTGGATTTAGTGATTGTGTTACTAAAGAATCGCCAGAGGACGCATCCGGTAGGAAAGTCAATTCGTAGTAGACTATTTTCCTTTGTTAGAAATATGGTTTAGGTTAGGTTGTTACTGTGAATGATTACATAAAAAAACGTTTTCGGTCAATATTCTCTCAAAATACGTGTTATTTTTATGCAAATAAGAGTTTAAACATCATTAAATATCAAATACATGTTATTTTTATGCAAGTAAGAGTTTAAACATCATTAAATATCAAGACATCGGCTCTGCTTACGTATATTACATGAGTGTGAACTGACGTTACTAGTGCCTATGTGCACTTTTTCCCACAAATGGATTAGTTAGTAACTATCGAAACGCGTTTACAACTTTCAAGTAACAATGGAAAGCAATTATGAGAAGCCTGATATTGGAAACCTTCCAAACTATCACGCATTTATGACTTACGCAGCACTCTTTGGCAACGAAGTCAGCCTACGTTCTTCTACACAATACTACAAGAATTGAACACTATGTGTCTGTTGTTTGGCGTGGCCAAGTGGTTAGCGCGCAGGAATGCAATCCGAAAGGTCACGGGTTCGCACAAAGATTTTGTTTCCTCTTCATGTATGCAACACGTTCTGAGATATTGTTATTCGTGTAAGTTAACATTTTTCTGCAATATTAGTTATTACTTATATGTAAGAGCGCACTTCCTCAGTAATGATTTCGTGATTTCTGTGTGTTTGAAATACGAAATATGAAATTTCTGTGAGTGAAACAACCGACAGTGACCTTTATATTTTTTTCTTTTCAGAAGTAATTCACCATTTTTTTCCGAATATGTAGCGATTTCCGAGTACGCGGTTAGACAGGAATCTAGGAGCACAACTTAAATTACTGGGAATGTAAGTAGCAACAGTCATCTTCATAATCTTTCTTGTCACAAGTATTTATCTGCGATCGAATCCTCAACCGCAGTAGACAGACATTAAAGATCTCTGCCGTAATATTTTCATTCATGAGACGCATGTTATAAACTTCGACGAACTGCAGGAGCTCTCGACAATGCGTTTTTTTTTTCAATTTTGTTTTTAAGATCCAAATCGTTGACGCATCATTTAGGGAAGTGGGTTACTTAATCATTTGGATCTCTAGTAGCGTTTTATAACCACATTCTGTTTATCTTCTTATTCTTTGAAACTCTCGAATCAATTTTTCAGGTGTTTTTATAGATGTATTGGTACAATGTTGTACTACACACTGTACCTAACTCATTTCCCGAAACGTCAAATCCAAAACACGATGTCAGTGTGAATGAGAATAAGATGACATAACGCGGCATTTACGACAAGCTGCAGAATACAGTCAAATACGCTATCGTTATTATGCATGCATGGAAACATGCGGCCAGAGAAACTGTAAAAATTTTTATGCATTTCAGCTGAGAATCATGGAAATGGATATACTACACCTGATACTGTTAAGGAGGAGGCAAGGGCGATGAAGGCGGGCACATCAGCTCGATGGAATGCTGCGTCATGCGTTATGGCGACGTAAACGCTATTTTCAGTACTTGGAGAGTGTCGTATGCTAGCCGCTTTGTGTTCGTGGCGCTGTGCGCGCTGCTGTGCGCATTCGCGGGTCTGCGGCCGCTTGCTTTTGATTGGCTTGTGCGACAACAGCACTTCGGTTCTCTAGACCCGAACGGTATCGCTACCGAAATGCATACTGAATATCATAGGGACTCTAATTCGAGTACTAGACCGTTCGGTGCCATTGAGTACCGAAACGATCGGCACAATGGCGGAAAGATACAGAATAGGCACCCAGACGTCCTCTAGCGTACATTTTACTCGGTACAAACCACCACCATTAGCGACTTCAGCGGTGTCAAACTTGATCTCATTGGGGGAGGGTGGGGGGGGGGGGGGAGAAGGGTGGAGATCTGTTGTGTTTTCTGATGAAGTTGGTTCTGCCTCGGTATCATTGATGGCCATGTGTTGGTTAGAAGAAGATCAGTATCTGCAACCAATCTGTCTGTGTGTTTCAAACGCTGATCTCACACCTGTAGTTATGGTTTAGGGTGAGATTGGAGATATGAGAGCAGGAGTACTCTAGTGGTTATCGCAAGCACGTCATTCTGGTGATTCGACCTGTTCTACTGCCAATCATGTACAGTATTCCAGGGGTGGTTTCCAACAGTATAACGACGCTGGCCCACGTACCGCTGTAGTAACCGAACAAGCTCTACAGGGCGTCGACTCGTTGCCTTGGCATGATCGATCATCTGATTTGTCTCCAATCGAGCACATATGAGACATCATCGGACGATAGCTCCAGCGTCATTCACAAGTAGCATTACCCGTCCCCGTATTGACCTACCAAGTGTAACAGGCTTGGTACTCCATCCCACAAACTGACATTCACGATCTGCCTGTTCAACACAATGTATGCACGTTTGCGTGACTGGTTTCAACGTTCTGGTGTTACGACGTACGTTAATGTACCATTATTTTACATTAGCAATTTTCTTATCTCGCGCCTACATTAATCTGTGATCTTGCAAAATTAATCATTTAAATATGTTACCTGGACAAACGCATTCCAGTAATTTCGTTACTCACATTAATTATTTTTTGGTGTTGCGATTTTTGCTTCCGTCAGCGTACGTTGAAACGGCAGTAGATGGCACTGTCTTTGTATTGCCATTATGATACCAGACTTGACACAGACTGCATATTTTCTTGTTGCATTCCGTGTCAATACATACCTTTAAGTCGTAAGCTCGTCTTCTGAGGTTTAGCAATTTTTATACCCTTGCTGAGATCTTTGTTTTTTGGTCATTGAGACGCCCTCCTAAATCCGCAGGACAGGACAGGTAGTTTAAGTAGTGGAAAGGGGCCAAATTAAGCGGCTGTCAGTTACACTCGAACATAAAACCTTTTACTTGATCAAACATTACAAGAGCCAAGAAAAAATTTAAAAAAAAACAACACATCTTTAGTTTTGGAACTTAATTAGCGGATGAATGCGCCGTACGATCTCATGCCTTATGGGCAAAACAATTTTAATTTAAAAATGGCTGGAAGCCAATAACTTAAAGGTCAACCAAAATCAGAAATTTAAAAGGCAAAGCCTTATCATAAAACAGTTCCTTAATTGGGCTGAAGGCTCAAAGAATCTGACACTTTCAGAGCAAACAACTTAAATTCAAAATCGGCTGAAGGCCCAAAACTTAAGAGTCAATAACATGAATTTTAAAAATGCCAAAGGATTTACGTAAAACAGTTCTTAAATTAGGCTGTAGGCCCAAACCATCTGACGCCTTAAGGGCAAAACAACCTTAATCTATAAATCGGCTAGAAGCCATACAAGTACAAACAACTAGAACAAACAAGAAAAGGTAGTACACCGAAGGGCGTTCAGAAGTTCCGAGGATCGGCCTGGAATTAAAACACTAACGCTCGCGTAGGTGAGACAGGCAGTCGGCCCAACCATTGTCGATCCGACGACAACCCAAACGACAGACAGTCAACGGACCCACCGACAAGCTAGCCTCCACTTCGCCCAATCAGCACACAAGAGGGAGTTCAATGGAACAACGTAGAAGGTATTGGCGCCCACCACCAATTATACATTGAGCTGTCAAACTACACACCATGCTGGACAGCGACATCACAATGAGGAAAATACAGTGCCTGAATTTACGTCAACGGGCATGGCAGGTAACCGGAACGTTAACGGCCACAATGCAGAAGATTCCGCTGCTGCACTTCAATTCAAATAACCAAGTACAGTTAAACTCCACCAGAGGATGGCTAAAATTTGCCAACTTGAAAACTACGTTGTTGCTTGCGGGAATATCCCAACAGCCGACAACGAACTCCAAACGATACGATGTGAAAGTCGTGACTTGCTGATAGATTAAGTCAAAACTCAACTTTCATCTCTAGGATCTTTAAGCAACGAGCCTCGCAACAATGGGAACAGCACCACACACTCCGACACAGCATAGAGACCGCCAGCGGGCCCGGCCAAACTATATGTCGCGGAGAGTTCCTCGCTGCTCCACGCCAACCAACCAACTAGCTGCACACAGTCCAGCTGGAAAGTATAACCGTCAGGCCAAAGATAGTCCACTGTTGCCACCCCCGGAAAGAGAGGATAACAGCATAATCGCGACAACCGCGACCAGATAGAATTACTTTATGAGAAGCGCTGTTACAGATACGGAAATGCTTCGTATGATTTGATCCGACCATATGTGAACATAGCATACGTTACATGAACATAAACCATTATTTTGTTTGGGAAGGAATAAGTATGTGTATCCTGTATGGTTCTCAGAGGACTTTTATATCATTCTTCCAGTAAACAATGTTAAATTCAGACAATAATGGAGGCGGATAGCAATCGCACACCCTTCTGTCCAAAGGAGACCACTAAGGCCCAACGCATAACACGAGCCAGCCACGGCTCACTCAGTTAATACTGAATACCACAACACGGTAGTTACTAGATTGTTCAGTCACCCTTTTAAAACTGCTCACCTATTTCGTGAAATATATCTATAAGACATACAACACAAATTAATACATTGACAATGCTCATTTTGCCCTTAATTGCTGAACCTTTCCATCGAAAATCCTATGAGCATATTCTAAGGAATATCACGAGAGTTAACTAAATTCATATCCTCTGGATGTGGACCAAGCTACGGAAACTTCAAAAACCCACACATTACCAAGCTCAATGCGGGGTAGGAAAACCGCTGGCATACAAAACCGGTTCCAGTTGTTTGGGAAGGAATAAGTATGTATATTCTGTATGGTTCTCAGAGAATTTTTATGTCATTCTTCCAGCAAAACAATGCGAAATTCAGCTAATAATGGATGTGGATAGCAATCACACACCCTTCTGTCCAAAGCAGACCACAAAGGCCCAACAATATTGATAGCTGATGACTGTGCTAGGCAGGGCAGAGGCGACAATTCATTCTCTTGCTCACAGAGATCTGGATGTAGGGAGCTTTATGAACAGGATAGGGAGATTTATATTTTTATCGGGATAGGGAGATTTCAGTGCAGTGTGGTAACTTCCTGACTTTAATTTGTTGTGAGTCCTCAGAACTATGTATCTTTCGTGTCTCATAGATATGCAAGGTCGACCAGATAGAATTAATTTATGAGAAGCGCTGTTACAGATACGGAATTGCTTCGTATGATTTGATCCGACCACATGTGAACATGGCGTACGTTACATGAACATAAGCCATTATTTTGTTTCAAGTAGCTCGTAATAAACCTTCTGATTAATCTTTTGGTTAGAGTGATCTCTGGTGGCAGTAAACAATGACATGTATTGGAAAAATTAGCTAGACAGGTACCCATAATGCTAACCATTTACTGTAAATAGAAAAATAACCCTCGTAAAGCACATAAAATAATTTAGAACACTAATGATAATTGTAGTTAGTTACTTATAAAGCGTGGCGGCCGACTATCAGGTTGGTATCTCACCTCAGTCCGAGGAGTCTCCAGTCACATTTGCGCTTGTCATCGGGCCTCAGTTCGAGGAAGACTCATCGTGACGACAGTTCTAGTCCAGTCTTTGAGATTAGATACCAAAGACGTGTCTGGAGATTCCCTCAGGAGACATCCAAGAACTCTTATCAGTCAACGTCAGGCCCTTCATGAGGGCCAGAGGTGGACCAACGCCTATTGGCTTCCTCGACATCCAATTTTTCCAAAATTTTAGTAATTTGTTTTCCTCTACATGTATCTACATCTGCATCCATACTCCGCAAGCCACCTGACGCTGTGTGACGGAGGGTACCTTGAGTACTTCTATCGGTTCTCCCTTCTATTCCAGTCTCGTATTGTTCGTGGAAAGAAAGATTGTCGGTATGCCTCTGTGTGGGCTCTAATCTCTCTGATTTTATCCTCATGGTCTCTTCGCGAGATATATGTAGGCATGTTCTCGAAACTTCAGCAAAAGCCCATACCGAGCTACTGAGCGTCTCTATTGCGGAGTCTTCCAGTGCAGTTTATCTATCATCTCCGTAACGCTTTCGCGATTACTAAATGATCCTGTAACGAAGCGCGCTGCTCTCCGTTGGATCTTCTCTATCTCTTCTATCAACCCTATCTGGTACGGATCCCACCCCGGTGAGCAGTATTTAAGCAGTGGGCGAACAAGTATACTGTAACCTATTTCCTTCATTTCCTTAGGATTCTTCCAATGAATCTCAGTCTGGCAACTGCATTAGCGAATATTAATTTTATATTGTCAATCCATTTTAGATCACTCCTAATGCCTACTCCCAGATAATTTATGGAATTAACTGCTTCCAGTTGCTGACCTGCTATATTCTAGCTAAATGATAAAGGAGCTTTTTTCTGTGTATTCGCAGCACATTACACTTGTCTACATTGAGATTCAATTGCCATTCCCTGCACCATGCGTCAATTCGTTGCAGATCCTCCTGCATATCAGTACAATTTTCCATTACTACAACCTCTCGATATACTACAGCAGCATCCGCAAAAAGCCTCAGTGAACTTCCGATGTTATCCACAAAGTCATTTATATATATTGTGAATAGAAACAGTCCTACGACACTCCCCTGCGGCACACCTGAAATCACTCTTACTTCGAAAGACTTCTGTCCATTGAGAATGACTTGCTGCGTTCTGTTATCTAGGAACTCTTCAATCCAATCATGCAATTGGTCTGATAGTCCATATGCTCTTACTCTGTTCATTAAAAGACTGTGGCAAACGGTACATAACATCTACAGATTTCCGTCCCATTCGGACAATTCTTTCGCGGTGCGCTTTTCTTTCTTTTCTTTTTTTTAAAAATTGTAGATAGGAAATGGTTTCTTTTATCACACAATTCTTCTCACCTCGTGGTGACACTACACTTCAGAGTTTTTTTGTGTCTACTATATGAAACAATTACAGTTCCTTAAAATCCCATTAGTAGTCCTGCGAACTGAAAATTTCTTCATCGCTCTCCTTTAATGACAATTTGTATTACTTCACACATACTATAATTGCAAAATTCGACGTTCGAGATTGTTATCTTCAGAATTTATTTGTGACGCAATGAACATACCTCTAATAATTTATTGAGTCATATAGCTTGTTTTTCGCCGGATTGAGATTTTTCGAGTAACGCGTGGGTAAAAAGCTGTGTTGAAGATATCGTAATCTTTTTCAGCCGCTTCAATGAAGATTGCTCTGTAAAGCGACCTTATCAGACTAGAAGAACACCGATAGCGTTTTTCTTTTCCTTTTAATTTGCATTTCTCAATCTTTTGAAACTACGGTTAGGATGTCTGTATCGTTCTTCTTTACCGAAGCATATTACAGGAAGGTTTTGTATGCAGCAAGTATGTGTAGAGGTTGAATTATATTCATCTAATTCAGTAATCTCAAGAGAAAGGAGAACTCTTTAGAGACAAAGGAGTAACAATATTCATACAGCAAGCCTTACACAAATTAGTTTGCACTCAAATTATGGCGCTAACATAGTAACAATGACGAATAAAACCAATAGCAATATTCTCTCTATCTACAAAGGACTTTCAGAGCTCGTTTCTGGAACTTGTCACCAGTTTCGGAAAGCGTGAAGAGAGGACGTTCTAGACGATAATAACGTCTCCGTTATAATAACGTCTCCATCTAGGCTTTGCGAAAACTTTTCTTGTACCAAATTTATCAGCCTCTGCTCGTCTAGCGACTGCGAAGGACTTGCTAACTGGTGTTTTGGTACAGGCTCTGTATTCCTTCCCCCTCACTCGGACTGCCAAGCCATAATCCTCTGTTTAATCCGGCTTGGAAAACTGTGACTCAGAAAATCAATTTGTATGCTTTCCCCGCTACATAATGAAGAACTAATATTAACGGTTGATAGCCTTGCGCTTCTGTGATTCTTCGAACAGCGGGAGGCTGACGGTCCACCGGCTTTTAGTGGCCTCTCACCTAACTAAAACTAATTTCATTTCATTGTACTGAGTGCGAACAGTTCTCTTTCCCTTTTATTGGCCCTCTTAGTTTATTTCACTGTCAACAGCATGAAGTATGCTTAGGTTACAACAGAAGACATGAAGCAAATGCCACGCATATATTTAACATATATAGTATATACTAGCTTAGCGCCCGCTGCTTCGCTCGCTTCTACTGTACGGCCTGCAGATTTTATTTTCTTTTTTCGTTCCTATTTAATAGAATGTTTATGTTCTTCACGAATTGCAACGCCTTCTAAGCTTTTCACGCTAATTAAGGTCATATAAGTTTATATCTAACCTAGAAGTGAAATACCAATTCTCATAAATTTAGCTTTAAATTTTTTTTTATGCAAGGAGATATTTTCGTAAATTTTTTTATCCCCTATTACACTCCCTTAGGGATTGTATTTCCAGAAACACTAAAACACATATTTTTTTATTTCTAACGGAGAAGTCAAATACCAATGTTCATTAATGACATATTTAAAAAAATAAGGCTTTCACCCACTATTTCACCCCCATAGGTTTAAATTTCCAAAAATGCTGAAACACATATTCCTTTATTTCTGAACGAGATCTAGCTTCTAAATTGCCTAAAGAGCGACATTTTACAAAGAAAATCCTTCATCCCCTATTTCAGCCCATTAGTGTTGGAATTTCGAAAAATTCCTTTTTAAACGACGCCTACAGTATAAAGATCCACACCTTCCCCAAATTTCAAGTTCTTGTCCTTAGCGGTTTAAGCCGGCAATGATGAGACAATCAGTCAGTCAGATCATATACAGCTGTGTTCATTTGTCGAAATGTTGCGAAAAAATTACGAATTAGCAACAGTGACACGCTAGTTCTATTTGTAGAAATCTGAAATATATTTTTGAGAATAAGATGCATTTCTCCCACCACAAGGTTACAGAATGTATGTTTGTTTTACCACGCAAAGCACTATTCTTGAATTTTTTTATTTTCAAATTGTTGTTCATTTCTCCCTTTGTGGTTACTTTGTCACCCTTACTGACAATCTGATTTAATTTTGTTATTGAAAACGAGGGCACCGCAGCACTTACAAGTAGGACAAGTCTGTAGCATGCAAGCTTGGGAAAACCTATCATGTCATCTGGGGCTGGGATGTGGGGGCGTAATTAATTCATCAATTTAATTAATCTGAATATCAATTTGGAATTTAAAATGTACCCATGCTGCCATCATCCCGCTACTGGAATGAATGAAAGGTTTTTCTGCATCTAGTTGAAAATTAATCAGTTTCGTACAATTAAGGCTATTTACAAACATAGAGCATTGCTGCGATTTACAAAACAAAGTACAGTTTCCATAAAGTGTTGATATTCACTGATTATTTTTAGTGATCATGACTGTAGCTAGCATCATTCTTTTCCGAATTAATGTCTTGTGTTCTTCAAACACATGACTTTAACATGTTAAGTTAGCACATGTGCCTTCTGTCAAGGTTGTGCTTTGTCTTTGTCGCACGATATTTGCGTGATTTCAGAGTCATTGCTGTCACTTTGCTAAAATTCAATTTTGCGCGCTTTTGAACTGGCAACCATCTTATTCAGCAGTCTAAATTAATTTAACCTCAATTCTTGCATTCAAATTTACGGCTATCTACCGTGAGATTTGATTTTGTTACAATTTTCTACATTTCGATCACTGTTCTATGAAGTAACGAACACTCGCGTGATAACGATCGAGTAGTAACTATCTCTCTTCTGCTGGTAAGCACTGACCTTCGGATTCTATGCCTTGTTTCCACTAACAGCTGAACATTAGGTACACATGTCACAATAAAGGTTAAGTACACTGTAGAGTATAGGTACGTTATATACCCAGGTCTGATGTTTACTAGGACAACCCCTCTCTCATTAATTATCTGTTGCACGAGACATTTTTCATTAAATTCATGTTTGGCCATAGGGACAGATATTACTGTCAGCGAGATCAACCAGTACATACCACTCTGATATCCAGGGGGACATGTCGGCGGCACTACGACAACCTCACAAGTGTTTTACAAGATGACGAGTCACCAAATCTCTAATACGACAGATGATTTCCGTAAATATAAGTCCACCGGACTGATCAATTAAACATCTTCAGGAGACATAATGACGATACCTCGTAACAATAAATCTACTCGTAGTTTTGACAACTGTCACAGTTCTCCATCGAAAAGAGTACAAAAGTTCCTTCAAGCTTATCAGTTACTGCGTCTCACCTACTATTTCCAATAGTACGAGCCATTTTCTACGAGAATATGATCGTCTGATTTAGGGGTCCAGTCTAGACGCAGTTCCCTTCACAATGTTCACTCGGAAGCTGGTTGAGGTGGACTTAAATCCACAGGCAGCAGCAATTTCCCTCAAGTTTGAAATCGAATGTCAGTGAAAAGGAGTAACACTGGCGTCAGGTCCCTGTACGTTAATATCATTTCAGAACCACCCTCTTCTAATGCCTTGTTACTTGAATTTCGAATGGTATACTATTCATTTTGTACACGTTGGTCAGTACTCACTGATATACCATGAAATCGAACAACGTCATACGAAAGGTAAACATGTGCGCGCCAAACGTCATGTCGACCAATATTACTGTGTAGATTCCAGACACCCGACTGGCACGTACTCGCCACATCATTGTCACTACTTACGTCGGTGTTGGAGGGGACAGCTTAGAGTCAATACTACACCATTTGCAGTGCTTCTAAGCGATCAGCCTTCTGGGGTTGATTGCTGTTTGGTCCAGTGAGCTAATCTCGTACCTTGGATTTGTTATCCCCTTGGATATGAGTGAATGCAGACGTTAGATACTTTAGTTAGATGTCTGCTAAAGCAGTATTGTCGTATGTAGTGTATTAAATTACTATGACTGTTAGACTCATCAGACTAAAAAATGGTTCAGATGGCTCTGACCAATATGGGACTTAACTTCTGAGGTCATCAGTCCTGTAGAACTTAGAACTACTTAAACGTAACTAACCTAAGGACATGACGCACATCCATGCCCGAGGCAGGATTCGAACCTGCGACCGCAGCGGTCGCGCTGTTCCAGTCTGTAGCGCCTAGAACCGCTCCGGCTGGCTCATCATACTACAACTTACTTCTTCGAGTTAGGTATGTTTATTTCATGCAGTGTGGGAACGTTACAGATCTCGCAAATCTAGGAATTTTATGAAAAATATTCAACCAAAAGTGTTCTGTAGCTAACTACACTGTACGATAGAATTAAAGGATCATTTTTACGAAACCCCGTAATTGTATCCTATTGCGACGCATAAATTTGAAATCTGGCTCAAAGGTGGCTTCCTCTGTAACGGTGTAAAAGCGGAGTGCCCTGCGACGTTATCCTCTGTCTCGAAGACACTTCCAACAACTAAGTCTCGACACATGCGAAAAAAAGGCCAGAGCTCAGAATTTCATGTAACGTGTAAAGTCGGTTAATGACGAGCCTTTGGCAACAAATTTCACCAAAATTCAGCTCAACGCCACCGGGGACGTGTCACACGACGGGAAGATCGTCTAGTCCCCACCCCCCTCTCACGCCTACCACCAATTCGCCACTTCGTTTGACGGTTCTGCGACCGAGGTCAGAACCACGATACCGAGCGTTCGAACTACCCGGTTTTCCTAAGAGCGGTCAAGAAAATATTTTACACACAGTGCCACTCAGGATCGACAGGAAATGCCTCGGGGGGAGGGGGGGGGGGGGGGCATACAGGGCTGCGTCGATGGTACTACCCTTTTCCTTGGGACGTTGATCTCTAAACATTTCGCTGTCGAAAACAAACAGTTTAGAATGTGGTGAGCAACAGGAAGTGGTTTTTGACAACCTCACACTGCTGACATCTCACTGACACTTCAACCCTTCTCTAAGGACTTTGTGATCTAGCAACCAATTGAAAGTGATGTCACTCTTTGAAATGCAGAGCGACTGCAATTTTTCTTTTGGTGCACAGACGGCACCACTTGTCACCATTCAAAAGCTTTCGACGAAATTTGAACGTTATCCCAAGAAGCGCAGGTTTCTTTTGCATTTTCAGTTCTCCTGTTTCATGCCACCTGTGGTGTGATCACCGACAGTTGCGACATCGACACATGCATGAATAAGACGGAAAAGGGTCCCTTTAACATCCCTCGGTTTGGCAAAAACCGCAGTGGGCCACATATAGTGAGTATATGAAAAAGATTTTACGGAGAAAACCTTCGAAGTAACTACTAGGCTCTGTAGGGAGGCAACTGGCAATGGTCGTGTACCACGTGGTTGCCTACTAGCAGGCGCCTACTACTACTACTACTACTACTACTACGCAGGTTTTCTCTGTAACCACACATTAAAATTCTCAATAGATGTGTCGGAGTGCCACCGAGGGTATTTCCGAACAGGGGAGTATTGGAGGGACCTTTTGCCGTTTTATTCACGAATGCGAAGATGTCGCCACAGGAAGATGGGAAACAGGAGGGCTGAAACAACGTAAGACTCTTCTGTTGCTTCACGTCAGATTCAGATTTCGTCGAACCGTTTTTAACGGTTGCTACTCGTGCCGCCCTGTACACCAGAGCAAAAATTGCGGCCCAAATGCACTCCAAAGAGATGGTACCGCTTTCAATGGGGTTGCTAACTCACAATGCCCTTAGAGAGGGGTTCAAGCGTCAGATAGAAGTCAACAGTATCAGAAATTGTCAAGAATGTTTTCCTGCTGTCTATCGCACTGCAAATGTCGTTTTCGACAGCGAGATATGTGGCAATCAACGCTCCAAGGGAAGAGATGGTTTCATTGATGCCCTTTGTGCAAACCTCCATGCCTTTTCCTGTCGATCCTGATTGGCGATGCATCTGAAATGTTTTCTTGGGCCACTTATAAGAAAACAGCGTGATCCCAACGATGGGCCTCGTGTTTCTGATCTCATCACAGAACCTTCAGATTAAATGCTGAAATGTGGGTCAGGGAGGCTGTGACGACCTTTCTGTCGTGTGACACGTCCACTGCGGCAGTGGGTTGAATGTTTGGTGACATTTGTTGATAGTGGGACATGATAATCCATTCTACACGTAACATGAACATCTGAGCTCTGGCCTCTTTTTTATTCGCACGTGTCGACACCTTGGAGTCTGAAGCGTTGTCGAGCCCATGGATGACGTCGCAGGGGGCCATACATTTACACCATTGCACAGGAAGTTTACAGGCACCTTTTAACCAAATTCCAAACTTATGCGTCGCAGTGTGAAACAATTAGGGAGTTTCGAAAAAGTTATCTTTCAATTCTGTTGCACAGTATAGTTTCCTTAATGGCTTAATGGATGGGTTAGGAGACCGGTATTATTTGCAACAGATAACAGGTAAAGATTGATAAAGGGAAAATTAGAGACGAATTGACAAAGAAAAATAAACAGAAATGTGATAATGCACTAATAAATTACAGTGGGTTAATAAGTGATACACAGATATAAGGAAATTTTGTAAATGAATAAAACTACAGTAATTTTGTAAGTGAATACGAGTATAGTGTTGAGGGAATATTAGAACAATAGTTCCCATACACACTCTTCGTTTCAGTAAAATGTTATGCACAAGTACCTTGAGGTTATTTCCCAGCTAGAAGTTTCAAATAAGAATAATGTGCGAAGAAGCACAGAATCTCTATTATCTCTGGCACTTAGGCTATTTAAAGAAAAGTATCTGGACATTTATTCTAGACATTAATATCAAATGTGCCCACCCTTCGCCCTTATGACAGCCTTAATTCTGCTGGTGACAGATTCAGAGAGGTATCTGAATGTTTCTGTAGAGATGGCAGCCCATTATTTGCCAAAGTAATGAAATAGGAGAAGGTAGTGATGTTGAACGCTATGGTCTGAAGAGAAGTCGACTTTCTAGCTCATTCCAAAGATGTTCCCAAGAGTTCACGGCACGACTCCGGAAAGGCCTTCCCATTTCATGAATGTTATTGCCCACTATCCATCGCCTCACAGATGCTGCTTTATGACAGCGTGCATTCTCATGATAATTAGACAATTAACGTCTCCGAAATGTTCGTCTACCGTTCACATTGCACAATGTCGTCAAACGGATCTTACCCTTTTGCCTTTTGCGTTTTCTTGAGTGCTATAAGGAGTGACGTAGCCATGGAAAGGAATTCCATCCCATAACACTACCTCCTCTGTGCATAGCAAGTGCAGATTTTTTCTAACGAGCAAAGTGCTTACATAGTTCCAAATATGTTCTTTAGAACAGGGAGGTGCATAGCATATATAGTGTAACGAAATTTCGAGAACTGTTTATAGAAACATCAATAATTTTTTTCTAGACTATTTCGTCAAGGATCGGTTAATAGTTAACCTTCATCCATAACGTGAGTACTAAGATTGTTGTTTATGATGAATAATGTGGGTACCGTTAAAACTTTCATCTGCAACGATTATAACTGTCCGACGAAAATATTATACTCATGCGTATTGACAATCACATGTTCCAAAATCTCCACTCGATGTAGCTGCAATTTGTTATGTCCATAACGTAAGAAGTATGACTGTTGATTATGATAAATAATTTGGCCTTGTTACAAAACCCAACACCAACAATACAAAACGATTGATTACACAGTAACAGAACAGTAACGTGATGGCTTACCTGCGTAAGACAGAGAGTCAGCATTCTCTGTATGTCATATATCGTCTCCCAGCGTCTCACTTGAGCGCACCTCACTATGTACCTGTCGGCTCTGAAGCAGCTGGGAACGTGATTTGTACAGCCTAACGAAAATAAATGTTTATGAACTATGTTCCCTTAAAGGATCTTCATTTATGGCATCGAAAACAATGAAAGAGTAAAGAATAAAAATCGTGAGAGATGGAATTTAATGAGGAGGCAGAATTTTAGGTAGCCTATATTGTTTGATGAACAATGCAAATGTGATGAAACGGGAAGTTCTACCCATTTTGCCAATATCTTATTGTACATATAATAAATAATGCAGGTTGTTCACCTACATTTGAACAGAGGGCATATTTTTGAACAAAGTGACAATTTACGCACTTCAGTTGAAAGTTACATATTTTCGATACATAATACAGGTGTGGATATACAGTACTGTCAATATATGTATGTGCTTTGATAAAAATTCGGTATTTTTTACCATGGTGCAAAAATCAGATCGTTGATAACGAGAGGTTTCTATATCATGGAACAACGGCAGAGCAAATATTTATTCACATATTTAATTCAAAAATCATATGCAGAAAAGGAAATAAAGCTTTTATAAAATGGCTTGATTTTAAAAGAACATTGGGTTACTCTGTAAGAGAGCGTATGTACGAGAACCAAGCTGCATGCAGACAAACACATGTAGATGCTATGCATTCTGTGTCAGGTTTCTATCAATTCAAAGTACTCCAGACTTGACAAAGCTGTTGACAAAGCATCAAGCTGCTCTTTTTCTCTCCACCTCCCACGTTTACATTTCACTAGTCACGTATGGACATTATTCAATTGAGAAAGGGCATCATCGTTGACATAGGAAGCTCTCTTATTGTCTGATTCATTTGAATGGCAAGAAAAATACAGGGCTGTGATTGGGAGATCTAACTGTGTGTGTGTGTGTGTGTGTCTGTATTTTTTGACGTAAAAGTACTGTAAGTTACATCCTTTACATATTTTTGATAAATACTCATTTGAACAAGGCACAAAATTTAGATCCTTCAGATACTTTTCAACATGACGAAGATGGCGGCTGCATTGTGACGGGCTCTTTCGTTTCAATGGCAGGTTGGATGCTGGGCTGTTACTCTTATATATGGGGGGTGGGGCTGAGAGAGAGAGAGAGAGTGAGAGAGAGAGACAGAGAGAGAGAGAGAGAGAGATACGTTTTACTGAGGCCGAATTTTTTATGAAGAGGCAGCATTCTTGCTGGCGAAATGTGTATCAGATTACAGCTGACACAGCATCTGACCCCCCTACATGTAGGCAACCTGAACATGCAATGTCATGCGTTCGTCATACTGGCCAGGAATGCGCACAGTCTTCCTACCTGCAGCTAGTAATGTGGGATTGTCTTCCTACCGCTGTGATTCTAGGACAACTTTCTCAAACAACATTTCTACCAACAGCTAAACAAGATCGTATGTCCCATAGGTTCTCAACGTAATGGTTTCTCCTACATCACGATGGACGAATATGACGATAACGTAACTGATGTAACTTAATCTAACTACTAGGACCGTCGTCAGGGACGAAGGAGAATGTTGTCAGCGACGGTTCTCAGAATGATGCATTTATTCAGAAAATACTCGTATTACAGTTTCTTTCTTTTGTAAATCTATACTGATTACCACAAATGTCAGCTAGGATTGGATTCGTTTCATGCGAACTTAAAATGCATGTGAAGAACCACATTATCAAACTGTACAGTGATGGAAACTGATGACAGGCTTTAGCCTTGTTTTAGAAACTATCCATCCAGACGGCCGAAATGATTTCGGTGTACCTAAATCACGACGGCTGCAAGGTCGCGTCATTCACACTCGTTCAGCAGTTAAGCGATACTGTCTATACGAGCACTTGATTTATTGATGGTTATACTGTCTGTGTCCATGCAGTGTCTGTACCATCTCACGTTACATTCCATCTAGACATACCCGCATATCTGAAGGAACAGAAACTGTTCTGACAATTACAGCTGTGGTGAATATTACAAAATGGATCCGCATCTTTGTGACACATGAAAATTTGTGCCGCGTACGAATCCTTACCATGTGTTGCAAGCAGTTGACACAGATCCAGATTCGGAAAATGCGAATACATTTTCGTAATTGATATTGACGGGCAGATATATTTGACTAAGTAGACCACGGGAAGTTATTTCTATCTCATTATACAAAACTTTTTGCGTTCGGTGTCTCATATGTTCACCGGTTAAACGAAGATCACATTTTCAGCGATGTATCGTAGTTGGTGAATCTTCACGTAGATGCTCACATCATACAGGATGTTCGGAAATTCCCGTTGCAAACTTCTAAGACCCGTAGAGAGGACTGTTTACACAATATTCTGAATAGGAACCCATGTACCGTTCCAGTTCTACAACAGCTTCAGTTCAGACGTTTAGGTCATCCACTTCTGCTCGAGAAATTGAATTAGGTGTGACGCCTTACATTTATTAGGTAATATTTCGAGAGGAAACATAACAAAACATTCGTTTGTCACATAAGCACATTCATGGTATTAACACATAAACATTACGTATTTAAATTACATCAAAACGAAGAAGACCTCAGCACACTGCATGTATAGAACAGTACTGATGCATTACAACAGCAATCCGATGTGGCGACCGCCACCGTTGTTACAGACGGTGTAGCTACGGAGCATGTTCTGGTACACACCTTCCATTCCACCTGGTGTCTCTTCAGCTTCTAGTGCAATGGCCAGAACTCGAGTCATCAGATCTTCCTCTGTCTCTACAGGAGTATCGTAAGTTAAAGTTTGCTTACGGACCCACAACAGGTAGTACATGTCATCCTGTTTAACCTGTTGCTTATCAGGACAAGCGACTCTGAGGCTTTTCTCTTTCCGTCAACAGACGAGAACGTGTAACACATCTGAAATGAGACCCTCGTAGAACGGAAACGGTACGTTTCCGGACACTGGATTTTTTTCTAAATATTGTGTGCTCATTCTCCTCTATATGCCCTAGAAGTCTGTAACAGGAATTTTCGAGCACCCTATACAGCACTCTTCAGCGCGCATCTTTGTTCCAATGTCAACTTCAACACGTAGTAGCATTTTTTTACTTTTGTTTGATTCTTCCTTGCTTTTCTCTCTCTCAGTTGTAGGTTCATCCAGTATAAACTAACATATTCAATTTTGAGAGCCGTTGTTTCTAGATTACCGTATAAAGTATAACAGTAGCCGACATATATAGCGTTTTACGTGTCGCGTGCTAGGAACTTTAGAGAAGATTTCCAGAAATCATCTTGCATTAGTTTGTGCATAAAAGCCTTTATTTATTATTTACAACTTTCTTTGTGTGTCTGACGGTGTATTTGGATAAGTGCTTTCGTTATTGCCCTACATGTGTTGTAGAGTACGTATTTCTCTATAGCTGTTACCAGACCTTGCTATATTCCGTAATAAATTCACTTCAGTTGTTTACTTGGCCAATATTTTAAACGCAGAATTTCAGAAAGTAGTAAATTTGCAGTATTTTGGGTGCTGTTTTCTAGTATTTGCTTCGAAATGTTCTCAAATTCGCACTGAATTTGCTACACTTCTGGGATAATTTATTTATGTTTCAAGTATTTTCACAGGGAATTTCACGCTGCAGTGGCAATGTTACGCTTTAACTTCGACAGAATGTATTTCTAATTCTCTGCATTCGAAACTGAAGTTGCTGAGTACATAGTTACTTGCAATAAGGGAAGAAAAAATCGTTGTCAAAATATCATTCACACATTAAAGAATTAAGTATGCCGTACGCTCTAAACTGCAACGCAGAGAACGCGGGACGTAATACTGCAGCATAGCAAGCCAAATATAACTGCGCTGGAATTAGCATACAACGCGCGCGTGTCCGAAAGCCCTTCCATCCATTACTGTACTGGGCCGACGCGTGTTGTGTCATTCATTTGACAGTCGTTTTGAAGAATGACCCTCGGCAGCCTCCGTGACGTAACGACTGCTAATACGACCACGCCGCCGTGACTGCGGGGGCGGCAACCCAGCAATTACCGCCGGCGTAGGCCGCATTTCCGTTCGCGCAGCCGCTAATCAAGCTACGCTATAGCACGTGTAGGGTCGGCTGTTGGCTGAAATGTGACTGTAACAGAGTGTGCTACACTCCATATTATGAACAACGTGTGTGGTATAACCAAGCCCATTTACTTTTTGCTAACTGTGACATTTGCGGATGTTTGATAATTGACTGACTTCCAACAGAGATATACAATGAAAAGCCGGACAACATCGTTATAAGACATGAAGAGAGATAAAATGTTTGTGGTAGGCTAAAACCACGTAAAATGGGGTAGATATCTATGAAATATGATGTATGAACCTTTCATCAGTCTCTTTTTTGCATACAGCGCTCTAAATTTAATTATTTTTTGTCCGTAACGTACGGAATGAATCACTCACGTGCAACTTTAGGACGTAATGTACATTTACAGACATTCTGAGGAAACCGTACTGAAATGGAACCAGAGAGAACTCAGCACTGTACCAGATGACACGGTTTATGCCCGTTTCAACGTGCGTTGCAATTAGTCTAATCGTGTCTTTTGGGAGACATACGTAGCGGAAAGATGTACATACCTTCACTTAATAACGCTTCTCTAAACTTTGTAAGGAGGCTTTCGGGTGGTAGTGGTCGTCGAAACCTTTTAGCATCTACCCGTTTTGGCTCTCCCCGAGTCAGTCAAACCTGTGCTCAATCATGCTCCCCTCTTTGTATAAGTTAAGTAGTCTTAGATGGTATGGGTGGCAAACATTAAGATGGGACTCATAAGTACTTTTTAAGCAGGCTCTTTTGTAGACTGGCTATTTTCCCAGTATTCTACCAATGAACTGAGTTCTGCAACTTGCTTTACCTATGACTGGGCCTATATCATCATTTCATTTATTATCCTTACAATTACTGGGTATTTATTTGAGCTGACATTATAACTGTCTATCATTAATATTGTTATTACTATTAAATGTTTTGAAAACTGCATAATTTTACGTATTTGTACATTTAACCCTCCCAATACCAGAACTTTTTTTCTCTCACTGTGTGTCACTGGGGACATGTAGACACCAAATAATTTACTGAGATATATTGGCAGCATTTTAATGAACTAATGAAAAGCATACATCACCGTTGTTCAGTGTAACAGTAATGATGCAATTTGCGTAGATATTAAGTTCATCAAAGGAAAATAAATTTAAATAAAGGTTATAATGACACTAGCGATGCTCAGGGCAAAAAAAAAAAAAAAAAAAAAAAAACCACAAACAAAATTTAATGCATAGTAATTATAAAATTGATCAAAACGTCATTGGGTACTATTGATTCAGAGAGAAAAAGTCATATATTTGGAAAAATATAGCTTTGAAAATAAAAAAGGTACATTTTCCAGTGTGCTTGCTGGGTGCTTTTGACCAAAGTAGTATTGGGTAAACCAGCTGATGCAAGAAACCATAATGAGTACAAAGATAAGTCAATAATAATGTTTTCGTTGTTGAAGGTGCTTTACAGAACAGCTGTTCGACATAACATTCATCAGTATATTTTCATAAATCTTTTATTCAAGAAACAAACAAACAGAATGAGAATTTCACTCTGTGGGGAGTGTGCGCTGGTATGAAACTTCCTGGCACATTAAAACCGTGTCCAAGTCCGAGACTCGAACTCGGGACCTTTGCCTTTCGCGGGCAAGTGCTCTACCACTTAGCTACCCAAGCACGACTCACGACCAGTCCTCAAACCCTCAATTCTACCAGTACCTCTTCTCTGTCAGGAAGTTTCAACCATTTAAGCTGGGGTCATATTGCCCCAGTGGCATTCAGTGCAAAAGCAAAGGATAAATTTTGATGTGTTGTAAATATAAAAACAAACGAAACATCACTTAATACAATTAAATCAGAGGGAGAATGTCATACATTTGTAAAATAAAAATACTAAAAACAAAGGGATATATATTTTTAATATGCTTATGGGGTCACCTCGACTTCGTGGTACTAGGAGATTTCAAGTAATTTCACTATCTAAGCGCTACTTTGAAATCTAACCACGATCTGATCGCCTATTTGTTTAATTTTTATCAGGCAGTAACTCATTACATTTTACTCCACCATCTGAAAAGTTTAGGCTAACCATTGATATTGTCTCTCTGCTTTCCATCCAAGATAACATGCTGCGTCGTCCTTACCGAGAAATCCCCAAGACTGTAACAAATGTAATTTGTAACCTTTAACTCCTATGCCCAACTTAAATGTGGTTACAACGAGGCGTCGTCACAACTAACACTTTACAAAATAAATTCCCTGGATAGCGATACACTTCAAAGTTAAGCATATTGCTAGCTAGACCGATCATTCACTTCTAACAGCAATCGCTCAGATTACAAGCGAGATTAAATGACAGATTGTTACGCGTATATAACGCTAATTTAATTGTCAGAATTGTTCAATGTGAAATTTAAGCCTACCATATGCTCCCATGAAAATACAGGACACGTGAAAAGGCTGTGATCAACTGATCAGTAATATCTGAATTACTGCATTAACAAAACATTTGGATGACGGAAATATGATACCGAATTAATGGACTTTGCGTCAGAACAACGTTTATCAATACTCCAAGTAAATTGCACTTGGATATTGATATTACTAGAGTGTTGTTTGAATTTTACATCTGGGTAAATTTGCTCACATAACTGCTTGTTGCGTAGCAACCTGTCATGCACGTCAGCACATGAAACATTTAGGTTACAGCTGAGAGCTGCTTCACTGTCAGTTGTACGATCTATAGCATTTGTTTCTTCACAAGGCCAATACAGATCCATTTCTGAAGAAAAATGCTCGTTTCCGTCATTTCGAACTGGGGGACATAGAGCAGGTTCCATAGTTTTAGGTAGGACTTCTTCTTTTATGAACGTTTCCTTTAACACTAAATATTCCAACCCATCTATAATTGCTCCAGTAATTTAATTTTGCAGCTACATTCGTTTCGAGAATACAGTATTCACCCAAGAGTTTTTTTTTTTTCAATTCCTACGCTCCTTACTTTCTGGATCAATAACTTGATTCTATATTACCCCGTTGTAGCTCCTTTGAAAATGGTCCAACAAGCTCGATTTTAATCTGAAAACTGCTTCCCCCATGAAACCAAATATTCCAGTGCTACACTGCAGAATAGATGAACATGGGATAGAACCCACAGTGGCCAGTAGCTTGATCACCATCATACAATTCCTTCAACACAGATTTAACCTTAAAACTCACAAAATTATTATCTCCCTTGTTTTTTTTATCTTTGATATGAGTAATTCATGAACAGATATTTTCTCTGCAAGGTAGGCATTCTATTTTTCGGTTTCTCAAACACTTGTTTCAAAATCACTGATCTGACTATGAGCAAACCCCAACGTTAATTCACATTTCTCATTGTTCAAAACTCTTTTAAAAGATGAAGGACGACCCTACTCAGAGAAGAAAAATTACTTTAGCGCAGAAAATAAAAATTCAAACTTCTTTCAAGAGCGGAAGCAATGCCATCAGTGTTGCACTGCTACAACCTAGCCATAGACAGTAAACAAAATTTGCAAAAACACAGAACTCGTTGAGCCTTTCCACTCTTACAGCACAAATATGAAAATATTTGTAAATTTCACACAGACCTTTCCACACTGTTGTGGATGATATGTGCCATTCAGCCCACATCTGTAAGATGATTTCTATCAAGGACTGCATGTAAATTAGCAAAAATATTTTCTCTGCCACTTCTGTTAATTCCACAATTTATATTGTTCACATTGCCAGCAGATAAACACACAAACTTCGGATCTGGGCAGCGATCATGGAGAATTGACGTCACATGTTTAGATATTAGATTAGAAGTTACATTTTCAATACTACTGAGTTCCAGTTTTTTTGATGCGCCTCGAATTCAGAAATGAAATATTTAATTAATACTGGGAGAAACGTTGTTGATTTGTCATTGCTGGTATCAATGGATAAACTTACGAGGTTTACATGGCCAAGATCTTTCTTAAGAAGATGTTTGCAACTAAAAGTTAATACATTATTATCAATGGCATCAGCTTTGGTTCCGTTACAACTAAACTTGACATCACAGATTTTTTTCAGTTACATTTGTTGTAGCTATGGTTATGACAAACGGTATGGTATGTTAAAGTTGCTTAAGCTCTAGGAAGTGTAGCCTCTTCATTTCCTGGAATTTCAGAAACTAAGCATTTACTATTTACACATTCTATCTTGATACAAATTAAAGCTCGTGTTTGTAATGTGTGGCTTCACCCTTACAGAGCTCACTTTAATAAAATGTCTGTTAGAAGTTACGGTGAAGTATGAGGTCATAGCGTAAAATTTTGTGAGCCTAATATCAAGGATCTGATTTTGTGATGGCCATTTAATAAAGAATGTTTATGCTGGCTGTGTTTTACATTTTTAAAGGAATATTTCATAGAAACAGCCCAAGCAGAATTTCTCACGATGTGAGAAACAAATTCACCCATTGATTTTTTGGTGAAGGAATAATTTATTTTTAGTTGTTGCAACAGCAGCAGAAGAAACCAGCTTATTATTGTTTGATTTATTGTGCTGGACAGTGTTCGCGCTTCCACCATGTGCAATCTAAAAATGTGGCATTGTCAATTCTACAGCGAATTTCGTAAAAAAGCTTTGGCTCTTCCTGAAAGGATACTTTTTCTTCAAGTTACGAGAAAAGATGCATTTGCGTTTATGCATAAAAGCTTAGTTCACGCAAATAACAACACTCCACATCAACTTTCAATACTAGATTGAGCAAACTTCGTCTGTCTACGTTGTCCACAGCACGCACTAAACAAGGACAACAGTAAGTGTGTTAAGCGTCGATAGAGTATTTCTCACATCAAAAAATGGCCAAAATAGTTCGTTTTCTAATTTAGGAAGACGGTGTCAAACAACTACGGGACCTATTTTCGTTCCAACAAAATTTCTCGGGATGCAGGACACATAAGCACTTAAGGGGTCTGCCCTCTTTTCTACGGGACGAATGGAAAGCTTCGTAAAAATATCAAATGAAACATGCACCGTATGAAGCACTTAAGGGGTCTGCCCTCTTTTCTACGGGACGAATGGAAATCTTCGTAAAAATATCAAATGAAACATGCACCGTATTAAATGTACCTTTTTGAAATGAGCAGGCGTTGTTGTTTTATTGGAACTGTCCTTGTTGGTGCCGAGAAGCTTATTGCAAATTGGGATGTAATGATCCTGTTCTAGGAGTTAAGTGCAACAGGAGCGCACAAGTACCAGCACCGAATACTGCAAAGAGTATTCTAGAGATTCTCATAGTATACTAAAGATATCTGAACCAATATAAAAGCACGTCAAAGGTTATTGAATGAGTGACTGCCTGATCATAGATTTGGGACAGAGAGCACGCACTGCAGCTACTTCCACATGTGTGGAGTGGTAACAGGTTGGCGTTTTTCCAACTTCTTAAGATAGGTCTTAGCTTACTTGTGAGCCTGAAACGATCAGTCTTTCCGTATCTCTTAAGTTAGCTCACTGTGTTCGACCTTGCCACTTTGGGTCACACTTGGTAAATTTAAATTTTCTGTACTGAGTAATTAAGTATCCAAACTCGTCGTTAACAAGTCATAGAAATTAAGTGCTCAGCAAAGTTTAATATAGCTGATTTCACTATTTAAAATAAGTAAATAAATAATTAAGTTGCCTAGAGTCGTGATGTCGCAAGACAAATGCACAGAAGGTGGAGAAATGACGTTTCCTGACTTGTTTCTTATTCAATTTATTTTATTCTCCATGGTCACAATTTCGACATATTACGACAATTTCAGGTTAAATCTCAATGTGATGTGCGCCAATCCACCGTTCCGTTTAAATGGATTTTCTTTCAAGAGGAATGATGCATTGACGCACTTCATAATTATGACCTGAAAAATATGTGACATGAAAAATGCTGTAATGAGCCGAAATCACAAATGTGTCACATAAATGAACAATGAACATGGAAAACGTTCTATCTCCCACTTTTTCACAAAACGCGTTTGCAGTGCTTTTCTGTTCTCTGTACTCTTTTGCATGTCCCTAGACTCGAGTCATATTCCAAATGACGGACCACAAATAAAATCTAGTGCCTCAGTGTTAGTGAAATCTGGAATAAATACTTTCTTCCCGCAATTTCTTTAACAACGACTTTTTTGAGACTGTATATGTGTATAACGTAGAATATCAATATTACGAGGAAGAAAACAGTATTCAGCCCCTATTTATAAGGGTATTTTTCTATACAAATAGCGTTGTTACCGGTTTCAAGCAGAAAGATTGATCTTCAGAGAGCTTTTCACTTTCGTATTATATTTGTTGCTGTTTACTTTAGCTGTTCGACGAAAAAACAACAAACAACTAATGTAAACAATAACAAAAGTTATGTAAACGTGAACAGCCGTCTAGAAGTATTTATTGTCTAATTTTTCTCATTACTTCTTGTAGTGCTGTGGTGAGTGGCATAATTATGTGGTATCAAAATACACTCCTGGAAATGGAAAAAAGAACACATTGACACCGGTGTGTCAGACCCACCATACTTGCTCCGGAAACTGCGAGAGGGCTGTACAAGCAATGATCACACGCACGGCACAGCGGACACACCAGGAACCGCGGTGTTGGCCGCCGAATGGCGCTAGCTGCGCAGCATTTGTGCACCGCCGCCGTCAGTATCAGCCAGTTTGCCGTGGCATACGGAGCTCCATCGCAGTCTTTAACACTGGTAGCACGCCGCGACAGCGTGGATGTGAACCGTATGTGCAGTTGACGGACTTTGAGCGAGGGCGTATAGTGGGCATGCGGGAGGCCGGGTGGACGTACCGCCGAATTGCTCAACACGTGGGGCGTGAGGTCTCCACAGTACATCGATGTTGTCGCCAGTGGTCGGCGGAAGGTGCACGTGCCCGTCGACCTGGGACCGGACCGCAGCGACGCACGGATGCACGCCAAGACCGTAGGATCCTACACAGTGCCGTAGGGGACCGCACCGCCACTTCCCAGCAAATTAGGGACACTGTTGCTCCTGGGGTATCGGCGAGGACCATTCGCAACCGTCTCCATGAAGCTGGGCTACGGTCCCGCACACCGTTAGGCCGTCTTCCGCTCACGCCCCAACATCGTGCAGCCCGCCCCCAGTGGTGTCGCGACAGGCGTGAATGGAGGGATGAATGGAGACGTGTCGTCTTCAGCGATGAGAGTTGCTTCTGCCTTGGTGCCAATGATGGTCGTATGCGTGTTTGGCGCCGTGCAGGTGAGCGCCACAATCAGGACTGCATACGACCGAGGCACACAGGGCCAACACCCGGCATCATGGTGTGGGGAGCGATCTCCTACACTGGCCGTACACCACTGGTGATCGTCGAGGGGACACTGAATAGTGCACGGTACATCCAAACCGTCATCGAACCCATCGTTCTACCATTCCTAGACCGGCAAGGAAACTTGCTGTTCCAGCAGGACAATGCACGTCTGCATGTATCCCGTGCCACCCAACGTGCTCTAGAAGGTGTAAGTCAACTACCCTGGTCAGCAAGATCTCCGGATCTGTCCCCCATTGAGCATGTTCGGGACTGGATGAAGCGTCGTCTCACGCGGTCTGCACGTCCAGCACGAACGCTGGTCCAACTGAGGCGCCAGGTGGAAATGGCATGGCAAGCCGTTCCACAGGACTACATCCAGCATCTCTACGATCGTCTCCATGGGAGAATAGCAGCCTGCATTGCTGCGAAAGGTGGATATACACTGTACTAGTGCCGACATTGTGCATGCTCTGTTGCCTGTGTCTATGTGCCTGTGGTTCTGTCAGTGTGATCATGTGATGTATCTGACCCCAGGAATGTGTCAATAAAGTTTCCCCTTCCTGGGACAATGAATTCACGGTGTTCTTATTTCAATTTCCAGGAGTGTACTTTCTCAATTTTTGGATACAATTCAGTGATGTGCAAACAGAGATCCTTCTTTCTCTTCATTCTCCTCTCAAATGCCGGAATTAGCACTTCAAACCTCTTTCCCTATCGACTCTTCAGATACATTTAATAACAGATTTGGCGGTAAATGTTGTTCTTTCCAAAATATTACAGGACTGTGGAAGTAAGAAAACAGAAAATACTCAAAGATGAGAAGCTGGTCCAGTGATAATGTATGATGTAGGACAAAACTGACTGAAATGTGGTAGTTAAATCTTTTTCTGCCCGATGAAGCTCAGGAATAGACTTCAGTAAGAAAGATCAGTGTATCAAGAAGTTATCTTATTTGAATAATTTTTAAGAGAAGAGAAATTATTATTGAATGTTTAATGTTATTCCGTTTCACCTGTTATTTACTGTTATTAATTATTTGTAGGGTTAAAAATTTTAATTACGTATTTTGTTCGTTAGCTTCTTTTTTTTTGCAAAATGTGACGGTCACACGTGTCGAGGGTCACTGTAGCAGCAAGTTGTATCCAGATTCCATCTTAGACAAAAATGTTCATGCTCACCGCGCAAAGTTCACCTGTACGGACATTTCCAAGACAATTAAGTGAGCTGCTGTAACTCCTAACCCCAATTCCTACCTAGTATCGCAGGGACGAATCAGAGCGCCAGCTGCACGACGGATAACATGTGCGAAATGTCGGAAATAAATTGCAGCGAAATTTCGCAAAGGGTGGAAAAAATAGAAGTTTCAGTTTATATGCTGTTCTGTTGCACCAACAGTAGTAAAACGAAGATATGTGGGCAGTTAGGTAAGCGTCTGCTGTTAATGAAATGAATGGATGAATGTCGGCACTCTTTTGTCTCCGTAGAGTACATAGCCCTATTCAACATTCTTTTACACTTCTGTAATGTTTTTCTACAAGATTTTGATTTTTGCAATGATTGTTGTTATAAGTAGATAAGTGTTACTGAACAGACGTCACAACAATCAGACATGGATATATAATCCGTCCCCTATAATCAAAAGTTTCTCGTACTACCATACGACTGAAAAAATACATTGACACAGTGTAGGAACTAAAAAGCAACTAGTTTATATATATATGTGTCGACACCTTTCTGATTTGGGCACACAGCCACCACTTAAGTTGATATTACCAATCTGATCTAACACTTTAGAAATGGTTTGTGAAAGCCGCAGACGGTGAAATCACTGGGTTTGGTTATAAACATATTTTCTGCTACTAGTCTCGAATTTTTTTTCTGTGTTTTACAAGATGTGTTTCAGGACATGAGTCTCATTTTCAAGTGTGTTTTTCTCTTTACTACGGAAAGAATGGCGTAGTTCACAGAAAATGGGCATCATTTCCCGAAACGTGTCGTATAAAATATAAAGAAAAGATAATTCTCATTGGGAGCAGAATATTTATTTATCAGCACACCCATTGTTAACGTGTATGTCCTTGAAAGAGACATAATGCTGCAATTAAAATTTTTCCCATTCCATACTAGGTGCTTGGTACAGCAACCAGTTATGAATTTCTTGAAATAAAACTGTCTCGGTTGTAGAATATTTTATATTTACAGGATATGTCGTGTTTCATCCTTTTGGGGCATCATCACATTGGCGTAAAAATTAATGTGGAAAACCAACGTTCGTCCATTACTGCCCATAGATGGCATTGCCATATGTGGGTATTAATGGCCGAATGTTGGTTTTCCACATTAGTTTTTACGCCAGGTCTTTCTCCACTGAATATTCCGAAAAGTTCACATTGACAGGACGAAGAACTTGTAGAGAATGGTTCTGTTACTCATCTACGAATAACTTTGTTTACTGTCAAACATGTTGGGACTGTAGACGATGGAAGTTGTCATCAGAAGGAAAGGGCTTGGAGACTGGAGGTAGGTAAGTATAGTGTGACAGGAAACTATATATGCACGTTTGAATACATCATGCGTTATTTCCAACTACGGCATTAAAAAAAAATAAAAAAAAAATAAAAGTGGAGTTGACGCGGGTATGGGTTCAGAATTAAGGGGTAGCTGAGAATACATGGAAAGAACTCCTTGAGAGTATGGTGATAGTGAAAGTGACACTGGCATCAAATTACATAGTTTTTAGATGACATAGGAAAGAGACTGGAAAATCAGACAGTGGACATTGTTTGGTAACTACCAACTTCTCTCAAATTTTCACTCGAGTCTCGGTCCAGCACACAGTTTTAATCTGCGAGGAAATTTAATATTAGCGCACGCTCCTTTGCAGAGTGAAAATCTCATTCTGGAAACATCCCCCAGGCTGTGGCTCAGCCATGTCTCTGCAATATTCTTTCTTTCAGGAGTGCTAGTTCTGCAAGGTTCGCAGGAGAGCTTCTGTAAAGTTTGGAAGGTAGGAGACGACGTACTGGTAGAAGTAAAGCTGCGAGGACGTGGTTTGAGTCGTGCTTGGGTAGCTCAGTTGGTAGAGCACTTGCCCGCGAAAGGCAAAGGTCCCGAATTCGAGTCTCGGTCCGGCACACAGTTTTAATCTGCCAGGAAGTTTCATATCAGCGCACACTCCGCTGCAGAGTGAAAATCTCATTCTGAAGACCATTTAAATCACATATTCAGATATGTTACAGTATCATATTATGTCACTGGATAGCTTGGTGATGTGAAGGTAACTGAAACCCCTTTAGGTATTCGTGAAATAAAGGCTCAAAGTACATTAGGAAAAAAAAGAAAGTACATTCCCAGAGTGACGGACAGAATCGGCCGTATATTGCGCAAACATGGCGTAAATACGATTTTCAAACCGACAAGGAAGATCAAAGAGTGTCTTAGATCGGCGAAGGTGAAAAGAGACCCACTTGCAATGTCGGGAATATACCGTATACCATGCACATGCGGAAAAGTTTATGTCGGAATGACTGGACGATCCATAAACACCAGGATCAAAGAGCATAAGCGACATCGCAGGTTGCGGCAGGTGAAGAAATCGGCCGCGGAAGAGCACGCACTGAATGAGACCGACCACGTAATAAAATTCGCCGACACGGAAGTTCTGGCTGTACTGAAGCACTATCACACGCGCTTGTCCAGAGAAGCTGTAGGAATACAAAAACACGCCAACAGTTTGAACAAGAAAGAGGAAAGCCTTAAGATCAACGGATCCTGGCTTCCTGTACTGCAGCGTACGACCGTCGTAGGTAGCAAGAGGAGAACCGCACCGGAAATGACCGCGGAGAAGCCCTCGGACGTTGGCGCGCCAGGTACATATATTCTGCGCCCACGAGCTCGGCTCCAGTTCAACACCGGCAACGGAGGGTGAAGCTTTGATAATGCCAGCCCCTCGTGCTGGCGAAACGTCAGAAAAATCATTAGATGAACGTCGGCCGAAGAACCCGAGATAGAAGCCAATAGGCAGTTTGTCAACAAGTGGCCACGAAAGCCTCAACAATTTTGTAATGTAACACTGTATCTGAAGTTAGCAGTAATAATTTACTTAGGTGTTACTGATTCTACTTTTAGTATGAAATCTCTCATTAAGAAATAAACAAAGTGCAATGCGACCGTTGTTTAAAATATAATCACCGCTGAAGAGACAAACGCTTTACGGTCAAGAATTTAAGGTATGATTAAAAACCACTGTCATTATTATCACTCTGAACACTCTTACGTTGAAAAACATATTATTACCAGGAAATGGGATGTGAAGTGAAGCTTGGGACATTAATGTTAAAATTAATTTGAATAAAGTGCCTCTATTCTGAAAACCATTCGACAATAATTTGACTGAAATTACTGACACTATATCACAACAATTGTGACGTTCTCTGAACTGCCTAAATGTTCTTGCGTTGTGCGCTTGAGGTATTGCAGTGCTGTATATGTAATTTGGTGGCTAACTGTTGGCTCTTCACTATACTGATGGAAGAGAACGAAACGAGCCCCTTCGCCCGCCGCTGTATCACGCTTACTACTGCATTTCCTCTAGACAAAGTACGGTAAATCTTGCGTCCCTTTCAAGAGACGACTTTTTCTTCCTGATGAAGGCACTGAATGTTAGGGTCGTAGACACACAATTTCCCTACACGTTCACTTGAAGTACACTTCGTAATTTTGAGACATTCTTTCTATATAATTTCCCAAATCTAACTACGTCGAAGAAGCCTGGAAGTCAGTAACCTCACATGCAGTTCAGAGGGTACTATCCTTCTATAACGGTACACTGACTCTCACGAGCAGTTCTAAGTCTTCCGAATAGTTTGTCTTTCACTTTTCGAGAGTTTTATTTTGGCGAATATTTCATACTTCGTATAAATCTTTCTTTCATTTTTACAGTTTACGTTCAGATTTTACGAAACGAAACGAGTTTTACACAGTGCTTAACTATAAGCATTTCCTCCTGCATTCCTTTAATCGAAAAATTTACACCCTTTTTTTGTCACTGAAAGTTATTGGCTGTGTTTCCTTTCGGTAAGGAAGATACTTAATTTTTGTTCGGAACATTAATTAGCTTAAAAATCATTGTTCGAACTACAATTAACGAAATCGTCAGATTTATTTCCTGTTTCTCCTGAAGTTTCCACAATTTACAACTAAACGTCGACATTAATTAAATGAATGATCAAGAAATTAACAATCAAATAACACCTATGCTGGTCTTCAGCATAAGTAGGTGATTTCGACCGTACACTGCGTTCTTCACATTCTCGTCTCTGCAAGGTTGAAAACAGTAACTGGATTTCACACCTGTACAAAGACATCTGCAATTAGCAAGCATATACGAAGGGAATACAAAGAAACTTAATTTAATTTTATCTCCATTGTTAACACTTAGCGATATTACAAAGGCAACTGCTAACTACTATCGCATTTAAATGGGTTCAAGTAAATAGTAACCATCCTCAATTGTCACTTGTGTCAGATAAATTATCTACGAAAACTAAAATGCACTTTATAAATTACAGTCACGTCGTGCCGTGTTATCTGTTTGTCGATGAGAGCTTGCCGTGTTGTGCATACGTTGTCTGCTACAGCTACGGTACGGGTGCACATTTTTCCAGCTACCTGGCGAGCTAAGAAATCCGCAATTTTCAATTTTAAAAAAATGCTTGCAGTGTGTCTTGGCAGCTGGGAATTTTACAGACTGTTTATTCCAGTGTTGTTCCTGTACAACGAATTTCAAGGCAGGTATCAAATGTCGGACTGGACCAATCCATTGTCAAATAAGATTTTTAAAATTTTCTGCAAATTTCTTTATGATTTTAGCTGTTGCATTACACTTGCCCCGCATTTCGTTGTATTGTCCTTGCAGTATAAATTCAGCGAAATGTATCCCTATTCCAAGTAATGCCTGCTCTTCTAAACACAGTTCATATTTGTAATTTCCAGCAGTATAACGTAACAAATTTTATATAGAACACATACATCAGAACATACTTAAACACTTCCCTAAATTTATAAGATGTATAACTGCTCTAAAAAAACAAGTGGAACACGTGTAAATTCGTTACATTCCTCAGTTTAAATTGAATGTCTTTTCCAGAATTTTAGCTTATCAGTCCCTTAACCAAATATATTAAATTCTACTCATAAAAACTACGATACGTCATAGTATTCCAAATTCAAACATGAACATGTTATTTTTCAGGCAAACAAAGAACCATAATACACATAATCCTACACACAAAAAGCATACATAGAATACATCAAACACTTTCAGATTCAGACTTGAAGATGCGATTTTGAAGGCATACAATGAACGAGGGCATTCAGCTTTCCTGTATGGTTAAATGATGATGGCGTCCTCTTGGGTAAAATATTCCGGAGGTAAAATAGTCCCCCATTCGGATATCCGGGCGGGGACTACTCAAGAGGACAACGTTATCAGGAGAAAGAAAACTGGGGTTTTACGGATCGGAGCGTGGAATGTCAGATCCCCTAATCGGGCAGGTAGGATAGAAAATTTAAAATGGGAAATGGATAGGTTAAAGTTAGATATAGTGGGAGTTAGCGGAGTTCGTTGGTAGGAGGAACAAGACTTTTGCTCAGGTGAATACAGGGCTATAAATACGAAATCAAATAGGGGTAATGCAGGAGTAGGTTTAATAATGAATAAAAAAATAGGAGTGCGGGTAAGCTACTACAAACAGCATAGTGGACGCATTACTGTGGCCAAGACAGACACGAAGCCCATGCCTACTACAGTAGTAGGAGTTTATATGCCAACTGCCTGGGCAGATGATGAAGAAATTGATGAAATATGTGATGAGATAAAAGAAATTATTCAGGTAGTGTAGAGAGACGAAAATTTAATAGTCATGGATGGCTGGAATTCGAGAGTAGGAAAAGGGAGAGAAGGAAACATAGTAGGTGAATATGGATTGGGGCTAAGTAATGAAAGAGGACGGTGTCTGGTAGAATTTTGTACAGAGCAAAACTTAATCATAGCTAACACTTGGTTCAAGAATCGAAAAGAAGGTTGTACACATGGGAGAATCCTGGTGATACTAGAAGGTATCAGATAGATTATGTAATTGTAAGACAGAGATTTAGGAACCAGGTTTTAAATTGTAAGACATTTCCAGGGGCAGATGTGGACTCTGACCACAATCTATTGGTTATGAGCTGTAGACTAAAACTGAAGAAACCGCAAAATGGTGGGAATTCAAAGCCGGCCGGAGTGGCCGTGCGGTTCTAGGCGCTACAGTATGGAGCCGAGCGACCGCTACGGTCGCAGGTTCGAATCCTGCCTCGGGCATGGATGTGTGTGATGTCCTTAGGTTAGTTAGGTTTAATTAGTTCTAAGTTCTAGGCGACTGATGACCTCAGACGTTAAGTCGCTTAGTGCTCCGAGCCATTTGAACCATTCTTGGGAATTTAAGGAGATGGGACCTGGATAAACTTACTAAACCAGAGGTTGTACAGAGTTTCAGTGCGAGCATAAGGGAACAATTGACAGAAATGGGGGGAAGAAATACAGTAGAAGAAGAATGAGTAGCTCTGAGGGATGAAGTAGAGAAGGCAGCAGACGATCAAGTAGGTATAAAGTCGAGGGCTAGTAGAAATCCTTGGGTAACAGAAGAAATATTGACTTTAATTGATGAAAGGAGAAAATATAAAAATGCAGTGAATGAAACAAGCAAAAAGGAATACAAAAGTCTCACAAATGTGATCGACAGGAAGTACAAAATGGCTAAGCCAGGATGGCTAGAGGACAAATGTAAGGATGTAGTAGCTTATCTCACTAGGGGCAAGATAGATACTGCCTACAGCAAAATTAAAGAGACCTTTGGAGAAAAGAGAGACACTTGTATGAATATCAAGAGCTCAGATGGAAACCCAGTTCTAAGCAAAGAAGGGAAAGCAGGAAGGTGGAAGGAGTATATAGAGGGCCTATACAAGAGCGATATACTTGAGGACAATATTGTGGAAATGGAAGAGGATGTAGATGAAGATGAAATGGGAGATACGATACTGCGTGAAGAGTTTGACAGAGCATTGAAAGACCTGAGTCGAAACAAGGCCCCGGGAATAGACAACATTCCATTAAAACTACTGACAGCCTTGGGAGAGCCAGCCCTGACAAAACTCTACCATCTGATGAGCAAGTTGTATGAGATAGGCGAAATACCCTCAGACTTCAAGAAGAATATAATAATTCCAATTCCAAAGAAATCCGGTGTTGACACATGTGAAAATTACTGAACTATCAGTTTATTACGTTACAGCTGCAAAATACTAAAGCGGATTCTTTACAGACGAATGGAAAAACTGGTAGAGGCCGACCTCGCGGAAGATCAGTTTGGATTCCGTAGAAATGTTGGAGCACGTGAGGCAATACTGACCTTACGACTTATCTTCGAAGAAAGATTAAGGAAAGGCAAACCTATGCTTCTAGCATTTGTAGACATAGAGAAAGCTTTTGACAATGTTGAGTGGAATACTCTCTTTCAAATTCTGAAGGTGGCAGGAGTAAAATACAGGGAGCCAAAAGCTATTTACAATAAGTACAGAAACCAGATGGAAATTATATGGGTCAAGGGGCACGAAACGGTAGCAGTGCTTGGGAAGGGAGTGAGACAGGATTGTAGCCTATCCCCGATGTTATTCAATCTGTATATTGAGCAAACAGTAAAGGAAACAAAAGAAAAATTCGGAATAGGTATCAAAATCCACGGAGAAGAAATTAAAACTTTGAGGTTTGCCGATGACATTGTATTCAAATAAAGGACGAAAGTAACTTTTGTGTGGCCTGTCAGTAGCAAGTATCATAGCTCGAAGGAACTTGGACCGTACGTAGGAAGAACTGCTAGAGTATACTACAGAAGGTAATTGTCAGAGACAGGAAATGACTTGGAAGAGCAGTTGAATGGAGTGGACAGTGTCTTGAATGGAGGATATAAGATGAACATCATCAAAAGCAATACGAGGATAATGGAATGTAGTCGAATTAAGTCGGGTGATGCTGAGGGAATTAGATTTGGAAATGAGACACTTATAGTAGTAAAGGTGTTTTGCTGTTTGGGGAGCAAAATAACTAATGATGGTCGAAGTGTAGAGGATATAACATGTAGACTAGCAATGGAAAGGAAAGGGGAATTTAGATTTAAATGTCAGGAAATCGTTTCTGGAAGTATTTGTATTGAGTGTAGCTATGTATGGAAGTGAAACATGGACGATAAATAGTTTTGGCAAGAAGAGAATAGAAGCTTTCGAAATGTGGTGCTACAGAGGAATGCTGAAGATTAGATGGGTAGATCACATAACTAATGATGAGGTATTGAACAGAATTGGGGAGAAGAGGAGTTTGTGGCACAACTTGACAAGAAGAAGGGACCGGTTGGTAAGACATGTTCTGAGGCATCAGGGGATCACCGACTTAGTATTGGAGGGCAGCGTAGAGGGTAAAATTCGTAGAGGGAGACCAAGAGATGAATACACCAAGCAGATTCAGAAGGATGTAGGTTGCAGTAAGTACTAGAAGATGAAGATGCTTGCACAGGATAGAGTTGCCTGGAGAGCTGCATCAAACCAGTCTCAGGACTTAAGACCATAACAACAAACAACAACAATGAACGGTAGAGTGCCCTTTCGTCTCTGCTCTTCCTTCCCCTATGTTTCATCATTACCGTATCAAGCGAGTCTCTCCTCACTTATTCCACCATCTGAAGGCAACTGATTGTATGTGAAAACCGTCATAAAGTTTCTCTCTGCCTCTCTCTCTCTCTCTCTCTCTCTCTCTCTCTCTCTCTATCCGTCCCTCTCTCCCTCCCTCTTTCTCTCTCTGACTCTCTCTCGGTTTCTCTCTCTCTCTCTCTCTCTCTCTCTCTCTCTCTCTATCTATCTATATCCCTCTTTCTCTCTTTTAAAGATTTTCTTAGAAGCTCAATTCTTACTATTTTAACATGTCATTAAATACAACACTTTTCTGTAACTCTTAAGAAAAGTTTAGTAGCATGTGCATTTTAAACATAGTTTGCACACAAACAGAAATCAGTGTAAGAAATATTACAATGTCATTCAGGGGTCAAGGTGGTTGGTAGAGGTAGTACCTTTGCTTGGGGTTGACTCAGTACTGGTCCCCACCACCCCAGGGATGAGCTGAGGAGGTATGCAAGACCTTTGCCTCTGAGGAAGCTACGTCCAAGACCGTCCGTGCGTGGTGAAGAGCCACATCCTACACGAGGTGACCCTGTTAACGCAGAACACGGCGGATCTATAGGAGAAAACCTTGAAAAAAAATCTCACATTCCAAATCCTCAATGCGTCTGTACTCGAGTCGAGCGGCAGCGAGGTCAGCGTCTGTCCATCTAGTAGGTGCGGCTGTATTATATGCTCCAGGAACTGACAATCCCTGGTTCTAAACACCCAGTGGAAACACTGGACCAAAACTTACTAGCTGTCATGATTCGTGAGAGTAATGACAGAATTACCCCAGGTGGTAACCAATTCACTCGTCGACAGACGACAACTGAGTTTTCGGATTCTGGGGAACCCGGGCCATCACGATCAGAGTTCTCAAGCAAACTTCGTCCCAAGGTTCCCATGTACATTGGTACCTTTAACATTCAGACCCTAATTCAACCTGGAAAATTACACAACTTAGTAACAGAGCTAGACCAACAAAAAATTAAGATCTTAGCGTTACAAGAACCTAGATTCACGGATGAAAATACAATAGACTATGGAAACTATCGCATCTTCAAGAGCAAGACTGACAAACGAATTGCCAATGGTACGCCACTCCTGGGCATGGCATTTGCGGTGCACAGAAATATATTAGGCTCAATTAGAGAGGTCTCTTCCATAAATAATCGCCTCATGACCATGCGTATCCAGTGCGCCAACAAGAAATACACATTGATAAATGTTCATGCACCCACAAACATAGACAACAAAAAACGCCAACTACAAACTGAAAAATTCTGCACTAAACTTGAAGATGTCATGGCCAAAATTCCCCGGGATGATATCAAAATCTTAATGGGAGATTTCAATGCACAAATTGGCAGAGAGAAAGAACACCAAAAAACTGTAGGAAAATATCCAGCACACAGATTCACCAACAGAAACGGACTGAGATTTATTGAACTATGCCAACAAAATAATCTAAAAATAATGTCTACATCTTTGAGAAAAAAACCTAGAAAACAAAAGACCTGGAGGTCCTCCATACAAGAGATCTGCGAATATCAGATTGACCACATTGCCATCTCCTATTTCGTACAGAAAGAGATCCATGATGTCCAAGTCCGCAGAGGGGCGAACATTGACTCAGACCACATTAAAGTGAAATTCACCCCAAAAAAATTCTATCCGAAGAAAACACACATGATGAAATTTGACACACGAACAATCAAAGAAACCAATCTGAAGGAGGAGTGGGAAAAGGAACCAGCTGACTCTTGGGAAAAATTTCGAACAAAAATTACAAAGAAGGCTAAAGAACTGATCCCATTGAAAAAGAACACAAAACACCCCTGGTGGGACTCTGGATGTGAAAAAGCGCTGGAAGAAAGAAAGAAAGCCTTTCTGAAGTATAACAGTAAAAAATCCCCACAAAATCTAGATCACTTCCACAACACCAGAAGACAAGTGACAAAAACAATCAGACAAGTCAAGAGGAAGTACCTCAAGGAACAGTGTGAGTCTATTGAAGAAAATTTCCGTAACTATAATGTACGAGACTTCTATAAGACCTTTGCTGGGAGAATCAATGGATACGGCTCACGAAATCTATGTTTCAGAAAACCAGATGGAGAGCTAGCGCTAACAAATCGGGAAAATTGTGAGGAGCTGGCAAGATACTTTTCCGGACTCCTCAATTGCCCTGAACTTTCTTCAAGATTCCCTCAAGAAACTACTATCTACACAAATCCAGAATCCCCACCACCTACACTAGAGGAGATCCAAAGACATATTCATAGACTGAAAAACAACAAGGCATCCGGAGTAGATAATATCACTGCAGAACTACTTAAAAATCTTGGACCAAATTCCCTCAAAGAACTCACTCAAATCATCACAGACATTTGGCAGACAGAAAAACTACCAGAAGATTGGAAATGCGCCCTAATTCATCCACTGCATAAAAAGGGAGACATGGCAGATATAAACAACTATCGAGGAATCTCCCTTCTCCAAGTCACTTATAAAATCCTCTCAGCTTGCCTTCTTCAACGAACACAAGAACAACTCGAACACAGTATTGGTGAATACCAAGCTGGCTTTCGACCTCACCGATCCTGTGCAGAACAAATTTTCAATTTGAAGACAACACTAAAATACAAAGCAGTCAGAAACAGTCCGATCATTTGTTCCTTTGTTGATTTCGCAAAGGCTTATGATTCAATCGATAGGCAATCTCTCTTTATTATCCTTGAGGAGCTAGGACTCGATCCAAAAACCCTAAACCTTATCAAAGAAACGCTCATAAACACAACTTCTAAGATAAAATTCCTGGGTGAAATATCAGAGCCCTTCCTGATCAAAACCGGCGTCAGACAAGGTGACGGCTTGTCTCCACTCCTCTTCAACCTTGTCTTAGACAAAGTCATCCGAGAATGGGAAAAAGAACTGAAGAATCAAAATTACTGGAAGCCTATACAACTAGGAAGATCTAAAGATGGTATTAAAATTTCATGCTTGGCATTTGCAGATGACGTGGCCATTCTAGCAGAAAACGAGACCACAGCAATTAAACAGATAGACATTCTCAAAGAATGCGCCGAAAAAGTTGGGCTACAAATTTCCTTCCAAAAAACCAAATCCATCTGCTCAAAATTTGAAACTCAAAAACTGACTACAAAATATGGACAAATTGAGAGAGTTCCATTCTTTAAATACTTAGGCGAGGTCCTAGAACCCACTGGGGGAGAGAAAACTGCACAAAAAGTTCGACTGCAAAAACTGAAAAGAGCATACTGGAAAACCCACAACATCTACAATAAAAAGTGTCTCTCCATTCACTCAAAAATACGACACTACAATACAGTAATCAAGCCCGAAGCACTATATGCCAGCGAAACACTCACACTCCATAGAAAAGGTGACCTGGAAGGCATCCTGAAAGAGGAACGCAAAATTATCAGAAAGATTCTTGGCCCAAAAAGAACGGAAGATGGATACAGGTTACAGTCTCGGAAAACTACAGAAAAATTATCTAACCTCGCCGCAGACATCCGGAAAAGAAGACTAAAATTTTACGGTCATATCCACAGACTCCCAACACCCAGACTCTCCCACAAAATTTTAATATACATTGAAAAATTGAAAACCATACCCTGGATACAAGAAACCAAAACAGATCTAGCAAATGCACAAATAAATTCTTCAGAAGTTATAAACAGAAATGTATACAGGCAAAAAATCAATAGTTGGAAAGTACAACCCGAGAATGAAGTTTGCAAGAGACAGGGGACAAAATGGACAGAGGAAAGAAAGAGAATTCATGGGGAAAGAATGAGAGAAGTTTGGAGAATTAAAAAATTGAATCGGAAAAGCTTTGCGTGATCCGTATGGGTCCAATCGCACATAATAATAATAATGTTATTCACCTCTCTCTTTCATGTTAACTTAAACCAATACACATACATAATTTTGTTAATCATTCAGACACTTTATTCTGAATCATTCCCGTTGAATTTGTGGTTCCCATATTTCTTTCTATCTTACGTCTCACGTCTAAGTGCTTTCCTTCGTCTAAATAACACGCATTTGCATGCGGTTTGTTTACAATCTTCAATGGTCCTTGATCAATAAAATTAAATTTACTGTGTTCCTCATTGATTTCACTTGATTTTATGTGAGTTTTAGCGAGAAATCAATCGCCAGTTTTTAATTTACTATATGAATACTAGCTTCAATTTGTGCCTGTATCTTCTCTTTAAGCAATTTCTTTTCCTCATTAATGTTACTTTCACTCCACAGAGGAATTTCTAATAACTCCTCTTCTATACATAACTTTCTCTCAGCCCTCAAGATATCTTCTTGAGTAAAACCAGTATTAGCATGTTTCAGTGTGTTCATAGACTATCTTTCCTAACACAACCAAGTACTTGTCGCAGGATCTATGATTTTCCTAACAATAGGTACGTCTTGTTTCTCTTACAAGCGTTCTCCTGGTTACTCGACGGGTGGTAAGCTGAAAGATATATTACTTCTACTTGTCTTTCAGCCATCCCCTCTTTCCATTTCAAACAAAACTGGGTGCTAGCATCTGGCACTATTCGCTTTGCCTCGCTCACATTTATGAAATAATCTAGAGTCCTCTTGTTGTACACAGCTTTGTCTATCGCTTTTCTCAACACGTACAGTTTTACAGATTTCGAGAAGAACTTCACCACTACTAAAATATATATGAAATTTCCCGAGGTCTTTCGTAGTGGAGCAAAAGTATCCAGCACAGCTACATTTATTAAAACTTCTGGTTTTATGGTTAGCATTGGCCCATTGTTGGTAACATTGACACTTTTGTCTACTGTCAAATGTCTCAAAACTTAACCCTCTGCACTACCCAACATATAAAGCTATTAAAAGTAATACTGTCAAAGAGTTAATCAACTCATTTCTTTGCCCTACAATCTACTTATGAAACTCTGCTTTCTTGGCTAGTAGTAAGTCATAAGGCGGCTTGGAGAACTTTTCATGCTCTCTTACCTCGAAGTGATGTTTTTACCCTATCACACTGGTTGCTGTTTCTCGGCGGTATTTGGACAATGTCCCCGTGCACGCAGCTAACAAGTTATCAGGCCAATCTACTACACACTAAAATTGGCTTCTACTTCGATATTGTGCTAAAGCTTGATATGTGCTCTCTCTCGTATCCATCTCCTAATCCAGCATTCTCTTCAGTTCTACTGTATTTTCACTGATTCAGTTGGGTCTCCTCTACAATGCTGGCTACTTCGAAAGGAATTGATAACTCTTCCCCTTCAGCATGATCGTCTCTTGATCACAGTTAGTTATTACTCTCTCTTTAAAATTAAGCAGTTGATTCCCAGAATTAATTCTGCACTGACTGAGGAAGCACCAGGAGTACGTAACTGAACATTTGTCCCCACAATTTGGTGACCATTAATATTTGGTAGTAAACAGTTATGCACTCTTTTCCAGTGACACCTATCATTTTAACTCCTGTTACTGGTTCGACCCCTACAGACAGATGGTTTTTGATTATTTCATGAAACACATTCGAGATTGCACTAAACTGAACACTTGTGTACACAAGTATGCACAGTTCATTCCCATAAATCCCGGTGGCACTCACGGTTTTTGTTCTTGTATCTTCAACACAGTTTTCACAGTTTTCTCTCTTTTCCATAAAAAGTCCATTTTTATTGCTATATTCTGCCACAAACTCCATCCTAACATCTCTCTGCTTATCAGGAGGATTCTTCATTCCCCTTGTCTCGACATCTTGCACAACCTTATCACATTGCCCCACAGCTGTGTTTTCTTTACAAACTGTTTCATCTCTTACGACTATCTTCACATCCTTCTGTGGCATAGGGAACCTCTTCTGCTTCTTTAACTTCCCAAACAGTGCCATCCAACAATTATATTTCTTTATTATCCTATTTATCTACTTCCTCATATCCCATATTACCTTATTCTGTTTCACGCAAGTTAGTTTTATTCCACTTCTTGTGTTGGAAAAATAAACACATCGTCACTACCACTCACATCATAATCTTCTTCTGCATTGAACTGAATTTTATTTCCTTTCATTCTGCATGATGTTTAAAATTCCTCTATTAACCCACAACTCTCTTCGATGTCTTCTGGATCATCTAATTTCTTTTTGTCGAAATCATATTTTCCTCTTCTTGTTAATCTATCTGCAGTGACCTTGGATGGTCTAAATGCTCTAAGACCTAAGCAAAAGTGTTTCTGGCTCACACGATCTCACTGCATTGGGTGCAGCTTCCACCTCAGTATCTTCCGAATTGCTGTCATGGCTATACACTTAAATACTATACACAATCATCTAAATCGGAATAGCTGTCTACAAGGTTCATCATCGGATCATATTCAGTTTCTTTCTTGAAACCTGACTTTCGAGTCGATTTGCATATTCTGGGAATGAGATAATATCTTCTAAATTAGCATGCTTCAACCTACGTAGCCCTCAGCCTTCCTCTCTCTTCGTGATTTCGTTTACGACCTCTTCACAGTCACAGCCTTGTGTACTGTTCTCAATTTCCCACTTTCGCAATTCGCCATATAACTGACTGAATTCCTTGAATCACGTCACGTCGCTCGATCCATTCCCCTGCTCGCAATTACTGTTACTGACTGCAACAACACTACTTCCGCGTAATGCATCCTTCATTAAACCAGACAAACAGAAAATGGAACGTTCGAGATGTGGGCTGCAAGGTGGATGAGGAAGAACAGTACATTGAAGCTTTGTGAGCTGTTCTTTGGTGTGCAGAACGTACAGTTGAGCAGCGATTTGTTTGTGATCCGTCGTTCATCTCGAATGAGGGTGTCTGCACGTTCCAATATTTAAGGGGTCACAGCTGTGAGCGACCGGGCGGCACGCTGGAGATCTTACAGGCTTGCGCAACATTGTTGCGTTCATGACACACACCTCGGCCATCGAATCCTTGTGGTTTTGTTCTCTGCCAGGTCTCCACAGACATTTTGCAAGCGCCTATGAATATCTAGTTTTCCATTCAGTGACAGTACTCTGCTTGGAAAGCACCTCAATTGCAGCTGGCATTTTGAGGTCTACGTATGGCGAAGCCACCTTACGGAACTTTATGAAACTATATGGTCTGAACTGGGAGTATTTCCTGATGGTCCACAGCAAAACCTGCATTTCAATCAAAACCGACAAAGAAAAAGAATGTGTTGCATTATTAATTGAACACTTCACGCGAATAAGAAAACAGGATCTGTAGATGTTTATGTGCATATCTGTTGATCTAGAGCCCACCTGTTCGCAAATTACACAGATGTGTTACATTTGGGCTGTAATATACAGATGGTGTAGAGTATTGTTGCATTGTATATTCACCGATAAAAATGTTAATCAACTGATAATTAATCAACTGCAGGCAATGATCCGATGCAGATGCAGCACCGTACGCGTACATGCCATCAATGGCTACGTAAATTATTGGCGTTCCAATCATCTCTGAGAGCTATTACGTACTCAAGAGTGCATTACTGATGTTACTACGTGGGCATGTTGTCACGTCTGACAAGCTATACGATTATTGTGCAATACGACAGATGGTTAGCGAGCGTTCCCAAGGACCGCAGAGAACGTCGCTTGCTCTCTTGTATCTGAACACTGTCGATAGGTTGGTCACCGCGAAACTCTTCCTTCTTAACTGGTCATATTGTGCAATGTACGGGAACGAGGTTGAAAATTTGAGAAGTGGAACGTTATTTCGGAGATTCAGCTTCATTTAAGAAGCGTTGTGCTTTAGTGGGGGAATGGAGGGACTACTGAAGTAAAGAGTTAAAAGGAGAGAGAAGTGCGACTGTGGTGTGGTGTGTCTGGAAGGGGTGAGAGGAATATCTTCAATTTTACATTCTTAAATTTCTTTTCATAAATATGAAAAATGTGTTGTTACAGACTAGTTCCAGAGCTTCATTTATTGCCGTTTTTGTCCTCTGCTAGTGTAGTTTTTATCTTTCCAGTTCGTTTCATTTTTGTCTGGTATACACTATCGCTATGCTTCAGAATGTGTAGAGCTAATTCATTGCTTGTAGCGTGATGGTAGTCGATCGGTGAATACGGTGTGTGTGACGTGTGTGTTTGTCCTTAAGAAATTTCCGTGTGTTTGCATAGGGCGGAGAGGGGGAGAGGGGGGGGGGGGGGGGAAGGCTGGCAGCTGTTGGTAGGGAACTGGTATACGAGCCAAAACGTTGTGGTCCCCTACCTAACTGGTTAACTGGTGGAACGCAATAAAGCAACGATTCTGCTTAGCATGCATTCTACGCTCATATCATACATTTCCCGGAAATTACGGCCCGGTGGTGGATCTAGCGACCGATATCCTCCCACATGTGTTCCCTTGAATTTAGGTAAGGCGAATTTCGTGGCCAAGACATCAGTGTGATTTATCATGCCCCTCAACTCCATTATAGAACGATTCTGGTTTTGACAAACGAACAGTTATCGTACTAGAAGATGCCATAGCCTTGGTTCAGACATCAAGCATGAAGGGATGCAGGTGAGCGCAAAAGTGTTTACGCAGTCCAAAGCTAACATGCTGTCTTCAATTTCTACCACAGATCCCATAAAAGCCCAGGTGAATTTCTTCATAGAAGAACACTGCCTTCATTGTCCCGCGTCCCAACAGCCGAACTCCCGGATGAAGGCACATCCAGAAGCGACCATAGGCTTGGTGCAACCAAAAACAGTGATTCATTCGTCCAGGAAATAAGTTTCCTTTGATCCACTCTCTACTCTCGATGTTTTCGCTCACTCCACAATCGTCACTCCGACGATACTGGCTCAACGTGGGAACAGGAAGAGGTTCTCTGCTGCAGTGTCCCATGTTCAACGATGTGTGCTGAACGGTGTGTTCCGACACACTTGTGCCCACACAAGAGCTGTAATTTATCGTCTCATCTGCCACAGATGGTAGCCTATCCCGCTGTACGGAGAATGCAGAAGTGAGGCCTTCATGTTCTGCAATGAGACAGGGACGTTCAGCACCTAGTCGTCTACTTTTGAATGCATTACGGGAACAGCAGTGATCAATATCTTGTAAATAATTATTATTAAAAACAGTCTTGATCACGATTTATTTAACACGGTGACCGGTTTCGACCACTACTGTGGTCATCTTCAGACCATTGAGTAGGAACCCCTTTCTGTTGGAGAATCTCCAACAGAAAGGGGTTCCTACTCAATGGTCTGAAGATGACCACAGTAGTGGTCGAAACCGGTCACCGTGTTTTTAATAATAATTATTTACCTAGTCGTCTAGTTCTGGTTTCACGGATGTTCAGCCACCTTCTGCAGAATCTCTGTTGGTCCATTACGGCCAGGGGAGATAGGCTGGTATGTACTTTTCAATTCAATAAACTTTACCAACAGCCGTACGCTTTAAGATATTTTATTTTATTCGGAAAGCAACCAGTTTCGGCACTTCGTTTTGCCATCTTCAGGCCCCATCCGCATTTTCCAAATCAACGAACTTATCGTATAGCGCCATAAAACTGGATATCGTGAATTCCAATCGCTGTGCAGCTGATTCATATGTTGTCACACTTTCGCATGAATCAGCTGAACCACGATTGGAATTCACGATATCCAGTTTTATGGCACTACACGATAACTTCATGGTTTGAAAAAAGCGTGTGGGGCTGAAGATGGCAAAATGGACGAGATGTTCGTTCCCAGGTGCCGGGCCATGGCAACTCGTATTTTGTGTGATGTTTTTTCAGATGATGTGTTTGTGTCCCACCATTTGATTTTTCTTTTATATTTATTCACCTACTCAGTTTTCGTATACCTGCTTTGTACCCAATTTTAGTTGAAATATTTTTAGTAATCTACCTTTCAGTCATATAGTTCTCCGAATTGAGAGGTGTTATGTTGAAACTGTAGGAAGGCGTCGCTAGGTGTCTGACACATAGGGAAAATGATGAGATACAGAATTGCTATAATTTTTATTCTTCTTCTGAAAACTTCGAGCAGTGACCCGTGTATATTGGATTCAATACGACGTCGGCTCCTTTGTTTTTCTGACCACAGCAGCTCCCTTCCGTCATCCAAACAGACAAACAATTCGCACGTTATATTTACTTTCTTTTCTTCTGCTCTATTCTATTTTACCGTACCCTTTCTTTCCTTTCCTTCGATTGCCCAAATACTTAGTTTCTCATTTTCTCTCATTATTTATTCCAGACAAACATATAACGTATGAATTTGTTCTTTCGATCATCTGAAAGTTGAGAATTTGAGTATGACGGGAGGCGTGCTAGGGTAGTTCGTGCAGCTGCGATAACCACTGCGTCTGGATGGCTTAGTGGTCGGAGCATCTGCCCAGTAAGCAGGAGAACCGGTTAGACTCCTGATCCGGCACGAATTGTTAACTTTCGCCATTGATTTAAATCAATACCCACTTGCAGCTAAGATCTATAACTCCTTTGAGTTTTAAAACATGTAATGGTCTACAATACGCTGTCCTCTCATGAGCAAGAGCTAGATCCCTGCTAACTGTTAACAGTTATCAGTTCCTGCGCTTGATATTTATGTAATTGCTGTCTTCTATTTCCGTGATAGTGCCATAAAATACTTTGAGATCCCTTTGGCACTACGTATAGCACAGGAACCTCGTGATCACTTGCTGTGGCTGTAGGATTTCTGCTGACCACCTTCCTTCACCGCTTGCAGCCAAAGGAGTTCCTCAAACAAACCAATAAAACGCAAAACTCGTCGCGTATAAGAAATATTATGCAAGTGTAAATAATAGACTTTCCTGCACTAATTGCACGTTTCCGTCCTTTGTGTGTTATTGTTGAAGCAGAAAACACAATTGTTTTAATATACGTTTGCTCAATTGCAGCCCTCTGGGAGATGAAAATTTTCGCAATATTAGTACACGTACGATGTTTCCCAAATTTCGCTATGGACTATACGTGTGAAATTAGCATATCTAATTGTTTTCAGGCGATTAGGTGTGTTGTGGAATATTGTATTGGTGGCCTTGGGTATACTGTCAAAAGAAAATTCGCAATTCTAATTTTGCTTCTGTTTGCGTTGTAAAGTACACGTGTGAGTGAGCAGATCTGATGTTGTTGCGTATATCTCACTACCAGTCAGCTTTTTGTTTCACCAGTGAAAGAAATTCTGGCCAGCAGTACACTGTGGACACCCGTACTTCGCTAAAACTGTCCTCACACGGGCTACAAAATAAAGTCATAGCTCCACCCACGCAGCAGCTCGCTTACGGTGAAAGGACTGTCAGAGTTGTGACAGCACCGCCAGAAATTTTCTACTGAAAAAGTCTGCTTCTTTCAGGTCTCCGGCCTTTAGGGAATTTTGCCTTGAGTTTCGCCTTGCTGTCAGAGGATTTGGTTTGTTTCGAATGCTGGCAAGAAGCCCTCGCAGCTCTCTGCGGGGATACCTCGGCTCAGTGACGGGAAAAGTTGGCCGTGTCGCGCAGTTTTCTGGCTGTCTGCTAGACGTCTAGACAACGACCGACTTCCACAATTTGCGCTCGTCGCTGTGGGTGCACTCATATTGTGCCACTGGATATTAACCTCATCTTCGAAACTTACTTATTCCATTAACCCTTTGACTCCAAATAAAATGAAAGAATCACATAATTATCAGCAAAAAGTAAGGAATCGGTTGTCTTAACGGGGTGGTTGCACTTTGTAAATATATATGTAAAATTTTTCTCAAAATTCGTCGTTATGATCTTATTAAGCATTGAGTATAGGATGAAATTTTCGAAAGGTAAACAGTCAGTTGTTTTAAGGAAGTGGCTTCACGTAGGAACCACTGTCAACAATCCATTATATAATGTGATACATTCGAAGGAAATTCGTTTTTTTCTTAGACAAAATTCCAATCTCACAACGACAACAACAAATTATATTCCTACATAGCAAGCAAAAATTGTCTAAAATAAAACCAATTTTTTATCACGACCTTATGATCCAATGGTTTCATTTCGATGATAGTCATACAAGTAGTAGGACAAGCTCAAATTTACGTCACAGTAAATGACATATACTTACTTTCACTGTCAATATGGTCACTATAATGAAAAACACATGTCAGGAACTCCTACGATCACGTAACACAATCTCCACACCGACTGTTGCTTTGAACGCTGTAGGTGACTGCTAGAATACACTACATCCGTAGAAGTACCATAGTTTTTGTCTTGCAGTAGCATCGGTGGTTTTATGCAAAAAGCACTGGTACTTCAGTAAAAAACTAATCAAATTATAGTTTCAGGCAGAAACCAGTGGTGCTCAGAAGTCGTTGTTGGTACAAAAGAAACAATAGAAGTTTCGCGTTTACTATTTGCGCACGTCAGCGCATAGTGCCTGAACTTGCATTCTTATATTATTTCCTAATATTCATATAAAATTCTTGAACTTTCGAGGAGTGTATTCTTATCTGACAATATATCACAAGATAGAAATGCGAGTATAAAATGACAGCTGGTTGACCCTAGCAGCCAGTGCTGGAAATGCGGTCAGGAGATGCTCAAGGAAGCCAAATATACGATTTGTTGAGCTTGTGGAGAAAGCTCAATCAGATTAACTAATAAAACTATGGAAATTTGTTAAGTCTATGATTTTATTGGTTGTATTTAAAATATGTTTAAGCCCGAATGACGTAATTAACAGAAGGCTATGGAACCATTCGTAGTACCGAAAATTTATCTTCACAGAAGTTATACAGATACGGGCTGAATTAAGCTGCCATGCACGTGCGAGGGATCAGCGCATTTTATTTCTTTTTAGAATGTTCATTTCTCGGATAAACAGTCATTACATACGCGGTCTTGGGGTGTCTTCTCCATAACATGCAGATTCCATGTAGAGCACGAACACATATGCACCACAATTATTCGTCCTTACCTGCTTCTTTAGCCGGCCGTGGTGGACGAGCGGTTCTAGGCGCTACAGTCTAGAACGGCGCGACCGCTATGATCGCAGGTTCGAATCTTGCCTCGGGCATGGATGTGTGTGATGTCCTTAGGTTAGTTAGGTTTAAGTAGTTCTAAGTTCTAGAGGACTGATGACCTCAGAAGTTAAGTCCCATAGTGCTCAGAACCATTTGAACCATTTTTTTGAACCTACTTCTTTATAACGTGTAGGTAATGATTTCAATGTGCCACTGAAATGGTCATCGTAATCGTAGTACTTATCACAAATGATGGAAACATCAGACACCTTCGATGACTCTTGAACTACTTTGCTACTTCCGGTATTCTTTACTTTCTTCTCTGTCTGCTCAATAAGACGCCCACGTACAGTTTTCCCATCCTTCTTCTACAGACAACTCTTTTTTTTCTTGTCATTCCTTACATTCATCTGCATTTCTTTTTCACCGGAATGCGCAGATGTTCTCTTTCAGCGCATCATTATACGCGTCTGACATTACATACCAACTTCATCAGATTCTGTTGGTTAGACTGTTATATTAAGAAAGAAATTCCGTGCAATGACATAGTGGTTTACAGCTTACAATAACGTATTTAGATAAAGAGTAAATCAGCGGTAACCGTTAATGTATTTCTTATTTTATGTCTCTTTAAAATAAAGAGAAGTTTCATTTTCTTTCTATTGCAAATAACAGGAAGTTACCCCATTATTTGCCTCACATTCACTCATTGTACATTTCAAATAAGTTATGGCTGTCTTATTGTTCCTGGTTATTAATTACTGGAATTAAAAAAGGACAGCAACAGTCGAAAATCATCAAAGTTACAGAAAGCTTCAAATACTGAATGCATACGATTACTCGGTTCACCAATATTTGTCTTACAATTAAGTGCTCGACGAGAATTAGCAACCAAAAAGACCCTGATATTTTTGGTGTGTAGCAGAATTTCTCTATTAAACGAAATATATTGACTTTACAATCCAGCGAAGGTCCTGTCTTTCCTACAAATTACATCTACTGAATGACTACTAAATTCCACATATCTCGAAGGGTCCTATCACATCGTCCAAGAGTACGAGTCACCTTATATGTGATACAACTGACTCGAGATCTCAGACGAAAAACGTTGAATAGTAAACTACTGCACATTAAACAATGCACTAGGTTTACCATAGAATACAAAGGAGATAAAACAACAGAAACTGCGTGGTGTTTCGGGCTTTATGACCAACGCTCTGAAATTTATCACAGCTATAAATACACTCATGCAGAACTCTATATTTTCTCAAACTATGTATATGGCTTGCCATGAAGTCTAGTCTACTGACTATGACTACTCACTATGCTACCAAGGATCTAAATCTATTTTTGAAGACAGCAGACACCCCCCGCAACCACTTTCTTTCGAGTTTCAGTCTTCCTACTGGTTTGATGAGGCTCGCCACGTATTCCTCTCCTGATCCAACCTCTCAGTCCCTGATGTCTTACCATTTGACATAGAGCCCCGTTCCCTCTTCTTGTCGGCGTTTTCCATTTATTTCTTTCTTCACCGATTCTCCTGGGAAGCTCGTCAATCTGTGTCTGCCCAGGCCGTAACATTTTTAATATCCTTCTGTCTCATCGCATACTAAATGCTTCGATTTTCTCCTTTTACAATTTTTCCACAGTCCATAATACACTACATACTTTTCAGAAACTTCTACTTCAAACGAACGACACAGTTTTTTTAACGCCATTTAAGGAGCACATCAAACAAGTTTCTCTTTTCTTCCACCCTTATTCAAAACTCCTTCATTTTCTCAGGATGAGCTTTTGCTCACTTTTGATCATTTGTTCCAATTGTTTTTCTGTTTGTTTTATCTTCGCGGAATCCTTTGAATTTCTTGACCTCTAGTCTGTTAACCTGCGTTTCTTCCAAGTCTTTTTTTTATTTTTGTCTTGACTGCCCACACATTTTCTTCCTCACTTTTCATGTTTTGGAAGAATATATTGATATTATGTGTTAATCTACCTTCCATTATTTTCTGTAGGTGTCCACAGAGTGTAACACATCTTTTTCTGATTCCATCTCTTATTTAATGGCAGACTTAGTATATTTCGTTCTGTGGCCTCTGAACCCAACTGCCAAGTTCCTTCTTGACTGGCCCTAATATTTTTTTGTAAGATTCTTCTTCAAAGATTAAAACTGGGTGCCGGATTGAGACTCGAACTCGGGATCATTACATTTCGTAGGCAAATGCTCTGCGGACTGAGTTACTCAAACACGACTTACTTTGCCATACTCGCTTCATAAAATTCCTGGTGAGTGGCTTTCATTGGTCGATATTTGTAGATCTGCTTTGTCACTTGTTAACAACAGAAGTTCCAGTCGTCTCTTAGATTCCATCTCTTATCATAAGATCGTCTGAAGGGGATAAACAGTTTATTGCTCTTCCTATGTACCAGATTTACGTAGTTATTAAATTCTTTTTTTTTCTTACTCTATTTTCCATTCTCTTACCACTTCTTTCAGCAAAAAATTGAATAATTGTGAATACGCGTTGTGACAAACTACCTCCATCTCTGACCCCTGATACAATTTGGAATTAGAATCTCCTTCAAGGAATCTAATTTTAGATATTGTGTTTGTAAGAGTTCGTGTAGTCATTTCCAGAATTTTCATAGCTACAGAAAATTTGTTGAAGGTTTTGTCTAGGGAGCTTTGTCCATCGAATCATACGACTTTTTAAAATTAGTAGATACTATCTCCAGCTTTTTATTTGGTGTTTACATACATTTAATTGTCTATGTAAGGCTTAGACTCTACTCTGGACAGGATCTGTTACACCTAAATCCAGCTTGATACTCTCCAGTTTGTTTACCTAACTGAGGATTTAGTATGTCCTGAAGGACTTTTGAAAAGATTTTATCTTTTAAGAGTAGTAATGATATTCCTACATAATTATTGATGTTTGTCTTGTCCCATTTTTACAAATCTGTATTAACACAACCTTTCATTCTTACATAACTCCATTATCCACAAAAAGTCTAAGGTTACTATTAATATTATATGTGAGACCATTAATGTACAATAGGAACAGCAACAGTCCCAATACACTTCCTTGTGGAACACCCGAGGGGAACTGTTTCAGTATTGCACACCTGATCTAGTTTTTCTGTTATATTGGGACACATAGAACTTCACTATTTTTAAAATATCTACCGTGAGGTCGTCTTCATCTGGAGCTTTCTTGTGATTTAATTGCTTGATGTAATTTTTAATTATACTGATGCTTAATGGTTTTGAATTTCCATTTGTAATATTATTGCGGAATTCCAGTGGTTTGGTCAGTTTTGCACCATTCAATATGTTGTCAAAATAAACTGTCAATAGCTTACAGTTCTCTTCATTGTTAAGTGATAGTTTTCCATTTGGTTCATGAACCACATTGAGTGTGAAGTGTACGCAAAGATACAGTTCTTGAACGTTTCCCAATAGTTTCTAGAATCGTATTTTTTGAAGTCTGATTCTATAGATTTCTGTTTTTCCTTTTCATAAAACCTCTTTTGTGCCCTGACAATTTTATTTGCTTACTGCTTTTCAAACTGATAAATTTTCCACTTACAGCTTGTTTTCATGACATACCAGTTGTCCCAAGACTTCCTTTTTTATCTAGTGCTTCTACCTTTTACTATTCCACCATCTGCGTTATTTGCTTCTTTTCTAGAACTACTTCAATTACCATATATTTACTCGTCCTCGTAAAGTCGTTGGCATCAGTATTTAATTTCTTCAGCTTCTTCTGAAAATCATATTCCTTTTCTTTAAAGTTTCGTTATTAAATGTCTTAGTCGTACTGGTTTGTTTCGTGATGTTATGTTTTGGAATATATCTCATGTGGACCTTGGTTGGGTTGTGATTTGACTCCAATTCCTTTTTTCACCAGTTTCAGTAATTTCTTGCTAATTTAATCTGGATTTGGTGAGAGGGTCAATTTGACATTTTCCCAAATTGGGGTTTGCTGATATCCATAACTTTTGTTTGGTAGGATTTTTTTAAAGTGTGTTGTTATTGTTTTAGGATCTAATTACTTGTATGTGTCTTACAATCTTGAAATATTATTGTTAATTCTTTTTGAGCTGGATAATTTCCAATAATTCTTTGGAATGATTTCTCACTATTCTGTTGGCTACTGTTTTGATATTTGTAGATTTCTTTTCGCCAGGGATATCCTCTTTGCCTTTTCTAGTGTGCTTTATATGAGCTCTTTATTCCGTGAACCAAGTGTTATTTCTCTTCCAAGAGCAAGACATGTTAACTTCGTGTATCACATGGCTAGCAATTTTGAATTTAAGTTTCTCACTTATTTCATTTCTGTTGCAAATCACTAATCTCAGTCCATAAGCAGTAGTTTATAGGCTACCCACTCCATTCAACAGGTTCTGTAATTCTTCTTCATTTTCACTTAGGATTATAAAATTATCAGCGAATCTTACTATTGATGTTCCTACACCCCGACTGTTAGTCTCATTCTTCAAACTTACTTTCGTTTCCGATATTTCTTCTGTGATTTACAGATTTATCAGTAGCGATGAAAGACTGAACTCTGTATTCCACCCTTTCTAATCCGTGCACTTCGTTGTTGATCATCCAGTCTTACTATTTACTCTTAGTTCTCGTGCACAGAATATGTAAGCTGTCTTTCAGTATAGATTTCCGCTATTTTGCTCAGAGTTTCGAATATGTTGCACTATTTTATATTGTCGATAGTTTTTTCTAAGTCTACAAATGCTATGAACCTGAATTTATTTTTCTCAAGTCTTGCTTTCACTATCAAGGACAGCATCAGACCTACGTCTTTAGTGCTCTTGCTGTCTGTAAAGTCAAACTGACCGTTACTGTAGATATTCTCAATTTCCTTTTACATTCTTCTGTATGTTAATCTTGTCATCTTCTTGGACACATAATGCATTAAGGTGATCATTAGTTGTAACATTTATCTAATCTTGCCCTCTTCAGAATTGTATGGGTGATAATATTCCGAAAGTCTCACAGTGTGCCGCACGTCAAGTGGCCAGAGAGTCATTTTAGCGGTGTGTCCCACTGGCGCCACGAGAGGGCGCACTGCTCGGACACATGATTTCCGCAAGTGCTGCTCTGGCTGAGCTGGATGCAAGGACATCAGCGTGGTAGCTAGTTGATGGACGGAAAGGAACGACCCAGCTAAGGCTGAATGGCAGAGCCAAGAGCGATGGACACTGGTACGCTCTGGTGGCGTCGATTGGGTGTCACTAGTGGAAAGCACTGAGCGTGGTCGTTGGGTGGACGCAACAGCCTGGTGGAATGGTTCGAATCTTTTCTCGGGCGAGAGCTCAGTGACTCCAATTGAGGCGGAGGAAGGGATTTCTGAGTGTCAAGAGGAGCACTACCCTAGTGCTTAAGGAGCTGGTAGTTGAGCCTTGGTGATTGAGTACTACAATACAGCGCACTGTGTTGTGTAAGAGTGGTGTATTAGGTCTACTGGCTGTCAAACAACGTTACACGTGGAAGTCTGTAGCTAGACTGTGATAAGCTTTGGTTGTTGATTGACGGGCATCTGGGTACAATGTCTTTGAGCGAGAGCCATTTATTCCTTTTAATCTTCACGCCGTGAGTGTTACTAATTGTATTAAACAGAGAGAGATTTTGTTTGAACTACGCTTTGAGTGTAGCTGATTTTCTGACGCTGTTTGTACTAAGAAAACCATCTTGTTATTTGTGCTGTGCTAGTGCCAGGTTTTATGTGTTATTTTATAGGTTTACATTGAGATATATGCTTAGCTAGTTTAGTAGAGTGTTGACGGTAGCTTGTTGTAGTAACTGCTTAGTGATGGCAGTAGTAATAGAGCAATATGTATCTATGTGCTATCCAGATGACCTTAATTAAATCTGAGAGCTGTTTTGGTACCTCATGCTTAATAGTAGAAGTTATAACTGTTATACTTCTTGTCTACGTCTGAGGACCATATGTTGAATTGTTACTGTTGTTGCCCGGTTATGTATCCTGGAAATAAGGTTTGATTGTAATTCTGTTTGTTGTATAGAAAATATTTTAGCTCTCTTTTGTTGTTTCAACTCTGCTTAAGGAACCATACAGGTCTACAAAATCATAATCGGTTTCACTGATATTGTATTATTAGTCTGTTACCCAGAGATAATTTATGATTCTTAAATTAGTCGTTAAACTGAGCACCCCATCTGAACAACCGACAGATCCTGAATTTCACTCCGATCTAATATTGCGCTACTATTAGTAGCAGCGCAACGAGCTGCATAATGTGGACGTGGTGGCCTAGCCTGGTACCATTAGAAACTAGATTTGTCTGTTGTTTCAATCATGGCTTCTGGAGACCTACCGGGTGTGTGTTTTCTTCACAAGAAGGAGCTTGCTTATGAGGTGATGGTACACGGCCACGTACCAGCAGATTTGTCACATCATGGGTGAGTCAGTGCCGTTGACAGTGGTTAGCGCAAGGTCGAGATATCAGCAGAAATTTCTTCGCCTGCTAGGAGTTTGATCTAGTGGTGCAATTCTTCCAATGCAGTTCAGCTTTACAGAGCCAGGTGCGTGGGTTACAAGCCCATTACAGGAATTTAATTGATAATGAGTTGTGAGGAGTAGTGAGTGTTTAGAATAGTTGCTTATTGCATGAGTTACACGGGGGAAAGTTTAGAAGTAATAATGGCGATTTTTAACGGTATTTTTCACGCTAGGTAGACAGACAGTCTTCAACATACTAGTTGAAGATGAGGGAACGCAATATGATCTACATCTACATCTAAATCTATATGACTACTCTGCAATTCACATTTAAGTGCTTGGCAGAGGGTTCATCGAACCACAATCATACTATCTCTCTACCATTCCACTCCCGAGCAGCGCGCGGGAAAAACGAACTCCTAAACCTTTTTGTTCGAGCTCTGATTTCTCTTATTTTATTTTGATGATCATTCCTACCTATGTAGGTTGGGCTCAACAAAATATTTTCGCATTCGGAAGAGGAAGTTGATTACTGAAATTTCGTAAATAGATCTCGCCGCGACGAAAAACGTCTTTGCTTTAATGACTCCCATCCCAACTCGCGTATCATATCTGCCACACTCTCTCCCCTATTACGTGATAATACAAAACGAGCTGCCCTTTTTTGCACCCTTTCGATGTCCTCCGTCAATCCCACCTGGTAAGGATCCCACACCGCACAGCAATATTCTAACAGAGGACGAACGAGTGTAGTGTAAGCTGTCTTTTTAGTGGACTTGTTGCATCTTCTAAGTGTCCTGCCAATGAAACGTAACCTTTGGCTCGCCTTCCCCACAATATTTTCTATGTGGTCTTTCCAACTGAAGTTGTTCGTGATTTTAACACCCAGGTACTTAGTTGAATTGACAGCGTTGAGAATTGTACTATTTATCGAGTAATCGAATTCCAACGGATTTCTTTTGGAACTCATGTGGATCACCTCACACTTTTCGTTATTTAGCCTCAACTGCCACCTGCCACACCATACAGCAATCTTTTCAAAATCGCTTTGCAACTGATACTAGTCTTCGGATGACCTTACTAGACGGTCAATTACAGCATCATCTGCGAACAACCTAAGAGAACTGCTCAGATTGTCACCCAGGTCATTTACATAGATCTGGAACAGCAGAGGTCCCAGGACGCTTCCCTGGGGAACACCTGATATCACTTCAGTTTTACTCGATGATTTGCCGTCTATTACTACGAACTGCGACCTTCCTGACAGGATATCACGAATCCAGTCGCACAACTGAGACGATACCCCATAGTCCCGCAGCTTGATTAGAAGTCGCTTGTGAAGAACGGTGTCAAAAGATTTCCGGAAATCCAGAAATACGGAATCAACCTGAGATCCCCTGTTGATAGCGGCCATTACTTCGTGCGAATAAAGAGCTAGCTGCGTTGCACAAGAACGATGTTTTCTGAAACCATGCTGATCACCTTCGAGGTGATTCATAATGTTTGAATACAGTATATGCTCCAAAACCCTACTGCAAACCGAAGTCAATGATATAGGTCTGTAGTTCGATGGATTAGTCCCACTACCCTTCTTAAACACTGGTGCGACCTGCGCAATTTTCCAATCTGTAGGTAGAGATCTATCGGTGAGTGAGCGGTTGTATACGATTGCTAAGTTGGGCGCTATTGTATCAGCGTAATCTGAACGGAACCTAATCAGTATACAGTCCGGACCGGAAGACTTGCCCGTATCAAGCGATTTGAGTTGCTTCGCAACCCCGAAGGTATCTACTTCTAAGTAACTCATGCTAGCAGCTGTTCGTGTTTCAAATTCTGGAATATTCCATTTGTCTTCCCTGGTGAAGGAATTTCGGAAAACTGCGTTCAATAACTCCGCTTTAGCGGCACAGTCGTCGGTAACAGTACCATCGGTACTGCGCAGCGAAGGTATTGACTGCGTCTTGCCGCTTGTGTACTTTACATACGACCAGAATTTCTTCGGATTTTCTACCAAATTTCGAGACAATGTTTCGTTGTGGAATCTATTAAAGGCATCTCGCACTGAAGTCCGTGCCAAATTTCGCGAGTCTGTAAATTTTAGCCAATCTTCGGGATTCCGCGTTCTTCTGAACTTCGCATTTTTTTCCGTTGCTCTGCAACAGCGTTCGGACCTGTTTTGTGTACCATGGGGGATCAGTTCCATCTCTTACCAATTTATGAGGTATGAATCTCTCAATTGCTGTTGCTACTATATCTTTGAATTTAAGCCACATCTCGTCTACATTTGTATAGTTAGTTCGGAAGAAATGGAGATTGTCTCTTAGGACGGCTTCTAGTGACACTTTATCCGCTTTTTTTAATAAAATTGTTTTGTGTTTGTTTCTGATGGATTTGGAAGAAACAGTATTGAGCCTAGCTACAACGACCTTGTCATCACTAATCCCTGTATCAGTCATGATGCTCTCTATTAGCTCTGGATTGTTTGTGGCTAAGAGGTCAAGTGTGTTTTCGCAACCATTTACAATTCGAGTGGGTTCGTGGACTAACTGCTCGAAATAATTTTCGGAGAAAGCATTTAGAACAATCTCGGAAGATGGTTTCTGCCTACCACCGGTTTTGAACAAGTATTTTTGCCAACATTTCGAGGGAAGGTTGAAGTCCCCACCATCTACACTCCTGGAAATGGAAAAAAGAACACATTGACACCGATGTGTCAGACCCACCATACTTGCTCCGGACACTGCGAGAGGGCTGTACAAGCAATGATCACACGCACGGCACAGCGGACACACCAGGAACCGCGGTGTTGGCCGTCGAATGGCGCTAGCTGCGCAGCATTTGTGTCAGCCAGTTTGCCGTGGCATACGGAGCTCCATCGCAGTCTTTAACACTGGTACCATGCCGCGACAGCGTGGATGTGAACCGTATGTGCAGTTGACGGACTTTGAGCGAGGGCGTATAGTGGGCATGCGGGAGGCCGGGTGGACGTACCGCCGAATTGCTCAACACGTGGGGCGTGAGGTCTCCACAGTACATCGATGTTATCGCCAGTGGTCGGCGGAAGGTGCACGTGCCCGTCGACCTGGGACCGGACCGCAGCGACGCACGGATGCACGCCAAGACCGTAGGATCCTACGCAGTGCCGTAGGGGACCGCACCGCCACTTCCCAGCAAATTAGGGACACTGTTGCTCCTGGGGTATCGGCGAGGACCATTCGCAACCGTCTCCATGAAGCTGGTCCCGCACACCGTTAGGCCGTCTTCCGCTCACGCCCCAACATCGTGCAGCCCGCCTCCAGTGGTGTCGCGACAGGCGTGAATGGAGGGACCAATGGAGACGTGTCGTCTTCAGCGATGAGAGTCGCTTCTGCCTTGGTGCCAATGATGGTCGTATGCGTGTTTGGCGCCGTGCAGGTGAGCGCCACAATCAGGACTGCATACGACCTAGGCACACAGGGCCAACACCCGGCATCATGGTGTGGGGAGCGATCTCCTACACTGGCCGTACACCACTGGTGATCGTCGAGGGGACACTGAATAGTGCACGGTACATCCAAACCGTCATCGAACCCATCGTTCTACCATTCCTAGACCGGTAAGGGAACTTGCTGTTCCAACAGGACAATGCACGTCCGCATGTATCCCGTGCCACCCAACGTGCTCTAGAAGGTGTAAGTCAACTACCCTGGCCAGCAACATCTCCGGATCTGTCCCCCAGTGAGCATGTATGGGACTGGATGAAGCGTCGTCTCACGTGGTCTGCACGTCCAGCACGAACGCTGGTCCAACTGAGGCGCCAGGTGGAAATGGCATGGCAAGCCGTTCCACAGGACTACATCCAGCATCTCTACGATCGTCTCCATGGGCGAATAGCAGCCTGCATTGCTGCGAAAGGTGGATATACACTGTACTAGTGCCGACATTGTGCATGCTCTGTTGCCTGTGTCTATGTGCCTGTGGTTCTGTCAGTGTGATCATGTGATGTATCTGACCCCAGGAATGTGTCAACAAAGTTTCCCCTTCCTGGGACAATGAATTCACGGTGTTCTTATTTCAATTTCCAGGAGTGTATAACCGTTTGAGTGGGGTATTTGTTTGTTACGAGACTAAAATTTTCTCTAAACTGTTCAGTAACTGTATTATCGGAGTCTGGGGGTCGGTAGAAGGAGCCAATTATTAACTTAGTTCGGGTGTTAAGTATAACCTCCACCCATACCAATTCGCACTGAGTGTCTACTTCGACTTCACTACAAGATAAACCACTACTGACAGACACAAACACTCCACCACCAATTCTGCCTAATCTGTCTTTCCTGAGCACCGTCTGAGACTTCGTAAAAATTTCTGCAGAACTTATTTCAGGCTTTAGCCAGATTTCTGTACCTATAACGATTTCAGCTTCTGTGCTTTCTATTAGCGCTTGTAGCTCAGGGACTTTCCCAGCACAACTACAACAATTTACAACTACAATTCCGACTGTTCCTTGATCCAAGCACGTCCTGTATGTGCCATGCATCCTTTGAGGTTGCAGCCCACCCCGTACTTTCCCGAGGCCTTCTAACCTAAAAAAACCGCCCAGTCCACGCCACACAGCCTCCGCTACCCGTGTAGCAGCCAGCTGAGTATAGTGAACTCCTGACCTATTCAGCGGAACCCGAAACCGCACCACCCTATGGCGCAAGTCAAGGAATCTGCAGCCAACACGGTCGCAAAACCGTCTGAGCCTCTGATTCAGACCCTCCACCCGGCTCTGCACCATAGGTCCGCTGTCGGTTCTGTCAACGGTGCTGCAGATGGTGAGCTCTGCCTTCATCTCGTGAGCAAGCCCGGCAGCCTTCACCAAATCAGATAGGCGCTGAAATCCAGAGCTGCCGGAAATGAGCCGCTCATTAGAAGTAATGTTTAATAACAAGAACTTCTCTTTTTCTTCAATATCTTATACAGGGAAGTGTGTGCAGAAGAGACCTTTGAGTGATGGAGCATTTAACTATAACAGTTTATGTATCCTCGCGCTAGTGTAGCTTGCAAAGCAGTATATGAAGGTCCATAATCAGAGGGGATACCTTGGCGAGAATTGACTAATGGCTGTGTGAAACAGTATTTCCTGTGATGTCAGTGCAGAACTTCACTGATTAGCTAGGGATACACGAGCAGTTTAGACAGTATGCTAAGCAAGTTCACACAGCTCCATGCGCATTTTATATGCTGGCCACTGAGTCTGAGGTGGTAACTGATAGTCTAGAAGGCATTAAACTAACAGATTGCTTGTGGGTGATGTCTGTCCAGCCCCCTTGTGGATTTGTTGATTTAGAAGAACTAGCACGAGAGACTGAAGAATTTAGATATGTGGAGCAAGTGTTAACCTCAAATAAGTATAGTAGATGGAAAGGTTTTGGCAAGAAGACATTTCTAAATGTGGCACTTATTAGGAAAGATTGTGGGACATTTCTGGAGGGATTGCCCGCAGCTAAAGAAGAAGTTGCACAATAATAATTGATAGTGTCTGAAGGATGCTGCGTAGCACGTCAGTTCTATCACTGCCCCAGTGGAATTCAAGCCAGGTTTGCACATCAATTGGAAAGTGTCAAGCCATTTCCGCTGGTTACTTTTCAGTCATCATGATATGTAGATTCGATTTAACACAGCTAAAATTACACAGATTGTGCATACAAGTTTTTTCGGGTTGGATAGAACTACAACAGTGATTGTGAGGGACAGAAGATTCTTTTCTTTATTTTACTACAATTAACCAAAGGCACGCTGTTGTAATGAATTTCTCGGGTGAACTTACAAGTTGTGGTACGCTGCAGTTCTTGTGAGAGGACACTCATAGTGAAACATAAGTGACATGGAAGCCCACTGATAACACACAAAATGTTCTCCAAATTGACATGTTGTTGACACGAGTAAGGTCAGTTCGAGTCACTCGCATTGTCCATATGAAAGCAGAGGACCAGACACAGGCCTCATAGTCGCAGCATAGCAGAACCAGTGAGTCTGGAACAGTATGATCCAACGTGGCAGATGCATTAAAAAGATGAAGCCCCTGTGCAAAAAGTTGCATTTTACAGATGTAACCCATACAGTTTGTTCGTTGGACTTTCGAAACATGTTGCTGTTGTTGTGGTCTTCAGTCCTGAAACTGGTTTCATGCAGTTCTCCATGCTACTCTATCCTGTGCAAGCTTCTTCATCTCCCAGTACCTACTGCAACCTACATCCTTCTGAATCTGTTTAGTGTATTCATCTCTTGGAAGAAGATGGTGATATGCAAATGATTAGCTTTTCAGAGCATTCATGTAAGGTTGGTGCCGGTGGCAACTCCTACGACGTGCTGACACGAGAAAAGTTTCCAACCGATTTCTCATACACAAACAGCAGTTGACCGGCGTTGCCTGGTGAAATGTTATTGTATGCCTCGTGTAAGGAGGAGGAATGCGTACTATCACGTTTCCGACTTTGATAAAGGTCGGATTGCAGCCTATCGCCATTGCGGTTGATTGTATCGCGACATTGCTGCTCGCATAGGTCGAGATCCAGTGACTGTTAGCAGAATATGGAATCGCTGGGTTCAAGAGGGTAATACGGAACGCCGTCCTGGATCTCAACGGCTTCGTATCACTAGCAGTCGAGATGACAGTCATCTTATCTGCATGGCTGTAACGGATCGTGCAGTCATGTCTCGATCCCTGAGTCAACAACCATCTGCACGAACAGTTCGATGACGTTTGCAGCAGCATGGACTATCAGCTCGGAGGTCATGGCTGCGGTTACCCTTGATGCTGCATCACAGACAGGAGCGCCTGTGATGGTGTACTCACCGACGAACCTGGATGGACAATAGCAAAACGTCATTTTTCGGGATGAATCCAGGTTCTGTTCACGACATCATGATGGTCGCATCCGTGTTTGGCGACATCGCGGTGAACGCACATTGGAAGCGTGTATTCGTCATCGCCATACTGGCGTATCACCAGGCGTGATGCTATGGGGTGCCGTTGGTTACACGTCTCGGTCACCTCTTGTTCGCATTGACGGCACTTTGAACACATGTAATCACATGTCAGTTGTATCGTACGCATTTCTTCTTCGTGTAGCAATTTTAATGGCCAGTAGTATATATATATATATATATATATATATATATATATATATATATATATATATGTGTGTGTGTGTGTGTCTGTGTGTGTGTGTGTGTGTGTGTGTGTGTGTATGTGTGTGTTTGTGTGTGTGTCTGTCTGTCTGTTTGTCTGTATTGCATGGGTCAATTGTTCATTGTTCATTTTTGTATCGTTTTCCTGTGCTATGTCTACCAGCTAAGAAGGGTGTAATAAGATTTTGGTACTTCCTACTATTTAGGCTTTATATTCATTGTTGTCTTTCATATGTACATTGATCATATTTATTATTTCAGTGTACGTTTGTATCTCTTTCTGAATATAATTGTTGAGTGAAAAGAAGGAATATTAGTGTTTAACATCCTGTTGACATTGAGGACATTAGAGGGTTAGCACAAGCTCGATTTATTTTTGTTAAGGATGGGGAAGAAAACTGTCCATGTCTTGCCAAAGAAACATCCTGGCATTTGCTTTGAGTGAATTGGGGTAATCACAGAGAACATAAATCTTGATGGCTGGAATATAATTTGAACTGATATCCTCCAGAAAGCAAATATAGTAAGCTAATCAAGGCGTCAACTCTTTTGGTACCACTAAACAAGGGGTTCTTTCAAGTTCTCTACTCCAAACCTGCATTGCATGCTTAATTAAACTTGTAGTTTGTGTACTCAGCGCATATGGTTATTCCCTGCTGGCTCTGTATGTTCCAATTGTCTCACTATTTCTCTGATTGTTAATGAAATTAGCACTAGTATATTATTCTGCTACTTTTCTTTTTTTCCTCTTTCTTATTCTTTATCTTCTCTCTTTAGCCTTAGTCCATCATACCAGGTGTCTGCCAGAATTACTTAAGACTTTCAGTCACAGGCTAACATTTTCCTGATAACGAATGATCTCATTACAGCTATACTTATTTTCGTAATCGATTTTTCCGCCAAATAGCCTTCCATGCCTCTATAAGTTTGCACTTTATCGACATGCTTCTGCTTATTAAACAGACTTTGAGATAATGTATAACTTATGTGCTCTCAGACTAGCTGTGTGGAAGCCTTTTCTTTGTATCTGCTAGTACTTTTTCAATTTCAGTGTTGCCATATTCATGTGAGTTATGTTGGATCTACTATTGCTGTCTTCCAAACATTGATAGCGTTAAACCTTCCCACAATCAATGTAACCTACTTAGAATGGGTTTTAATTTCCATATTATGACGTTTAAGATTTTTATTGAGAAATTTGGTGTTATAATTCAAAACTGAAATTCTCATAGACTCAAATTTCAAATGTTTACTGATCATTTGCATTTCTGAAGAATGTCTAAAATTTTCTTTGATAGCTCCAATTTTTTCATCAACTTTCAAACAAATGTTTGTCCTGTGCAATAATCTCTCAACATATAAGCATGACATCTGCGCAAATTTGTCAAAGGCATGCAATATATTGACAAGCTATGTATTGGTACACCCTCATTTAAAAAGAAATTCCTGGAAATTTTGTCCATACTCCCCTTTTTTCAAATTTATATCTCAATTTTTAGAAACCCATAGTGTATGTGAGGCCAACAACCTTTGCATATGGTAAGAAATTCATTGAATATTGTATCAGTTCCTACAAGTGATTGATAAATGTGTTTTAAATTGCTATTGAGTTGTTCGAAAGCTATAATATTTGTGTTACCCCTTACAGCAGATTTCGAATCCTAGAACGTGTTTGGCTCAAATAGACGATAATCCCCATACGGCAATCAAAATAACATATATGCACTTTTTGTCCTGATTTTCCGTCACAGCATCGTCAGATATAAACAGTGGCGGTGTATTACAGCTTTCATGAATGTCATGTATGCTATACCACCAGAGCCAGAAAATATTTTCTGTAAAGCTGTTATTTGGGATGAAATAATATTTTTTAAACTGCGTGCACATGCTCGAAGAACATCCCATCAGACTGTTAGCAGTGACAAAATGCTGTTTGTCTTGCTGCAATCCAATGGACCAACTATTAATACCGATATTATCAGAAAGGAGTGATCCATTCTTCTACTTCTTTTTCTTTTTCTCCTCCTGGATTTCATTATCAATGCAGAACCATTCAGTTAATGTGAACTCCTTGTGATGATAGTGTTTGGCCCACTCAACCATGGTGATGACTACGTTTTACATAACCATACAGGGGATTGTATGGAGGAAAATTAACATTTTAATTTATAAACTGGAAAATACTGTTGGATGTATGTAAACCCTTACATAAGAACATAATTCAGGATCTACATCAGACATGGCCAGTTTGGACTTATTTCCATGTACTGATGCACAGTATAAGTCACAGAGTTGAGCAATGATTCCTTACAACAGATGCAGAATTTTGTGCAATAACTCATTCAAATTTGTAAATGTTTTCTTTTAAAATTGGTACACATATCGCTGACAGATTAGACGTTTGTCTAGAACATGTTACATTGTATAAGTGCCATACAATCAATTTTTAAATATTTGCTCCTGCCATTCTTTAAAAAGCTTAGGCATAGCCCACAACATGAAACAGCAGCATTTCACATTGAAGAATCATATAGGCAAAGCCACTCACTCAGGATAATATGACTGGCACCACTATATCAAGGATTTTCGAAAACCGCCACTGTGTAGAATGCATGACCTGACATAATTACTAAGGTAACGTGTTTACTCCTGTTTAATCTGTATGTTGAAGTAAACACCATTAATTTTATTTCAGGTGGTTGTCATGGCTTTGCCTCTTCTGCATGAAAAACGAACGATAATGAATTTCACATCTGTGTGTACACTACCACCATAACCACTACTACTTACTTGAAAGTGTGTTGAGGAAGGAGCTGCATTTCCCATATCAAGATATTCCATATTCATATTTCAATGGATCTTATGTAACTGGGTACAGTTTTTCAGATACTATTAATATATAACATTTGCAGCAGTGTATGCAACTTTAAAACATGCCAAAAATCTATATCATCATTGCTCTCAGGTATAAAAGAAACACATATTGGCTACTGCTTCCAGTTCATCATTATCACTCAGCCTGTGATTGCAGATATGGATTGGAAAAATGAATAAGGTTATGACATTCAAAATTAAATGAGGTAAATGGAGAGCAATAATTTCAGATGTTAATTTAAGTGATGGTAACCAGTGGGAGAAAAGGGGAACAAAGGCTTGAGTGATTGACACACTACACAGATTGCGAGTTTAGAGAAGGACATATTGAATAACACGTGATTACAACGATAACTGACTCGAGAAGTAATGTGGTATGCCAGAGGTGTAAAAGAGGCAGATAATCATAATATAAGGTAATTACAAACCGAAGTAGAAATCCTAGGTAGGGAAGTAGTGATGACACAATGGTTCCAGTTCGTAGAAGATAGTGTTTGGGAAGCATGAGGGAAAGTAACAGAAATACAGGAGGTTATGCAGCAGGCTCTAAGAGTGTAAGGTGTCAGGCAAATCCAACACCTTCCATGAAAACCCTGTCATGATAACAAATCCGGCAATATGTCACATAGCTCCGAATAAATCCTGACATTAAATTAGCTAAAGTAATATGATCAACGAGTGAGCAAACGGAATACCACAGACTAACACAAGACCGTCTAAATGCATGTCATACCTTCCCACCGTGAAACAGACGCAGTTCCGAGGGGAAAAACGAGAAGCCAAAAGCAAAGCCATGTAGGCTAGAAGGCCCTACGATAAGAGTGGGACAATGGGACCCCAACATCGCTGGCTGACTACCAAGAGGTCCATCCCCCAGCCGATGTTAAAAGATAGAGCCCTCCAGAAGAACAGTATAGATCTTACATTAAAAGGGCCACACCACCTGCAAGTTTTAGCGTGAGACTATATGCGTCTCTGTTACGTAACAAACATTAAAAACATTGCCCCACCAAGAAAAGTATAACGTTTCTCATTGGATAGACAGAATTTTTGTAGGCGGAGCTTAAGGTTAACATGAGAAGCTGATTGGTCAGTTGAAAACACAGCGAGATACCTTTTTCTTAAACCAACTTTGGTAAACAGTAGTAAGGACAAGTTCGGGAGAGTTGTTACCGAGACGCCGAGGTGTGTGTAGCTGCGCTGCCAGCCGCCCCTGATGCTGCCTAACCACCGACAAGTGTAACGTTCCCTGGCAAACTCACGTTATTAAAAAAAAAAAAAAAACAAGAGTTTATTTGTACCATATACGCCGCTCTGGGCAAGTTGTATATATCGTAATTATTGAACAAAAATATTACTGAATGTGGTGTAAAAGACATTTGTTATTCTCCTTATATTTTTTGTTGTAATATTTCTCTGTATTTAGGATAGGAATTTTTCTGTATTTATTATGTGATTGTAAAATGTGTCAGTATTTGCGATAGCAGAGATATGTTGCCAGAAGAGAATAATATCGTCAATTTGCAAAGAAATGTTAATAGTCAGCAATACTATTTAAGCACAATGCATTATGTATTCTTTGGTCTTCTCTGTTCAGAAGTCATTGCGGTAGGACACTGTGAAAGAGTTTTTTACGAATGGGTAGACTTCTTTTGTCTCTGTCTGGACTTAGCCGCCATTAGACGATGCGTTACGAATTAATGTGAGTTGTATTGTTGTTTGATCTAAATATATTAGAGTTTATCAAAAGTGTGAATTATTTATGTAAATTAGCTTGCCCACGTCATCTATAAAATTTCTTTAAGAATTTTTCAGCATTTTTTTTTTAGCGGTGTTGCTGGGCTGTGCCGCGACCAACAATAGCAAACCCGTAAATCGGGAACAGATGCATAAAAATCAATGGTGAATTAAGAAATTGTTCTTCTTTTTCAGAGATCCTGTGGCTGATAAAATTTGAATTAATTATACGTTTGTGCATTCGTAGGCGGATAGCTAATGTTAGTTAACATTGAAATTTAAACAGTTTGGTTCTTTCAAAATATCTTAAATGTGTAATGAAGTAGGTTTGATCAGTGATAAATGTCGGCTTGGCAATAATTAAAACATTTTCTGCTAATAGAGGTAATCTTGTGTTCTATGGCTAGTGCCGGGATAAAATTCAGTAAAAATATTTAACAAAAAAACCCACTGCATCTGGAAAGTGTATGCCAAGGCCGAATGATTTAAAGGACTCAATTCTCAACCTAATATTCTTAACCAGTTCATATGAGTTCACGTAAATATTATTTTTCCTTTAAATGTACGTAATAATTAAGTAAGTAAAAATTTTTATTACCACACGAAAATAAGAGAGTGGTTCTACAACAAAGTTCGCACGAAAGAAAATTAACATAAAAGCAAAAGATAAAATTTATTATTCTTCTTTAACGAAATTTCAAAGCAATCCCATTCATTACGACGATTTCGTTAAATTGGCGCCCAACGTGGGGCTCGAATATGCAGTGGCCACTAAATACCCGTGAGATAACTAGGGAATTAATATAGTCGAACTTTGTTGCAGAACATTTAATAATTTTTCTATGTATTGTATGTATTGCATAACCAATATTGTGTGGTAATACCTGTGTATGATTTTTTGCATGAGAACACTATGTACCCAGAGGCAAGCTGAAGAAGAGAGCTCAATATTTCGAAAAATTAATTACCTACCACAATATCAGGGGGCAGCTGCACCCAAGATAGATCACCAAAAGGTAAAGCTACAGTGTAGTTGTCCTGTGGGTAGTAAAGTAGCATCAGTGCAGTGTTCTCGGATCATTAGTGGTGTGCTTGTTGTTAGTACTTTGTTTTAAAATAACAGGACATTTAGGTAGTTAGTCATTGTAGTATATAGTAAGTGTGTATTAGTTAATGTCCATTTCTTGTGTGATTATGTCAGTGAAACCTGAGTGTTAGGATATTTAGTTCAGATTTTATTTCTTTTGTTTACTATGGTTAGATTGCGTAGTCAGAAAGATATCAACATGGATAATGAGCAACAGTCAGTAAGTAGTGATACCGAGTTGGAAAGTGGGACACAAAGTAATGTTAGTGACGTAGTTCAGGAAGTACAATGTGAGAATCTGGGGGCAGAAGGACAAGAAATGTTGCCACTGCCACCCAGTGATTCAGTTGATAGCGGAAATACTGTGCCATCCGCAAGCACTGGACACGGACCAGAGAGTGGTGTGATGTCAGAAGTGCAATCATTAAGAGTTATGTTCGAGCGCATGCTCAATTTCCAAGCTGAATTTGTACATAAACAAGCAGAGCGTGACCAGAGATTGGTAGCTGAATTTGCATGCAAACAAGCAGAACGCGATAAAGAACGTGATGCTAAACAAGCAGAGCGTGATAAAGAACGAGATGCTAAACAAGCAGAGCGTGACCGACGCCTGCATGAGAGGGACTTGCAGTTGATGCAAACTTTAGAAGTTATGCAAAGTGAGCTTGTTAGTTTGAAACAAAAATATGAAACCATACCCAAAACAGTGCATGAATTAAGCGAAAGTGTAGACAGTATTCAAGTGGCTAACACCAATATTGTAGAGGAAATTAGTGTCCTGACTAACAGAGTCGAGCAATTGGAAATTGACACAACTCAAGTAATTGAGGACAAAGTGATCGAACAAGTGCACAAAGTAGAAAATGAAGTCATAAAAGAAATAGATCAGAAAGTGCACGCCGCAATTGAGGCCAGAGATGTGGGCTGAAGTGCGGATGTGCAGGATCTAAAAAAGATAGTGCACAAAGACATTCCGCTGTGGCAGCGGAGTGTGGACCGTCGTCTTGCCAAAATGGAGCGTAGCTTGCGGCATGACGAAGCACAGGCGTATGTCACGCCAGCCAGGTCCAACAATGATAGGCATATAAATACTGCAGTAAAAAATTGCGACTGCGAGACAGAACAGGCAACCAATGTAAGCGAAACAAATAAATGTCATTCCAAAGTAGTGATTGAAGAAAGCTTGATTAGGAACCGACAGTTTCAGATCTTTACAACGGAGAAGAAATCTGTTCACCCTGTAGTGTTTATCAAGGGATTTAGAAACATTTTGCCTAGCGTTTGGAGTCATACCCAGAAAATACAGTTCGTTATGTCCTACATACAAGGAGATGCTACATTATGGGCAACCGAAGCAGCTGACAGTTGTGATACATATGAGCAATTTGAAAAAGCATTCTTGGCCAAATATTTGTCAACATGTATCCAGGAGAGATTACGGAAGGAGGTATATAATCCAGAGCCGTATTCTCCACGTCTAGGCAATTTGCGAAAATATTTCGAGAAGTACATTAATAAGACCCGTTACTGGGACGAACAGATTTCATCCCGGGATTTGATCAGGCTTTTGAAATCACACTTGCCGATACATGTAAAGGAAAAGCTTATACACGTGCCTGAAAATGATATGGAACATTTCTTGTCTGTTCTGGACTCAATTGACCTGATTCAGGAGGACGTTAAGGCAGCCTCTGAACAGGCTAGAAGTAACGGAAATCGTTATAGAAATGGTAGAAATAACACGCCTCCACCAAGTAATGGAAACGGCGGAGGTAATAATAGGAGACGAGATTATGCACAAAACGGAAATAGAGGTAGATACCGGAACGGCAATAGTCCGCCGGTGAATAATGACCGGAAAAGGAGGTTCGATGACCGGTATGAGACAGGCCCACCAAGCAATAATAGATGGAAAAATGCCAGGGGGCCGAGCAACACTAATACTTATAATGATGAAAACCGAACTTGGCCGCAGAACCAGAGGCCCAGTCCGGACGGGCAAAACAGTGATAGATATGACAATAACCGACCGCCACCACAAAATGCGCCAATTGCGCAACCGTGGCGGCCGACGCAACACAACGTGCATATAGTGGAGGTCAGTGACACAGAGCAGCCACGCCCATCCACTAGCAATAATTCAACAAACTAGATGCAGCCGAGATACGCTCTCCATCGTCGGCTGAGGTTTGGAGTGAGAGCAGCCCGACACAGAACAAAACACTGAACAAAATCTGTATCCTTAGGTATAATGACGGGGTACAGATGGGAGATGAATTAATAACTGAACCATCCACGTGCGTAAAGGAGCACAAAGACAAAGTACAAGCGATAATAGAGATCAAAATTAACAATATTGATGTGCAAGCGGTCGTAGATACAGGTGCTACTGTCAGTGTTATGAGTATGGACTTATTCAAAGTACTGGGGAAGGAAAGGCGTATGCTGACTTTTCCCGTGAATAATTGTAAAGTCACTGGAGCCATAAGTGCACAGCGACAAATAATTAAACTCCAAGTGCGGGTAGAGATGTATTTAGGGGATGAAGCCATAGCGTGCTCATTCCTGGTAGTAAAGGGTTTAAAAGTAGCCTGCATTTTGGGGGTAGATTTTTTAAGAGAAAGGGACGCAATAATCGACCTTTCTCGGGGAAAATTAAGCTTGATGAATGCTGGTAGGAGAATAGAATTGTCCATGCTCAGATCTGAAGAGGTACCTGTACCTAATTGTAACGCTATTAACATAAAGTGTAGGAATCAGTCGATACTACATTTAGACAATCATTGTCTAGGACAGAATCTCTATTATCCTGACGTACAAGGTGATCAATTAAAAGCAAATGTGGACGCACTTGTGAACAAAGTATCACAGTCCGGAAATTTAAATTCAATGCAACAACAGGATTTGGTGCAGTTATTATTTAATTATGCAGATGTATTTTCTGAACGACCAGGAATTGTTAAGGGATATCAGTACAATATCGAGGTGAAGCCTCACAAAACTTACTGTCGAGCCTCATACTCCATTCCTTGGCCCAAGAAGGAAAAAGTTTTTTTACGAACATTTGGAGAGTTAAATAAATTGTTCAGGTTATACATTGCATATAAACACACAAGATGGCCAGATCTGATACCTAAGTATGTAGAAGTTCACAACGCAACCCCGCATGCTTCTACGGGGTATCCACCAAACGAGATTATAATGAATAATAATAGAGTTTTGAATGAGTGGCTGGCACCTTTGCCTAAGGTCCCAGTCATTCCTGAGCCTAAGGAAGAGAAGATAAGAAAAGCAGGGTGCAACCTTACCAGGTGCGCTCAGAAAAGGAAAGAAAATTATAATCGACATGTGACGAATAACCAAAAATTTAGTGTTGGGGACTTGGTACTCTTACGCAATCATCCTAAGTCCTCAGCATCCTTGAAACAGAATAGCAAGTGGCAATTGGTGTACAATGGACCTTTTAGAGTAGTAAGTGTGCCACATGAGTGTAGCTATCTCTTAGCAGATCCCCACTCAGGAAGAGTACGGGGACTGTATCCGCGTAAGGATGTAAAAGCATTCCTACAGTAAAAGACTAATAGTCCTATCTGGACACCATTCTTTTGTAAATAATGAACATTAATGATGTGTGATCTTTAGAGATAATGTACTAGTGTAGAAGTGTTTAGTTATAAGAATATGATTGACTTTCTCATGTGTATGGATATTTGTGTTATGTACTCTTTTAATTTGTGTTATCTAGAACATGCTCTAAATGTTTGCACAGATAATCTGATTAGTGCAATTATTTGTAGTGTTAAGCTGTGACAGAGTTCAATCAAAAAGAACATTTTAGTAATGATTAGTTAGTGTACTACATATTTTCTATGTGCCCAAATTTGAAATATTTCTTGGCACAATCTTTTCTATTATGTGTATGTATGTATATAAGTGTAGTTGTCAGATTGACAGATTCGAACCCAGAATAATATCAATAATATGAGGCCCTGAGAACTTTATTATCTCACCAACGTTATTAGAGAAAATAATGCACCCAGTAGTGACCCGAGGGCACCACGGGAGGCAAACTTGTTGCAAATTTATGTAATGCAAAGTTACGCATAAAGAAGCTTCAATTGAAGCATGTGCAGATTCAAACAGTAAAAAAGAGCTAGCCAGATACAGTCCAAGTCAATTTTTGCCTACAGAGACTACACTGTAGTTACGTAGGACGTTGATAGTAAAGAGTGACATGAGTTCAAAGGAGTTATTGAACAATATCCCTGAATCCGGCTGGAATGCACAAATAAAATCTACTCGAACACGAATATAGATGACTTTTGGGCAAACTAATACCAAATTTTAATATTTTGTTACCATGTACGCAAATATCACACCTTGGTAAAGAGTTACGAATGTGCTATTACAAAAAAAAAAAAAAAAATTGCACAGCGGACATTGTAAATAAAAATAAAAGAACTTAAACAAAAGTGCAGTATTGTGCGGCAGAGACAGACAGTGACTGTTAAACCTGCAGCAATACGTCACGGAGTAGTTGAGTATAAGTAATAAAAAACTGTATCATCGCCGTGTGTGCAAGTGCACAAGGAACTAGCACGACACGAACAGTGAACCGATAACGGACGGTGGATCAAGCTAGTGTCAAACTTTAACTCTTTGTGTGTCAAGGGACGCTAGGAAATCGCATTGACTACAGAGATACATTTTGTCCAAAGGTGAAAACTTGCGTGTGACTAATGACAAGTCATGACATGGTGAAAAATATTGTATGCCCATAAAACGTGTTACTGTGACAACGAAACATTGTGCAAACCAGACTAGTGAAGGCCTACTGAGTAATAACTGCCACTAACGGTGTGCGTTCTTTCCCACAGCAGGAAAAATGCCTATAAGGATAGTACACTGTTTCTGAACTTGTTGCATGTTTCCTGCAGCACTGCAAGAAAACGTCGCACGGGCGAGCGGATATCCAACGCGCATCCGGCTACATCAGCTATGCAGCGGCCGCAGCAGCCCGTAGCAGACCAGACAGCCAGCCACGCCCCTCCGCGCCGTAGCTGTCAACGCCGGTGGCGGTGACCTACACGGAGTCAGCGCGCCGCGCCGAGCGCCGCTCAACAATCACTCCGCACCGCTCACCAAATACAGCATTATTGATTTTTTTTTTTATGTTCACATAAACTGAATAACATGTCAATGACTTCATTTCGATAAACATTGAACATTTACTACGTAGGACAAGTGACCTTGTAGTGTATCACACGAATAATAGTATCACACACAAAAAACTTCAGTCGAACTGTATGTGACTGTGATATTGTGTAATTGTATAACCGTTTGTGACGAACTGCTACTTTAATTCAAATGAATAACTGTTGAAGAAACAATATTGACCATGAACCAACTGGGATGGCTGGGCTCCGGCACAGTTTTGCCCAGGTTTTCTGTTTGCCTACGCCCAAATGGGGGAGCCATGAACTTATATAACCCTGGGACTAAATAAAAGAGCCATTCCGTAAAATATACAAGTGTAAAGCACGTTACTGGCACCATTGTGTCAAAGTGTAAAAACTCTTTGCCAAATGCTGCCAGGGGGCAATGTAACGTTCCCTGGCAAATTCACGTTATTAAAAAAAAAAAAACAAAACAAGAGTTTATTTGTACCATATACGCCGCTCTGGGCAAGTTGTATATATCGTAATTATTGAACAAAAATATTACTGAATGTGGTGTAAAAGACATTTGTTATTCTCCTTATATTTTTTGTTGTAATATTTCTCTGTATTTAGGATAGGAATTTTTCTGTATTTATTATGTGATTGTAAAATGTGTCAGTATTTGCGATAGCAGAGATATGTTGCCAGAAGAGAATAATATCGTCAATTTGCAAAGAAATGTTAATAGTCAGCAATACTATTTAAGCACAATGCATTATGTATTCTTTGGTCTTCTCTGTTCAGAAGTCATTGCGGTAGGACACTGTGAAAGAGTTTTTTACGAATGGGTAGACTTCTTTTGTCTCTGTCTGGACTTAGCCGCCATTAGACGATGCGTTACGAATTAATGTGAGTTGTATTGTTGTTTGATCTAAATATATTAGAGTTTATCAAAAGTGTGAATTATTTATGTAAATTAGCTTGCCCACGTCATCTATAAAATTTCTTTAAGAATTTTTCAGCATTTTTTTTTTTTTAGCGGTGTTGCTGGGCTGTGCCGCGACCAACAATAGCAAACCCGTAAATCGGGAACAGATGCATAAAAATCAATGGTGAATTAAGAAATTGTTCTTCTTTTTCAGAGATCCTGTGGCTGATAAAATTTGAATTAATTATACGTTTGTGCATTCGTAGGCGGATAGCTAATGTTAGTTAACATTGAAATTTAAACAGTTTGGTTCTTTTAAAATATCTTAAATGTGTAATGAAGTAGGTTTGATCAGTGATAAATGTCGGCTTGGCAATAATTAAAACATTTTCTGCTAATAGAGGTAATCTTGTGTTCTATGGCTAGTGCCGGGATAAAATTCAGTAAAAATATTTAACAAAAAAAACCACTGCATCTGGAAAGTGTATGCCAAGGACGAATGATTTAAAGGACTCAATTCTCAACCTAATATTCTTAACCAGTTCATATGAGTTCACGTAAATATTATTTTTCCTTTAAATGTACGTAATAATTAAGTAAGTAAAAATTTTTATTACCACACGAAAATAAGAGAGTGGTTCTACAACAAAGTTCGCACGAAAGAAAATTAACTTAAAAGCAAAAGATAAAATTTATTATTCTTCTTTAACGAAATTTCAAATCAATCCCATTCATTACGACGATTTCGTTAAACAAGGTAATGAATGTACGCGATGCCGCATAAGAGCGCATAAGGCTTCACTCAGAACTGCAGAAGTCTCATCTGTTACATCCTCTTTTTACGTAATACTAGTGTCGATCGTCAATTAAACTTCGTGGTATTCCAATTTGCTACTTGAAGTTAAAATCTGAAACGCCATGATTTTTCTGTAATATAATTATTGAGAAGCTGCATCAGCCACTGTAATTTATGACACGTTAAATAAGTAATTAAAGATAATTGAGAGTCACTGTAGACCATTTTTGATAGTTTTCTCTTTTATGAAACTTAATTTAAACCTAGTTTATAGATGTGATATGGCATAGGTCATCCTTCGATCCATTATAGAACTTGGAAATCCATTCAGGGAATAATCGTTCACATTTTTGTTGGACGCAGTTGGTTTTTATCATCCTGTATTAAAATATTTCCTTTTGTCAATAGTACAATTTATAGACAATGTTTTGTGAGTAGAACAAAAATTCCAATGGTAAACTTAACTGCTTTTTCGACGTTATTTTACTACCTAACTAAAAATAGGAAAGCCTTGAACCCCTTCCACTAAATTAAGTTAGTATTAAGATTCTATTACAGGGAGTGAAGTGAGCTGACGCTGAAATCATTAAATATTTGATTACATCATCGCTAGTGTTACTGAACTCTTCTGACCTCTACATGTCATGTGTGATCTGGCGTCTCCGTACCAGCAACAGGTGCCAGGTTCAAACTAGTCAATTCCCTAAAAGAAGACACGCTCAGAGCGTCGCTGCGCGAAAGTGGTAGGGAGTCACGACTTAGAACAAACAGACACCACGCAGAATGTTAGAAGAGGTCAGCTGGGACTAAACTTGCTGCAGCTGGAACAGTATTTAGAGGATCTAATGGAAGTCAGGAAACAACTGCTACCAGAGTAGGGGTTGGCTTTAAAACCTGATCACAAGGCAGCCACAATATCGGCGAGAACTGATGGAGCGAAAGTTTGCAATTCTTTTCTATGCCAGTAGCAAGGAAACAAGCACATTATGAGTGCTACATAGTTCATGCGTATCCTTTCAAGTGGGGGATACTGAAGAAATCTGTAAGAGTAAAAACGTGACGGTTATTATTAATTGCAGAAGACAAGGAATGATATATAGAAATGGAGGAAGGCAAGGGAAGATATGTAGAAATAGAGGAAGCAAAGGTACAAAAATGCTACTGAGGGTAAATCACAGTCTGTCCGAACATGGCAATAAGAAAGGGGGAGGATTCATGTACAGTGAAATTCCTAATGGGAGAAATTGAGGTAAGAGAATGCCATAAAAATGTGATTGAGTAGTAATTATACTTTCAGCAAGTCGAGGCTCTTTGGTTGTACTCTACCTTCGACAATAGGTAGTAGTGGCTAGTTGTTTAGAGCAGGGGAACCGTACATCAGCAGAGAGGCTAGAACTGAACGGGAGTGGTTTGTTATTGAATGAAACAAAGTGCAAGATAATGAGGCCTACTTTCCATCTGCCCGCCACTATTTCACGTATAACACACCTGAATATTTCTCAGCCTCGTTTGTATTGGCCAGAGGAGCCCATGGAAGTGCTATCTGCTGCATATCCAACATGCTTAAATCAAACTCTAGAAGCAGAATTAGGGCAGTCTATAAACACGCTTCTGAACCAGCAGGAGGGACAAGTTTCCCTGGAATGCTCAGTGCAGTATAAATTTATAACAGGACAATCAGTACTGAAAAGTGCAATATTGACTATTGTCATACCAACTACCACATCGGCACTTACTCTGTTAAGTGTAGTCCTTGGTTTCGTGCATAGAAGATATAGTACAAGACTGAGTTCAAACACAGCTATCATTCAGATTCCGGTGGATTGAATACCCTGATCAAAAAAGCAGCAGAAGGGAGATGAATGCACAAGGATGGATTATTAAGGATAATTGATTCATTTCAGCTTGTAGGTTTGGAAAAAGAGAAGTCGTTGTGCAAGAAGCCTAGTAATGAAATAAGTCCCATGGTGTTTGAGTTAAGGCGCGGGACAAGGTACTCTGTAAAAATGTGTAAGATTAAGTGATAGGGTTAAGGAAACCAATAGCTAGAATAGTTCTTAAGAGGTGAAACAGGGCCAGAAGGGCTAGCCGCCAGGAGGTCTAGTGTTAAGGAGAATCTAGTATGGCCAACCTGAGGTAACGGGTATTGATAAAAAGGACGGCAATATAGTGTGAGGCCATATTAGGTGAAGAAGTACGCCAGAGTGGAAGTGAGTTGCAACGGAGCCAGCCACAGCCAGGCAAGAGGGTTATGTAATGTGAAGAAAAACACGGCCTGCAAGCACTGTGAAGTAGATCCAGCTGGGATTGGTATAGCAACAGCCCATACTGCAGTATGTTAGCGGAAGGATGAAAGTCTTTCCTCATTTGCCACCACAGAAGTTTTTTACTTGCCTTATCATCTATACGCACATAGTCTGGAGTATATAGGTACTTAGCCGTTCCTGTAATAAAATATTCCCATCTCAGTATGCCAGCCTACTCTGTGAGCCTTTGACACACAGAGTGACTTCCTGGAACGCAGCACGGGATCCCCTATTCGACCATGGGACAGGGCAGCCTGCCCTGACTCACAAGAACGGCCTCTGCTGCGACAGAGAGCCATCCGCTCGTTGGAGGGAGGTCATGGCCACCTCTGCGGTATTGTCAGCTGCACAGAAACCTGTCATCACTTTCCCAGCTGGAGACGCTGCCAACAGCGGCATTCAAGTGATGCGACAATCAGCCATGCTATTTGTGGCGTCAGCAATGCCAGATGTCTACTGTCTCTCACGAGAGGCAGCTGGACGCCTCTACCAAGCTGTTCCTAAAGTATTACAGTCGAGGACTAGAATAAAGAAGGTAGTTAAACAAATCTACTGTTGTCCTGACATCTCATTTCACTCCCCACGGGTGGCAATCCACGGGTCATCTAACACTGGTGTCAGATCATTCATGTCAGCTTCTTACAGCTTCTGAACCTCCAGCCTATGGTATGACGAATCCCAAAAATTTTGATTCTATTTTGGTCATGGAGAAAAGGTTTGACGGTCATGTATTTTGTAAGTAGATTTTATTGGAAGTAGAGAACCACAGATTTGTCTATTTTTGGAAGTAATGGTAGTTACGATTTGTTAGTGACTGTCAGACGTGTACAGTGTAACCTTGAGGGCCACTCAGCGCCATGTACAGAATCAGTTCCGGTAAATACGTGTAATTGTTAGGGGCATATGGCTAATCAATGCTGCGAGTCGAAATGGCTCATTATTAGTTGTAAGAATTGAGTTAATTTTTTTTCTTATCTTGTGAATGCTAATTATCATAATGAGTGTTTTTAAGGACAAAGCTTTGGCAAAACCAGAGACGCATGTTGCGTCAGAGCCTGAAGTAGCATACGTATTGTTAGAAAAAGAAGCAGAATTAACAGAGACAATACAGAGCTGCATAAGTTGGTAGAATCGCGATTGTCACAACGGGGTCTACATTTGTCAGTCACAAGTTCAATTGTTCCTTTTTGTAGTAAGGCAACAGGAGTGGGAAGTCTTTGTGAGAGACGTCGGAAATCTGGCTGAGACCGAAAGTTCGTCTGATAAAGAGTTGTTGAGTGTTGCAAAATTGAGACTAATATGGGAAGCTAAAGCTTATGTAGCATATACAGAAGCTCTTAAGGGAGCCACAACATTTGAGTAATCCAAAGAAGGATTAATTCAGAGATACAAGAAACGAAGCCGTTCCAGATACTATGGGGAACAATTAGCTGTAATAACTAAGAGAAATACGGAAACTGTGGAATAATTTGAAGATAGGATAAGGAACATTAATGGATATACCTATGAATTAGCATAGGATGTTGCAGTCAATGAAATTATTTTGCAAGAAGCTGAGCAGAGGGTAATATGTTCTTTTTTAAGAGGGTTGCATGCAGAAATGTAAAGACGTGTACGAGCAGCGGACTGGATGGATTTGCGTACAGCAGTGCGATTAGCCACAGAGCGTGAAGTGATCGGTTCGACGACTGGAATGCAGTGTACACGAACAGTGTTTGCAAATACTATTAAAAGTTTCAGGAGTGGACGAACGTGGCATATAAGAAGGCAGTGTCCCCTTCCTCAGAGTGATGTGAATAAAGTAAGAGGAAGTAATAGTTTTATAAGGAGAGGACCGGGGGAGACTAAGGCGTTAAAGCCAACGGAAACACCAGATCAACCTACAGTAAGAGTGTATGTTACGGAATCGTGTGCAGGAGTGGATTGACCGATAATAGGAATAGCAGAATAAAGTGTTGCAGGATGCTGCTGGACACAGGGGCGTATGTGTCGCTCGCCACTAGTGATCCGGTGAAACGTAAGCAATGGGACCCACCACGGTGTAGGATGCGTGGAGTTGGGGTAAAGATGCCAAATCATTAGGATCGGTGGACATAGACTTTTGCCTGGATACCGTTCAATTTAAACAATGTGTAGAGATTCTGCCACAGGTGAGTGAGTGCTACATAATTATAGGATTAGATTTCTTATATCAGCATTGTGCCATAATCGACCAACGGCAACGCAGGGTGGAAATTGACGGGGAAAAGGTTCAGCTAGGTGAACCCATTGCCAATGTATCGATCCCGCGAGGGAAGTCTGTCGCAAAAGAGGAACTGCTTCAACTGAAACGATTACACTAAGACTTGATTCGCAAGATTGTACCAAAGGGTCGATACGCTACAACGGCAAGAGAGGACAAGTGCGAGGACTAACAAAGAACCATCTTAACATCTTATGTATCCAAGTCAAGAATAATATACAGAAGACTGGGAAAGAAAATTAGGATCTGTTACAAGACTATCAGTTTGGCTTTGGGAAATAAGGCGTCATGGGGACAGTTATGACGTTACAGTTGACAGTGGAAGTGAGGCAGAGGAAACATGATGGATATGTCAAGCTGGAAAAATTGTTCGACAGTATGAAATGGTACAACAAGTTCGAAATTCTGAGAAAATAGGGGTAAGCTGTAGGTAAAGGCGACTGATATACAAATATACAATATGTACAAGACCCAGGAGGGAACAATAAGAGAGGACAACAAAGAACGAAGTACTCGCATTAAAACAGAGATACAGTATTTCGGTTCTGCTGCTCAGTCTATACATCGATGATGCAAAGCCGGAAATGAAAGGAAGTTCCGAGAGTGAGATTAAAATTCAAGCTCAAGGGATATCAATGATAAGATTCACTGATGACACACGCATTATCAGTGAAAGTGGAGAAGAATTACAGGATCTGTTGAATGAAATGGAGTGTAGAAAATGGATTGAAAGTATATCGGAGACAGATCAAAGTAATGAGAAGTAGCAGAATGAGAACAGCGAGAAACTTAACATCATAATTGCAGATCCACGAAGTAGACGAAGTAAGGAATTCTGCTACCGAGGCAGCAAAATAACCAGTGTCAGAAATAGCAATGGGGACATAAGAAACAGGCTAACACTGGCAAAAACAGCGTTCCTGGCCAAGAGAAGTTTATTAGTATCTAACATAGGCCTTCATTTGATGAAGAAATTTCTAAGAAAGTATGTTTTATGCTCAGTATTTTATGGTAGTGCAAACTGGACTGTGGGAAAACCGGAACATAAGAGAATCGAAGAATAACGGATACGGTAATGCAGGAAAATATGGAAAATTAGGTGGACTGATGTGGAGGTTCTCCGCAGAATCGGCTAGGAAAGAAATATATGGAAAGCACTGACGAGACGAAACGACAGGATGACAAGACGTCTGTTAAGACATCAGGGAATAACTTCCATGGTACTAAAGGGAGGTGTAGAGGGTAAAAACTGTAAGGGAAGACGGAGATTGGAATACCTCCAGCAAATAACTGCAAGCGTAAGTCATCCCAGCTCGTAATAGTAAAGTCATAGATATGCATGAAATAATTATGCCAGGAAACTAGGAACTCGCATTTACAATATGCACAAATATGTATTGTTTTTCTTACAGTTTGAGAGAAATTACTGGGTAATTTATAGTTTTAAGGTTGTAGAAATTCATGTCGCGTACATTCTTAATTCATTGTGGTACCATTCTCATGTTCCACGTCACCGTCTTTCAATTGCGTTTGACATAACAGTCGCACTGGTGGTTATGATTTAGTGAAAAAATATTCTTCTCTCCCTGCCTAGCTCCATTTGGTCATTGTTAAATATGGTACATAGTTGGATAAGTTGCTTCTCATTTTGTTTAGATTTATTTATGGCTTATCTCTCATTTTTACTGTTGGCATTCGAAGTCGAGCATTGTTTGTTTTTCTAGTGAATGTGTCGCTACGTTGGCGTAGCTTGTTTTAAACTTTCAGATGACATGTTTCTCAGCAATCCAGATAAAACTGAAGAAATTCTGTGCAATGTGAATAATGACGAAATAAAGAGCCATTAAACTTGCAAAGCTTTTATAACTGCGCCGCAAGATATTTCTTGGAAGTATTACTTAATTTTTGTTGTATACCTTTTAGTGCTATGGCTCCCTGAATTTAGACGATTAAGCAAAATTGAATATCGCTGTTCAGAAGAGAAGTTGTGCTATGGTACTTGATCGACCCACACGTTAAACAGATTTGGAATTAACTTTCTTAAAACTCTGTTCAAACATAGATCACTGTAATGTTAAAACATAGCACTGAGTTATTGGCTTTTGGATATTGACGCTATTTTTCATTTATTTTTCTGAGGGCTATTAACTAATAGCCCACTGCATCCATGTGAATAATGAGGCAGTCTATGACGTGTGAGTGGACAGAAATAACTACACTTACTAGAGATAAAAAATGAAATACAAATCGAATGGTATTTATTACTTGTTTGTCTATTTCGTCAGATGAAATGGATGTTAAGTCAGAGATTCTAAGAAAGTGCACCGACGTATGATGCTGGTGTACCTGTTACGGCTGACCAGATGCACAGCAGGTGGCAGATCAACAGGTGCGTGTCGGAGCTGGTAACAAAGGCCTCACGCTGACCGGACGCGGTCTGCGGCTGCCCACAGAACATACAGCATCCCGTCGTCAGACCCTCAGGCCAACCCTCCCCCCAACCACACTTCCCACTGTCCCATTTCTGCCCATCCATCACCAAGACGCATGCTGGATACGGAGAGTAAACGCTTAGGATCCCATGTAGGCACCAGTATTTCAGGCAGCCACTGAGCTCGTCCTTGTATCAGATCAAGCATACCGTGTAAGTAAGCTACTGCAGAAAGCACACGTTCGACACTGTGTTGCCCTGCTACAGTATTTGTAAAACATTGACACGTGTGCTGTACCCTACTGCGCGAATAGAGCTGTTTCTGATGTAATTTTATCATTCTACTTACTGCTGAGTACAGTCATGTTATATAAGAATTGTTACTGCTTAGATTCCTGTCAATGACTTACGTACAGCTAATATTGTTTCACACCCGTTTAGCGACTGCTTTTGTCAGTTTTGTCTGCATTTCTCTTACAGTAGCTAATAACTCGAGGCGGCACAAGTAATTAAAGTTCTCTTATTATGACTTCAGTTACATTCTCAAAAATGTTAATTAATTAATGGAACTCTGTCACTGACGTATAGGGGAAGCATTCGACTGTAATGTTTAAACATTCAGAAACAAAGTATTTTTTCCCACATACTAAAACGAACTTATAGGGCGTGAAGTATTTTGAAGGAAAGCCGTACATGAACGCAGTGCAAACAAGATAGCCATCTGACTGATTTCTTCGCTGTGCCATCACGTTAAGTGCAAAACATTTTTGTGATGGACTCTTTTTCATCTTTTCATTTTAAAGTAGTAGACAATATCACATCAACATTAACACTGCCTCTTTGTGATTTTGTTGTGCAACATATGTCGGTGTACTGGATCATTTCTTTGTAAATGTAAAAATTTTGATTCTACTATTTGAAGTGAATATTTTGTGTTTGTGTTTGTATATGTGGATTTTGTATGTGAATTTAAGGATTAATTTACAGTTAACTGTGCAGAAAGAGGCATAGAAATTGACCAAATATTAGGACTATAATTAAAAACGGATGTATCTGAAAATATTTGCTTACTGTTCTGTGTCGAAAGATTTGAGCAAGATGAAGATAACAAATTCGATAGGAACGGCGAAAATTCTGATACCAATATTAATGTGAGAAGGGGAGACATACCTCCGAAGTTCTTATGAGAGAATGCACGCTTGTGCACATGACAGTTTGTTTACATCAGTCGCTATCGCCCATACCGACAGTGATGATGTAAACTATGTACCGCTAAATCGTTATTACAGTTTAATTAATTTATGATTAAAACTCTGTTCATTTAGTATCAGAGTTTACTGCCGTAGTTCGTATCTGCTTCTAACAGTTACGGCAGGTCCTTAACCACAGTTAAAGCTATTAATATATGTTCTATTAATGACTGAGAAGATGTTGATTACTAGAATTTCAAGTCAAGTTTCCTCTCACTTTGGATCTTAGTGCCAAATATCATTTGTTATGATTTCTATTTCTTACACACACACTTCCGAAATTACAGTTCAGATTCATCCACTTATTTGTAATAATTAACCTAAGATATATTATGTGTTATCGCTAGTGATATCGTTTCGTCTCTCCTGAGTTAAGTGGCTGTATTATGTCCACTTTCATGTCACTAGCCAATCATTCGCGCCTCCTCTGATTTAACTAATTTTATTTCGGTGATCATTTCTCCCTACATAGATGGGCGTCAACAAATTATTTGCGCAATCGGGGGAAAGTTGGAGACTGAAATTTCGCGAAAAGATTCCCTCGCAACTAGGAACGACTTTGTCTAAATTATTGCCGCACCGACCTGCGTATGATACCCGTGACACTCTCGCCCCTATTTCGCAATAATACAAAACAAGCTGCCCTTCGTTCAACTTTATCATGTCCTCCGCCAGTCTTCTCCTGCAAGGACCATATAACGCACAGTTATACTCTAGTAGAAGACGGACAAACGTAGTGTACGGACTCGCTTTAGTGGATTTTTTGGCACCGTATGTCTTACGCGAATGCAATCACTGTGATGCCGCTCGCACTGTCTGCGGCAAACCAAAATGCCGACATAATTTTCAAAGAAACAAAATTTGAGTTCGTCCGAAAAAGGAACTGATGCCAGTCCTGTCCCAAGTAACGTCGTTGCTTACACCATTGTTGTCTGGCATGTTTCTGCACTTTCGCTGAAGGTAGATGAAGAAGTGGATGACACAGACGTAACCTATGCCGTATTAAACGGCGACGGACTGTCACCCCTGATAGTGTACGACGTGTTACACTGTTCCACTGTTGCGCCAGAGACGAGGAGGACTCATATCTACCCTGAAATGCCATCCCGTTGAGATGTTGATCTTCTCGAGATGGTTGTAGTGGTGCGACCTGACCCGTCTCGTCGTGTTGTACGGCCATCCGTGATCGATTATGCGGGCACCCACTGCACTGTCAAAACCCTTCGACCCGCAATATGACTTGTACCGCGAATGGATGCATCACATTCTCTCATACCAGTAATGCGCCATCTTTAAACTCACTGATCTGACGGTACGGTTCGCGCGTACGTCTGCGGGACATCCTGCACGTTTGCTCAAATCACACGGATCGATTACCTTCATTTGTAGCAACAACGAGTACCAGAGGCACGTTTGACTGATAGGTGGTGTTGTGCAGCGATGGTGATGTTGACCTTGAACCTTCATTTGCCAAATGACGCTTCGCTTGTTGTAAGGAGCGTAAGCATTGGACGATTGAACAGTGGAAAACCGTTGTGTGGAGTCACGAATAACGGTACACAATGTGGCGATCCGATGGCTGGGCGTGGGTATGGCGGACGCCAGGTGAACGTCATACCAACGTGTGTAGTGCCAACAGTAAAATTCCGGAGATGGAGGTGTTATGGTGTGGTCGTGTTTTTCATGAAGGGGCTTACACCCCTTGTTGTTTTGCGTGGCATTATCACAGTACAGGCCTACACTGATGTTTTAAGCAGCTTCTTTTGTTGAAGAGTAATTCGGGGACGGCGACTGCATATTTCAGCACAATCGAGCACCTGTTCATAATGCACGGCCTGTGGCGGAGTGGTTACACGACCATAACATCCCTGTAACGGCCTGGCCTGCACAGTGTCCGGGCCTTAATCCTATAGGACACCTTTGGGACGTTTTGGAACGCTGACTTCGTGCCGCCGGCCTGTGTCGCCGTGCGGTTCTAGGCGCTTCGGTCTGGAACCGCGTGACCGCTACGGTCGCAGGTTCGAATCCTGCCTCGGGCATGGATGTGTGTGATGTCCTTAGGTTAGTTAGGTTTAAGTAGTTCTAAGTTCTAGGGGACTGATGACCACAGATGTTAAGTCCCATAGTGCTCAGAGCCATTTGAACCATTTTTGAATTTGGCTTCGTGCCAGGCCTCACCGACCGACATCGATATCTCTTCTCAGCGCAGCAGTTTGTGCAGAATGGGCTGCCATTCCCCGAGAACCCTTCCAGCACCTGACTGAAGGTACGCCTGCGGAGTGGAAGCTGTCATCAAGGCAAAGGGTGGGCCAGCACCATATTGAATTCCAGCATTACCGACGCAGGGCGCCAAGAACTTGTAAGTCAATTTCAGCCAGGTGTCTGGATACTTTTGATCATATGGTGCATGTAAAATTCATGTCACCTACATAGTGTGAAACTGAAATCCACCTCAAAGTTTCACTGTTTGGTCAGGGATATTTTCTCAGTATTTTGGTATAAAGACAGATCGTCACTGATGGATCGTTACGAAGTTATAATTATAGCTCGGATGGCTTTCTTAACAGAATTCTATTTCCTTCTGTGAAATCATTTTCACAATACTAGAAAAGCCTGTAACATGCAATGACCAAAAGGTAATATCACGAAAGTATCCAGTTATTCGTGGGTGCCTATCTACAGGTACAAAATTGTTGTTATACAGTCACTATCGTTGCCATCGTTGGCCAAGATCTAGTTAAAATTCGTGGTATCGCTCTACCTTTGTTTGGTAAATGGTTGCTATTTGGTCTCGTATGGGAATAGGTCAGTCGTCGATGATTCTTGGGGGGAAGTTAGCGGAAGTTAGGGTAGAATTAGGCGCAGCGGAACAGTAGTACTCACAGCGCGGGGTGTTTTCTTTTTGTGCGAGTACTGACTTATTCGGCATGCCAAAAGCTAGATAGTGCAAGTTTTGTCTGTGAATTCGTAGTAAATGGTTAACGTGGTATATAGTGGAGATTGCTAGGGAGATCTAGCGTTTGACAGAGCGGAGCGAGAGAAGAATTAAATTAAATTTGCGATAAGATCTTACCGGACCAAATTGCTTAGGTCGTCGAACCCTATGCTTATACGCTACTTAATCTAACTTAAACTAACTTACGCTATGGGCATCACACACCCATTCCCGTGGGAGGACTCGAACGTCCGACGGGAGGAGCCACGCGTACCGTGACAAGACGCTCCAGACCGGGCGGCCACACCGAGTGGCGAGAGAAGATAAAGCATGAAAGTATTTCATTTGAAGCGAGAATTCAATAGCATAGACTGTGCAGAGATCAGACTCTGGTTAATGGGTAGTGAATGCAAAGAGCTATCATGTGCTGACCTAAATTCGTTTTTGTGTGCTCATGTCTTGTAGAATCATTTAAAGTTTAGCGTAGTAACTGGTGTAGGAATTTGGTGCACTCTGATTATATCGAGTGTTCCACATAGGAAACTGTTTAATTAGGAACAGAACTGAGGTAATAGTGTGGTGCGTTATAAATGTAAAAGTTTCTTTAATGTCGCTTTGGGTAATAGTAACACGCTGGGGGCCCGGTTTCGATTCCCGGCGGGTGTTGTACATCCTTCATCATTGACCTGCAAAGCGCCGAAGTGGCGTCAACTAAAATGGACTTGCAATACGGCGGCCGAACTTCCTCGCATGGGGTCTGCCGGCCAACTATGCCATACGCTCATTTCATTTTATTTTCTCGACAAATATAAAAAAGCACTTCTGAGTCATCGCTACAGAGATAATGTCAGTTACTAGAAAGTACTGAAGCAAGTCAGCGTATTAACAATTCAAAACTAGTTCAAATGGCTCTAAGCACTATGTGACTTAACATCTGAGGTTATCAGTCCTGTAGACTTAGAACTACTTAAACATAATTAACCTAAGGACATCACACACATCCATGCCCAAGGCTGGATTCGAACCTGTGACCGTAACAGCAGCGTAGTTCCGGACTGAAGCGCCTAGAACCGCTCGGTCACAGCGGCCGGCTATTAACAATTCGTTTCACAAAATGGCGGCAATCACTTCCTCTATATGGCACAGTGAATAGCACCTATCTTCAAATTTTGAAAGGGTACAGTACCGCCCAACATTGAAAATAGGTACAACATTCTTCGTTATTCTTGTCAGAACAACTTTTTTTTTAATAATAACTCAATTTCAATTAATACAGCGAAGCTGGATACCAGTGTGGGAAAGAATGACAATTTATTTATTTAGTTGATCACATGTGCACTCCCACAAAATAAATCCCTACATCCAGTTTGGTAAGATCTGTGAAATGAATGAATGTATGGTCGTCTGCTAACTGCAGATAGTGAATGTGAATATATGATCATCTTTGAGATGGTACTTGGGTCACCTTTGGTGGGACCAAAGAGATGAAATTTACCTGAGCTTTGAGCGCCTGAAATGTGGCTGACCAATACGGTAGCAAGGTGCTCCCCCACTTCGGCAGAGGTGCGAGAGGACCTGAAGAACGGCCATGTTTTCAGCACTCTGCCGCTGGATCTAGTGTTGGTAAGACCTGTCTTAGGTGTGTTCCATAAAGACAAAAGAGTGGAGACATGGTCTGCATGTGAAATACTTAAGAGTAGTTTAGAATAATAATTTCTCTGTTTCAGGAACTTTTGTGGGGAGAATTAAATGTCAGGCAGGTAATATTAAGGGGATCGTAGTAATCTTCGGAAGTGACCAATGGTCACAATGAAACCACATGTAGCAATAAGTTGAAATACTTCTGAGTGCTTAAGTTAAGCTTAATTACTAGAGTGTGTACTATAAGTTGGAAATATTTAAGAAATGGCGTGTGCAGGACCTGAAATTAGAGACGAATACTTTCACATGGTGAGTACTGTGTGAGTCTCAATCTGTGTGTGAGACAAAGGATAAAGAGGAGTACTCGTCCATGGTATCAGTTGAGGACTCGTGCGTGTGATGAATATGCTCTTAATATTACTTTGCATGTTATGTTTCCGTGTGACGCTTGATTCAAACTATAACACTCTGAGAGAGAAGCAAGGTGAGTCAGCCATCTATCCAGCAACGCCACTTGGCTTGCATTGCACAGGAAGACGTGCATATATCCTCCAGAGTTCGTAGTATGAATGAAAAGTTACGAAGTGGGGCAGTGTCGCGTCAAACTGGGATGAATACTAATTGAAGTGGGAAAGCTGAAAGTGATAATGTTGTGACTATTCCCTGTGTTGTATTCCATGTTGCAGTGTGGTGTATGTCATGAAATTTAAATATGTGTGGTTTGCATGGGAGAGTGGCAAGGTAGTTTCAGAGGTAGTGGGTTGTGCATGTTCCTTTTGTACCGCTCGGTCTGGGGGAAAGTTTCGTGATGATGGTTGTGAGAGTCAATGTGTGAGATATAGCAAAAGATCCACCATCCTATCCAGAAAGTGCACTGTAGCGTTAAATAATTACGAGACCATAAGATAGAGAATTACCAATGTAAAGCCATGTTCACTGGGCGGAATTTCTCATGTGTTATTGTTGTAGGTTATAGAATTTGTGTGTTTAGGCTATAGAATTTATCGGAATAAATAAGATAGTGAAAAGAAAAAGATTGGTGGCCTTTTCCTTCGAATTGAATGTTGTCATGATATCCAGAATTTATAATGTGTGCGCCATTCATATTCAGTGCGATGGCCACGTGTTGATCAAAGCCGTTAAATAAGAAAGAAAATGTGGTATTGCCAGTGCGTAGTGAACAGTCAGAGTTCTGTAAATTACTGATAGTCAGATGTGCGTTTCCGTTACGTAATATTCATACAGGAGGATAATTTGTAACTTAATTGTGAGTACAAGAGTTCATGTTACTCGATAAATAAGAATGAATCCACTCGCTTGGCAGACCACTCATCTTGCAGGCCTAACTGCTTGATGCCACAGTATGAGCAAGGCATGTGGGTGCCTCTCAATTTGGGACTAGTACTCATACATCCTAGACGTTACGCGATGGCATGGCCCGTAACTTTCCCTGTGCGCTGATGTGAAACTTCTTGGCAGATTTAATTGCGTGCTGTAACTGTTCTAACGAGTCAATTCGAGGACGACTTGCGACTCCGCTCACAACTTTAGTTCCGCAACACGTCTGTCCTACGTTCTAAACTTCGCTGACGTTCTGCATAACTTACAGGTCTATCAACCTTGGAACAAAGGATGTTACGGAAAACCGCAAAAGTGTTTGTTAGAGAATTTTCCAATGCTCTCGACGACGATGTGTAATCCTGTGCAGTCTGAGCATCACCAACACTGCCCCGACGAGAACAAACCGCTGGCTGATTACACTTCGAAGTCATCTTGTCCACTTACAGCTTGCAGAATAACTACATGTATAATACGCTAGCACTATGTACAAGAAGATGACATTTGGATTGTCAAATATACTTTTAGCATCAACGACGAGTACGACAGACTTATTCGTGAAGAAATGGCGCAAACGACAGAAGTAACCAAACCAGATGGCACAGGGTGTCAAACAGCCAAATCAGCATTGCTTGCGGATACTGCAAGGGCCACAAAATGGTGGTTGTGCGTACTGTGTTGTGGTATGTCTCAGAAGATCAATCACACTTGTTTCATCCTATAATCTACAGGAACAAATAAGCACTTTTACAGCTACAGCTTTTATTAGGCACCAAATAATAGCACAACTTGAATCGCCTGATCCTTGTAAGTGGGATACATTACAGTCCACATGAACATCATACACTGATAAGAAGGAAATAACACTTGATGTTCCAGAAGGTCAGCGTCTGTCACAGCATCCCGTCAGTATCACTAGTAACAACTTTAGTAAGTCCTGAATGTTCCACACGGCATCACCCATGGCACAAAAAATATCCAGTGGAAATTTTTCTATCACCTGTTGTCGAGTACCGATGACTTCACTTGCCGTATAGCACGGCGAGATGCCGAGTGTGACAGAGTGTGAGCGTACTGTCGTCCCACCTGCACAATATTTGAACACTGAAGAAGCGCGCCGGCATTTTTAATTTGATCTGAGGCCTTGTAGTCGGAGATAGTGTTGTTGTCAGCACGTACACGAGGCAGTCAGCGTGTGTCGGGACCCTCATAAGCAACCTAGCAGAGCTCTATCGTAATGAAAACCATGTAATGCGGATAGTGGTAATATTCCTACTAATGCTTTGTTGCAATGCGGTTTCAGTAGATCGAAGTTCTTTTGTAGTGTGCTGTAATCGCTAACAAATGGAAAGTGTTGTTGGCTCATAGTGTTTATGCAGGCGCGAACACGAATTATTGTGAAGGTCTTTGAGACCGCACTATAATGAAACTTCAGGAACATTAGTAAAATGAACTGTGGTTCTTGTGTAGGAACCTATCTACCGACCGTAAGAGGTCACGAAGTTATACTGCATTTACTCGTCCAATAAAGAACAATCACGAAATTTCTCTGACCACAGACATGTGATTGTAAAAATATAAAGTGCAATCGTAATGTTGATCAAAGGATTTTCACAATTTTCACAATACCCACGAGAGTATTTTTAGATTTTATGTACGTTATTCAGGGACACACCACGCTGTCTGCATAGTTAAATTTCAGGTACACTGTGTTGCACTGTATACAGTGAACGGTTGCAGTATGTATACGGTCGAAAGTTGAGTGACAGATACAGACTGTGTCATGCTCCAATGGGACGTTCGTGAACATACAAATGTGCCAAGCACATTCTATTTCTTAAAGCGCCACGTACATGTGAAGGCAACGCGGTCAAATTCATACATATTACAAACAAGGACGAAGGTAGGTGTGTGTGTGTGTGTGTGTGTGTGTGTGTGTGTGTGTGTGTGTGTGTGTGTGTTCCACAGCTCCTCATAAACCACTGGACCGATTTTAACAAAACACATCCTTACTGTGAGGCAAGAATCGCTTTGAGAATAAGTACAACTACCTATCATAGTTCAAGAGATATGACTACATAACCAATGAGATGATGCGTGGAAAACGGTCGCATTATGCATGACGTTTAAATGTATTACTTCCGTGCTGCATTTACCTCTATATGCACCTGAAGATGTACGAGGGGCGTTAGAACAGTAATGAGTCTGATAACTTTACAAGAAACAACAAGAATAGAAACCCGTTTATTTGTTAACTCTGTGGAATCCCCAATGGTCAGGGGTTATTTCCATAAAACAAAAATACTTGTCCACTTCAATAACTACCCTCTCCAGAAATATCACTTGTTTCTGACCTCTGGCCAAGCTGTTTTGTTCTACCTGTGTAGACCGGTGTGTTCAACCCTTCCAGATGCTCAATCCGAGTTTCAGCTCCGTACAGCCATAATGTGACTTTTGAGCGTCATTAGCTAAATTGTGTTTTTGTTGTGTGCTACGGAATCGGAACCGGGGAATTTAGAGCAAAGTTTTGCAATCAAGTTGTAACCTCCCCACAAAAATCATTCACATTTAGTGTAACCTCAAAACAGAAAAATTCCTAAACTTCTCAACAGTAAAAATTATAATTATGTCGTTCACATTCAGTGTAACGTCCCAACAAAAATAAATTCAGTAACCTGGTAAATATACAATGTAACTAACCTCTCAATTAAATTGTCGCTCACTTATAATTTTTCAATAATTGACTGTGAATTTAACCTGGTAAATTTTGGACGTCAGCAGTGCTGCGTCATGGCCCTGAAAGATCATTCTGAATAAAAAAAGAAAAATTCTTACCTCAATGAAGCCGCCGGATAACGCATATATATATATATCTGCTCTTACAATAAATTTTTCTGGCACAGCCCTGTGCAATGCTGGCCGATGGATTTGTCATTTATGAAAGGAAACAACTGATTTTTCTTTTGCAATAATCGGGATGATCATGGATTGGAGAAATTAGTAAATTCTTTAAATTGAAATGAATGATTGTTAAAAGTTACTTTTTATGAGAAAGATTATTAATCGGAAATTTTTAAAATATTTCATGGGACTTGAGATAACAATACTACATATGCGCGAGGCTGCTTTTTACCTTATACAATAATGCTGAGGCTCCAGCATCGCTGCACCACGACCGGCCCAGTCAACACAATACACCAGACTAGACCAGACTGCTCGCTAGCAACAACTTACTGCTACAGCTACACAGTTCCTACTGCAGTCAACACTGCTCTCTGATCTGAGATTCTCTTATACCTTGCATACCGCAGGCAGCACGTGAGCAATACATTGAAATTACATCTGCTCGGACCTCTTACATAACATAAACATCCACTGGGGGGGGGGGGGGGGGGCAAAAATTTGGCAGCGATGGTGAGTCAATTAATTGGACTTGCCATGAGCAACAAATTTTTCTAAAATCTACTTAGTTAACTAAGTTTACAGTCACAGAGTATATACATTATTGATAAGTGCAGAACGTATTAAGTAATGAAATAGAGTGCACACGCACTGAGTACAGAATATATCAAGAAATGACAAAAGTATACGCAATGAGTACAAAAGATATTAACAAATGACAAAGTGTACATGCACTGTATAAGTCTTTAGCATTTTTACATAACATATCATGAAGTGAAATAAAGTGCACACGCACTGAATACAAAATATATTAACAAATGACATAAAGTGCACACGCACTGTGTAAGTCTTTAGTATTTTTAGGACAACTGATCTTCTTAACAAATGAAATAAAGTGCACACGCACTGTAAAAACCTTAGTTTTTTACCAGAACTGATTACCCTAAAAATGAAATAAGTGCACACGCACTGTAGAAGTCTTTAACATGTTTACAACATATCACGGAGTGAAATAAAGTGCACATGCACTGTAGAACTCTTTAGCATATTTAGGACGACTGATCATATTAACAAATGAAATAAAGTGCACACGCACTGTAAAAATCTTTAGCATTTTGCGTAACATATCATGGAGTGAAATAAAGTGCACACGCACTGTAGAAGTCTTTAGCATATTTAGGACAACTAATCTTATCAACAAATGAAATGAAGTGCACACGCACTGTATATGTCTTTATCATTTTACAAGAATTTAAACCCACTGTATAAGTCTTTACCATTTTACAAGAACTAGGAAAGGAATGGGAAGGATTGCATCATGGTTGTAGCACAGTAGGTTGCATGTAGTTGCACCAAAGGTCCATATCTTTCTATAGAAGCACAACACTAAGTGAGACAATCTGAAGTTCTCTTCCCTGAAGTATTTATCAGTGTAGCCAAGACACTGAAATGTTTTATTAATATTCAATGTTATCATTTTGGTAGTACATTAGGTACACCAAACAGTAGGACCATAATAACATCTCCATCGGTCAAGGTGGTGGACAGCTTGATATGTCAACACCACATTCTTGTAGAATCCATACTCTCACATCAACGTAGAATTAGTGCAAAAACCAAATATAGTGCTCCATGTTCATTAGGATGGACAGGACAAACGGATATTGCAGTAATTTCTGGTAATTAGGTCAGAAGGTGAAGGACATTAAGACTTGGGCTAGTCATCATTGAGAATTACAATAGTCTATCAACCGATTTGAGTAATTGTTGGCACTCATTGCCTAGTTACTAAACATTTCTGGACTATGTATGGAGTATTACAGAACATTATTCATAAATCATCTGATTACAGTAAATATTGGCACTCATTGGCTAGTTACAAAGCATTGTTTTGTGCATTATTCAGAAGTCATCATTCAAAATGAGTTAATTATTGGCATAGCATTTATACATATTTCATCTAATTATAGTAATCATTGGCATTCATTGGCCAGTTACTAAACATGTAGCAAGTATTGAGTATTACAAAACAGTATTCATAACTTATCTGATTGTGGTAATTATTGGCACTCATTGGCCAGTTACAAAGTATTCATATAGTTTTACAAAACATTATTCAGTATTATTCAGAAGTCATCATTCAAAACAAGAGTTAATTATTGGCATAGCATTTCTAGAGTATAAGAAAAATATTATTTACAGTAATTATTGGCATAGCATTTATGCATTATTACAAAGCATCATTCAGTATTTCTCAGAACTCATCATTCAAGTGACATAGGACATATTTAAAATGTAACACACTGTAATTGTTACTCAAGGTCTGTGGTCCAATAATACATAGATATAATGGATTCAATAATCTGAGAAATTTGCATTATATTTAGAACTAAAAATATATCTTAAACTGGTAGCATTATTTGGTTGTATGCTGGTAATAGTTGGGACTGGTAATAATTTTTTTTTTTTTTTTGCTAGCAATGCATTGCATTGGGATCGATACTTAATTGCTGGGGCATGAAAATATTTGCTTTTGACTTATTGCTGGAAATAAGGATTACTAACATCATTCGTCATGAGTCAGCTGTAGCAAGGTTATGAAACAAGTAGAGTATATGTGATCACATTCGTGGATGATACCCAAAAATCGGTAAAAAAATCCAAGTACTAGAACAGGTTTAATGACTAACTGCTTATAGCACATTAATTTCATGAATAGCTTCTCCTGGAAAAAATATAAAATGGATTATTGAGCTGAAAGAAGAAACGCATATTATGCTGAAAAGTAGTGAACTTCGAATTAACAGGTAATGAAACGTGTACTCAATATGTATGTACTCTAGCTGTCCTTCCAAAACATTCAGTCATTGTACCATGCGACATAAGACGTTCTGTCAAAAGGAACTGCAACAAATACTTAAATAACTACATAGCATCTCTTAACTAATGGTAAATATATAAACTTCATCATTATTCTCATCTGCAAGGAAAAACTCCATTATTCATAGTAGCATAACTTCATCACTATCATCACCTGCAAAGAAAAACTTCATTATTCATATTAGCATATTCTTCATATAATTATTCATCATCATTTATTATCGTCTGCAAGAAATAGACACTTCATTATTCATTATTCAAATTACCATTCACTTCATACAACTATTCACAGTATAGAGTTTCTTACTTCTAGCATATTTCATCACTAAAATTAATATCTGTAGTTCTGTCTGACAGCTTGCTCAATCACCTCGTATTCTGAAAGAAAAATAATTAGTCAAGACTGCTATCATACGATGTGTATAGTATATTCTGGTTAACGCTTGTTAATTCTGATCCATTTACTCTTCATGACAAGGTGTTGCATTTTCTTTCGTTCATTCCGAAGGTGAAATTTCCATTTCATAGTAAACCACTGTGGTTGTATCATTTATTACTTTTACACGTTATTGCTTTCTGAAAATGATGAATAAGGATTAATATTTTGCATTTAAATCATATACCCATTAGATAAAAACTTGTTTCTAGTGATACAACTAAGCATACAGCATAGCATGACAGATAACGTATTATGTCAAAAACATACACAGTTTCCAAGTGCAAAAAATGTACACAGAGTACCATAATGTAGTAGCAAAAAAAAAAAAAAAATGTAAAATAGTCACGATGTTGAGATATCATAAGGCAAAATGTCAAAGTCAACTGGTGTTTGATATATCTTAAACATTTCATAGTGCTTACAGAGAAAAATTCTACTTTCGATAGGAAAACAATCATACATACACAAGAAATGGAAAATGTGCACGGTCTTATATATAACGACAAGGAAAGCGACCTGCTAACTTTACCTTGCCGGTCACTTGCCAAGGAAAAATATGATCATCATCAGTAAGTAGTAACATAGATAGAATTGCATAAGTGGTCATAAAATATGTAGGTTTATCTGGAAAAATGTGCACAGTCTGATGTGTAACGACAAGAAAAGCGACCTGCTAACCTTACTCTGTCGGGCACTTGCCAAGAAAAAATATGATAATCATCAGTAAGTAGTCACATAGATAGAATTGCATAAGTGGTCATAAAATATGTGAGTTTATCTGGAAAAATGTGCACGGTCTGATGTGTAACGACAAGAAAAGCGACCTGCTAACGTTACCTTGCCGGGCACTTGCCAAGAAAAAATATGATAATCATCAGTAAGTGTTCATATAAATATTTCGAAATGGCATTACAGTGTGATAAATCATAAAGTATGTTCATTCAATAAAGGGTTTAATATTGGAGACATGGTGATTGCCCTTGCCTTTTCTGGTTCTCAAAGTTTCGACGTGCAATACATTAGGGTGAGGAATGCTTCGTATTCTATATGGACCTGCGTATAGAAGCTCAAATTTACTGCATCTACTCTTTCCTCTGTAGGATAAATAGTGTGTATGTACTAATATTTCTGTCCTATGTGAAAGTCAGGACGTGTACAAACCTGTTTTTGCTGTCTTCTCCGGTGCTCTGCGCCACGTTTGATGTTGTTGAGCGCAATGTCAATTATTTCATGGTGTCGTAGTCGACGAGATGTAGGAAAAGATACTAATTTTTTAATTTTGTTGGGTGGTTCAACATTTTTCAATATAACAGTCGGAGATAGCATAGTAGATTCATTTGGAATGGAGTTAATTACATCCTAGAATGAGAGTATGTGTGTGTCCCAATCAATATGTTTTTATGGCAGTATATTCTACATAGTTTACCAATTTCTTTCATTAGTCGTGCACAAGGATTCGAAGAAGCGTGATACTTGGATATATAGATCGGAGAAATGTTTCTAGCTCGTAACATACGGGTCCATATAGCAGATCGAAACTGTGGTCCATTGTCGGAAATTACTTTTAATACATGCCCTACATGAAATAAAATATGTTTTACAAATGCATTCGAAATAGTTTTAGCAGTAGCTTTGCGTAACGGAGTGAAGGTAACAAATTTCGAAGTGAGTTCAACAGCGACAAAGATGTAGCAAAAACCTCTATTAGTTCTGGGAATCGGACCAAAAATGTCTACAGCGGCCATGTGTCTCAATTTAACAGGTACAATGGGATGTAACGGAGGAATATGTGAAGTCGTGTCTCATTTAGCTTTCTAGCAGATTTTACATGACGCTAAAACTCGCCCAATACGTTTCTCCGTGTTGGCAAAATAAGAGTTCTGTCTCAGTATAAGAAAACATTTTCTGGCTCCGTAATGTGCGTAACTTAAATGAGTATACCAAATTAATTTGTTAACAAGCTCGTCAGGAATACATAATAACCGATTGTTGCTGTCAGGGTGAGAGCGGCGAAACAGAATGTTATTGCGTACAGTGTAATGGTTTCTGATGGTAACATTATTCCTATCTTGCCAAAGGTGTTTATTTTCTTTCCATACGTTGTATTTGCTCTGCTCTTGTGCTATGTCTCGTAATGACGATAAAATGAAATTTTCAAATGCGACTTGTTGAATATACATGACGCTAGAATTTGCTTGGCAGAAGTTGGTTGCGATGTCTTGCTGATTGTTGCTGAGAGAACGGGATAGTGCGTCTGCTACAATATTTTGTGTACCGGGAATGTGAACAATTGTAAAATTAAATTCCTGTAAATGAAGTTTCCAACTGCTTAATCTGTCGTGTGTAAATTTTGCGGAAAGTAAAAACTGGATAGCTCTATGATCCGTGTAAACGGTCGTATGTCTTCCATAAAGAAAATGCCTAAGTCTCGTAAATGCCCATACAACACATAATGTTTCAAGTTCTGTAACAATAATTGCGTTCAGCAGGTGACAGAATGCGACTTGCAAAGGCGATGTTTTTAATTGCTGTAGTGCCATTTTCTTCAATTTCATGAAAAATGTGTACGCCTAAAGCGGTGTTGGAACTGTCGGTGGCAATGGGAAAATATCTGGTAGGATCTGGGTGTGATAAAAGTGGTGCATTCAACAAGGCAAGTTTCAAATTAACAAACTCAGAATGTGCTTGGCTATCCCAGGACCAAATAGCTTTTTTCCCCGTCAGTTGGCATAATCTAGGGGTGTCTAAAGCAGAGTAATGAATAAATTTACGGAAAAAGTTAATTAAGCCCAAAAAAACTGCGTGGTTGTTTCTTCGACGTTGGAACAGTAATGTCACGTAAAGCTTGAAGTTTTGTAGGGTCAGGCGCAATGCCTTCTGCTGAAATTACATGTCCAAGAAATTTTATGAAAGTTTTGCCAAAGTGCGATTTGCTAAGATTAACTGTGCGTCCTTGTGCACGAGAAGTTTGCAACAGTTGTTCCAGAATCTGATTATGTTCAGACCAGCTAGCTTCTGCAATAAGAATGTCGTCTACATACGTTGTGATTCTGTCTTTTAATTATGTCGGAAGTATAGTATTCAAACTGCGAATAAATGCTGCTCAAGAAATTGTTAAACCGAACGGTAATTTGCAAAACTGATAACAGTCACCAAAACAGAGAAAAGCTATGTACTTTCTGCAGTTCGAATGAAGCTGAATTTGCAAAAATCCCGTTTTGAAATCTAATGTGGAACAAATAGCAGTACCATGGAATTTCTGTATAAGTTCTTCTAGTGCCCGTGGGCGATCTGTTTCATTAATAATAATGTCATTGATGTGACGCGAATCAAGTACGAGCACAAGTGAACCATCCTTTTTCTTAACAATATGGAGCGGGTTTATGTACGGACTAACTGCCGGTTCAATAATTCCTTGGTCAAGCATAGCTTGCAATTCTTTCTTAATTTGTTTTCTGTGAATATATGGAGTGGGATAATGTTTGGCTTTAAACGTGTCGTGCTGTTTAACTTGAAATTCATACATGAAACCGGACATAGTACCAGGGACGTTGTAAAAAACTGGAGCTTGCTGTAAAAGAATATTGCGTAGTTGAGTACGTTCGTCGTCTGTATTTGCACTGCTCTGTTTAACTTTATCAGAAATCATTTGCATAACGTCATAGTCAGCTTCGTCTGGTATATTATAGTTGTGTACGTACATATCTGTGAACAATGTCAAATGGCAGTCTATGTAACGCGATGTAGAAATGACCTGTGTTCGATTAATTGTTTGTTCTTCTACAGATAAAGAGTGCTGAAATTCTAATGCCAGTTGTACATTTTCATCCTTTAACATTAAATAGGAATTTTGAAAGTCAATAATTGCGTCGTGTTGTACCAAAAAATTCGTACCTAAAATAACGTCTGGTGTCAATGAGGGAACAATCCAAAAATTTTAGTGAAACGTATGACCTGCAATACAAAATGATAAGTGTGTCTATAACTTTACATCTACTCCTTTACCAGATACTGCTCCTTTTACTTTAGTTTTGCCTAATGGTAACGTAGGATAGGTATTCTCTTTGTTACATTCGTTGAAAGTTTCTTCATTTATAACTAACATAGGTGATCCAGAATCGATTACTGCTGAAAACGTAGATGATCCAATCTTTACTTCAATGATAGAGTGGGAAATGGTTTTTTGAATAACTGGTTTTTCATGCAAAAGTGTGTCTCGAATGTCGTCAAAAGTAATAACATTTTCGTGAACATGATTCTCTGTGTCAAAAGTATTGCTTGCGTTGCTGGAAGATGAAACCTGTACTGTATCTAGTCAAATTCCTTCTGACGTGCTGTTATTTGCGGGAGGATGCTGTGGCATTTCGACTATTTCTACTCTGCTGTTATTTCTTCCTGACGTATTAGGTTCGGGATGATATCTACTGTCCGGTTCATTCATGATAATTTGTTGCTGAGGATGATTCTGCTGCTGGTAAGACCTACTGTTATTAAATGTACGCAGAAATCTGTGCTCATTACTTTTACGTCTGTCATGATAGTCATTGCTATTCGGCGCGTTGCGATACGAGTTGAAATGCTGTGTCTTCTGTACGTAATGATTTCCTTGCTGCTGTGCGTTACTGTTTGGTGTGGCCGACGCTATACATGCAAGCGGCGAAACATGAAAGCTTGGTTGACATTGCACATTACATTGTTGGTTAGTTATGCTAACAGGCTGGCTTTGATGCTGTTGCGGGGAAAATCCTCTATTGTTGCCAAAATTCGTGTGCGATAGCTGAAAATTTTGTACATACTGATGATTAAAATTTTGTCTGTTATTAAAATTACGCTGGTAGTTCTGGAGTGTCTAATGAAAATTGTCGCTTTCGGTAAAACTTGCTATAGCAGGTTTTCTTTACTCATTCTTAATCCTAGACAGATCGATAGTTGAAGAGCTGTTTTGATAGATATAAAGGATAGTAAAAGAGAAGGCAACAGTGCACAAAACTAAAGAGGAAATAGCACTACTGCGGCTCGGGGCCCTATGCACGCTACGGCACATACTCATCGAAGTGTAATGAATCCCCTGAGGTCAATTACGTGCTGCAAATAAATTTTGGTTTCTGTTACAGGCAATGCCGGTGAAAATTCAAAAGCAAGTTGTTGTATCCAATCCAATTCTAGTTTCTGCATTACAGCCCAAGCTGGTGAAAGTACAAAAATAAGTTGTCATATCCAGTCAAAAGGGTGAATCTGTGTTCTGTCATTCTTAAGTACCTTAAATTTTCTCACGATTAGAAAGTGCTTATAATCAAAATTGTCTTGTCTGAATGTTTGAACTAGTTCAGGATTGTATGATAATCCGTTTGTCTGTGTCTGCCTGGAATCCAAATCAAGTGCTCTCTGTAAACTACCTAAATTACACTGGCTGTGTGAGTGTGACAAATGTTCGGAAAGTGGCGTATGCTGTGACGTGTTAGAGACTGCAATATTTTTCATTTCTGTCACTTGAAAACGTTCGTCTATTTGGCTGATCTGTTGTTCAAATTTCTTGTCGACTTTCACATCCAGAGTGTGTGGAAGTTCTGCTGACATTAATTTAAACTCGTCGAGTAACTGTGTTGCTTTGTCAGAACATTGTTCAGTGACTGCACTATTTTCATCTCTAAGTAATTTCGTTGTGGCTACAAGTGCACTACTTAATTCTTGTGCAACAGATCTAATTTCTTCACTACTGTTCCTAGCACAAGCCTTAATTTCCTCACGCAATTGGTCTTTAGGATCATGACGTTGCACGGTAACGGTTGTAATCTGTTCACTAAATTGTTTGTTCTGTTCGTTAAGGTTGTCATGTTTTTCATTCGACTGTTTGAAACTTTCATTAAGTTGTTTGCAAGATTCATTAAATTGTTTATAATTGTTGTCTTGTTTTTCATTAAGTTGCTTGAAACTGTTGTTTAGTTTTTCATTCCATTTTTTGAGATTTTCATTACATTGTTTGTACAATTCATTAAGTTTGTCCTGTTTTTCAATAAGTTGTTTGTACCATTCATTAAGTCGTTTGAAATTGTCATCTTGTTCTTTCTTGAATTGTAGTAATAACGCTACAACTTGATCCATGCCAAAATTACCTACTCTATTCTCTGTGCAGTTTGATGGCGTACCTGAAATTGTCATGTTTTGTGTAACCATTTGGTCATTCTCTGATTCTTGAGAAGGTTCGCCAATTGGATATGCACTGTTGGTCATTACAACGGAATCAAATAAATCTGACGTGTTTTGTGTATATTGTTCACCTTCGTTGGAAACAATTATCTGTTCGCTGTGTAAATTTTGCAAATCAGGTGTGTTAAACTGGGCAGCGTTCATTGTATCGGAACGTGCCACGTCATCAATTGTTAAATTTACTGTGGCCATAATTGAATCTGTTTGCCCATCATTAGGATTTAACTAAATACTAGTGATCGGCAGGCACTGATTATCTGTAATTAGACGATTATCACTATTACACTGAGTGTCGCAAGTATTATCGGTCAAATTATTCGAGTCGGCTGTTTCACTCATTGCACATCGCGATGTACTGTTAACAGTTTTTCGCGGCATTTTTCACAAATCAAAATTAAGCACAAAATGAAACACAGACGAAGCAAAAATGGAACAAACACAATTACAACAAAGAGCAATAAATTGCCGATGGTCTGTGAAAGAAAGAGTGGCAAATTAGTAAATGAATTGCGCCAGATGCAAACTACATTTAAGTAAATAAGAGCAGATATGTAACTAACTACTTCTCAGAATTTCACAAAGAAATACGATCCTGGCCGCTTGTCGCCAACTCTAACCTCCCCACAAAATTCATTCACATTGAAACGTCCCCTTTGAAAATTTATACATGACTGTGCTTAAACTGACACACAATATTTTGTTAGCGCAACGCAATCTGACTTTCAAAATTCCCTACAAATGAATGGACCTGACTAACGTTAAACTATACCTTTCACAAATCACTTACCTCACAAAAATCTTCGCTGCTCAAGCTACTGCAATACAGCGAGCGCCACTACTGCCAGCTAAATAAAAGATTCAAACTATGGAAGGCACTAGCTACTGATAGGGATAGTTAGCAAATGAAAGATATTAATAGAGAACAAACAATGTATTTACCTTGATATCATCATATACAAATATAGCAGTTCATGACAAATTTCAAAACTCCGCCATCTCTCTCCCCACATCCACCACTGCTGGCGGCTCACCTCCAACTGCGCAACGCTACGCGCTGTTCACAGCCAGCTGCCGCTGCCCAACACTACAATGGCGAGTATTACAACAATGCAAAGCAGCCACAGACTGCACACAGCAAAGCCAGTGATTTTCATACAGAGGTGGCGTTACCAATAAAAAACCTAAACAGCCTACTTACATAAAGAAAACATAAACAGCCTACTTACATAGCCCCCATGCTCCCCACAAAAAATTTTGCAAAATATTTTTGGGCAGTGGCCAATAATGATTTGATAAAATTTTTCATAATTACAATAACAAAGAAATCAAATGCACACACTTATTGATACAATGTTGGTCAAAAGCTAAAATTGTCTCACAGTCCATAAAGACAGTCCTAATCGTACATAACAGGAGAATAGCAGTGTTTTTCTCAAAGTCTGAGCAGTAAAAGAAAATGCACACGGAAGTAGTGGATTTCCATGCAGTCTTGAAGAAGTAGTGTTGTCCTTCCAATGGAAAGACAGTGCTGACTCTCGACATGCAGACAGGTAATGGGCCACAACAGAGCAAACCCACAGCAGAGTCAGTCGAAATTTTGAAGAGTATTGGTAGGTAGGTCATCACAGAGCAGACCCACTGTAGTCCTGGTAGAGATTACGGTATTGGTGGGCCACCAGAGGTGCAGACCCACTGCATTCCTTGTAGAAATAATGGCATGGTGGGTCATCAAAGATGCAGACCCACTGTAGTCCTTGTAGAGATGGCCAGCAGCCATCTGTTGCGATCTGTTGCGACTGTGCAGGTGCACAATCACCATCGAAGAGTCTTGCGAATAATATAGCAAGTCCATAACCACCACTTGTGCATTCACAAAGTTTTTTGGAATTGTCCTTAGAACGAGCAATGCTGTTATCCAGTCCCTTGCTGAATTATCAACACACGTGCAAACACTAACAGTTCCTACTTCTCACATATTGTCCATATACTATGACCAACAGAAACGTGTGCAGTGAAATGTAACTTACTTTGAAGAACTGGTAACAGTTACAATTTGGTAACATAAAAATACAATAACAAAGGTACAAAATACATCATTAAAGAACATAATAATACAGATAACATTTGTAGTACAGGCTTTACAAAAGAATGGAAATAGACATATACATCAATGTTACAGGAATTATGACATAAGTAAATATATAAAAGATCAGAATAACTTTTGAAACATCAACCTCAAACATGAGCATTAAAACAAAACAGAATAAATAATGTCTAAACATCTTTACAAATAAAATAACATATTATAAATGCAAATTATATTCGAGGATAACAGTATTCCTCATCATAGTGAATGTAGCTTAATATTAAAAGAAGAAAAAATTCTATGAAACTACACAGAGACAGGAAGAAAACAAATACACAAGGGTACACAAACACATAGTGGGATAACACCAATGGGAAAGGACAGGGTTCGTTTTCAGTGTAACATTTGGTACTGCAGTCCAACCCAAAACTTCATATATCTTTCCTCTTATTTCATCCTTTGTTTCCACCAAAAAAATTCTATCTAAGCATGCTTTCTGTATTTATATGTTCACACATTTCTTACCTCAACATTTATTTCCAAGAAAATCCTACCTAAACCTGTTTTCTCAATGCATTTCTTCCAATTCATCGCAACTCATTCTCTTAGAGGCTACCCCCTCTTAACCTAACTTAAATCTGCTGAGCTCAGATGCTAGACTAAGGGACGAGGCAGTGCAGCAGCACAAAATAAGTAACACAAACAGCAATGACCAAAAAAATTGGAAAATTGCAAAGCAAGCTACAGTAAATCTAAATTACCAAGCAATGCAACATTACAACTAATATGAGCCAATGTGCAGCAACAAAAAAATAAATCTGGCTTAGCAGAGTAACACAAATTAAAGTTCAGTAGCACTATGCCTGGCAAACAGCAGCTTATATATAAACATGACATAGCTCAAGCAGAAAAAAATATTACACTAAAAATGGCCATGTCTAATACCTATGTCACATCTTAACACTAGAGTGATGCATCACTATTTATTCTACAAAAGAAATTACCAAGTACTTGAAAAGAAAATTATGAATGCAGTTCCCGTGAAGGTAAATGTCGCTTTGTGCTCCCTCATTTTTTTGAAAAAAATTATTATATACTCGATCTGTAGACAGAAAATATTTATATTAGTACATCTATAAAATTTTATTTTAACCAATGCTGCAGTGCAGCTAGAAACTAGATATCAAATGAAATAAGCAACTATGTACAAAGCAAAGCGTAAGAACATCGTTCAATAGTCATGTGGCATTTCATAAGTAGTAAAAAAATCTCTCATCTAGAAAGACAGTAGTCATAGTCAGGTGTGTAGACAAACTATTTCTTGTCATTTCATTAGGCATTTCAGTAAATATCAGAAAGTACGATATGTTTCCAAGTAATTAGCGTGTCGGATTTGCGATGCTTTCTCTAAAGGAATGACAATGGCCAGGATAATGACATCCCTTTTTTTTTCTTCCTGTGCTCTGAAAGGCACGCGCTAATGGCTTTTTCTCCAGGCGTCTGACACAGCTGGGTGCCCACGACGCATTACGTGCAGGTGGTCACTTAATTTTCTTACGGAAATATTTACGACAGCAGTTTCCGCTACAGTGACAGTCTCACATAAAAATATTTCACAGGTCAAGAATTAGAGTTGCAAATCTGTAGAAAGAAAATCCTATAAATATAAGTGTCCAAATAAAATATTCGTCAGCATTGTGATACAGTCACGAATTTACGCACATTTCATAACTCTTAAAGTACGATTCTTGGTTTCCAACATACTTCTTATTCCTCATATACGGTAGCATCATCTTATTGATCATAAACATATCTCAACAGCATAGTACACATCGTCGTCGTAATAATAACATCATAACACTTCAGTCAAATCTCAAATTCGTCGTAGCTTCCTCCAATAATTTCAAAACCTAAAAAAATTCTCTGCTCATTTCAATAGTGTCACCTACCTCAAACGCACTTTAAAAATCATGATCCCATACCAAATATATCATTCAAAGCTCTCATAGTATCACAATGATTCCGAAAAAATATGAACAGTTTACAAAGTACAGACAAAATACAGTTTCATAAGTGTGAAGTTACCCAACTGTGTATTGCGAAAACATGTGTCACTGATGTAGTAAAAAAATGTTTATCTCTCAGTTAAATGATCAGATAGCTGTGTAATTTGTGTGTTAGAAAAATATGGTACCGATGTGTAAAGTTGTATAAGCAAATACCATATTAGCTAGGGTTCCTTGTGCTTGCCAAACACATGGTACACAAAGTAGGCGTGTACCCCCCTGAGGATAAATGTAATTATACCCTCAGGTGTTACAGATTACACCAATGGAATGAAATATATCACGGAAAACTTTCTTTGTAATTCAAAAATCTTTAAAAATAAATGGCTTAAGTACAAAATCTCTCAAATGCGTGTCCTGTAGCGCTAAATGTGCGTCTTGCTGTAAGATAATTCTGTGGAAGTGTCGTACTTATCGTCCTCCGAAAGCCAAGTTCTGCAGAAGTCAATGTACTTACCTCATGATAAACAAAAGTGAAATGCTTTATGTATAGATATCTTAGTTATTACGCTTATTGCCGTGATGAAGAAAGTACTGTGCTGTAACGTATTGTTGTGCTACGGAAAAGACAATCTCATTGTTGCTGTACCATAAAAGTTACTACTAAAACATGTTTTACTTTCCAGAAGAATTCAGAAAAACTGTGCAGATATAAAACAGAAACACTGCAAAAGCAACATTGTAAATTGTCACTCATTAGTAGCGTCGTGATAAAATCGTGTAGCTGTCAAATAAACTAACCACTGTGCCATCTGGTATCTCACTGAAAGTACTTTAAATCCAGAATATATTTTCAAGAAAACCAAAATGTTGCATTAAAATCTCATTAGCAGTACTGGTAAATGTTCTAAGTATGTGAGCCTTATAGTCGTTACGTAATCGTGCAACTAACAAGCAAGAATGTACACACACAATAACACTGTGACGTCTGTTCACTATAACAATGCATTCGTCATTTCTGTTTAAATAAGTTCTCTTGGTTCTTGATTGGATATTTAACTTCAAACATTGTTGTATGTTAACCGATTCTAAGTCTGACAATGCATATTAATAATGTGAAGCGAAAAATTTTATGGCAAAGACTAAGTTAAAAAGCAGATTATCTTTCAATAAACGGTTTTACATGTGAAATGTGGTGTAAACCTTTACTCTTCCTAGTACGCAGAGTTTGAACTTGAATGCAATTGTCATGCGGTATACGTCGGTAAAGAATACTGGAATTTTTCTCAAGGTTAGCGTCTATGTTATTTTTCTCTGAGCCACCTGGCACACGCGGCTGCCTGCGGTGCGAGTCATTGTCTGTTCCTTTGTTGGCGCGCGTCGTTATTGGGATTAGGAGACCTACCTTCTACAAATTCACGTTGTCGAAAGTGCCCTGCTCTGTTTGAATCCCGCCAGTTCTGATGAAATTCAGGTCTGTCGTTATGATCACATCGTCTGTCGTCATGTCGGTAGTTCCTGTAGTTTCTTTCTTGTCGGTTAAGTGGTGGAGAATTTCTCCCTGAATCGTAACAGCGCGCTGGTCCGTTGCGTCTAAAGTTATTCTGTCTCCCTTGATAGTATTTATTTTGGTTCCCATATTGTCTGTTTCTCTTATTGTCTCTGTGATAGTCATTACCACGGATAGGTGATCTTTCCCTGTAGTTATTACTACTCTGCCAACGGTTGTCATACGGGTGGTGTCTGTTTTGGTCACGATTTGTGTTGTGATAATAGCCTTGTCGCGTCCAGTTATCATTTCTGTCGTCACGGAATTGTGACGGATGTGACCTGTAGTGATTGTTTTCCTGTTTTCGCATCCCGCGACGGTATGTGTCAATTTCCAGTTCTTGTAACAGTCCCTGAAATGCTTCAATGTCGTCTTTGCAACGTCCTGCTAAAATAATATGTCGTAAATGTTCAGGTAATTTGATTAAGCAAATGCGGATGAGTTCTGAGGGGCTGTATGGGTTTGACAGGTACTGATTCTTGTGCAACATGTCTTCAAAATATTTCACAAGACTGGAGAATTCAGATTGTTCGAAATGTTTCATCATTATGATACCATGTTTTACTCGATCTTGTGTGGCTTGAGACCAATATGCTGAGAGGAAGGCATGGTAAAATTCTCCTTCACTGTGGCAATCGTGAATGACCGATCGCATTCTTACAGCTGGTTCATTCTCTAAGTAGCCACACATAAATTCTAATCTGTGCTCCAATGACCAGTTGGGAGGAAAACAATGAGAGAATTGATGGAGCCATGCTTGTGGATGAATGTCGTTGCCAGAATTCTTAAATGTTTTGAATTTACGTGTAGTAATGAACAGCTTATAGTCAAAGTCATCATGTCGGCGAGTCGCATATCGGTCATTGTTACGTCGTTTCGGCGGTTCCATTTCAAAATTCGGTGCACCTTGCCAATTTCTTTCATAACTTCCGAAGTGTCCTGTGTTATTATTTTGTGGTTGTTCCGTATTTCTAAGTCCCTCTTCCCGTATTGGAGCGCGAGTGGCCTCTGAAATACGTAATTCTTGTATTACCTGAGTCAGCTGATCTTGTACTTCCCGGATTTCTCTTTGGTGTTGCGTATTAATTTGATTCTGATTTTGTTTGAATTTCCTAATTTGTTCGCACTCTTCTGTGTCATTAAAGACTACCGGTTTTGTGTCGTTCAGATTATCATCTACCTTCGTAGATAAGTTAGTGAACGGATCCGAAAGTTCGGCTACTTTCTCCGATAGTGAACACATTTCCTCAATGTGTTTTTCTGAACCAAGTTTCAGAGTGTCCATTTGTGTTGAAATCGAATCTACTGTGTTCTATAAGTTTTCCTGAGTTTTTGCAAGTTGCGTAACCGAATCGGTAGATGCAACTGAGTCAAATTTAGCTTGCAAGGTCTCATGATTTTCATGAACAATAATTTGCAGTTCTTTTATGGCTGCTTCGTGATTCTGTAATGCCTTTTCATGCCGCGAAAAAATAGGTTGAAAATGCTCACAAATTTGAGGTTTTACGTCATTACAGACTTTTTGACATTTCGATTCAATGTTATGTAACTCAGTAGTTAAATCTTCACGCGTTTGTTCAAGAGTTTGTACCAATGAGTCTAACTTTTGAAGCTGTTGCTGTGTTTGTCTCTGATTTTGTTCCAGTGTGTCTAACTGTTGCTGTGTTTGTCTCTGGTGTTGTTCCATTGTGTCTAACTTTTCAAGCTTTTGTCCCATTTGTTGCATTAATTGTAATAACAATGCACTGGTGTCTGAAACATGTTCCTCAGTGCTTTTCGGCAGTGAAGTTGCACCGGCAACATTCACATTTTGACAAGCGGAAAATGTGTCTTGACTCATTTGAGAAAACGGTGAGAACCCAAAACCTGAGTCTGCAGTATTTGCAATATTGTGTTCTGTCATTCCCGATTCCTGAGGCGAGCTGTTGCCGACCAATCGATCGATAACGCTTCCCTGTTCACTACCTGTTTCACTGTCTACACCATTGTTTGCCGCCCGCTCCATTTCCCTATGCGCAATTACCAAATTACTACTTTGAACATTAGTTAATTCATTACTCTGCGGCGCTAACACACTGCTTTCGTCTTCACTGTCATTTCTCAGTTTACTTTGGAGCCTAGTATCACGTTTTTCACACGCCATAATTGTCACAATATTTCACACGATAACACAGAAAAGCACAATTTGAAGAGCAAAATAAAATAACATAGCAATGGAAATAATGTCTACTTAATTGCCAGCGCAGCTGCAAAATACTTGGTGCAAATCTACATGCATGCCACAACTGTTTTACTGTACAACAATGAAAAACTACAACTACAAAGGAAATTCTCTCTATGATTATGCGCTATCAATAAACAAAATCTACACTAATTACACAAACTACAAGAAAAAAAATCAGAAGATTCCAGTGAGGTATCCTCGGCTAAGGGTCGACATATGAAACGTCCCCTTTGAAAATTTATACATGACTGTGCTTAAACTGACACACAATATTTTGTTAGCGCAACGCAATCTGACTTTCAAAATTCCCTACAAAAGAATGGCCCTGACTAACATTAAACTATACCTTTCACAAATCACTTACCTCACAAAAATCTTCGCTGCTCAAGCTACTGCAATACAGCGAGCGCCACTACTGCCAGCTAAATAAAAGATTCAAACTATGGAAGGCACTAGCTACTGATAGGGATAGTTAGTAAATGAAAGATATTAATAGAGAGCAAACAATGTATTTACCTTGATATCATCATATACAAATATAGCAGTTCATGACAAATTTCAAAACTCCGCCATCTCTCTCCCCACATCCACCACTGCTGGCGGCTCACCTCCAACTGCGCAACGCTACGCGCTGTTCACAGCCAGCTGCCGCTGCCCAACACTACAATGGCTAGTATTACAACAATGCAAAGCAGCCACAGACTGCACACAGCACAGCCAGTGATTTTCATACAGAGGTGGCGTTACCAATAAAAAACCTAAACAGCCTACTTACATAAAGAAAACATAAACAGCCTACTTACAACATTTAGTGTAACCTCAAAACAGAAAAATTCCTAAACTTCTCAACAGTAAAAATTATAATTATGTCTTTCACATTCAGTGTAACGTCCCAACAAAAATAAATTCAGCAACCTGGTAAATATACAATGTAACTAACCTCTCAATTAAATTGTCGCTCACTTATAATTTTTCAATAATTGACTGTGAATTTAACCTGGTAAATTTTGGACGTCAGCAGTGCTGTATCATGGCCCTGAAAGATCATTCTCAATAAAAAAAGAAAAATTCTTACCTCAATGAAGTCGCCGGATAACGCATATATATCTGCTCTTACAATAATTTTTTCTGGCACAGCCCTGTGCAATGCTGGCCGATAGATTTGTCATTTATGAAAGGACACAACTGATTTTTCTTTTGCAATAATCGGGGTGATCATTAGTAAATTCTTTAAGTTGAAATGAATGATTGATAAAAGTTACTTTTTATGAGAAAGATTATTATTAGGAGATTTTTAATACATTTACATGGGACTTGAGATAACAATACTACATATGCGCGAGGCTGCTTTTTACCTTATACAATAATGCTGAGGCTCCGGCATCGCTGCACCATGACCGGCCCAGCCAACACGATACACCAGACTAGACCAGACTGCTCGCTAGCAACAACTTACTGCTACAGCTACACAGTTCCTACTGCAGTCAACACTGCTCTCTGGTCTGAGATTCTCTTATACCTTGCATACCGCAGGCAGCGCGTGAGCAATACATCGAAATTACATCTGCTCGGACCTCTTACAAAGTTTTGCGTTACACTTGGGGAATACGCGAGTGTGACCTTTGAAAAGTTGAAACAGGACTGTGAGGAACATTCCTTAACAAGAGCACAGAGTGCGTCTCTGGCACAAACCTTTTATAACGCTGAGAACACGTTTAAAATGAACATTCAAATTAAAAAACCGTCGAAAACGTCGATCAAGTGCGTGATAGTCTGTGATCAGACCAACGTTTAACAATTAAGATGATCGGTAACCTGTTAAACTGAAGCACTTTCACCGTACGTCAAATTTTGCCCGAAGATTTGCGTATGCGAAATGTTTGTTCCAAAATGGCGCCGAAAAACCTCACAACTGAGCAGAATGACAGACGAAGAAATGTATGCCTCGATCTTCTTCAGAGGAATGCCAGTGACCAAGAATGATTCACTCGTTTGATCTCAGGTAGCAAAGCCCCGATTTTTGGGTACGATCTTGAGCAAAAATGGCAAAGTGACGAATTGCACAGTAAGCCAACTCCTCGACCGAAAAAACCTCGAATGAGCAAATCAATGATCACAGCAATGCTGGTTTGCTTTTTTGACATCAGATGTATCGTGCTTAAAGAGTACGTTCCTCCAGAACAAACGGTCAATGAAGCGTCTTACGAAGATGTGTCCATGAAACTCTCAGGTAAATGTTGAGTCGAGTGAGACCGCACTTGGCAGAGAAGTGAATGCTGTATCATGATAATACTTCGTGTCACAGGGTCATTTCCATCACGGAATTTTCGATCTCAAAAGGCATTTCTGTTATTCCACAGCCCCCCCCCCCACAACACCCTCACACACCCACTCTATTCATCTGATCTGAGTCGTTGTGAATTTTTTTCTTTTCCAAAATTAAAAAAGTCTTAAAAGGACGTCTCTTTGGAGTTCGGAGAATATTCAAAAGAATGTGACCGACGGGTCAGCCTTCCAGCGCTACTACCAAGGCTGGAAACAAACGCCTATGCCAATGTATAGCTGCCAAGTGGAACTACTTTTAAAGGGACAATATTATTGTTCAGAAAAATAAAAACTATGGTAGACAAAAAAACTTTCTTATTACTTTCCTCATACACCATGTATATCACGGTACGACGCGTAGTTCAGGAGATAAGTCGTAAAGACTGAGATGCGTCAAAAATTGTTGCATATGCATGAATTTTTAATACATTTACTCTTTACTAATAAGACACTTCAAATGTCGAATAAACTAAAGGAAACCCCTGATCCCGACAGCGCTTTGGACAACTTTCAACTGCGAAGCGTAAACGGCTGTAGCCGAAAACGGTAGTCGCCTGTAGGCTTATGAAATCTCAATGTATACACAAGAAGAAGCTGAGTTCAGCACACAGGAACTTTATTTGGATACTGTGATTATAAACTCATGTTAAGAAAAGAAAAAGAGAACACTTTGAACGGCTAGAGATATGACGTTCATATTCACAAGACATGTAAATTAGTATGTTCTGGAGAAATGAACAGTATTGGCCTACGGGTTCAAGGTCAACATCGATATCGCGGCGCAACACCACCTACCGGTAAAATGCCCCAACGGCTCTCGTCGCTATAAACCGAAGGTAATGGGTCAGTGTGGCTGGACAGGCATGCAGGATATAATTCCCACGTATGCGCGAACCGTACTGCCAAATGTGCGAGATTGAAAGAGGACGTATTACTGGCATCAGAGAATATTATGCACCCATCAGGGAAATTTTTTGCTCGTCGGGGACGAAGTGTGCAAGGCTATGTACAGAATGATTCACGGAAGGCCGTAGAATACGACGAGATCGTTCAGTTCGCAAAACCCAAACCATCCCTCGAGGAGATCGACACCTCATACGAATGGCATTGCAGGATAGACATGCTTCCTCCTCGGCCTTGGCGCAACAGTGGAACAGCGACACACACTATACACTATCAGGAGTGACAGTCCGTCGCCAGTTATTACGGCGTGGATGGCGTGGCGTCGTCCATTTCTCCGCCTACCATCGACGAATGTGCTGGAACGTGCTGAACAGCAATGGTGTATGGATCGACGTCACTGATGACAGCAATGACATCAGACAGTGTTTTCGAACGAATCCACGTTCTGCTTGATTGAAAATGATGCCCGCATTTTAGTTCACCGCAGACAGGGGGAGCGGCATCACAGTGCCGGCATCCCCACAAGACATACAACGCCACCTCGAGGCCTTATGGTGTGGGGTGATATTGAGTACAACCACAAACCACAGTTGGTGCTGTTCAGGGCACTGTGACCAGTGCTACATATGTGAATGACATCCTGCAGCCCGTAGATATATCTTTCCTGCACGACAACCCAGACGACATTTTCCAGCAAGACAGGGCACGACCACATGTTGCTGCACGAACACCTCGCTTCGGTATCACAGGATGTCAGCCTTTTGCTCTGGCCCGCCAGATCACGAGATATTTCGCCAATCTAAAATGTGTGCGATATGGTTAAATGATAGGTACAGTGCTGTGTTCCAATACCAACCACCACAGATGGAACTTTGGAACCAGATGAATGCAGCATGGACACCACTCAAGCCTTACACGCGTCGATGCCATCACGCATGGAACAAGTTATCAGGGCCCATGGCGGACAGTGTCCCTTCTAGAACATAGGACACGTATCGAAGTACTAATCATTTTCTCCAGAACGTACTGATGCATATATCCTGTGAATATAACCATTCTATTTCTAGTCGTTCCAAGTGTTCTGTTTTTATTTCTGAATATGAGTGCGGATTTGTATAGTATGCATAATTTTTTCAAATGTTTCAAATGACTCTGAGCACTATGGGACTCAACTGCTGTGGTCATCAGTCCCCTATAACTTAGAACTACTTAAACCTAACTAACCTAAGGACATCACACACATCCATGCCCGAGGCAGGATTCGAACCTGCGACCGTAGTAGTCGCACGGTTCCGGACTGCGCGCCTAGAACCGCGAGACCACCGCGGCCGGCCATAATTTTTTGTCCGACTTTTCATGAATTCATAGAAAGGCAATTTTTTTTGGTACTTCACTGCAAAAAAGTTCTTTTGTGTTTTTGTTTCCAGTAGAGAGTTGGCAAAGTGAATGCCCGGGCAATACCGTGTTTGGCAGCTAGTATCATAAGAAAATCGTACCAATACATCGAAACAGTGCGATTAGCGCTTACAAGAGTCCCGAGGGCAGTGAAAAGAAGGTAGCTTAGCATAGCTAGTGATTTATTGTTTGAGATGGTTGTCCGAAGACAACTGACTTCCGCCTGCTCTGCAGCTAATGACATAACAATCTTCTTACGAGTAGTTCTTGCGTGGCAAGTAATCACTTGGACTAGTTACCGCCGCTTGTGTTGGAGCCGCTAAAGCTACGATGTCATCGATGTACCTTCGTCCATCACTGGCAAAGATATCAGTCCTGGCAGGGATAAGGACTGGCTTATACACTAGACTTACAAATGACTTTGCCAACTGCTTTTATTTATTTATTTGCACGTCAAGTTCCGTAGGACCAAAATGAGGAGCAAATCTCCAAGGTCATGGAACGTGTCACTACATAAAATTACAAAATAAATGTAATATCAAATAAAAATAAAATGTTTATGAACCCAGAAGAATTCAAGCCACAAGTTTAAGTACACGAAATCAACAATGTAATATAAGAATCAGCTTAATTTTTCAAGGAATTCCTCAACAGAATAGCCGCCCCTTCGAAAAGGGGACATGATGCTGCCGGTAACGGCGTACAGACTCTTCGAGCATGCTGTCAGCCCTGGATCTCGTTGTCAGACGATACTCGAGGGCTGCGGATATTGAGTATACAGCTAACATCACATCTGTCTTGTTCTTGTTCTTAATTGTCTCTTTGGCCTGGGAGACAATATGCGTTCTTTACAGTCACCACCTATCTTTGCTGTACCAGGCTTTCGTGGTCCACTCTCCTCTTCTCAGCGTCATCGCCTCCGTATTGTAACGCCCAAATTATAGAACCTATAATGAACACCTTTTTGTTGCAAAAAGAAATAGAAAATCAGTCATCCTGACAGTGACGACAGCTACTGACAACAATATTTACACTCTTGACAGTTTGATTAACAAGAATGTTATGTAAATACTAATGCTTATCATAAAGAAAGGACTGAATGAAAGAATACCATATGATACGAAACAGAAACTTTAAGGAAAGAATTAAAAAAATTGTTATTTACGAAGGTTAAAGCCCAGACCATAAACTGACCAAAGATTAATTCTAGAAGAGAGTTTTAGCCGCATCGAGCTGAAAGTTCGCTGTGACTCCAATGTAACTCGGCAATGGAGATGTTCACTTCTCTCATGTACTCTTGCAATAATAGCAAGCATTTTAAGCGCCACTAGACTGTTTTAAAACCGATATGAAGTTTAAAAGTTTTACGGTTGGAAGTATTAGTTCGAAGTCGGACTGAAGTAAAATCATCTTTACCGTTTACACAGATAACGGGGTAGTTGATATATGTGACAGAAAAATAGCTCGCGTGATTGCTGATTTGTGATGGGAATTAGCGCCTTCGTGATACTTAATAGTCACGAACATCAAAGGTCACGGAAAGAGACTAATCGCCGCTACAAAACTCAATTATTAGACTTGAGTAGGCAACAGATAAACAAAATCGCGAAGAACTTACAATTGTGACGTATTGTCAGAAGCTATCGTCAGAGTCAGAATTGCTGATGTTAACAGACGCAGTTCCCTCAATGAAAAATCGGTGTGTGTGCTCAGTGTAGGGAGAAATAATTACGAAGAACAATAAACTTTAATTCAAGTTTAATTCTTCCTGTTGCATACATCATTTAATGGACATTTAAAGTGTATTTGTGTAATTAACTGATTCTTAGGATAATATAAAAGTGAAAAGTGATTTGGTGACAATTTAACTGTAAACAGCAATAAGTTCACACTGAAATACGGCGCATTCTGAACATTGCTCAAGGGTATGTTATCTTTGGAATTACGTCGTGTAGTTGTTGCATACGCGACGTAGCGACGCCTTGACGACGGAATAATAATTAACAACTCAAAATCCTCACAAAAATCATGATGTGAGATTACATTTTCAACGTTTGAATACCCATTCTCAAACCGGACATAATAACTACGGTCAGCAAGTTCGCGTAAACTGAAAAGTCTGTCGCGAACACCCAAAGGGCTTCTGATTATCATTTCAAATCAAGGGAGTCATCGCGTTATCGACTGGTGCAGTCGCTATATTTGTGAGTCGAGAAGATCGATAGACAACGAACACCCTTGGTTTAATTACAAGCAAGGGCGGCGCACACACTCCGGCGTGCTGCTCCATCGAGACGTTGATATCAGTTTTGAGAGACAGTATCTGAAAAACAACCAAACCACGCGAGGAGTTTGTTTTTATAATAGTTGCAGATTGTCGTTGTCGTGATAGACGGACGCCGTTCCACGTCATCTTCACTGGGACAACCATTACCACCGAGCCGAGACAAAACGAGACGTCACAGTATCCCTATTGTCATCAAACTTCTATCTTGCCCGTGGCCTTCCTCGGCTTCCACAAACCCTGAGAAAGCTATTCGTGCTAGTCTTTCGTCTTCCATCCTAATTAGCCGTCCTGCACGCATCAGTACTCTCTTCAGTCTTCGGACAGAATCGGTTTGTGAGTATAGGTCTACCAAGTTCCTAGTTTTTTTATATCCTGCACTGCTGTAACTGACGAAATATTTTCGTCAATATCTTTCTCTCGATGACTAGCAGTTTCTGTTCATCTACTTTCCTTAATGTATTTCAGAGTCGTATAGAGCTACCGGGAGAGTTAAACTCTGCTGCAACCTGATTTTAGAACTTCTCGAATCTGCTTTACTGCGCAGCACATCCCGTAAGCCAAAATATCCTGCTACAATCCTTGCCTTAAACTCAGTTTCCATTCTATTCTGCTAGCTAAAAAGGCTCTCCTTGTACCTCAGTACGTCTACATCTACATCAGATTCCGCAAGTCACCTAATTGTTTGTGTCGGACGGTATGTTTAGTATCACTCACTGATCCCCCTACCCTGTTCCACTCGCGAACGGCGCTGGGGAAGAAGGATAAGCCTTTGCATTGGTACTAATTTCTCAAATATTCTAGTCGCGGTTATTACGTGTTATTTCTATGGGAGGAAGTAATATGTTGTTCAGCTGTCCTGAAATTTCAATATTAAATCTCCCCGTGATATACAACGACTGTCTTGTAACGTCTACCAGTGGAATATGTCGAACACTTCATTAACGCTGTCGCGCCGACTAAACGATCCCGTGAAGAAAAGCGCCGCTGTTCATAGTGTTTTCTGTGTCTCTCCTATCAGTCTTACCTGGTAAGGAACCCTTATTGATGAACAATACTCAAGAATCGGGCGAACAAGCCCCTTATGAGCTATTTCGTGGATGAGTTACATTAGCTTAAGATTCTTCATATACTTTTAAGAGTTACCTCATCAATTGTCAATGTGTACGTCGCTCATGACCACGTACTACGTTTTATCCTCGTTAATTTGTAGCTCTACTTTCCTTACAATATTTCTGTACGAACTTGTCATGAGCGGCAAGTTCTGTTTGCTATCACTTATTAGAACGCAATCCACGGCATACGCAAGCCGATGTAGTGTGATATTGCCCAGTTTTATTCAATCTTGGTTTAACTTTTGGTAATTGAGATAATGCGTCTGCTTGTGTAAGATCATTTCTGACTTGAAAATGTTCTGACATTCCTATAGTGATTTTTACTCTGTAATAGGTAAGTTTTAAACACACCTGTACAGGCTATATTAACTTTTGTGGAAACTGAAATTCTTTCAAGACGTTTATGATCACAGGCGTATGTGAGCTTTTTGAAACGATCAGAAACTATATGACTTTCAACGTAACGTTCCCAAACTTTCTTGGTTACCTGTCTGGGAGTAAAAACAGGGTATAGTTGATCTGTTCCTTCTGAAACCACTTTGATAGTCCCCAATAATGACTTCTGCAATTAGGATCATTCTCTTCATATACACAGTGAGGGAGAATTTTGTACGAGTAGCTTACATGGAGGGGTGCAATCCCTCTACGATTGTCACATACCAGTCGTTCCTCTTTAGTATATGGTACGTACTATTCGTCCTCTCATTTCTTACCAGTTTTTTAATTATTTTACTCAGTACATGTCCTCCACTCTTTATTAGATCTCCTTCAATTTGATCTTCTCCGAAAGCATTGTCATTTTTTAGGTATTTGACTGTCGTATTTCTTCTTCGTTGGTGGGTCTCTACTCTGCTGTCTACAGTGTCTGGAACCTCACGTGACAAGAACTTAATGGTATCCACACAGTTTAGCTGTGTCCGCAGCTCGTGGTCTAGAGGGTGGCTTTGCTGCCCCTGCATCACGGGGCCCCGGGTTCGATTCCAGGCCAGGTTGGGGATTTTTCTCTGCCCAGGGACTGGGTGTTTGTGTTGTCGTCATCATTTCATCATCATCGTCATCATTTGTGATAGTGACTAGATTGGATTATGAAAAAAAATGTATAAAAATTGGGACTTCGTACGGGCGCTGATGACCGCACAGTTGAACGCCCCACAAACCAAAGATCATCATCATCATCAACAACAGTTTAGTTGTTCTGCGAAGTACTCTGCCCATCACCGTTCTACCTCATTGTCATTAGTGAGGATTATTCCTTGTGTGTCTTTAACAAATGCTTCTTTTTTCTTATATTTTTGTTTTACTCTCTTTACTTTTTGGTCCATGCGACTTATCCTGCGATAGATGCAGTCCTCTTCGGCTTCTTCTATTAGATACTTGTGATATTTCCTTTTCTCTTTCCTTAGCAGTGTTACCGTTTCCTTCTTTATTCTGACATATCTGTCTACTAACTCCTGACCCCTCACATTTTCTGACCACGTCTTCCTGGCCAAACTTCTCTCTTAATTAATTTTTTTTTTTGTTGGGGGGGGGGGGGGGGGCGGCGATATTCGACTGAACCATACCTTATGTGACATCTATCGTTAGCCTAGAATTTCGGAGTGGATGTATATGTAACATCACATACTTTGGCAACATGAGGACAATGATGATAGGCAACATGAAATCGAAACATACTATATTCCTTGTAACCAAATTCATAAATTTGAAATTAGTCAAATAAGAGATGTTTAAGTTAAATGCTACTTTTTACTTAGATGTACTGCTTTGGTCCCGTAAAAATAATAAGCGTGCTTAAAGATGGTCCGCCTTCTTTCTAGAAACATATTTTTAAATTTTATTTAATCTTCACTTTGTTTGTGAGAGGGTGTATCTCTTTTAAATCGGGAAGAGAATTCTTTGCGATAACTTTTAAAACGAGTACCAACGGTGATACAAATTCCCATACATTTCAGAGAATTTTAGATGGAATACCTTAAATGAGATATTAAGAATATATTCATATCAAAGTTAACTGTAACTGTTATTATGGAAGGTAATGATGAAATTTCATGCTTAGGTTCACTCAGAAAAGTCAAACCGGAATGACGTACCTAATGCATGAAATGATTTGTACGTTATCAGTTGAAATACCTTAGTTTTAGGTACATGTTGCGAAATTATTCAACGCTGACTGGAGTGTTGTTGCTTTTTAAGGGTAATTATGCTATCGTACACATCATATTACGTATATATTCTTCTGTGCATGTACAGTCATAGATCCATTTCGTAAATGAAATATTTACTCACAAAAAGAAGCACTTCAATATTTTACCATCGAAGGGCCAGTACAATGTGCCTATTACTAATATGTTTTAGTCAAGAACAAAAGTTTCTGAGAGTAGTTGAAATGCGCATATTAAGGAAAAGGTAAAACTAGGTTAAAAATTTTTATTACGTTTGTAACACTTGGTAATGATTCCATTTTAAATGTGTACCACGTGAAACACCGTTTCCCCACAAAAAAAGAATCCATAGGAAGTTTCCAGTGAACACACAGAAGAAAAAGGTAAGATGATTAATCAGAAGTGAACCGCAATTGAAATATGAGAATTAACTCCAGTTAAGGAAAAAAATCACATACAAAAAGAGAAAAAGCTAAATGTGTGTACACTTCCGAAAGTGGTTTGAGGAGCTGATGTCTGAAGGCTATGGATGTCGCAAACGGTGTCTCGCATATGATACATATGCAAGAAATGTACCAGTCAGCGTTTTCTAAACCTGATCGCCCATCCTCGTCGTACTGAGAAGCATTAGTTGTGTCCTCGTCGTACCGAAAAATATAGACAGTGCTGTCCTGAGACCGTAGACACTGAGTGATCCTGGAGGGTGAAGAACTCCAGAAGCTGGTAGTTTGGGAAGCAGCCGCCTGCCATGTACATCTCACACAGGGTGCGGAATGCCGGCGCTGCTTGTCTCGCCGCCGGCGTCGCTAGAGCCCAAACATAAGTTAGGGGCGAAGCTCTGCATGTAAATCCTCGCGTCTCGGTGACGGATCGCGGCTAAATCCCCCGGCAGCCGGCAGCCGGCAGCCGGCAGCGCCTGTACAGCCAGCGGGCGTTCGCGATTTCCGCGCTGGCGGCTCAGCTCCCCGGCTCGTCGCATTGGGAGCCGCCGGGCCGGTCTCCCAGACGGCCGACCGGCGCGCGAAGCAGCCGCCGATGAGGAAACGAGGTCGTAGGCGGGACTCGTCCTGTGCAGAGCTGATCCTCCCGTGCCGCACAGCAGAGCTCGCAAAACATTCGTTGAGTGCCCAGAAAACGGCAACCGGAGTTACCGTTTAATAGACATCTACACTACATGTACACTCATACTCCGCAAGCCACCCAACGGTGTGTGGCGGAGGGCACTTTACGTGCCACTGTCATCACCTCTCCTGTTCCAGTCGCGTAAGGTTCGCGGGAAGAACGACTGCCGGAAAGCCTCCGTGCGCCCTCGAATCCCTCAAATTTTACATTCGTGATCTCCTCGGGATTTATAAATAGGGGGAAGCAATATATTCGATACCTCATCCAGAAACGCACCCTCTCGAAACCTGGACAGCAAGCTACACCGCGATGCAGAGCGCCTCTTTTGCAGAGTCTGCCACTTGAGTTTGCTAAACATCTCCGTAAAGCTATCACGCTTACCAAATAACCCTGTGACGAAACGCGCCGCTCTTCTTTGGATCTTCTCTATCTCCTCTGTCAACCCGACCTAGTACGGATCCCACACTGATGAGCAATACTCAAGTATAGGTCGAACGAGTGTTTTGTAAGCCACCTCCTTTGTTGATGGACTACATTTTCTAAGGACTCTCCCAATGAATCTCAACCTAACACCTGCCTTACCAACAATTAATTTTATTTGATCATTCCACTTCAAATCGTTCCGCACGCATACTCCCAGATATTTTACAGAAGTAACTGCTACCAGTGTTCGTTCCGCAATCATATAATCATACAATAAAGGATCCTTCTTTGTATGTATCGGCAATACATTACATTTGCTTATGTTAAGGGTCAGTTGCCACTCCCTGCACCAAGTGCCTATCCGCTGCAGATCTTCCTGCATTTCACTGCAATTTTCTAATGCTGCAACTTCTCTGTATACTACAGCATCATCTGCGAAAAACCGCATGGAACTTTCGACACTATCTACTACGTCATTTATATATATATTGTGAAAAGCAATGGTCCCATAACACTCCCCTGTGGCACGCCAGAGGTTACTTTAACGTCTGTAGACGTCTCTCCATTGAGAACAACATGCTGTGTTCTGTTTGCTAAAAACTCTTCAACCCAGCCACACAGCTGGTCTGATATTCCGTAGGTTCTTACTTTGTTTATCAGGTGACAGTGCGGAACTCTATCGAACGCCTTCCGGAAGTCAAGAAAAATGGCATCTACCTGGAAGCCTGTATCTAATATTTTCTGGGTCTCATGAACAAATAAAGCGAGTTGGGTCTCACACGATCGCTGTTTCCGGAATCCATGTTGATTCCTACATAGTAGATTCTGGGATTCCAGAAATTACATGACAAGCGAGCAAAAAACATGTTCTAAAATTCTACAACAGATCGACGTCAAAGATATAGGTCTATAGTTTTACGCATCTGCTCGACGACCTTTCTTGAAGACTGGGACTACCTGTGCTCTTTTCCAATCATTTGGAACCTTCCGTTCCTCTAGAGACTTGCGGTACACGGCTGCTAGAAGAGGGGCAAGTTCTTTCGCATACTCTGAGTAGAATCGAATTGGTAACTCACAGCGTGAGTTGAAAGCCGTTCACTACATTAAACTGTAACCTGTGAGTTCGTAAGATACTGTGACCCCAGATTCAAACCTAGTATCCATAACCTGGGTCCAATAGACTCGTAGAAAGTTTTAATTTGCAATTGTTGTAAGAAAGGGAAGTTGAGCCCCACACATCAGGTATGGTCTCTTGCAATATTCATCATCATCATTATTATTATCATCTTCCCTTCTATGATTAGGCAGTTGCCTGTTCCGAACTCACAAACAAAATCATTTCCTTGTTTTGTAAATAAAACTGTCTTTTCCTGCTGGTAGTTACTGTATTTATCCCATACGCGTTTCGCCTTCTCCTGTTCTAAGGCATGGCTGTGAAATGCAGTGTACGACGAAATAGTTGTATCGAGTGACAAAAAAACAATAGTCCACCACAAAAAAGAGTGAGGAACATGGTGAACAGTGGGTGGAACGTGAGAACACAAAGATGTGATTATATGGCACTGATAAAAGTGGTAGGGTGACCTCCAGACCAGATGTGAGGAAACGCAGATCAGCAAATAATCCCACTGATGATGCCTTAGAACAGGAGAAGGCGAAACGCGTATGAGATAAATAAAGTAACTAGCAGCAGGAAAAGGCAGTTTTATTTACAAATCAAGTATCTATATGCTTGCTTCGGAGGATGGTCCCACAAACAAACTTGAAAATCATTCCCGTCTCTTCCTAGGTCTTCCAATATGTCTTTCCCCATTAGACTTGTAGATCGGGATCTGCTGGGGAATTTGGTGACCTGGCATTTTCAGGAGTTGTTGCCTCCAATATTTTAGATACTTTTGAATTTTTCGTTGACGTAGAAAATATTTTATTGTGTTCTAATCTCTTAATTTGTAATTACGTCTCTCCTTGTGCAGCTCCTCGTCTTTATTAGGAAATTTATCTCTGATATTTCAATTTAATTTCCCCCTTTTTTTTGTCGTAACCCAGTTTTCACTTCCATAGAAGAAAACAGGAACACCCATTACTTTAAAATAGATTATGGCCCAATGTTCTGCTAATGGTACCATAGACAGCTTGGAATCTGAAGATTTTATTTCAGTATCAAATCACAATCATTACTTATAACATAAACTAAATAAGAGATTTGAGATACTTGTTGTAAAACTGAGTTATCCAAAAGAGTTTTTGATCTGACTGGATATTTTCATCGGAATGCCATATTTTTTGTTTTATTATTAAAAATTCAAGTTTCATTCAGCTTTTATACAGGTCTTTGTAGGTCTTCTTCATTTTTTAATAATGTCATCAGCAAACAAAAATGGATTCATGTATTCCTTGCTAGTAATCTTAGTTCCTTTGTATACTTTTCCATTTGTGAAGGATGAGGTCTATGTAAATATTAAAAACGGTAGGTGATAGTTCACACCAATGTCTAACACCTTGGTTAACAATTATTTTTTCTAATCGATTCTACGTGTGATTATTACAATGCACCTAGTTTTGTAAAGACTTTTCACTACCTCTATTGTGTGATAGGAACATCCACATCTGCCCTAGGCTATCACGGCTCATATGTTCAAAAGTTTTCTCAGCATCAGTAAAGGATATATGAGATTCTGTATTAAGTTTTCTGCTTTCTCTATTATGTTTTTAATTACATAAACATTGTCTGCGCATGAACGACCTGATTCAAATCCATTTTGTCCTTGTGAGATAATAGTGTCTGTAATATTAACTGAAGGTACTATTAAAATCTATGTAATTAATTTAAGTATCCCATCCATTATATTGAGCTACAATATTTTTTTGACCCGTTTTAAGTAAATGAGCAGATTCATTAGATTAAATGGCATAAGAACAATAAAGGCTACGTTATGATATGAGCTAGCTGCTATAAGATCTCTATGAAAAAAAAATATAGGACAGTGCAGGGATGTAATGATACGTAAAATTACCGTCCCCGCGGATAAAGAAATAGTTCCACTTAGCAGCCATTATGGATTTGCGCAATAAATGTCAAATGAGCCTGGACAGTATGGAAAGAAAGTATTCCGGATGTGCAAAGTCGAAACTGCTTATGCTACTCACGAGATTTTGTATACAGAAAGAGAACCATGTGAACCACACTGTAAAAACTTGGGCTTTACCACTGTGAAGACCTTGCAGGCAATATTGGTGGTAGAGACAAATGTGTTACTTTAGATACCTGCTTTACAAGTTTATCATTGACTGAACAAATCTTGAGTAAAAACCTAAATGTTATAGGAACAATGAGAATGAATAAAACACAGATTCCAAAAGAGATGAAGCCAAATATTAGTACAGAAGCAAATTCAAGTTTGTTTTCATTTACAAATGAGAAGACAGTGATTAGCATTTAGCAAAGGAGAACTAGCATGTAATCTTTAAAAGTACCATGCATTAAGATAACTCTATAGATGAACAACATCCAAAACGGAAACCTGGATTAGCTAGTGTGAAAATATATCTGCAAAAGGCAAACTAAACGCTAGCCCATGGCTCTCTTTTGCAACATAATGCACATATTTGCTCTAAACGCCTTTATTCTTTACAGAGCACAACATCTCATTTATCTTGAAGGGCCTTTCTGCAAGAGAAGACTGTTCCTCAAGGAACTTCCATTGGAGTTGATCAAGCCGTTTATGATCAGAAGATCTTTTAATTCTTAAGTACAGAAATCCACATATCTGTGTACGGAGAAGTTCATCACTGTCTGTCAAACACAAAATTGCAGCAGCAATAGTAACAGCACGGCGCGTTATCAGAGGAGAACGTGTTCATTTTGTCCTGCGTGAAAAGAATAAAAAGACAAAGACAGTGTGCTGTAAATGCACAAAATATGTATACCAGGACCCCAGCAGTGTCGCGTACAACAGCTGTAAAATTAATGCGATTTTTTTAATAACTTGTTACACATCAATACCAAAACCATCAATTTCTGAAAATTTTTGTGATATATAATGCTGGTAGTTTATGTTTCAGTTTTCATAATGTAATTTATTCAGAGAAAATTATTCAGGATTTTAACATGATTACATTATAGTAATAAGAATTATTATATTATAGTGACAAACCTTAAAAAGAGATATTCCTGATTTTTATTATCAACAAAACACTTGTCTTCATTTGAGATCTCATGTTAGGCATAACGTGTCCAGTGGACCCAGGGCATGTAAATGTACATAACAGATGGGTTAAAGCTCTGAAACATCCCCTATAACTAAAATCTGACCAATAACGACAACGCGGTCTAGTCTTGTACGGTGTACGCTGTACTGACCAGGAACTTTCTCATAGCGCAACGGAGTAATGAAAGCGGGATTTAACACATGCTGTACCAAGAACACTTGAACCACAGCCTTCACCAACAAATGTCATCTAGCTATTCCCTGGCTATATTGTTGAACCACTCCTTGTTTGAGTAATCCTTGCATTACAAATGGACTTGCACACGGTATCTTACAACACCTAATTTGAAAATGAGCTCATGTAGTAGCAAAATATCGACATCTTCTTCATTACAGGCATGTCCACTGAGTCACACATTTATCTGGTGAGCTCAAAGCTGCATTCAAAAATCAAGTACCCTCTCTGGTTAAGTCACATCATTTTATCTCTTCTTGAAGTATATTGAAACTGGATGTCATTCTCTCGTAAACGTGGTTCTTAAGTCACTGCATAGAAGGATTTAGCCGAGATCAGAGGAGTGGACAATGACTTCGTAAGAGTGGCAAATTGTGTGAATATTGAATAAGGTTATATATATTAGGTAGGACAATTAAACAGTCTCATATCTTACATACAAATGCCTTTCAACGCACCCTGTGACTTTACATGACCACACAGTTTCAAAAACCAAAGCAATAAATCTGTATTCTTATCAACACCGATAAAATCAATTAGTGAGTGCAAAATCAATGAGACAAACTGCTTGAAAACTTAGATGAATGAACATAAAATGAAGGTTGATTCTCGCGTGTTCCAAGCAAATTGTGAACCTGAACAAAGAAACCAACCTCGCTCACAATAAATGACGCAACAGAGTTTCTTAAAGTAAAGAAATCCGAAAATGCAAGTAACACACAGGGCGTTCGGAAATTCCTGTTGTAAACCTCTAGGACTTGTAGAGGAGAGTGAATACATAATATTTCGAATAGGAACCAGTGTTCGGAAACGTCATCCAAAACGTTATACGTGCCGGTGCCTGTAAAAGGGTGATTTCCTGATGCTACATTTATCCTGCTCTGTCATTCTAGAAAGTCTATAGCATCAATTTGCGGTAAGGCCGCCTGTAAAGGAAACGAACAAGTCGAAAGTTATAAGCGGAAACTGTTCTGATACTTCTGACAGTAGAATATATGTACTGGTACAGTGGTTGCTAAGCTTGTACGGTAGGCAACTTTTAGAGGTGGTAGGGAGGACCAAGAAAAGGAAAAAATGTCACGTAAAGGTATGTTCTAATACGCATTCCTGAGACGCATGAGCGCTTATTCATCTTCACTACTGTGAAAAACATCTTCTCTACCGGACAAGTGCTAATTTCTCTTAAGAAATGAGTTTTAGAGCCCTTGGTCCAGCTTTTCACCTCTGAAAGTTACCTACCGTAAAGTGTCAGTAACAACAGTACCACCACATTTCTTCATCTGTCAGAGGTATCAGAACGGCTTTCGCTTACAACTTCCGACACGTTCGTTTCCGGTAAAGCGACCATTACCTCAAACTGACACATGTATTCTTCATCCTCCTAGAAAGTTCGTAACATCATCATGGAATCACCTTGTTTGTGCATACACATAGAGGCGCCGGCACCTATAACTTCTACACTCTGTATCGTCGTTGGATGCCGTTTCCGGACGTGGGTCCCTATTCAAAACATCATGTGCTCACTTCGCTCTACAACTCCTAGAAGTTTGTAAGGGGATTTTCCGAGCAGCCTGTGTAGTTACTCAAAGGTCGTAAAAACAGGCAAACATCTCACTCACGATCCTGGGTGATGACGCTTAAATGTGCTCACTATATCAGGGCGTCCTAGCAGAAGAACAGAGAGTGGTCACGGCAGCAGTCAGAGCCAAAGAACGTGTCCTCTTTGTCCACCACCCATGCGGGGAATCGCTAACCGATATTCTGTCTCATGCAGTACTATTGGCTACCTAATCTCCGAGTTTAAATAGCTTCTTAAACTATGCCTTTGCATTTTCTTAAACTATGCCTTTGGAGTTCTGAGCCAAAGATGAAGCTACTCCAACAGACGGAAGACCGACAATATGTTCTTTGAGAAACGCATGACCTTATTTATACAAGTACATAGAGTAAAAGAGTTTAATTCGAAAGCCTGTTCCGATGTACTCAGAAGTTACTACTGTGGACAGCCTCGTATGCCACACCAGCTTGACATGGGTTTGAGTACATCTGTCAGCGGCGGTGTGGTGCAGGGGCCTCTTTCCACAAACACAATTACTAAAGGAAAACAAAACATTCCGTACAGAGGACTAGAGATGGGCAAAGTCGTTCATCCTTGTGAACTAGTTCACTGGTGATCGCTCTTTTGGGAACCGTTCATTTTTACTCGTTCACCGTTCATTGTACTTGGTATATGATTCATATGAAAAACTGAAAATTAGTAACACAGGTGACTGAAGATGGAAGGTACCCAGACGGGCCACTACCGTTCCCCCTGGAGTACAGAGTTTTTATTCATAACAGAATTCTCACACACTTGTAATTTTCGTGATTCTGCAAAACATTTCGTTTAACCAACTGTAGCGTTATTGGGCTGATCGCAGTGAAATAATATGAGGTGTCGCACGATAAACCGGCCCCGAGTACAGACTGCTCGCCAATTATGCACGATTTGTTAACCGCTACGAGCAGAGTAGATAAACATGTAATAATTTGGCAGTGAGGAAATAACAAGTAAGCTAAACCAAGCAACTTCGAAACAATAGATGACGATTAGTAAACGACAATGAGTAGTCTAGTACTCGGGGCTGACGATTCGTGCACCATCCTGTACCACTGAAATAATATTGTAGGAGTTATCGTATTTTCTTTACAAAATGTGACACCAGACACTCGATTACGAAGCACGGGCTTCATTCGGTTGTAAGTCGGTCTGCCTTCCATAACAATGAACATGTTCTTTTACCTTGGATAAAAAAAAAGGACGGAAAATGGTCACTCGTGTGTGCCGTGCCGACGTCCTATGCATGTGTAATAACAAAACATCTTGCCTTTTTACAAGTATTTCTTCCGCTGTTTATCGAAATGGTGAAGTAAGCTGATACGCCGTTTTCATACCTCAAAAGAAGTATGTATTACATACCACGTAATTTTTTTGTAATTTACGTAATTGTAAAACACATTTTAACTACCGGTCGTGGACGCTGAATAGAATACGAAAAGAACCAGTTCAGAGTTCAAAAAAAGGTTTGAAGCAGATCTAGAATGCGCGTGCGAAGCGAACGAAACGAATAATTACTACTCGATACTGAACTATGAGCAGTCGGCAGTGGAACTGCGACGAGTGGCCAAGCGAAGAAGGACGAGTCCGGCCGAGAGAGACAGAGACCGAGACTGACAGGAACGGGACCGAGGCTGGAACGAAACCGGCCCGCCGCGCGGGATTAGCTGAGCGGTCTCATGGCGTTGCAGTCATGGACTGTGCGGCTGGTCCCAGCGGAGGTTCGAGTCCTCCCTCGGGCATGGGTGTGTGTGTTTGTCCTTCGGATGATTTAGGTTAAGTAGTGTATAAGCTTAGGGACTGATTACCTTAGCAGTTAAGTCCCATAAGATTTTACACACATTTTTGAGACGAGCCGAGGGGCCGTTAGGGAACGAGACCGACCGCTTCCCGTTCCCAGGAAGTAGAAATCCGCGACCGAAGTGAACTATGAAATACCGTTCCTTAGAATTCATTCCTCGCTCATTCCGTTCATCTTGGTGACCGTTCCTTTGGACCCATTAGTTCGCGAACGACCCATCTCTACAGAGAACATGAGATGGCGTCGGCTTGACTTCCTAAAATGCGCTGATTAGTTAATGCCTTATTTAATCACGTTTAACACAATCTATTATTTTATATTCTTTTTCATGTTAGAAAGATTTCTATAAGCGGACTGTATGCCAGTTTTACGCAAAGATTTCTACAAGCAGACTGTACGCTGCTTTTACACATTTTATTTTAAGTATGGATATCGCTGCTACATATTGTATTATATCGTATGTTTTACTATTAGACACACACGTTAACCACGTGAAACCATTTCAATTAATGACGATGAATATACAGTATTTTAAACTATTGGATCATTGATGTTACACAGAGTGTTGCCTCGTCACTAGCGGCCTCTACCGATTACAATTTGTGTATTTATGAGAAAAGGAACAGTCAAGACATCGCTAACAAATTGTTCACGTATCTGCGTGTACAAAAGCAATTGATTTTTTTCAGTTTTCCGTCTTTCCCTTAGTTGCGTTTAATTCGTGGAGGGGTGTACCGTCTATGCGACTAATTGCAGGCAGTTTGTTTATTCCCATACGCGTTTCGCTTCTTTTATTTGGGAAGCATCATCAGTGGCCTGTAATACATGTTTCCTTTTATACGTACAGTAAACATATTATCTGGTAGATATAGTACACAGCTATGTAACATTTTGTTGTGTTTTTCTCTTGTCTTTAGGTTAGAATCAACTTTTATGGCACAAATTTCGTAATGTGAACTTATCGTTCGGTGTTACTTACGATTTCAAGCGCTGTTAACTCATTCTTGTGGTCCTGGAGATGTATTCTTTAGTTTCCGTGTTTCAGTTCGCCTATTTCTGGCGTTCTTTCACCCACATTTGACACATCGCATATGTCACTTGCACTTTCAATTTTATTGTTTGGCGACTCCATGGACTGCTTTAACTTTCAATTTTGTCATCAACTCCCATATAGTACAAAAACTCAACGAAAAAATTAAAACACAACCAAAGAAAAATCAAAACATGCAGAAAACACAAATATCAAAGAACCCCGCAGTCACCACAGCATACACAGAAACATAAAACAATAACACACATGACATGAATAACAGAAAAAATGTTACAGTTTTACGTAAAAAAAACGAAGCAACACACAAAATTGCAAATATACGAAAGAAACAGGGATTACACGTAGCTTACGGAACAAGTAACACACACAAACAACAGACAAACCAGACGAATACCAAGGAGCAGGTATACATCAGCTGGACTGCCAAGAAAGTAAATCAGTATAAACGGGGATGAGCAGCTGGAACTTCAAAACTAGATATAAAGAACATATACGAAGTTGGAAATATAAAAATAGCCATTCTACCTTCGCCAAACACGTCATAAAACATATACATGAACCATACGACATGAACCATCCAACATGGGATGTGATATGACTGTTATCAGAGTGAATAATCACAACAAAAAGCTCCTGACATTGCAAGAAAACTTTCGCATACAAAGAGCCATTGAAATGGAAAACAAGATACTCAGTGACCAAATCCATAATTGCAATAAATCTCTGAACATTCTATCCACCAATATAATAACAAACCGAAATGGAACCAGGATAAATAATTAATGAATCTACTTCCCCTGCCCCCTCCCCTCTACCTCTCCCTCTCTCCCTCTCTCTCTCTCTCTCTCTCTCTCTCTCTCTCTCTCTCTGTCTGTCTGTCTTTGTCTCCTCTCTCTCTCTCTCTCTCCCCACACACCCACACACATTTAAAAAGTCACACATTTACACACACAAAATACACACACACACACACACACAGATACAAGCACGCTGACGCACAGAAACACACAACATACGCACACACACACACACATACACACACACACACAGACATAACAAATGAAGAGTATTAAACCAATAGAAACAAAAGGCAGCTCAATACACAACAACAGTTGGTAACACTACACACCGAAACGACACATATGTTGATCACAAAATGGAAAATGCAAGTGATATATGCGATGTGGCAAATGTGGATGAAAGAACACCAGAAATCGGCCAGCTGGAACATGGAAACTAATGAATAAATCTCCAGGACCACAAGCATGAGTTAATAGCGCTGGAAATCATGAGTAACACCGAACGATAAGTTCACATTACTAAATTTGTGTTACATAAGTTGATTCTAACCAAAAGACAAGAAAGAACAAGGCAAAATGTAACATAGCAGTATATTATATCTATATTATATCGTACGTAAAATTATTTACGAGTTGTGGGGCACCATCAGCACAAAATAAGTTTAGCTATATCCAACTTGTTGCTCGCTGCACGTATTGCTCTCATGTGGAACATGTTTTAAAACGTTTCCTTGTAGACGTACCGGATGGCTCTCTCGTCTAACTCAACTATTCGTGGTGTGTCTACCGTAATGCCCCAGTCGTATTTTTCCTGTAGTGAAACCCAGTTGCCGTGAGTGGTCATTTGTCGTCACACGATGGAGCTAAAATTGTTTGTATTCAGCATTACTGAAAGGTGAAAGTGAGGATTATAAAGAACCACTAATTTTACTAACAGTTAGAAAGTAGTAACAGCAATAAGGAACTAGCAATGATGGTAGAGTTTACTAACTATCAAATCGATATTCATAGTAGATGCACTTGATATATAACACAGCTGAGACCTCAAAAGGGTAGTGTTTCTGTCATAGAAACATTTCAAAGTATCAACATTCATTTGCTTCAGATAATAAATACAAACATATCAAATAATGCCTGTGCCTTGTTTCCCTTCCAAGTGCACCAGAATATCTATAACTATATTTTACTTTAGCTAAGCTCACGTTTTTAGCATAGCAACAATTTTCATTAAAAGCATTTTCATTTCCCATTTATCTTCTTATTTATGCATAACGTAGTTTTTTTCCATGTTCAGGTATTACAATATCCAAACCATATTTTGATTCAGATAATTGGTCTCTCTTGTAGGATTCTAGGAGAACACTTTTACGAAATACACTCAACACAAAAAAAAGAAAGACGCACAACGAGGCAGCTATCCCAATGGGACAGAAATCGGTAGATGTGATGCACACATGCACATGTTCAGGCAACAACTGATTACAGTTTCAGGAAAACTGGATAATTTTCAAAATAAAGTGCTTCACAAACTGCCCTTATGCAAGGAGCTATTCGGCTTGACATTGACAGACACAGTTGTTGGATATCCTCCTAGGCGACATCGTGCCAAATTCTGTCCAAATGGGGAGTTACTTCAAAATCTCAAGCTGGTTGGAGAGCCATGCCCATAACACTCCTAACGTTCTCAATTGGGGAGAGATCCGGCGGTATGGTGGGCAAGATAGTGTTTGGCAAGCACGAACGCAGGCAGTAGAAACTCTTGCCGTGTGCGGGCGGCCATTATCTTGCTGATATGTTAAGTCCAGGATAGCTTGCCATGAAGGGAAACAAACATAGGCGTAGAATATTGTCGACATACTGCCGTGACTTAAAGGTGCCACGGATGACAGCCAATAGGGTGCTGCCACGGAAAGAAGTAGCACTCCAGACCATCACTCCTGGGTTCTGGGCAGTATGGCTCGCAGTCGAGCAGCCGACCCGAGCGGAACGCTGCTCTCTGCACCTGGCGTAGCTGCCCGCTGATAGCTCCTCGGTCTCTAATAAGCTGCAACTGGCGTAGCTGCCAGTGACGCTCTACTGAGCGGCACGAACCCGCGCAAGCCGCTTAACGCTTTTGGGCGCTAGGTGGCAAGAGCTTCGGCTCAACTTCCTGCAACTTCGGTTGCAAATCTCCCCAGCGGGACTCTCCCGTTCTTTGGTAGGGTAATCTCAGTGTCAGGGGCCAGTTCACGTCGGATAACCCCGCGCACTGTAGGCCGCTCTCTTCAACCCGCGCTCTCTTGCGCCGCGCATTGCACTCCGTGCAGATAGGTCGTAGGGGCACCCCTCTTCTGTAGGAACACGATACACAGCGCTTTCGCTAAAAAGCAAATATTGTCGCTTCGTGAAAGGAGCAAAATTGTCGTGCATCCATCCTTCCCTATCCAAATAAATACTCCCGAAACAGCAAAGATGTCCGATCTTTCCTGTGCTTCCCCACCACTCACCCGCAGCAAAGCTGCAGCACAAGAGGCGGTAATGCCGGCTACTCCCGCCATCATTTCCGTCCCACTGTCCACCTTCCAAGAGCAGGTTGCCTTGAAGGACAAACAGATCGCGGAACAGCTGGAGCTGATCGCAGAGCTGATGGGCAGTGAAAACACACAGACAGAAACACCCACACCACACACACAGGCACCTGCTGAACAACAGAAGGACATGCCCCCTATCTCACCTCTGGCGGCCCAGGCACCGACGGAACCGGACCCAGAGCCGACAGAGGACACAACAAACACAGATGAAGACGGTCCGTGGCAGCAGCCAAATACGCAAACAAGTGAGCCCACAAACTCACGAGGCAACGGCCGAGCGCTGCTGCCAACACCATCTACATCGCGAACAAACAACAATAACACAGGGACCAACACAAACAACCCTGCGACTGCAGCAACCACAAATATACAAGCAGCTACGCAGAACACAAACAACACCGCGACTGGCTTCCCACCGGTCATCATTCACAACTACGGAGACCTAAGTCTCCTAAACAAGGAATTTAACAATCAGCACAGCCCCACAACATACTACTCTAAGCTCACCGGGGAACACGCCGCACTGTACTTGGCGAACAAGGCAGACTACACAAATCTACTGGACTTTCTCAAAGAAAGGAAGGTAGAACACTTCACGTACAGGACAGTCATGGAAAAAACACAGCAGTACGTGATAAAGGGGATAGACTCACGAACCCCGACCGCCACAGTACACAATGAACTCTCTGCTCTCGGGTGGGAGTGCATTCGGGTAAACCGAATGTCAGAGTTCGGCACAGCGAGACCGTCTCATAACTACATGGCGGAATTGGCCGACACGGCCAAGTCCCGCGACCTGCTGAAGTTAAAACTATTTCTTCACATGGTCGTCAATGTAGAGGTTTACAACATGCCGCGCACCCCTCAACAATGCCACAACTGCCATCGCTTTGCGCACGCGGGTATCAGATGCGGTCTCGCACCCCGCTGCCGCATTTGCGCTGGCGGTCACACGACCCAACGCTGCAAACTCCCCCGTACAGCACCTCGCAAGTGCGCCAACTGTGGTGCTGCCCATCCGGCAAACTACAGAGGGTGCATTGCTTACAAAGCAGCTCTGAGGCGCAAAATCGCGAAACATGCGAAACCTACCGCCATCACAGTTCCAAAACAGCCTCCGCGCCCAGTAAGAAATGGAATATCCTTCGCTGGAGTGGTCGCTGGCAGCCCCAGCAGCGCGGGACGGTCAGAGGAGCCCCAGAGCTCAGAACACGCTCGGCAAACACCCCCAGCAACAGACATACAACAGACAAACACAACACCTGACACCAAACCCGCACCGGGCACACAACACGAAACCAGCAACAACACCACCCTACCCCCTGAGATCGCGAACTGCAGCCCACCACAGGCTACAGAAAACGCACCTACGCAGGGACAACCACAGCGCCAGAGGAGGAGGAGAAGGAGAAACAGCCGCAGCACGAGGAACACAACCACACCACAACAAGTACATAGACAACAGGACACCAACATTCACGAACACAACCCGGACACCAACTCAACAACCCACATAACACACCCACTCACCACAGAGAATACACAGTCGCCCACAACTGCCACACGAACAGCCGACTCTCAGGCCAGCCCTCACCAAACGCCAACACTGGAACAAGCGGCCGCTAACACGACCAATAACTCGCAGGCCGACATGACCAACATTACGACAACATTCCAGAGAATAATGGAAACATTATTCCCCGGACGCACGACCACCGAAATAGTCAGGAAGATTATGGGGTGTGTCTCACAACTCTTCATGCAGTTCATGTCGGGTACGCTCAACTGGACTAGCTTCCAAGCCACTATCACACCGCTTTTTACACCACACCAGCCCCGAAACACAGACTTAAACACAATCTCACAGATCCTGTTTTGGAATGCCAACGGGATCGCAAACAAAAAAGCCGAGATGGCCGCGTTCATGGAGCGAAAGGGTATCCGAATCGCTCTTGTGAACGAAACACTGCTTACGCCTCGCAAACAACTAAACTTCCCAGGGTATTGCGTCTATCGTACCGACCGAGCGGATGGCAGGAGGGGGGGCGGCACGGCAATCATCATACACAGAGACATAGAACACACGAACATCGAGCTCCCAGCACTTGAAAGACTAGAGGCTACGGCCGTCAGGGTCAAGTTCAACGGGGCCAACACCACACTGGTATCACTATACAACCCTCCTAAAAACATAGTAACACGTGATATCAGCACAGTACTCAACACAGCACCGCGGGTAATAGCCGCTGGTGACCTCAACGCAAAACACCCTGATTGGAACTCACGAATACGAACCTCCAACGGCAAGAAACTGTACGAACACGCACTAGGCCGAAACTACATTATACTTGGGCCGGACGTTCCCACGTTCGTGCCTACACAGGCTCGACATAGGCCAGACGTGTTAGACATAGCCCTCATAAAGGGCATCACATGCACACTCAACCTTACGGTTGAAAACGATCTGGACTCGGACCACATGCCTGTAATACTGCACATGGAAGAGACACTGCAGGACATCGAACCACGCAGGATGCTTAACTATAAGCGTGCGAATTGGACACTGTTCAAAGAAACGCTTGATAGTCGCATTCCTGACACTCACGAAATTAACAACACACAGCAAATCGATGAGGCTTTCGAGGCTCTCACAACTGCCGTCCAAGACGCAATGACTGACGCCATTCCATTTACAACACCAAGACAACACTCGACGGCCCTGCCCCAGGAAATCCTGGGCCTTATCTCAATGAGGAACCGCCTCAGGAGATACTGGCAGCGACCAAGGCGCCCGTTCTATAAACTGCACGTCAACAGACTCCAGGGCTTAATACGGAATAAAATACAAACATTCAGAAACGAGCAATGGGGACTGAAACTCGCTGGGCTGGATACCACACGTCCTGGCGTGTGGCAGCTGGCCAGACACTTCACCAGGGAGAAACATTACATTCCCACGTTACAAGGACCAGACGGCCCGGCCTACTCCGCGACGGAAAACGCACAGCTTATGGCCACAACACTTGCAGCGTCCTTCATGCCGAATCTGGTTCCTTCAGACCCAGCATTCACACTTGAAACGGACCAGGAGGTTACTCGACTTGTAGCCCAGCCCTCGCGCAACGAAATAAGACGTACCAGCACAAATGAAATCACATGGGCTATCAAGCACGCCAACGCTAGAAAAGCCCCTGGGCCTGATGGCATTCAAAACCGTGTCCTCCAGGAGTTCACGGATAAAGCCGTAGAGTACCTCACACACTTACTGAATGCCATCCTGACACACCAACACTTCCCTGACTTTTGGAAGGCGGCCAAGGTTCTGATGGTCAGGAAGCCAGGGAAAGACCACTCCCTCCCACAAAATTACCGACCCATCAGTCTGCTGTGTTCGCTCAGCAAGATTGTTGAGAAGGTAATACTGAAACGTATCACTAGGCATTGCATCGCCAACGACACCCTAAGACCGGAGCAATTCGGCTTTAGGAATCACCACTCGACAACACAACAACTCCTCCGCGTAGTCGAACATATAAAACACGGCTACAACATGAACAAAGCCACAGGGGTCGTGTTCCTAGACATCGAAAAGGTTTTCGATCGTCTCTGGCACAACGGACTCATACGCAAACTAAGTGAAGCTGGCTTCCCAGACGGACTCGTACGTCTCATACACTCATATCTCACGAACAGATGTTTCAACACTAACGTGCAGGATAAACAATCAACACAACACGGTATCCAAGCTGGAGTACCCCAAGGGAGTATCCTAGGGCCCATCTTGTTTAACCTGTACATTAATGACTTCCCAGCGACACAAAACACGATGTTAGCCATCCTCGCGCAAGACTGGAAACCGTCGAACATCAATTCACGAATACAGACAGTACTCAGAACAGCTGAGCCTTGGTTGGAGCGATGGCGTATTAAAGTAAACGTCGACAAGTGCGAAGCAGTTCTGTTCACACGCAGACCGAAACTACTGCGCAAACACCAACACTGTAGACCAATAACACTACATACACGCCCAATACGTTTCCGAGAGAAAGTCAGGTACCTTGGTGTCTGGCTGGACCGGAAACTTACATGGGGGGACCACATCGAACACGTTGCCAACCGAGCGCACGCGAGGCTCAAACAGCTCTACCCAATGCTCAACAGGGAAAGCACACTGAATAGGAGGATGTCGAGGTCCTTATACATGACACTCATTAGACTTCTGATGACGTACGCAGCTCCCGTCTGGGGATATGCGGCTCCCACACGACTGCGCCGCCTGCAGATCATACAGAACAAGGTGCTACGAATCATTAGCAATGCTCCACGCTACACACGCACCGTGGATCTTCACCATGAATACCGCCTTGATACCCTCAAGGAAGTATTCAAAAAACACGCCACACGACTATACAGGAACTCGAGACACTCGAACAATCCTTTCATCCTCACTCTGGGAAACTACGATCACAACCACAGGTGGAAACACAAACGGCCAAAGACACTGCTAGCTAGGGCATAGCCACCTATGGTCAACTAACATATGCAAACAGCGACAAACGTCGGCAAGCCCCTGCATATCAGCAACACTGACTGGCAACTACCAGCTGCTATTAGTGCCGACCAACAGGCCACAGCAGGGACACCGACGAGCTCGCCCCCAGACGCACCAACTATCTGCCAACATTCCCTCATACTGTGCCTCCGGTACATGACCTATCGGACACAAGATCGATAACAAACCTAACTGTTGCAGGTTGCTGACGCTGAACGAGGACTCTGTAAATTGATTCCTTAGGATGGACAGGATGTGTGACTGCTGTGTACGGACGCAGGAGGAGCTGGCCACTGTTCGCGAACAGCCGAGCGTGTTGATGGCCGCGGTCAGCCGTCTTCAGGCTGCTGCCTCGGAGTGTAGCGGCAGTGGGGAGTCTGGTGCGTCGCAAGGTACACCCCAGGTGTTACATGCTTCACCCACTGTCCCTGCTGTCGAGACATCTTCGCGTGTACTGGGCGCGGTTGGGCCACCCTCTCCCCAAGGGGAGTGGCGGGTTCAGCGGCGTTCGCGGCGCACGAGGCGGAGGGTCAATGTGGAGGCTGGCCGTGTGGCATCGCCCGCTCTGCCTGTGAGTGGACATGTGGCTGCTCCTTCAGCAAGGTCCGAGCAGGCACACGGGAGGAGGAGTTTATTAGTTATTGGGAGCTCCAACGTTAGGCGGGTGATGGAGTCCCTTAGGGAAATAGCGGGAAGGTCGGGGAAGAAGGCCAGTGTTCACTCTGTCTGCTTGCCGGGGGGGTCTCATCCGAGATGTGGAGGAGGCCCTACCGGCGGTGATAGAGAGCACTGGGTGCACCCGACTGCAAATTATTGCTCATGTCGGCACCAATGACACCTGCCGTCTGGGTTCAGAGGTAATCCTCAGTTCGTACAGGCGGTTGCCGAATTGGTGAAGGCGGAAAGCCTCGCTCGCGGGGTGAAATCAGAGCTAACTATTTGTAGTATCGTTCCCAGAACCGATCGCGGTCCTCTGGTTTGGATCCGAGTGGAAGGTTTAAACCAGAGGCTCAGACGATTCTGCGGAGATCTGGGGTGCAAATTTCTCGACCTCCGCTATCGGGTGGAGAAATGTAGGGTCCCTCTGAATAGGTCAGGCGTGCACTACACACCGGAAGCGGCTACAAGGGTAGCGGAGTACGTGTGGAATGCACATGGGTTTTTTTAGGTTAGATACTTCCCTCCCTAGGCCCGACAAGACGCCTCCTGAGACGCGGCAAGGTAGGAGTAGGCAAAATGCAACAGGGGATAACAACATTAATGTGCTAATAGTAAACTGCAGGAGCGTCTACAGAAAGGTCCCAGAACTGCTCTCATAAATAAACGGTCACAACGCCCATATAGTACTAGGGACAGAAAGTTGTCTGAAACCAGACGTAAACAGTAATGAAATCCTAAACTCAGATTGGAATGTATACCGCAGAGACAGGCTGGACAGTGAAGGGGGAGAGTGTTTATAGCGATAAGAAGTGCAATAGTATCGAAGGAAATTGACGGAGATCCGAAATGTGAAATGATTTGGGTGAAGGTCACGGTTAAAGCAGGCTCAGACATGGCAATTGGATGTCTCTATAGGCCCCCTGGCTCAGCAGCTGTTGTGGCTGAACACCTGAAGGATAATTTCGAAAATATTTCGAGTAGATTTCCCCACCATGTTATAGTTCTGGGTGGAGATTTTAATTTGCCGGATATAGACTGGGAGACTCAGACGTTCATAACGGGTGGCAGGGACAAAGAATTTTTTTAAGTGCTTTATCTGAAAACTACCTTGAGCAGTTAAACAGAGAACCGACTCGTGGCGATAACATATTAGACCTTCTGGTGACAAACAGACCCGAACTATTTGAAAAAGTTAACGCAGAACAGGGAATCAGCAATCATAATGCGGTTACGGCATCGATGATTTCAGCCGTAAATAGGAATATTAAAAAGGGTAGGAAGATTTTTCTGTTTAGAAAAAGTGACAAAAAGCAGATTTCAGAGTACCTGTTGGCTCAACACAAAAGTTTTGTCTCAAGTACAGATAGTGTTGAGGATCAGTGGACAAATTTCAAAACAATCGTACAATATGCGTTAGATGAGTATGTGTCAAGCAAGATCGTAAGAGATGGAAAAGAGCCACCGTGGAACAACAACCGAGTTAGAAAACTGCTGCGGAAGCAAAGGGAACTTCACAGCAAACATAAACATAGCCAAAGCCTTGCAGACAAACAAAAATTACGCGAAGCGAAATGTAGTGTGAGGAGGGCTATGCGAGAGGCGTTCAATGAATTCGAAAGTAAAGTTCTATGTACTGACTTGGCAGAAAATCCTAAGAAATTTTGGTCTTATGTCAAAGCGGTAGGTGGGTCAAAACAAAATGTCCAGACACTCTGTGACCAAAATGGTACTGAAACAGAGGATGACAGACTAAAGGCCGAAATACTAAATGTCTTTTTCCAAAGTTGTTTCACACAGGAAGATTGCACTGTAGTTCCTTCTCTAGATTGTCGCACAGATGACAAAATGGTAGATATCGAAATAGACGACAGAGGGATAGAGAAACAATTAAAATCGCTCAAAAGAGGAAAGGCCGCAGGACCTGATGGGATACCAGATCAATTTTACACAGAGTACGCGAAGGAACTTGCCCCCCTTCTTGCAGCGGTGTACCTTAGGTCTCTAGAAGAGCGTAGCGTTCCAAAGGATTGGAAAAGGGCACAGGTCATCCCCGTTTTCAAGAAGGGACGTCGAGCAGATGTGCAGAACTATAGACCTATATCTCTAACGTCGATCAGTTGTAGAATTTTGGAACACGTATTGTGTTCGAGTATACTGACTTTTCTGGAGACAAGAAATCTACTTTGTAGGAATCAGCATGGGTTTCGAAAAAGACGGTCATGTGAAACCCAGCTCGTGCTATTCGTCCATGAGACTCAGAGGGCCATAGACACGGGTTCACTGGTAGATGCCGTGTTTCTTGACTTCCGCAAGGCGTTCGATACAGTACCCCACAGTCGTTTAATGAACAAAGTAAGAGCATATGGACTATCAGACCAATTGTGAGATTGGATTGAGGAGTTCCTAGATAACAGGACGCAGCATGCCATTCTCAATGGAGAGAAGTCTTCCGAAGTAAGGGTGATTTCAGGTGTGCCGCAGGGGAGTGTCATAGGACCGTTGCTATTCACAATATACACTCCTGGAAATTGAAATAAGAACACCGTGAATTCATTGTCCCAGGAAGGGGAAAATTTATTGACACATTCCTGGGGTCAGATACATCACATGATCACACTGACAGAACCACAGGCACATAGACACAGGCAACAGAGCATGCACAATGTCGGCACTAGTACATTGTATATCCACCTTAAGCAGCAATGCAGGCTGCTATTCTCCCATGGAGACGATCGTAGAGATGCTGGATGTAGTCCTGTGGAACGGCTTGCCATGCCATTTCCACCTGGCGCCTCAGTTGGACCAGCGTTCGTGCTGGACGTGCAGACCGCGTGAGACGACGCTTCATCCAGTCCCAAACATGCTCAATGGGGGACAGATCCGGAGATCTTGCTGGCCAGGGTAGTTGACTTACACCTTCTAGAGCACGTTGGGTGGCACGGGATACATGCGGACGTGCATTGTCCTGTTGGAACAGCAAGTTCCCTAGCCGGTCTAGGAATGGTAGAACGATGGGTTCGATGACGGTTTGGATGTACCGTGCACTATTCAGTGTCCCCTCGACGATCACCAGTGGTGTACGGCCAGTGTAGGAGATCGCTCCCCACACCATGATGCCGGGTGTTGGCCCTGTGTGCCTCGGTCGTATGCAGTCCTGATTGTGGCGCTCACCTGCACGGCGCCAAACACGCATACGACCATCATTGGCACCAAGGCAGAAGCGACTCTCATCGCTGAAGACGACACGTCTCCATTCGTCCCTCCATTCACGCCTGTCGCGACGCCACTGGAGTCGGGCTGCACGATGTTGGGGCGTGAGCGGAAGACGGCCTAACGGTGTGCGGGACCGTAGCCCAGCTTCATGGAGACGGTTGCGAATGGTCCTCGCCGATACCCCAGGAGCAACAGTGTCCCTAATTTGCTGGGAAGTGGCGGTGCGGTCCCCTACGGCACTGCGTAGGATCCTACGGTCTTGGCGTGCATCCGTGCGTCGCTGCGGTCCGGTCCCAGGTCGACGGGCACGTGCACCTTCCGCCGACCACTGGCGACAACATCGATGTACTGTGGAGACCTCACGCCCCACGTGTTGAGCAATTCGGCGGTACGTCCACCCGGCCTCCCGCATGCCCACTATACGCCCTCGCTCAAAGTCCGTCAACTGCACATACGGTTCACGTCCACGCTGTCGCGGCATGCTACCAGTGTTAAAGACTGCGATGGAGCTCCGTATGCCACGGCAAACTGGCTGACACTGACGGCGGCGGTGCACAAATGCTGCGCAGCTAGCGCCATTCGACGGCCAACACCGCGGTTCCTGGTGTGTCCGCTGTGCCGTGCGTGTGATCATTGCTTGTACAGCCCTCTCGCAGTGTCCGGAGCAAGTATGGTGGGTCTAACACACCGGTGTCAATGTGTTCTTTTTTCCATTTCCAGGAGTGTACATAAAAGACCTTGTGGATGACATCGGAAGTTCACTGAGGCTTTTTGCGGATGATGCTGTGGTGTATCGAGAGGTTGTAACAATGGAAAATTGTACTGAAATGCAGGAGGATCTGCAGCGAATTGACGCATGGTGCAGGGAATGGCAATTGAATCTCAATGTAGACAAGTGTAATGTGCTGCGAATACACAGAAAGAAAGATCCCTTATCATTTAGCTACAATATAGCAGGTCAGCAACTGGAAGCAGTTAATACCATAAATTATCTGGGAGTACGCATTAGGACTGATTTAAAATGGAATGATCATATAATGTTGATCGTCGGTAAAGCAGATGCCAGACTAAGATTCATTGGAAGAATCCTAAGGAAATGCAATCCGAAAACAAAGGAAGTAGCTTACAGTACGCTTGTCCGCCCATTGCTTGAATACTGCTCAGCAGTGTGGGATCCGTACCAGATAGGGTTGATAGAAGATATTGAGAAGATCCAACAGAGAGCAGCGCGCTTCGTTACAGGATCATTTAGTAATCGCGAAAGCGTTACGGAGATGATAGATAAACTCCAGTGGAAGACTCTGCAGGGGAGACGCTCAGTAGCTCGGTACGGGCTTTTGTCAAAGTTTCGAGAACATACCTTCACCGAAGAGTCAAGCAGTATATTGCTCCCTCCTATGTATATCTCGCGAAGAGACCTTGAGGATAAAATCAGAGAGATTCGAGCCCACACAGAGGCATACCGACAATCCTTCTTTCCACGAACAATACGAGACTGGAATAGAAGGGAGAACCAATGGAGGTACTCAAGGTACCCTCCGCCACACACCGTCAGGTGGCTTGCGGAGTATGGATGTAGATGTAGATGTACCAGCACCCAGCGCCAGCCGCCGAGCAGCACAATCGCACAACGTCAAGGTATCGACATGCATGATACCCACTACTAACAAAGCCTATCCTTACACAACCTATCGCAGGCAGCAAGACAACCGCTACTGCTCTTGCCGCCCGACCTAACTTTCGCATTTTCCCTTGGCCCTTGCCTTGCCACTTTTTTTCCTCTGCCCTTCAAACCGCTACCCTTCGTCAGATTTCGACCAATCTATCTCCAGATGAGCGCTTATTAATGGTTAATCCTAACCAGACGTACGCAAACATCGCAGTACCCACATCCTGCGACACCTCACTTTAGTGAATACTAACCATTATGCAGAGATGGCAGTAGACCTTTTGTGTTGGCCATCATGCCGGTGTGGGCGTGGAGGGGCTCCACCTCTTGTTAAAAAAAAAAAAAAAAAAAAAGGGCAGTATGGGGGGCGACATTCAGGTTGGTCTCCCATCACTGTCCAGAGGGTCTCCAGACACGCCTTCGCTGGCCATCGAGGCTTATTTCGAAGCGAGGATAATCACTGAAGATAGTTCTTCTCCAGACCATGAGATTACAAGCCGAATATGCCTGACATCATCTCAAATTGGCTTGTTAGTGTACAGAGGTCAAAGCTAGTTGTCGCAAGGGGCTCCAAGAGCTCAGCCCCCGCTCTGTGAGGCACCTGTTGATGGTCCTTTTCGTTACTCAAGCACCAGTTGTACGTCGGATTAGTGGTAATGATGACTCCGGAGCTCTGATTGCCTCTCTGACAATTTTTTGGTCCTCACGTTCTGTCGTCTCCCTAGGTCGACCGCTTCATTCCTGATGCTCGGACATGTTTTAGCCATTCCTGACATCGTCGAATAGTGGCATCCCTAATATTAAATTGTAAAGCGATTCGCAGATTACTCGCTTCCTTGAACCCAGCTACACACCCTCTCTCAAATGCTGACATCTGCGTATATTTTTCACGCGTCTGCCTGCGAGGCATAGTTACAGTCTAGCTGAGTGCTTGGAATGAAATTCACAAAGACTTTATGCCCTTATATCGAAATGTCCCCTGTTTACTATTCTTGCCAGCTGTGTAGTGCTTCGCAGTGGGTCACGGCAACGAAGAGGACAATTTAGTAAAAAGAATATAATTCGTTTCATTTGTTACAGTGACACGAATGAGCGAATGCTGTCTTCAGAGTACTTTCGCGATTAGATCTCACCACTTAGCACGAACAGCTCATCACAACGTGGTTGGCGGCTGATTTTCACGCTGATGTGTTACAAGCAACAAGGTCAAGTAATCGATTCACGCAAGACATGCTCTTGTGTAAAACATGCTTCGACGCGGTACAGTCCAGTATATTATTGGATATCGACTAGTGGCCTGTTCAAAAACGCGTCCTTACGATAGTTTCAGTACAAATATTGTCTGAACTTGATACATTCAGTATAACAAGAGCTTACACGGAAAATGTTGATGTAATGACAATATACTCGCATCATCCAGGAGGATCTGTAGGGGCAGCACACGATTTTGGAAAAGGAGACCCCGGCTTCGCTGAGACTGCGTAACAATGCTCTAGGCACACGGCACGAATGCGGAACGGCCGCGGCACAATGGACGCGTCGCCGGCCGCTAATGCACGTAATCAATTACAGGCTGCAACAATCGAGCCATTATTCGCACGCAGCGGGCGCCTGGGGAGCGAATCAATTCACACGGCCGGCCACCTGCGGAGCCTCTGCCGGAAGCTCCACTGATAACGTCGCCAGAGATGCCGAAACGTCGCTAACTGCAGCCGCTCCCTGCGCTCTCAGAACTGAGACACTCATTCCAGGTTACCTTCATCTACACAAACATCCTTCAGGAGAATTATTCAAAATATTCACTCGTACAGCTTAACGTGCAGTGCGCTCGCTTGGGAGCCAACTTGTTGAGCCAGACCCGGGTCAAAACCGCCCAGCGGGTAGCTGGCCTGTGGTCTTGTACACCGCCAGCCTAAGTGTGGTCTTTAGCAGGTTTTCCAACCACGTTCAAACAAATGCTGAACTGTTCCCCTGTCCGCGGCTCCGGAAATAAGATACGTTGAACAACTATCATACATACACAGAAAGATGGTGAACATGGATTCCTTCCCTTTAGTTATAGATGGCGACAGGAAGAGAACCTAGCTACAAAATAAAAATAACATGAAATTGCCAATTGTGTAAACAGCGGATTCCGTAGGGGAGGAGACATGCTAGGACAGACAGAAACGCCCAAAAATAGCATTGTTACGCAGTCCCAGCAAGATCTGTCTGTATTTGTTCAGCCATATTTTAATTATCAGAGCAAATCAGATGTTATGCACCTAACTGGCTATTTCTGAACACCGAGAGAGTGTACAGAACTGGATATATGACAACGGTGAGGGATATCCAGCAGATGGAGTCATCCAAAAGTTATTAGGCTGACTTGAGAGCCAACACGTCCCACGATGGAACGACGATCGTCCCTGTGCCATTAGGCACAGACGCACGGCCTTACAATGCTTCAAATGCCCGACGTTTGCGAACCTCATGCCCTTTTGAGGGCAAAGTCACATAGAACTACCACAGAGAGCAAGAAGAGGCCATGAAAAATGTTTAAAGACTCGATATACCGTTCCACTAGGTCTCCAGGAGTGTAAGGTTTCACAAGGAGGATAACTGTTAAACGTACAAGAGCACCAATAAATGGCCTAATCCAACAGATTTGACTCCGGTCTACACCTCCAGGTGTCGCACTGACAATGTTAGTTGGTTAGTTTGCTTGTTAGTTCCTTGCTCAATTCGTAAAATTCACTCTAAACGTGTGGCGTGGTATATATTACCAGAAAAAACGTACAAAACTAACAGGGTGCAGACAAAAGTACTGAAACACTAAAAAGACAACCCATTATCACGCTTAATAAAGTGCAGGAAAACGGTTATCGTCCAAAACAGGCTCAAGTTGTCTCAGGTAAGGATAAATGTAAGTCCTCTATGGTTTTTGAAGGAATCTTATATCACACTACCTGTACAATAATGAAAAGTTCAGATAACGATGATGGAAGTGGAAATCGGACACTAAACATAGTCTCCAAAGTAGACCAGAAGGACTCATGATTGACATCTGGTGACTGTTGTGGCCGATGGAGATGAGACAGCCCATCCTCGTGCTCACAGAATCAGTCTTGGACGATGTAAGCACTATAAGCAAGGGCTTCTTCGTCTTAGAACACAGCATCACCATTAGGGAATAAACATTGAATCATGGGATCACCTGATCCGACAAAACGGCCACCTAATCGTTGGTAGTAACACAATCCTGCAGAATAATTATGGGGCCCATGGAATACCACAATATTGAACCCAAAATCATCACTGGGTCCTCACCATGTTTCACTCTCAGGAAGTCAACTCTAACAGAAGTTGAAGACAGTCTATAGGACCAAATGACTATCCTCCATTGCCCAGGTTTTACCGTTAAGTTACCACAATTTCCTGTTAGGGCCATTTGCATAACTGATGAGTGGTTTTGAAATTGCCCTGGAGTTCCCGGCTTATGGAGCTGACCAGGTACTCGAGGGCGACATTCAGTTCTGCAGTGACTTTCGCAGCTGTCGTCCTCCAATTTTTCGACACAGTCCTCTCCTGCGGCCATATGCTACGATCAGTGAATACACAGTGACTTATGGGTTGATATTTTTCCGCTTTCCCTGTATGAGACATAAATCATCGATAAGGCGCCTCTTTTAAAACACCAAACGCTTCGAATACCCTGGTTCCGGAAGTTCCCACCATACGACTACCAACAATTTGCCAATTTCGACACAATGCACTCAAAACTTTACAGAACACGGTTCTGACCTCGACTGATCCTTGCAGCGTGATGAGGACATTCCACAAGTGCTGTTAGACTGTTAGTGGTCAAACACAATAGTGCACCTGGAAGCTTGGTTAGGATCTGCATTTATGTTCAAGCAAGAATTTCTTGCTGTTTTTCGCATTTTTGTCCAACTCCCATGTACAAAACTTAAAAATATCTATAAAAATGATATTTATGTGCAAGCATGCCGGTTACTTAAAATTTTCAGTGAATAATTATCACTACACACTAGTTCCTCGGCTGTTGTTACGACGAACAGTCTTTAATCAACATTTCAAAATACTTCTATCTGACAAATATTTTATTTCCATGGATGGATTATCAACGAGTAGTGGCGTACTTCCGCTCGATCACTGCCACTGAAACCCAGGATCCAGTTTTCCTACACCGTCAGGCGTCAATGGAAAGAAATGATTGGAATTCCCATTCCAGCAGTACCTACGAATATAGCTGCTCCTTTCCTATGGGAATTTTTGCGCGCTACCTCACATGATGGTGCTTGTACCACATAAGGATCAAATTCATTACAGCATTTTTATACTACCCGCAAAAGGGTGGAACGGAAACCATTACATATTCTTTTTTAAATAAAATTGGGCTGACTAGAGACAGTCCCTACTCGTTTAGGGAGTCAAATCATGGAAAGACTGTACATTGCCGAGTAACTACTCCATCGTGGCCCTCACGAAATGAATAGGAAAGACAGTAGAATGCATAGTCAGCTGGGGTCTGACGTGATTTCTTGAATAGTAACAAATACTTAGTCGCTTCCAGTGAGGGTTTAGAAGGCATCTTTCTACACTTGGCAATGTCATCTTTCCGGAAGTTGGAATACAACAATCCATACTAAACAGAGAACATCGCTTTAATGTTTTTTATTATTTCAGTTTTCTCCATTTTCTTCTCATTTAATTGATGATGTGTTGCTGTACAATAACAGAAAATTTCATTTATAAAAAGGGATACCAGTTAGTGAAAGACATTACACGCCGAAGATGAAAAGAGTATATTTTCAGAAACCGTATGGATCGTAAATTTAAAGACACTGAAAAAGTGTGTTTTCTATTCATCGGTCATCTTCTTGTTCACTTGTCTCTTGTTCGTGGGAACTCAAGTTCAGCAGATGTAAGTTAGGTAACCCATTAACTATTTGCTGGATAAACAATGCTTATTTCTGTGTATTTTGTCGAGTACATCATCAATCAGAATCACTACCTCGTCTCCTTACCATTTACTCAATTTATCTTCTGATTTATATTTATCCGGGAGAAAACAGGCGGTGTTGGCGGTGGATTCTTCGGAGACGAACAACCGAACGCAGCTAATATTCTTTCATTAACTGATTTTTAACAAAGAACCAGAACCCTTCGCCCCTCCCACTTATTTTATCCGATCATTTTCCCGCTGCACACAACATTTTACAGCATGAATTACATGGGTCTGATCGGTTACCGTATTCGAACAAAAATGCCTGTCAACCTACACAGTTACCAGATACGAAACAAATGGTCGTGAAGAGAATCCGAGGATAGGCTACAATAAGATAACCTGTTAATGAAAAGCATAGAAACTCCTATGATCAAAAATGGTCCGTCTTCAATGTGGGTTGCCTCCATGTCGCGACTGTCGTACTGTATCGAGTTACACAACTTAGAAATTATTAGATTAATGTCGTACCTTTGAGGATCTTATAGAGTAATCCTCCTCAGTAAGTAACGCCACATTGGCCTCCCAACGTGGGGCCCGATTGTGTGAAAATTTTCATTACCTTTAATAATTACTTATTGTGTCATTTTGTTTCATATTCGATATACACTGCTGGAGCAACAATCCATGGTATCTTAACAAAGAGAAATAATAAGAAACGGATGTATCAAGAAAATAATTAAGAATACATAAAGAAGCGATTTTACTTTATGGTTAACGGAATCAGAGGTACCGGAAAAATCAAGATAAGTGAAACTCTTGTTTGTTTGCTTCCATTTCGCCCACCACGATTTTTTTCTCAAATACCTCACTGAGCAGTTAAAAACTCAACTTAAAGCATTAGATCTTTTACTCCTGAAAACATTAAATTCTGTATATTTCACTGTTATTAAAGATCGTGAGCATAATGGCAGTTCTATGGCAACACACACGCAACACAGGCTGCAAGAGGCTCGTCTTCTGTTTCAAAATGCAGTCTCCATCTTGTATAGCTACACACTGTAATAAATTTTGCTGCCAGTAGTTATAGCACTTATTATTTGTATCATAAGACAAATTAGTTTTAAATAACGTTGATTATGACCAAAATTGGAAAAGCAGTGCCAATGGAACCCGTAAATGAGATAAATGCTGAATCTGTCATCGATATCGTCAGCAGTGCCGATCCGGCAACGGAGGAAATTAATGGCACTGTTTCTGAACCAGAATTAAATGCACAATTATTAACTGCTGAGGAAATTTCAGGAACTAGTCAAACTGCAGATCCGTTTACAAATTTTCTTAGAGAGATAGCAGCTGTGATCAGTACACATGATCAGGAATTAGTCATGCGAATTTCTGCACAGGTAAACACTACCGTTGCAAAACCTTACAAAGGGTTTGCTAAGCTGGTAAATAATATACTGACAAAACCTGACAAAGAACTGGTACGGAAATCTCTGCCCCAGTAAACACCACGCTTACAGAGTGACAAAGAATTTTCTGAGCCAGTGGACAAACGTCTCAAGCAGTAGGCCGCGCAAATAAATACGACACTTGAATAACGTGATAAGGAATTAGTAAAGTGAACAGATACTGTTTACTGAGCATTTCAAATGAAATTTCTGATCTGACGAAAACTCATGAGGGTAAGTGCTACGAGAGTGCTTAGACGCTAAAGGCAAAAGCATCCGTAACGAGTCAGAGTAAAAGGATGAACAAGTAAATGAAAAACTAAATACCGAGTGAAAGGATGCTACATACCCCTGTTGAAGCATCACCCGAATCAGGACCTGTAGATGAAGCGAAAGGGAGTGAGTTGGAAGATACAGAGAATGTTCTAAACCACAACTTTCCCGAGTATCACAACAATGTGTCCACTCAAGTCAGTAATCTGCAACCGGAGGTTAGGGCAATAAAGGCACCGCCATATTGCGGGGCGCCCACTGGAGATTGGAGTTGTGAAATGCATTAGGCGACTGATCGTTGCAGCCGAAGTTGTAGTGATGAGGTAGGAGAAATTAGTTCAAATGGTTCAAATGGCTCTGAGCACTATGGGACTTAACTTCTGAGGTCATCAGTCCCCTAGAACTTAGAACTACTTAAGGACATCACACACACCCATGCCCGAGGCAGGATTCGAACGTGCGACCGTAGCGGTCGCGCGGTTCCAGACTGTAGCGCCACCACGGCTGCCGGAGAAATTAGTCCTCACTGAGAATATACTTCTGAATCGGTGGGGGCAGCACCCGTTGTGATGCCTATTGAAGCATCACCACTTACAGGTGTTAACAGTCGAAAAGAATGTAAGTGTGTAGAAGAATATACGTATTTATAAAAGGCTTTAGAGGTGCCCTGCTGAAGTCTTAGAACCAAGACAGAAAAGTCAGCTTAACATGGAACATATTCAGGGCGAGGGAGCCCTGTGGGAAACTGTTGCAGGTCAGCATGGCTAGCTACTCGGTACTCCACTATCAGCGAAGAAGTCAAGGATGCTGGCAACAACAGGCTGAAACAGGTGGGCGCAACAATGTTTAAAGAAGGGATAAAGGAACTAGTGTCACGGTACAACAAATAATTTAAAAACAAATTAGGAAAAAAGGAGTCTACGAAACACTAAGGAATTATGTGAATGGGGCGGAAACCGGTAGACTTTTGTATATGAACAGTAACGCGTTGGTTAACCTCTGGTCATTATGCAATCAGTTATTTGGCTCGACATTGATTGACAGAGGTGTTAGATGTCGCTCTGAGGGATATCCTGCCAAATTCTCTCCAAATGGCGCGTTAGATGTCAAAATCCGAAGATGATAGGAGTGCTCTATTCATAACGGCACGAATGTTCTCAGCTGGAGAGGGATTCGGTGACCTTGCTGCCCAAGTTAGGTTCTGGTAAGCACGAAGACAAGCAGTAGAAACTCACGCTGCGAGCGAAGGGCATTATCTTGCTGAAATGTAAGGCCAAGATGGCTCGCTACGAAGGTTAATAAAACGAGACGTAGAATTCGTTGACGTACCTCTTTGCTGGAAAAATGCCGTGGATCAGAACCAAAGGGACCTTGGTATGAAAGAAGATTGCACCCGAGACTATCATTCTCGGTTGTCGGGCCACACGGCAGGCGACAGGCAGGTTGGTATCCTCCGGTGTCTGTGGAGTCTCAAGTTACGTCTTCGCGAGTCATCGATGCTCAGATCGAAGCGGGGATCATTAATGAAGACAATTCTACTCCATTCTATGGGATACCAGGCAGACGACGTGATGGGAAATGCCCCGGACAGCAGTAGGATACCAGCCTGACGTCGCCCACCATACTGTTCGACAACCAGGAGGTATGCTGTTTCTTTTCATAGCAGGACCTCTTTGGTTGTCATCCGTGGCACCCTTGCACCTCAGCGGCAATTCGACTGTATTCAAAGTCCAGTTTCGTTGCCCCTTTTGACAAGCCATCCTGGGCTTGTATTTCAGCAAGATAATTCCCGTCCGCACACGGCGAGCATTTCTACTACTTGTCTTCGTGCTTGCCAAACCATATCTTGGTCAACAAATACACAGGATCTTTATCCCGTGGAAAACTTTAGGAGCATTACGGGCCGAGCCCTGCAACCAGCCGGGATTTTGAAACTCTAACGCAATGATTGGACACAATTGGGTGCGATATCTCCCAGGTGAATATCCAGCAACTCAATCAATGTCAGGCCGTATAACTGCGTGCATAAGGGCGATAGGTGCACCAACACGTTATTGACTTGCTCAGTCAGTGAAGCTCTTTCTCTTGAATAAATTACGCAGTTTTTCTGAAATTCTAGTTATCTGTTTGTATGCCTATACGTACATCACATTCACCGTTTTCCATCCCATTCGGATAATTAATGGGTGATGCTGCGTTTATTTTGTGTTTGGATCTTTTTGTATTTAGATTTTGGTGGCGACTATGCGGAGAAGTAATGTCAGCATGTAAGAAGAGATTATAAATGATATTTTTGCCGATTTTTTCTCTTTTTCTTAGTCAATCCGAGGCTTATTTATAAACTGCCCTCGTAAACAACCGTAATTCTTCGTAAACACTGCTTGACATCTCAGTTCTACAGTATGGAAGCGTTAAGCTATCGAAATAAAAACGGCTGTTAGGATAAAAAATGGAGGAATGTACTTATTTTATAACGTCAAGTAGCAGAGTTCACTTTAATGTCAAATTTACAATAGCATAATAAATCAGCACTACCAAACCCCTAAGAAGAAACGTTGAAGCTGACATGGCTGATAACGAGAGAAGCCGTAAACCGCAACACAAGGGTTAGGAAAACCTTCACTTATCTAACACCTGCTAGGTTTTTTATTGATAATCTTTCGTTTGGCAGGAATTCATACAGAACTTCTCAGTGCTCTTCGCTCCAGTATACCTGTCGCAGGCACAATAACTCAGAATAAAAGTACGAAATATACAAAGAAGTTTGGTTTCAAAACTTTCTTGTGACCCAATGCAGAATATTTCTCCTGTGTGTTGGACTCGTATCAAATATCAACGTATACAAAGAAAGGCAGCAATTTTGGTCACATGTTTGTTCGATCTACAGTGGAGCGTCACTGCGCGTTTCTGAAAAATCTGAAATGGCAGAGGCTTCAACAGAGAAGCCAACTGTTCCGTGAGAGCCTACTTACAGAGTTACAAGAACCAACATTAAACCAGGAGTCTGGAATATACTACAACCCACTAAGTTTTGCTCTAGTAGGAATCGCTAAGACAAGAATGGTCTAATTACAGCGTGCACATAAGTATCTGAACACTCGTTCTTCCCATACGTGAATGAAACAGGAGGAAACCCAAGTATGTCGTACAATGACATGCCAAGCAGGTCAAAGTTATTTGTGGAGCTTGGATACAGGTAGAAAGCTATGGCGTCCGAAAAACGCAGGAAGCATTTGGTGACACTACAGCATCTGTTGTTAAGCACGATTTCACAGTCAGTCATCTGACGAAACTCACTGTTCAGCAATAGCTTGACGTCGACGCCACCGTTCAAGTAATTGATTAACCTAATTCATACCATTGAGAATAGGGTATGGTGATACCAATCTCAGTAAGTGGTTACGACACCCTGATATAGTATTTGTCACAGCAGTATGTTAAATTCTTACTGGCGGTACTACGTGTTCGCCTCACCCGTTTAGCTAAGAAAATTAATTTTTTAAAGCATTTTCTATTGAACCGACTGAAATAAATTTTGGATTTCCATTAGCCAACGCAAACTTCATCTATGTTTGATGGGCAGGCTTCATTTTCTCACTGACATGCCATGTACTTGTAAACAGTTAGAAATACGACAGAAACGCTTGCGGAAATTCAGCAAACAGCAGTCAGTAGGGATGGTACACTGAGATTTTACACGATGTACCCAGCACTGACGAGTAATGTTAGCACTTTGTGAACGCCGTTAAATGTGTTTGGTGTGATCAATGAATAACTTGGGGTATTTACAGTAGCGATAGAATAACACAATAAACCATAGAACGATTACTGGATTTTGAGAAACACGAGCTGCATGTGGACGAACTGGTTAATTCACACTATTGAAGTGCGCAGTCGTTTCAGTATTCATTTCGGTTGTGAATGCTGAGAATAAGGGAAAAATGTAGGACTGAAACTGTGTCCACGAGACGTGACCTCATTAAATTGACTGAATTTGCATACGTGGATTTTTTACCCTGGACACACTTCGGTAGTTCCATTAACGCAAGCATCTCATAGCCCTGTCAAAAGGTGATTTTTCCCGCGACAAAATTCCGGAAGTTTTTATATCAACGGTTATTTTTGTATACGAATTCCATCTTCTTGCCTTGTTGGAGGTCGGCTTCACGTCGAAAAATGCAAAAGACCTCAATATTTTCCCATTTCTTCAGTTTTATGTTTGTGAATCTAAAAGTATGTCTTTTTCGAAAATTACTATCCTACACAAAATTAAAGATGATAAAATTTTCTATAAAATGCACTACTTAGGTTTGATTTCCTGACTAGCGGTGTTGGCGCAAGAGCGTGCTGAAGAGCAGCGAGTTTGGCCCTTCTACGAGAACGTCAAAAATGCCCGTTCTCGTGCCTTATAGCAGGAGAAACATACATATTATCAACAAAAACAATTACAGTACATTAAATATCCTACGATAGAAGTCTGTAACGTTAAATATTCTCATGAGGGGGAGACACAAAAGAGAAAATTAAAATGCGTTCTACACCCTACACCCAACCGAACCCTCACACCTGTCCACCTCTCATCGGCGCTATACTTTCTGTACATTATTCTTCAAAGAGGTTGTTTTGACTGAAGTTATGGGAAAAAATGTTTGATGAAAACATAGCTTCTTGTATGGTAGTGAAACATGGACTGTGTGAAAGCCGGAACAGAAGGGAATCGAAGAATTTGAGATTTGGTGCTACAGACGAATGAGGAGGTTCTACGCAGAATCGGAGAGGAAAGAAATATGTGGAAAACACTGGTAAGGAGAAGGGACAGGATGATAGGACATCTGTTAAGACACGAGGGAATGACTTCCGTGGTATTGCAGGGAACTGTAGAGGGCAAAAGCTGTAGAGGAACACAGAAATTGAAATACATCCAGCAAATCATTGAGGATATAGGTTGCAAGTGCTACTCTGAGATGAAGAGATTAGCCTAGGACAGAAATTCGTGACGGGCCGCATCAAACCAGTCAGAAAACTTGTATACTCCAGATATACATTCTCAGAATTTACTTACTCAAATTAAAGCCGATATTTGATATTAGGGCTGTTTCTTGAGGGCAGCACTGAAGGAGTCATAGGTGAGTGCGGCCAGTGTGCATGCGGGAGAACAGACATGTTAGTGTGACCTTGTTGCTTTGATAACAGTCGCCTCGCCCAACGACTCACCCTACTTTTGTTCATTGTCATGTCTCCTTGACATTCTGTAAGCGCCTACTAATATCTGCGACGCTCTGCTACCTCGCAAAAAGAAACTCAAAGACAGCTCTCTGTTTGGAACTCACGTCCATTACAGACGCCACTTTGTAGGCTACTTATAGCAGTGCCACCTGTCACGAAACTATCGGGGCTGAAGCGGGGATATTCTACTAGACCAAAAGACCATTCTGCATTTTTTCAATGGAAAGTGGCCAAGAAAAGAATCTGTTGTATTCGTTACTGAATGTGCCTCGAACAATTATGATTACATAATGTTTTTCCTAATGTATTTCGACAACTTTTTAAATCTGCTTATATTTTATTTCGTATCATACCACCACAATAATAAGTACGACCAACGCAGTTTTTACTAAGTATGACGCTTTCTTGGGTTAAGCCACGTACTTGAACATTGCTACGCAGCCGTAATTGTACAATAGTGAAAAACACAAAATGAAAGGGTATTGGATCCAAGTTACGACAGCCATAGAGGCGGGTTATTGTAAGTGAAAGTGCTGTTTATCGAGTGACAACTGATGACATCAACAAGGGATAAGATAGTATAAGAGAAAGCATCAAACATGCAGCAACGGAAGCCTTGGAAAGACAGAAAGAAAGTGTACGATGTCGGAGGACATGAAACAAAGAGGTCGAATTAACAGTGCAGGGAAAACAGAAGGCATACGTAGAAAGCTTCGAAAGTAAACGCCGTCGGCTGTGGCCGAGCGGTTCTAGGCACTTCAGTCCGGAACCGCACTGCTGCTACGGTCGCAGGTTCGAATCCTGCCTCGGTCATGGATGTGTGTGTGATATCCCTAGTTTAGTTAGGTTTAAGTAGTTCTAAGTCTAGGGGACTGATGACCTCAGATGTTAAGTCCCATACTGCTTAGAGCCATTTTTTAAAGTAATTCAGTGGAGTCTAGATCAGGTACAAGGCAATGAACAACCATGCAGAGGGAGGAATCAGAAAGGAATCAGAATAGTCAACTACGGTCTTGGGACAAGTTAGTAAATAACAGAGAAACTGATAGGCAGGAAGTAGCACATAAACTACTGCAACAGGCCAACAAAACAGAAAAACTTAATGTTCAACAACGCGAAACTGAAAAAGATACTAGGATTGACTACTACCGTAGCTGTGATGTGAAGAGCACGATACAGCGGAAACAAACACCACCTCCGAAGTACATATCGAAATTTTCCAAGGAGACGTGACATCCCTGGAGGAGCTGTATTAAGCCCTGGACAAATGAATGGAAAATCCACATGACAGACGGAACCGACACCGAGTTACTAAAATGTAGAAGACCACTGCTGAAACTACACTTACTTGAAATAGTGAATACTTGCTGGAAAGTGAAGGTAATAGATACTGGCTAAATACCAATAGGAGAAAATGTGATTATGAAACGAAAAATCCCACAGGGCAGCAAAATCATGAGACTGCAGCACCGTTCAAGCCCTGATTAAGAGGAAGATGTGTCTGCATGGACACAGGAGACACAGAAGACTCTGACACCAGTTTCGGCTGAAAATGCCAGTCTTCAGGAACGACTTTCGCTCCAGGTCACACAGGAGGAGGAGCGGATCACCAGTACGATAACACAGTTTCATTAAACCGGGAGGACAAACAGGAAGAGCTACCAGAGACTAGGCCATGAAACTACCATTCCTAGAACGTGCACTTGTAGAATCAGCCCCCTCTTCTATCCGACGTCTATCAGGAATCCCTGTCTGGGAGCACGTCCACGTTAAAGTAATCCACGGAAGTGCATGCCGACGTTGCGTACACAAAAATACTGTTCATGCAAAAATTTAATAAAGCAATGTTATCAAATTATAAGAACACATAGTTTACGTGTCTGGGACTTAAAACAAGCGGATAAACTAGGAAAAATTGAGGTTCTACTCTTCTCATCATCTACGATCGTTAATAGGAAACCTGATATATGTTTTTGTCTGTAAACTTACGTTTCTAGTAAATATGAAATCAATTTTCAATAAACTATATAAGAAAAGGAAACTGAAATTGAATTGTGCATAAGAAAGTAACTAAACCGTAGTTAGTAACAGAAATGTAGGAATAGATTTAGTATTAAACTTAATGGGGACGATGGTACCTTCTTTGTCATCAGCAATTTTTTAAATGCTATACTGGCGGTGGTAGGAGTGACAGAGCTTGGTCGAGGAATGGGTGAACTTATGCTTTCAACGTTTTTAAAACCACTTTACTACAAATGGCTGTAACCCTAAATTATTAAACCATCGTAAATTTACTTTAGCAATTGACACCAATTGGCAGTTCCTGCTAGTCTGTTATTATGAGTATAGGGAGAAAAACAGGACATTCCAACAGGAACCCAAGTGTGTCTTCCTATGCTTCGTGTTTGACCGCACCACAACACTCTTCTGGTGGTGAACATTCTTCTCGGTAATTGATAATTTTACAAACCAAAATCGTTTGATGTGGAGTAGTTTGTTTCATGACAGGTTTCGACAGTAACTAGCTGTCGACCTCAGATTCTCGTATCTACAATGTACGGATAGAATAACGTTAACGTTGTAATTTGCTTGATCGTTCCCACTATACACAAAAAATAATAAAACTAACAGACCTCACAGAAATATAATTACACGTCAATCTCGTCTACCTACTGTGAACAAGCTCCGATTATAAAAAAGAAACCTCCATGCTAGTTTGTTAATTTTTATTTTACTTTTTTTAATTTGTTTATTTTTCAGTTGTCAGCTTTCTGGCTGGTTTGATGCGGCCCGCCACGAAACCAATTCCTCCCCCGCGCCAACCTCTTCGTCTCAGAATAACACTTGCAACCTATGACGTCTTATATTTGCTGGATGTATTCCAACTCTCCCATTACAGCTTTTACCCTTTACCGCTCCCTGTAGTACCATGGAAGTTATCCCGTGATGTCTTAATATACGTCTTACATCCAGTCTCTTCTTCTTGTCAGTGTTTTCTACATATTCCTTTCCTCGCCGATTGTCCCGATAATTTCCTCATTCCTTGCCTTGTAAGTCCACAAAATATTCAACATACTCCTGTAGCACCACATCTCAGAGGCTTCGATTTTCTTCTTCTCCGATATTTCCACAGTGCTTGTTTCATTGCCATACAATACTTTACTGCAAATTAAGATTCTCAGAAATTTTTTCCTCAACTTAAGGCCTATGTTTGATACTAATAGACTTCTCTTGGCCAGGAATGCTCTTTCTGCCAGTGCTAGCCAATTTTGATGTCCTTCTTGCTCCGTCCGGTATAGGTGATTTTGCCATCTGGGTAGCAGAATTCCTTAAATTCATCAACTTCGTGATCACCAGTCCTGACGTTGTCTCGCTGTCCTCATTTCTAGTAATTCTCATTACTTTCTTCTTATTGACGGTTCATTTCATTTAGCAGATCATGTAATTCTTCTTCACTTTCGCTGACGATAGCAATGTCGTCAGCGAATGTTATCATTGGTATCCTTTCGCCTTCACTTTTAATTCCACTCTCAAGCCCTTCTTTTATTTCCTTCATTGCTTCTTCGATGTATAGAGTGAACAGTAGGGGTGAAAGACTACATCCTTGTCTTACACCCTTTTCAATCCGAGCACTTCGTTCTTGGTCGGCCACTCTTATTATTCCCTCTTGGCTCTTGTGCGTATTGCTTATTACCTGTCTTTCTCTATACCTTACGTCTGTTTTACTCAAATTACGTACAAATTATTTAACGCTTTTTGTAAGTCAAAAACCGTACGAACGTGTCTTGATTTTTCTTATGACTTGCTTCCATTATTAAACGCAAAGTCAGAAGTGCCTCTCTGGTGACTTTACATTTCCTAAAGCCAAACTATAACCGTCATCGAACACTTCCTCAGTTTTATTTCCATTCTTGTGTATATTATTCTTGTCAGCAACTTGGATGCATGTGTTGCTGTTAAGCTGATTGTGCGATAATTTTCGCACTTGTTGACTCCTGCAGTCTTCGGAATTGTGTGGTGTATCACCAGACTCATACATTCTACACACCAACATGAGTAGTCGTTTAGAATATGACATTTGTGTTTTCGAAAGACTTCCGTAACTATTGCCAATCTACATTTTATATCTTCTCAGCTTCAGCCATGGTTATTTTACTGTAAAATAAAAAACATGTGTACTACATTTACAGTCTAATTTACTCAACTTCACCAAATTTAATTGGACTGTGGTCAATCACACCTCATTTCCTGATATTGATGTAGATCTTTCATCTAACATCAAAACACTATTCATTCTATTCATCTAATCTTCGAGGTACTTACCTGCGAGCACTATAGTGTCACCGACAAACCTTAAACTTCTTCTTTATTCTGTTTAAACATTAATTCTCTTTCGATAGTTTGTTTTATTCTACGCTACTGCTTGCTCAATGTACTGACTGAATTACATGGGAACCGGCTACCACGCTGCCTCACTCTTTTCTCAGCTACAGCTTCCCTGACATGCTCGTCGACGCTTGCTACTGCAGTTTGGTTTGTGTACTAGCTGTTGATCACTTTTCACCCAATATACACTGATTTGCTAAATTTAAGAACGATATAGATAAAATACCGTAACATATTAACTACTGGGTGGAAATGAATAACAGTGCAGGAACATGTTGCCAGAGGTCTCTAAGTCGCGCAGAGAAAGCTTCATGTCACATAGTGAGGTCAGCGTGACACTAGAGCCAAATGAGGCTGGCTCCGCGACATGAGGCGGTTGAAAGAACGGGAAATGTTGTGCGTGTCAGTCCCAGAGGGCAGTTACAGTGCAATGTAGTGGTGTTCTTTGTTGTGTCTAGACAAGACAGCCTAGACACAATGAGAGGAAGCCGAAAGGCACGCGCTAAGTTAAAGCAGGATGGCGTGAGGTCTGAAACAGGATACGTAACGAATGCTATAAAGAAAAGTACGCAGCTGCTGGAATACTTAACTTTAATCCATCCTTGTGGTATATCTGGAGATTGTGGCGACACAAGTGAGACTCTTTAGATACATGCAAGGTTACTAATGGCGCCTTGCTAGGTCGTAGCCATGGACTTAGCTGAAGGCTATTCTAACTATCTGCTCGGCAAAGGAGCGAGGCTTCGTCAGTGTAGTCGCTAGCAAAGTCGTCCGTACAACTGGGGCGAGAGCCAGTCAGTATCTCGAGACCTGCCTTGTGGTGGCGCTCGGTCTGCGATCACACAGTGGCGACACGCGGGTCCGACATGTACTAATGGACCGCGGCCGATTTAAAGCTACCACCTAGCAAGTGTGGTGTCTGGCGGTGACACCACATTCTTCATAACAATTTGCCCCCTAGATGACATTTGGAAGACTTCACTCGGGGAAGAATCATCGGTACACTGGAAGAAGGACGAACTGTAACGAGTGTACCTAGAAGTTTCGTATTAGTTACAGCACTGTTTCACGTGTACGAGGAGTAGTGCGAACTATACACACTGCTGCCTGAAGGAGAGGAAGTGGTTGATCAAGGTAAACTACAGCAACAGATGACCGCTACGATACGAAACAGGCAAGAAGAAACTGATGCTAAACAGAAAGTGCAATTGCAACCACATTTTGCAGGACTGCAAGGCATGCATTCTCACGCTCAAGAGTGGGACGGCGACTGCATTTGTGTGATCTCTTTGCCATGCGAGAAGTGCGTCGTGTTCCGTTGACATCCGCACATCGGCGGAATCGTGTGCGATGGTGCCAAGATCAAACAGACTGGACCAATGAGGAAAGGGGGTCACATGCTCTTCTAGGATGAGAGAAGATTCGTTCTGGTTCTGGACTCACCCTCATTTGACGACAGGTGGTATAACCCTACCACTACTATCGTAATTCAGTATGCTTTTACGTAAATAATAGAAAACCACCTCTCTATGTTGTCGTGTATAATCCTCTTACTAAAAGTTGTTTTAGTTTCCTACAAAAAGTACACTGTAGGAGGATAGTACTGTTAATAGAAAAAGGTAATGAGTAGAGTTACCCTTTTTACAGAATTTGACCGAGTGTTGTGTCTAATGGATAAGTAAATCAGACTATTCAATTCTTTTCCTAAGATATTACCCAGCCGTTAGAAAGAAACGCGGTATAAATTGTGTTATATTGAAGCCAGGATAACTCAATTCCAAGTTCATTTAGTGGTTTGCAGTTTTTTCTAATGGTCGTCAGCCAAGTATAAATTTTGCCTGTTTTCTTGCTACAGATTGTTTCCTTCTTCATATAAATATTACTCCACGGAGACAATGTTGGACCACACCATTATACATCTCGTTTTTAGAAAAGAAAAAGCCCAGCAGATAACTTTAAGGAAGCTGAAAAAATTACGTCAGAAGGGGACCTTTAGAAAAACACATTCCATAATCAACAAATTTAAACACTAAAATACTTAGATACTAAAGCACATAATTTTTATACTGAACAATTCACTCAAGAAAATCACTTTCTTACAGGAATTTACTTTCAAAAACGATTATTTCTTGAAGTGACAGATTCTTTTAATTTGGTTTCGCTCTGATTGAATTTTATGTAAGCAAACTTTTACTGTAACAGTTTGCAATAGTTAAGAAAACTTTCTCACTATTTACACAAAAACAATTTAAATCGTGACTCTCTATATTAACTTGGCACTTCCTATGTCTGTAAAACAGGATACTCAGATTGATCAAAAACCAGCAAGGAACCCCATACAGGATGAAATAAAGGGGTGAACCAGTTTCTTTAACGTTCAAGAATGATTATTAAAACACAGTTTAAACTAATCGTTCACGCTGTACAAAAGTAAAATAAAAATAAGTCTTATCCGGTGGCTGTAGGCTTGAGTGGGGCGAACAGTTATGACGGCTACACTACCCTCATTATGGCCTGCAAGTATCTTGCTGAATGGGCTCAAATCTTCTTCTTGGCGTTGTTCGGTTTTGCATAAAGTAGCCCAACAACCGGCAGGTATGCCTAACCATTTTCAGTCTTCATCCGAGGCAACTGTGCAAATTTGCAGGCAAAGCTTTTCCTCCTTCACAAGGGTGTTGCCTCAATCTCTGCCGCCTATTTGACCTTGCCACCTTTTCCACTTCCCAGAGCCACTTTCGTTTTAAGCAAGACCATACTGGCTTTTACACCACACTTATTTCTTACATTGTTCCTAAGCGTGACCATTTCTTGAACTACCAAGTTTACATCGACATGAACAATTTACACATACAGATATTTTTAATACAAAATGTATCAGAAAATTATATAACGGAAAAAAGAATTTACATAATATTTTACATATATTACTCACATACAATGCAAAGAACTTTAAACTCCAGTATAGCATACTTTACTTTGCATATGCAGAAAATATAGTATCAATACGAGAAAAATTTAAAGCAAAAAATTATGAAAATATAAATGAACCATAAACAAATAATGAAATAGTGGGAACACGGAATTCACACAGAAGCACTGACCACCTAATTTTCGAACGCGATACATCCGCCAGTCTACATTACCTTAACACTCTGCTCTTTCCCTATGTGTGTCACTTCATTGTGCATTACGCCATGACGTCATTTTTTATGAGCCACCGCCTCGGACAGCACAGATGGAGGAGCTCTTGAACGAGAGGATTTTCGACGAATGGAGTGCCCATTAAATCCCATCGAGTACGTGTGGGAGTATTGGAGAGACGTATCGCAGCACTTCCACATACACCAGCGATCATCAAGTAGTTGTCAACCCCACTGGTTTACTAATGTAACGCCCCACCATAAATATTCACAAATTTTATAGCCAGCATGGCAGCCCTTGCCTGTCCGTGGTGATTAAGTATTTCATTAAGTACCACATTCCGACCTTTCATAAATCCTGTGACATCAGAGACATTGTCTTTGAATCAAAGTGAAATTTCTGTGCGTCTCACTGCGCATCTGGTTCAATTACTTTCTGTACTATACTGTAGCAGTTTCGTAGAATTATGTTACTTGTCAATAACACCTTACTGAAAAGTTACTTTCGTCATTAAGTTTTGCACGTCTGTGAATTTTATTCCTGCTACCAGTGAAGGTTGTATACATGGAAGCAGCCTGGAGATACTAGAAGGTTGTTGTTGTTGTTGTGGTCTTCAGTCCTGAGACTGGATTGATGCAGCTCTCCATGCTAATCTATCCTGTGCAAGCTCCTTCACCTTCCAGTACCTACTGTAACCTACATCATTCTGAATCTGCTTACTGTACTCATCTATTGGTCTCCCTCTACGATTTTTACCCTCCACGCTGCCCTCCAATGTTAATTTGTGATCCCTTGATGCCTCAGGACATGTCCTACCAACCGATCCCATCTTCTAGTCAAGTTGTCCCACAAACTTCTCTTTTCCCCAATCCTATTCAATACCTCCTCATTAGTTACGTGATCTACCCACCTAATCTTCAACATTCTTCTGTAGCACGCCATTTCGAAAGCTTCTATTCTTTTCATGTCCAAACTATTTATTGTCCGTGTTTCACTTCCATACATGGCTACACTCCATACAAATACTTTCAGAAACAACTTCCTGACACTTAAATCTATACTCGATGCTAACAAATTTCTCTTCTTCAGAAACCGTTCCCTTGCCATTGCCAGTCTACTTCAAGAAAAATATAATAATTCCAATCCCAAATAAGGCAGGTGTTGACAGATGTGAAAATTATCGACGTATCAGTTTAATAAGTCACAGCTGCAAAATACTAACGCGAATTCATTACAGACGAATGGAAAAACTGGTAGAAGCCGACCTTGGGGAAGATCAGTTTGGATTCCATAGAAATGTTGGAACACGTGAGGCAATACTGACCTTACGACTTAGCTTAGAAGAAAGATTAAGGAAAGGCAAACCTGCGTTTCTAGCATTTGTAGACTTAGATAAAGGTTTTGACAATGTTGACTGGAATACTCTCTCTCAAATTCTAAAGGTGGCAGGGGTAAAATACAGGGAGCGAAAGGCTATTTACAATTTGTACAGAAACCAGATGGCAATTATAAGAGTCGAGGGGCTCGAAAGGGAAGCAGTGGTTGGGAAGGGAGTGAGACAGTGTTGTAGCCTCTCCCTGATGTTTTCCAATCTGTATATTGAGCAAGCAGTAAAGGAAACAAAGGAAAAATTCGGAGTAGGTATTCAAATCCATGGAGAAGAAATAAAAACTTTGAGGTTCGCCGATGACATTGTAATTCTGTCAGAAACAGCAAAGGACTTGGAAGAGCAGTTGAACGGAATGGACAGTGTCTTGAAAGGAGGGTATAAGATCAACAAAAGCAAAACGAGGATAATGGAATGTAGTCGAATTAAGTCGGGTGATGCTGAGGGAATTAGATTAGGAAATGAGACACTTAAAGTAGTAAAGGTTTTGCTATTTGGGGAGCAAAATAACTGATGACGGTCGAAGTAGAGAGGATCTAAAATGTAGACTGGCAATGGCAAGGAAAGCGTCTCTGAAGAAAAGAAATTTGTTAACATCGAGTATAGATTTAAGTGTCAGGAAGACGTTTCTGAAAGTATTTGTATGGAGTGTAGCCATGTATGGAAGTTAAACATGGACGATAAATAGTTTGGACAAGAAGAGAATAAAAGCTTTTGAAATGTGGTGCTACAGAAGAATGCTGAAGGTTAGATGGGTACATCACATAACTAATGAGGAGGTATTGAATAGGATTGGGGAGGAGTCTGTGGCACAACTTGACAAGAAGAAGGTACCGGTTGGTAGGACATGTTCTGAGGCATCAGGGGATCACAAATTTAGCATTGGAGGGCAGTGTGGAGGGAAAAATAGTAGAGGGAGACCAAGAGATGAATACACTAAGCAGATTCAGAAGGATGTAGGTTGCATTAAGTACTGGGAGATGAAGAAGCTTGCACAGGATAGAGTAGCATGGAGAGCTGCATCTAAGCAGTCTCAGGACTGAAGACCACAAGAACAACAAGTGGAGTACATTTTGGCTTAATTTTCCAAGTCAGTGTCCTGTATTATGGGTGTGGCTATTGATGTTGTTGTGAATCTGTTTTGTGTGTGTGTGTGTGTGTGTGTGTGTGTGTGTGTGTGTGTGTGTGTGTGTGTGTGTAGGCTTTAGGCTTTAATGTGTATACCTGATGTTGAAATTTTGGGCTGTTTGTCCTAGGTAGAACATGCGAATTCCTGGCATTCCTTTCTATGTTCCAGAGCCTGAATATGCGTCTTGATTACACTTTATACTATGCATTAGTTTTTACTGTAGTTTATTAGACATTGAGAACGCAATTTTTACTATGCAGTTTTGGAAATATTTGTGATATTCTGTGATATATTGCTAGTATATGGGATGCTAGATTTAAATTTGTTTTTGTCTTTTTCTTCCATGGTACAGTTTGTGTTTGGATCTATTTTCACTTTGTGTAGAACTATGTCAATCATGGAAGTAGTATAATTATTGGAAACAGTAATCTGTTTTACTGTTTTTATTTCTTGTTGCAGGTTTTCTTGATTCAAAGATATTTTAGTTTCCCTATGTGGCGCTGACCTGTATGCAGCCTGTTTATGAATGTTTGGGCAATTTGACGTTACAGGGGTTGTGGTCTTGCTAACCGTACATTTCCTATGAATTCTGAATGTGTGTGGTGTATTGTAACGTTTAGGTACTTGATACAACTGATCCCTTTGTTAGGTGTAGTGCTTGATTATAGAACCTGCCATTAAAACTCAAGTGGCTGTAACTTAATGATAGCTGGAAGAGTTCCACGAATTCAACAGTCTCTGTTTATGCAAGTTGCTTTTGTCATAAGGTTGGATTACTCTTATAACTTCTTCTATGGTTCCAATGGCTCTGAACACTATCGAACTTAACTGCTGAGGTCATCAGTCACCTATAACATAGAACTACTTAAACCTAACTAACCTAAGGACATCACACATATCCATTCCCGAATCGGGATTCATACCTGCGACCGTAGCGGTCGCTCGGTTCCACACTGTAGCGCCTAGAACCGCTCCGTCACTCCGGCCATGCCTTCTTCTATGGCTGTGAGTCAGTAAATGCTGCTAATGTCAAATGATGAAAACTGAACATCTTAATTGAGTATTTTGGATTTTAGTTCTTGAGCTTGTATCATGCAGTTTTTTTACAGAAAATGTTATTTCATAATTATAATTTGTCATGAGTGTTTTATTCAGTATCTGTGACAGTTTATACGCTGGTCTATTTATAGAATTTACCTTGTATCGTATTAGATCACCTTCCTTAAGTACTTCTGGCTAAGCTCTTAGATGTGTTGCTTTTGGATTCACGAATGTAAGATGTTTCTTTTCAATTTTTGTCAATAGGAAATGTGTTTTCTTTTTAGTCGCTCTTTGCTTTTACTTTGAAATTGTTTTTTTGAATCTTTTTTGATGGTTGAATATTTCGTGAATATTTTGTTCAGTCTGTGCATATACACTAGCTGGTTTCCAATATAAAGACTCAACAAAACTCCATCCAATGAAGACTACTGCAAAAATGAATTACAGACATCAGATAAATAGCTACAGAGATTGGATATGATACGAAAATTATAGAGAAACTAAATCACAAAATTAAAACAAAAGTATTGGAGACACTACCACATAAAAACAACCAACCTGTCGCCAACTTACAAACACTCATAACACAAACTCACACACAAGCACACATTTACAAGAAATCTCCATAACTACAAGCAAATGCTATACTGTTACTGACAACAATTAAGCATCTCAGAGAACAGGCAATACATTCAAAAGACAAGGGCCAAAAATAGCCTACAGGACAGACAACTCAGTACAGAGAAAACTAAGGGCAACCAACACAAGCACAGAGAAAACACAACACATCTGATATTTACCAACTGACATGCCTGAACTGCTAATCAGTGTATATAGGAGAGACAAGCAGGAGCTTCTATATCAGATACTCGAAACACAGAAGAGCATTAAAATGTAAGAGCTGTCGTTCTATATTTGCTGAACACCGTTTCAGCATGAAACATGACCGAACAAACATTAACACTGACTTGAAAATTCTCAAATTCAGTAACAGGCCCTGACAAAAACTAATAATTGAAGAAATTACAAAAAGCCACAGTTGATGGAAAACAACTAACAAATAAATACACACCTCTCTGCAAAGAAACTCTGTTTTCTGCCTTCAAATAATTATCAGATGGAACCAACAAATAAACACCCCAAATGTCCCTTTCCAAACTCACACACATAATAAATAAATTAAATGAAAAAGATTTTAAAAAATTAAAAAATAGAACAGTGAAAATGAAAAGTACACCCAGTCACTCACACATGGACATACAGAGAACAGCAGAGACACTACGTAAAGAAAACATTCAATTGTTCTGCTGTCCACCAGCTTGTTTCTGTTGTTTGAAAACAGTGACAGTCAATGTGACTTAGTGCAGGCCTTCACAGTGAACCAAATGTGGAAGCCAAAGAAAGTATGTGAAAAACACAGAAAATGCACACACACACACACACACACAAATGTTCAAGTTTTCCTTGTCGACTATGTATTGGATGTCTTTGTATATTCAGTAATAAACTGTAGGTTTCATGCTGCTTGCTATGTCTATCTGTAAGGTGAGTGGCTGTCTGTTTACCAAGTCGTTCCTCTTGTGTAACTGCCTTATTTCGGGTTTCAGCATACTTTTCTTTTGTTTGTGCTTTATAAGATTTGCTATTGTTGCTGGTTGAAATTATTTTAACTTTTATATATTTTAGAACTATACCTATATTTTGAAAGTTCTTGTCGAATCTTGTATGTCCAACTGCTTTTAGTACTTTCATTTTAAGGTTTTTGTATTTATATATAGTTGCATTGCTTGGTTTGTTCTAATAATTTGATTTTGATCCATTATAAATGGTTCGTGAAAGCCTGGAGTTGTGAATGGCTTTGTTTATAAATTACTTTTCTGCTACCAGCTACGATTTTCTTTTGTTTATGTTTTGCATGACACGTTTTGGAAAATGTTTCGTATTTTTAAGTGCGTTTCTCTCTATGTACTACTTCTTTTTTTAAATAATGCTTTTGGTGCATGAATTTCTGCTTTGTTTTGGACATTCTACATGCTTAGTTATCACTTAATCACTCGCAATTGCAAACCTTTGCTCAAAAACGCTATAACTATACCATAGACAAAATATTTTTAAATGAATTGGTACAAAAATTAATTACCATTCAAGAAACATACCAAAGAAAATGGAATTTTGCAGGAAATAAGTAGATGACAAAACACTGTTAGCGAAAGGCGATGCCAAAGGTATAACAGGTATTCTAAATTCCTTCAATAATCATCTTGAGAAAGTTACATTTACAGAGGAACATGTACAAGACAGAGACATCAATCACCAGGACATAAATATTGCAACACACTACGCAGAATCAAAATTTATAGGAAAATTACAATTACCAATACCACAACCCATGAACCTTCATGTCACTCAAACATCAATAAACAAGTGCCATACCAGTCAGTGATACATGGGACAACTAACGTTCCATGGTTGACATATTCCTGCACAAAGCAAAAGAAGATCCAAAAACAAACTGCATACCAGAAGAAAGAGACACATATTGATATCTAGCATCCCATACTCTGGCAATATATCACACAAATTGCAAATATTTTAAAGAACCACAAAGTAAAAATTAGATTTTCCTACATCTAATACTCTACAACAAAAACTTATACACAATAAAGTGTAATAATGACCCATACTAAGGCTCTGGAATATGTGAGGTAATATACCAGGAATGCGCTATGTTCTATCAAGGACAAATAGGCGTTCATTGCAACACCAGGTACACAGAGCACATTAAATTCTACCCACACACAATAGTCACACAACGTCAGAAATAATGTCAAAGTCCTGCACCGCTTATACAAAGGGCATAAAATGGATTTATTAGAAGAACTAGAGATGTATTCACATTACAGAAAATATGAAGATCGTATATTAAATGCAAAATATGAAAGTGAATCAGTGAATATCTTCAGGTGCTCCGACAGTACACTTAAATACAAATAGTTCTGCATAGAAACGAGCACCTTTGAAAATAGTATAAGAAAGTTATGATTCTGATAGTTAAGATAAATACCCTCTGTACAAAAGTATGTCATACTCTTTGGAAGACCTACAACATTATTACTGTCGACTAATCTAAAAATATCTTTTTAACTGTTTACATAAGCTACTCCCGATATATACTGTGAACAGAAGACTGACTGTGATGTTTAACATGTGTAATACTCTGTGTAATTGGACCATAAGAAAACTGTAAGCACAAGTTCTTCGAAATTTAGCCAGTAACTACGAATAAAGAATGATAACAACCATGAATTGTGCATTTTTTATGTATTGCGATAGTCAACAAAATTAAGCAGAACCCCACACCTAAAAGAACAATGGCATAGTACACAGAGAGAAATGCACTTGAAAATGTGAATCACTTCCCGAAATGCTTCGTCTAAAAATCTAATAAAAGAAAATTTTGACTCGCAGTGGGAAAGTTATTAATAAGCAAACCCAAAGAAGTACATGTTCAAATACGTAACTGATCTTATGCTCACCGAAAATGGAAACAAAAACACGTGGCTAACAAGACAGGTTATAGACGGTTAATATCCTCAGTGTTTCTTCTACATACCCGGTTTGTGACATCAGGTCAGGAACAGATGTTGGTTGACTATTTTGTTCTCCGCTGGTAGACAGTACTCGGAATGACTGTAGAGAAGTACAGAAATATTTCATCAATATTTCATATGGGCGACTCAGTGGCAGCTCTGAGTGTAGCCAAATGCACATACCCTAGAGAAACATCACTGCAATGGTCAACACAAATCGGTACCGTAATACTGTCTGATCAACTAAGGGTAGTATTAATCTATAGCAGGGAATATAAATGAAGGATTCCAGATTTAGGGGTAATGTGGTACATCAGTATTGGCAACCTACACTTACGTACTACATACCATGGAAAAAGGTTTGGCTATTTGGAGATTTAATTAATTGCATCTCTTAGATGATACCGACCCACAGTGACCCACATTCACGTGATTACATGTAAACAGTAGTGAAGTGTGTTGCATTGGAGACAATCACAAAATTTGATAGCTTTACGCCATACTTGAAAAAATATTTAGGAAAAGCAAAACTGCTCTTACTTCAGCAAATGTATTGGACCCAACTTTTCTAGTTAGGTTAGAAGGGCTGATACACAACTGTGACACATTCCTTGTGTGATACAAAATAATGCATGTAAAAACTGAGTAACTGTCTTAAAAAGACTTATTTGACTTGATAGGCAAAACGCTGGGAACGAGTGTGTTGGGTGAGTTTGGTGTGAAGCAAAACATTAATGACAACGTGAGAGTCGATAGCGTACAAGCGAAGCTGAGGGAGGAAATGCATAACGCACGTCCAAATGACTTGTTAAATCGGTGTGCTTGGAAATAAATATGTCAGAAATAAATATGTCACGTGCAGCCCCTCGTAACGGTTAAACAGGATGATTCTGAGTTCGGATAACATTCCAGTCACTCTGCCAGGCGAGACTACTATTGGCTCGTCGTCATGAGATACTTGATCTAGAAGGTACATAAGAGGGCGTTCTGAAAAGTGATCCCTCTGAATTTTTTATGTACAAACTGTTAAAAGATTTTTAAACGAAACATTATTAACATTCTAAATATGTATTCCTCATGTCTGCACGCTTATATCCTACCATAGTCACGGTGGCGACGAATACATTTCTTCCAACGAGAGACCAATTTGTTGATACCATCATTGTAGAATATTCAACTTTATTGACGGAGATATAACCTCACCTCTGCTGGTACTGTTTCATCACTATCACAGTGAGGCCCTCGAAGGTGTTTTTTAAGTTTTCGAAATAGGTGAAAATCGGATGGGGCTAAGTGGCGACTATATGGAGGATATCTATCAAAGTGCATCCCAAGTGATGATGCTTGCAGGTGTCGCAGCGCTCGTGTATTCACCTGCATTGTCAAGCGGAAGCAGAGGATACTCCACGTGTGGATGAACTCTTCGAATACGAAACTCGATTACAGCACGCTTTTCCTCTCGCACCGAAATACGTTGCACACCTCCATTTTACATGCTAAAATCCGGAGCCCCCTGATGGTAGAGGACTGAAAGTATGTGGTCGAGAAGACTAAAAATGTAGAATGTTAATAACGTGTGTTTTACTTAAAAACCTGTAAGAGGTTTCACATTAAAATATCGGAGGCCCTACTTTCCACCACACATTCGTAAAAAGAATTAGAGAGAGCTCACGTGGGAGCACACGCAGATATCTCCAGGCCTGCACCTATGTGTTCCGTTCCTCAAGTACGAGGTGCCTGGAGGGATTAGCGTACTTTAGGTGCAGGCTATATGGAGCAGTGTGGTACTATTAGAGCTGGGAGAAGCGGTAGGAAAGCGGCTTGCGGGCAATATTTTGCCACAGAAATGACACAGTAAGACAGGCTGCACCCTGCGTTTTGCACCTGAAATTAAAGTAATTGCAGATTATCATAGTGACAGCAATCTTGTTACTGTGTTGTCCATTCCCTATCTCATCTACACTCGCTCATTGTTGTAACTCAGGTTGTGAGTGATTTTATGCTAATAGTCATCCATCCTTAACACCGTCGGAGCACTCCCTTCACCTAGAGGCCTTGCTTAACGAGCTCTAACGATTCCCGTGAGTCGTAATGTTAGTCTGTAGTTGTCAGTACATCTACGGCCTGAAATGTCTGCTTGCTGCGTCAATTAACGGAACACCCTGTAGTATTGCACCAAACGTGACTATTTCTGTATAGCGCACAGTGACAGAAAAACACACCGACCAAAAAAATTAGTTACCTTCAGACGAAATCATGATAACACCGCCTAGTGCGGTAGAGGGGGGAAGGGGGAGAAAGTCTACAAAGTTCTTCATGTACGTCACACCTTCTACAGCCATTCATTAGTTGTTACATTCCATGGAACTACCGAATTCCGCGGATGCTGTTTGCTATCCGTCACCCCTTTATCAAAATAGTCTCAATGATTTATCGGACTAGTTGATGTGCGATGGGGTGACTGAGTGTCCGTGAAACCAGAAAAGAATGAAACGAATGTATGCCTACCTGTGAATGGCTGTTGTCAACTTGGCACACGGAAGCGTGTGTACTCATACTCTTTGAATATATAGAAATAAGGGCTACACTTCGTCACCAAACACCTTGATTCACGGATGACGGAAACCTGAATTAGTAGGCCCAAATCCTACTACGAAAAATATTTGACAGAAATACCTCCCGGCTGAGTGACATTTTGCAACATTACGTGTTAAGCGTCTAACTGGCCGATTTCACGCAGTTCCCTTTGCATTGTTCGCTCGGCAACTGGTTGAGATGAACGCGCATTCTCCAAAAAACAGAAATTGCTCTCGGGTTCCAAGCCGACTAAAACTGATACTGCGTGACACAGAATGAGATTTTCACTCTGCAGCGGAGGGTGCGCTCATACGAAACTTCCTGGCAGATTAAAACTGTGTGCCGGACCGAGACTCGAACTCGGGACCTTTGCCCTTCGCGGGAAAGTGCTCTAATCTGAGCTACCCAAGCACGACTCACGCCCCGGCCCGAGTTCAACTCTCGGTCCGGCACACAGTTTTAATCTGCCTAGAAATTTCAAGGCGTGACACACATCTCCAGTCTCTGTCATGCTTGCAAATGGTACACAAGTAATTGTCGTACCGCTGGGCAGTCCGTGTTGATAGAACAGTAACTCTTTCATCCTTGGTACAGCCGCTCCTTTCTTTCATTGTGTGACATGGTGACCAACATCTCTCATCTCAAAAAGACGTGATTAGCAGAATCGGTTGACGGATACATTATCAATTCTATTAAACAATGAATTCTCAATTGAATGTGTCACTCCGTGCGTGATATTATTTTAGATTATTTTCTTTTCACGATACTATGGAAGATAAGCTATTTTGTTATTTTACTTCAGAAGATATCTACAGCCACACTGGCTGCAAAAAATTTTCACGATATTACGGAAGATAAGCTATTTTGTTATTTTACTACAGAACATATCTACAGCCACATTGGCTGCAAAAAATTTTGTCACTTGACCACGGTTTCGTTTGCAGTAGGGGAATCTAGATCAGAATAAAAAGTTACATGGAATACCTAAAAATACAATGACACTGACTGGAATAATATACACTTAATAGGATTACTTCCATAAATTACGTACAAACAGAGTGTACTTACGTGTAATCACACAATGGTTTAAAACGCCTGAGGAAAAGTGCTCTCGTCAAACAGAATGTCATAGGAATAAAAACTAAAATGGAAAAGTAATACATAATTGTTAACCAGATAAAATTGTCCGTGGAATATAACGACAACCTCATGGTCGCTTAGAGCCAAGAGCGGCATAATACAGCCGCTACCGTCAGACTAAACGGTTAACACGCCGAGCCAGCCACGAGATGGACACGAAAACAGATTCTCCCCATTAGGCAGGTAGTAAACGAAATACAGACAACTTAAGTGCAAATGAGGCATTGCAAAGATAATTTTAAGGATTACTGGTAACAAATAGGAACCAGTGTGTGAAAGTTTCAACATAACGTAACAGTCTTTTCTACGAAAAAATGTTTAATATTTTTATTTTGTTATATTTAGTGTAAGGGGCGATCAAAGATTTTCCGTTCGAAGGCCGCACAGTCCAGAATTGCTATGCCAATCACCCAAAATCACCGTAAGCAGTGATTCAATCATCCCAATGACGCACTAGGCTGAAGGTACCCGTTTGGTGAAACACCGTGTCCTGCAGCGCTGAGCAGTCCGTTGCTGTCTGCGGCTTATCCTCGTCCGACAGGAATCATCGCCCCTACAAGGCCTTTTTTAAGCGACCGAAGGCGTGATAATCGCACTGCGGAGAGATCAGGACTCTAAGGCGGATACTTGATTTTTTTCCGTAACGGATGATGCTGGCGTCCTAGACCGACTGGAGTCTTGTGTCGAATTGACACCAGCATGATATTTGGCACACCATTCCAGAACGGTGGTTTTCCGCAGACCTGCTGGCCCAGTACACATTTTTCACTCTCCGGTGGATGCCTACCTGCGTTTGTCCTTCGACAGCCAAGGAAATATTAACAGCACGTTGGTCCTGTCTGGACGCGTATGGTAATACGTCGCCACAGTTTACGTCGCCGCAATTAACGCACGCACGTCGGAAAGATATGGACGTTACACCAATACCTTGCGTAGATACTGTTGCTTACATGTTTTCATCGGATTCGCGCTATGTCGCATATTCGCTACTTTCAAACGGAAACCATTTCATCGCCCCTTTCGTTTATATACTTTACGTGTACTTTGCTCCTTACTATGAGTATCTGATCTTGCCGAAGCGGTTTTAGGGTATTCACAAACGGAGTCTTTAGCACCCATTGGAAAATATTTAAGTTTGTGCGCAGTATCGAATTCGACTGACTTTCCTGCTGGGAAAATGCACTGAATGGCTTGCTGTGAATACGGGAACTTAGATTGAACGAGGAATTTTATAAGTTTTGTAATCTAAATCTTTTAATTATCATCATTAAATACAGTTGTTTGTTGACGAAACAGTGTAGAATTAGTAACATAAATTCTCCCCATTACGGACGTAGGAAGGCCATGGCAAACAACCTCCGCTAGGACCTTGCCTAGTCAGCGGTCCGGGTATCTCGCATCGTCCCTGTGCTCCTCGGAGTATGGGACCTCATCATCATTATTAGGTGTGGGAGACTATTATTTCCCCTCTCTTATTTCCAACATTAACATGACAGCATAGTTGCCGACTCTGTTTACGACCACATCAAAACCATGTAAGATGGTTCAGATGGCTCTGAGCACTATGGGACTTAACTTATGAGGTCATCAGTCCCCTAGAACTTAGAACTACTTAAACCTAAATAACCTAAGGACATTACACATATCCATGCCCGAGGCAGGATTCGAACCTGCGATCTAGCGGTCGCGCGGTTCCAGACTGTAGCGCCTAAAACCGCTCAGCCATCTCGGCTCATCATCACTAAATTGACACACAATATTTTTAGCGCAACGCAATCTGACTTTCAATAATCCCTACAAAAGAATGGCCCTGATTAACAATAACCTACACCTTTCATTAACCACTTACCTCGCAAAAATCTTAGTTACTCAAACTACTGCAATACAGCGAGCGCCAATACTGCCAGCTAAATAAAAGATTCTAAGTACTGAAGGAACTAACTACTGACAGGCTTAGTTAGCAAATGAAAGATTTTTGATGGAAAGCAAACAATTCATTTACCTTTTGGGACATCCAATTAAACAAATTTCCTTTTTCTTACGGACACTCTTCCACATCGTCCGCTCTCAAAACTCTGGCATCTCTCCCCCCACATCCACCACTGCTGGCGGCTCACCTCCAACTGCCCAACACTACGCGCTGTTCACATCCAACTGCCCAAAACTACACAAGCGAATATTCCAACAATCAGTCCAACCAGCCACAGACTGCACACAGCGCAGTCAGCGATTTTCATACACAGCACTACGTGGCGTTACCAACATAAAAACCTAAACAGCCTACTTACAGACCGTCTATACACATTGGGTTGGCCCTTATTTTTCAGCATTCAGAATGCTTAGCTCCCAACCTCTATTTTTGCTCCAACGAATAAAAAATCTTTAAGTACAGAATGAATCTCATCAACTAGGAATTTTTACTGTGTGAATGTTGCTACGCAGTTTCTATTATCAGTATTATCCTGATATATATATATATATATATATGTGTGTGTGTGTTATTACAGTAAAAGTAACGTCTTTGTTTTATTGATTTGAATTGATTAGGCGAATAATGCAGTCTTACGGTGAACACTACAAACCAAACAACATACTGTGGTATTGAAGCGAGTTTGGTGGCGATAGTTGCATGCTATCGTCTGCTGTGTTATTGCTTGTGTTTCACTGGGATGGAACGCCGTTCCCAGTGCTAGACGGTGTTGAAAAGGTAGGTACTGGCAGTATTAGTGACCTTTAAAGGCAAGCAACAGTTGTTGGCAGTCACTGAAATCACAACATCTTCTGGAGAATATCAGGCTATGGCTGTTCACCAGGCATCTACACCTACACCTACATCTACATACACACACCGCAATCCACCATACGGTGCGTGATGGAGGGTACCTCTACCGCAACTAGCATCTTCCCTCCCTGTTCTGCTCCCAAACAGAACGAGGGAAAAATGAACCGAAGGCGACTATCCGCCTTCCCCAAAAATGCCATTACATGCTTGTCCCACTTCATATCGCTCTGCAATGTTACGCTCAAATATTTAATCGACGTAACTGTGTCCAGCGCTACTCTCCTAATGGAGTATTCAAACATTACGGGATTCTTTTTCCTATTCATCTGCATTAATTTTTATTTATCTATATTTAGAATTAGCTGCCCTTCTTTACACCAATCACAAATCCTGTCCAAGTCATCCTGTATCCTCCTACAGTCACTCAACGACGACACCTTCCCGTACACCACAGCATCATCAGCAAACAGCCGCACATTGCTATCCACCCTATCCAAAAGATCATTTATGTAGATAGAAAACAACAGCGTACCTACCACACTTCCCTGAGGCACTCCAGATGATACCCTCACCTCCGATGAACAATCACCATCGAGGACAACGTTCTGGGTTCTATTACTTAAGAAGTCTTCGAGCCACTCACATATTTGGGAACCAATCTCATATGCTTGTACCTTAGTTAGGAGTTTGCAGTGGGGCACCGAATCAAACGCTTTCCGGAAGTCATGGAATATGGCATCCGTCTGATACCCTTCATCCATGGTTCGCAAGATATCATGTGAAAAAAGGGCGAGTTGCGTGTCGCAGGAGCGATGCTTTCTGCAGCAGGCATCAGGGAAGTGGGGTACGGCTGACAAAATTCAGGCCCTTTGCTGTGATACGACAGCAAGCGATACAAGATCAGTAAATGGCAGCTCTATAAATCTAGAAACATTTTTCAGTCGTGAGTTATTCATCATCACATATTAGCATTGGTCTTCAGAACCTTTATTGACTCAGTGATGGAATCATTTTCTGGCCCAGACACGAAACTTTTCAAGAAATGTAGAGTGCCGGCCACTGTGGCCGAGCGGTTCTAGGCGCTTCAGTCCGGAACCACGCTGCTGCTACGGTCGCAGGTTCGAATCCTGCCTCGGGCATGAATGTGTGTGATGTCCTTAGGTTAGTTAGGTTTAAGTAGTTCTGGTCTCATGGTGCTCAGAGCCATTTGAACCATTTTTGAAATGTAGAGTAGCTTGGTCTAAAGTCGATAAAACCGGACACGTAACAGGCAGTAGTGAAGTACCTGGTGACTTACTGTCAGTCTCTCCATGTATAATGTACACAGTACATCGCAACTTCCTATTCACGTCCGTTCGGTTAACTCCTTCGTGATGTGGTTTCTTATTTTCTTTTGTCTTATAGTGTAGTTAGATGTCATCATATTTGATTTAGGACATCAAGTGCCACTCATCAAACTGTACGAAACTTCGGTAACATTTTGTAACATACTCTTAATAGAAGTCATTTGTTATTTCTTATTGTTTTGTCACTGAACCGTGAATTTACCTTCAAAACCTTTTCTTAAGAATTTACTCTATTTACTAGCGATTCATCAAGAACATTAACACATTTAATCAAACTATGTGAGCGTGGAAGTAGTTGCCAGTGGGTAATTGATGAAAAGAAATTAAATTTCTTTCTATAAATGGAAATTTATTTCCGAAAAGCCCCCCCTTTATTTTATAAATGGAAATTTATTTCCGAAAAGCCCCCCTTTATTTCTATTTTTTTAACAGATTTAAAATTATAATGAGAGAGCACCCTCTAAATATCAAGTTACAATTTACTCAGAGGCAGAAAGAACAAATTTTGACAATATGAGCTTTCGGGCTGAGAACCTTGCCGCCTCATTTTGACACGGCCGTAGTCATGACCGCTCACAATAACCTCTGAAAACTACACTGGTGCAAATCTACAACACGCCAGATTACTTTAAACTAAAAAATTTTTGACAACTCACACAAGCACATAAACTATGCACCCCGTAGTAGGGATGGAAATGGTACAAAACACTAACATTAAAAAAATTAACTTGCCACCGAAGGTGCAACCTGATTTTAAAAAGAAACTCTTACGGTGGAAGTGTGGCAACTTTATATACTAAAATGACCATTTAAATAAAAACCCATGAGATGCAGTCTTACACAAAATATTCAAGGTTGGCCAAACCTACTCTACATTACGCATATACCGTCTCTCAAGATGATAGGCAAGATAAAAACACATTTCAGGAATTCGGCCGTTACACTTCAATCAATAAATTCGTTAACACCGAATCCGACAAACATGACAGAGGCAGCTATTAACGTACGGCAGACCGGCAGACGGACCGACAGACACTAACTGCCTAACAAATGCGGACGAGGGACAGACGAGCAAGCTTGGGACGAGAGACTGACCATGAAAACAAGTAGAATTTAACAATTAAATGAAACAACATATCACGAATCACTTAACTTCTAATATACTGCGATGTCTGGCGAAGACCTGGGGTCTCACCCCCAAAACGCTCTCCCGAACCTTCCGCTGCCAGCCCCTTCAACTGACGCAGGAAGGCGCGCCGATCTCCCGTCTCACGGCGTCGCAGCTCGCAGCGGCCAGACCGATGTCGTGGGTTGACTCCTGTTGCTCTCGTATCGGCCGCGAAGCCACTATCCCTCGCTATACGCCGCGGCCCACTGGACTCACGTGGCGACCGCACATGCGCCGACGCTCAAGGTGGACAAATCGTCTTGTGTCTCTGTGCACGACCGACCAACCGATCGGTCCAACCGCCAATGACCATTGCCTGAACAAACTCGAGCAGACTGGCGGCCTAACACATACTAGCACTGTGCACGACAGACAGACACTGACTGCCCCACACTGACACGGCTGACCAACTGACCAGACTCGCCGCCTAGAGAGTTTTTGTTTTTTTACTTTATTGTTATTTTGACACCTGAACAATCAGGTAGGCTGGCAGCAGCACAATACGCCGCTCTTCAGCCGAAGAGAGTACAATGAGATAAACAGAGAAGAGACATCACTTAGAAAAACGGCGGGAAAAACAGTAGACACATGAACATAAAAACACAAGAAGCCGTTCACACTCGATGACAATCCACACTACGAACTGTTGACACGACGCACAAACACTGAAGAATACGATGGCACTGGTGAACAATAGAGTGTGACGGTGAACACTGAACACTAAACATGACGGCACACACGATACACTGATGGCGGTGATCTCCGGCGCGCGAATGTTCACTGAGCGTGTGCGAGTCCGGGGACCTGCCAAGAGGGGAACAGGGGTGAGGTGGGGGAGAGGGGAGAAAAAAAAGGATGCCAATGGCTTAGGAGACGGGGGCAGGAGGAGAGGGACAGGGGAGGGGAGGCCAGGGGGAGGAGGGGGCAGAAAAGGAGGAGGGAGGGAAAAGGGAGAGAAGGGAGGGAGGGTGCCCAGAGGAGTAAGTACAGGAGGAGGGCGGGAGGATCAAAGTTGGTAGGAGGGATAGATGGAGGGGAGGAGGGCATCATCAGGGAGAGGGAGCTGGCGGAAGCCACCTTGGGAGAGGCTAAGGAGGGTGGAGAGATGGAGACCGGGTGGGACGTGCGAATACAGGCGCGGCAGCGGGCGGGGGTGGGAGAGGATCGGGGAGACGAGCGGGTGAGGAGGATCGAGTTTGCAGGAGGTGTACATGATCCGTATCCTTTCAAGGGAAAGGAGGAGGTGAGGGAAGGGGATGAGATCATACAGGATCCACGTGGGGGAGGGGAGACGGATGCGATAGGCGAGGCGGAGAGCATGACGTTCAAGGATTTGGAGGGATTTATAAAAGGTAGGTGGGGTGGAGATCCAAGCCGGATGGGCAAAACAAAGGAACCGCCTAGCGAGCTCATAGCGCCCCTTAAATGCACGTGAAAGGGGTACCTTTTCCCTTCCCACCAGAGGGAGACACAAAAGCTAAGATTGCCACAGCGGCGCCACCATTAGAAACGGAGGACGACTGCGTTGCACTACGCGCTGCGGCGCGCTCTTCAAAATGGCAAATCTTACCTCAGCTCAGACACATCTTTGTTATAGTGCGCCCGAGTCGGACAAGTGTTAGCTTATCATAGTGTACAGTGATCACAGTTACGGGACGGCAGCAGGGAAAAATTTTTGTTTTACCGTGGATGGCGAGGCTAAACTAAGATTATCATGCAGTTACCACGTCCACAACCTCTACTTTTACGAACGTACTCCGAAAACCTCCGTATGGCGATTTGCGGAGTGTACCTTGTATCGCTACTAGTCATTGCTTCTCATGTACAATTCAGAAACAGAGCGAGGGACAAACGATTATCGAAAAGCCTCCGCAAAACCCGTAATTTCTCGCACCGTAACTTCATGATTCTTATGCGAAATGGACATTGGCGGCAGTAGAATAGGCCTGCAATCGGCCTCAAGTACCGGTTTTCTAAATTTACGCGACAGTGCCTTGCGGAAAGAGCATCGCCTTCCCTTGAGGGATTCCCATTTGCTTTCATGAAGCATTTCCGTAATACGCCGACTCAAAAATTCACAAAAATGGTTCAAATGGCTCTGAGCACTATGGGACTTAACATCTGTCATCAGTACTCTAGACTTGGAACTACTTAAAGCTAACTAATCTAAGGACATCACACACATCCATTCCCGAGGCAGGATTAGAACCTGTGACAGTAGCAGTCTCGCGGATCCGGACTGAAGCGCCTAGAATCGCTCGGCTGCCGCGGCTGCCGAAAAATTCACAACAGCAAAAATTAGTTAAGTGGAGTTACAGACGGCTGTAGTCGCCAGATGGGAGTAAAAGTAGCGTCTTCGTTTTATTGATTTGGATTGCGCGAACAAAGTTGTCTATGTAAGAGATATAAATGATTAACATTGCACGATCGCAGGATGATGCAAGTGAGAGATAAGCCATTTCAGATGTGAAATACTTGTAGTAGTAGTCATAATGTCGAATGTAAGCGTGCAAACGTGCGTACGTTGTGTTGTACGGTTCTGGTGGTCAGTATGTGGATGGTGTGCCATGCCTGTTGCAGTTTGTGGGGCAATACAGGAACTGTTAATGCCGTTTGTGGATGATGCTAGAGTTGTCCCGTATGACGTATCATATGTGCTCGATTGTAGACATATCTGGTGATCAAGCAGGTCAAGGCCACATGTCGACACGCTGTAGACCATGTTGGCTTACAACAGTGATATGTGGGCGGGTGTTATCCTGTTGTAAAACGCCCCCTGAAATGATACTCATGTATGGCAGCGCCACAGGTCGAATCACCAGGCTGGCGTACAGGTTAGCAGTCAGGGTGCTTGATATAACTAAGAGAGTGCTCTTGCTGTCATGTAAAATCGCACCCCAGCCCATAACATAGGTCCAGTGTGTCTAGCACGCAGAGGGGTTCGTTCGATTTTTTGCAGCCCTTCAACTGGCCTCCCTCTAACCTAACCAACACACGGGCATCACTGGCACCGAGGCAGGACCAGCTGTGATCAGAAAAAACAATAGAACGCCACCCTGCCCCCCTATGAGCTCTGACATGACACCATTGAAGTAGCGAATGGTGGTGGTTTGGGGTAGAGGAATGCACACTACAGAGCGTCTGGCTCGGAACTGTCCTTGAAGTAACCCATTTTCAACAGCTCGTTGCGTCACTGTGGTGTCAACTGCTGCTCATATTGCTGCTGCAGATGCTGGCTCAAATGGCTCTGAGCACTATGGGACTTAACATCTGAGGTCATCAGTCCCCTAGAACTTAGAACTACTTAAACCTAACTAACCTAAGGACATCACACACATCCATGCCCGAGGCAGGATTCGAACCTGCGACCGTAGCGGTCGCGCGGTTCCAGACTGTAGTGCCTAGAACCGCTCGGCCACTCCGGCCGGAGCTGCGGATGCTGTACGATGGACTTGAATCATACGCCGAAGACGCTAGTCTTCCGTTTCGGTAGTGCACGTGGCTCCCCAGAGCCGGGTCCTTTCTCTACCGTACTTTCTCGTAGTTACCGCAAACGGCAAACATGTACAGTGGCTACATTCCTGCCGAGTCTTTCTGCAATACTGATGAAGGAACATCCTCGCTCTCATAGCCATATTACGCGACCTCGTTAAAACTCAATGCGATGTTGATAATGGAGTCTTTGTCCCCTTAAAGGCAGTCCTGATTAAAATCGACTCACCACCTCCAGCCCCGGAGATAAATAGTGCTCACGACCGTTACAGCGTGTATTTAAAGCAAATCCGATTTGCATCCTCATAGTGGTGCTACTAGCGCCATTCGTATGTGACAGGAGCGAAATGTGAATTGACATCATATTTGAAATTTAGAAACGTGCCTACCACCTCTCGTTTGTGTGACACCACTCGTCGGTGTTGCGATTTTTTTCCCGTCAGTATACTTGCATGCTGACAGAACCTACCGGCAACAGACCTAGGAGCCCGCTCTTAATTGTTTTGATGAAGCTTGTAATCGACAGTCAGCCTGGTGCTGTATGAAAAAATAAGTAAATAAACATGTAAAAGTATGTAACGTCATGTGGAATTATTAGGTGTAAGAGGTTATGGCCTTTACGTGTGCGGAGTAGAGGACCACGACACACTTTTCGCTATTGCTGACATTCAGGCCCTAGACCGCCGCTGTCGGCTTCCTGCTCTAACGCCACGTCATATACGTGAGTATACTGACTAATTCATTACGCCTGGCTTAATGGCCGCATGACATTTTGTTCAGCAGAATGCCGTAAAGCTGCCGCACGGCAGTAATTGGCTACAGGAAGCGTGCCGCCATTACCGTGATGGACGCGAATGGCGCCTGAGGGCGCTGCGTGGGACTGTGCGGAACCGCACCGCACCGCGACCTGGATTTCCCGCTGTCGAAGGGCCCGGCAGCGGGCGCTATCGGCCGGCGGCCGCTCGATGCATCGCTTCCGGCTGCAGCTGCGGAACTCTGATGTTGCTGTATATAAGCACCAGGGGATAAAGTAGCTAGCTCGTAGTTCCTGCATTCCGCGTGGGAGGCCAGCAACCTGTGTTTGTCACAGGTCGTACAGCAACCGCGTAAGAACATTAATATACGCTACTCCAGCGATGACTCAAAATTACAAACTTTGTAAATATTACAAATATTAATTATTTATTAAGACATGACTCTAGAAATATACAGCATGTCTTGTTAAAGCCAAAAACTGGAGATTTCGTTGTTCATAACTACTACGAGGGTCACTCCAAAAGAAACGCCCACTATTTTTTAAAAATCCATCTTTTATTCTACATGTTTGAAAGTTTTACAGTGTGTAGATACAACCTTTAGGAACAATATTTTCATTTCTCCACATAATTCCCATCTCTCTCTGCTGCCTTACGCCATCTTGGAACCAGCGCCTATATACCCGCACGGGAAAATTCTGGTCCAACCCGTTGGAGCCACTGTTTGGCAGCGTGCTGAGGGGAATAATCATCTTCACCCCTTGTTCCACGAAGAAAGTCTTTCAGTTTCCCAAAGGGATGATAGTTACATGAAGCTAGGTCAGGACTGTAAGGCAGGTGTTTCAGTGTTGTCCATCCGAGTTTTGTGATCGCTTCCATGGCTTTTTGACTGACATGTGGCCGTGCATTGTCGTGCAAGAGCAAAACATCCTGCTTTTGCCGATGTGGTCGAACACGACACAGTCAAGCTTGAAGAGTCTTCAGTGTCATCACATATGCATCAAAATTCATGGTGGTTCCACTTGGCAAGATGCCCACAAGCAAGAGTCCTCCGGAATCGCGAAAACACCACAGCCATAACTTTTCCTTTTCCTTTTTTCTTGGGTGAATTTGCATGATGCCACTCCATTGATTGCCTCTTCGTCTCTGGTGAAAAATGATGGAGCCACGTTTCATCACCTGTCACAATTCTTTCAAGAAATTCATCTTCACCATTCTCGTACTGTTCCAAAGTTCGCTGCATACCGTTTTTCTTCTTTCTTTGTGAGCCACTGCCAACATCCTGGCAACCCACCTGGCACAAACCTTTTTTAACGCCAACACTTTCAGTATTCTGCAAACACTTCCTTCCCCCATCCCAACGCAGCGTGACAATTCGTTCACTATGATGCGTCTGTCAGCGGTCACCAATTCGTTAACTCTGTGCACATTGTCTGGGGTATGTACAGTACGAGGCCTGCCGCTGCGAGGACAATCCTCAATATTGCCGTGCCCGCTTTCATCACGTAACCTGTTTGTCCACCGACTAAATGTACTGCGATCGACAGCATCATCTCCATACACCTATTTAAACCTCTTGTGGATGTTTCCCACTGTCTCGTTTTCACAGCACAGGAATTATATGACAGCAAATTGCTTCTCAAGAACGTCAAATGTAGCAGCCACCTTGAAGACATGCTGTGACGGCACCATTCACGGGAACAGGTTGAACTAAGTTTGAAACCAAGCAGGAAGCATGTATCTACACACTGTAAAACTTTCACAGAGCATGCAGAATGAAAACTGTATTTTTACAAAAATAATGTGCATTTCTTTTGGAAGACCCTCGTATATCAAGAGATTAAACTCTAGCACCATTCTTCGAGCGGCTGGCAAAGTCGCACAAAGTTTCTGAAATGATATCCTCCGCTTTCGATTATAGCTGCTGTTCATTTCTAATATGGCCAATTTCGGTAATTTTGCCATTTTCAGACGATGACTGACGTGCTTTAGCAAGCTACCAGCTTATCCAGTCTTAGTGTGCAAACATAAAACTTATGCATCTCTATTTGTCGTAAATTTTGTGTTTTTCCGCCGTATGCTGGTGACTGGACAGCTTAGTGGCTTCTGCTGTTACAGGAAATAACCGTTTTTAAGAGGGATAATAGCAAAAATCGACCAATACTGGAAATAAGCGTAATTCCAGTCGAAAGTGAAATACATTGTTATTTTTAAAATCTGGCACTTTGTAGAAGCAGACGTAAAGGTTTCCAAAAGATGTTTTGACTGGTTCCCAATCACAGATTACGTATGTGGCTGCCCTCGCGAAACTACAGGGGGTACAAACTTTCCTAGATATTCTGTTACACATTTTCTAACTTATCCGATCTACAGCACAATGAGTATTACCAAACGGTTTTAAACCGTGACCGAGCAAATGTTCTATTGAATGGTCACCCATTACAGCGAACTCTCTACCACTTTTACCAGTGGCGGCTCGTGATTGTAGATTCTGGGTGTTTACAGATTTTTGGACTTAGATAAGTATGACAGTATTGAAGTTAACAGCATCTGTTGTATAACAGTTATGCTTATCAACAACCACAGCCACTGCCAGTAAAAATAGTAATAATAATAATAATAAGAGTAATAGTATGTCTAACTTATTTAAAAAAGAAAGAATTACTTTTGTGAAATTTCATTGTTTTGTGTATAATTAAATGCAGTTTACGGTAATAACGAAATAATGTTTGGACAAATGTACAATTTCTCCAACACATGTATTAGCTACGAACTAACTTCCGGGCTGAAAATCAGATATTCTTACTTTGCACACATACAACTTACTCTTATTACATTCATACACTTCTTTGTTAAACGTTCGCTTGTAATACGTTTATTTGATTTCGTCACTTCCTCAGTCAAAGGGTCTGGTCTGTGTGGCAATAGTTCCTTTACGGTTAATTATTCCTGGTGATTTTGTTTTCTGTTAGCAATTAAAACAGGTTCAACAAAGTTCATGTTGACACTGCACATGAAGGCAGACTCCTTCACGGTAAGCAATCAACTCCAGATGCAAACTGTCTTTTGTGCAAATGATTACATTCAAACAGTACTGTCGATCAACATGGTCATTTGAATACAAATGAGTCGCTGAATATCATAAGGGCCAAAATAACGCCCTCTTCGATCCCACATTCAAGAGAATATCAGAGAAACCTATGAGATAGATTTTCATGAATGCTCGTACATAAAATGTGGGCCTACAGCACGGATAAACCTGGCCCACCGTAAGATCAACAGATGTCAGAAGCACGATTATGTGCTATAGTATGACAATGGATGATGACGAGTTTTAGGGTTCTCAGCACCTCAAATGGATTACGGTGTGATACACTATATCTCATTATGAATCCCAAAAAATAGGTTTTTCTATCAGTACAACAATACCGATTCCACTTTAATTTTATTAGATAATGAATTGGCACATCTGGGAAGCGTATTGCAGTCTAGTGAGATTTATGCCAGGCGAACGGGGATAAAAGTCTGCTCCAGTGTGCTACCGCCTGTTGGCAGCGACGTAAACTTATAATTTAGAGATACGGGCTACCTGCGAACGCCCTGAACCGTGCACATTGTTTATCAAATCCGTATGTATTCGACCATAGGCAATTACGTCACGCAGTTGAGCATTCGCAAGAGCTCCTTAAAACGTGCACATTTGAAGGTATGCTCTCGATGCTAATTCCAAGTTACACAGAGTCTAGATTAGTAGCAATGCACCGCAGCGTGGTAGATTTAGTTCCGTGCATTTCAGATTATCGCATCTACATTGCGATAAACTGCATACAAAGTAAGCTAACCAATAAATCCACAAGGCGTCAAAAGTTATGGTGCGCACGAACTTTTACGTACTTACGTAGTAGTCACCACTGACTTTTACTACACTGCTAGCCATTACAATTACACCATCATCAATGCAGCATACAAAAACGTCAAACTGGCACGAAGCGTACTACGTACCAGGATTTGGAAGCAATTAGTGTTTCAGAGAAGCCCCGCAGTATGTGGAAGCATCTTTCCTTATTTGTATAAGGAAAGATGGGCCAGCGCGTTTCTCATTCAGCAATCGCCTTTGATTCTTGGTTATCTGTGTTTAGCTTACGTCATGTCTCGTTCGACAGCGGCAAGATCTTGGCTTAGCGAGACTGCAGATTACAGTTCTGCAATACGGTTGCTCTTTTTGTTGGATTCCCACGAACGTGGAATCGTTGGTTTCAGAAAGTCCTAACTTGACAGCATTTTGTATCTCAGTGGCCCCATGTAACTAGCGCGAGAAAGGACATAGAAATCGTTCAGAACGTCACATCCCTTGAGTCCTAAAATTGGGTTATTTATAGGAAGAGGACCATGCGGTCATACCACTAGAGCCTAGGGTCGAACGCGTCCGGTGCGTTCGCTGCTCTGTAGTTTGACCATAGTAACATTGCGCCTGTACCTCAGTATTGATGCTGATAATCCCACCACCTGACGGAAATACACTCAGATCAGTTTACTTATGGGGTACATTTATATTCCCGCGAGACACGCCTGATATTATCTAATGACATCTTCAGCTTGAGCCTTAAATATGATGATGATCATGTTTGGTTTGTGGGTCGCTCAACTGCACGGTCATCAGCGCCCGTACAAAGTCCAATTTTTACACAGTCCAAGAGTTTTTGCCCTCCCCCCCCCCCCCCCCCCCATCAACCATGGACCTTGCCGTTGGTAGGGAGGCTTGCGTCCCTCGACGACACAGATAGCCGTAACGTAGGTGCAACTACAACGGAGGGGTATCTGTTGAGAGGCCAGACAAACGTGTGGTTCGTGAAGAGGGGCAGCAGCCTTTTCAGTAGTTGCGGGGGCAACAGTCTGGATGATTGACTGATCTGGCCCTGTAACACTAACCAAAACGGCCTTGCTGTTGTGGTACTGCGAATGGCTGAAAGCAAGGGGAAACTACAGCTGTAATTCTTCCCGAGGGCATGCAGCTTTACTGTATGATTAAATGATGATGGCGTCCCCTTGAGTAAAATATTCCGGATCTCCGGATTTACGGACGGGGACTACTCAGGAGGAGGTCGTTATCAGGAGCAATAAAACGCGTTCTACGGATCGGAGCGTGGAATGTCTGATCCCTTAATCGGGCAGGTAGGTTAGAAAATTTAAAAAGGGAAATGGATAGGTTAAAGTTAGATGTAGTGGGAATTAATGAAGTTCGGTGGCAGGAGGAACAAGACTTTTGGTCAGGTGAATACAGGGTTATAAATACAAAATCAAATAGGGGTAATGCAGGAGTAGGTTTAATAACGAATAAAAAACTAGGTGTACGTGTAAGCTACTACAAACAGCATAGTGAACGCATTATTGTGGCCAACATAGACACGAAGCCCACGCCTACTACAATAGTACAAGTTTATATGCCTACTAGCTCTGCAGATGATGAAGAAATTGAAGAAATGTATGATAAAATAAAAGAAATTATTCAGGTAGTGTAGGGAGACGAAAATTTAATAGTCGTGGGTGACTGGAATTCGACAGTAGGAGAAGGAAGAGAAAAAACGTAGTAGGTGAATATGGATTGGGGCTAAGAAATGAAAGAGGAAGCCGCCTGGCAGAATTTTGCACAGAGCATAACTTAATCACAGCTACAATTGGTTCAAGAATCATGAAAGAAGGTTGTATACATGGAAGAACCCTGGAGATACTAGAAGGTTTCAGATAGATTATATAATGGTAAGACAGAGATTTAGGAACCAGGGTTTAAACTGTAAGACATTTCCAGGGGCAGATGTGGACTCTGACCACAATCTATTGGTTATAAACTGTAGATTAAAACAGAAGAAACTCCAAAAAGGTGGGAATTTAGGGACATGGGACCTGGATAAACTGAAAGAACCAGAGGCTGTCTAGAGTTTTAGGGAGAGCATAAGGGAACAATTGACAGGAACGGGGGAAAGAAATACAGTAGAAGACGAATGGGGAGCGTTGAGAGATGAAGTAGTGAAGGCAGCTGAGTATCAAGTAGGTAAAAAGACGAGGGGTAGTACAAACTCTTGAGTGACAGAAGAGATACTGAATTTAGTTGATGAAAGGAGAAAATACAAAAATGCAGTAAGTGAAGCAGACAAAAAAGAAAACATGGCTAGAGGACAAATGTAAGAATGTGGAGGCTTATCTCACGAGGGGTAAGATAGATAAAATTAAAGAGACCTTTGGAGAAAAGAGAACCACTTGCATTAATATCAAGAGCTTCGATGGAAACCCAGTTCTAAGCAAAGAAGGGAAAGCAGAAAGGTGAAAGGAGTATATAGAGGGTCTATACAGGGGCGATGTACTTGAGGACAATATTATGGAAATGTAAGAGGATGTAGATGAAGATGAAATGAGAGATATGACACTGCGTGAAGAGTTTGACAGAGCACTGAAAGACCTAAGTTGAAACAAGGCCCCGGGAGTAGACAACATTCCATTAGAACTACTGACAGCCTTGGGAGAGCCAGTCCTGACAAAACACTACCATCTGGTGAGCAAGATGTATGAGACACGATGAGACACGCGAAATACCCTCAGACTTCAAGAAGAATATAATAATTCCAATCCCAAAAAAAGCAGGTGTTTACAGATGTGAAAATTACCGAACTATCAGTTCAATAAGTCACAGCTGCAAAATACTAACGCGAATTCTTTACAGACGAATGGAAAAACTGATAGAAGCCGACCTCGTGGAAGATCAGTTTGGATTCCGTAGAAATGTTGGAACAGGTGAGGCAATACTGACCCTACGACTTATCTTAGAAGCTAGATTAAGGAAAGGCAAACCTACATTTCTACATTCTAGATTAAGGAAAGGCAAACCTAGCATTTGAAGACTTAGAGAAAGCTTTTGACAATGTTGACTGGAATACTCTCTTTCAAATTCTGAAGGTGGCAGGGGTAAAATACAGGGAGCGAAAGGCTATTTACAATTTGTACAGAAACCAGACGGCAGTTATAAGAGTCGAGGGACATGAAAGGGAAGCAGTGGTTGGGTAGGGAGTGAGGCAGGGTTGTATCCTCTCCCCGATACTATTCAATCTGTATATTGAGCAAGCAGTAAAGGAAACAAGAGAAAAGTTCGGCGTAGGTATAAAATTCCATGGAGAAGAAATAAAAACTATGAGGTTCACCAATGACACTGTAATTCTGTCAGAGACAGCAAGAGACTTGGAAGAGCAGTTGAACAGAATGGACAGTGTCTTGAAAGGAGGGTATAAGATGAGCATCAACAAAAGCAAAACGAGGATAATGGAATGTAGTCGAATTGTGTCGGGTGATGCTGAGGGAATTAGATTAGGAAATGAGAAAGTTAAAATAGTAAAGTAGTTTTGCTATTAGGAGAGCAAAATAACTGATGATGGTCGAATTAGAGAGGATATAAAATATAGACTGGCAATGGCAAGGAAAGCGTTTCTGAAGAAGAGAAATTTGTTAACATCGAGTACAGATTATGTGTCAGGGACTCGTTTATGAAAGTATTTGTATGGAGTGTAGCCATGTATGGAAGTTAAACGTGGGCGATAAATAGTTTAGACAAGAAGAGAATAGAAGCTTTCGAAATGTGGTGCTACAGAAGAATGCTGAAGATTATATGGGTAGATCACATAACTAATGAGGAGGTATTGAATAGAATTGGGGAGAAGAGGAATTTGTGGCACTACTTGACTAGAAGGAGTGATCGGTTGGTAGGACATGTTCTGAGGCATCAAGGGATCACCAATTTAGTACTGGAGGGCAGCGTGGAGGGTAAAAACCGTAGAGGGAGACCAAGAGATGAATTCACTAAGCAGATTCAGAAGGATGTAGGTTGCAGTAAGTACTGGGAGAGGAAGAAGCTTGCACAGGATAGAGTAGCATTGAGAGCTGAATCAAACCAGTCTCAGGACTGAAGACCACAACAACAACAACAAGATTTTTTGCACATTCCAAACTGAACGCTGTCACGAATGATGATGATGAAATGATGAGGACAACACAAACACCTTGTCTCCAGGCAGAGAAAATCCCCAACCCGGCCGGGAGTCGAACACGGGACCCTGTGATCCAGAGGAAACAACGTTAGCCACTGCGAACGTGAGCCTTAGAGTAAATAATGCCAGTGGTATAGAATAGCGTCAATTTGAAATAGTTAAGAGCGATGCCGGAAAACTAAGTAACTTCTGTAAAATGCCCACCTCGCAATAAAACACACAATGCGGTGTTGAACTACTTCCTATGATTTACTAATTCAAACTGACAAGCAAACATCTGCCGGTGCTGGCGCAGGTGTTAGCAACTTCGAAATTAAAAATTAGACATCAGCAAAACTGTATCAAGAACTACGAAATCAAACGTTTGAACAATGTGGTTCTTCATATATTTCCCAGACAGTTTTCTTCGGAGAGAAATGAGTTGTCATCACACCATACTACTCAGTTCCCAACTGTAGTGAAAAAAAAGGGATTTACACCCATTCAACGACTATTTAAATATCAGTCGGTCCATGTGTCTACCGTACACGAACAGGCACCCAGTGGGATGAAAAGGGCAGTTACCATTATCGCCCGTGTTTCATCGCTAGTGAGACTTCTTCAGGGTACGCCGCGGTGTCATTTTACGAAATACTAAAATCCTAAAATGAGTGTACACCATGAGGAATGCCTCTCCAATAACGCCGAAACGGCGGCTGTTTTGTATTTTAGCGTTTCAGCATTTATAACACATCACGTTAGTACCTCAGAAAGTATTTAGCCGCGGAAACCTGCGGGTTTATAAAACTAGATGATATTTCAGATTGCTAATACCATACGCGGTAACTAGTTTTCTGTTTCGGTCAGGGTATGAACAATCATTCCCGTAAACGTTGTCAGTTTCTTTACTCCAAAGATAACCCTTATAACTGCTCTCCTTGCATGGGTGGTTCCTCCATGGAAGCCGCCCTGCGTTATCTGAGCGGCTCCAGGCAGCCCGGCGACTGCTGGTCGGCAGGTACCTGGTCGGGCTTCCTAATGCCGCTTCCTGGACCGCGGCGCGGCCATCAGTAATTACACCGCCTTCTCTGCCAGATATTAGTAGCCGCGTCTACGTCTCGCATCAGTCCAAGCCGAAGCCGACCCGAGCACCTGCAGTGGCAACGTACCCATCTTCCGGCATTATTAGCAGCATGGCTGACACACTAAAGGCGTTCTGTGTTACATGTACCGTGCTAAAAACATATATGTTACCGTGACTTAAGCAAGTACAGCGGTCTATAAATTAGATCGTCTTTTTTTCTGCATATGGTTTCCAAGCGAATGGATTTCCCTGATTTTGGGATGCTGGATTTACAAGTGCGATCATATTCCCTTCGTCACATCACATTTCATAGATACAAAACAGTAATGAAACCGTGAAGTGTTCATTTATAATATAAGGTCACCTGTCTCTTTTATACTCACTCGTTCTATTTCCATTGACCTCTCATTCTTTTTACTGTCTCTTATTGACCATCAATACTTCTCTCTCTTTACCTCCCATTGCCATCGTCTACATCCATCTCTCTTTCTCTATCCATGTCGCTTTCTCTCTCCCTCCTTCACTGTCTCCTCTCTCTTCCTGTCCCATTTACACTGACTTCTGTCTTCTCCACTCTATATCCACTACTCACTTTCAGCAAAAAGAGCGCGAATATGCTAGCATGCCAAAATTTTCGGTGAGGGGGACGGAATGAGATCTGAAACAGCTGGATCACCACATGTCTCTCTGAGTCATTTAAAGGGGAACATATTCGCCTTTTTCTGTGCTCTGGCAGGAGCGTTTTTCTGCTGGTTTCCTTCTTTTCCCTGCTACAGCAGGGTGTGTTGCTTATAGAAAACGATTTCTAGAGGTCAGTAAAGTTTTCGGAGTTTGTTTATATACTTCAAAAAATTTATATGCTTACACACATATGAGAAAGAAAAGTATTTATAATGTAAGGTTAACACGAAAACGTTTGTCTTACATTCCTTGGATTCTTCGCTCATCGATCGCAGTTCATCGTAAAACGCCATGCTTATGATTTGTATCTTAAAAGAGTAAAAGTATTATTTAATATATTTTACTGAATTGGCAGTCTTCCAAGTTTTACATAATTTTTGGATGTAACTTTTACATATTTTTAGGCATGTAACCCCTTTTAGCATATTTATTATCACCGCAGTTCTACGTTGGGCATATCTGTATAGGCGTGGAGTGCCGGTTACACAGAGACATAAAGCTTTGATGTCGACCTCAGAGCACTTGCGATGAATCTTCAGCCTTTTCCATATGTTCACTACGTCAGTTAAAACTACATTTACGCCACGGATCAGATAGCAGGTGAATATTTTACATGCATATGTGCAGTAAATTTGAACGTACGAATGTCGGTAGTGGGTAATGTAATTCATAAAATTTTCAAGCTCCCCCAGGAATATCACTTCAAAAACATATGATAAAAATGTCGAGGATTTGCTGCGAACTGCAATTGCGTTTGTGACCATCCCTACAATTAGTAGTTTTGGAACACAAAAATGATGGTTTTTCCAGTGTATTTTGATGACGGATATAGGTTTTCAAAAACGGGAAAACGAGGTTTCTTGATGAAATTGCAAGGAATGTATAGTTAAAATTCGAGCCATTTTTCTCTGCAAAACCGCTAAAACAGGTTTTGTGTTGTTTTGCATCAGAACATTAATTTTTGAACCTCTGGATCATGGTAATAGATAACTACATAGAAAAAATTCCTAAGTTTGCTGAGAACATCATCTTAAGGGTAGTGGGGCAAAGAATGTTCTGGTGCACTTTTTGTGCTGGTTGCTCTCATTCAGGGGCAAGTATACATTCAGTGGCAAATTACCCCTCTTTCCCTCCCTTTAATCTGTTACTAGGTTAATTGGTTTTTGACTCACCAAGGGCTGATTTATGAACCCCTAGGGATAATCCCTCCTGTTCTCCCTCCCTCTTACCCAGCCATATGAGGAATGGAATACGTTTTTTTACACTTCCTCAGTTCTGTGCTGAGCCACTTTTTCTTCTCCTGGGATGTCTCCCAGCCCTCCCTTCCCCTTCCCCACTTCCACCCTCCTGTGCCTCACCTGGAAATTGCTCAAGAAAAGACTCACTCAGTGGTGGAGAGGAAGGATTTCAGGACACAAAATTCAGTAATAATGTACTGTTCAATTCAGTTTTCATTGTCTTCATTTCATCAGTTTGCAGGTGACAAGGTTCCCTCACTTGGATGGAGCTCACACCCACACCCCTGGTCCCCACTTTCTATGCCATAATAGCTATAGGCATGCAGGAATGGAATGGAATGAAGAGTTGTATATTAGCTGCCTGCACTTATGTCAGCCAGCTAGGTACCGAGTGCACTGTCATTTGCGTCTGTCAGTGAGGTGCCACTGGGCACAGGATAAGGTGCAAGAAGGTGCATCTGGGAACCATAGGCTCTAGTTCCAAGTGCTGCCACCAGTGAAAAGCTGCCACACAGGAAGGAATCGTGTGAAGATTAAAAAAATGGGGGCTGTTGTGGTATAGTATGCCTTTTTATGGATATTTTAGACCAGTTTGGAACGATGTTAATGCAGTGTCTTACTATGTAGTGTCCACCTGGAAAAGTACGGTCATAATGTGTTCAATTGAGGAATTGTTGACAGAGAGTAGTTTAACACGTGTCTTGCCTGTAAGCATACAGCTGAGGACTGTCTCTGTAATCTCCTACATGAGGAATGGAAGGACGTGACAATGGACAGTGGATGGGCATGGGGTGAATGCTTTTCAGCTGATAATAGCGATGCAGGAGGATGCATTTAAACTCATAGAGACTACTGCCTGTGCTCGAGCTGTTCATGGTTTTTGAAATGGCACATCAATCTTCATTCCTTTTTAACTACCTTTGAGTGAGCTAATACACAATATCACCACCAAAGGTAACTTGAAATAGCCTCGTTTTCCTCACAACTTTCCTCAGCAACCAACAGAAACACAGCATTCACCACCTCCCCCAGGTTGAAAATTGGTGGGAGCCAATATGAGTGCAGAAATGCTACATTCAATCAAGTGATCATGATATCATGGGATATAAGACAGATGTGCTCTCGGTTGCAGTCTGCAGTCAGTGGACGAACCTTTTTTTTTTTTTTTTTTTTTTGGTCATCAGTCTACTGACTGGTTTGATGCGGCCCGCCACGAATTCCTTTCTTGTGCTAACCTCTTCGTCTCAGAGTAGCACTTGCAACCTACGTCCTCAGTTATTTGCTTGACGTATTCCAATCTCTGTCTTCCTCTACAGTTTTTGCCCTCTACAGCTCCCTCTAGTACCATGGAAGTCATTCCCTCGTGTCTTAGCAGATGTCCTATCATCCTGTCCCTTCTCCTTATCAGTGTTTTCCACATATTCCTTTCCTCTCCAATTCTGCGTAGAACCTCCTCATTCCTTACCTTATCAGTCCACCTAATTTTCAACATTCGTCTATAGCACCACATCTCAAATGCTTCGATTCTCTTCTGTTCCGGTTTTCCCACAGTCCATGTTTCACTACCATACAATGCTGTACTCCAGACGTACATACTCAGAAATTTCTTCCTCAAATTAAGGCCGGTAGTTGATATTAGTATACTTCTCTTGGCCAGAAATGCCTTTTTTGCCTTAGCGAGTCTGCTTTTGATGTCCTCCTTGCTCCGTCCGTCATTGGTTATTTTACTGCTTAGGTAGCAGAATTCCTTAACTTCGTCGACTTCGTGACCATCAATCCTGATGTCAAGTTTCTCGTTGTTCTCATTTCTACTACTTCTCATTACCTTCGTCTTTCTCCGATTTACTCTCAAACCATACTGTGTACTCATTAGACTGTTCATTCCGTTCAGCAGATCATTTAATTCTTCTTCACTTTCACTCAGGATAGCAATGTCATCAGCGAATCGTATCATTGATATCCTTTCACCTTGTATTTTAATTCTACTCCTGAACCTTTCTTTTATTTCCATCATTGCTTCCTCGATGTACAGATTGAAGAGTAGGGGCGAAAGGCTACAGCCTTGTCTTACACCCTTCTTAATACGAGCACTTCATTCTTGATCGTCCACTCTTATTATTCCCTCTTGGTTGTTGTACGTATTGTATATGACCCGTCTCTCCCTATAGCTTACCCCTACTTTTTTCAGAATCTCGAACAGCTTGCACCATTTTATATTGTCGAACGATTTTTCCAGGTCGACAAATCCTATGAAAGTGTCTTGATTTTTCTTTAGCGTTGCTTCCATTATTAGCCGTAACGTCAGAATTGCCTCTCTCGTCCCTTTACTTTTCCTAATGCCAAACTGGTCGTCACCTAACGCAATCTCAATTTGCTTTCCCATTCTTCTGAATATTATTCTTGTAAGCAGCTTCGATTCATGAGCTGTTAAGCTGATTGTGCGACAATTCTCGCACTTTTCAGCTCTTGCTGTCTTCGGAAATGTGTGGATGATGCTTTTCCGAAAGTCAGATGGTATGTCGCCAGACTCATATATTCTACACACCAACGTGAATTGTCGTTTTGTTGCCACTTCCCCCAATGATTTTAGAAATTCTGATGGAATGTGTTGTGACTTGGCAAGACAGCCAAGCCACTAGGAGGTGAAGCCGAAAGGCACGCGTTTAAGCTCACGCAGGCTGGCGTGAGGTCTGGAACAGTTAAAGGATTTGAGTCTAGCAAATAAAGTACGTTGCTGTTGGAATACTTAACTTTAATCCATAATTGGTGAACATCGGTCTGACGGTACATGCATCACAAGATAAATAGCAATTAATAATGGCGCCTTGCTAGGTCGTAGCAAATGACGTAGCTGAAGGCTATGCTAACTATCGTCTCGGCAAATGAGAGCGTAATTTGCCAGTGAGCCATCGCTAGCAAAGTCGGCTGTACAACTGGGGCGAGTGCTAGGAAGTCTCTCTAGACCTGCCGTGTGGCGGCGCTCGGTCTGCAATCACTGACAGTGGCGACACTCGGGTCCGACGTATATTAACGGACCGCGGCCGATTTAAAGGCTACCACCTAGCAAGTGTGGTGTCTGGCGGTGACACCACAGAATGTTATTTATCCCTTCTGCCTTATTTGACCGTAAGTCCTCCAAAGCTCTTTTAAATTCCGATTCTAATACTGAATCCCCTATCTCTTCTAAATCGACTCCTGTTTCATCTTCTATCACATCAGACAAATCTTCACCCTCATAGAGGCTTTCAATGTATTCTTTCCACCTATCTGCTCTCTCCTCTGCATTTAACAGTGGAATTCCCGTTGCTTTTAATGTCACCAAAGGTTGTTTTGACTTTCCTGTATGCTGAGTCTGTCCTTCCGACAATCATATCTTTTTCGATGTCTTCACATTTTTCCTGCAGCCATTTCGTCTTAGCTTCCCTGCACTTCCTATTTATTTCATTCCTCAGCGACTTGTATTTCTGTATTCCTGATTTTCCCGGAACATGTTTGTACTTCTTCCTTTCATCAATCAACTGAAGTATTTCTTCTGTTATCCGTGGTTTCTTCGCAGCTACCTTCTTTGTACCTATGTTTTCCTTCCCAACATCTGTGATGGCCCTTTTTAGAGGTGTCCATTCCTCTTCAACTGTACTGCCTACTGCGCTATTCCTGATTGCTGTATCTACAGCGTTAGAGAACTTCAAACGTATCTCGTCATTCCTTAGTACTTCCGTATCCCACTTCTTTGCGTATTGATTCTTCCTGACTAATGTCTTGAACTTCAGCCTACTCTTCATCACTACTATATTGTGGTCTGAGTCTATATCTGCTCCGGGGTACGCCTTACAATCCAGTATCTGATTTCGGAATCTCTGTCTGACCATGATGTAATCTAATTGAAATCTTCCCGTATCTCCCGACCTTTTCCAAGTATACCTCCTCCTCTTGTGATTCTTGAACAAACAGGTTATTCGCTATTACTAGCTGAAACTTGTTACAGAACTCAATTAGTCTTTCTCCTCTTTCATTCCTTGTCCCAAGCCCATATTCTCCTGTAACCTTTTCTTCTACTCCTTCCCCTACAACTGCATTCCAGCCGCCCATGACTATCAGATTTTCGTCCCCCTTTACATAATGCATCTTCAGCTTGCGACGTCGGCATGTATACCTGAACTATCGTTGTCGGTGTTGGTCTGCTGTCGATTCTGATTATAACAACCCGGTCACTGAACTGTTCACAGTAACACACCCTCTGCCATACCTTCCTATTCATATCGAATCCTACACCTGTCATACCATTTTCTGCTGCTGTTGATATTACCCGATACTCATCTGACCAGAAATCCTTGTCTTCCTTCCACTTCACTTCACTGACCCCTACTATAACTAGATTGAGCCTTTGCATTTCCCTTTTCAGATTTTCTAGTTTCCCTACCACGTTCAAGTTTCTGACATTCCACGCCCCGACTCGTAGAACGTTATCCTTTCGTTGATTATTCAATCTTTTTCTCATGTTAACCTCCCCCTTGGCAGTCCCCTACCGGAGATCCGAATGGGGGACTATTCCGGAATCTTTTGCCAATGGAGAGATCATCATGACACTTCTTCAAATACAGGCCACATGTCTTGCGGATACACGTTACGTGTCTTTAATACGATGGTTTCCATTGCCTTCTGCATCCTCATGTCGTTGATCATTGCTGATTCTTCCGCCTTTAGGGGCAATTTCCCACCCCTAGGACAAGAGAGTGCCCTGAACCTCTATCCGCTCCTCCGCCCTCTTTGACAAGGCCGTTGGCAGAATGAGGCTGACTTCTTATGCCGGAAGTCTTCGGCCGCCAATGCTGATTATTTATCAAAATTTAGGCAGTGTCGGGGATCGAACCCGGGACTGAAGAAGTTTTGATTATGAATCAAAGACGCTACCCCTTTTTTTTTTTAGACACTACCCGTTTTTTTCCCTGAACCACGGTTTTTTTAGTGGAAGTGGTTGTGCCTTTTTTTTAGACGCTACCCCTTTTTTTCTTTTTTATCCATCTTTTGTTTTTAAAAAATAAAATAAAAATAAAACGCGGTTCCTCCGCTTTATAGTCCAACAATGTGACCACTTTTTTTTGTTTTCTTTTTTTGGGAACAGGAAGGCAGGGTGAACAAACAATCTTTATTCGTGCAATTGTGCTGTCCTAGGGATAAGAAAAGTATCGAGACAGCAAAAACAATTTGGAAACCATAAAATCAACGCAAAGGCAGCCCTTTCTTCTTTTCTTTTTTTTTTTTTTTTTTTTTTTTTTTTTTGTAACAGGAATAAAGTAAATGACAATCCTAGTCACGGGCGGGAGTGAAAATGAAGTTATCATCTGCATCACAATCCCTGCAGCGCGCGGTGTCGCATCATAAACCTGGCAGAAAGCCATATAATATTAACCATTTCTGCCAGTGTGGGCGGTATTTATTTCTCCTGCGTCGACCATTCGAAGGACCAATATCTGAGGTGGTTTCGGTGTTTACCATCGTTGTGTGTGTGTGTGTGTGGTTTTTTTTTCACGTTAACATAATGCAGACATAACTGGCGCCAACTGGTAGGGGCCAGTTTTCATCTCAGTGTGCTATATGCCAATATAATTGAACCGCGCAGTACTGTCCCTAGTCGATCTGCTGCAGGAGTCTTCCCAGTTCTGGGACACCCCAGCTGTCGGGCGGATTGTGAAAAACACTTCCTAAAAAATTGGAAAAGTAAGTCCTGTATTTCGTATGACTTCGTATGAGCTCGTGTTGTTCTTGTAAGTACATCCAATAATCCATCACGGACTTAATATCGTACGAATACAAATATTTCGTCGCATGTCCAGCGATCCAATTGACCGCATACGTCTTTTGTTTGGGAAAAAAGGTCTTGTCCGGTAGAAAAAGTACATCCGATGTGATTTCTGTGTAGTTAGTGCGCCGAAGGAAGGCCAGTATTCGACGCTTCAGCATCCAGACGTCCCTCGCTGCGCCACACACTAAACCATGTTCTTCCGTGGCTAACAGTCCACAGTTTGTGCAAAGAGGAGAATCGACCAAATGAATTGTATGTAATCGACTCCTGGTCACAAGTTTACGGTTTATAAGAATATACCACATCGATCTCGCTGCTGTTGACAGTAATGGAGTATGCACTGCACACCAAATGTGGTTCCACGTTCTCGACGGGTATTTGAATTCCATTATGTTGCGGCCATGGTGATCCATCAAGCATCTATAGATCTCCCGAGTCGTGGGTATTCTCGTCGAAGGTACTCTCAGACGAACATAACTGTAATCAACAAGAAATGAGGCAATGTGTGCAAGAGAAGGCGAAATATTGCCCACCGCAATAGGGGGTTCGTACGAAGGCGGAACAAGTACTTCTATCAGAGCTGACGTTATGGTATGCTTTCGTTGTTGCCAATTTCGTATCATCGCTCGCATGTAAAGCGCCAGAGCTTTGTTTCGCACGTTTGTCAGGTTGAGGCCACCGTTCCGGAACTGTAGCGTTAACGTATCACATTTGATCTTAAATAACATCCCAGTACTAACATAGTAACCAAAGGCAGCCATGAGGGGGTCTGCGATACCCTTCGGTATTGGTAGGATCTGCGCTAAATGGGGCAGTCGCGACGCTATGTGAACGTTGGTGTATGCCACACGTTGGATCATGTCAAAGGCTCTCAGTGAGTTGTTGCGTATCGTCAGACGAACATTCTGCAGAAGCCGCCGAGAACTCGCCGCCGCTGACCGCCGTAGTGAACGGGTAAATGTAATCCCCAGACATCTCAGCGATTCCACCGTCTGAAACGGTTCCGGTACGTCTTCCAGACCCCGTCCAATGTGCATAATTTTGGATTTCGTCATGTTAACGACACTGCCTGCCGCCGTCCCGTAAGAGTCTAGATGTTCAACAGCCTGACGCACTTCGAGTCCTGATCTGACAAGAAGGATCAGGTCGTCCGCTTATGCGCGACAAACGAAAGAGTTCTCATTAAGCGCTATCCTAGTAAGTGAGCGCCTCATAACACACATCAGCGGCTCAAGCGCTATCGCAAACAGCATCATGGAGAGCGGGCACCCTTGTCGGACTGAGCTGTTAATAGGAATCGAGCCCGCTTCCCGACCGTTTACAATCACCTTCGATGTAGCCCCTCGTATTAGCCTCATAACGATGGAGATGAAAACAGGTGGAATCGCCATTCGGCTCATGACTGACGCCAAGAAGTCATGGTTTATACTGTTGAACGCACTATCGAAGTCCACAGATATCATCGCTGCTCGCATTTTACACGTTTCCGCTAGGGCGATAACGTCACGGTATTCACTTAACGCCGAGGAGATGTTGCTTCGCACCCCTAGGCAAGCCTGATCAGGGGATATTGTCCTGGATATCGCCAGCTTGAGACAAGACGCTAGTAGTCGTGCAAAGATTTTATAGTCGGTGTTTAGCATAGTGAGACGCCGATACTGATTAACATTGCGACTCCCCGCCATCTTCGGTATGGGAAGAAGAAAGCCCGTCACAAAATCCGACGGTAGGCGCATGTCCGGGCGCATCGCCTCATTGTACATCGACACCAACTGTGGCATCATCATGTCCACGAATTCTCGATAAAACTCTAGCGTAATTCCATCTGGCCCTGGTGATTTATGGGCCGATCCTTTTGTGAGTGCCACCTTTATATCGTCTTCTGTGAGTGGCTCCATAAGCACTGCCTTATCCGTCTCTGTCAGTGTCGTTTGCAGATGTTGCAGTATCTCTTCCCCCACCAGATGGTCCGTCGGTGTATCGGCATAGAGGCGGCGGAAATGCTCTAAAAATTCATTTGCAATGTCCTGTTGTGTTGTCAGTTGACGGCCATCTAAACCGTGGAGCACTGTTACCAATGCCCGGCGGTAACGTTTATGTTCCCGCGACACATGGTGCATCGAGGTACGTTCCCCAGTGATGGTGTCGAGACATCTTGGCCGTATTGGGATGCCATACAGTCGTCGTCGCGTGATTGATAGGATTTGTGCCTTGACACGATGAACTTCCGCATGATGTTCTGCCGACGACACATGGAAGGACAGCTCACGAAGCATGGTGTAATAATAATCAAGAGTGTCTCTTTGCCACCTCGTCTTATCGCGACCATACTGTATGAGAGCTCTTCTTACTGCCGGCTTAGTACATTCGAGCCACCATTGAAGCACGGAGGTATATGTTGGTAGACGGCGTTGACATGTGGCCCATACCTCCTCGACCCTCTGACGACATTCGGGGTCCGCCAAAAGTGACGAATTGAGCTTCCATGTCCCGCGGCTTCTCCACACACTTTGCCTAGGGAGTGATATGGTACAAATGTAAGCCAGATGATCAGTAAATGCCGCAGGCCATCGTTCCGCGTCGACCACCTTATCCTGTAGGCCAACCGAAACATATATGCGATCGAGTCTGCTCTCCGAGTGACTGGAATAAAAAGTATATCCTTCACGGTTCCTATGAATCATGTCCCAGGTGTCGCGTAACTTCAGATCCCGGTAGAGCTCATGCAATTCACGACAGGTATTGTAATGTGGAGTCTGGTCTTTTTGGGCTAAAACACAATTGAAGTCATCACCTATAATGAAATGATCGAATCTGCCGGTAAATAAGGGCACAATCTCTTCCGAATAATATCTCGCACGCGCCCGTCTGTTGTCTGTGCCGGAAGGGGCATAAACATTGAGAATGCGAATTCCATTAACAGTTATCGCCAGTCCTCGTGCCGAAGGTAGATAAGCCAGGTCTCGAACCGGAATCCCGTCCCGGACCAATATCGCCGTTCCACTGTCGTTGTTCGAGTGCGGCGAGGTGTAGGAGATGTATCCATGGACTTCCTGGAACTCAGGAATGTAAATTTCCTGCACCATCAGTATATCCACATCCGACGCGTATATCATCTCCCTAAACAACTGCTGTTTCACGGGCGATCTAATGGTATTTACATTCACTGTCCCTATTCTGTATGCCTGGGGTCGAGTAGCCGTCATATCCACATGATGTTAAAATGACGAAGTTTCACCGTATCGATAGTCCCTTTGCAGATCCGCAGAGGGTCGCCCGACGGACGTGTCCCTGTGACATTAGGTTTCTTGAGATGCGGACGGATGCGAGTCCCCACCAGTAGAATGGTCCGCATCGGTGATTTCGTCGTCCTGCTCATACCAGCTGATATTATTGGGGTGCTCCAAATGTTCCTGTGCGGCATTGATGTGTGACATCTGTTGTTCTTTCGCAGCTTGAGACTCCACCGCAGATAGGGTAGCAGGCCCCTGAGCGGATGCGTCTTCCGAGCGACATGACATCTTTTCACTGTCCGGTCTGGTCTGCGACATCCGAAGCTTGTGGTTCCAAGTCAGACAGGTCCATAGTGTTAGACTCATCTGGGCTCCCAAGAAGAGAAGGGAGCGTCTCCGCAGAGTTTAGTCGGCGCTTCTTGCGGCGCTTTGGCGAGCGTTGTTTGCGGGCCCTAACCTCGGCTTCTGGTGTTGGCGAATCTTGCATCACCTGCGCTCTCGCCGCCGCCACAACGCCCTGGGGCCGTTCCACTTCAGCTTCCATGCCTGTTGTGATGCTGTCATCCTCTTTCTGCACCACCTGTAATGTTTGGGATTGGGGGTTGGTCGGAGCCATTCCTTCTTCAGTGGGGTCCGAAGGCACCTCAATCAACTGCGGCGTCGGTTCGATAGTGCGCTCCTATCTCGGCGTCACCTCCCCGCGAAGCGCCGCCACGTAAGTCATCGGCAGTGACGTTGGTGTAGTCGGATTCTGGAGGTCTCCGCTGGGGAGTTGCACGAGTCTCCTCTGCATACACGCAGATCGAAGATGTCCTTCACCACCACACCCGGAGCATGTCCGGGGCTGTCCATCATAGATGACAATAGCTCGACAGCCGCCGATGTTGATGTACGATGGCACATGTTTCGTGAGCGCAATCCGCACCTGTCGAACAACATTGAGCACTGGATGCGTGCTAAGACTTGCCCAACGTTCGGCCGTATGACTGATAACTCTGCCACATGGCTGGAGCGATTCAGTGACCAAGGATTCTGGTACCTCGAAAGGCAGCTCGAAGACTCGAATCGTACGCACGCCTAGGCCCGAATGAGCGACTAAAACTTCGCCAATATGACCATCGGAGTGTCGGAACTGAAATACTCGTTTGGCGGCTTCAATGATCCTATCGCATGCTGCGTCGTCAATCATCTTTACGTAAAGAGTGCTGCTCACGATTGATAAATGAATTCCAATAATCTCCGTGTAATTAAGTTGCACTTCGTCCCTCAAGAAACGTTCGATTTCGAAAGCCTTCGGTCGTGCATACTCGTTACAGAACGTGAACTGTATCGTGGTTTTTCGGAAATTGTGTGCCATTGCGTTCGATTCAAACAATAACACACGCGAGTGACGACGGTGTAAACACCGCTTCTTCCGCGAACGTTCGCAGCCGGGACGTAAACAAGTCCGAGCTGCTCCGCGGCTAAAGGCGGACTGAGGCCGTTGGCAGAATGAGGCTGACTTCTTATGCCGGAAGTCTTCGGCCGCCAATGCTGATTATTTATCAAAATTTAGGCAGTGTCGGGGATCGAACCCGGGACTGAAGACGTTTTGATTATGAATCAAAGACGCTACCCCTAGACCACGGGCTACGTGGAAGTACTATGAAACATCAACGGCAACCGAGATCCTCATCAGCCGCCATCTCACAAGTTTAAAAATGAGTACATGTGGTTGGGCTCCATGTCTTTGTTCAATCCATGTGATTCTTTGGGGATTCTTATTGTTTTCTCTTCTTGGTTCAGCGACCTCTGGCATGTCTGGATCAGCAACAGCCACCATCTTGTTGGGACATGCAGTGACCTCTGGCATGTCCAGGCAGCAGCAGGCATCACTGGCTTGTTGGGACCTGCAGCAACCTCAAACCTGTTGGGCCAGCAGCAGCACCATGGGATCCTGTAGTGCACCTGGTCAGCATGTTGAAGCAGGACAAGGCTCTGCTATTATCCATCCCACTCATCAGTGAAGACACCCAGCCAGGTGCCCTTCACCACACGATGCAGATTAGTACTGGTCTGCAACATACACACCATCCCAGCACATTCCAGTGTTGTTACAAGAGCAGTGTTCTGATATGATGAAAGAGAAGCTGCTGGTTCCTCCCAGTTCTCTACCGCTAGTCTCTTAACCTTATAATTGTAGAGTTAGTGGTTCAAAGAGCTTAAATATTGGTACAGGAGCATCAGTGGACATTGACTGGCATGTTGTGTTCGAGATTGGAAATGTATTGAGAAGTGCTGAAGTACTATCTATAACATCACTGTACGATGACATGGCACTCATGAGGTGATCTGGAGGTGGATCCATTTATCTACAACACTCAACCATTACAAATTTCTTTGACCTACAGGTAGTGCTATCCCTGGTGTTGGAAAGACTGAAGTGCGGGTTGCCATGTGTTCAAACTGTGGTAAAGATACTGTGAACTATTTCCGTTTGTATAGTGCGCATGCAGACGATTGAACACTGCATAAGTATGGTGTCAAAAAACGAAGCTAAGGAAACATACATCAGTCTAAGAGAAATACACCCTGAATTCTGTGCATACGAGAAAGCTTTATATGCTAAATGCTGTACAGTTCTGGAAACTGAAACAGTAAACTTTTAGTGATGTATACCATTGCTGATGTGTAAATAAAAAAGTATTACCACAAAATCTTTTTAGTTTACCGTATTTAACTACCCTATCATTATATAATACAAAGTGTAGCTATTGTAGCACAATCTGTAATATGAGTGCATTAAAGACCAAAACCCGATGTAGGGTCAGAACTTTGCTGTAAATGACTATACGTGATGGTGCGGAATAAGTCCAGAAGAAGAAGAATGGGATATTCCTATTTGATAATATGCGAGTGATAATTGTAGTTTCATCAAACTGTGGCAAGGTAAATGTTCTCATGCCACTGTTAACACACCCAGATGGAGTCTGCTTTGGGCACATATATGTATTTTCAAAAATGCTATTACAGGGCAAGTACCAGTTTCTGCAAAAGATGCTGTAGGGTGCAGATGGTAGATGGTTTAACATACACGACATTCAGTCAAATCCCTCTGCCAGAAAAAGTAAACAGGTGAAATTCATATTTGACTATGTCGTTGAGGAAACCCAGAATGAAACTCTACAAAATTTCTGTTTTCTTCACCATATGGGTGTTGATGTACTTTACTTGAGTCAAACATATTCCAGAATCCTCAAACAGTTGGTGAGGAATAACGCAGATCTCATTATAGCTTTCAAACAAGACAGTCTAAATTTAAAACAGATTTACCAGGCCCATGTAGGAACCGACAGTCATGTCAGTCAACGATTCCGTAAAGATATGCACACAAGTACTTCAGTTTAAATCACACCACGGACAAGTTCGCACACACGTCAAGCACTCACAAACGTCAATCACTCACTCCAAGAAGACAAGTGAACGTAGACAGAGAATGCGTATACAGATAGATGGAATATTTTAACCTCTCGAAGTTGATATAAACTCACTGGGTACAGGGGTTTCCCACCTTTCGCGTCTACGACGTTCGCCATGACTGTCTCAATGCAGGATCGCGCTCTGCTTGTAAGGCTGTATTACCAGAATGATGACTGTGCACGCGTCGCTCTGCAGAAGTTCCTGACGCTGAAGGGTCTGGAAACAGGCGTTCGTTCGATGACTGCTGTGGGTCTGGAGAAAATGATTCGGAAATTCGAAAAGGCGAGTTCTTTTGTTGTGCAACCTGATAGAGAGAGGGAACGAATTGATTCGACGTCAGTGGAAGCAGTGGCCACAGCAATGCACGAGGAGAAGAGTGGTGGTGTGCTAACCTGTAGTGCACGGAGAACTGCCGGAACACTGGACATACCCGTGATCACGGTGCGTAAAATCCTATGAAACATCCTTTTTTGCTGAATAAAATGTTCTCGGGTTTCCAATCGCGTCAATTGCTTAAAACTACACGAGCTTTGGGCCAAGTTCTCCTTGTCACTGTCAAGTGGTATGACTGCCAGTGGGCTGTTGGTGGGCCCTTATATACGCTAGCTGCCGGCTGTGACGTCACTGGTGCCCGTGACATTGCCATATATGGGCATGTTTTGAGTCGACGTTCGATGTGCCTTCTTCAACCGCTTGATCGCTGGATCCCACGCGGCGCTGAGCTGCAGGCCACCGTCTCTGTCCAGGGTGTTTTCGGTAATTTTTATTTCAATAGCTTCCTTTATTAAACTGTCCCAGAAGCCGTTAGTGCGAGCCACGACAGAGGTATCGTCAAATTTTATGTGGTGACTGTTTTCTAACGCATGTTCGGCTAAAGCAGATTTCTCTGGATAGCGTAGGCAATAATACCTCTCATGTTCTTTCCTGCGTTGTTCCACAGTGCGCACTGTTTGTCCGATGTACTTCTGGCCACACTCACAAGGTATTTCGTAGACTCCAGGTGTTCTGAGACCAACTGCGTCTTTAACTGGTCTCAGTAACTGGCGGATTTTCGTTGGAGGCCTGAAGATTGATTTGATCTTGTGCCTTTTCAACAGGCGGCTTATCTTGCCCGACACAGAGCCACAGAATGGCAGTAAAGCAAGTTTCTTTTCCTGCACTTCGTCGGTGGTCTTATTCTCATATTTCCCAGAAATCACTTCTTTCACTTGATGGTCGCTGTAGCCGTTATTCCTGAAAACCTTGCGTGGGTGGCTCAGTTCATGGGACAGGTTATCGTCGTCTGATATTACTCTTGCACGATGCACCAATTTTTGTAATACTGTGTGCTTCTGTGCTGGATGATGATGGCTGGTGGCGTGCAGATACAGGTCTGTGTGGGTTGGTTTTCTGTAGGCGCTGTGGCCAAGGCACCCATTTCGTTTACGGTGGACAATGCATTATCTTTTTCCCCCTCCATGGTGAACTGTATATTACCGTTGATGCCATTGAGGTGTTCCGAAAACTCGTCTAGTTTCTCGCGTCCGTGTGGCCAAATGACGAATGTGTCGTCAACGTATCGAAAGAAACTCTTCGGCTTCAATGGCGCTCTTGTAAACCTCTTCATGGAAAAATTTAAGGATATTGCCATAGATTCAAGATTTTCCAGGTCTCTGTAAATAGGTTTTATGATATCCATGAGTTCTGCTTGGAGGGAATGTTTATAGCTATATGAACTATTTCAGTACTGGGCATTGCGGTAATTGCACCATGAATCAGGTCCAGGAAGGCACTGGTGGTGTACTGGTTTTTCGTCTGTTGACAGTCTGTGGAAGAAGGTAGCCCATACTGCCTGCTTCATTTTCAACAAATCCTCAGTATTATTTCTAAAGGCCATCAAATAATACTGCTGTAGTTCATCAATCATTTTATCTGTCAGCCTGCCTCTTATGGTTTTACCACCACAAAGTTTCTTGTCTCTCAAACTTTGTTTCAACTTCCTCAACCTGGTGCCCATCCTTGACATGACCAACACATTCTAATTTATAACACAGGAATCCACAGCCTTCTACATAAAAAAAATTACCGATTTTATTAGATCTTCAAGTAATGCAGATAAAAATTTCATCTATTCCAACCGGTGTGGATTATATTTAAAAAATAAAATACTTCCAATGTGAGTTTATAAGTGATATATATATGAGATAAAAATCCAAAAATGTGAAAAACAATTTTTTTTCCGTTCTAACTCCCCTTAACTCTGAGCAAAATTACACAACGACGACGGCGTTCCTGATTTCACGAACCATCGCAGAGACAGTAGAACGGACAAAACATTCGGTGTCAGTGGTGAAAAACCATACTTGTTGGGCATGCTGCCGATAAGATTAAAAGCGATAGAGAATTTCAAAGAACAACTAGTCTAATGAACCCCATTTTCCTAAATGCAACAGAAGCTGTAGATTATTCATGCAAAAATTTGCAGATGTATGATAAATTACTGCAAAAGACCGGTGCACATATCAAAGCAGGAAACTGGCACAGTGCGAAATACAAAACCGTTATATAACTGATATTAGATGCTCGATGTAGCATTGGTGATGGTATTGATACCCAGCATAAAAGAGTCAGCAGTCGATCCCCACAGTATATTTACTACAACAATCCCAATAAACTAATAGATCTACTGCGACTGCCCATGACTGCCGGTATTACTGCTCATTCGAAAGAGGTTGTTTCATTGGTTGATCTTAGAAAGAAAGGTATGATCGAATAAGTAGCTAACGTTGCACCTGTGGTCTAGGAGTGGCGTCTTTGATTAGTAATCTAATCGTCCTTGTTTCCCTATTCGAATTCGCCATCGCTTAAATTAGCAATGGAAACCGATTACTTCCAGCATAAAACTCATCCTCATTCAGCGAACGGTTTTGTCAGAGAGGTGGGAGGAGACGATATTGGTTCAGGCACTCTCTAGCCCTTGGGGTTGGAACCTAAAGGCGGAAGAATCACCAATGATCAACGGCAAGACTATGCAGAAAGCAATGGAAACCACTGAATTAAAGACACAAGGTGTAGCCACAGGGTATGTGGCCTGTAATTGGCAAAGTACCTGATAATAGCTGCATTGGCAAAAGTTTCCAGAATAGTCCCCCATTCTGATCTCTGGGAGGGGACTGCAAACGGGGAGGTCACCGTGACAAAAAGATTGAATAATAAACGAAAGGATAACGTTCTACGAGTCAGGGCGAGGAGTTTCAGAAGTTTCAACGTGGTAGGGAAGGTAGAAAATCTGAAAATTAAAGTGCTAAGGAATAGTCTACTTTTAGTGGGGGTTAGTGAAATGAGATGGAAGGAAGACAAAGATTTTTGGCCATACGAGTATAGGGTGATATCAACAGCTGCAGAAAATGATATAACGAGAGTAAGATTCGTTATGAATAGGAAGGCAGGGCAGAGAGTGAGTTAATGTGACAATTCAGTGACAGTTGTTCTCATCGGAATCACCAGCAAACCAACACCGACAACGAAATTTCTGGTACACATGCCGATGTTGCAAGCCGAAGATGAAGAAACGGAGAACGTATATGAGGATATTAAACTGGTAATTCAGAACTTAAAGTAAGATAACAATCTAATAGCCATGAAGGACTGGAATACTGTTGTAGGGAAGGAAAAGGAAAATGGGTCACAGGACAATAAGGGCTTGGCAACTGAACGACAGAGGAGAAAGTCTGAGCGTGTTCTACAATAAATGTCTGTTAGTCGTGGTAAATAATGGCAGGCAGAGACGCCGAAACCAGATATCGGATTGTAGGGCATACCCAGGAGGTGATGAAGTGTAGGTTGAAGTTTAAGAGTCTACTCAAGAAGAATTATGGTGCAAAGAAGTAGGAAACAGAAGTACCAGGAAATGAAGTGATACATTTGATGTTCTCTGAGACTATAGACACTGCGATAATGAATGGCTCAGTAGGCAGTACAGTTAAAGAGGAGTGGACATCCCTAAAGAGGAAAGTTTGGAAGAAAACCGTAGGTACATGCAAGACAAGCGGAAAGAAACCATGGGTAACGGATGGAATAGTTCAGTTGATAGATGAAAGAAGGAAGAACAGAAATGTTCAGGGAAATTCAGGAATACAGATATACAAGTAACTTAAGGACGAGATAAATATGATGTGTAGGGAACCTAAGGGAAATTGAATGTGAAAAAATCGAAAAAGAAATGATTATCCGAAGGACGGATTCAGGATACAGGAAAATGAGAAACACTTTCCGTGAAATAAAATGCAAGGATGATAACATTAAGAGGTTAATGGGAATTCCATTATAAAATGCAGAAGAGAGAGAAAGGATGGGTGGAAAACTTCAGATGAAATAAGGTAGAAGGGATGTCTAACATTCCACCGGAATTTTTAAAATCACTGGGGGAAGTGGTAACAAAACGACTATTCACGCTGGTGTGTAGAATGTATGAGACAGGTGATATAACACCAGACTTTCGGAAACACATAATCCACACAATTAAGAAAAAGATGGCAAGAGATGACAAGTGCGAGAATTATTTCACAATCAGCTTAACAGCTCATGTATCCACTTTGCTGACCAGAATAATATACAGAAGAATGGAAAAGAAAATTGAGTATGTGTTGTGATGACGACCAGTTTGGCTTTAGTAAAGGTCAAGGCAGCAGAGGGCCAGTTATGACATAGGGGTTGACAATGGAAGCAAAACTGAAGAAAAATCAAGCCACGTTCATAGGATTTTTCGACCTGGAGAAAGCGATCGACAATGTAAAATGGTCAAGATATTCGAAATTCTAGGAAAATAGATGTAAGCTAAAGGGAATGGCGGCTAATATACGATACGTGCAAGAACCAAGAGAGAACAATAAGACTGGACGACCAAATAAGAAGTGCTCTCATTAAAAAGGGTATGGGACAAGGATGTTGCATTTCACCTCCGCCGTTCAATCTAAACGTCGAAGACGCAATCAGGGAAATAAAAGGAAGATCAGAGTGAAAAGATATCAATGATACGATTCGCTGATGATATTGCTATTCTCAGTGACTGTGAAGAAGGACTGAAGGATGTTTTGAGTGGCACATGAGTGCACAACATGGCCTGAGAGTAAATTGAAGAAAGACGAAAGTAATTAGAAACAAAATAAACAGCGAGAAAAGTTTACAACCGGAGATCATGAATCAGACGAAGTTAAAAATTCTGCTACCTAGGCAGCAAAATTACCCATAAACGACGGAGCAAGGAGGACGTAAAAAGCAGAACAGAACAGGGATAAAAGGCAGTCCTGGCCAAGAGAAGACCGTAAAAGACAGTCCTGGCCGAGAGAAGACCTCTAGTAACAAACTTGGGTCTTAACTTGAGGAAGATATTTCTGACAACGTACGTTTGGAGCACAGTACTTTATGATAGTGAGACATGGAATCTGGGAAAACCAGAAAATAAGAGAATCGAAGCCTTTGAGATGTGGTGCTAGAGAATGATGTTGAAAATTAGGTAGACTGATAAGGTATGAAATAAGGAGGTTCTCCGCAGAATCGGTGAGGAGACGAACATATGGAAAACACTGACAAGAAGAAGGAACAGACTAATAGGAGATCTGTTAAGGCATCAGGGGCAACTTCCATCGTACTAGAGGGAGCCGTAGAGGGTAAAAACAGTAGAGGAAGACAGAGACAGGAATACAAAAATTGCTCTAAGCACTATGGGACTCAACATCTGAGGTCATCAGTCCCCTAGACTTAGAACTACTTACACCTAAGTAACCTAAGGACATCACACACATCCATGCCCGAGGCAGGATTCGAACCTGCGACCGTAGCAGCAGCGCCGTTCCGGACTGAAGCGCCTAGAACCACTCTCGCAGGAACACATCCAGCAAGTAATTGAGGACATTGGGTGCAATTGCTACACCGAGATGTAGAGGTTGGCACGGGAGAGGAATTCGTGACAGGCAGCATCATGCATCAAGCCAGCCAGAAGAGTGATGACTCAAAAAGAAGGGAAAAAAAAACTTCCAGAACCCCACAAACGAGCACGGAAAATATACCTTTGTAGGCATGTTATGATTAAATGTTACGCAAGGTGGGCTTTGCAGTTATGAAAGATTATTCACATGAGAATAAAGGATTCAAATATACTTTAATGGTTATTGATGCACACTCCAAATTTACCAGGACATTACCTGTTAAAAGAAAAAACTGGGAAAAATGTCGCGGACGTGTTCGAGCGTTTGCTATAGAGAGGGATGAACTGATGCCCGGACAGCTTCCAAACCAATCACGATGGAGAGTTTCACAATAGGTATTTCACGATCATGAAGGAGTGTTATGGTATACATCACTACTGAACATTCATCTACCTGAAAGCGAGTATCGCGGAAAATAAAAGGTTAAACGTGGATTCGCTTTAATGTTCGTGGCTCATGTAAATGTACAAATAAACTCCCAGAAATAACTGCACAGTATAATCGAACCTAATGTAGCATAAAAAAAATCAGACTTATCAATGTTCATGATAATGGAACGGTGTGCTACAGTATTAATGTGCTGCACCAACAGAAATTTAATGTGGTTGAGTTGGTATGTATCTCAAAAACATAACATAGCATTTTAGAAGTCATAATTTCCAAATTGGTCGAATGCGATATTCACAGTTTTCTAAGTGCATAGAACAAATCCCAGACCTAACGTCCTAGAGGATGGCAGCATCACTGTTATTTCTGGATGCCTATAGAACATGCAGAAGAGCTCAGAACCATCCGTATTTCTCATAGATCTTGTCATAAGACTTCGAGAGAATACAGTACTAGTTAAATGAGTTGGTTTTCCTGCAAGACAGAACAGTTGGATTGATGTTGACAGTTTTATATGTAATGGGGTGCATCGAGCACAGCCAGCACAGTAGAATAACATGCACGATAGGAAACACATTATCGGAGATGGTGGTATTCTCGACAATCTCCAGTCTAATTGCACATTCTGGGATATAGTTATTGTGGATCTGGTACAAAGCTTCATTAGCGTTTGGCTCGTGGTGATAGGGGGATTAACCTGCTCTATGATCTGTGTGTGGAACACGATATTGCATACACAAAACATACGGAATTCCCAGAACGTCAAGCTGCATATCAAATTTTAAATGATGAGCACGAGGCAATATGTGCGAGAAAGAATATTGGCATATGGCAGCCCACTGCAGCATTTGCAGCTGATCGAACCATGCATGGTAAAACTAAATTAGGCTTAGGTGCGAATTTCAAGCAAGTTATGAATGCTACCTGTCGTGTACTGAAGAAGAAGAAGAAGAAGAAGAAGACAATGATAAGAAGAAGATGAAAAAGGCAGGGCAGGGGTGTTTAAGATACTGTACCCTGACAGCGATATATGCAGCTAATAGCTCCCTGAGTATAAATGATCGATTAAAGCACTGCGGATTCTGCTGGTACCTAAGACATCAGGCAGAATTATCTTTTCCTTCATTTCTGCCCTCGTAAGTCTCTCAGTGTGGGTTCACTGGATGGTGGTGCTGCGGCTATTGTCTGAACAGTCAAGAATGCACAGAATTTTCATGGGCTGCTAGAGGGAGCAACAAGACATAACCACATGATGGAAGCAGCAGGAATGGATAATAGCTGAAACCATACAAGAAAGGACTAGGTCTCTTCATCAATAAAAATAGCCTGTTAGCTGTCCTACCGCTTACAGATGCAGATCTGCACAGTTTTGAGTGGAGAAAATTCAGCATTCCAAGATTCCGTGGTGTCTTTATCCGGGATATATTACCGAAGATGTGAAAATACAGAGAATGTGAAATTGTGAATTTAGATGTTACTGGAGAACCAGGAACCCACTGGGTGGCGTATGCTAAAAACAAATCAAATAACGTCTACTGTTTGGACTCATTTGGAGACCTGCAGCCACCAGAAGAGTTTCAACGATACTTCGCTGACGGAAGACTTGTGTTCTAGAAATTTCATCGGTACTAAAAATTTAATACTTGCCTGTGTATGCATCTGTGTATCATATCTCTTCTAATGTTTGCGGAGAAAGATGTATAAGGAGATGCAGTAAACGACCACTCATCAGTTGAGGGTCAGATGCTATGTTGTATACTACGCCTTTAAAATAAGAAGATCATCAGTATTACGAGCGAACTACTTCCCACAGGTCGATCTAAGCAACGGGGAGCGGAATACTGCATTGACTGGACTGGAGACAGACCACAGCGTTCAGGTTATCACAGAGATTACCTATGAACTTTATCTGAAATTAATGGCGAAAAAGAAAACTGGGAAACAGAATTTGCTGCATATGATATTGACGATTTAAACGACGTTTTTAAATCGGTCTGGAAAAGTGATTGTATTACGTGCAAACAATAGAAACTTAATTCTAAAATAAAGACTGTGGTGTCACCGCCAGACACCACACTTGCTAGGTGGTAGTTTTAAATCGGCCGCGGTCCATTAGTACATGTCGGACCCGCGTGTCGCCACTGTGTGATCGCAGACCGAGCGCCACCACAAGGCAGGTCTCGAGATACGGACTAGCACTCGCCCCAGTTGTACGGACGACTTTGCTAGCGACTACACGGACGAAGCACAGCTCATTAGCCGAGCAGATAGTTAGAATAGCCTTCAGCTAAGTCAATGGCTACGACCTAGCAAGGCGCCATTAGTAACATTGCATGTATCTAAAGAGTCTCACTTGTATCGCCACAATCTCCAGATGTACCAAAAAAGGATGGATTAAAGTTAAGTATTCCAGAAGCTACGTACTTTTCTTTATAGCATTCATTACTTATCCTGTTTCAGACCTCATGCCCATCTGCGTTAACTTAGCGCGTGCCTTTCGGCTTCCTCTCATTGTGTCTAGGCTGTCTTGTCTAGACACAACAAAGACACCGAATGCAGTGGTTGACATTAACCAGGAAGGTTCAGTAGGGAGGCTACTGGGTTTCACTAAAGGACAGGTTTTGAAGAAGAACTCTAATAACTTTTACAGATGTCAGCACAATCTGTGACGAGTGTAAAATTGCAAGAAATTCCTATCTGAAAAATAGATTGATTTATACAATTAATGGTTTCTTGATCTACATCTAAATCTACATTTGCACTCCGCACGCCACCCAACGGTGTGTGGCGGAGGGCACTTTACGTGCCACTGTCTTTACCTCCCTTTCCTGTTCCAGTCCCGTATGGTTTGCGGGAAGAACGACTGCCGGAAAGCCTCCGTGCGCGCTCGAATCTCTCTAATTTTACATTCGTCATCTCCTCGGGAGGTATAAGTAGGGGGAAGCAATATATTCGATACCTCATCCAGAAACGCATCCTCTCGAAACCTGGACAGCAAGCTACACTGCGATGCAGAGCGCCTCTCTTGCAGAGTCTGCCATTTGAGTTTGCTAAACATCTCCGTAACGCTATCACGCTTACCAGATATCCCTGTGACGAAACGCGGCGCTCTTCTTTAGATCTTTTCTATCTCCTCCAGCAACCCGACCTGGTACGGATCCCACACTGATGAGCAATACTCAAGTATAGGTCAAACGAGTGTTTTGTAAGCCACCTCCTTTGTTGATAGAGTACATTTTCTAAGGACTCTCCCAATGAATCTCAACCTGGCACCCGCCCTACCAACAATTAATTTTATATGATCATTCCACTTCAAATCGTTCCACACGCATACTCCCAGATATTTTACAGAAGTAACTGTTACCAGTGTTTGTTCCGCTATCATATAATCATACAATAAAGGATCCTTCTTTCTATGTATTCGCAACACATTACATTTGTCTATGTTAAGGGTCAGTTGCCACTCCCTGCACCAAGTGCCTATCCGCTGCAGATCTTCCTGCATTTCGCTGCAATTTTCTAATGCTGCAGCTTCTCTGTATACCACAGCATCATCCGCGAACAGTTGTAACAGTGTATAAGATAGTTGAGACTCCAACCAAAGCTATTTACCTCCCAGTAACAGTTCAGAAGTCTACTATCTGGAGCTATGTATTGTGGTCCAGGATGAGCAACCCATCGACTTTAGTGGCGAGGAAATCATTGCATGACTACATCTAAATCAGAACCACTAGTGACGACGAACTTGCAGAAAACCGTCAGGATCGGAAACGACGACAGTGACTTTAACTTGCTGGACCATAAGCTACCTTCAACCAGCTTGGGCTTGCAGCAGTCCCTAGCGTCTTGATGTTGTCAACGAAGGCAGGATGGGCCTAAGGTATAAAACCACCGTGCACAACACACAGCGCGGCTCTTCACAACAGAAGGGTCAGGTGATAACTACGAGTTTCTTAAATCAGTAGGTCTGATGCCTCGCATTCGCGTCATTCAATATAACTAGACTGGTGGAATATGACGAGCGTATTACACACCAGCAATACTTCTCGAATGAACGTTATGCATTAGCCACATTTAGCAAAAACGATGAAATTATGATTGTCATCTAACACCAAGACGCTTTAACCCTCCCCCTGAAGAGTTTCACATATTTCGATGAATCATTTACGAAGAGCGATGGTACTGCCACAGTAACATTGACCTTACACGTAATGCTTTAGCGGTCCTGTTTCGTGAGATACGACATGAACTTAATGGGCTTGAGATTGACAATACATGCGATATAGTCGTAGCATCAGCTCTCAAGATATATGTCTCCGCTTCTCCCTGGGATCTGAACGATTTAGAAAATGCTGGAGGGTTCATAGACTAACCAGTAGATAGAACAGCGGAAGGGTACGAGAGATATACTGCATGTATACCACTAAAATTGCTTATGACATACTTTGAAGATATGTGGCTAATTATTCCTATCGCTAAACAGGAACTTATTTGGGTACAGAGTGCAATGGACAGCAATTCATACGTCCAATGAGATCAAGAGGAGAACGAGGCCACCATCAATAAAATAAAAGGGAAAATGCCACACATCACTGTATCGGATAAGCAGCGTTTAAAGGTTTTAAAAGTTCTGAATACTAGTGTATGGCTATTGCTATCTTTCCGCTTATGGGACGTTTTCGAGTACCCAGTGTTATCGAAACGTTAAGAGCGCTGTTCAATTGGAGACTCCCAGGTTCATCATACTTGCATTTAAGACCAACAGAAGAGTGAATATACCAAATGATTTCACCATATTTGACAACTGCAGGTTAACTAATCAGAGTCTCTCAATGCTGCATGATGGAAACCCTTAGCCTGACTCTGGGTGGTACTGTCCAATGTGTGATAGGCATACATTGGTTCTCGGAGACCTACAAACTGCCAGATCGGTGAGCCATTCGCTCCGCCTTTCATTAGGCCGATAATCTTCTTGTTCTGTAGAACAATAATTTAAGGATTATCGGACGTGTATGGAGACGTGTCGAATTCTTTAGCGCGGCACCTTTTTTATTCATCAGTCTTCTGACTGGTTTGATGAGGCCGCCACGAATTCCTCTCCTGTGCCAACCTCTTCATCTCAGAGTAGCAGCCGGCCTGTGTGGCCGTGCGGTTCTAGGTGCTTCAGTCTGGAACCGCGTGACCGCTACGGTTGCAGGTTCGAATCCTGCCTCGGGCATGGATGTGTGTGATGTCCTTAGGTTAGTTAGGTTTAAGTAGTTCTAAGTTCTAGGGGACTGATGACCACAGATGTTAAGTCCTATAGTGCTCAGAGCCATTTGAACCATTTTTCAGAGTAGCACTTGCAACCTACGTCCTCAGCTATGTGCTTGGTGTATTGCAACCTCTCCCTTCCTCTACAGTTTTTGCCCGACATAGCTCCCTCTTTAAACATGGAAATCATTCCCTCATGTCATAACAGATTTCTTATAATCCGATCTCTTCACCTTGGCAGTGTTTTCCATATATTTCATTCCTCTCTGATTCTGCGTGGAACCTCCAAACTCCTTACCTGATCAGTCCACCTGATTTTTAACACACGTTTGTAGCACCACATCTCAAATACATCGATTCATTTCTGTTCCAGTTTTTTCGCAGTCCATGTTTCACTACCATACAATGCTGTGCTCCAAACATAAAATCTCAGAAATTTCCCCCTCAAATTAAGGCCTGTGTTCGATACTAGCAGACTTCTCTTGGACAGGAACGCCATTTTTGCCAGTGCTGTTCTGCTTTTGTTGTCCTCTTTGCTCTGTCCCCTATTGGTTAGTTACTGCCTTGGTAGTAGAATTCCTCAACTACTTCTTCTTCGACCCCATCAATACCGGTGTTCAGTTTCCCGCTCTTCTCATTCCTGCTACTTCTCGTTACCTTCGTATTTCTTCGATTTACTCTCAGTCAATGTTCTGTATTCATTAGACTGCTCGTTCGATTCGTCAGATCATGTTAGTCTTCTTCACTTTCACTGAGGATGGCGATGTCATCGGCGAATGATATCATTGGAAATCCTTTCACTCTGAATTTAAATTCCTGAATCTTTCTTTTATTTCCATCATTGCTTCTTCGATATACGGATTAAACAGTAGGGGCGAAAGACTACATCGCTGTCTTACACACTTTTTAATCCGAGCATGTCCCCCAATGATTTTAGGAATTCCGATGGAATGTTATTTATGCCTTCTCACTTATATGATCTTAAGTCCTCAAAAGCTCTCTTAAATAATCATTCTAATACTGGACACCCTATCTCTTCTAAATAGACTCCTGTATCATCTTTTATTACAGAAGTGTTACCCTTGGTATAAGGGTAGAGTCTTTGAAAAGTTATCAAATCGTCCTCGTTTTCCGGTTCTAACTCGCCATCGCTTAAATTTTGAATAAAAATCGTTAGCAATGGCATCCGATTGCTTCCAGCATAAGAAGTCATTCCCATTCAGCCAACGGCTTTCTTCAAGAGGGCCGAGGACAGGGTATAGGTTCAGTGCACTCTCTCGCCCTTTGAGTGGGAAAAAAGGCGGAAGAATCTGTGGTGTCACCGCCAGACACCACACTTGCTAGGTGGTAGCTTAAATCGGCCGCGGTCCATTTAGTACATGTCGGACCCGCGTGTCGCCACTGTGTAATCGCAGACCTAGCGCCACCACCAAGGCAGGTCTCGTGTTACGAGAGAGCACTCGCCCCAGTTGTACGAGAACCTAGCTACCGACCAGATGTACGAAGCCTTTCTCTCTCATTAGCCGAGAGACAGAATAGCCATCAGCTAAGTTAATGGCTACGAACTAGCAAGGCGCCATTAGCCATACAGTGATTGTACTTAAAGTCTCCTGTGTATCGTCAAGATCAATGTACCACAATGATTGAGTAAAGTTAAGTATTAAACCTGCTCCGTACTTTTCTTCCTAACATTAATTACGTATCCTGTTCCAGTACTTCACGCCCGTCTGCGTTAGTCTAGCTTGCCTTTTCAGCCATCTCAACTTCACGGTGTCGGCCCAGCTACCGACACAACAGAATCACCAATGATCAACGGCAAGACGATGCAGAAGGCAATGGAAACCACTACATTGAAGACACAATGTGCATCCAAAGGACATGTGGCCTGCAATCGGAAAAGTATCCTGATGATATCTGCATTGGGTAAAGTTTCCAGAGTACTCCCCAATTAGAATCTCTAGGAGGCGACTGTCAAGGGGGAGGACACCATGACAAAACAGGTTAATAAACGAAAGGATAACGTTCTACGGGACAGGGTGAGGAATGTCAGAGGTTTGAACGTTATGTGGAAGCTAGAAAATCTGAAAAGGGAAATGTCCTAGTTTTAGTACGGGTCATTGAAATGAAATGGAAAGAAGACATGGATTTCTGGACAGATGAGTGTAGGGTTATAACAACAGCAGCAGAAAATGTTATAATGGGAATAGGACTCGTTATGAATAGGAAGGTTGGGCAGAAAGTGTGTTACCGTGAGCAGTTCAGTGATACGGCAGTTCTTATCAGAAAAGACAGAAAAACAACCATCAACGATTGTTCACGTATACATGCCGACGGCAGAAGATGAAGAGATAGAGAGGCTATTGAAAGAGTAATGCAGTACGTAAGAAGGGATGAAAGTCTTATACCCATGGGGAATTGAAAGGGTAATGCAGTACGTAAGAAGGGATGAAAATCTTATACCCATGGGGAACCGGGACGCAGTTCTATGTGAAGGAGTTGAAGAAAATGTCTTGGGACTAGATACCAGAGATAAGAAAGAGTAATTGAGTTCTCTATATAATTTTCAAGTAGTATTAGCGAATATTCGGTTCAAGAATTACAAGAGGAGAAGGTATATTTGGAAAAAGACAGGTGATACAGGAAGTTTTCAGTCACGGTTAGACAGAGATTCCGAAATCAGATACTGGATTGTAAGGCATACCTAGGAACAGATATAGACTCAGATCACAATGTAGTAGTGATGAAGAGCAGGCCGAAGTTTAAGAGATTAGACAGGGGAAATAGATACACAAAGAAGTGGGATACAGAAGTACTAATGAATTATGAGATCTGCTTGAAGTTCTCTAAGGCTATATATACAGCAATAAGGAATAGCTCATTAGGTAGTACAGTTGAACAGGAATTGACATGTCTAAAAAGTACACTCACAGAATTTGAAAAAAAACACAGGTACAAAGAAGCTAACTGAGGAGACTCTATGGGTAACAGAAGAAATATTCCGGTTGATCGATGAAAGAAGGAAGTACAAAAATGTTCAGAAAAATAAGGCATACAGAAGGAGGAATGAAATAAACAGAAAGTGTAGGTAAGCTAAAACCAAATGCTTGCATGAAGAACGTGAAGAAATCGAAAACGAAATGATTGTAGGAAGGACTGACTCAGCATACAGGAAAGTCAAAATAACCTTCGGTGAAATGAAAATCAAGAGTGATAACATTAAGAGTGCAACGTGAATTCCGCTGTTAAATGCATAGGAGAGAGGGTATAGGTGGAAAGAGCACACTGAAGGCCTCTATGTGGAGGAATATCTGTCTCATAAAGTAACTTAGAAACAGCGAAATGAGGTTTCACATAACGAAAACAGTACGTGTGGAATGTAGACAGGAGTAGTATGCACATCCCCACATAGACAGATTTCGTTAACTCTACTACACCGTCGCCATCTCCACAGCAGCAAAGTTCTTATTGAATATTGTGACTAGTTTAAAATTTAGTCTGGCGATGCATTTTCTTATGCCATACCGCCCATCCCATTCGGTTTTAATTAAAATTTCACGCTATTCCCTCATATTCTCCATTGTTTTGCCGAATATTGAATTACTCATTAATTTAAAATAACTTTCGGGAAGTCACACATCACGGCAGCCCTCAGTGTCATATTTAAATCAATACATTCCTTAGACAAGGGGGTTTGCTTGAAGGGTATAGCCTGGGTAATTCTAACTAGCCTCATCCCCAATCTCAGACACTGCTGGAGAGTCGTGCGGGAATTGCCAAGCCGTCTAGGGCGCTGCTGTCATGGACTGTGTAGCTGGTCCCGGCGGAGGTTCGAGTCCTCCCTTGGGCATGGACGTGTGTGTTTATTCTTAGGGTAATTTAGGTTAAGCAGTGTGTAAGCTTAGCGACTGATGACCTTAGCAGTTAAGTCCTGTACGATTTCACACACACACTGCTGGATATTGTGATTGTGAATAATGTATCACCACTTATTCGCCAGATTTATCAGTTTTGGGGTGGAGCCTCCTCGCGGAACTTGTTGCTCTGGGCATTGAGGGAAATCAGTGTGCCCCCCCACCCCCCCATGCAAACTAACAAGGTATTTGAGTTCTGCCTCCACCACATACTCCAGATCAGAATCATCCACCATACTCTCGATTTTTCCACCTATTTCCTCTCATTCGTGTTCAGGCCCCATCGAAACTAGTCAACCGGAAGTGTTTGTTGCATGACGTGCACGTATAGGTTGTTGACCTCCAGTTACATGATTTAACTCAAATCAAGGAATGCGTTCAAAATCTCACGCATACGTGGGTTATTTGCCCAGGCATGCCTATGGACACATTGACAAAGTCCCCCACATATCTCTCACTGGCAGAAAAAAAGCATTTCAGCACTGGTCAATAGCACCATGCTGCGCATCATTTCCTTGAGCTTATCGTCCTGAAAGGTTTCTAGAGAATGGAGTTATATTGGGAAGCCTTGTTTCGTTCATTCGGGAAGACGACGATTGAATCCCGTCTCCGGCCGTCCTGATTTAGGTTTTCCGTGATTTCCCTAAATCGCTTCAGGCAAATGCCGGGATGGTTCCTTTGAAAGGGCTCGGCCGATTTCCTTCCTCATCCTTCCCTTACCCGAGCTTGCGCTCCGTCTCTAATGACCTCGTTGTCGTTGGGACGTTAAACACTAATCTCCTCCTCCTCCTCCTTGTTTCGTTGGGCTTTTCCATACTCTTCAGATACTCATACGGAAAAACCCCTCTCCTTGTCATAAGTTGAAACTTTTCCTTTTCAGGGAATCCAGTTGTGGTTACATGTGTGTCCTTCTGAGACAGATGGTTCAAATGGCTCTGAGCACTATACGACTTAACATCTAAGGTCATCAGTCCCCTAGAACTTAGAACTACTTAAACCTAACTAACCTAAGGACAGCACACACATCCATTCCTGAGGCAGGATTCGAACCTGCGACCATAGCGGTCGCGCGGTTCCAGACTGTTCTGACACAGAGTTTGAACAAGTTTCTGGAGCGGTGTCTGCATAAAACGTAGCGAGTCAAGGAAGCAGAGCATAGTTCTTGGCATCTTTTAATTAGAAAATTAAATATATATTCCTCAATTCAAACAGGTGGACACTGACCTGATCCTTTTCCATACCTAAATTATCCAAGTGCTAAACAAGAATGTCAGCGCCATACCACTTAAATTATCAATAAAAACGGGTATATGTCACGGTAATTGATACTTCAAGTAGCATGTTACGTGTGGTGCCACGAAACTTCCCGGTGCGATGACAGTGGTCCTTAAAAAGTGTTCTCGCTTTTCTACCTAACAGCAATCCACAAATATGGCAGGCAATCGCGATATTTTAGAAATATTCATTCTCCTTTTATTTGGTCGTGCCTCCTATGAAAGCATTTCAGGCTTAATGAGAAGCCAACCCACAGGATTATCCCCAACGTAAGATTTGTATCAGTTAAGACTAGAATCATAGGATGATGCAACTTGGTATGCTGCAGCATGTGGTACATGTTTTTCTGTGAAAGTAGTATGTGAAGCTGTATTGTCCCTCCACAGTGGGTTAAAGGTGCGAGCAGGCACTCAAAGTTGGCATACATCACAAACGGACGCCTGGTGTGGAGCATTCTTAAACTTTATGAATTTGTTTTCCTCAGTGGGTATAATAACGTGTACCGGATCCTTTTAAGCACAATCTACTAAACGCTTCCCTTAAATCTTGCCTGAGGAAGAGGCATTGCGACGCCTTAGACAAATGTGCTGTTTATCGTTGTGTATACTCAGTTTGAATTAAGTGAGTCTGGGCCTGACCTTGATCCAAACATAATGATATCTATTAAAATGTAGACATTCACGGCCGGAAATATCATGTCCATTATAACTATCCGGGCTGTTAAGCCGTCGTCGGTTGATGAATTTTGTTTCGATTCCCAACGTTTCGTCTCCGACTGCGGGAGACATCTTCAAGGGGGTCCGTAGCTACTGACAGTAGCGAGCCAGTGGGTGTGTTGGACCTTCCATCGAGCTGCGGACCCCCTTGAAGATGTCTCCCGCAGTCGGAGACGAAACGTTGGGAATCGAAACAGAATTCATCAACTGACCACGGCATAACATCCCGGATAATTATAATGGACATAATGATATCTGTCTCCATCAGAGAATAGCAGCATGTTCACATGCGTGTTACGCTCTCCGGAAAATTTTCAGAAATGGAGGAGTAGGATGACTTCATGTTTATCCTGCTTGTTCTACTCATGTGGTTCAAATGGCTCTGAGCACTATGGGACTTAACTGCTGAGGTCATCAGTCCCCTAGAAATTAGAACTACTTAAACCTAACTAACCTAAGGACACCACACACATCCATGCCAGAGGCAGGATTCGAACCTGCGACCGTAGCGTTGGCGTGGTTCCAGACTGTAGCGCCTAGAACCGCTCGGCCACTACGGCCGGCCTACTCATGTGACTTGCGTTTCTAAGGCTATAAAAATGAACTGATATTCCAGTATTCAGTGCCTCAAATTTAGGTATGTCCTGGACCTTGGCGGATAACTCGATACCATCAAAGTCATAACACATATTAATGTCAAGGTATCAATATATCGAGATGTGCACCCAGGATTCTGTTTAATATTTTTCTGGGAAGCCTGGGTTGATGTGCGAAACAAGCCTGGTCAGTTTTATTTTTGATTCATACGTGCCTTGTTATTAGCTATATCCATATGATGCTTGGTATAGCTGGGCTCTTCATTTACTGCATCATAGACATGCACATAGATGTCAAGGGGTAGTTTTCGGCTGAGTGCTATAGCCGACACTCTATCTCGGAGAACCTGTCCAGTATAGCACTCAAGGTGTACTGAAAACCACTTGGCATTTGATGTGCTCTACGATATCACGCCATTTCCCCCCCAAAGATAGTGAAGGCTTTTCTCCTCACTGCCAGAGGCCTGTTTGAGAGGGCGCGACAGTTCGATGCGCAGCACAGCGCTGCATTTAATGGCGGACACCGTGCATCATTAACAAGCGTGAGGAGCTCTGTTTCCAGAACAGGAAGGCAAGCTTTCAGAAACTCTACAGAGTCACTGTACCCCTCTGCTGCTCCTCAGAGCTTTCCATCACCAAGTATTCTAATTGCTGTATTGTGTTACTGATCTGCTTCACTAAAGTGATGGGAGAGGGAACTACCACCAGCCACAGGATTACTACTGTTACTATAGCTACAACTAGTTGACGACAATGCTGCTGCTGCTGGCTGCGTGGAGGAGCAGGTTTGCTGCACGTACCTTGCGGTTCGGGTGAGGAATTGGAGAGGAGGAGACGGTGCATTGTCCCATTGTGACCAGCCTGGCTCAATTACTCTGTTATTTGTCTCATTCCTACTACCAAATCTATATTCTCCCGTAACACTATTCTTTCCCTGCTACTGCCTTCCAATCCCCTATGATTAATAGGTTTTCACCTCCTGCTACGTCCTCTATGCTTCCCAAGTCTCTTCATTTTCTGACTGTGACGATATGTACACCTGAACTATTTTTGTTATTGTTTTGCTGTCGATTCTGCTGAGAAAAATCCTAACATTGAACTAGTACAGTAACTCACTGTCTGGCCAATCTTTCTATTACCGACGAATTCTAAACCTATTACACAATTTTGTACTTCTGTTGGTATTACCCTTTTTTCTGACCAGAAATACTTACATCTTTCCCTTTTCATTTTACTGGCCCTAGTATATTACCATTGAGCCTTTCCACTTCCTTTTCCAGATTTTCTAACGTCCCTACTACATCGACATTTCTGGCTTCCCAAGCTCCAACTCGTAGAGTACACGTGGTATTTGAAAAGTTCGTGCCAAATTAAAAACTACTTTTGTGTTTGGGTAAACCTTTTTTATTTAGTCTCCTTTGAGACTTACACACTTCGTCCAACGCTGTTCTAATTTGTTGATCCCTTATGAATAATAAGAATTGACCAAGTCTGCAAAATAACTATTAGTTGTTGCAATCATCTCCTCGTTTGGATAAAATCTTTGCCCCGCCAGCCATTTCTTCGAATTGAGGAACAAACAATAGCCCGAGGGAGCCAAATCTGGAGGATAGGGGGGATGTGAAATGAGTTGGAATCCCATTTCCATTAATTTTGCGACTACAACTGCTGAGGTGTGTGCTGGTGCATTGTCGTGATGGAAAAGGACTTTTTTGCGGTCCCATCGCCAACGTTTTTCTTGCAGCTCGGTTTTCAAACGGTCCAGTAACGATGAATAGTATTCACCTGTAATAGTTTTACCGTCTTCCAAATAGTCGATGAAGATTAACCCTTGCGAATCCCAAAAGACAGTCGCCATAACCTCTCTGGCAGAAGGAATATCCTTCGCCTTTTTTGATGCAGATTATCCTTTGGTAACCCATTGTTTAGATTGTTGTTTGGTCTCAGGAGTCCCAGTAATGTATCCATGTTTCATCCACAGTGACGAAACGACGTTTTAAGTCCCTGCGGATTCTTCATGAACAGCTGCAAACAATCCTTGCAACACTGCACACGATTCCGTTTTTGGTCAAGCGTGAGCAATCGCAGAACCCACCTTGCGGATAGCTTTCTCATGACTAAATGTTTACGTAAAATATTATGTACCAGTTCATTCGAGATTCCCAGAGCACTAGCAATTTCACACACCTTGACTCTTCTCTCATCCATCACCATATCACGGATTTTATAAATGATTTATGGAGTCGTAACCTCCACAGGACATCCAGAACGTTCAGCATCACTTGTGCCCATATGGCCACTCCTAAAATTTTGGAACCACTTATAAACTGTTCTGATTGAAGATGCAGAGTCACCGTAATGTTTATCAAGCTTCTCTTTAGTCTGCTGAGGCGTTTTACCTTTCATAAAGTAATGTTTAATCACTACACGAAATTCGTTTTCGTCTATTTTTTGACAATCACTCGGCTTCCTTAATTCACACGAACGCCAAACACAAAGAAATAGACCAATGTGGCTGAAACTCGGTGTGCGTTCTTTCAAAAGATGCCACTAACTAAAAATGACCTCGATACACGCCGTTGGTGCCATATCTCGGACTTTGCACGAACTTTTCAATTGCCCCATATTATCCTTTCGTTGGTTACTCAGTTTTCTCAAGGTCACCTATCCTTTGGCAGTCCTCTCCGGAAGATTCAAATGGGCTTCTAATCCGGAATCCTTAGCTAATGAAGAGATAATAATCAAACTTTTTTAATTACATGTCACATTTCCTGTGGAAACATGTTATGTGTTTTTAATGTAATGGTACCAATTGCTTTCAGGATCCTCATGCTGTTGATCAGACATGATACTTCCGTCCTTGAATGACAGTTTCCAACACCAAGAGCAAGAGGTTGCCTTGAAACTGTGTCCGTTCCTACGTCTTCCTTTCAAAGCCACTGTCAAAGGGTAGGTGAATTCTAATGCCGGAAATCTTCGGTTACCATTTTTATCCAAAACCTTAAACAGATGAACATAGTCAACAAACACACGAGCACGCCGGTTGCAAGTGCTACTCTGAGATCACCGAAAAAGGCACCCTAAATGAAACAACTTCATCATCGTCGTCATCATCATTATCTGATGTAGTTACCAGTTGCACATCCTGAGGATGCCCTCAGCAAGAAGCTGCTGACATACGCTGAGAGAGGAGCAGGTGTCAGAACGCGTGCCGCAGCTGTCTGCAGGCGCTGGAAGGGAGTGCTTACTGTGCCTGTAGCCAGTGGCGGCGGCTCAGCGCGTCCGACCGTGAAATTGCAGGCGGTAGGCCGCCGGCTACAGTCGCGGAATTTGGCGCGGCAGGGAAGGGGAAGGGCAAGGGCAAGGGGATGAGGTGGCGATAGGCCGCAGACCCACCCCTAGCGCCACTCCAGACGCGAAATAAGGAAGCCGGGAAGCCGGCACTTGGTGACAGCGTCGCGACCACCACCGTTCCATCCATATTTCTACAGGGTATTTAAGAAAATAAATACTGAAGTTTTAAGTTATCTTTCTGAAAATGACAGCATCCCAGAACACGGGCCAAAATAATCACAACCAGCAAAAAGTAGGGAGCAGCGTAGCACCAGTGATTTCCTTACATTGCAGAGTAGCATATATATGTTGTTGTTGTTGTTGTTGTTGTTGTGGTTTTCAGTCCTGAGACTGGTTTGATGCAGCTCTCCATGCTACTCTATCCTGTGTAAGCTTCTTCATCTCCCAGTACCTACTGCACCCTACATCCTTCTGAATCTGCTTACTGTATTCATCTCTTGTTTTCCCTCTACGATTTTTACCCTTCACGCTGCCCTCCAATACTAAATTGGTGATCCCTCGATGTCTCAGAACATGTTCTGCCAACCGATCCCTTCTTCTAGTCAAGTTGTTCCACAAGCTCCTCTTCTCCCCAATTCTATTCAATACCTCCTCATTAGTTATGTGATCCACCCATTTAATCATCAGCATTCTTCTGTAGCACCACATTTCGAAAGCTTCTATTCTCTTCTTGTCTAAACTATTTATCGCCCACGTTTCACTTCCATACATGGCTACACTCCATACAAATACTTTCATAAACGAGTTCCTGACACATAATCTGTACTCAATGTTAACAAATTTCTCTTCTTCAGAAACGCTTTCCTTGCCATTGCCAGTCTACGTTTTATATCTTCTCTACTTCGACCATCATCAGTTATTTTGCTCCCCAAATAGCAAAACTTATTTACTACTTTAAGTGTCTCATTTCCTAATCTAATTCCCGCAGCATCACCGGACTTAATTCGACTACATTCCATTATCCTCGTTTTGCTTTTGTTGATGCTCATCTTATACCCTCCTTTCAAGACACTGTCCATTCCGTTCAACTGCTCTTCCAAGTCCTTTGATGTCTTTGACAGAATTACAATGTCATCGGTGAACCTCAAAGTTTTTATATCTTCTCCATGGATTTTAATACCTACTCCGAACTTTTCTTTTGTTTCCTTTATTGCTTGCTCAATATACAGATTGAATAACATCGGGGATAGGCTGCAACCCTGTCTCACTCCCTTCCCAACCACTGCTTCCCTTTCATACCCCTCGACTCTTATAACATACACTCCTGGAAATGGAAAAAAGAACACATTGACACCGGTGTGTCAGACCCACCATACTTGCTCCGGACACTGCGAGAGGGCTGTACAAGCAATGATCACACGCACGGCACAGCGGACACACCAGGAACCGCGGTGTTGGCCGTCGAATGGCGCTAGCTGCGCAGCATTTGTGCACCGCCGCCGTCAGTGTCAGCCAGTTTGCCGTGGCATACGGAGCTCCATCGCAGTCTTTAACACTGGTAGCATGCCGCGACAGCGTGGACGTGAACCGTATGTGCAGTTGACGGACTTTGAGCGAGGGCGTATAGTGGGCATGCGGGAGGCCGGGTGGACGTACCGCCGAATTGCTCAACACGTGGGGCGTGAGGTCTCCACAGTACATCGATGTTGTCGCCAGTGGTCGGCGGAAGGTGCACGTGCCCGTCGACAGGGGACCGGACCGCAGCGACGCACGGATGCACGCCAAGACCGTAGGATCCTACGCAGTGCCGTAGGGGACCGCACCGCCACTTCCCAGCAAATTAGGGACACTGTTGCTCCTGGGGTATCGGCGAGGACCATGCGCAACCGTCTCCATGAAGCTGGGCTACGGTCCCGCACACCGTTAGGCCGTCTTCCGCTCACGCCCCAACATCGTGCAGCCCGCCTCCAGTGGTGTCGCGACAGGCGTGAATGGAGGGACGAATGGAGACGTGTCGTCTTCAGCGATGAGAGTCGCTTCTGCCTTGGTGCCAATGATGGTCGTATGCGTGTTTGGCGCCGTGCAGGTGAGCGCCACAATCAGGACTGCATACGACCGAGGCACACAGGGCCAACACCCGGCATCATGGTGTGGGGAGCGATCCCCTACACTGGCCGTACACCACTGGTGATCGTCGAAGGGACACTGAATAGTGCACGGTACACCCAAACCGTCATCGAACAGATCGTTCTACCATTCCTACACCGGCAAGGGAACTTGCTGTTCCAACAGGACAATGCACGTCCGCATGTATCCCGTGCCACCCAACGTGCTCTAGAAGGTGTAAGTCAACTACCCTGGCCAGCAAGATCTCCGGATCTGTCCCCCATTGAGCATGTTTGGGACTGGATGAAGCGCCGTCTCACGCGGTCTGCACGTCCAGCACGAAGGCTGGTCCAACTGAGGCGCCAGGTGGAAATGGCATTGCAAGCCGTTCCACAGGACTACATCCAGCATCTCTACGATCGTCTCCATGGGAGAATAGCAGCCTGCATTGCTGCGAAAGGTGGATATACACTGTACTAGTGCCGACATTGTGCATGCTCTGTTGCCTGTGTCTATGTGCCTCTGGTTCTGTCAGTGTGATCATGTGATGTATCTGACCCCAGGAATGTGTCAATAAAGTTTCCCCTTCCTGGGACAATGAATTCACGGTGTTCTTATTTCAATTTCCAGGAGTGTATATATGTACTACTGAAAATGGAGAGTGTTACAATACAAAGTAACACTAAAAACTATATGACGATATTAATCACTAAACTGGTGCTTACAAATTAAACTTTTATGTCATTCGTAACATTTGTCTCTCATCAGTATTTGTATAAGGTGTGGTCTACACAGGCACGAACACGGTCTTATAATCATTGTTTCAAAGAAGCAGGACTCCCTATGAATGTCTTCTTGTAACTGAAATACATGCCATGTTAGCTGAAGAAGACAGCTGGCTAATAGTCATAGGGGATTTGAATGCTGTTGCAGGGAAAGGAATAGAAAAAAAGGTTCGAGAGAATATGGGCTTGGTAATAAAAATGAGAGGGGACAGCTAAGTTATGGTACCAATAACAGATACTCTGTTCAAGATTCTCAAAAGGAGGAGACGTGAATAGGTTACAGCTGGATTATATGATTGTCAGACAAAGATTCCGAAATCAGTTGTGGCATTTTAATGCTTATCCAATAACAGGTATAGAATCAAATCATATCGAGTATTAATTAACAGTAAATTGAATAAGAATATGGTCCTGGAACACCAGTGCGGAATGAAATGGGATATTGAAATAGTGTGGAACGATGACATGCGACTGAAGTTCGCTAAGGCAATGGACATTTCTAAATAGAGCAGTCACATATGTACAAGGAAGGTAACTAAGATGAAACCTTGGCTAGCCGGAGAAATACTTCACTTGATCAATGAGAGAAAAGTACAGAAATATTCAAGGAGAGATAGGAATACAAAAACATTAATTAAATAGGAATGAAACGTACACGAACTGCGGGGAAACGAAGGCGAAATAGCTGAAGGAAAAATGTGAAGAAACAGAAGAATCTGCGGTCCTCTGAAGGATTGACTCGGCTTACAGAAAAGTTATAACAACTGACTGTGAAATTAAAACAAGGGTGGCAATGTTAATAGTGTAAAGGGAATCCCAGTGTTAAACGGAGGGAAAAAGCGGATAGTCGGAAAAAGTACACAGAATGCCTCTGTGAGGGGAAGGAATTATCTGATGACGTTATAGAAGTGAAAACTTTAGTTGATATGGAAGAGATTGCTAAAGAGTCAGAATTTAAAAGAACTGAGAACCACTTGAAGTCGAATAAAGTAGGTTTAGATAATATTACATCGGAATTTCTAAAAGCATTAGAGCACGTAGCAACCCAACTACTGTGAAGCTGTCGTGTACAATTATGAGGCAGCAGATATACCATCAGACCTTCGAAAAGTATGTCACCTACAAATTTCCGAAAACAGCCAGAGCAGCTTAGTCCGAGAACTGCGCTACAATTGTCTTAACAGCTCATGCATCTAAAACGCTGACAAGAATAACAGAAATGATAGTCTCCACGTGGGATCGCATTGTAGACATGGTTATTCAGAAATATTTCCATATTTCTGGTTTTGTACTTAAAATATCGTGAAAAAAAGTACGAAAACAACAATATGAATTTTTATGATTGGAAATTTCTTGAATGGGTAATTAAAAGTACACAATGAACCTTCCTTAAAAAGTGATATGTCAGGAAACACTTCAGCGATTTCATGTACCTGTAATCAAAAGTCGTATGGACGTTTGGAATCGAATCTGGTTGTGTAATCAAGGTGGTTGCACCAAACACGATACCTCAGCCATTCAGTCTGTGGGGTTAAATCTCTTTCTGTATATAAGGATCTGTCGACAAGTAAGTCGATGTAGTTGCAAGGGTTCAAAGAAATCGCCCGTAAATTCGCGCCAGTAAGTAGGCAGCCGGCAATCTGAGAGCGTAAATGGAGGAATCGCGTGGAGGCGTTTTAATAGCTTCTGTGAAAGACTGCTACTGAGGCAGTAATTGCAAATAGGAACGTGCCGCAGGAGGTAAAAGGAGGCAAAGTATTCCTAACGCTTAAGAAATGGCCTTCCCTGACAAATACGATTAAGCTTAGGAACATAGCAACGAAATCCATTATAGTAAGGAGCGGGAGACGGTTAAAAACAAATGGACTGTAAGTATGACACCAAAAAAGCCAGCGGCAGGACGGCTCCCCGGCCAAAGAGTAGAAACGAATATTATTGTGTAAGGAAAACAATGTGATTGTACGAGGGCTGTAGTCCAGACGTATGAACTGTGCTGTCAGTTGTTCCGCCACTAAGAGGGCTGTAGTCCAGACATATGAATTGTACGGTCAGTTGTTCTACCATTACCTTCTTCTCGTTTGCGTTGACTCATAGTATTCCTTTCCCAGTAAGTTTTTCAAGAAAACATGGCCAATCTTTCCTCATCTTCTTTTCCGTTACAAGCCAACCAACGACCAGATTCGACTTGCTAATTTAGCTTGAAGCCTTCTCCAGCATGTTGTTTACATAAACTTTTCAGCTGTCCCTTTTCCTTTGCATTCACTGTTCCATTTAATATTTGTGATTTCCTATTTCCTCTGTCGTCAATTTGTCACTTATTTATGACCTTTTCTCTATGTTCCCTGTCCAAGACTATTTATTTCTGGCATTTAATTTTAGCAAGAATTCCATAATTAACCTTGTCAGAATGCCACGAACCGTTTTTGGGAAATGCCGATAAATTAATGTTTTCTTTCATATTTTACCAACTTTTTCCTATGCTACTTTATACATGTCTGTTAGTAGTGAAATGTGAAAGCGGTGAGATTTTTCAGTGACCTAATATACTCCTTGCGCCCTTTGCTTAATCACTGAAGAGCCAAAGATACTGGTACACCTGCCGAATATGGCGTAGGGTCCCCGCGAACACGCAGAAGTGTCGCAACACAACATGGCATGGAGTCGACTAGTGTCTGAAGTGCTGGAAGGAATTGACACCAAGAATCCTGCAGGGCTGTCCATAAATACGGAAGAGTACGAGGGGCTGGAGATCTCTTCTGAACAACACGTTGCAAGGTAGCCCACATATGCTCAATACCACTAATGTCTGGGGAGTTTGGTGGACAGTGGAAGTGTTTAAACTCAGAAGTGTGTTCCTGGATACACTCTGTAGCAATTTTGGAGGTGTGGGGTGTCGCTTTGTCCTGATGGAATTTCCCAAGTCCGTCGGAATGCACAATGGACATGAATGGATGAAGGTGATCAAACGGTATGCTTACGTACGTGCCACCTGTCAGAGTCGTATCTAGATCTATCAGGGGTCCGATATAACTAAAATTGCGCACGCCTCACTCTATTACAGAGCCTCCACCAGCTTCAACAGTCCCCTGCTGACATGCAGGGTCCATAGATTCATGAGCTTGCCTCCATACTTGTGTCCATTCATCCGCTCGATACAATATGAAATGAGACTCGTCCGACCAGGAAACATGTTTCGCGTCGTCAACAGTCGAATGTCGGTGTTGATGGGCCCAGGAGATGCGTTAAGCTTTGTCTCGTGTAGTCATCAAGGATACACGAGTGGGTCTTCGGCTCCGAAAGGCCATATCGATCATGTTTCCTTGAATGGCTCGTACGCTGACACTTGTTGATGGCACAGCACTGAAATCTGCAGCAATTTGCGGAAGGGTTGAACTTCTGTCACGCTGAACGATTCTCTTCAGTCGTCATCGGTGCCGTTCTTGCGGGATCTTTTTCCGGCCGCAGCAATACCGGAGATTTGATGTTTTAGCGAATTCCTGATATTCGTGGTACACTGGTGAAATGGTCGTATGGGAAAACCACTACTTCACCGCTACATCGCAGACGCTGTGCCCCACCGCTCGTGCACCGACTGTAACACCACGTTGAAACTCACTTAAATCTTGATATCGTGCCATTTTAGCAGCAGTAAGCGATCTAGCAATTGTGCCAGACACTTGTCTTATACAGGCATTGCCGATCGCAGTGCCGTCTTCTGCCTGTTTACATGTCTCCGTTTTTGAATACGCATGCCTCTTTGGAACTTCAGTGTATATATTCCGTGAGATTCCCTTTCCTGTGTTTGATACCCCACGAGTTACTACCAAGAGGAAATATACAGCCAGATATGCGACTTTGAAAGATTGCACATTGGCAAGGTCGAAGCGACTAAGAAACTCGTAACATGTTCGCTGCAAGTAGACTTTTTGGTGAAAGAAATTCTTCATGGAGTGCATATGAATTGTTTTCCTAATCTCGTATGTGCCCTCTCAGATGATGTACTGCACCACTCAAATTCTGACTGAAGTTGAAGAAAGCTCTATTTTCGTCACCTGTTATGCTAACAACTGATAAGAAATTCAGTATCTCGGTAATAAGAAATTTCTTCAATAATGTACTCCTAACAAAAAAAAAGATAAAATGGATGTTAGATTGATAATGAATCAAACCAGTTGCTGTTTAGGTGAGAAAATGTTCACTTACGCTGAATGGTAGTATCTTCAACAAACATCAGCTGTGTAAATTGTAACATCCAGGAGCAATACCAGGAAAGAATCCGATATTATAGAACAAAGCAGTGTGTCAGCAACATGTAAACATGAATGCGTGCATTAGATACGGAGCACTGGGTTCGGTAGCGCAGTCTTCGTATGCTGAGAGGTCAGTGGCTCCTCAATTTATTCAGAGGACACTCGTGAGACCAATAGGAAACGTGCCAGTATGTAGCGTCGACACCAAAGAGTGCACCAGTAGACTCGAGCATGGCAGAACGATGCGTCCTCGGGAAAGGAGCATGTCATACCGTGACATTAAGGCCCTTAAAGGCAATATTTCTCGTATAGTGACACCTTTGTGATCGGAGTCGATATAGTATGGTCCTATATCGGTAATGTCTCATGGTATTACTTCTGCCCACAGTCATGTTCGGCGCCGGTGCGCTGACAACGTTGTGAATCACTGCTTGCAGTGCGAACGGTCGCTGGACACGTCACCGGACGTCGACACTTTGTTCAAGACGATACCCCAGCAGACAAGAGTGATGCCTCGCGGAACTCACATACTAAAAATAACTTCTAAGGAAATTTCACAAAATATTTCAAGATTCTCTGATTCCTTAACTGCGACTTGTAATGCCTCTGATTCATGCGAAGGACTCACATAATACAGGATCGCTAAAGCCGAAGGAAATGTACAGTTCTAACACACTGTCATGAACCTCATTAGCGGTAATAAATATATTTCGCTCTCATATCTTCACGTTGCAATTTACAGAAACGTTGGAGTGTTAGTTAAAAACTTATTGACGAGTACTTCCTAACAGAATTTTTTCACGGAAAGAAAATTAATATAATAAGGTTCGCTGACCACATAGCACTAGTAGCCGAAAGTAAATAAGAATTGAGTCAGGTTGAAACGCAACCACATGTGTCATATCTTCTTTAAATATAAACATATATTTTTTAACTTCTTCATTATTATTTTGCCTGAAACTTGTAGTGCTATTTTGCAAAGGTATATATTGTAAAATTTATTGGGAATTATTTATTATTAATGCATTAATTTTTTACCATTAACGTAAATTTACTGATCCATGCATGCAGCTTACAAGTAGTACAAGCAATGCAACGTTACGGATACACTAGAAAATGGAAATCAGTGGCGAAGCACCTCTGCGTAATATAGTCACGAAGGTCTGCATAATATAGTCACGAAGGCGCTAAAGAAGAAGGTGGACAGTGTGAAGTGCGTGTACACCAAATCAGTACACTCAGTCCAGTTGTGGCTGCCAGACAGTGCAGTCAAACGAGTCGAGTGTTAGCTATTAGTCACTATAAGTTACGTTGGGAACTGTCCATCCACAAAGTATTACAATGACCCTTAATCTTCCAATTTTACGTGGTACGGAACCAGCCAACACAACTTTTCACCATACCTGCAAACTCCTCATTAGCAACCCTGTTCTCCAGGCAATGACCAGGCTGCTACCTAGTTTGATGGCACTGAAGTATGCAATAGTACTCCTCTTCTGCGTTAGAAGGGCCACTTTGGATATACCGCATATACACTTCAGGCAAGGCGAACAGATTTTCGGCACAGCTGAGCTATGTTCCGACACCCAGTGTGAGTGGGTCATCTATGCTGCGTCGACTTTGTTTTCTGGGTGCAGTTATCATATTCGCAGTACGGATGCGAATCCTCGACTCCTGTCTCACGGCCTAGACATTAGGTCACTTGCTGCCATTTTCACGAGATCGTCTGCCGGTAATCCTGTCGCAACCTCAGGTTCCGATGTGCCAATGGAGGTCTTCCCAGCTTAGAGGCATAGGGGCCCAATGCCGCCAGACGGATCTTTCCAGCCATCACTCCAGGTTTCATCAACCTGGGTGTCCCTACCCTCTACAGCGTCACTAGGACAGTGGGTCACCACCGCTTGAAACCTTTGCCTGAACAGCCACAAGTCGCCAGCCAGCCTACACCAGCCACCTGCCAAGTCATGGACTTATCACCACAACTGGTGTCTCAGCACCTGCCATGTCGGCATCGTTGACTAGTTGCACTGCTTCGCAGCAGCGAGCATAAACTGTAGAAAACTGCCAAGTCTACTGAACCAGCTTAAGGACAATGTAGCTTAGCAGTGGGCTTCGCCTGGGTCATGGGCAGCTGTTCAAGGTTAATAAGGTGGACGCTAGTTGAATAATAATTATACTTTTTGTACAAGTACTGTCTATCAGGAGCCACCCACAAGCATTTAAAGTTGCGGTCGTTGGTTCACAGCCCAGTTGCGTTGATGGTAATTGCATCTGGAGGATGTTGTGAGCCTGCAGCGGTGACCCACTCACTTTGGACATCACTACGTAGCCCAGCCATACCGATGAATCCCAAGTTGATTACTTTCGTGGGGGACATCTGCTGGTGCCAAAATTAGAACGCCACCCCAGCCCCCTGGGGGTGGGGCGGGAGGTAACTATAAAATTTCAGATGGACATCCCCAATTTTTATTGCAGAATAAGATTCAAGAAAATCTATGTTCTCCTTCTTGCGTGAAAAATCGTTAGAGATAAATAAAAAATATTATTTACTTCGAAAATTTTGATTCGCTAAAACCAAAAATCTCCCTCTCTCCCCATAGGGGTTTGAGAGAGAGGAATTAGAGTTTTGCAATGTTGACCCAAATATTAATTTTTTCCGCAGATTCAGATAGGTTTTGTTTGTTTGGTGGTCATAAGCCCACACAACTTTTAATTATCAAACAAATCATCTGACAAGCTAAATAACTAACCAAACATCCTACTTACTAACGATTGAAGTCATTAACTAAAAAACTAAACTGACTCACGATCCTATTTTTATATTAGATTCGGAGTAATCACTCTTGTTTCTCAAGAAGTCTCACAACTGGGGTGCTTGCTTGATTTGAGTCGTTTAGTTTCGCGTGGAAAAACGTAGAAAACGACATTCATACATTTATTGACATAAATCACATTGTTCACACCTTAATTTCATTTTATTTCGGAATATCGCGGCTGTTACGTCGTTTACATTTTACTTGAATTACAGTGCCAACTACCAAAAATCAAAACAAATGTTTAAGACAAAATGTACGTAGTTTGTTACGTAGAATCTGATTGTGCAATAAAAAATGGGGATTCTCATTTGAAATTTTAAAATTGCCTCCCGCTCCACCCCCTGGGGGCTGGGGTAGCGGGCTAATTTTAGCACTAGCAGATGTCCCCCTCGAAAACAATCAACTTTGGATTCTACAATTTTTTTCGTGTGAAGCTTATTTTTCGAGTTATTCTGGTTTGTCAACTTAAAATATACACCCTGTATATGTGGTCAAAGGACGCTTGTAAATGCATAAGTCAAGTAATACTGCATACTTCACTGCTGTCGAAACTTCCTTAGGCTGGTCAGTACTGGAGATATGGGGGAATTTGAAGGAGCGTGGAGAAATGTTCCGTCCGCTGGGTGTGGCTTGATAGCTAGCTACATGAACCCAGTATGTCTATATGGGAAATTAGGAAGCCTTCTGACTAAAATTGAGAACGGCTCCTGGTTTCTGACGTCAGACGTGAATTGGAGCATATGGTACCTGCAGTGGTGATTCTATGTGTGAAACAGCAACGAATATAATACTAAAAAATGCATGTTACATACTATTCGGGTATGGCTCTTGTAGCCTTCAGTTTGTCTTCTTGCAGCCGTTCTGTTACCATTATGTCAGGCATAGACTCTACTATGACACCTGGAAGGAGGCAGATGTGTGAACTCCTTGCGTGTAACCAAAGTAATAGACCTGGACACGTGGTCCTGTGCGCCAGGTAACGTGATATAGTTTGCTGGGTATGCAGACAAATAGAGCGTTGTATGAGAAAGTGCAGAGAAAACGCTTAGCCAAGACGAGGAAAGCCATGAGTGCTGAGAAAATTCATCAGATCGACGCACAAGTTCGTTTGCGTGTTGGTATTCGGCTGCTATGGGTTTAATTATCTTTTTTTTTTGTGTTTCACTGCTGCTCTTTGAGTTTAAGTATTATCATTTTGTCATTTGGGACAGTGCGTGGAGCTGTGGACGCTAGAAAGTGGAGTTCCGAATGGAGAAATCGGAACATTTCCGGCATATACCGGGTGATCAAAAAATCAGTATAAATTTGAAAACTTAATAAACCACGGAATAATATAGATAGAGAGGTAAAAATTGACACACATCTTTCGAATGACATGGGGTTTTATTAGAACCACCCCATATTGCTAGACGCGTGAAAGATCTCTTACGCGCGTCGTTTGGTAATGATCGTGTGCTCAGACGCCACTTTCGTCATGCTTGGCCTCCCAGTTCCCCAGAGCTTAGTCCGTGCGATTTTTGGCTTTGGGGTTACCTGATGTCGCAGGTGTATCGTGATCGCCCGACAACTCTAGGGACGCTGAAAGACAACATCCAACGCCAATGCCTCACCATAACTCCGGACATGCTTTACAGTGCTGTTCAAAACATTATTCCTCGACTACAGCTATTGTTGAGGAATGATGGTGGACATATTGAGCATTTCTGTAAAGAACATCATCTTTGCCTTGTCTTACTTTGCTATGCTAATTATTGCTATTCCGATCAGATGAGGTGCCATCTGTCGGACATTTTTTGAACTTTTGTATTTTTTTGGTTCTAATAAAACCCCATGTCATTCCAAGCATGTGCGTCAATTTGTACCTCTCTATTTAGATTATTCCGTGATTTATTCAGTTTTCAAATTTATAGTGACTTCTTTATCACCCGGTAAGATCAGTAGAGTGTGGACAACAGGGGAGGCAGTCAGAAACATTTTTGCAGTGTATGGGGATGATGCAGCTGGACAGAGCACGACAAAAGAACGGTTTCGGTTTTACGGAGGATCGTTTGACATTAGTGACTCTCCGTACTCAGGAAGACTTTCGGGTTTGATGAGCATCATTTAAACGCATTAATCCACAATGATCCATGCCATTGTACTCGAGAACCAGTAAATGTAATGGGCTGTCATGACTGCGCCGTCGTACAACATTTGTATGCAATGGGGAAGATTCAAAAATCGGGTGTATTGGTACCACATACTCTCAGCAAAAATCACAAAAAATCTGTGGGTAGCCATACGTGTATCTCTGCCTGCTCATCAGCTGACTCATCCCGTATAGTAACTGGTGAAATAGTGTCTTTATGTTAACATAAGGAAAAGAAAGTAGTGGCTGAGAGCAAATAAAGCAGCAAGTCCCCGCGCAAAGACTTCTGTTCATCCAGAAATGATAATTTCATGCAGGTGGTGGAACAGCGACGGTGTGGTACTCTGCAAATTACTTCCCCGAGATATAATCATCACCGCTGAGATTTGTTGTCAACAATTCAGATGTTTTGCAGACGCAATCCAAGAACTACGATCAGGAAGACGACATGAAGGGATGCTTTTTTTTGTCATCAGTCATCTCACTGGTTTGATGAAGCCCGCCACCAATTCCTTTCCTGTGCTAGCCTCATCATCTCAGAGTAGCACTTGCAACCTATGTCCTCAATTATTTGCTGGATGTATACCAATCTCTGTCTTCCTCTAAAATTTTTGCCCTCTACAGCTACCTTTAGTACCGTGGAAATCATTCCCTCATGTCTTTACAGATGTCCTATCACCCTGTCCTTCTCCTCATCAGTATTTCCCACACGTTCCTTTTCTCTCCGATTCTGCGCAGAACCTCCTCATTCCTTACCTTATCAGTCCACCTAGTTTTCAAAATTCGTCTGTAGTACCACATCTCAAATGTTTCGATTCTCTTCTGTTCCGGTTTTCCCACAGTCCACGTCTCACTATCGTACAATGCTATACTCTAGACGAGGGCTGCCCAGAAATTCTGCACGAGTGCGGTGCTCCTGCACATGTGCAGGACTTCCGGGTCACAGCGTGCACGCCGCAGCCGTCAGCGTTCGTGTAGTGCATGTTTCTACGCACAGATGTCGTTTTATCCAGTTGCTGGGATACTTTGTACCGGCGCGTTCTAGTGCTCTTTCCACAGCTTGCAAGCCAACCATGGGAAGGTATTTCACGTATTAAACATTTAAAATACTGTCACAGTCTACTCATTGAGATTTCTACTTTTATGTTAACAGTTTAACCCAGTAAGACAAGTAATACAGCTAACAACCGTGGGTTTTTATTAAAGCAGCTTGACTGACGGCACGTAAATACGCGTAATGTTTTTTATCAAGTATTTAAGAAATAGAGCACTTAGCGACTTCCAACAAACCTTATTCATGATTTCAAATAACATTAAACTAATGCAAGGTTTCCTATAACTAATTCTCGGTGCCCTCAGTTAGACCCACATAATTTCTGTCCCACAGACCTCTGAGTAGAATGATAACCGCAGACCTCTCGATGATCACCTGTTATTTCAATACCATTATTGCTATATCTTTCATCAGTTCCGTCTCAAATCTGCATAATAACTGACAATTAGATGAATGTTACGTTTTATCGACTTCAGCTGAGCGTAGCCCGTCACACATTAAAAAATACCTAAATGTAAGTATACATTGGAACAATCGGTTTAATGACCAACTTTCCTGATAATAATGTAACATGGCGCAGAATGAGGCAATAATGCACAGTTAGTAAACAATAATTTTTAATTATGAAAGGAATAAATCCAAACACGTTTATCATTGGTCATGAGAAATGATAATCGAGTTCATGTGTCTCATCCATTTTCTTAAGGACATTTAATTTTGCTTGCCGTACTTCACTGTTGAGTACACTACACTCGTCTTTGGGATATGTATTGTAGTGTCTTTCAATTGAAAACTTACGCTGGCCGCCTATTATTCGGCGGCATAGCAAACACTGTGAGTTTTCACCAACGGCTACAAAAAAGAATTGCAGTTCCCAGTCATTTTTAAACGACTGAGAACATAGATCTCCCGTCCTTTGCTTTTTCACAGTACCTGTCATTTCTCAGTACTTTTCTGTTAAGGTTACGGTTACCAGGGGTAAACGAGACTGGGTATGTTGCGCTCTTGCTTGTACCACATAAACAGGGAAGTGGAGCCGCCGCCGTTCGTTTAGGACACATGACTTATAACAGATGTCGCTGTCACTCGCTGTCGCACACGTGCGCACATGTGCAGCACTTCCGCACGTCTGCACACTGTGCAGCGTTTGGCCGGCCCTGCTCTAGACGTACATTCTCAAATCTTTCTTTCTGAAATTAAGGCCGAAATTTTATAGTAGTAGACTTCTCTTGGCCAGGAATGCCCTTTTTTGCGATATCTAGTCTGCTTTTGATGTCCTCCTTGCTTCGTCCGTCTTTGGTTATTTTACTGCCTTGGTAGCAAAATTCCTTAACTTCATCTAGTTCGTTATCATCAATCCATTACCTTCGTCTTTATTCGATTTGCTACTCCACGCTAATACCCACGCGCATTCTGCTAGACTGACAAAAAACACTGCACGTAATCTGGTTTGGGAAGTTGTTCCACACTCTTATTCATCTGATCTTGTGCCCTCAGATTTTCATCTTTCCCGCTCTCTGTCGAACAACCTTCAAGGAACTTCCTTTCTGGAGGAAAATGGCCTCTGAACATGTCTCTACGAGTTATTTGCCTCAGAACTATGTAATTTCTACAGATGCGAAATCGAAAAGTTACCCCACTGCAGGTAGACTGTTATAAATAGTGAAGCAGAGTAAATTACTGATGTCTGAAGTGTCTGTTTTGTTTATATGTTGGGTCAGGGATTTTCTCTGCCTCGTGACGACTGGGTGTTGTGTGATGTCCTTAGGTTAGTTAGGTTTAAGTAGTTCTAAGTTCTAGGGGAATTATGACCATAGATGTCAAGTCCCATAGTGCTCAGAGCCATTTGAACCTTTTTTTTTTTTTTTTTTGATTATCTGTTGCGTCTATTTGACTTGTGGAAAAACGCTAAGAACTTGTGCACGACCCCAATACAACAACTCATGCGGATAAAGTGGATGTACAGCGAAGGCCAGGAAGAACATGGTCACTGTGTCTCAACGGTAACATATGGTTAGATTGTCCTCTCTTTACATAATGCAACGCTGACTCAAAGCAGCAAGGCGCTGAGATAATCGCAGATGCCAGACAAATTACTGACTACGAAATAGTCAATTAAATCGCTTCTCTTCCCTCGCAATACAATGAGCACAGTAGCAGAAAATCAGCCTAAGGTACTTACCCAAGCAACAGAATCGCATTAAGGGAGGATGTATTGGATGCAAAAGAAAGTAATGTATGTACTAAGGGCACAGAGAGTAAGTCAAAAGTGACTATGACATAGGAAATAAATCAGTGATATCCGAGAACTCTAGCAGTTTGATATGCTGGACAAGTCTCTCATCATGAGAGATAACTGTAAGCTGAAGTGCCGAGGATTCATTAAGAGACTGTAACAATTATGATGATATGTCCGAATCCAGCGAAGCATATTGTTAACTTTCTACGGGTGATTGAGACTCAAATAAAATGTATCACAACGGCCATTTGGCATTTATATATACCATGAATAATTCAGTAAAGATAAAAAAAATCAGGCGTTCAGTCATCAGCTACACAAGAAAACCTTTATTTGGTGCACTTTCCCAGTTTCAGCAGTTTTAAACTGTCATCTTCATAAGTGAAATTGGCTCAAATCATTGGCAAGCAGCTGGCCGTTGTGGCTCAGTGGTTCTAGGCGCTTCAGTCCGGAACCGCGCTGCTGCTACGGTCTCAGGTTCGAATCCTGCCTCGGGCATGGATTTGTGTGATGTCCTTAAGTTAGTTAGGTTTAAGTAGTCCTAAGTCTAGGGGACTGACGAACTCAGATGTTAAGTCCCATAGTGCTCAGAGCCATTTGAACCGTCATTGGTAAGCCAATGTCAAAATAGGAATTGGACGGTAGTGTCCTTTGCTACACAATCAATAAGACGGACTGGCACATACATTATTTGTGCGATGAGTAGCAAGCAGTAGTATGTGTGACAAAGTCAACCTACATACTATATGTACATATACCAGCATACATACATACAGCGTGTTGGTTGGCTGTCGTCGCACATAGTATGTATGATGTGAGATTTGACAGTTAATTGCCTGCTACTCATCGCACATACCATGTATTTTTAGCAATGTCACTGTATTCTGCAGAAAAAGACTCTGACGTCAAATCCTATTTTTACATTGACTTAGTAATGATTTGAGCCGATTTAGCTTCTGAAGATGACAGTTTAAACCGTCGACTCTAGTAAAGTGAACCAAATAAAGATTTTCTTGTGCAGATTATAACTTACTTTTTATCTTTGTTAAAATATTCTGCAGCTGCTGAATTACAGCTATGAACAAGACTATGAATGAATTAGGAATGCAGTCTCTCGATATAAAAACAACAGAAGTGGTACAATTTCCAGGACAAATATTTATTTACCTAGTGGGCAACTGCTTGCACTGGTGTAGGATGGTAAGAGGCGTTGTAAGCGAGGGAGAGAATATGCTGTGTGGATTGTTGATCGAGAGGAGATGACCAAATTCAGATACAGGCAGTCAGCTAGTCAAATGTTATTCATGAACTTTGTCAAAAATCTGCTAGTAATGTTTCATAACCCGACAGCTTCAAACAAGAAACGATCGAGGACTACGACGAACTCTGGAGCGGTGTTTACTTCCGTGTACAAGAAATACAAGGATAGCGAGACCACAGCGAGTAGGATCTGTCACTATTGCAGCAACCGTAAGGGCTCATGAAAATGGTAACCTCCTTCTAACGGAAATCGCATTCCTTATTAACTTTATTTACGCTAGAACTGGTAAATTCGTTTCCTTCGCATCAAACATATTCCATGTTTCAAAAATAAATTCTTTGTCTGCGCTATTGCGTTCATGTCTACTTTCGTGACATGTGATATTCAGGTATTTGAGTTACAATTATTCTCCATCGATTTTTGGAAAACAGTTTGTTAAGCGTTAGCGTTCTAACAGTAAAGTTCAGTACAGTAGCTGACAGCGCCAAGTAGAAACCAAAGTCAAGACAGATATCATTTTCGTTAATGATCAAAGTTTAGAATCTCTATCACTATTGGATAGTGTGCAGTGTAATTATTGATAAACGGGTTAAGAATGTAAGTAGCAAATTAAAATGAGATACTACCACATGTGCTGTTTCATAGAAGGCATGAGGTTGTGAATAGTCATGTTACTCACAGCAGTAAATCGGTGCAAAGAATCAGTTGCATGCCTTGTCAACTGTCCATATATTCCTTTCCACATTTGCGTTTTCACAATATTTGGAAATATGTTGCCCATGTTGAATAAACTCAATTCACACTTCGTTGTATGTGCCCAAAAGTCTGGTGTTTCACATAATTTTAATCGCTCATAGTGCAGCATTGTATTGTGTACAATAACGAGGTTTTTATTTGTACTTTCCGTTACTGGACGTCAATGACCCCGTTAAAGTCAGCTTCCTATTTCTTAAATGCTTCTCAGGGTTTTGATAAATATCCTTCTTTGACGAACAACGCGAAGCAAAGATTTTTATGACGGTTTCTTGATTTGATTACGTGCAAACAACACTACCAGTTTCTACAGCCATACAAAAAATTTTTCCTCTAAACAAGTTGACACATGGCTAACGTTACTGTGGGTTGCTTACAGGACATAGCTCTCATTCTGTAGATCTCGGCAGCAGCTTACTATAAAGTTGATAAATTTTCATAGCGCCATCATATTGTAAATAGTAGACTAGAACACAGAAGACAACTCGTGTTTACCTTGTACCTTCAATCTAAGTCACGCAGTTTTAGGCTATGGTTATTCCCGCGCCAACAACTGCACAATTTAAAAACATTACTTAAAGCCCAGCATAAAATGTGGATACTGTTACTAGCCAAACGATAACGACATTTATTTAAGGAAGCAGATGACGGTGATAGGATCTCGTGTGGCACTTCCAGCGGATATTCTAGACAACTTTGGATGACGATTTAACAAAAGCTACAGAGAATATAAATCTCCAAGGTATAACGAACGGCCCAAAAACTAAATTAAGACAATAAATAATGAAGAAAATGAGTCTTTTAATCGTTAAGCGAGATATCCTGAGTAATTAATGAACCACTTAGCGAAGTCGATGGAATATCGGAGACTGGGAGAGGTATTTCCAGTTCATAATTAGAAGCTGTAGGGTTGCGGGAGCAATAACGAAGGTCGCTTGAGAAACGGGTCTAAGAAAATAAACTTGGAATAACGACGACGCTGCAGGAGTAACATTACGACTGCAATAGGAATGCAATGCCGATTCTGGACCAAACAACCTTTTTTTCTTGAACATTGACCTCCCACCCCCTTCCCCCAACAATTCCCGACCCCTGCCCCTCCCATTCCCATATACTTACCTCTCCTAATTCGTAAGCCATACCACGTCCCTCCCTCCATAAGCCACACCCATCTTTCATAATAGATCAACCAGAGCATTCAAGGCAACACATATTTTTATCCCGCAATAATAGTTCAGAATCTCACTCTCCTATCACGTTTCTCGATTCCTTAAACCATACCCGCTTTCTTGAAAACAGATGAATCAGAGAGCTCATAATCCAGATGTGTTACACATATTTACATCTCCCAATCACAGCTCACTGTCTTACTGCCACGTTATGTTTATTGCATTGCATGTTCTGCAATCATTGTAAATCCAATTCATGTTTGGTTGAAAAGCTAAAGTTATGTATGTTGTTTCAAGAGCTGTAAAGAATTTAATTTCTCATTTCCACGTAATTTCTGGTGCAACATATTCTATTAAATCCCAATAACAGAATGCCAGACAGAGGTATTTTTTGTAGATATTCCATAATTATATTTGCCCTCTCTCGGACATTTGAATTTCTATCATTTCCTGGCACGTGTTTTTCGAGCGTGAATTTCAGCTTGATGCTTTCCTTATCCAAGATGTCACAGTTAAAGTTCTGCATGAAGCAAAACTTGAGAAAATCCAGGTGAACGTCTCAAATAACCTTCCTGTAATCCTCTGCGAAGACACAAGTTGAGCGAGATGCATAAGCTGAAACATCCATTATTATCAACAATTTATTTTAATTCTTCTTATTATTCTTTCTATTTTCATACGTAGTATGTGGACTGGATTTATAGCGCCTTTACTGCATCTTTTTCAAAAACGTTTCTCAAAACCTAAAACTGAGCCTACATTAAAATCCAGTTTAAAATATATTCATTCATTACTGCACATCTCCCATGGTTTGATATGTATTGTAACTGATGCTCAGTTTTACACTGATGTCGCTTACTTTTCTCCTCGTTGCATTACTATCTCTCTGTCTTTCTGTCTGTCTGCCTCTCTCTCTCTCTCTCTGTATCTCTCTCTCAGGAAGGCCCAAAGAAAGTCACGGAGTTCATAAGTTCCACGTTTTAAAGTAACTCTGTCCAGAATTTCCTGATTGCTTATCTTATTATTGAAGCAGTAATAATTTTGTCTCGACGTAATATTAGCTTGGAATTAAATTTAAATAAATGAAGTAAGGAAATTTCCAACGCCTGATGAAAATAAATTAGCACTAGATTGTATACCAAAGTGATCATCGAGGTTTTGCCCTATAAGTGAAGCGAAATATCTTCTTCAACGGTATCCGTAGTGATCTGTCACAATATTTAAAAATACTTGCTAATTTAGCTGGAACGGAAACTTTGGACAGAGGTGGCCACATTACTTACTTTAAAGTGACTGAAACATACTGTTGTTATATTTTACTATTGTTGTTGTTGTGATCTTCTCTCTGAGACTTTGTTTGATGCAGCTCTCCATCCTGTGCAAGCCTCTTCGTATCCAGATAACGGCTGCAACCTACATCCACCTGAACTTGCGTACTGTATTCGTATCTTGATCTGCCTCTACAGTTTTTAGTTGCCCCTCCCCCACCCTCCACTTCCCTCAATACTAAATTGTTATTCCTTGATGTCTCGGAATGTGTTTTATCAATCGATTCCTTTATTTAGTCAAGTTGGTACACATTGTTTTTCTTCTCTTCAGTACTATTCAGTACCTCCTTAAAAGTTAGACGATCTACCCACCTAATCTTTAATATTCTTCAGTGGTACCACATTTCAAAAGTTTTTGTTCTCTCCGTGTCTGAACCTGTTGTTGTCGATATTTCACTTCGATACAAGATTACATCCAGACAAATAATGTCAGAAAAGACCACCCAACACTTTCATCTGTATTCAACGTTAAAAAATTTCTTTTCTTCAGAAACGCTTTCCTTGCCAATGTCAACTTACATTTTATGTCTTCACTACTTCGACCATCACCAGTTATTCTTCTAACCAAATGGCAGGTACATCCACTGCTTTAAGTACTCATTTTCTAATCTAATTCACTCAACATCACCTGATTTAATTTGTCTTAATTCGGTTACCTTCCTTGGTTTGTGTCAATGGTCAACTCAAATCCTCCTTTCAAGACACTGTCCATTCCGTTCAACAGCTCTTCAAGTCCTTTTCTATCACCGACATAATGACAATGTCACAGACATACTTCAAAGTCGTTCTCTCTTCTCCCTGAACTCCAAATCCTTCTTCATATTTTTGATTAGTTTTGTTTATTGCTTGCTCTATCAACAGACTGAAAAACTTCTGGGACAGGCAACAACCCTGTCTCCAACCCATCTCACCCACTGCTTCCCATTCACGTGCTTAGACTCTCATAACTGCTATCTGGTTGCTGTATAAGGTTTCAATAAGCTTTAGCTCTCTGTATTTCATCCCTATTACCTTCAGAATTCCAAATAATGTGTTCCACCCAGCATTCTTAAAAGTTTTCTCTATGTCTGCGAATGCTATAAAAGTATGTTTGCCTTTGCTTAACCTATCATCTAAGAAGAGTCAGAATTGCCTTCCGCTTTCCTACATTCCCCACAATCCAAACTGATCATGCCTGAAGTTGACTTTCAGCAGTTTTCCCACTCCTCTGTAAAGAATTTGCGTTAGTAATTTGCAACAATGACTTTTAAATTGATAGTTAGGTTATATTCGGACCTACCAGCACCTACATTCTATGATGTTGGGGTTGTTACATTATTGTTGAGGTTTGATGTTCTTTTCTTGTCTCATACATTTCGTGCATCAGATGGAACAGTTCTTTCATGGCTGCTTCTCCCAAGGATATCAGCATTTCTGACGGAATCGGCCTTGTTTCGACTCCTCAGTGATCTGTCAAATTCTTCTCACAGTATCGTTCAAAAATAGTTCAAATGGCTCTGCGCACTATGCGACTTAACTTCTAAGGTCATCATTCGCCTAGAACTTAGAACTAACTAAACCTGACTAACCTAAGGACACCACACACATCCATGCCCGAGGCAGGATTCGAACCTGCGACCGGAGCGGTCACTCGGCTCCAGACTGTAGCGTCTAGAACCGCACGGCCACTCTGGTCGGCCACAATATCGTACCTCCAATCTCAACTATTCTCTGTTTTCTTTTTATAATCTCGCCTTCAAGTTAATTTCACTTGTATAGCCCCCCTATATATTACTTTCGTATTTCAGCTTTCCCTTCTTTTTATTAATCAGGTTTGTCACGTGAGCTCTCGATACTCATACAGCTGATTTTCCTTTATTCAAAAGCGTCTTCAATGTACGTGCAGGTGATATCCATCTTTCCTCTAGTTTTACAAGGTTCTATAGCCTTGCATTTGTCCTCTAGCCATTAATGCTTACACATTTTGCACTTTCTGTTTTAGATGTACGTATTCTGTTTCGTCTGCTTCATTTGCTGCCTTTTTATATTGTCTCCTTTCATCACTTAAATTCAATGTCACGTATGATATCCAAGGATGTGTATGAGCTTGAAAATTTCTTTAATTTTTTAGAATCTCTTAAAAGAATTTCTGGAAACCGCATTAGCTGTTGATGACCCTTTATTCCATGAATACGCGAGCGATTTTGCAATATTGTATCTTCAGGTGAAAAAATCTCCAAAAACATGCAATGTGAATTAGTAGTAAATTAATAATGTCAAAAATGTGAGGTTCCTGGTTTAGGTACTTCACCTCTCTAACATACAAAATTAACATAAGGATCAAAATAACGATTTGTATTACTAATAAAAAATAATGATAGTAAACTAGTGGTAAAATAATGGACGCATTGGGACTGATATTGATTAGTTATTAGATAAATATCTCTGTAGTACTAATTTACATTATTAATAATAATGAAAGACGAGAAGATTGAAGTGAATGTGACAGTGGCTGTTAGGAATGAAGAAAATTTTAATGGAGATCACTGTATACAAAATTGACATATAAACCTGTACTACTGTAGTGGGGTTTGGCATTGTGTATATCTGTGCTTCGATTAGGCATTCACTATGCTGTTCACAGTACCGTATTCCTAGATGATTTTGTACTTACCATTTAGTACTCGTCAGACCACAAGTGCTATTCCTCGTGCCAACGAACTTCACTGTTTCCGACTGTATCTAACTTCAGCCTGTCCATTTTCAGTCAAAAATTTTAGCCTGTCTGTCCAATTAAGGGATATAACATTCCACTCTCCATGCATGGTCAGCCTCGAATCTTACACCATTAACACTAAAATCTGAACAGTAAATTCATCCAGTAATAAGGCCAGTGTCAATACATAGGTATTACCTCAGTTTCCTTTCCCTTTTATTCATGTTACTCTTTTTGATCTATTATTTGCATATTGACTTCTATCTCCCGCTACATATAACTAATGTTAGTGTGCAACGCTATAGCCAATAGAATTTGTATTTTGTCATTGCATCATGTGATCAGCTTGTATCTCTATGCGCTTTGTTTAATATTTCAACCAGTAGATGAATCGATAGCAGTTCGGAGGTGCTACAGCTGGAAAATGACAGGCACCACCAGCGGTGGGTAACATGGGCCTCCCTCTCACGGCACGGAGTTAGTGTGAGGTATCACTTGGACTATTTAGCACACGTCTGATCTGTCTGATCCCTGGTGACCTACAGGGAAAAGGAGCTCCCCATAAGATCTTGAAAATGTAATAAAAACAATGTCATGTAACAGAAACGTCGTACTGACGGAAAGTAAGAGTGGTCCAATCAAGCATGAAAATAGCGTTAACACAAGACACATGGCTATATTAAAAAGGGGCCCATCTATCTAGAAAAGAAAATACTACTCACTATAAAAAATTAGTTTATTACCATGAAACATCAGACAAATAAATTACCCATTGAATTAAGAATGTAAACATTTAATGCGTGGCCAAAAAGATTGTAATTATAAAATACAGTCTTGCCGCAGTTGGGTGGACTCATGAAAGCATAACATGGAACTATATTTCGGATGTAGCGAAGTATGCAAAAATCGTAAGCAGTTTAATGAAAGGACGCAGAATAGTAACTTCTAACTTTAGCAGAATCGTCAAAGCCCATGATGGAAGGAACTGGCTGCCTATGAACTTTAAGATTGTGCAATTAAACGCTGATGTGGGGCGACTAGCCTCACATGCGCCTCGATTCAGTAATTGCATCACCAGCCCATTCTTCTCACACGTACCCAGTGTGAATTGGAAAGATGATGACAATAACGGCTGGAAATTATAAGCCCAACTCACTCTTTGTACTCTGGCTTAAGATGGAGACAGCCCTCTCTGTGACACTTTGGCAGTAAGAGTCCGCTTACTTTCACCTCGAAAAATTGGCTTGTTCTGCCAGTGTAGGAATGCAGTCACACTGTTGCAGCACACCTTGCTAGTTCCCACCAATAATAAACTTATAAACAAGTTTAACAAATTCCTACACTCACAGACATTGTCATGGTTAATCAGTGATGGTAGTGTATCGGGACGACGGCAGAATATCTCTCCCACTCCATGACAGGTTTCTAAACCCTGCCAATCAATAGGATTGTATATACACATATATAGGTTAACCTGCGCCTTCTATTGAAACAATTATTGTTAGCCATTCAGAGTCCTTGCTACATGTATTTAAATGAACATTCTATTGGTGCCACACTCTCCCCTTAGTGCTACATCGGGCTTCAGATGTTATGTTTCCTGAAAGAATTCTTTCCAGTATCTTGCACAACGCAATTTTATTTGCCTAGAACAGCTGCTTTCAGTGCTGAACAGATTCTCTGATCCTTTTAACCCTTTCACTGCCACAGATGTGCTTTCTGCATTCCGTGATGAGTGTGGCTTTCCTGTCAGTGTAGTGCTCGTCGAATTCTGCTACCTGTGCTGAGAGACAGCGTTCCATCCGTTACGAAATACTTATCGCTCGACTATAGGAAAACTATTCGCTGAAAAATGAATTTTTGCAAAAAAATGGTTCAAATGGCTCTGAGCGCTATGGGACTCAACTGCTGTGGTCATAAGTCCCCTAGAACTTAGAACTACTTAAACCTAACTAACCTAAGGACATCACACACATCCATACCCGAGGCAGGATTCGAACCTGCGACCGTAGTGGTCGTGCGGTTCCAGACTGTAGCGCCTGTAACCGCTCGGCTACACCGGCCGGCCCCGAATTTTTGCACATCTTACAATGTGATATCTACACTCAGTAAAGGACTGAATTTCTTTTCGCTATTCGTCATGGTTACAGTGCTGTACTATATTTTAAAATGTTTGCAGACGTAATAAAGTGTTGCAATACTTTGTGTGTGGTTAATGTTAGCTCATACATTAGTTGTATGTAATTTAGACAAGATTTTATTTAAATCTGAGAGCACAACGATATCTCATTTCGATCTCTTGTTACTGGTTTTTATATCTGATGAACGGTCACCCGGGGTCTGCCCAGTTCTGATCATGCGGACTTGCCAGCTACGATGATATATTTATCATCCGCTTTCAAGAAAACTATATGGTGAAAAAATTTGATGTTTGCACGTCTCACAGTCTGACGTCTTTGCTCGACAAAGAACTGAATTTATTTTCGTTATTCATCATATTTACTGTGCTGCATCAAATTAAGTTACACATTGCACTAAATAACAAAGAGCATGCAGAGGTGAAAACACACTGCATAAACTTTGAGACTGATTGATTTTAACTAACATACTGCTGTGTATGAAACGTAGATATCAAAACCTAATTTAAAATTGAGAGCCAAACGATATCGCATTTTATTCTCGAGTTACTGATTTCTGCATCCTGTCGACGTCACGTATGATGCGTCCGTTTCCATACCAGTGCATTGGAAATCGTGTGACCACAACAATCGCCATGATTCATAAACAGTTCAAGCTAAATAAAGGAGGTCTTTTTCAAAGAAAGCATGGAAATAGGTATATATGTTGTATGATAAATACTTGAAACTATTTTATTTGCTGTAATATGGGAACAACTCGTCCGTAGCAGTGAAAGGTAAGCGGAATGTCACGCATATACACATCAATATTGCTTAAAGGAAAACCACAGGGACCACGTTCAAGTATGTCCTGAGTACCTGGGTGTGATGGAGCATGAGTTAATTCGTCCACAGCAGTCAAAGTGATAAGTTAACTTACATGTCACGAGCCAGCTAGAAAGAGCTCCCAAGGCTGCAGAAAATACCAGGTTCCCATCATCGTAATAAAGGAAAAGAAAGGAAAGGAAAGGAAATGAAAGGAAAAAGTAACTAGCTGTACATTCCTTGGCAATAGTGAGTATTGTGTGCAGTTATCATACAGCTTCAAAGAACTGACTATGCTGAGAATTGGGATGTGCATATTACGATGTAAAATAGGTTGTGTGGCAGTTTGTGCATAGTCCGCTTCATCACACTAGGCAATTGACCATGCGTTAGTCTTTAATAGTCACCACGTGAGCGATTACAAATCTCGCCTAGCTGCTATTTTGGTACTGACCTGACTGTAAATTTTGACTTTCCGGTTACTGTTATTGGCATACCTTCTGTGACCTCCTTGTCTTTGTTTGTGGATTATTTGCTTGTATCAACAGTAGACGTAAAAGTGGAAATGAGGTTTTACCCTATCGTGTTGATAGTGACACACTCACACCCAATGTCAATGTCATGGATGCTAATTTCTGCAGCCTTGACAGCTACAGTTCCTACTACAGTAGCAATACCTTATGACTGAAGACGAACTACAGCAGCACCAGATGTCATTGCAACCGCAACAGTACAAAGAACCACGTGGCGCGCTCTTGTATGTTTCGACATAGGAGCAACACGTCAGTCAGTAGCCATGGTTGTGGCTCCTGCTGTTCGCTACATACAACGAATCTCCAGGAAACTGGGAACTCTACTTTCACGGTTTTGAACTGTTTTGTTTTGCTTACGCCATTTACGGCGAGCTACTTTTAATAATCGTTTATTCAAAGTGGCGCAGAAATTTTAACCACTCTCGGTCCCTGTTGAGTTGTCTTTCAGTGATCTCCGTGATTCATTAACTGAATGCTACAGTCAGCAGACGCACCTTGTTGCAGATGTGCAGCTGTTCAATCAGTGTCATAAACCACACAGACAGTCTTATGCAGCACGGGCTGCCAATTTGTAGGGTCTCTCACACAAGTGAAATACCAAATGGCACAACTCTAAACTAATGCTCTAACCAAGTCAAATTCCAGTTTTGGTGAAATGCCAGAAATTGCTTTTTTGAGGTTGCTTTTGCAAATGACATACAATTTTTGACAGTCTTTAGGCGCCATCACAAGCAGCAGTCAACTCATGAGTCATACTCTTCATCCCCTATTTCAGCCTCAATGTCTAACCTGAATTCACGGGCGTCCAGATCACTGACGTTTCTCGAGGGATTTAAGTACCGGATAGTTATAATTAAAGTGCAGCTACTTGCGGAGATCCAGTGTGGACTGTAATTATCGTATGACAGGAAACTTGTTAGATGTGCTAATGGCGTTAAAGCAGAGCTAATTTACGCTGGAAAACAAATTAGTTCCCATTGTGGCCACCTGGTGCAAATCTGTCACTGTAAACTGTTTTTATATGACGATATGACATCTACGCTGTCATTTGACAAGCCATATTGTGAGTGAACTGTATGGCTGTTGATAAGAGAGACCGTGTGCTGTTAGTGAAACTATTTAAAGTGAAAGTAGGAATTACTGTGCTGCATTGAGGGGTACCGCCAATTGCAAGGTCTGAGAAAAGGCCCAATGTTATTAAATGTTTTAAAGAAGATGATAAGGAAATTCTAAAACACGAGTGAGCTCGGTGTGGCTCCTGCAAGAGGAATGCGTCCTATCCCGGTGAAAGTTGAGAAGGTTGCTGCTAACATAACTGGCCATGTAGCACAAGACCACGGTAGCGATAGTGCTCGCGCAGTGTCACTAGAAATGTCTATCCCATGGCCAACAGTCCGCAAAGTTGTGAAGCCTGTTTTGCACTCGTACCCGTACAAGTTCCAGATAATGCAACAACTGAAACCTTAATATCTGCAGCTTCGCTCTGTTTTTGCTCTTCGGTTTCTGGCACGGATCGAAGTTCATGATTTGTGGCCGAGAAATGTTCTATTGCATGACGAGACACATTTTACACTATAGGCAGCTGTGTTTGGAGTATTGTTAGATTGCACTTTGTGCATGGAGAGCCACTGCACTCGCCATGAGTGACTGCATGGAGCTGATTCACCAGCACTTTTATTCTCGGTCCGTTCTTCTTTGGAGATAATACTCCCTGAGGATCTATCAGGTGTACCACGTTATTGAAACCTACTTGCCTAGCATGCCATTCTTGCTTTGGGAGAGCGCAACTGTGTGGAAACCACTCATTTCAAGCAAGACAGGGCGACACCTAGTGTCGCTCGCCCAATAAACGGTCTGCTTAATGCAACCTTCCACGAACGTGTTATCTCCAGAGGTTTTCCAGGTCCGTGGCCGTAACACCAACCGATCTGAATCCTTGTCACGTTGGCTCTGGGTTTATCTAAAAGAACGCATTTTAATTGCTACGAACAACTGTTGATCACGCAGTTTTACGGATGCAGCGTCTCGTCAATGATTCCGGAGCTCATACAGAACAAATCGTGTAAGCAGTGGATAACAATAAAATTTCTATTATGACTTTCTCACTTGTTTGATCGTTCATGTCCACGTTACATTCCTCAATCATCACACATGGGAAAATTTCTTGACGTCTTTATTGCATTCACTGCGCCAAATTTGCCACAAGTAGCCAGAATTGGAACTGAGTTTCCTCCAAAACGGATCAATTTGACAGTGACACATTAGAGTGTCTATCTTTGGTGTCATACGATAATTACAGCCCACACTGGACTGTCAGTAGCTGCACTTTAATTAGAACCACGTGGTACGTCGATCATTACGCTTGTGCCTCAGAATTAGATGAAATATTCCTAATGTTAACTGCATGGGTCAGGAGCAGCCACGCTCGTCGAAGTTGCGACGTATTTCAGAGAAGTGAAGGCGCTCCAGTCCTTTCTTGAATGCAGACGCGTGGTCGAATGTTGGGCCTGCGGCCAACCTCTTCATGTCAGAGTAGCATTTGCAACCAACGTCCTCAGTTATTTGCTGGATGCATTCCAATCTGTCCTCCTCTGCAGTTTCTTCCGTGACAGCTCCCTTTAGTACCTTGGAAGTTACTCCATGATGTGTTAAAATGTCCTATCATCCTGTCCCTTGTCCTCAGTGTTTACCGTATATTCCTTTCCTCCCCGATACTGTGCAGAACCTCCTTATTCTTTATCTTTTCAGTCCACCTAATTTTCAAAATTCGTCTGTAACACCATACCTCAAATGCTTCTATTCTCTTCTGTTCCGGTTTTCCTACAGTCCATGTTTCACTATCATACAATTCTGCACTCCAAACGTACATTCTCAGAAATTTCTTCCTCAAATTAAGGCCTGTGTTTGATGCCAGTAACTTCTCTTGGCCAGAAATGCCCTTTTTTTCATTGCTAGCCTTCTTTTGATTTCCTCCTTGCTCCTCCGTCCTTGGCTAGTTTGCTGTCTAGGTATTAGAATTCCTTATCTTCATCTACTACGTGACCGTCGATCCTGATGCTATGTTTCTCACTGTTCTCATTTCCACTTCTTCTCATTACTCTCAACTTTCTTCGATTTACACTCAGTCCGTATTCTGTACTCGTTAGACTGTTCACTCCATTAAACACCTCTTGTAATTCTTCTTCACATTCACTCAGGAAAGTAATGTCATCAGCGAATCGTATCATGATATCCTTCCATCTCGAATTTTAATTCAACTCTTAAACCTCTCTTCTATTCCATCATTGTTTCTTCGATGTATAGATCGAACAGTAGGGGCGAAAGACCACATCACTGCTTACACCCTTATTAATCCCAGCACTTCTTTCTTGGTCGTCCACTCTTATTATTCCCTTTTTGGCTCTTGTAGATGTTATATAGTACCTGTCTCTCCCTACAGTTTATCCGTATTTTCCTCTGAATTTCGAACATCTTGCACCATCTGACACTGTTGAACGCTTTATCCAGGTCGACAAATCCTGTGAATGAGTCTTGGTTTTTCTTTAGTCTTGCTTCAATTGTCATTCGCAACGACAGAATTGCCTCTCAGGTGCATTTACCTTTTCTAAAGCAAAACTGATAGTCAACTAGCACATCCACAATTTTCTTTTCCATTCTTCTATATTTTATTCTACTCAGCAACTTGAATGCATGAGCTGTTAAGCTGATTGGGCCACACTTCTCTCACTTGTCAGCTCTTGCAGTTTCCGTAGCTATGTGGAGGATATTTTTCCGAAATTCAGATGGTGTATTACCAGATTCCTAGATTCTCCACACCAAGGTAAATAGTCATTTTGTTGCCACTTCCTCTAATGATTTTAGAAATTGTGATGGAACGTTGTTAGTCCCTTCTGCCTTATTTGATCTTAAGTCTTTCAGAGCTCTTTTAAATTCTTATTCCTATACTGGATCCCTTATCTCTTCTAAAGCGACCCCTGTTTCTTCTTCTATCACATCAGGCAAATCAGTCTCCTCATGGAGGCCTTCCATATACTATTTCCATCTGTCTGCTCCCTTCTGCTCATTCAACAGTGGAATTCCCATTGCATTATTAATGTTACCACCCTTGCTTTAAATTACACCGAAAGTTGTTTTGATTTTCTGTGTGCTGAGTCAGTCCTTCCGACTGTCATTTCCTTTTCGATTTCTTCACATTTTAATGCAGTCACTTCGTCTTAGCTTCCCTGCTATTCCTATTTATTGCATTCCTCAGCAACTTTCTGTATTCCTGAATTTCCCTGAACATTTTTGCGCTTCCTTCTTTCATCGATCAACTGAAATAATTCTTCTGTTTTTCAGGGTTTTCGCAGTTACCTACTTTGATCCTATGTTTTTCTTTCCAAATTCTGTGATTTCCGTTTTCAATTATATTCCTCTTCAACTGAACTGCCCCCTTGTTGCAGTATCTATAGCAGTGGTTCCCAACTTGAGGGTAATTACCCCCTTCTGAGGATAAAACGAAATTTTCTGAGGTGTAATAATTAAACGATTGGAATCTGTGTCAGTCACGAAACTAAATTATTTAGAAAATATCATTACTGTTAGCACAATTTTGTAAGACTCTAATATTGATTATATAAGTTGTCAATAATTATTTTTCCTCAGTTAGTAGCATTAATGACATTGTGGTTACAGGTTCTTCACACAGTTCACCGTTTACATACATATATTGTGCTTCGTCACCTACAGCGCGGATGATTTGGACATATCTGTAACAAGTGCTAAATATTTCAAGAGAATCTTCTTCAGGTTGTAGATAGTACCTGCAGTAATCCATAAATGATTTCATTTCTCGCTTCGCAAAAGTTAAATGAAATAATTGACACCAGTGGCTACACAGTGCTGTAAACAGTATTATTATTAAAGTGTTAAATGTGGCTATGAAAAAGGTCAAAGAAAGGCAGCACGTTTTGTACTATTGCGAGATATGGGAGAGAGTGTCACAGAAACGATACAAGATTTGGGCTGGAAATTATTAAAAGAAAGGCGTTTTTCGTTACGATGGAATCTTCTCACCAACTTTCTCCTCCGAATGCGAAAATATTTTGTTGACAGAGACATACATAGGGAGGAACGATCACCAAGATAAAGTAAGGGAAATCAGAGCTCGTACGGAAAGATACAGGTGTTCATTCTTTCCGCGCGCTATACGAGACTGGAATAACAGAGAATTGTGAAGGTGGTTCGATGAACCCTCTGCCAGGCACTTAAATGTGATTTGCAGAGTATACATGTAGATGTACGTGGTCAGCGACCATTTAAAAATTACACTTAAAGCAATTACAACCCTCGGTCGCAAAATTTAAGTCTTTTGACCTGGTTTCGGCACTTCTATGAGTGCCTTCATCAGAAATTAACATTCAGATTGGTCTATAATACAAAATTATGGGATTTTTTTATATAAAAGTGTAAGTACTGACTAACAGTAGGAGAAAGAAACAGTACTTACAAGTCACGTATAAAATAAATATCAAGCGATAAAACTTTAGTCACAAAAATGTTTTAAAAAAGAAGCCGCTAAGGACTGCTCACACTTGTCAAACCACAGGTAGCAGCAGACTGAGACTCCCGCGTTAGCAACTGCGGGCAGGTGAGCATTACACCAAGAATGCCATCTAGCAGCCCCAAATACACTGGCTACGTAACATTGAAATAAAAACAGACGAATATTGTGATGAACATTATTTAGGACATGAAGTAAAAGTCAATATTTTGTTTGACAGCAGTAGACAAGGTAACATTTTGTGTTCATCAGAGCTTAGAACTACAGTTTAAAGGATGAAAACATTATTATGGAAAATACAAAGAGGGCTGAATGACACAGCCTATGGAAAAAAAATGTAACATGAAATGCAGCCAATACAAGCAATTTAATAAACGAAAAAATATGAGTTGACTTAGAAAAAACATTTCGGCAACTGCACGAAGAAAGATGAAATCAAATATCAGGTAACTGCTTTATACCGTTGAAGAAGTTTCTATTACGTAATTGTAGCTGCTCATTAAGAATGATGCTATCATTTCGAGAAAGATGTTTAAAAAATTTCTAAATCTTCGAGAATATCTAATCTATGCCCTTCCTTCTCGGTGTGCAAACTGCTGATATCGTGAGGTGGTCGGCAAAAGAAGAATTTTGGGTGTTGGTGCCATTTTTCATAAAAGATGTTCTTTATATCTGGTTGTAAAGGCACGTCCTGTTCTATGTAGTAAGAACAGCAGGTGTCGCAGAAAGTCTTATGGACGCCAGAGTTTTCAAAAGCGGGAACGAGTCGATTTTAAATTATGAATAAAGTTCTTTCATTTTTGAGAAAAATTTGAAAAAACCAATATCCATAATTTAAAATCGACTCGTTCCCCCAAAATTCTGGCGTCCATGAGATATTCTGCGACACCCGCTCTTCTTATTCATAGGACAAAGAGATAACCAATTTAGCACTGCAGGGCAGTGTGGAGGGTAAAAATCGTAGAGGAAGACCAAGAGAGGAGCAGCTTCAGAAGGATGTTGGTTGCAATAGTTACATGAAAATGAAGCAGTTTCCACAGGATAGAGCAACATGGAGAGCTGCATCGAACCAGTCTCTGGACTGAAGCCCACAACAACAACAACAGAGAACATTCTCTTCAAGAATCACAACAGGAAGAGATATACTTGGAAAAAGCCGGGAGGTACGAGAAGATTACAGTTAGAATACATCAACGTCACGTAGAGATCCGAAATAAGATCCTGGGTCGTAAGGCGAACCCAGGAGCTGATGTAGATTCAGATTACAATGTACTAGCGATGAATAGTGGGCTCAAGTTTAAGAGATTGCCAGGAAGAATCGATACACGAAGATTTGGAATATGGAGGTACTAAGGAATGACGAGATACGTTTGAAATTCTCTGAGACTGTAGATCAGTGGTTCCCATCTTTCTTAGACCATTACCCTGAGTGAAATTAGACAGTAGGACATTAGCTAGTACCCCCACCCTCCCTTCCCCTCGTCCCCCTCCCCCTGCTGTCTGTTGCCCCCTCCCTCCCACGCATTATCACCAAATTTAACACCTAATTAAACTGTATAATGAAAGACATTTCTTGGAACAGTTTTTTTTTTTAAACGATGAAAGATGGACGGTATTTAGTTCGTGCGCGTGCGTGCGTGGGTGTTTGTGTGTGTGTGTGTGTGTGTGTGTGTGTGTGTGTTTGTGTGTGTGTGTGTGTGTGTATGCTAGATTGAATGGTGAAGGAACTCGTGGTGAACCGCAAATACTACCCACAACTCCTTTCCAGAAAAAAAAGCTATCTATCCACAGTGAGCGTAGACACTTGTTACAAAAACTTCCCCTTCATTACTTCTTTCCATTGAGGCACTTGCTTGACCAGCACAATGCAGCCCCATTTAAAATCAACCAAGTTGAAATGTGTGCACTGTAGTTACCTTTCATAAATCACTTGATTCTTGAACGGCCAGAAATTGCAAGATTTTAGGCTGTTAATGGTTTGTGTCTCACTGCAGCCACTAATAGTGATGATAATAATAATAATAATAATAATACTAAATAAAGTTAAAGCAATTACAGCCGCGGTCGGAAAAATTGTCTTTTGACCTGGTTCTGGAACTTCCATGAGTGACTTCATCAGAAATTAAACATTCAAATTAGCCTATAACATAATAACACATTTCTGGAAAATTCAAAAAATGGTTCAAATGGCTCTCAGCACTATGGGACTCAACATCTTCTATTCTCTTCTTGCCTAAACGACTTATCGTCCTTGTTTCACTTCCATACATGACTACACTACATAAAAATACTTTCAGAAAAGATTTCCTGACGGTTAAATCCACACTCGATGCTAACAACTTTAGCTTCGTCAGAAACGTTTTACCTGCCTTTGCCGTTATACATTTTATATCCTCTCTACTTCGACCATCATCAGCTAGTTTCCTCCCCAAATAGCAAAACTCATCTACTGCTTTAAGTGTGTCATCCCCTAATCTAATTCCCTCAGCATCACCGGATTTAATTCGGCTACATTCCATTATCCTCGTTTCTCTTTTGTTGACGCTTATCTTATATCCTCCTTCCAAGACACTGTCCATTCCGATCAACTGCTCTTCCAGGTCCATTGCTGTCTCCGACGGAATTACAATGTCATCGGTAAATTTATCTTTCCTTTCTTTTACTGCTTGCTCAATATACAGATTGAATAACATCGGGGATAGGCTGCAACCCTGTCTCACTCCCTTCACAACCATTGGTCCCCTTCATGCCCCTCGACTCTTATAACTGCCACCAGGTTCCTGTACAAATTGTAAATAGCCTTGCGATCCCTTTATTTTACTCCTGCAGCCTTTAGAATTTGAAAGAGAGTAATACAGTCAACATTTTCAAAAGCTTTCTCTAAAATACAATTGCTAGAAACATAGGTTTATCTTTCGTTAATCTATCTTCTAAGATAAGTCCAAAAAATTCAAATGGCTCTGAGCACTATGGGACTTAACATCGATGGTCATCAGTCCCCTAGAACTTAGAACTACTTAAACCTAACTAACCTAAGGACAGCACACAACACCCAGCCATCACGAGACAGAGAAAATCCCTGACCCCGCCGGGAATCGAACCCGGGAACCCGGGCGTGGGAAGCGAGAACGCTACCGCACGACCACGAGATGCGGGCTAAGATAAGTCATAGGGTCAGTATTGCCTCGCGTGTTCCAACATTTCTACGGAATTCAAATTCAACCAGTTTTTCCATTCTTTTGTATAGAATTCTTGTTAGTATTTTGCAGCTGTGACTTATTAAACTGATAGTTCTGTAAGTTTCACACCTGTCAACTAATGCTTTCTTTAGCTGGCCGGTGTGGCCGTGCGGTTCTAAGCGCGTCAGTTTGGAACCGCGTGACCGCTACGGTCGCAGGTTCGAATCCTGCCTCGGGCATGGATGTGTGTGATGTCCTCAGGTTAGTTAGGTTTCAGTAGTTCTAAGTTCTAGGGGACTGATGACCTCAGTAGTTAAGTCCCATAGTGCTCAGAGCCATTTGAACCATTTTGAACTGCTTTCTTTGGGATTGGAATTATTATATTCTTCTTCAAGTCTGAGGGAATTTCACTTGTCTCATACATCTTGCCCAGCAAATGGTAGAGTTTTGTCAGGGCTGGCTCTCCCAAGGCTATCCGTGGTTGTATTGGAATGTTGTCTACTCCCAGGGCCTTGTTTCGACATAGGTCTTTCAGTGTTCTGTCAAATTATTCACGCAGCATCATGTCTCCCATTTCATCTTCATCTCTCTTCCATTTCCATAATACTGCCCTCAAGCACGTCGCCCCTGTATAGACCCTCTAAATACTCCTTCCACCTTTCTGCTTTCCTTTCTTTGCTTAGAACTGGTTTCCCATCTGAGCTCTTGATATTCATACAAGTAATTTTCCTGTAGGCGTTATCTATCTTACCCCTATTGATATAGGCCACTAAATCCTTATATTTGTGCTCTAGCCATCCCTGCTTAGCCATTTTGCACTTCCTGTCGATCTCATATTTGCCTACTTCGTTTACTGCATTTTTATATTTTCTCCTTTCAGCAATTAAATTCAATTTATCTTCTGTTACCCAAAGATTTCTATCAGCCCTCGTCGTTTTATTTAGAAAATTTAAAAAGGGAAGTGGATAGGTTAAACTTAAATATAGTGGGAATTTGTGAACCGCATAAAAAGCATCAATCGCATCGGTTATCAATTGCCCTGAGGCCAAAAACCGCATAAAAGCATCAATAAAGATCAAATCCGATTATTAATTTCCGTGTGAGTGGCGCAAAACATTTTCAATATGCTGTCCACCATTTTCTGCAACAATTTTAAATCGAGAAACAGCATATTCCACAACTGATTGGTTTCCGGGGTCACGTTCAGAATGTGTTGTGCAATTAGTGCCTTCAGTGCAGCTAAGTTTGCAGTCGGAACACTGAACACAACATCTTTCAGATAGCCCACAACTAGAAACACGGATTAAGATCAGGTGATCGGGACGGCCAAGCTGTATGGAAATGGCAGCAGATAATTCTAGCACTTCCGAAATGGCGCTTCAGCAGCTGCTTAACTGGATTTTCAACGTGCGGAGGTGCGCCATCTGGCCTAAAATTGATCCCATCCAAACATCCTCGTGGTTGGAGAGCTGGAATGACGTGGCTGTACAAAAGACACTCATAGCGCTTACCAGTGACGGTACTGGTAACAGGGCCGGAAGCACCTGTCTCTTCGAAATAATATGGCGCTATGATAAATGATGTCGTAAACCTGCACCACACAGAGACTGTTTCATAATGAGATGGTACTGGTTGATTTGCGTGTGGATTTTCCGTTGCCCATATTCGGCAGTTCTGTGGTTCTGTGTATTGACATATCCTGTCAGATGGAAGTGGGCTTCGTCTGACCACAAAATCTTCCACCAGCTAATCATTGTCCACTTCCATGCGAGCAAGAAATTCTAAAGCAAAGGTTTCTCTTGCTGGCAGGTCAACAGGAAGCCACTCGTGCGCAAGAGTAATTTTGAATGGATAACAAGGAAGGATGTTTCGTAGGATTTTACGCACCTTAGTCACGGTTGTGTCCAATGTTTGGGGGAAATGCTCCGTGCACTACACGTTTCCACACCGCCATTCGTCTCCTCCTGCAGTGTTGTGACCACTGCTTCCACGACGTCGAAGCAATTTGTTTCCTCCCTCTGCCAGGTAGCATACCAAAAGAAACCGTCTTTTCGAATTTCCGAATCATTTTCTCCAGATCCACGGCAGTCATCGGACCAACGCCTTTCTTCAAACCCTTCAGTGTTCGAACTCCTGCTGAGCGATGTGTGCACAGTCATCATTCTTCTGATACAGCTTTACAAGCAGAGCGCGATCCTGCATTGAGACGGTCAGGGCGAATGTCGCAGAAGCGAAAGGAGGAAAAATCGTGTATCCGGCGTGTTTATACCAACTTCAGTGGGTCCTACCAATGACAGGTGTTTTCATTTACGTATTCTGACACAGCGGCCGATGAGGCCGAGCGGTTCAATGCGCTTCGGTCCGGAACCGCGCTGCTGCTACGGTCGCAGGTTCGAATCCTCCATCGGGCATGGGTGTGTGTCATGTCCTTAGGTTAGTTAGGCTTAAACAGTTCTAGGTCTAGGGGACTGATGACCTCAGAAGTTAAGTCACATAATGCTTGGAGCTACTTGAACTTTTTTTCTCTGACACGTACAGCGCCATCTATTGATCAATTCTCACGCTATTTTTTTTCTTCTGCCATACGTTTTCCCCTTTCTCCGATAATCTTCCATTGCAATTTGACGTCATTCTGACCTGTAGTGTTAATTCTACAGCGTTTTGAAAGTTTGAGTCTAATTGTATTCACCCTGTATATCTCGGAAAATTTTAAGGCGCTCCCTGAAGTGTAAAGTTTATCTATGTTACATCGATTATAGCTGGTCTGAACCTACGTCATTATTTTTAACCACTTTTCTGTTCTTTTACTCAATAGACAATTTTTTCAAAGCTACTTTTGAGTTTCCATGGACTAGTTGGTTGAATCGCGATTGAAATCGGTGGTACACATGGTCTGGTGTGCCTTGTTAGTCGATAACAACAACATAACCTAGAGAACAGTCAAATTTCCGTAGCAGAGAAATACCCATATGATTCCGCCTATCTCATCATGATGTACGGAATGAATAAATATTGGTGTATTTTGTAAGCTTCGACATGTTTACACAGATATTAACGATAACACGTGAAACTAAAGGCAAAAGGCAATCGGAAAGTTTTTAGTTCGGGGGTGAAGAACTCGCATACAGGCAGACAAGGGAAGGTTAACAGCTATGGTCGTGCAGCCTACTTATACCAATCCCGTAACACTGTTCCAAACCATTAGTACAGTTTCATAGGCAATTATTCAGTTTCATAGGTAACAGAATGCCAAGGATAATAATTAAGATGGAGAACTTGCTGTTATATTCACTGTTTTCTGAACAAAAATTTCAATCCTACTGAGTTTAATTTCGCTCTAACGTTACTGCCTTACAACGCTATTTTCACGCTGATTAGGGCCATTCTGGAATATTCTTCATGAAAATTAGTAGCAAGGCGAAGACCTCATATACGATCCATCGATTGGGCTCATATGTGGCCGGTCGCTTGCCTCAATATCCCTCCACCCCCCACGCGTTTTAGAAAAAACCGTCCCTAAATTTCATGATGCGCAATATATGCAAAATATACGTGATCGATAGCAAATTGAAAAGTAAGCATATTACATTATCGTTTTTGGGTCACAAACCCATATTTTCCTACAAATCGAGGAAACAAACGCTTTCGACTTCCGCTATGCACCCATTAGGTCAACACTATGCAACGAAATCACTGCTGGTACAGTGAACAAGGCATCTGGCTCCAGAGCAGAAAACCTGTGTTCCATTCTATAGTAAATTCATGCTTTTTTATTCGTTTCTTTTTCAGAGTTTCTAAACTGGTATGAGTAGCAGAGTTACGAATGTGAATGAATCATTAAGGAATAATAAAAAGGTAGGCAAATAAATTATCAAACGACTTGTGAAACGTTTTGCTCAAAATTGGAAAATGTGTGTAGTGTGACAAAACCTCTTGCTTAAGAAAGTTTCTTATCACCACTACTGTATACTTTATACACTTTAGTAGTATTTTCTGCTTTTAGTTTTACGTTTCTACAAGATTATAGTGTCTTAACGTATTACGAGCAAAGTGAAAGCAAATCCTCTACATTAAATGTTCTCCATTCCGATTACAGTGTCGTCCATGAATTCTGATCTCGAATAGTCTTTGCTACACTACTTTTTAATTTGAACATAACTGTAAATTACATTCGAGGGGGGCAATGCCAATGAAATTAAAGCGAATCTGGCAATCTGTAAAGGAAACAGAATATAAAGAACTGTTACCAATAATATACACCTCAAACGATCACTAAATATTGGCTAACGTCGTGTATTGTTAGAAAATGTTACCTCTGAACATACGAAAGATTTATCAATGAACACAATTTCGTAACGTCACCTCACAAGGATCATTTTGGCCCTACCATAAATTCTTACCTGCACAACAGGTAACTCTGCTCGGTTCTTCTTTACTGCATTATATTAAACACTGAACTTTATGTTCCTGAAAGAAATCACCGTGCGGCTGTTTGCCTCATTATTTAATTTAAGACGTTTGCAAATAAGAAATTGCTACCTTTCATTAGGCGCAGCTAGCTGTCCACGCAATATTGCAAGGCTTAACAACAAGGTTGTGTTAAGGTTTGCATTCAAACAATGAGGAAAAACTTAATGAAATGTTGGCAAATGTATGAAAATATTGCTTTAAATTTAAACTGTATTACGATTTTTTTAATAACTAAGAAGTGAATTACATTAATTTGAAAACTATGCTCTTCTTTTTGCATTGCCTCAAACTATGAAAACTGATTCAGACAAAGTGTACCAAGTGACGAAATTCACTCCTTACTTTTCTTATGAAATAATTGTAACTGGAAGCGGAGGTTGAAGAATAGTTATTTAAACTCTGAACACATGACCGCTTATTTGCCCTGAAAACCAAATAGTGTTGAACGGAATGCACTCAATGGACTATAATAATTCACGGTTAGCGCTTGCAGCAAATACGAACTCTGTTCATGATGCTTCTTTTCCAAATTTACAACCACCCTATGAAAACATCTTACAAATCCTCTATCCTCCATGTTTCAGCGAAGCATCTCAAATGAAAATCACACCTCCAAAGTGAATTGCAGTGACGTGCCCTGTGGAAATTCACTGCCTCACCAACACAGTACGGGACCACAAGTCCCACCGCCACACCTCCAAAGTGAATTGCAGTGACGCAGTCACTGCCCTGTGGAAATTTACCGCCTCACCAACACAGTTAGACCGCAATAGACCGGTGATGTAGTTTGAAGTGACGCAGTCACTGCCCTGTGGAAATTTACTGCCTCACCAACACAGTTAGACCGCAATAGACCGGTGATGCTGTATTACTCTATCCACCACGTCCCCTCTATGGTCTCCTCACTCACCGACCACTCGACATACACTCTCGCAGTAGAATGACAGTGATTTCGTCTACTAATGGAGCCTTTGGGAGCTAAATCGCAGCGTGTAGGATGGGTGTGATAAATACTTATCGTACAGTTAGTCTTTGATGTAGTTTAGTAGCGACTCATTTGGACTCACTCCTTCATGTGGCTTAGTAGCGCCTCATTTGCAGTAATAAGAAATTAAAATTATAATTTTGGTCAATACTCAACGGCACATACTGTTATGATTGTTACGCGCACAAACATTGCGTGTAGCATAGGTGTGGTAAATACTAATTGTACAGTTACTGTTTCATGTGGCTTAGTAGCGTCTCATTTGCAATAATAAGAAATTAAAATTATGGTTTTGGTCACATACTCTTATGACTGTTACGCGCACAAACATTGCTTCAGAAATCGGTGCTGACACTTGCATCCGGGCTGTTGTCAATTTCCAGAAGCAAAGTGAAATTTTGGAGCTTCAAAATAAAGCTTTTACCTTCATACTGATAATAAACATCAGTTAGCTGGCACACGGAAGTGTAGTTAGGCCTGTTATCAGCAACGTATGAATTTGCAATGTTCTCAGGAGCCGGCCGCGGTGGCCGTGCGGTTCTAGGCGCTCCAGTCCGGAGCCGCGCTGCTGCTATGGTCGCAGGTTCAAATCCTGCCTCGGGCATGGGTGTGTGTGATGTCCTTAGGTTAGTTAGGTTTAAGTAGTTCTAGGGGACTGATGACCACAGCAGTTGAGTCCCATAGTGCTCAGAGCCATTTGAACCATTTTTGTTCTCATGATATGTTTAGTAAATTTAATATGCCCATGTACTGATTTGAAGCATGTGACGCAAATGTGTCGTAACGAGTCGGTTAAACGAGTGACATCTGCTATACCCCGAGGACTTAATTAATACAAATTAATTTCTCATAAGTACATGAAAATTTAGACATAAATATCATTTACAGGCTGTGTTGGAACACTGCGCCCTGTACGAATGCTGTATTTTTTGCAAACCACCATTGCAACATGGGTTCGTTTTTCTCCCTTATGCAGTAACACTTGTCGTACTAAACCAAGTCATTTAAGAAATGTATTGCTTACGTTGTTATCGTACGGTCCAGTCACATCAACGTGACAACCGCCTACACTCGACGTGAACATGCAATAACCACACACAGATGGCAGTGACAGCAGTGAAGGGCATACAGAGCGTACTGGGTGGGGAGGGGGGGGACGCGGAAAGCAGTACAATCGTTGTCGTAATGCAGAAACGGAGCGATTTATCTAAGATCAACAAGGAAATGATCACTGGCTTTCGGGAGGTGGGTGGAATTATATCCGAAACAGGTAAGTTTGTAAACTGTTCACATGTCGCCATGATTAAAGTATACCGTGCATGGCAAAATAGTACTACACAAAACCGGCGCCAAGGCAAGTGTGGTGCACCGCGGGGCATAGGTGATAGATAAGAACGACGACTGTGGATATGGGTTCTGGTGAACAGGTGCAGTTGTTGAGCAGTTGACCGTCCAGATGAACCAAGGTACCACCAGTAGGGTCTCCTCAACTACTGGTCAGCGAACGTTGCTGCATGTGGGTCTCTTCAGGAGTCGCGTGGTTCATCCACCTATGCTGACTGCTGTTCATCGACAACGAAGGCTGGAATTTGCACGTCACTACCGCAGTTGGACGTCAACTGAGTGGCGACAGGTGGCCTTTTAACACGAATCACGTTTTATGCTCCATCAGCTTGAAACGTCTAAAAGCAAACATCTTAGGGAGGGTCCGAGCCAGAGGAGGGAGTGTTATGTCTGAGGGGTATATTTTCGTGGAATTCCCTGAGTAATATCGTTAGTCATAGTGGAAGGTAGACGGATCAACATACGTATGCGTCTTTGGGGACCCAGTTTGCTTTGGGTTCGCACGGTGGCGCCTACCAGCAGGACAATGCAAAGTGTCGCACAGCTCGCAGTGTACGTGCGTGATTCGAAGAGCATCGGAATGAATTTACCGTACTCCCCTGGCCACCAGATCCATCGGATTTAAACGCAATCTAGAATCAGTGGGACCACCTCTGTGGAGGTGTTCATGCCATGTATCCTAAACGGAGAAATGTACCGCAGCCGGCCACGGGACTGGAGGCGGCTTGGCTCCACATTCCTGTAGCTAGCATCCAGAACATCACTGACGCTCTTCCTGTACGTCCGCGCTGCAAAGGCTGGTTATTTAGCCTTCTGACGGCTGATCACCTTAATTTCACCTTTATTTCTTATTGATTTACTTACCTTAGTAACCCTACTATTGCTACGAATTTCTATCCGAAAAAAGTATTAATGATACAAAAAATTGATAAGGGAGTGGACACAGCTTCTCTCTGCTCGCATGCCAGATGCCTCTGTCGCGCCTTCGTTACACAACGTTTAACTTATGGCTCCATAAGCGGCAGGCAAAAAATATTCTTTCCTTTGTTTCTAGGAAAACATGCAATTGCGGACCTACACTATGTGATCAAAAGTATCCGGCCACCTCCGACAACATACGTTTTTCGTATTGGGTGCATTGTGCTGCAACCTACTGCCAGGTACTCCATATCGGCGACCTCTGTAGTCAATAGACATCGTGAGAGAGCAGAATGGACCGCTCCGGGGAACTCACGGACTTCGAACTTGGCCATGTGATTGGATGTCACATGTGTCATACCTCTGTACTTGAGATTTCCGCACTCCTAAACATCCCTAGGTCCACTGTTTCCGATGCGATGATGAAGTGGAAACGTGGACACGTACAGCACAAAAGAGTGCAGGCCGACCTCATCTGTTGACTGTCAGAGAGCGCCGACAGCTGGAGAGGGTCGTAAGGTAAAATAGGCAGACATCTATCCATACCATCACATAGGAATTTCAAACTGCATCAGGATCCAGTGCAAGTACTATGACATTTAGGTGGGAGGTGAAAAAACTTGTATTTCTTGGTCCGGCCGCGACCGCTACGGTCGCAGGTTAGAATCCTGCCTCGGGCATGGATGTGTGTGATGTCCTTAGGTTAGTTAGGTTTAAGTAGTTCTAGGTTCTAGGGGACTGACGGCCTCAGATGTTGAGTCCGATAGTGCTCAGAGCCATTTGAACCACGGTCGGGCGGCTGCTCGTAAGCCACACATAACGCTGGTGAGAAGCATAAACCTATAACGACTGAACAGTGGAAAAACGATGTGTGGAGTGACGAATCACTGTACGCAAGGTGGCTGTCCGGTGGCAGGGTGTGGGTATGGCGAATGCCCGGTGGACGGCATCTGCCGGCGTGTGTAATGCCAGCAGTAAAATTCGGAGGCGGTGGTGTTATGGCATGGTCCTTCTTTTGATGGAGGGGACTTGCACTTGTTATTTTGCGTGGCACTATCACAGGATAGGCCTACATTGATGTTTGAAGCATCTTCTTGCTTCCCACTGTTCAAGATTAATTCAGAGATGGCAATTGCATCTTTCAACACGATCGATCACCTGTTCATGATGCCCGGCCTCTGGCGGAGTGGTTACACGATAATCACGGAATAACATCCCTGTAATGGGCTGGCCTGCACAGAGTCCTGACCTGAATCCTATAGAACACCTTCTGGATGTTTTGGAACGCCGACTTCGTGCCAGGCCTCACCGAGTGACATCGATACCTCTCGTCAGTGCTGCACTCCGAGAGGAACGGGCTCACTTTCGCTAAGAAACCTTCCAGCGTCTGATTGAAGTATGCCTGCGAAAGTGAAAGCTGTCATCTAGGCTAGAGGTAACCCAACACCATATTGAATTCCAGCATTATCGAAGGAGAGAGCCACGAATTTATAAGACATTTTCAGCCAGGTGTCCGGATACTTTTCATTACGTAGTTTATATGTAATGAAAAATGTTAAGTTTTGTATATAAATCTAACATCGGATTTTACACAATTTTTTTCTCGTGATTTAAGTGTGATTGTTAATTTTCTACACTTTAAATGCGAGTGCCATTTACTTCATAACTTGTTATTCTCGTCTTTTCATCTGGATTGTCTAATAAATATTTTTCTACTCATCACTTTTCCTTTGCAAACCCTAGTCATTTATTTCACTGAAAACTTTACTAATAACTGTGCTTCACTCAAGATTACGTTTCGTGTTTTCCTGACAATACTTAGGCCTACTGGCCGAGTCAAACGACTTCCTGAAAACGCAAGTGTACTCAGATCGAGTAACTCGCATTGTCGCAAGACCTTCCAACGAGTGTCCGGTTTCCGAAGTAGATACTAATGAAGCAGACAAATCTGCTAAGTGAGTCCGTGATCACTATATTTTATGAATAAAAGCGTTTAGGTCGCTTAATATATTTATTTACTTATTACGACGTTACGGAGACTCACATCAGCGGATGAAAACCTAGAACTTGCCAAGCGAAGTCCCAGCGTCAGCATAAAAAACTTATGCCTAATCTGGGCATGCCGATAAGGCGTAGGTCCTTTACACTGACCGTGAATCTCGTTTTGAAATAGCTAAGTTTTTATATTGTGATAGCAGTAACCGAAACGATGTACTGAACAACGAAATATATTAAGTTAGAGTATATATGGCACTGATAGTCTGGAACTGAAAAAAAAGTTGTAGTCTAAACTGGAGCTGAAACGAATACATTGTCGGCTATCGAAACTATTCGTAATCACGAACTCGGAAACTACAACGTCCGTTGAATGGTTAGTGCGCCGGTTAGAAGAAATTTTGGAATTGCAAGAGTATTTATGTTCACCGAAAAATAGGTAGCCTAGGTTTTCCATTTTCTCTCACAACTGAAAAAAAATAATGGTCCGGTACTAAAGGTACGATGTAACAGTTGGAAGTCGCTAAGTGTTTGAGCTGAGGGGGAGGGGGGGGGGGGCTACGTACTCGTTACAGCTACGGAGCGCGTCCCCGCTGTTTGCAGTGACAGAGGGCATGTCTCGAGCCCTGAGGGCACGGTGTCCGCGCGAGCCTGCAGCGCGCGGCTGAGAGTGCTCGCCCGCCGTGCACACACGGCGCCGGCTGGCTGGCTGGCTGGCTGGAGCCCGCTGTGTGCGCGGCTCTCAAGAGTGCTAGACATGCGAGGGGGCGCTCCAGCGGCGCGAGGGCCGCTGCCGGTGCTCGAGCACGGATAAAGCTGCCGCATTTCCTACCGGCGCTCAGCTCGTGCAAATACAGCGGAAAACTCTGTCGAGATTCGTAGTTATTTTGTGCCCTCGACAGTCCGGATATCAACTGACAATACACTGTTGGGGGGTCGGTCCGAATCGTTAATTTATTCACATGAAAAACGATAAAACCAACAGCTGCACTGCAATCCAACGTCGTTCATTCAAAACATGTTACCAGTTTCGACGCCAAAGAGCGTTATCTTCAGACTCCAAGCCTAACCTGCCGTGAACGTACGAACCGCAAGAAACGGAGCCTTCAAAGGGAAACAGTATAGCAGTAACAAGCCCAGCAACAGAAACTCCAAGATACAGGACTGGCCATTAAAATTGCTACACCAAGATGAAATGCAGATGATAAACGGGTATTCATTGGTCAAATATATTATACTAGAACTGACATCTGATTACATGTTCACGCACTTTGGGTGCTTAGATCCTGAAAAATCAGTATCCAGAACAACCACCTCTGGCCGTAATAACGGCCTTGATACGACTGGGCATTGAGTCAAACAGTGCTTTGATGGCGTGTACAGGTACAGCTGCCCATGCAGCTTCAACACGATACCACAGTTCATCAAGAGTAGTGACTGGCGTATTGTGACGAGCCAGTTGCTCGGCCACCATTGACCAGACGTTTTCAATTGGTGAGGGATCTTTAGAATGTGCTGGTCGGCAGCAGTCGAATATTTCCTGTATCGAGAAAGGCCCCTACAACACCTGTAACATGCAGTCGTGCATTATCCTGCCAAAATGTAGGGTTTCGCAGGGACTGAATGAAGGGAAGAGCCACGGGTCGTAACATACCTGAAATGTAAAGTCCACTGTTCAAAGTGCCGTCAATGCGAACAAGAGGTGACCGAGACGTCTAACCAATGGCACCCCATACCATCACGCCGGGTGATACGCCAGTATGGCCATGACGAATACGCGCTTCCAATGTGCGTTCACCGCCATGTCGCCAAACATGGATGCGACCATCATGATGCTGTAAACAGAATTTCTCCGATTAAATTCAGTAAAAAGCTATAGTGACTTGATAACTTATGTTATTAACGTTCAGTTTTTCCAGGATACAGTTGTATAAAGTATTTAAGAACTTCAGGTAAATTCTCTGCGTGTCCGATATTAAGAAGACTTGCTATCGAGAAAATTTCAGGAAGAATGTAATTTCGAGGAAGAAAGTGACAAATTAAAAATGTAACTATTAATTGTGTTTATTTTTCAGGAAACATATTTCTACTTAGGTATGTACTTTATACGTAATTTGCTGCTCGCGATTACGTGATTTATAATTTGTGTTAAATTTTATGCTCTATGAAGTTACTTGTGAAGCGACGTGCTTGCGTACATTTGCTGATTTTGACAATGTTTTATTAATGAAGAGGGTTGTTACTTGTGTATGTTATGCATCGATTGGCTGCTATGCTATTTCATTGATGTCATATTCTTCATTATGTGCCTGCTGTGCCTATTTATTTAAATTATATTTGTCACCTGATTAGTTGTGCTGATATGGCTACGTACATAAGTCATACTTTGTGATTTATCTGCTTACCCCCTCATGTTTACTTATTGGGATTACATATGAACATTTATTTGCTTATGCTGATATGATGCTAATGACCTATTTATTATGTACGGTATATACTTGCTGCTTTTGCTAATGGATTGCATGTTTACACATTTCTGTTTTGTTGCCATAACTACTATTTAATTTAGTATAGAGAAATACGTATATACTGTGTACGAACATAGAGTTTAGCTTACACTATGGTATTAATTATAGATTGTTCGCTTGGCAGCGCCTCGTTGTAGGGATTGTGCTGCATCCACTTGTTGACATTCTATTCTCTACTGGTATATTTACTCGCTATTGCATGTTTTGCTTACGCTCAGTGCTTTACATTTTAAGATAAGAAAATGAGCTGCTATAATTCTACGAACTACATGGGTACAAGAAACTTCATTGAATTCACATGCACTGGAGGTTTTATGGAACTGTATAAATTCATTATAATAGAAAGGAAGCTGACGACATGAAATACTAACACTAGCTTTAGACCATTGACAGTTATTACACTGCATTCTTCGTGAGCAATTGAAATAGCAAATGACAGTTAACACAAAGAAATACTCCACATGTTTGCTTCTGTTCACACTGTGAAATATTACGATTTATTCATTCAAATTCCTATGTGATCCTTAATACTGTGTACTCGCACCTACTTACTGAAAGTTATTCAAACTGAAGGCTGTTAGAGGTCATGAATGCATTTCTTAAGTTTTATGATGGACAAGGTAACAAAAATGTATTTTATCATTCATAATGAGTAGAAGATTTGGCTCAGGTGGATTACACAGAGTTTGTGTGTGGACACTGTGTCTTCGGATTGTATGGGATGATGAATTGAAGTTTGCACTAGGATTTTATCTGTACTTGTTCGAGGAGACTGACTAGAGGAAGGAGTTGTTATGGAAGTGAAATGATATTGATGATAAGGTTTATATGTATCAACATATTGAAGAGGTATTGTTGAAGTATTGAGATTATGTGAAGCTGATGATTATTGGAGTTTTGGTGGATAAGAGATAAGATAAGTGAGGAGCATATTTCTTTTGTTGGTTTATATAGAACAAGAAGGATGAAGATGGCAGACTAGAACACTCCAGTGGAAGGAGGATTGTCTACACACACATCGTTAAATCAATAAGCAGTGTATACTTTTTGGGGGGGGGGGAGGAAGTATTTACGTATCTTGGCAAACTGACAGTTGTTTAGCAACCGTACATTTTGATTCGGCTTGGCGAACACTGGTCTTCACATGATGACTATGACGTTGACTAACTATTATTGACTATTATACACTGTTGCCACTACTATTTGATATATATGCTGAACATCAAATTTCGACAGAATTGCATTTACACAGTTAACACTATTCAATTACACAATAGTACTTAACATGTGGATGAAAGATGAGCGAGTGTGTTTTGTGTGTTTTCCTTTCCTAATCCCAAATAATTGGTACCGACCTGCCTCCTAAATGGCTTTGAGCACTACATGACTTAACTTCTGAGGTCATCAGTCGCCTAGAACTTAGAACTAATTAAGCCTAACTAACCTAAGGACATCACACACATCCATGCCCGAGGCAGGATTCGGGCCTGCGACCGCTACCTCCTAAATATTATTTTACTTATTTGTTGTGGATTGCCCTCACACCCATAAATATTATAGGTTTACTGATATTTGTGTATTTGTAATAGTTAATATGACAATTATCTAATATCATTTGTGTGTTTATTATAATTTGTATGTTTAGTGTCAGAGCATTGATAATAATTTTGTAAAAGCAATTGTGTGTGCATTCAAACTGTTGTTCGTGCTGACACCTATTATCATTGATGGGTGCCACTTGGATATGTTTAATTTCTGCTGACGAACTCTGATGAACTGTTTAATTATTGCTGGTGAATATTATGGACTGTTACCTGCACCTGTTCAACATTGCTGGGTGCCACAGTTGGAACTGCTCAACCACTGATGAGATGTCACTTGTTGGTGTCTGCACCTGCTCGCCATTGCTGGGTGCCACTGTTGGAACTGCTACTGCTGATGTGATGACACTCATTCCTGCCTGCACCTGCTCGCCATTACTGGGTGCCACTGTTGGAACTGCTGTTGCTGAAATGATATCACTTGTTGCTGTCTGCACCTGTTCAACACTGCTGGGTGCCACTGTTGGAACTGTTCAACCACTGATGAGATGTCACTTGTTGCTGTCTGCACCTGCTCGCCATTGCTGGGTGCCACTGTTGGAGCTGTTCAAATACTGCTGAAGAAATGTTATGGGACTGCTATTTGCACCTGTTGACCATTACTGGGTGCCACTGTTGAACTGACAACTACTCTGAGGAGTGCTACTTGTTCATTCAACAACTGAAAAGATTTAATGTGAATATTTGTGTAAACTGATTTATTGTGTATTTACTGTTTATGAAATGTTATGAGACTCTTATCTGCACCTATTCGTCATTGCTGGTGCCATTGATTGAACTGTTTAACTACTCTGAGAAATGATACTTGCGTAAACTACTATGTAAAATCACATGTATGCA